>NC_138032.1:36250184-37450184 GCF_964106645.2 Podarcis pityusensis
CCAATTTCCCCATTGCTGTTTATATCGGTCCTGGAGGTTTTGCTGAATATGATTAGAAGGGACCAGTTGGTTAAAGGTATACAAGTCGGAGCTAAACAGTATAAATTGAGAGCATTTGCAGATGACTTAGTATTGACGTTACAGGAGCCAGAATCTAGTACCAAAAGGGTTTTAGAACTGATTCAAGAATTTGGTCAGGTTGCTGGATTTAAACTGAATAAGCTAAAAACCAAGGTTTTAGAGAAAAACTTAACACCGAATGAGAGAGAGAGGTTTCAGAATGAGACAGGTTTAACAGTGGTTAAGAAAGTGAAATACCTGGGGATTAACATGACAGCAAAAAATGGGAATCTATTTAAAGACAACCATGAAAAATGCTGGGCTGAAGTGGAAAAAGATTTAGAAATTTGGTCAAATTTGAAGCTTTCACTGCTGGGTCGTATCGCTGCGATAAAAATGAATGTATTGCCTAGAATGTTGTTTTTGTTTCAAACATTGCAAATTGTGGACAAAATGGATTGTTTCAAGAAGTGGCAGAGAGACATTTCTAGATTTGTCTGGCAGGGCTGCTGCTGCCGCCACACGATTTATGTTCTCATCCTGAAGCAAAGTTCTTAACCTGAGGTACTATTTCTGGGTTAGCAGAGTCTGTAACCTGAAGCATCTGTAACCCGAGGTACCACTGTATTTAGGTGGTCTGCACTGCACTGTGTTCCCATGGAGGATGAAAGATAGCTCATTCACCCGTGCAGGAAGGGGAACCTGCGGCCCTCCAGATGCTGCGGGACTCCAACTTCCAGCAGCCCCAGCCAGCATGACCAATGGTCAGGGATGATGAGAGTTGTAGTCCGACAACATCCAAAGGGCCACAGGTTCTCCTCCCCTGACCTAGTGCCTCAAATAAAATAATAAAATAATAATAATAATAATAATAATAATAATAATAATAATAATATATTATTTATACCCCACCCATCTGGCCGGGCCTCCCCAGCCACTCCGGGCGGCTTCCAACAAAATATTAAAATACAGTAATGCATCAAACATTAAAAGCTTCCCTAAACAGGGCTGCCTTCAGATGTCTTCTAAAAGTCTGGTAGGTAATTAATACCATTCATGTTCTTTTAGATATCACTAATCCCCAAATATCTCCAGGACTGCGGGATCCATCTTCCCATGTGACCAATCACCTTCAAGGGCACATCCAATATTGCTCAGGATTCCTACAAAAAGCGGCAATGCTGCCTCACCAGAGCTGGGCTCCTTTGTTGTTGCTGTATTGAGTCTCTTAATACTGGAGCTTTTTATTTTTGGCTAGAGACATTTTTTGGTAGCTATTCAGATCTCAGTGCCTGGCACAACACTCATAGTTCCGCCATTTCACTAAACTGGGATAAATGAGAGGTTTAACACCTAAGGAAGCTCTGCTCTAAAAACCAGTAGCTGTAAGTTCAGAAGTAGGGAACCCGTGGCCTTCCAGATGTCGCAGAACTACAACTCCTTTCATCCTTCCCCACATTTGCTGGGGCTGGTGGGAATTGTGGTTCAGCAACATCTGGGGGGCCACACCTGCTACAGTTCGTGAAAACATGTCTCTTTAGTGAAGGCAGGGTATATTCTCCCCGATGATACAGTGGTACCTCAGGTTAAGTACTTAATTCGTTCCAGAGGTCCGTACTTAACCTGAAACTGTTCTGAACCTGAAGCACCACTTTAGCTAATGGGGCCTCCTGCTGCCGCCGTGCCGCCTGGAGCACAATTTCTGTTCTCATCCTGAAGCAAAGTTCTTAACCTGAAGCACTATTTCTGGGTTAGCCGAGTCTGTAACCTGAAGCGTATGTAACCTGAAGCATATGTAACCTGAAGTACCACTGTACTTCATTGGGAAAGTTGCTGCCACTTCAGATCACAATCCCTCTGAAGTTTGAGAAAGCACGAGCATTTGGTGAGGAACACACAGTGGAAACCAAAGAGCATCTGTGCTGCGGAAGGTGTTTCTTGGGAGGGAAGGCTTTAAGCAGGCGACAGCCAAGATATGGGGTTAAAGGAAGGAGCTGGCACATCCAATTCATTTGTGCGATTACAAAGTTAATTAGAGAAACCAACCCTCTTTCCTTTTAGACGCCTAATGCCTGCTGAAACGGTTTCCCCAGCAGTCTGTGCAGACAGGGGAGCTGGAAATGTTAGCTGCCCTCTTCCTGGAAAGACTATGCTGTCCCATTGTTCCTAGGCTGGGCAGAGTTCTGCTGGCAGAGAGTCAGGCACTAGCACAGTCACTGATCCCCGTGGAGCAGCCATCTGAATGAGCCTGGCTTTTGGAGTCTACGCTCTCCAGGGACTCTGGAGAAGAGACGCCGAGTCATTTCACTTTGAGAGCGGACATCCTCCAGGCAGGAGGCCTTGCTCAAAGGAGCCCACGCTTCACTGGGGTTGGCATGGAAAGTGTCTCTCCACATTGTTAACGAGTGGGAAGGAATAAACAGCCATCTCCAGCCTTTTGCTCCTCAGCCCAGACTTCCTGCCCTTCAGGATTAAAGAGTGTGCAGGCAAAAAAACGAGCCCACGCCCGGCAAAAACAATGGCTCAGCTTCCCTGGACGTGACCGGCCCACTCAAGACTGGGCGACATCATCAAGCGGTGGCCACAAAGGGGTAATTAAAGCTGCCTGTCTACATGCAAAAGAAACCCGCTGACATTTCCATCCTCTCTTCTCACTTATTTTCTTTATCTTCCACAAGGTATCATTCTGTTATCTCTGATTGCCTGGAAGCAATGCAGGAGAATTCTTTAGCACAGAGACACGGATATAGGAAGAAAGCCTCTGTTGCACGGTGGGTGGGTGCTGGAGAGAACAGGTAGAAATAGTGATCAACCCTAAGGCAGCAATCTTCTGAGTCCAGTGCTCTTTCAGACGTACAAAGCAAATTTGTGAGGCAACAGCTCCAGACTGTCATCACCCTGCCCCACCCCCACCCCAATGACAGGCAAAATATGTGAAGCAAGAAATAGCACCATGGTGTAGATCGGGGGGGGGGGGGGGGCTGTGGCAAGCAAAGATGGAGAGAATGGCCTGCCTTAAGCTATCTAGCCAGATTACCTGCATTCCAGATTACCTGCATACTCTGCCACAGAACAACAATAGTGCATGAAGTTCATTGCATGCACGGAGATAAACCCATCTAGTTTCTATAGACAGTTCCATCTACCTGCATTATGTCATCACATATTCAGGATACTTCCCTGCCAACATGGTTATGTGATCTGTGCAAAGTGGATCTGAATCACTGCTGTGCTTGTACATGTACAATCATCAACAAATGTCCCTGATTCAACAGCAGACACCGAATGTGATGTCTCCCTCGGGTGAGGAGCAAAGGAAGCCATTCTAGTGGATCTCCACACTGCAAATGATCGGCCATCAGATCTGGACATCTCTGCCCCATGACTGGGGTCCTCATACCAGCTGCCTGAGTTCCTGGCTGGCACGCACAGTCACTCACTATTCCCCCAGAGTCACAGGTGTACAGGAGATAGCAAGCCAGACAGGAACATCAGGGCCACTATATGGACAGCAGCATGTGAAGCTGCTCAGGAGGAAGGGGCAGCACATGGAAATACGCTGCTCAGATCAGGGCCTGGCAAAAACCCAAAAGGGATGGAGCTCCCAGCTCCCAGCCCACTCTGAGCTCTGGCTTTCCTGACCGGGTAAAGTGACAGCATTGCACACTGCATGCTCAGGTCACTTAACGGGGCAACGACTTTGGCAATTGAACCACTACTTCGTGGTGGTGGTTCTAACATTCTTCCAATAATACCTGAAAACCTTTTGCTGCTTTAGGACTTTTAATCTGCAGCTAAGAATATGTGGTGATGTTGGTCTTTGGGTATGTAGGGGATATCAGAAAAATCTCTAACTGTATGTAGTCAGGTCATGTCTTTGCCTGTCACCTAGCAACACACCAAGAATCTGCCCTCAAACAAAACCGGGAACCAGTAGCGTGCTTTGTGTGGCCATGATTCAATTTCCATAATCAAGTGGCTCAGAAGATGGACCTGTGAATGTGTACGAGTCCAATACCCCCCTCAGCAAGAACAGATACTCACTCAGGTCAACCCTCCCATAGTCCACAAAGATCCGCAGTGCTGCAGAACCAAGCAAGTAACCGAAAGCAGGGCCAAACACCGCAATGGCAAATAGGATTGCTGAAAGAGAGAGAGAATGAGCAAGTGTGCATGAGTGACATTGCATCCATGTTTCTGATGATGTTTTATTTCTTCCTAAAGCATGTTTTAAACCACACAGTGTTTGTAGTAAATGAACAAGAAGATGAATGGTATTGAAAACCAATCAGACAGTTAATACTACTTCTGCATTCCACACATCTTATTGAATGAAAAGCAGCTGCTACTGTTCAGACAGGATCCTAGCAACGCTCGTGAAATAAAGACTATGGTAACACATCTTTTTCAACAGCCTTCCCAACCTGCTTTGGACCACAACTCCCATCAGCCCCAGCCAGCACAGCTGCGAGCTGTAGTTTAAAACATCTGAAAGGCAGCAGGCTGGGGGAGGCTGCATTGCTGTTCCACCTGCAATTTATTTCAAACATGAAAATCGTATGGTGAAGAAACACAGAGACAGAGACAAGCAAACAAATGTTCTGAGATGTGCATAAATACAGAAAGTATGCACTTAACCAAAAAAACTTTTAAATTAATTTGCACAATTGTTACTTTACTTTTGTGCAGAAATGCACAGAGGCTAATTGTTTGATCCCATGTTAAGAACTCTAATTAATAATAAATTAATAATAATAATAATAATAATAATAATAATAATAATAATTGCGTTTATACCCCGCCCATCTGGCTGGGTTGCCCCAGCCACTCTGGGGTATATATACCTTTTTCAAACAGTGCAGTCCTATATATAGCTACAGAAATGACCCCCTCCCTTGAGTTCAATGGGACTTACTCCCAGGCAAGTGTATTTAGCAGTCCTCCCCAACCTGGTGCTCTTCAGATGTTGCTGGATTACAACTCCCATCAGCCTTGACCATTGGCTGTGGCTGATGGGAGTTGCAGTGCAAAACATTTGGACGGCACTAGGTTGGGGAAGGCTGGCGTGTAGGATTGCCATCAAAAACCTTGAGGGCAACCCACCAGAGAGATGAGTCACCCAAAGGGAATGTTCTGGAGCTATACTTTAGTGAGAAAGTATCGACAATGGGAAGGTTCAAAGCTTCCTGTTCCAACCACCAAAGTTTTTAAAGCATTTAGCAGAAGATACCAATGTTTTTATTATAGTTTCCTCCCAGTGCTCTTTTGCAAAAATGAAAGCTTAGATTTTTCATTATTTTGCAGATGCTGCCATATTCTGCTGGTATGTGTTTTCTCTGGAAATTGTATTCAAGCATGGTTGTTGTTGTTGTTTTAAGACTCTGAGCACTATAGCCCAATAAAGACCAGGGGACAATATCTGTGGAAAGTTAGGCTACTTAGAATCATAGAACTGTAGAGTTGGAAGGGATTGAAACGGTCATTTAGTCCAACCTGCTTTATGCAGGACTCACAGCTAAAGAATCCATGACAGATGGCCATCCAATCTATGTTTAAAAACCTTCAAATGAGGAAGTCTCACAGAAGTCAATTACAGCCTAATCAGAATTGCTGCTAAAGTCCAAAAGGACAGTTCAAATACAATATTGATGTGCTGTGATAGCAGCGCTTGTAGGGAAGGGTTGCCCTTGGCTATAGGTCAACAAAACAGTGCAGTCCTGATTATGTACCTCAGAGCAACAATGAGCTATTTTTTACTTTATTAACACAAAGCTCCATTAAAGCCAATTGAAGTCACCTGCCAGACAGCTAAAAATGTTATGCACTCGGGGTTGAGGAAAAACTGCCTCCAGAAAGGCTATCATTCTTTGAGGGGTAGGTGGTGAAGGAATATTTGACTCTGTCATTTCCAAAACTAATAAAGCTTTACTTTATCTGCCCCTGTCTCCTCGTTTTATGAACAGTACAGTCTGATGGGGGAAACAGGAGACAGGAGCTGCTGTTGTAGGAGGCACCGCAAATTAGTGGGATGGAGGATGCCTCTCGTAAGAAGGCCCAAAGTTCAATCCTTGCAATATCCAGTTCAGAGACGACCAGGGGAGCTAGGCTAGATGGACCAATAGCCTGACACAATATACAGCAACTTCCTATGCTCACAGGACTGTTATTTATCAGCTGGTCATTCTGGGAGGAAAGGGCCACAGATAATCTGGGTGTTCCAGCTCTCATACAATTTCCAGGAAGCACATTCATGTTACCAGTTGTCTGATAACATTAGGGAGAGGGAGCCTGGAAGACAACTTCCAACATCCATGGTCATTAGCTATGCTAGCTGGGGCTGACAGGGCCTGGAGTCCAACAACATCTGGAGAGCCACAAATTCCCCATCCCTGGATTACAGGGCCAATTCACAAGGCAAAGTTGTCCAAACAACATCTAGCCCAGTGGCCCAAATTGTCGAGTGCTGATAGCGGTGATTTATTGCCTACCAATATGACTGAGGTCCGTGGTTTTATTTCAACCATCTTTTATGACTTGCTAATCATGATGCTTATTATGTTTTTTTCCCCTTCTGCACCAGAAAGGAACATTATCTACTAATTAGATTCTCTTTTCATATCTACAAAGACAGATGGGAAACTCGTTATCAGAAAACGCCCCTGATATCTACAGTACTTGGTGCCTGAAAACCTCTATGACCCTTTCCCCTTTCCTGTAATAAGTACTCTTGCAATACCTTTGGACGGCCAACACCAACAAAGCCAATAAAAAAATAAAAATAAAATCATTTGCATTCTGGAACTGAAGGAAGCACTTTTTCCTTCACCTTGCATTTCAGACTTCTTCTTGGCCTAGTTTTACATAACAGCAGGAGGTGACTAGAAACATTTGAAATTCTGGTAGAGCCAAGTCTTGGGCTTCTCTCCACACCGGAGGATTCAATAAATTCAGGGAGGAGACAGCTATCAATGGCTAGTGGAGGCAGCAATACTTCCAAATACCAGTTGCTGGAAACCACAAGAAGGGAGAGTGCTCTTGTCCTCAGGCCCAGCTTCCGGGTTTCCCACAGGCATCTGGTTGGCCACTGTGAGAACAGGATAGTGGACTAGATGGGCCACTGACCTGATCCTGCAAGCTATTATTTTGTTCTTATGGAGATATTCAGAATTCTATTGTGGGATGGGAGAGTTTCCTTTCAAAAAGCAACCATGAACACATTTTGGCCTCAAAGAGTAGAATTCCGCTGCCAAATCTTAATGTTTTTTGGATTATTATTATTATTAATAATAATTGCATTGAGTGGAGCTTTAAACCCCGGTCTCCCAGGTCCTACTGTGAAGCTCTAACCACTCTACCACACTGGCTTCTCTGAGTTGCAGGCCAGTCCTCTGTGCCAGTGGCAACAGGATACTGCATCAAACGTCAGAGTTGCAAGCACCAGTGGAGGGCTTTGTCCCCCTGGCTCTGGTGCTGGAAGCTGGCCCCCTCTTGGCAGAGGAGCAGGAGCAGCCCAAACGGGCTGCGCCGGCCAAGGACCTCTTCAGGACTGGGAAGCTGCTAGCGTCTTGGACAGCCCCCAACAGTTGTTAGAGGGGCCTCTGACTCGGGGGGTGGGAGGGAAATGATAATGATAGAAAGAAGCTGGAGGAACAAAGTGGAACAGAAACTAAAAAGGGGTAGAAAGTGTGTTTGTCCCCCTAAAAATACACATAATATCCTACCCTTTAAATCAGTGGCTTAAGATCTATGATAGGAAGGTGGTTGGGTGGTGGTGGTGGTGAGAATTTTTCACTCCACGCCAATTTTTTTTTTTTTTAAAGTTAACAATTGAATCCAGCTCTGCCCTCTTTTGAAAATAAAAATTTAAAAAGCTCACCAAAACATAGCTGTCAACTTTTCCCTTTTCTTGCGAGGAATCCTATTTGGAATAAGGGAATTTCCCTTTTAAAAAGGGAAACATTGACAGCTATGCACCAAAACTGCCCCACAGCACTGGCAGTATGACTTCTCTCTGTGATCTACTACAGTTTCTGCCTATGCAGGTGAAGTTCCAGATTTTGAGGGACTCTGTGGCCCCCAGCGCTGACCGGCCTATCTCACCCCGCTGCAGAGGTATCTACAGCCATGTGAACCCCATAGCATTGCTGATGCAGCCACCAGCCTTGCCTTCCCCCTCATGTGGGGTGACCAGGCGCTGCTGCTGGCTAAGCCCAACCAGGAGCATGACAGGGAGGTCTTATTCTGTGGCAGTGCTGTAATGGGCTTGGAGCAAAAGCAGCCACTCTGCCCCCAAGCCCATTATAGTGCTGCTGCTGCAGTTGCTAAATAAGTCCACTCACAAGCAGGGCTAGAGGAAGAGGTTTGGTGGCTGCTAGAATACTGCTGTTAGAAGTGCACTAGGGTCAAGTGGGATCCAGGCAAGGAATTAGCCCTGGTGGGCAGGATCAGGGCGCATGAGCCCCAGCAAATGCCTGGCCATGTGTGACTCTTAGTGCACTACTTCAGCTCTCCTAGAAGAAGAAATCATTTCAGCAAACACTACAGTTTTCATGCACAGAAGGGCACCCCTAAATCTCTCCAACACCATCACATTGAGAGGAGAAAGAAAAACTGGCACTCTCAACATAGCCATGTCAGTCACACAACTAAGGATGGCTTGTCAAGTCCTTCCAACATAGCGATTTTCATTGCAGGACCGATGAGCTGCATCAGAAGCAGCTCTTCAGTGCGAGCAATGGAAAGACATTTCCTAAACAGCAGATTCCCCACTCCGCCTGCTGCAAAGACATGGATAGCAAGGCAATGTAAGCTGGATGGTAAGGTGCAACCCTGCTACAGTAAGTACACCTTCCCAGGGAAAGGGCTTACCTATATACAAGGGAGAGTTGTTTGGCTCAGCAAAGTCATCCACATAGGAGATCCCAAAAGGCTGGATGGGGACTGTCCCAATTCCTGCCAATAGCTGTGCAACTACCATTATTGCCCACATGGTGCTGTCCTCGGCCTGGACACTCACGTTGGTGCTTGGACACACAAATTCGTTGTTGTTGCAGAGCTCAGTTCTGGCACTTCCGCTCTTGTTACCTGCATCTTGGAACAAAATGATGGGGGTGAGGAATTAATAGGAAAAACAAACAGTGTGGGAACTCCCAGGCCACTGTACCCAAGTCTGATCTAAAGTCTAGTGCTGGAAACATAATTTGTCATTGCAAAAGAAAAAGAAGCAGCAAAGCAAAGCCTCACAGTTTGAGAATCACTTTGCAGGGATGTTGCCTGTGCAAGTTCACATGTTGCCTGCAGGTCTAGCTTAGGTCACACTCATGATTCACTGCAGGTGCCCTGGTACACAGCAAACAAATGGGGAGCAGTACAGATGGGGACAATCAAGATACCCCACCAGTTTCTAAGCACCTTTAGGGCCCAAATGACTAAAAGTGAACATGAACACAGGAAAATCCCTCCTGGATCAGACTAAAAGTCCATCATAGCCCAGCATCCTGTTCTCACGTCGGCCAACCAGATGCATATAGGAAGTTCACAAACAGGACTGAGTGCAACAGCACTGCCCCTTGTGATTCCCTGCAACTCATATCCAGAGGGGACATTAGATCTATGGTTGGCCTATAGACAGGCATGCAAAGCACTTCCACACGCAGTTGGAGAGGGAGCTGATTTTTCTTTCTTGCACCCACCTTGGAGGGGGGGGGGACCTTTTCGGACAGCCACTGGAAGGGGAAGGCTGAAAGACCTGTAGAACACCTGCTTTGATTGCCGAAGCTCTCAGGTTCAATCCCTGGCATCTCAGGTAAGGCTGGGAGAGACAGCCTGCCTGAAACCCTGGAGAGCATCTGTCAGTCAGTATGTAGGTCAGGCATAGGCAAACTCGGCCCTCCAGATGTTTTGGGACTACAGTTCCCATCATCCCTGACCACTGGTCCTGTTAGCTAGTGATCATGGGAGTTGTAGTCCCAAAACATCTGGAGGGCTGAGTTTGCCTATGCCTGGTGTAGGTAATATTGTGCTAGATAGACCAAGGGTCTGATGTGCCATAAGGCAGCTTCCTATGTTCCTATGCAAAAGCTCATGCAGAGGCCCATGTGTGGTCCTTTGTACCTGGCCCAATCTTTTATATACAGCACCTTACAGTTTGCGGCAATAGCAACAGAACTCTTTTAAGTGAAATGCATCCTTAGGCTTCCTTAACAACCCCTCATTCCTGGATTCGGAAGACCTGCCAGAACTGTAAAACTTCCTCAATTTAATTAGCAGCTGTCACCACCTTTTTTTCTTTCAAGGTATTACCACAACACTGCTTACAGGGATAAGTTCAGAAAGAGCTTTGAACAAACCTATATCAGTGTATTTTGTGGGTGGTGTGGGGAGGAGAAAACATCAGACGCCAACCGGAGAATTATTGAAGGAGGAATAAGGGTGGTTTGTCCAGGACTCCTATTTGCTTTCAAATTACAAATTAGCTTTCATGGTGAACAAGCTATTCATAGGGGAGCAGGAAACCAATTCCAATCTATTAATCAGAGTACTTGAAGCGCCTTTTAGAGTGAAGAAAACAATGCTTAAATATCTGGAGGCGTCTAGGAACCCACATCCAATGCAAAATTAAAACAAATGCAGTGTCCTTGCCACACATGTCAGTTCTCATACATCTTGTGCCTCATTATTTGTTCATTTTTACAACTGTTCCACTATTCCCGTCAAGCCAGAGCACTTAACGAGTGGCCAAGAAGACTTGTGGTACTTTGATTGTATAAAAGAGCTGAAACAAAAATGTTGACCAGGTAATTTTGGGCTTTCAGCTAATGCAACATCACTTTCCACATACTTCTCCACACTACCACAAACATTCCTGTACATGTTCATTACAAAACCCTTATTACACAAGGCTGGAATGTATTTTCAGAACTCAGGGACCTTCTTAACTATCTTAGATTTACTTCCATAAATTCAATTGCCATGGGGGGCATGTTAAACTTATTGTCTGCCAAAATAGAATTTTTGTAAGTGAAACTGGTTTGGGGTAAATGAGAAGCGAAATGCCAGCTATACCAAGGTTTTGAGGTTTCTTTGTTTATATAAATGCTCCCATCTTTGGTTCCTGCCACTTAATAAAGAATTGGTAAGCAAATCTAGGAGGACATAATGGAAAACAGAGAGCTTCATTATTTCCTGCCCTGGTACACACAACTGGCCTAAGTTATGCCTTTGGCTAAGTGTGTGGAGAGTAATATATTTCTGAGCATGGGGATATTAAAATGGTAAATGAGGGCTTTGGGTTCAGAACAAGAAACAAACCTTCTTACAAGAGGATGCCAGGGGCCTAGCCATAAAAATGAAGCCACCCCATTAGTTGTTGAATACAAATTAATATACTGCTGTGAGTGTTTAAGATCTTGCATTTAATGATATTTAAGCACTTTACATTTAAATAAACGTGAACTATATTACTATGTGAATTCATGTAACTATTCCTCAGCAGTAGTGTAAGTAAGACTGTATTAGAGGTTAATGTGTTGAGAAGCAATAATGCCAATGGGTGGTATATTACAAATGTTCTGTCTTTACTAACATATCAGCTTGCCAGATGGAACAATCCCCCCTCATATCTCTGTTGTTCAGGGGGTTCTCTCTCTCTCTCTCTCTCTCTCTCTCTCTCTCTCTCTCTCTCATGCACCCCCCCCCCCCCAATTTGGGGGCACGCAGGGGCAGGAGAGGGGGAAAACCCTGTTGTGCAGAGCTTCTGCTTACAGGGTTCTATAAATGTATCTGCACAAGTTAAGAGAACATTTGAAATAAAAAGTAGCAGCAAATAGCAGTTTGGGGTAATTTTTACCAAGAAAATGACATGGGGCAAATGATTAAACTTTTCTCCCCAGGCCCATAGCACTGGGGCCCCCAATGCCGCTTTTGTTTTTGTTAAGCGTGTGAACTCCCAATCACTGAAATAAAAAATGCATATAAAGTAATGGGTAGTTTGACCCTGAGATACCCTGTTCAACACTGCAACCCACTTCACTGTATAGGATTCTGTGCTGTATAATGAAAGTTTGCTTATTTAAGGATTCCACCAAGTTTAAAAATAATAAAACTGTTGTTTCTTTAAGAAGGATTAGATATAGACTCTTCTGATAATTGTGGCAAACTGGGACATCTTCTAAAAATCCCTCGAGATGTCTAGTCTTGGTGTTAAAAATCTAAACATCAGAAAATTCATCCTGCACAAATAGACCATTGTATTTAACTAACCTTTACTCAGAGTAGTCTTATTAAAACCAATGACCAAGACTAACTTAGGTTCATTCATCCCAATGGGTGTACTTCAAGTAAAAGTTAGTTGAATACAATGCAGTCTGGAGTATGTGTATTTTTTTTAAGGTGAACCTTATTTATATAGCAAGAATGTTACCAATATGTTTGCAACAACTGATAACATATTCCCTTTGACTACAATGAATTCATGTTGTCATTGGGATTAGTCTTTCCTCTGGCCATTTATGAAGCAGCAGTCAACCCACTGCAGACAACAGTGGTTGTGATTTTGGACTAAATTCCATGGAGAAACGTTAGGCTAGAAGTAAAAATCTGTGTAGATGCTACAGGACAGATCCATGTGCTAGATAGCAAACTCCTGCTGGATCCCACTCGCAAGATCTTTCCTGCAAAATCCACAATCATCTTCAATTCCATGACGTATTCTGCTATGCTTTTTTCCCCATGGGCATAATTCAAAAAGGAGAAGCTGTGGTGTAGGTTTTAAGGGAACTCGGATGCAATTCCTGAGCTTGCCAACAACTTTTGACGCCTTGATTTCCCCCCTTTTTGGAAGGCAAGTGGGAACAATGTTTTTCAAGCTTACTTCCTGGCTATGCTACAGATAAATATCATGACAGCAGAACTAAGAGTTGTTATTACCTGATTATATTCTATGATTAGAAGGTATTGAAGGAGCCACATGTATGTGCCAACCTTCCTGGAGGAATCGTTCCCCCAACTTTCACACGTCTCTTTCTTTGCAGAGAAGATGGTGACAAGCCTGATTTGCAAACAAATGCCTGGCACCATGTCAACTAATGCTGGCTGGTGCCAGCAGAAGCAACAAACATGCCGGTGCCATTCATGGCCAGAGGGGATCATGGCTTTGCTACCTGGCATGAAAGGAAATTGGGTGAGGGGGAATGCAAGGAAGCAAAGCCGATCATGTGATCATTGGTGTGAGCGCCACCCCTCGCTTTCCCCGATACAGGATTCTGGCAGAGGAAAAAGCATATACTGAGCAGCTATGCTATGCTAACCAATCCATCATCAGGTAGCAGCCCTGCACATTTTTGGTGGCGTCAGATAATAGTGACACTTTAAAAGAAGCAATTCGACACAGAGCAGCATCCACTGACACACGACATGAACCAAAACATTCACTGCCTTGGGCTCCCTTGGCAATGATCTGGTTTGGCACACCCATGACAGGCAAGTCATTGCACAGAGACCGCAGCGTGCCTCGGGGGACGTTGGAAGCCTGGATGGGTAAAAGCCAAGTGACTCTAATGTGCAACTGCATTTGCAGGCTTAATTTCCCAGGGAGAATAACATACCTACCTCACAGGATACTGTGAGAACTAAGCTACCAAGGATTCTGAAGCAAAACTGCTGTCGCATAGACCTTGACTAAGGTCCCATCTGCACTATACACCCTGAAGAAACTACATTCCCCAGGATTCTTTGGGGGCAGCCATGACTGTTCCCAGCGGTATGATACTGCTTTAAAGGTATCGTGCAGATGGGAGCCTATGTTTTATTAATTTATGTAAGCCACTATGAGGACACAGCAAACATAGTTTCACAAAGTCCCTAGCCATCAGAGCAGAGAAGGGCTGAGGCATAAGAGATATTTGGAAATATACATACTGGTTTGTGCTGTGGTGTATTGATATGGGGCTGAGAGAAAATGTGGAAGAGTGAGAAGGAAGGCCCCCAGTGCCAACAGCAGGCCTCCCAGGCCAATTATCCTAGGCCGGTGGACTCGGCTGCCGAAGTAGCTCACAAAGATGATGAGGACAACATTCCCGATCTGTGGAGACATAAAAGTGCACAGATGAGAACGTCAAAACAGACCTGAAAGACAAGGAGGCACCTCAGTGTCTCTGCTTTTACTTCTGAGTTTAGTTTATTCTGGGATGGCCCGCCTCTGCTTTTTGTGTACGAGGTAGCAATTTTTTTCCTGAAGACATACAAAGAGGCAGGCTTCATGGTATTCCCCAATGAGAAAAATGCTTACAGGTAGAGTAGAGCAGGGTTTGGCAACGTGACACCCACGAGTGTCAGTCTCAGTAAAAGATCTCAGTAAACATCCTTTCAACAATCCATAACACAAGAAAGACTGTTTGCTCTTTCTGCGTAGTTTCTGTTTGCATGGCTCAGCCTCTCCCACACTGAACATGTCCCCTTAATCATGCCCACATTTCTGTTCTGAACAGGGACAAAAGTGTCCTGTCTGTGAGGGTGGCAGCGGCTGATGAGTGCTGTTTATGGGAGATGCCACAACCATTCTGCCATACCCCTATGGCAGTCATTTGGCGTTGCATTATGCTGCCCCCCACCCCAAATCATGGTACTCATTTGGCATTATTCCAGGCTCAAAATTTGGGACTCTCTCAAAATTTCACTGGCCTAAAAAGGTTGCTGACCCCTGGAATAGAGGCTGTAAAACATCTCCTATGTATCTTTTGTAGGACCAAAGTGTTGTGGCTGCGTGTAGCTTAAAACAGGCTACAGCAGCGACAAGAAGAGAGCTCTCCGAGCCCCTAGCTTGCTAGAAATGGGATGGGCAGTACAGAATTGGGAAAGAGTGGCTCAGCCATCTTTATCATCTAAGACCTTGTATTGCTGGTGAGGCGTCTTCAGGATACAGCAGTGTAAATAATCAGGATGATGTAAATAGCAGGCATAGCTCACAAGTTATTGTGTACGAAGGGAGAGTGAATTTAAAACAGCTTTGTTGTCTGTGCTAAACCAATAGCTCTTCAGCAGCATACGCCACCCAAAATCAATTGGGGGCCGAAAGCAAAGGCAAACAAAAAAGAACAGTATGGAAAAGGAACACAACAGTGGAGAAGGCAGAAAGAAATAGATTAACTGGATGGTAGTTCAGAGCAAAGGATTAGAAGGGCTAAGGGCCAGTTCACATACAACAAGATTACTCAGCATTTGATGGTCTAAAGATTAATGCAAATTATTCTATTGGAAGCACTGCATCCAAGACCATATGAAGCTCCTATCTGTGATGTGTTCTGGTTATTTGATCTGTGAGGGCTGATTCGCACGTGCAAGTCACTGCTTGATGCACTAGCAACCGAAAGTAAACATGCCTATGTTGAACATTCCCCTGGGTGAAAGCAATACCTATGATCATTTAAAGGAAAAAGCAGGGTAGCGTGGTTCTTTTAAACACATGACACTTTCCAAATGTCAAGTGCCCACGATTCACTTATTATGGTTGAAAAGCAATAAAGCAGCAGGATAACCAACAAATGCAAATGTATTTCTGAGATTGTATTTAATAAATTCTCTGGAGCGTTTAAATGAAGGAATTCATTTTATACATTAAACACTCACACACAATGCGAGCATTAGATGTAAGTATGATCTCACCAGAGATATTTACAATAGAAAAAAAATCAACATACAGCATTCATTTCTATTATTTTTGAAATAAAAGAGATGCTAAAGGTACTTCTGCTCTGTGGAACACAAATGTTTAATTGGTATGTACCTAAATAGTGACGTCCAATCAGATTATTGTGTAAATTTGGACTGTGGCAACATCTTCATGTTAAACATCTTCATGTACCAATAATGGCCCCAAACAAACATTATTGCTAAACAATCTAGAATTCATTTGCGCCAATTTTTTTCCACATAATGCGGGCCAACACAGCTCAGTTGAAGATGTTGGCTTACACTAAAGTAAGGATCTGCCCTATGCATAGTTCAACACCCCCTGAATGCATTCTTGAATGGTCAGTACTGCGCAAGAATGTAGACATGTGATTCAAATCAGTCCTCTTGGTGTCTGTTAAAGGGTCTGGATTTTAAAATCTGTTTGGAAGTATGTGGATCTATGGGTTTGGCATGAGACAATTCCCTTGTTGTCTCAAAACATTTACATGTTGCATGAGATGTAATGGTTAGCCATAACGTGCGGGTTACATAAAGTTAGAATTGCACTGGCTAGGTCCAGACTTTCAGACTAATTTAACATTTGAAACTACAGTAATTGTGCCCAAGTTTCCTTTCTTATATGCTTACATGGGCTCCCCTCCCTGGTTTTGCGGCTTTTGGAACCAATCTAACAAATAAATGAGAAAAACTTTATAATCCCAGAGAGAGTCAGGAAGGGGAGCCCCATATAAAAGTATGAAAGTGTCTGGAAGCAAAAGCAAATGTATTCCAAATGGATGGGAAAGATAACTACTTGTGGGTTGGAATGGCCACAGATATATGACTGCCCAAGGAATCTACCACAAAGTGGACACCATGGAGGTTTCCCAACTACAAGACAACATCTTTTTTGCATAAAAGTATTGAAGAATTTCCTGTGTCCCCTGCTGTGAATGGAGCAATGTGTTTCAGGACCTGGTTAGAGCATTTCAGGGCATCAGAGCTTGTTTTGTTTAATGGCTCCTGCACACTCATGTCAAAGAAGGGAAGAGCTGTGGCTCAGTGGCAGAGAACATGCTTTTTGTAATTTGGAGTTCCCAGGTTCCATCTCCAGTTGGGGCTGGGAGAGAACAGGGTCTGAAATCCTGGAATGCCTCTGCCAATCAGTGTAGACAATACTGAGCTAGACCAACCAATGCCAAGGCAGCTTTTTATGTTATTTATTTATTTATTTAGCTACCTAGCTATTTATTACCATTAATTCTACCTTGCTTTTCAGGACAGAAATCCTTCTAAGGTAAAAAACAATAGGTGTAATTCAGCATAGCCTTAAGGAGACTGTTCCATCAGCACAAACACTTCTGCTTGTCCTATGAAACGACCTCTCCTTTCCCTCACCCTACATACTGTTTGGGGGAAAGAAGATTTGGGGGAAACACGGTTGGTGGTGGAAGGGGGGGAAACCTCATTGAGGTAGCAGCCCCTTGAGAATGGGTTGGTTGAATCTGACCCTATGCTTTTTTTAAAACTTCAACAAAAAATGTCAACATACAAAAAGTAATCAGGATCTTTCCCACAGGGAAAAAGGTACAGCCCTTGAATCTTTTAAAGTAATAATAATAATAATAATAATAATAATAATAATAATAAATCGGCCTCAGTATTAGAGATCTCAATGTAAATCGAGGTCAATGATGCTGCCTACACTGCCTATTTGACAAAAGAAACGTTTAAAAATGTGATCTAGTTTCAGACACATATACCACGATATAATGGGGCATAATCAATATTTGCTCTTATTTTGCCCTCTGGGCAAGTTCTGTTACTCCTACTACTTAGGGAGAAGTCCATAAAGATGCTCATTGAAGTAGCTGCTTCTCTAGCTAGGTAGAAAGAGTCGCAGAAGCAGCGATTTAGAGTCCCGAATAAAGTAGGAAATATGGATGGCCCAAGAGGTATAACACTGGGGACTGCAGGGCCAGCTCCAAGATATCTTGCTCCCTGACCTAAAAGGACAAGAAGGTGCATCCAACTAGACTGGCAGGTGAATCTTACCTCAACACCACCAGCAGGACTGTAACCTTCTCTGTACCTGAAGGCAGCAAGCTACCTTTGGTGGAGCAGGCCAGGCAGCTTAGAGGATTCAGGGGGGTTTTGCCACCTGAGAGCTGCCTCGCTCTCTCCAGTGCTTGGGCTTGCCCTGAAGAACTGTTCGGTTTTGATTTTTGCATTCTGTCCATGTATCCCATGGGCGTTCAAAGAGAAGTGGGTTGCGACTGACATATTTATGGGCTTCCTCTCAAGTCTCTGGAAGTGGTTGATGCTGGAGGCAGCAACAGGGTGAGAACCACTGGGAGTGATTTTTTCTAGAACAGCCCTGAGAGAAAGGAGTGGGAAACAAATCTAAACAGATGGACAGTCACGCTAACACAGCACAGTTTAACTGGTCTTATGTTCTCAGTTAAGTGTGAGGCTTTGGCAAACGCTTTCCCTCGCAGTGCTATGTGAACCAGAGCTGCTCACCCTGATGGCTAACTGCTGGGCCCTTGGATGTCGGTTCTGCTCTGCTTTCTGCTTGTGCCAGGCCCAGAGGCTCATGTTTACTTCAGGCCCCATCCATTTTATATTTCTGCCCAAGTGCGGTTCGCGTGCTCTTCGCACACTGACAGTACAAACTGTGCAAACGCAGCAGAGCCCCGGCTAATTAACACACCTATTTTCTGTTTCCCCCTAGAATTTGATAGCGTCGCTTGCCAGGCTCCAGGTGCTTTGCCAAATATCAAGCTTAAAAATCAAAGCTGTTCCTGATTGAGTCACTAGGGGCCAAGTTCCAACTTGAAAACTGCTCAAGCAGAGCCAGAACTATATTATAGCACCAGCCACTGCAAAACAGTACCACATGGAGAAATTCAAAGTCAAGGGCAGCCTACTGTTGGTGGGTAAGTAGATGGGAGACTGTATTGCAGTCACTGCTGCACTGGTATTAAGACTGTTTTGCTCTTCTTGGACAGGAATATCCGATGAACAAGAACTTTGGATCGGTCCAGACCGCCTATTTATGTCCTGCTGTCTTTTCCTGCTTGGAGGCAGCGAAAGCAAGATGGTCCCCATTTTAACCTCTGGCTGTCAATGGCCCTTTGCAGGATTCTGCATTGCAGATGTGCCTCTGACATTTCTGATAGTTTTGGATCCCAGAGCACAAAAGTATCTAAAGCTTCTGCTCCTCCTGATCTGTTTCAAAGGGAAGTCTGTGCTGGAAATGACAAAAAGACGCTAGGAGTCATTTCCCGCAGGAGGATAATTTCCTAGTGTATTAAAAGTACTTATAAACAAGCTGAGAAAATTAAGCAGCCCCAAAGCCGCAGAGCTTAGAGCAGGCATCCCCAACCTTCGGCCCTCCAGATGTCTTCAACTACAATTCCCATCATCCCTGACCACTGGTCCTGCTAGCTAGGGATCATGGGAGTTGTAAGCCAAAACATCTGGAGGGCCACAGGTTGGGGATGCCTGGTTTAGAGGTTAGGAAAGGGGAGAGGGCTCTAAACCTGCCAGCCAAAGTGCAATGCAGAGAATTATGGGAAGCAGAGGCTGCAGAAAATGTTTCAGAAAGGGAATGGGGAAGAACTGGAGTTGGAGGGTCTCCTGGATTCGAAAGCAGGGCAAAGGAAGCAGAGCAAAACCTCAACCGAAGCAGCAAAAGCCGTTGCTGTTGGCTGGGTTCCATGAATGATGTTGACTCCATCCCCGGGGAAAGAGGGATTTCTCATGGGAAACACTGACATAATCTTAATTATGGGGGTACTACAAAGGTGCTGCTATAATAAAGGCTATCACCGTGTGTAAAGTTCTAGACATTAGTTTTGGATGGTGCAGGGGATGCTGTAATGGTCTGACTCACAGCTCCATAACAAATTGGGGGGTTTTCACTTTCTTTTAATATAGCATTAATTAACGTGTAATGCAGCATTACACACCAGATGCGGCACCACTTCTGAGGGCCTGGAAGAAAGCACATATCTATTAAACCCATGGGTGTAGCAGCACTCCATTGCACAGAAAGGTAGGTCAGGCTCTCCTCTTTCTCAGGGAAACAGTCAGAAAGCAGCAGGCCCCAAGGCCTCAAAATCATTCTTTCCCACTGCCCCCCCACTTCCCACGATTCTTGTTTCGGAAGGAATTGTCCTCACTAAGTGTCATTCCAAGGCAGCATCCAGTTTGCCTTCTTAAAAACCATCTCTCCCTCGTATAGCCTATCGTTATACGATAGGCTATAGGTGGGGGATGAATGTTCAGACCCCTGGGCTCTCACTTGTGGGGTGCCTCAGGGTTCTGTCCTCTCCCCCATGCTTTCCAACATCTACATGCAGCCGCTGGGAGAGATCATCAGGAGGTTTGGCTGGGTGTTCATCAGTATGCGGATGATACCCAGCTCTACCTCTCTTTCAAATCAGAACAAGTGAAGGCAGTGAAGATCCTGTGTGAGTGGTCTGGAGGCGGTTGGAGGATGGATGGCGGCTAACAGATTGAGGTTGAATCCTGAAAAGACAGAAGTACTGTTTTGGGGGGACAGGAGATGGGAGGGTGTGGAGGACTCCCTGGTCCTGAATGGGGTAACTGTCCCCCTGAAGGACCAGGTGCACAGCCTGGGAGTCATTCTGGACTCACAGCTGTCCATGGAGGCGCAGGTCAATTCTGTGTCCAGGGCAGCTGTTTATCAGCTCATCTGGTATGCAGGCTGAGACCCTACCTGCCCGCAGACTGTCTCGCCAGAGCAGTGCATGCTCTAGTCATCTCTCGCTTGGACTACTGCAATGCACTCTATGTGGGGCTACCTTTGAAGGTGACCCGGAAACTACAACTAATCCAGAATGCGGCAGCTAGACTGGTGACTGGGAGCCGCCGCCGAGACCATATAACACCAGTCTTGAAAGACCTACACTGGCTCCCAGCACATTTCCAAGCACAATTCAAAGTGTTGGTGCTGACCTTTAAAGCCCTAAATGGCCTGGGTCCAGTATACCTGAAGGAGTGTCTCCACCTCCATCGTTCTGCCCGGACACTGAGGTCCAGCGCCAAGAGCCTTCTGGCAGTTCCCTCACTACAAGAAGCCAAGTTACAGGGAACCAGGCAGAGGGCCTTCTCGGTAGTGGCACCTGCCCTGTGGAACGCCCTCCCACCAGATGTCAAAGAGAAAAATAACTAGCAAACTTTTAGAAGACATCTGAAGGCAGCCCTGTTTAGGTAAGCTTTTAATGTTTAATAGGTTATTGTATTTTAGTGTTTTGTTGGAAGCCGCCCATAGTGGCTGGGGAAACCCAGCCAGATGGGCGGGGTATAAATAATAAATTATTATTATTATTATTATTATTATTATTATTATTATTATACACTCATGGCCTCAATGATGTAAGAAGCAGTAGAAGAAGGTCTTCTCGGTTATCTGGAGTGTGAACTATCGTCCTTCTATTACTTCATCAGCAATGACTGCATAACCACAGGTACCTAAACTAAGGTCAGGGAAACACAGGGAGTAATGAGGCAGGATGGCCAGTTCCACTAGCTTTATGTTGAACCGGCATGCCTCACACACTTACCTCATGCAAACTGGAGATAAAGCCAGAGGACAAACTGGAGAGGCCAAAGCGTTTCTCGATGGTTGTCAGGCTGCTCTTGAAGTAGGCACTGTAGAGGAGCTGGGCCAGCTGCAGAAGGCTATGGCAGGCAACAAACACCTGTTGGCAAAATGGTAACAGAATTAGGGTCATGGCAAAGTGAGGCCGCATAAATCACCAAGATCAGGGCTGAAGCATCCTCAGACTGGTGATCCTGGGGTGTGGTCAAGATATTGCCAGAGCGATAGTGTGCATATAAAACCACACTCACAACCCAAAATACAATTGACTCAATTATTTGAATGAAGCCTTCCCGGTTCACTCGGGTTGTATTTGCAACTTGTTCATGCAACGTTTCTTAGAATCCAGCGACTTCATTGCTAAGCTGAGTCTCCCACCCATGACACACGTCGGAAGCGCTGACACTGAGAAAAGATCCAAACATTGTGACAGGCATTATGAAGAGGACGGGGGAGTCTTTTGCTTTTGTAATTTAAAATGTGATTGATTGACAGGTTTACACAAGCAAATGAGCATTAGACAGAAAATGCATTGTGACTGCTGAAGGCACTGCCTTCTGACTGACAAGAGAGTACCCGTTCCAATTATTACTACTGCTTGACATAAGCATCATGTCTTCATTGCCTCTGTTTAGAGCATGAAATAGGTGCTTGTTAAAACAAACAAGAATGGGAATTTAGCAGTGAGGAGGACTGCTGTTCAGGGTTTCACCCATTTAATCTCATACACATATAATACATATATAATTCCCATATGTGCTTTTTTACAGGGGGTAATCAAGGGTCTGCAGTATCCTCACCTCTTGCTGTTGTTGTTAAAAAGTGGGACACTTACTGTAACAACTTTATGGTGAGTACCGGCACCTATTTTCCTAGAAAAAAAGCACTTATTCCCATAGTTAAAACCATGCTCCAGCCAGCTTGCAACGAGAAAACCCAATTACAAGCATAACAAAAGTAGTTATAAGCAATAAATAAACATCTGAAAGTACACAACAAAAATTAAACAATTTCCCATCTCCACCTCCACATTGTGAAAGAAACAATATTGTTCAGAAAACAGGATGAAGACAGCATAATTTCAAATACTGTACTTCATGTCCCCTAGTTCTGGAGATGGGACAACCCCAGCAAGACTGACTGGCAGGCTCCAATGTCCTTCAACCCCACTTTTGGAATGCATGTGCCAACCAGTAATTTTACCAATAAAGGAACATGAGAAAGCAGGACAGGAAATGGAGGCAGGACGAAAGGAGGAACCTTATATTGCATTTCTGTAATAGACCAGGAAAGCAAATACATCATAATAGGCAGTTTAAAAAATGATTAGGCTTTTCCATATTTCTCTACTTTAAAAACGTCACTTGTGGAAAATAAAAATATGTATTTATTTAGCATTTACAACTTACAAGAGTTGCTCCATTGGACAGGTCTACTCAAAGGCAAGCCCCAGTGTTTCAATGGTGCTTACTCCCAAGCACGGAATTGCAGGTGGAAGTTGACATTGGCAAGGTTTCACACACATGATTCAGGCTGCTCAATCTGCAGTTGCACTCTTTCCATAGCATGGGATTTGTATACAGCAAACCTGTCTAGGGTGACTCCCCCCAAAACCGCTGCCCCCCACCGCAACCTAGCTGTGCTTGTCACATAAGGGTGTGTTCTCAATACTGCCTTAAAGTGCAATGATGTTCCCCTCCCCATTTGTTTCATAGCTCCTCACCCCAGCAAGGCTTCCATTGTGTTTTCTGTTTTTGTACACACCAGGAGCAGGAGGGCACTGACAGGGCAGGGGGTCTTTGCCCTATGCTAAGGTGTTTACCCCTTAAATGGCTAGGTTAGGTATGAACTTAAGACGCCAGTCAGTGGGAAGATGGCTTGAGCGAGAACACACCAGTCTTTAGTAGGTTACAACAAAGTACAGGATAGATATGAATTTTGAATAACACCCCACAATCATAGATTACAGAGACAGCACTGGAAACGCAGCAAGTGTGCAGTAAATGGGAATGTGGACACAGCTTATGCCTTGGGCTTTGAGCTTTGCTTGGAGTCTCTGGCTTAAAGCCCAGGACACAAGGCAAAGCTCAGGAAGCCTGTGGCTGGGCAGCTTACATAATTGTAATGGACAAGCCTGCAAGTCTTTTTTTGGTTTTTGGTTTTTTTTTAATGTAGTTCTGGAATCTTCCATAAGGAAAACCAACTGCAGGAGTATTTGAAGAGGGGGGAAATGTAAATGTTCTCCCTTAATTGAAAGCTGGCTGGTACTACTTAGGGAGAAAGGAATGTCTCCCAGGAGAGCAACATTTGTTATGCCTTTATTAACTGAAGCTTCTGCAGCTGTTTGATGAGAATACCAGACACTATGATTCGGTGACCTAGAAGATGTGTCCTGACTATTAGTTATTGAACACTGAAGGGGCAGTGTATTTAGAGACAAAAATACATTTTCATTATGTTTAAAAGGAAGTACACTAGGAAGTTATTCATTAATCAGTACAGAACACATTCAAGTCCAGAGGCCTTATGCATTTCAAGAAACCCCATTTTTTATACTAGCAAGTGACTTTGAAAGGCTCCCTTTATCCTCTCTAGGATTTGCTTAGTATTATATGTGGTACGGTTTAGGCCTACTCTCAGCCTGACTCTTTTAACACCTCCAGCTCACTCAGTTAACATCCACTTTCTAGGAGTGGGCAGAATGCATCACATAAAACCATAGATTAAAAACCACCATATAAAACACACTCCAATCTTATGGCCTATTAACCTCCCCACTGTTTATCTTTGTAGAAGAGTCCCTAGTGAAAGGCAACCGTTTCCAAAAACTATTCTGCGTAATACAGAACAGGGTTTCCTGAGTCCATGTCTCTCTTCCAGCACACAGGTTGAAAATACTGTTTTGTATTGTACAGTGGTACCTCAGGTGACATACACTTCAGGTTACATACACTTCAGGTTACAGACTTCGCTAACCCAGAAATAGTGCTTCAGGATAAGAACAGAACTCGTGCTCTGGCGGTGCGGCAGCAGCAGGAGGCCCCATTAGCTAAAGTGGTGCTTCAGATTAAGTACAGTTTCAGGTTAAGAATGGACCTCTGGAACGAATTAAGTACTTTACCTGATGTACCACTGTATTAAATGGAACTTCATAGTACATGCTTTAAAAAAACACAGCATGACATTTGTTCATAGAATGACAGTAAAAAAACCAACCCCAACATAATTTCTCAAGCATTCTGGAAGCTGTTCCACTTTCATACAACCCTAAACTCAGCTACTATTCAGTAGTCATGAAGGAATTGGGAGAAGAGAGGAGAGATGAAGAGAAGGCAAACAGTACAGATTTATATGTCAAAACAAAAACTTGGATCAGATGCTATTAGATTCTGTGCTAGCATCACACCAGCTAAATGGTACAGTGTCTCATTTGGCACATGTGTGAAGCAGAAGGCAGACAAGCCTTTTCCAGCATGTAGGACCCAGGAGGTTAGCAGCACATTTCTGTGAATATCTGCTCAGAAGTAAGATGCATTAAGATCAATGAGGCTTCCTCAACATTTAGTGGGTACAGGATTGCAGTCTTAAGTCCCAAGTGACAGAAAGGAAACTCTCCATATCCTGAGGCACAGTAGGC
This sequence comes from Podarcis pityusensis, assembly GCF_964106645.2. Classification (NCBI taxonomy): domain Eukaryota; kingdom Metazoa; phylum Chordata; class Lepidosauria; order Squamata; family Lacertidae; genus Podarcis; species Podarcis pityusensis. The sequence continues at coordinate 36,275,183 of NC_138032.1, forward strand.
TACACTAACAGTTTTGATCTATTTTTAGAGAACATTTTTAAATTGGAAGGAAAACTACTGTTTGCCACACCCCAAAAACACACAAGGAGGAGAAGAAACAGGCTCAGAAAGCACCTTCTCTAAGAGAATGGCCTGGTATGCTTGTCACTTTAAAGTTAAACCATAGTTAAATAAACTAAACTAGGGACGTGGGTGGCACTGTGATCTAAACCACAGAGCCTATGGCTTGCCAATCAGAAGGTCGGCGGTTCGAATCCCCGCGACGGGGTGAGCTCCCATTGCTCGGTCCCTGCTCCTGCCAACCTAGAAGTTCGAAAGCAGGTCAAAGTGCAAGTAGATAAATAGGTACCGCTCCGGCGAGAAGATAAACGGCATTTCTGTGTGTTGCTCTGGTTCGCCAGAAGCAGCTTAGTCATGCTGGCCACATGACCCAGAAAAACTGTCTGTGGACAAACGTCAGCTCCCTCGGCCTATAGAACAAGATGAGCGCTGCAACCCCAGAGTCGTCTGCAACTGAACCTAATGGTCAGGGGTCCATTTACCTTTGCCTTCATGGTTTAAATGCGAGTGTGCAGCATGCTAGTGCACACTGCTGAAATCCATAGGCCCTTCCCTTCTACTCTACTCCTGCTGCTGCCATACTGCTGGAGACAAGTCATAGTCTTGCTTAGCGTTACAAGCCCCCTTTTTGCTTCAGAGTATATTTATTTATTTTATTCCTTAATCATCCCACAGTCTACATTCCCTAGGCCAGGCTTTCTCAACCTTGGCCCTCCAGATGTTTTTGGCCTACAACTCCCATGATCCCTAGCTAGCAGGCCCAGTGGTCAGGGATGATGGGAACTGTAGTCTCAAAAACATCTGGAGGGCCGAGGTTGAGGAAGCCTGCTCTAGGCAAACTAAACTTTGCATACATTACAACACTGAATAAATAAAACTGCAAAAATCAGACTTAAGAGTAAACAAAACGTATTACTCACATTGGGAGGGAACAACTTCCTAATAGGACAAAATGCAATGTAAGAACCATTTAAAAAGTCCAACTTTCCTGTATTTGCCAAGGATGATGGATGGAAATCACCATGGCCACTGGCTGGGGATGGTGGAAGCTGCAGTAAGGCAACAGCTTCTCCACTTCTGATCTATGCAAAGCACTTTGTCCCAGGACGTGGTCCGAGGACACAACACACCAACATTGCTGAAGCTATGTGTCTAGGTGTGTCTGTGTCTAGATGAAATGCTGCCTGTGAATTCAATGCACACTGATTGGGTATTCCACTGAAGAAAGAGAAGAGATAATAAATTTGAGCACACAGGAAAACTGTCCTGGAAATATTTACTCAGCTATCATTGTCATCCACTTGCTCAGGAACTGATGTTTTATAAGTTTTCTGTCATTTTGCTGTTTTGCTTTTACTCTCCTGGTCTGATTTTTATCTGCTGATGTTTCAACTATCATGCTTTTAAGGCTGTTTGCTGCCCATAACATTTTAAATAATTTTGTTATGTAGCAAACTGCTTGGTGTGTCCCCCACAACAGAAAAGCGAAATGAGAAGTGATGCATTTGATCTAACCTTAAGGAATGACACACATATTACTTTTGAGAGGGATTGATGATGTCAAGACGGTGAAGATGACAAGCACCTAAGACTGAAGAGAAAATTCTAGAGAAGGTGAAATCAAGAACAGGAGGACATAACAAGGAGTCCGAAAGTCAGGGAAGTGAGAACTGGAAAATGATGGACTAAAACAACTAAGATGACCCCTTTTGTAGGCCTTGTAGGGCTATATACATGAGCTCTGCTATCTTTCCTACTCCCCAAGGCAGCCCAACATGTTGACAGTTTCCTTTGTAGAAACTGACCGCCATTTCCTCAAAGACATATTCTGCTGTTCCAGGCTAAGGCATTTCCAATGTACTTGGTTTTTCTCCATCAGCAACATAAACTGCAAAGCAACACTTGTGGCTTTCCTGAACTACACAGTAAGAACAAGTGATACTCCTGAAATGTATGCCAGAGATCACAGGAGCTGCCGCAGCTGGAAGCTATAAGCTAACTAGCTCAGCCATAACGTTGGCTGGGCAAATGGATTATTCCTGCAAGGCTGCAACGTTACACATGAGCTCAGCCCAGAAAACCTGGAAGATATCCATTTAAAAACAAACAAACATGCCACTACATCTGTAAAGATGGCACAGTGATCCTAAACTCCTCTTCATTGTTGAAAGTGATCTCCTGCAAGAGGGAGCCAGGCCATGTCTTGTGACTTCAGGCAAATTTCAGACAACATTCATCAGGCATTTTGTAAAAGAAGCCACACTTCATATGCATTTGTACTTACCTCAGCCACCTGTTAATCACCTTGATGTTTATTTTAAAGACAGATGAATGATCCTATCTACAGGCTGTTTGCGTAAGCAGCTTATAAATCCCTCTTCTGAATGGCTTCACCTGCCCTGATTGTGTGATTATGACAGGCTGGCTGCAGTACATTAAACAGTGCCAAATCTTCTCTAAGGCCATATTCACACCATACATTTAAAGCACTTTGATCCAGTTTTGAACAGTCATGGCTTCCCTCAAAGAATTCTGGGAGCTGTGGTTTGTTAAGGGTGATGAGAGTTAGGAGGCCCCATATCCCCTCAGAACTGCCTCTCTCAGAGTAGTTTAACAACCAATCTCTGTTCATAGGGAACTTTGGGAATTGTAGCTCAGTGGGGAGAACAGGGCTTCCTCACAACCCTGAAGCACCCTTAGCAAGCAACAGCTCCCAGAATTATTTGAGGGAAACCGTGTTTATTTAAAGTGGCATCAGGGAAGTTGTTAGTGTTTGATGTTGAATTGTGTTTTTACTAATTTTTGTGCGGAGCCACCCAGAGTGGCTAGGGCAACCCAGTCAGATGGTGGCATAGAAATAATAAATTATTATTATTATGACTATTACAAAAGTCAGGCACAGCTCTGCAGTTGGTGTCTTAATCCATATCCCAATTAATCAAAATCCTAATATTTATTCATTCCTAGGATTTCGGGGGTGTCCCCCCATTCCTATAACATTATTATTATTATTATTATTATTATTATTATTATTATTATTATTTGGTGTGAATGTGGCCTTACAGGGCAATGCACATGCAGCATACCTATTGAGAAGTGAGCCCCACTAAGATGACTGAGACTTATTCCCAAGTTAATGCAGGGATAGAAGCGTAAGAACTGCTTACTAATAGGGCTATCTTTTATTTATTTATTTGATCATATTTTAATTTCAACCATCCTACAAAGATGCTCAGGGGCTCTTCCCTCCCTGCTTCATTTCATACTCGCAGCAAGCCTGAGTTAGCGGAGGGAGACTGACCAACCCAGCACGATTTGCAACTCAGTGAGGATTTGGAACTAGATCTGCCTAGTCCTAGTCTAACACTTTAACTGATGCACCAAAATAGTTTGCTCTTTTGGAACCAACCTCAAAGACCCCATGAGAACCAGGACTGCAAGTCTAACCTTTGAGGAGCATAGTTTGCCAATAATGAAAAGCAGAAAGGGAGCTGTCTTACTTTTTCTGTAACCTGCTGCCTTTTCATATATTAAAAATAAACCAGCCTAGCAAAAGGCCAGGTAAAGTCATAGGTGACAGAAGATCTGAAGGAAAGCAAATCCCACTCTCTGTCCAGCCTTTCTCATCCTTGTCATTCTATATAAAGACAGCAAATCCCATTGGCTATCAGGATGGCATTAAAAGTCCCAGGAGGCTTCACATCAGAGGGAAGACATTGGTTATAGCAGCGTCTTGTTTCCTACTTTTCTGTCACATATGCCTCCTCAGTTACATGGAATAAAAAAAGATTAAGATTGTGGCAACAAAAGGAATCAAATGAATATAAAACATTGTCTTTTCATTCACAATTACCACAAAGAGAAAGAGAAAGGAGATCTGGATCCTGTCTATTTAGACTCGATAAAATATTATGACAACATGTAAAAATGGGAGCAGAGTCTATTTTCAGCAAACTGACAGCATGCAGTGTATACACAATAATGTAAAACTGGCTGTATTCTTTTGTCAGAAAGGCTTCAGCTGACAGCTTATGCAAGGTAACGGGAATCAGTCAACAAGTCTGTTTACCCTTAGACTGCATATAAATGTCTGTTATGAAATGTAAAGCTTGCAAAGGTCTGGCAGAAGACAGACAGCGCTATTGTGGTCAGAAAGCCATGTCTCACACCTACGGTAACCACAGAACAGGTTAATGTTAAAGAAAACCAAGATAGGTCAGAATTGAGGGTATTGGTTCCCAGTGGAAGCGGAACTTCCTTTTCCTGTTCTGTAAGCAGAGAGTTTAAGAGTCAAGGAACATAGTGAAATTAAGTCAAACTTGGTTCTCCTGTCTCCCAAAGAGCAGTGCTGGTTGGAACAAGAGAGGATCTTCTAGCCAAGGCAGAGAAACTGGCAATGATCAGGCTGCTTCCCTGGGGGGGGGGGGGGGGAGAGTACAGTTAAGCCCAGTCTTGAGCTGCTTTTCTGTTGTCAAGAGTGGAACAAAGGGAGCTGGAGCGAAGGAGAAGAGCCTCCCTTGGCATCTTTGTGCTAACAGATAAAAAGCACTTTTAGACATAACCCTCTAGAAATCTAATCATAGGGAAATGGAGGGGGCAGGAAAGGGCAGGGCAAGGTAATATCTGAATTTCTTCTCATCGCCCTGAAAACATCACCACCATCATCAAAATGAGACCCAGAGGCAATTGCTCTTATCTGCACTATAATTTCTCCACCTTCGAAGTATGAAACAGCAGGAAGGGAATTGCTGACACACAATGAGTCCACATCTAGTAAGTGGTTCATGAATGATGAGTAGGCAGCAGCTCAAAGCATGTACTGACAGCCTTCAATACATTTTAAACCATGCAAACTCGGCCCTCCAGATGTGTTGGGACTACAACTCCCATCATTCCTGTCCTGTTAGCTAGGGATGATAGGAGTTGTAGTCCCTATACATCTGGAGGGCCGAGTTTGACTATGCCTGTTTTAAACACAATCAGTATTACAGAGGATTTAAATTTTTAAGTGGCATTTGTAGTAGAAAAACTTAAGAACCTTGCTAGATTGGACCAAAGGTCCGTCTAGTCCTGTTCCCAACATAGCCAGCTTCCCAAGAGCTCATGGTGGCCAATATGGATGGAGGTGATCTCACTTTTATCTTAACAAGAATCCTGTGTAGTAGGCTCAATTGAGAGACAATGGTTGGCCCCCAGCCACTCAGGGCGGTTCACATTGGCATGGAGATTTGAACTCTTTCTGGACAGAGTTGAATCACGACTCCACACTGGCTATAGTGCACTTCACATTGGGTCGAATCTAACCTAAGTTAGTCCCACTGAGGTCCCACTAACATCAATGTAAAAAGTCAGTCATGACTTCAGTTTAAGTTCCACTGAAATAATGGGAACCAAATGCAACTAACTTGGGGTACAAGACTATATACACTTCCTTGGGGGTAAATCCCACAGAACTCAATGGAACTTGCTTCTGAGTAGACATGTATAAGATGGGATCCAGATGTGCAGTCTAATCCTATGTCACACAAATGATTTGCCTTTTAAAAACTCTCCAGTTAAAAAGGCCATAATTTTACTTCCAATGTTTAGTTGCTGCTTCCCAACACTCAAATCTCCAAAGCAGCTAACAGAAAACATCATAAAAACTCAATGACAAAAGGCTATTTAAGAAATCAGCACAACAAAATAAGCAGCAGCAGTCAGCAAAACAATTTCTAAAACAGCCACAGGAACAGCAGCCAGTAAAACAAACAGATCAGCAGGGACAACAAATTCAGTTAAAAGCTTTGGAAAACAAAAAAGGTCTTAAACCAGCACTGAGCAAGATAGTAACAAAGGTACCTACCAGAACTGACTGGGAAAGGCATTCCGAAAACACACCTTTCTGGCCTTTCAGCTGCCTGTTGAAACGTTTCTGTCTAGCACATACATCTGAAACAATACACTTTCCTTTCCTTTTTATTTTTTACCCTGCCCCCACTTCCTCCCATTTCTCTGTTGCTTCCTCCTTGTTGAATTTTAGTTTGCAACCTCTTTGGGTCAGGTGGTGCTATATAAATAAAATAAAATCCAGTTGAAAAGAACATAGAATCCCACTACCTTTAGAAGGGTGGGGGAAAACAGAGAGCCTGGACTTAACACCTAGGTAGGAATTAGGGTTGGAGGGAGAGATTAGATTCCATTCATGCTGAAAGGCAAACCTACTTAATTTGCACTTCCCAAAATGCACGAACAGAAACACAGCCAATCTTTGAAATTCGCTCTTATCTGAATTTTGCAATGCAGTTCTCCAGCCAAGGAATGTGTACAGCATGTAGTAGGGTAAAGTGTGCATAAAAATGCACATTTTGGTGAAAATAAGATACAAAAATACATTATATTAGGGGGAATTGCTTTGCAACAATGTGTACATTAGGCAAAAATGCATAGAAACATTTGTATATTAAGAGAAATTCACTGATGAATTTTCACGGGGACTTAAAAAAACAAACCCCAACAACCCCACACTGTACATGGAAATGGGGAGAACTGGACTTAAAAGTAGGAAAAAAATTGAAACTTGGAGGAACTGACAAATTCCCCCATCCTTGGCAGGAAAAGCCAATCACAGACACTTTGGCTGTAAAAACTCAAGAGGTTTCAAAACTGCTGTAAGATCTGTGAACCAATATAAGGCTATTTTAATCCAGAGAGATCCAGGTGTCTCTCTCAGTAGCTGTGAGATTATTTAAACCAGAGAATCAAAGCGTTTGATGGGTGCAAGTGGTAGTTTCTTCTCAAATCACTTATAAGGGCAGAATTTGCCATGCATTAGCCCAGGCACTCCAAACTCGGCCCTCCAGATGTTTTGGGACTATAATCCCCATCATCCCTAACCCTAACCCTGTTAGCTGGGGATGATGGGAGCTGTAGTCCCAAAACATCTGGAGGACTGAGTTTGGGGGTGCCTGCATTAGCCCAAGCCCACAAATATCTAATTCCCATCTACCAGATACTACTGTGCCAGAAGGGAAAAAAACCCAGGAATGAATAAGCAGCACGGAGAGAGAGTTGCTGGCTGCAAGCAAAGATTTAAGTAAACTAAGCCTAAATGACATACTGTCAACCACTATACCATGTTCAGTGTTTGCAAGCATGTGTGTGTCAGTAAAGGAAGGAGAGTCAGTTTTGTTACCATCTCTTACTCATAGTATGTTATCTAACCAACAAATCATTGCCTGGTGTGGTGCATGTGATCATATTGTATCAGAGCACTGTCTTGGGGTCAATGGGGGATGCACAGACACTTGAGAAAACTCTTTAAGCTGTTGTCACCTCATGGAAGGCAGTGATTTATAGCCTGGCTGGGGATGGTTATTATACAAAGAGATCAATTTGCACAAAAGAAAGAGAGGAATTTCTATGAAGTCAACGTTTCGAAAAAGCACTGGCCTTTTAAGGAAATGTCTGTTAAAAGCTTCTCAACATCTTTATTGCCATACAGTTTTTGCAGTGTCTGAAGAGATCTGATCTGAAAAGCCCCAAGACTCTGGATGATTAGGGTCAAGCAGCCTACAGAAGGCCACTGCGAGAGAATTATTCGGGAGCGATTTTGCATTTCATTAGATGAACTATTGAAAATTCAACATTTGGACTTGAGTGCTAGAAACTATGCAAACCAGGCTTGGTGGCATTCCACTTATGGCCAACTTCTCCAAAAACCATACTTAAGCTTTGGTGGGCCTTTAACGGAAGACAATTCCAGAAGAAAACAAATTGAGAATGCTTCCTTGCAAGCCAGTGTTGTGCTGGGGATCAGACAGAAGAGTGCTGTTAGCTGCCCGCCATATTACAGAGACTTCATTGGCCTCCATTAGAAGTCAGGCATTTGGTGCTGTTGGTTCCACTTTCCCAGCAGAGATTCAGCAGCCATTCCTGCTTTTGACTTTCAGCCATCTCTTGAAGGCCTTTTCACAAAAACAGGCATTTGCTGTTGTTTTGACTGATCGGCCAATCCCTTTAATTATTATTTGTATTGTTTTTAAATAGTGTTTTATGTCTTACTGTTTTGCACCACCCTGATTTTTTATGATAAACCAGGTCAGAAATATGGCTTTACAGAAAATTGGCACATGGGGCGTTCTCCTGCTTGCTTGGAGTTCCTTCTGCCTCCACCCTCCTCTCCTGTTTTCTTGCCACCACACCAGCAGAGACCCAGGAGCATGGCACTGAACAGCTGCCTTGACTACCAAACTGCTTTTCATCGGCCCCATTTTTGAAGGCTCAAACTTTGCTGCTGCCTTATTCCCCCGTTTTTTGTTTTTTTTAAATGATATTTATTGGAAATTTTTAGAATTACAAAAGAGAACAAAGCAGAATAAGAGAAAGAAAAAACAAAGAAAAAACAAACCACATCAAACAATACAAATTCAAAAAACAAAAATACACCACAAACACTCAATAACAAATCCATCATTCTCAAATCCTCAACTGTCATTACCTTCTTTCTTTGACCTCCTCCTCCTCCCTTTTTTTGTATCCTAGTTGTTAATTGTCACAGCAAATCCTTTCCATATTTCATAATATTCTGTCATTACATTACCTTAATCTATTTTAATCTTATCTTACTATAAAGAACCTTAAAGCTTAAAACTTAAATCTTATTTTTACCAACTTCTCATAACCATAATATTCTTACATAATTCTTTAAACATTTTTGCTAAAGCCAAGTAATTTCGTTCCAACATTTTTCTAACATTCATCAATTTTATAAAACAATCCTAGTAGTAAAAAAAAAGAAATAAAAACAATCCAGTCTTCATCCATCGTCCCTTCCTCCTGGTCCCGGGTTTTGTCAGTCCTTATTATCCCATCGATCTAGCGCATTAACCTGGTAACCTTGTATCCGAGGCCCTTAAGTCTCTTCCATGTCCCTTCCGCAGCTCTTCTTCATATTCCCCCGTTATTTTAAAAGGTTCATTGTACAGGGCATTATTTGTTGCTGGTGTGCCAGTCAGGTTTCTTTGTGTCTCCCCTTCTTTGCTATGGCTAACCTGTTAACAACGAATTACTGTGTAGTCTTTATATTCTAAAGAGCTATAAGAATGTATTACAGTGGTACCTCTGGTTACGTACTTAATTTGTTCCGGAGGTCGGTTCTTAACCTGAAACTGTTCTTAACCTGAAGCACCACTTTAGCTAATGGGGCCTCCCGCTGCCGCCGCGCCACCAGAGCACGATTTCTGTTCTCATCCTGAAGCAAAGTTCTTAACCTGAAGCACTATTTCTGGGTTAGCGGAGTCTGTAACCTGAAGCGTATGTAACCCGAGGTACCACTGTATGAGTGGTGGGGAACCTGTAGTTGGGAAAGGCCAAGACAGAGTGCCAGGCTGGGGGCCCAAACCTCAACTCAGTGGGTGACATTGGGCAAGTCACTGTCTCACACGGCCTGTGATTTGCCTCACAGGGTCCGTCTGCAGAAAAGAAAGGAGGAACACATTGACAATATTCAGCTAGATGGACCAATGGTCGGACAACATAATGCAGCTTCCTTCATTCCTACAAAAATCCATGTAAACCATCTAAGCTTCTTGGGTCAAGGGGAAAGATGGTATTAAAATACAATCAAGAAATACCTTAAAAGCTGCAGTTAACAGCAATCATGCTGATTACCTGAGTTAAGTTTGCTTCCTTGATCCTCCAAGACTACTATGGACAAAGCACCGTCAAAGGAATTCTCTCCCTCAGGTTTGTCACCTATTCATTAGGGCTTCCCCTCCTCAGCAAGCGTTGTTCCTACTGCTGTATCACTGCAATAAAGGCCCTGCTTTAGTTACCCAACAATTCACCAGTTTGTTTGCAGACTCCGGATTCCTGGAGTGTGTGTGTGCATGGTTCCATAGCTGGCTCTTTGTACTTGCGCTGTTACTCTGTGCTAGATAAGCGCAGGGAGTGGGGATTACCAGAGTTTCCTCTGCGTTTTCAAATCCCTTTTGTTTTTTCTCTTGACCTACGCACTTATGCAACCTCCCTTCTCATACCGACACTGGAGGCCATGCCCTTGCCCACAGTATCAGGAGCTCCTGCTGCTTAATTTGCTCGTGCTTGTCTTATCTGTGGTGACCACTCCTTGGTAAGATTTCGGCATGGAGCCACCTTACCCTCCCTCAGAAAAATGGGCCTGTCTGCTCTTGTTTCCCCTGAGTGGTCTTGCTCAGCTGGCAACAGCTGCCCTCTTTGGGCACTTGCGGGTCACTCCGGCCTTGATATGATTGGCAGTTGTCCATGTCAAAATGCAACTTGACATCTCACTCGAGAAAGGCGCTGGCAAGAAGGCAAAATACCACTAAACAGCACAGGACAATTTGTAGACGAGATGTTCAAAACACATTTCTCCCCTCTCCCCAATGATCCTGGAAACTGTAATTTCTGAAGGTTGTTCCCTTCAGGTGGGGGAATGTGCCTTGAATATATGGTGTGTACACAGCCAGAGAGTGTGTGTGTTTGTGTCACCTAGCCATAAGTGGTTTGTTTCATGCTTCTGAAAGAGCATCCTCTTTAATGTGCAACTGCCACTAAAAGGTGTGCTGGTCAAGAGAAGCAGCTACAGTGGTACCTCGGGTTAAGAACTTAATTCGTTCTGGAGGTCCGTTCTTAACCTGAAACTGTTCTTAACCTGAAGCACCACTTTAGCTAATGGGGCCTCCTGCTGCCGCCGTGCCACCGGAGCACTATTTCTGTTCTCATTCTGAAGCAAAGTTCTTAACCTGAAGCATTATTTCTGGGTTAGCAGAGTATGTAACCTGAAGTGTATGTAACCTGAGGTACCACTGTATGCCCAACTCTAAATATGTTTACTCAAGTCCCGCCAAGCTCAACAGGATTTGTTCCCTAATAAGTGTGCATTGCTGTAATGAGGTCGTGATCATGTGCATAATTACTTGGAAGCAAGTCCTGTGGAACTCAGGGAGACCTACTTTTGAGTGAGCTTGCAAAGGCTGCACAACTTAGGCACACCTACCTGAGAGTAAGCCCCACTGAACTCAACAGGACTTACTTCCCGACTTATTCTCTCCAGCTCGTCTCAGCAAGGCAAAAAGCAGGAAGGTCTCTTTGAAAAGAAAAGAACCAGCTCTCTCTCTCATTTACAGAGCTCTCTCCTCCTCCAAACTACCCCCCACTTTTGGTGCTGCTGCCAAGATAAACACACACTACATCCTGATTCAATCACGAAGTTATCAACATTCTGCTTTCCTACCAACATTACATGAACCAGGTAAAAAGGCAGCAAGGGAGCCTTGCAACATCCTTTCAACTGCCGCACATTTGCTCTGAGCAAAGGCTGACATTTCTTAGAGCTGGAAGGAATCTGGCTTCCAAGCCTCAGTAAAATGTGTACAATCCAAGGAATGACATCAGAAGCAACTCCACCAATCAGGCACACAACATCTATTAATGGGTTCAAGGCCATTATTACTTCTCATCCTTACTTTAAACGCTTCAACTGAAACCTTTTTGAGCTGAGGGTCAAGGAGCTTGCTAACCTTGCAAATAAATTAACAGAATGAACTAGTCTTCAGAGGGTTTTAATAGTGATCCTGTCTTCTACATACCCATGTTAGACAAGCCACAAAGGAAGCAACTCTCTTCCCATTCACAGAAATGAGATTGCCCAATCACTGGGGTGCGGGTGGGGAAGAATCTCATTCCCCATGGGTGACAAGAAAAATGGCTTCTTGCAAGCCTGACCCAACTGTGGAACAGTTACAATCAGTTCTGGCACTCCAATTACTGGATGCATTTTTTGAAATGAGTAGGCCAGCCAAGGAAACTTATTAGCCAGCCAAGAGACGAGCTTCCTGCCTTTCAGTGTCTCATGAGAGGGGAGCAGGGGTGTTCTTCATGACCAGGCATGGAAATGGAGCTTATCCTTGTAAACAGTGTCCTTCTAACAAGGGGACTGGTGGAGAAGGCATGATCTATGCCCCGCTCTGTCAGTCTGTCTTGGTATGAGGCAGCTTCCTATGAATTCTTGGCCATCATTGAATTCCTGGCCACCACAGACTACAAAGCAAGTGCTATTGCGAAGTCGGATTAAGCAAGGCTTCCTGTTCTACTAAAAAAGCAGTGACCCCCCCTTCCCCCCTCACAGCACTCCACATGACCAGTGAATTTCTGGTCTTAATTCCCCCAAAGATTTGGGACACTCGGAAACCAGAGATCCACATCCTTTTTGACTTCATCCTGTTGCATTTTGCTCCTTGACAAACCCATCCTCAACTGCGACCAGGGGTATAGTGTGGAGGGGGCCAGGGGGCCATAGCCCCGGGCACGTGATTTTCAGGGGGCGTGAACCAGGCACCCCCATGCAGGGATCCCTGTCCCACCCTGTGTGCCACTGGGGATTTCTGGGCCCCAGAACCCGGCCTGGCCCTGATTTGTATAGTGTATATAGGTCAGGTTAGATTTTCAGTACAAAATATACAGTGGTGCCTCGCAAGACGAAATTAATTCGTTCTGCGAGTTTTTTCGTCTTGCGAATTTTTCGTCTTGCGAAGCACGGTTTCCCATAGGAATGCACTGAAAATCCAAAAGGAAACAAACTTGCAAGACGTTTTCGTCTTGCGAAGCAAGCCCATAGGGAAATTCGTCTTGCGAAGCAACTCAAAAAACGAAAAACTCTTTCGTCTTGCGAGTTTTTCGTCTTGCGAGGCATTCATCTTGCGAGGTACCACTGTACACAGTTTTGGTCGGAGTATGAGCTTCTGTCTCTGTTGATACATATTGAACTAAGATGGGCAATGCCTAGATAGGAGCATCTATGACTGCTGGTGTGAATGGCTGCTTAACTGAATTTGTTGCAGACTGTATACTTTTTTGCATCCGAATGTGTCTATCACACACATGCACACCTAATTGCCAATTGAGGGTAATGCTCCATACATCTGATGAAGTGGACTCTGCAGGCCACAAAAGCTGATGCCACAAAAAATGTATTGATCTTGAAGGTACGACATTGGTTTTGCTGCAACAGACTTAACACAGATACCATTCAGAAGCTGGACTAGGACTGATTTAGCCAGCAATCCTAACCATTCTCCGATCAAAACCTGCCTTTCCTGAACATTTAAAACAAAAGAACAGCCAATGCATTTGTTTGAGATGGTCACCCCATTTTCCCATGCTGAAATGGAGATGAACTTCTAATCAGATCTGGCATTTCTGGTTGCTGAATTCTGAACTGAGGTTTTCCATTATTAGGTCAACAACGATCTTACAAAATAAGAACAAAAGCTTTCAGGTTTTCCAAAACTCTTCACCAGGCTAAATTAAAACAAAGCAAAGTGGAAGGAACTCGTGGAAGACATCATGAATCTGCATATGGTCAGAGTCTTATGGCAGAATGTGGGCAGAAGGAGGAGATGTTCGAATAAGGATGTTAGCTCCCTCCTCCCACATTGGGCCATAAGACTCTGACCAGATGCAGACTCATGGCATGACTGCCAGCTCAGTTTCTCCCTTTTCCCTAAGCCACTTTCTTAGCCATCCAGCCTGATGGAAGATTTTTTTTAAAACTCAAAAGCTTGCACATTATTTCACAAGATGAGTTTAATAAAGGGTATTGTCCTAAAATAGATTTTGGATATTTCATCACGGTCCAAAAAAGCTACCTTTACTTTTTTTGTTAACAATCTACTTCCTCAGCAACTCTTATTACTTTCAGCTGCCAATTCCCCAGAAGCTCCCAAATGTCTCCGTGCAGCTTCTTATCTATGAATTTGCCATGATGAGCAGATATCTAAGGACCACGATACTAGCGGTACCAGCTCCCTTCTCTTCCTCCTCCTCCATCACTAGCTGTGGCTAAACATCAGCAGTTAGGGGCCTCTGAGCTCCCACCTCAAGAGTCATGTGGAAGTGATTCAACCTCTCCCACAGCAGATGAAGGATAACCGTGATGTGGGGGGTGGGGGGGGAGAAAGAAATACTCAGCACAGAGGGCTTTCTCTGAAAAGGCTGCTGTTTGTTATTTCTGGAGTAACTTTTGAGAAAGGCATTCTGTAAACACCGTGCCATAAAACAAATAGGAGCTCCATTATCTTGTGCCGACAGACCAGAGCTTGAGGGGTGTATTTAACAGAGAAATGCCTTGTACCGGAACCAGAGCAATGTTTAGCAGCTGCTGCTGGAGCTTATGAAAGTAACTCTGCTTGTTTAGTTTCTCTGGCACAGCCAACAACGTCTGCGCAGGTAGGGTCTTGGCACTGCCCCAGCTCTCGCCTGGGGAAGACAAAGCGAGGACTAAACCTCAGCTCCACACAGACATCATTCCGCCAGGGGCAGGGCTGCCTTGTTGTCATAACGGAGAGGAACACGGGACTGCCGCTCTCCATCCTGCAAGCAAACAGATTGCCGGGTGGAGAGAACCCATCCCAAGCAAACTTGCCATGCCGATGGAACACAACAACAAAAGGTAGCAAAATCATCATTGTGCCAACACCAGCGTTCATTCTTACGATGGGAAACCAGGGAAAGCTTCAAACCTAGCATGCTGGGTAATGAATACTAATGAATTTCTGTAGTGGTCCTGCTGCCAGACTAAACAGCATGTTTCCACATGTGCAGGCGTGCACACACACAAAACTGTGGAGAAACACAACTGCTGTGGGATTTGAAAGGTGACTATGACCCCATTCAGAAATGACAAGGTGAAGTTTCCACAAATCGAGTGGGTGTAGAACAGGAGTAGGGAACCTCAAGCCAGGGGATGGGGTGGGGCAGATGCAGCTTTCTAGGCCAAACCTGCTTTCCCCAGGATACACCTCCTCACCAGTCCAGCCTCTTGACTTCCCCAAGTGCCTTTGCCTGGCTGAAATGTGTCCTTAAACTGCTCGCCTGGCCGGTGCATGGAGAGAAGTGTGTGGGGTGTATACATGGGTGACTATGCAGAAGCCTCTGACTTCTGCTTGGCTGGAATGCAGCCTACTGTGCTAAAGGTATGGATCATATCCACCCTTTGACCAGTTTTTGCCACTGGCATGCCACCCTCTGGGAGGTTCACCGTGATGGAATGTGGTCCTCTCGAAAAAGGTCCTCCACCCCACCTTCGTATAAAAGCCACGGGGATGAACCAGCATGGTGAGCAGAAAGTTGGATTAGAAAAAGGGGGACTCGGGTTCAAATGCCCACTCATGGCCTATTGTTTTCTCGCAACACTCTCAGTCTGATCTAGCTCAAAGCCTTGCTCTGGGGACAAAATGGGGAGAGAAAAGAACTACGTATGAGATACTTGGGGGGAGGGCAAGATAAAAATGCAGCAACAATAGATGCAAAGGTAACAGATAAAGCCACTGCAGCTGAAGGTATTGTGAAACAGCAAGTCACTGACTATTGGGCTCGTGGCAAAGATATGTTTATTTACAAACTTCTTGTCCGGGTTTAATGCTGGCTTGGTGCTACGAGCTTTGCTCGGGTTCTAAATCATTTTACAAAGACCATGATGTTGTTCAAACACAGAGTACAGGGTTAGCTCCAGAGGCCCTATGTAGAACATTTGCATCAGACACAAAGCAAACTCATTTGACCTGGTAGGGTAAGTAGTTTGGGATAGTGGTGGCCTGAGAGAGGCCATTCTCCATGGCAGCCCCTAAGCTGTGGAATTCCCTTCCCTAGAGAGATTCTCCTGACACCATCACTATGCAGCTTTCTGCAAAAGGCTGTGTCTTAGTGTAGGCCCAGGTCATAAAGCCTGAGCTTCCACAGCCGCTGCCTGCCATGAACCATCATTGGGACAATTTGCAACAACGGCAGCAGGTATGTTCTATACTTGTGATAATATTTTAACCTCTTGTTAATTATGCTGCTTTACATGTGCATTCTATATCTGACTTCCTTTAGTAACGTTTTCTTTTGAAGTGTTTAGGATAATTGCTTTTTTGTTAACTTTGCAACGCTAAATGTGCATTCTGTACCAGACCTCCTTTGTAATGTTTTATTTTGAAATCTTTTAAGATAATATTTTAGTTCCCTGTTAAACATGTTGCTTTGAATGTATACTTTTTATTTGACTTTGCAACATTTTATTCTGGATTGTTTAATTTGATGTTTTAATTTAGGCTATAATTGGCTTTGAATATATTCCCCTTAAAAACAGAAAGCTGTAAAATGAACAGTAATAATAACAATAAAATGCTGAAAGCACACCTCTTTACCTTTGACACTTGAGAAGTGTGTGTTCGGGACCCACCCTATTCCCATGACTGTAATTTATTGTAACTAGTTTTAATATCGAATTCTTGTAAACTGCCCTGCAACTTGGCGTTGGTGAAGGACAGGCAATACATTTATTGATGTTATTAATATTAATGATTAAAGGTGCTTCTTCCTACAGAGTTATCCTAGGTAAGCGCACAAGTATGCTCACTTTGTAGGGCCTATCCCAACTCTGAGAATGGGAAGGGAGGAAAAAGGTCAAACATGTTTGCTTTTGACCCAGAAAAATTCAAGGCAGGGAATATTTGTTCTCACTTGAGGGCTTTCCTCCCTGCACGCCCTGAGCCAGCCAAAGCACTTATAATCGGCTAGCCTGCCTCATGAAACCTCACATTTATTATGGGAACGCTGATAAAAACCCTTTCTGCAATGCTATTGTCAAGATTGTAAACAGCACGGTTGCATAACGTTAGTGGCCAACATACAACTGCCTCCACCTCTTCACCAGCTCTGGAATGTGCAAGTGAGACTCATTGGAAAAATATGTCCCCATTGCTGTGCCATTCAAGGAAGGAAATATAGGATTGTGCTTCTCTGGGCATTTGCAATGTATTTACACCCATGACCAGTTCCCTAGGATGACAAGTGTTTGTTTATCTGTACCCAACTCTGTCCCTGGACAGGGAAGTTTACAGCAATTTCATCACTGTCCAAAGAGCTCTCAATCTAAACAGGTTTCTATCCCTCCACTCTCATTTGGGATTATGCTACTAATCCCAACAGCTTCCCTTGAAACTCTTTTTCCTCCCACCAGGACTTTTTTCTTTTCTTATTTGCATCCTTTATTCATACAAACTGGAAGTTTCCTCTTGAAACAGTTTCCCTTGTGGGAAAGTTTGCCCAGCTAAAGGTACTTTTTCTCTCTCCAGAGATCTCCCGCTCTGGTTGGACCTGTAAGGTCAAGAAAGATGCTATAGGATCGAGTTCTAAAGCTGCAAAGCTATGAGCACTCACTCGGAGAAAGTCCCATCAATATAAATAAATAAATAAATATATAATAATGATCATTTTATTGGTGCTTTCTGTTGATATATGCATGCATCTGGCTGCAGTGGTGC
Organism: Podarcis pityusensis; assembly: GCF_964106645.2. NCBI lineage: Eukaryota > Metazoa > Chordata > Lepidosauria > Squamata > Lacertidae > Podarcis > Podarcis pityusensis. The sequence goes on from NC_138032.1 coordinate 36,292,552, forward strand.
CAAACTACACACTACATTACATGCATGGGTTGCACTTGTGCCATCAAAATGAGCAGTCAAATGGTGGGGGAAAGATCCAGACAAGGGCCATTGGGGGGGGGGCCAAAATGGAAGCACTTAATCCTTCCCCTCCCTGTTTTGTGATGTATTTGCCCTGGGGCGGGGGAGGGGGAGCTGCTAACTGCACCAGTACCAGTTTCCTTCCCCTTGTAAACAGCACCTGAGGGAGCAATTTTCACCAGGACCATAATGTGCAGAAGGGGGTTAACTCCCTCCTGCTCTCGTAAGTGGTGCCATCAAGGCAGGACTTTGGGGCAAAAGACCAGGTCTCCATTCAGCAGAATAATCAGGAAGGCCCCCTAATGCAGAAGTAAGCCAAATAGTTGTTCTTGTTTAGTCATTTAGTCATGTCCGACTCTTTGTGACCCCATGGACCAGAGCAAACCAGGCACTCCTGTCTTCCACTGCCTCCCGCAGCTTGGTCAAACTCATGTTAGTAGCTTCGACAACACTGTCCAACCAAAGCCAAATAGTACACATTCCCATCTAAAGAGAGAGTGCCCCCCCCCCAAATAAGATCATCATGCCCTGAGCCTAGAATTCCCTATCCACAGCATGGTCCCAAATCAGATTGCCCCACAAAGCTCCTTTCCCCCTCCCAGTTACAAAAAATACTCAAGTGCAAAACACGCATTCAACACAGCATGCCCCACAGCACTGTATCAAGACCTCCCTCTCGATAAAGCCATTGTGCTTCGCTTTTATTTCCTTTTCTCATTTCTGAACTTCCTTGGTGGCCACCGACTGCTAAGGAAGGGGATCAGATGCTATACTTCTTTCCCCAGCTGGTTAGCAGCTGCCCTGCTTCTCTTAGCAAGAGGAATATGCTGCTAAGCCAGACTGTCCTCTGCAAAGACAGCATCCTTCAATATTCTGGATAGGCAACAGCATGCAATAACGACCGCTACTTACCGTATTTTTCACTCCATAAGACGCACTTTTTTCCTCTTAAAATCTAAGGGGAAATGTCTGTGCGTCTTATGGAGGGAATGTGTGACCCCTGGGGCTGGGGGGGGGGGAACCTGGGCTTCCCCCACCAGCCCCAACCTGCTCTTTGGGGATGGGGGTGAGGGAAAGCTGGGCTTCCCCCACCAGCCCCGTCAAACTCCTGAGCAGCTTTGGGGTAGCCCGCAAAGCCTCCGCAGGGCAGCAGGGAGCCTTCATCCCGCTGCCCTGGGGAGGCTTCGCGTGGCTATCCCTGGCTTTTGCGGGAGGTGGGGGAAGGGACAGAGCGCGGCTCTCTCACTTCCCCCACCTCCCGCAAAAGCCCCCAAGAGCCGCATTATTTTTTTCTTGAATTCTCCCCCCAAAAAGTAGGTGCGCCTTATGGACAGGTGTGCCTTATGAAGTGAAAAATACGGTACTTCTGAGTGTCATTATTACTCACATATGAGGCAGGGAAATGCACACATGTTCAAGAGACAAGGTTCATCCATTTACAGAGTATCATCTCTAATCAGGGGAGGGGAGAGGTAAAAGAGGAAGGATTAAAAGAGCAACACCAAGTAACATCAAGATTTCCAGACGGCAAAAGTAAGGATGGCTTCCACTCCAGAGGAGAAGCAATTATTTACAGCACCATCCAAGACATGGTCTTTGAGTTAAAAATCAATTCCCACTGATTTCCAGGTTAACAAATCTGTGGATTGGGGTGAAAGCACTCAGGTGCAGGTAAATAAAGCCAGACGTTTGTCAATGAGGAAGGGAGAGCACTATAAATGTTGGTTACAGGTACAATGGAGAATTTATTTGCCACTTTATGATCCCTATCCAGAGTGTGTTGCAACCGGAGCAATATATTCAGTGTTTGTTTAACTCAAAAATAATGGTCATTTAATTATTTAGCATTTAGTTCAAGTAAGTGTGCACAGGACTGCAAAATAATAGCACAACCCTATGCAAGTTTATTCAGAGATATGTCCTACTGTGTTCAGCGAGGCTTACTACTCCCAAGTAAGTGTGCATTAAACTGCAGCCTTATTCCCCAGTCCTATCCATGTTCACCCATAAGTAATTCAGTGAGGCTTACACACAATCCAAACCTGGAGTTCAACCAGTGGAATTTAAATCAACATAATTTATGCTGGTTTAAGTCCAAAAAAGGGTGTGTGGCAGGGATGGGACAGGGCAAGGAGAGGCTATTCCAAATCCCTTTCAATCCATCTCATGACCTGGCAAGTCAGCAGAATTTAGCTGGCAAAAAGGGAATTGCAGGTCAAATTCCTCCCAGAGTTTGGAATAGGGTAACTTAAAACGGTGCAATTTATATGGTTTTCCTATAGTCAGGGTTGCGTAGTTCAATGCAAACAGTATTGCAGCCTCAACCGTGCAATCCTATGCAGGGCTGCTCAGGATTACATTCCACCTAGTTCAATGGGTAAGTGGGCACAGGATTGCATCCAACTCTGGGAATTTAAATCTGAAACAGATTGCTGTCAGTGGAATCCACGACCATGAGATGAACCCGGTCCAGTCTCTACCTAAATGCGCTCGGAGGTCGCTCTGAGTGCAAGCGCTTCCTTGGCACCGGGAGTCGGACTGACTGGCAGTACTCGCGCGCTACAGAAAACGAACTCCAAAAAAGAGCCCGAACATAAAAATACACACAGTTTCATTCAAAGTAATGAATGAAAAACAAGCCATTGCACCATCCCCCAAGGAGCAAAGCTGCACCGGGGGACCCCTTACCTTGATGTTACAGAAGACGCTCGCGGAGCAGGTGTTCCCAATCCTGGGCGCTTTGCCTTTTTCCGGCACCATCCCCATGGTCTGCTCGGCGCGATCTGGAGACTCCTCGGGAGACAAAGGGCGAGTTAGCCCGGAGCCTCAGCAGCCCGTCCCGCGTTGCCCGCGCTCGTGAACAGCCTAGCTCAGGTGCCTGCCTTCTTCGCAACCTCCCCGCGAGCCAGTATGGAAAGCTGCCCGGGCGAAAGAGCGCGGAGCGTGCCGTTTTTATAACTCTGCGGCGCACTCCGAAGCGATGATGAAACTTTCTTTCTCCTCCCTCTTTCCCTCTAGTGCGTAAAAGCAGGCGCTGGGAAATGCGCCACCAGGCACACGGCGCTTCCCGCCCGAAAAGCAGGTGGGAGCTTTTCGCTCTCCGAGGGGACGGGCAAAAGTTCCCTCTCGATCCCTCCCAAGAGATCAACCCCGCAGGAAGTCAGACCCTCAGGAGGGAGCGCCGGCAAATCCCTTCCCTCCGAGTTCCTCGGCTCCAAAACCGCGCGCTCCGTGGGGAGACGTGGGGCTGCAGGCTCCGGCTTCTTCTCCGAGGTTTCCGGCTGAACCTGCCGTCGGGGCCTCTTGTGAAAGCGTCGTCGGTGGGGTGGTGGGCGAGGCTGCTCGCAGTCTCTCCGAGCACGGCATGGGCCCTCCACGTGTGCGAGGTCAGGCTTCGACCTACGGTCGGTTTGGCTCCAGCCCTTGGCTTTCCAAAGGCCCCTGGCCGGGGAGTGGCGCCCGTGGCACGGGGCGTTTGCGCAAAAGAATCGATCTCCCCCCGGCCGTTTTACGCACGGTCGGCCTCGACGGAGAAGGGCCTCGCCGTGGCCTAGGCTGCTCGCTGCAGCTCGGAGCGAGGCGGACCGCTGTCCCTGCAGACAACATGGTCCAAGCAGGCGAACCTAGCCGGTGGGCGCTTCTTTTCCCCCGTTGCTTGGAAGCCCAGTCGCCCCGCAGTTACCTCAAGAGGCACTGACACGACGGAGGCCTGACCCCGCGAGCAGCCCGGCATGTTCGTCTCCGGGCGGCCAACGGGATTGAACCGACTCGATTAAATATTAACCTCCCCAACGTGGCTGAGGTGGCTGTGGGCTGCCTGATCTGTGCCTACAAGTATAGCAAAATGAAGTGGGGGAACTTTGCTATCTTAAATAAGCAAACCTTGCAAGGAGAAAACTAGCAGATCAGGGAGAGGAGGGGCTGGGACCTTTTCCTTCTTGTATTAGTTTTCTACTGGCAGGGCGTCGTGTGTGTTTGTATTTAGCTAAAAAAAGCGGGGGGGGGAAGCTTTCAACGACTGTATCCCCCGCCCCTAAGTAACATTTTCCACCTACAAGTTGAGGTCTCTCCTGCCTATTGGGGAGATCTGGGTCAAGAAACCCCAGTTATATTCAGGCTGCTTCTTAGTAGAAAATGGTGACACTTGGGAAACTTCTCCAGTGAGCCAGCTGATATGAACCCTCTTATTGTGGGTCCTTTCCCCTTCCACTGTAGTATGGAGTAGTTAAATAGAGACCAACAAAATGACATTCCCATGAGTGCTCCCTTATGAAAGCTCATGCACCACAAAGTAATCTTTAAGGAGTCTTGGAGCTTTGTCTGCTACTCTTCAGTGCTTAATCACAGCTTCTATACATCCATTTATATGGCATTAATTTTTCCATAGCTCAGGTAGCCTGCTGCCCCCTTTCCTCCTGCCCACAGTCTCTTAGTATCTTGGTTTTCTGTCCCTCCATAGCCTCTGTAAGAACTACTTGTTCTCCAAGTCCTTTACCAAGAACTCAGTAAACCCCTGAAGACGGACAGCAAAAGGTGACATTTTCCCTACTCCCATTCCTCTGCCTCTCAAGTCAACCTGTAATGAAACGATCAACCTGCTACTTGGATCAACTACCACCTCATGTCCTACCTCCAGTAATGGGGGACAGTTATTCATCATCTCCATTGCAGCTTTTGGAATAGATCGAGACGTGTCCATCTTCTCTCCCTCTCGAGCAAAAGCTCATCTCATCATCGTTTCACTATACTTGAAACCCATTTTTATCTTGATCACCACCTGCAAGATCTCAGCCTCTTGATGTTCCTATTACGCCATGTCCCTAGAATGAAATATTAGCCACTCAAAGTTAAATGATAACTAGTTCTTAAAATAGGTTCCCACCCACCCCCAGTTCTTGCTTTTTTTAAGGTCTCTGGGTCAAAGAGATTTTTATGGCAGATGGATGAAAACTTGGCCACAAAAAATGCCTTCTTAAGTGAAGCTACAAATGGAGTGCAAGACTCATGGGCAATGGCACATACTAGATGTTCCCCTTGACTTAGCACAAACAATTTCATAAAAGATGCAGTACAAACAGAGAAATCTTTTCCTCAGAACCCCAGCAGAATCTATGGAAGAATAAAGCACACCACTGGGCAGCTTTCCAAAATCACTTGTCATGTGTTTAACTTGCTTGGAATAAACCCTTTCCTTTTTTATCCTTTTTACCCGAAATTCGGCATGAAATAACCTCAACTTGAGTATCCTACACTGCCAAGTTCCAAATACCATATTTTCCCATGTATAAGACAATGGTTTTTATTATTAAAAAATGTTAAAAATTGGGGGTCGTCTTATACACGGATATTGCAGGGGGGATGGGCGACTGGTGGCAGCCGCAAGCAGGAGATTGTCAGTGGTGATTGGGTGGATGATTGTTGGCTGTGGCAAGGCCTGCTGACGATTGGCTGCTACTACAGCAATTGGGTGGTGATTGGCGACTGCTGGCGGCAAGCGGGCAGATGATTGGTGGCTTTGGGGAGGCGTGCGATTGGCAGAAGTCAGGCGGGTCAGCATTTGTCAGTAACCCCCCCCCCCAAAAAGCTCAACACCTCTGGGCAATCTCCCGTTTTCTTAATTTGGGGTTCCAAAAAATAGGGGTCATCTTATACACAGAAAAATACAGTAGTCCATGGAATCGTTTCCCAACTATAAGCCATGGAACCTGCTGCACCCTTCCAGTTTTTCATAAGTGTGTATGGTTTGGAGCTGTCAACTTTTATGAGCCTGTGAGCACATATGCAAACCAGAGAAACTCATAGTCACCATGCAGACACTACAACCACACACAAATGTGTACACGCACATGGCACGCATGACAACTACATATGTATCAAAACCACACACATGTGCACATTAACTCTCCTTGCCAGAAATTAGTTTGTGGGGCAAAGGGTTTGCTCCCCCCCCAAACACGGGATTTGATAGAGATCTTCCTGGAGACTACAGACTAATTTCTAGGAAGATAAACCTTCACTGAAGAGCACACACAGCAATTAGGCTGGGGGGGGGGGAAGCCTGTTGGCGCCTTGCGCCCACAAGGTCCCATCCTGCCCCCCATGCTGAAATTTGGCTTCAGAATTTTTAGTCAATGGAATTATTTTAAGCTTAACCTCAAAACAGGGAGCATTTTTGGCATGCCCTGCCACACTACAATTATGCTGGGGGAGGGGAACCCAATTCAATCCTAATTTCAGCTGGGGGTGGGCACACGGGTACAAAATAATGTCTCCGTGGGTGTTGGCAAACCATGACAGATAGGTCCCATAGATGAAAGCTAACTATTTGAGGCTTGCAAATTGGGAGCAAGGCAAGGATAATATGAAAGAGATTGTACCTAGATGCTTATTTTCCTCTTTACCCCTTTTCATAAATGGCAAAATGTTATTACAAAATGTATACCAAAGGAAACCTATAATAAATATAGTAAATGAAGAACCCAAGCTCAAAATCCCTGGATGTGTCATAGAAAAAAATCCTAGGCCTGTTCTCCCCCTATTCACAAAGAGTTTCCCCAAACAAACCATACAGCCAATTGGGAGTCAGGACAGCAATAATTTCCTACTCAAATTTTCTTATACCTCCTGTACAAACCTCCCCCTCTAAAGAAAACCGACACATTGCCACTTAAATCAGTGACCTGTTGCCCTACCTGCAGTAATGGGAAATAATTATCCTACATCATTTCTGAATTGGCTATTTATGTACTTTTCTCTCTCTCCATCTAACAAAAGCCTGTTGTGTCCTTGGAAAAATTGCATGCATGTTTTATTCTTAAACGCTTTCTTATCTTTGTTCCATCCTCTGGATCCTCTCTAGTTTATCAGTTCTCCTCAATTTCCAGCAATTAGGGATGAGGAAGATTCACTTTGCATCTAAAGGCAAACCTACCTAATTCACACTTTATGAAACACTAGAGCTGAAACACAGCAGTCTTTCAAAATGTGCACCTCTTTGACAACACTGTCCTCCAGCCAAGCAGTGTGTACAAAAATGCATATACTAGGGTAAAAGTTTGCATGCAAATGCATCTAGTAGTGAAAGTTACATACATAAATGCATTGTATTTGGAAAAATTGTTTTGCAAAAATCTGTGTAAGGGAAAATTGCTCACAAAATGTGTATATGGGCGAAATTTGCAAAAAAATGATCATGAATTTTCATCAGAACTCCCCCCCCCCCAATCGTAAATGAGAATCTTGAAAATGTAGAGAACTGAACTTATGCTTGGGAAAATGAGAGACTGAAATCGACACATTCTCTCATCCCCACTGACTATTTATAATTCCACATGTTATCTTCCAGCTGAACATATAACCCTCCAGTGGAAGCAAATCAGGTCCAAATTATACATTACAAAGCAGGCAGGTCTAGGAGTCTCAGGGTTCCTTTTAAAGTGAAAACCAGCTGGAACATTGGTGGGTGATTGCAATTGGAAGCAGAGGGTTTGCTGCTTTTCCCACCCAAGCACCACCCCCCATGTGTTTTTACCTCGCACAACAGGAGAAGCAGCTGGAGTACTGCTGTTGTGAGTTTAATCACAAAAAAGTAGTCGGGGAAAAGACTTCAGCAGCCCTCTGCTGCCATTTCAACACTCCCAGCTTCAGCCTTCTATGGCTGCTTTTCATTAAATAATTTGTTTTAAAAGTCAGGATGCTGTTATATGCTTCTGCCATGTAACATCTGGTTTGGTCCACCAGAGTCTTCAAAAGAATAACCCGAGGAAAAATTATTTTAATGATTGTAATCATAGTAAACCTTTAAATACTGGGACTTCTTGGGCATTCCACATAGGCATAGGTTTGTAAGACTGCAATCCTAACCCTGCTTACTTGATTTCAGTGGGACTTACTTCTGAATAGGCATGGTAAGGATTGCAGTCTAGGGGCACTATTTTCCAGTGGGATTCAGTCACATTCTGGCTAATTCAGGTTGCATGGTAAAAGCTGATATGGAGCTCTTGCACCTGATTCCCTAAAACAAACAAAAAACCTGGACTTTGTGAGGAAAGTGTCAGGAAAATACTTTGGAAAGTGTGGGAAAACACTTGTCTAATACAACATCATTTAACCTCTCCACAAACAGGATTCAAGATGACTTCAGCAGGGTGGATAAGTGGGCCCAAATTAACAAAATGAATTTCAATAGGGACAAATGTCAAGCTCTGCACTTAGGCAGGAAGAACCAGTTGCGCAAATATAAGATGGGGGACACCTGGCTTGCCAGTAGGACATGTGAAAAGGATCTAGGGGGTCTTAGCAGACCACAAGCTTAACACGAGTCAGTGGTGTGATGCATCAGCAAAAATAGCTAAATCCAATTCTAGGCTGCATGAACAGAAATATAGTGGCCAGATTAAGGGAAGTCATAGTACTGCTCTATTCTGCTTCGGTCAGGCCCCACCTGGAGTCTTGTGTCCATTTCTGGGCACCATAGTTTAAGGATATTGACAAGCTGGAGTGTGTACAGAGGAGGGCGACTCAGATGATCAAGGGTCTAGAAACCAAGCCTTATGAGGAATGGTTGAGGGAGCTGGGTATGTTTAACCTGGAAAAGAGGAGACTGGGAGGAGATATGATAGCCATCTTCAAATATCTAAATGGCTGTCACACGGAAAAGGGAACATACTTGTTTTCTTCTGCACTGAAGGGTAGGACCAATGGATCCAAATTATAAGACAGGTGATTCTGATCAAACGTTGGGAAGAATTTCTTGATGGTAAGACCTTCACTTGGAACCAATTTATCTATGAGATGGCCTTGTCCCATATGTACCTACTCAACCACTTCCATCTGCAGATTTGGCACTTTTACAAGTGCCCCATAACACCTGCCCCACATCTGTAAGAACTCTATTTAGTGTGGCAGCACCGACACTTCGGAACTCTGTGCATTGATAACAGAGAGGGGCCTTTGCTGTATTCTCTCCAGCACCTGCCCAGATGTTTAGAAAGTTTGTGTGAGTTTATTCTACCATAGTATATAATTTTTTAAACCTATACAGTGGTACCTCGGTTTAAGAACTTTATTCGTTCTGGAGGCCCGTTCTTAACCTGAAATGGTTCTTAACCTGAGGTACCACTTTAGCGCCGTCACCACGCGATTTCTGTTCTCATCCTGAGGTAAAGTTCTTAACCTGAGGTACTATTTCTGGGTTAGCGGGGTCTGTAACCTGAAGCGTCTGTAACCTGAGGTACCACTGTATTCAATCAAGCAGTATATAAATTTTATGAAATAAATAGCTGTTCAACTGTAAAAGGGACTACCTCAGAAGGTGATGGACTCTCTTTATTGGAGGTTTTTCAGCAAAGGTTGGATGGCCATCTGTCAGGGATTCTTTAGCTGCAATTCCTGCATTGCAGGGGGTTGGACTAGATGACCCTTGGGATCCCTTCGAACTCTACAATTCTATGATTCTATTAACAGAACTTCTGGAAGTGACCTTAGATGGCATTTGGGGAGAGAGACCAGAGAGACAAGTGAACAGCAACCTCCCACCCACCCCCTCTTTCACATACTTTAATGTCCAGCCTTGTTTCTGAATGCTTGAATAGTATAGCATTTAGCTTTGAAGTTGCCATTTACCCTTTGAAGGCTAAATAAGCCGCCTGTGGTTATTTCAACATAGGACACAGTGAGATACCAAAATGTGCCACATAACAAACCTGAGGTGGAAACTGTGGGGCATATCCTTCCATTATGTAATTTTTACCCTGGTTTCTGTGATCGTCCATTTAACCTCCTACTGACCTCCTTACATGCTAGGTCAATTAATTATTATGTGATGCATTTGTTTCTAGACAGTAACCTACCTGTCGATTTGTCAGTTACCACATCTTTTCAGCAGCAGGAAATAGGGTTAGAAAGCAGTCAAGAAAGCTGAAGTATTTCCCCATTTATTTCTGATTTTTTAGATACTGCTTTTCACGAAGGAGTTGCAAAGCACTTTGTACAGGGATATTAAAACAGTGAGCACAAATGATTAAAGTAATAAAATGGCAAAGGCAAGTTATAAGGCACTTGGGGGGAGGAGCTTTTTGAAAGCTAAATCTTTCCTCCTTTTAGAGTCTCCACAGTCTTCTGAATGCCAGTTGCTGTGTCCTGGGAGCCACAAGAAGGGAGAGTCCTCATGAGCTCAGGCTCTGCTTGCTGGTTTCCCACAGGGAGTAGGCTGGCCACTGTGAGAAGAGGATGCTGGACTAGATGGGCCATTGGCCTGATCCAGCAGGGCTGCTCTTATCTTCTTACATTCTTGAGACGGTTCTTGAGTATCCCTGTGGGGGGCCTTTGGGAAATGGAGAAGCCACCTCAGCAGGAAGCGGGGTGTATTAGTTGCATGATCCTGGATGGACCAATGATCTGGCCTAGTGAAAGGCAGCTCCCCATGTTCCTAATTTTGGCTAAAGAGCTATGTGTGTCATGGGCTCTGAGTTTTAAGCGACAGGCTACCTACACACCATACATTTGAAACACATGTGAAGCACACAACTTTCCCCAGAGTATCCTGGGAACTAGTTTGGGAATTGTAGTGCTGGGGGGAGGGGTAAACCACAGTTCCCAGGATTCTTTGTGAGGAGACATGTGCTTTAAACATATAGTGTGTACACAGCCTTTAGAAACAGAAAAAAGAAGTTATTCCAACAAAATATTAAAAATATGATAAAACATCAAACATTAAAAACTGCCTTCAGATGTCTTCTAAAAGTCAGGTAGTTGTTTATTTCCTGGACATCTGGTGGGAGGGTGTTCCACAGGGTGGACGCCACTACCGAGAAGGCCCTCTGCCTGGTTCCCTGTAACTTCGCTTCTCTCAGTGAGGGAACCGCCAGAAGGCCCTTGGAGCTGGACTTCAGTGTCTGGGCAGAATGATGAGGGTGGAGATGCTTCTTCAGGTATACTGGGCTGAGGACTGTCAAAAGCAGTCCTGAAAAATGCTAGGGCCACAGTTTTGTCGCCTGGGTTCTCCCTTTTCATCAACCATCTCCCATCCCATTCATACCCTCATCTACCTTCTGGTGAACTGAGCTTGCCTCCCAGTTTGTGCTGGCCAACATACACCCTGATAAGGATTTATTTTTTTATTGCCCACAGGAAGCAAAATACATTATAAATACCTTAGTGCAATAATAGGCATAAACCCAGGCTGAATTTCCTGAAGTGCAACCAGTTCCACAGGGATACAGAGGGCATGCAGCCTGCTCTGATGCACGTCTACTTGAAAGTACAGTATGTCCCTTTAGGTCCAGGAATACTCCCTTGAAAGTATCCACAGGCTGGTAGCATAAAGTGTGGAGAGGAAACTTTCAGGGAGAAGCACCTTCCACTGCCAGCAAACTGCTTAAAGGTGGCCTGCCGTGTCAGCAAACTTGGCATGAGAGCTCTTGAACAAATGTATCAGTACAAAATATTTGCTTGACCGCAGGACCTTTTAGCGATAGCTAAAGTAACAATAACTAGGAATGTGCATATACCGAAGCACATACTATGGGAGTGATTACAGAATTCAGCTTTCTGAGCCTCATAGCATTTTATATGTATAAAGAGCAAGCTGCTAGCCCTCATGGCCATAGAAATAGGCTTGATGGTACGTGAGGAATGCCATGTGAAATGTCAGAAGCCAGAGGCATAGCTGAATAGACTGTAAAGCTCCTGGACCCATGGCCTGCAAAACCTGTTCTTTATAAAGCGCCATGTCAGGAAGTGGAGCTATATAAATATGAATTGATGCTGATTCCAATGTTTATCAAGATTCCAGTATTTCTGTGGTTGTATACTTCCTTGCCCATCTCCATGATTGGGAAAAGTAAAATGAATTATGGAAGTAAAAAAAAAAGTTTCATAGCAATACTTTTTAAATGTGACGGTCTCCAGTTTTTCTTTGAATCACATGGAATTTGGGTTATCTTTAGATCCATAGCTATAACTTTTGTGGAGAAGGGACCTAAGGCAATAGGTGGAAAGAAAGGCGGGCAGAGTAAATGAGTTGGTTTTTTGTCTTCCTGAATCTTCCAACATTGTCCAAGAAGAAACTTCAAGGTGATAGGGTGGGAGGGCAAGGGGAAGAGAGGAAAGAATTACATTCATTCTTCACAAATTTCATATTTTTATTTGTGCCTTTATGTGTGTGGTTTTTTTGGGGGGTGTATGGGTGTGGATACACACACACATATACACAAACACACACCTTCTCCCCATTTTCAAGCCTTAGCAGGTTAAGCTGTGTAGCCTGTGGGTTTAAATGCAACAGACTGCATTTAACTGAGTTTCAAGCTCCTTTTTTTATTCAGTTTTCTTAAGTTATGCAGGCATGTACCCAGCAGCAGAATAGAAAATTTATGATTATTGGTGCAATTACATTTTAGAGTGCCCCAGGGACTGCTGCTTCTTGCCTCGTTAAACCAAATTCCTCCTAAGCTGGGGCTCTCTGTCTTGCCACAGGGCGACACCATCGATGCTTCTGCATGTGCTGGTAGCACTCTGAACAGAAGGGGAAGCTCTCACAGCAATAAGCCAACAATGAAACAGAATCAAGGGATGTGCTCCCCTCTGATAGGAAATCCTGATTTTACTTGGACATCATTTAAAAGTAACAACATCGCAGATAAAAATACAGAGAGCAAAAAAACAACCCACTTTGGATAGATTTGCCTGCCTTATTTTTAGGCTGCCTGTAACGAAAAGTTATTTAGGCCATTCGTGGAATAAAACTAACAAGTGAAAAATATAACAATGCAAAAATACAGCAAGAGAAAACATCATTAGAACAAATAAGGTCTAAACCAGATAAAATGGGGTGGATCTACAGAGCTAAAACCACACAGCATGACTGGGATAATCAATCAATCAATCAATCAATCAATCAATCATATTTTAAAAATCTTGGCCTGGCACAAAAACAATAAAGTGGGCACCAGATAGTTTTTTGTGGTGGGCATTCCACCACCACCACAAAAAAGGGCCTTTTGCTTGCAGCAATCCTGCTTCACCATCCTTGGGGTGGGCACTCAAGCAAGGGCGATGATCTCAGGGTCTGAGTAGGCATGTGTGGGGAAAGGTCCCAAGGTGTGAAGGGTCTCCAGCACTTTGAATTGGGTCTGGGAAGAGACTGGATAACAGTAATCATGCCTAATGCTGATATTACCCCTGTCCAGGACACCGAAGGGATTGAATACTTTTCTTATAGCAGGGTGGAGTGCAGGAATTTGTTGCTGGAATGTGACACTTCAGACCACTTCTCATTAAGGACACCCTTAAGGTTAAGGGTGTTAAGATTTCAAGAAGTCTAGACTCCAGAAGGCCACTTAGAAGCAGTTTGCTCCATTATGAGGCACTATCTATTATTAAGAGGCAGTGTAGTGTTTAGTTCTACCTGGACACTGAGGTCCAGCGCCGAGGGCCTTCTGGCGGTTCCCTCACTGTGAGAAGCCAAGTTACAGGGAAGCAGGCAGAGGGCCTTCTCGGTAGTGGCACCCGTCCTGTGGAACGCCCTCCCACCAGATGTCAAAGAGAAGAACTACCAGATTTTTAGAAGACATCTGAAGGCAGCCCTGTTTAGGGAAGCTTTTAATGTTTGATGCATTACTGTATTTTAATGTTTTGTTGGGAGCCACCCAGAGTGGCTGGGGAAGCCCAGCCAGATGGGCGGGGTATAAATAATAAATGATGATGATGATGTCAGAGAGGACCTGGGGGTCAGGGTTCAGATCCCCACTTGGCAGTGAAGTTCCTTGGGTTACTGCCTCTCATCCTAACCTACCTCACAGGATTGCTGTGGGGATTAAATAAAGAGAGGGAGAACCATGTAAAGCACCTTGAGCTCCTTGGAGAAAAAGGTGGGATATACAGTGGTACCTCTAGTTACAAACTTAATTCGTTCCGGAGGTCCGTTCTTAACCTGAAACTGTTCTTAACTGGAGGCGTGCTTTCGCTAATGGGGCCTCTTGCTGCCGCTGCGCCACTGGCACACGATTTCCATTCTCATCCTGGGGCAAAGTTCTCAGCTCGAGGTAATTCTTCCAGGTTAGCGGAGTTTGCAACCTGAAGTGTTTGTAACTCGAGATACCACTGTATATGCAAATTTCCCCATGTCATAAGTCTGTTGGTCCTCAGAGACTGTCACCACTACCTTTTGGGCAACTTTGGAGGGGGATGATGAGTGAGTGAAATTTTTATTTTCACAAATAAAAAGCCCATAATTCCAAAAAGAAGGAAAGCATAAGCATAGGAAAAAAGTGATGTTTACTACTACTGACACAATGTGCAAAAAGAAAATGGAGATGAAATTGAATGTGGCAAGTAGTGCTGGTGGAGATGTGCCAACTATAGCTGCTTTTTGTCTGGCAGTGTGCTGAAAGGTAAATTCAGACATAGACTGATATTCTCCCAGAGGTTTGGACCTTGGAAATGGAAGGGCATAGCAAGCTAGACTCCCAGCCTCAGATTGGCCAGCAGGCTGAGCTCAACACCTCTCCAGAGAAGGTTATGCAAAAAACATAGCCATAGTCAAGGCAAATGAGTGTTTCTGTGTTCTATAATATTTTCTTCAATAAGCTACTAGTCATTTGATTTTTCTCTTTTTTATTCAAGTAGATGTTTGATTGTGATATCTCAACAATATCAAATGTGATAGCATATAGCTTTCTTTTTATTCCATTACCTAAGCAGGTATTATTTTTTATTAAGTTTATGAATAAAATACGTTGCATATACCGGTAAATTATAGCAACATTTTAACAGTCGTTCATAAATAACTATCATAATGGCCGTTGAGTCTGTAATACCATATAGCATCCACTTGTAATCATCTCTAACTTTCAACAATATAGAAAGAAAAATGTATTGCTGTATCTCATTTATATGGTTATTCTTCCAATAAATTATGAAAACAGACTCTTTTTCAATACATCTATTTTCCTGACTTCTATAGTAGCTCCTTGAAAAGTTTTCAATTTCTTCTTCTTCTTCTTTTAAAAAAGCCAAACCAATACCCCAAATCTTTTTGGTATATGTGAAGTTGTCAGAGGCTTGGCAATATTACAAATGAATGCCATGATCTCTAAATCCATTGCTTTTTTCCTAGAAAAATAGGTGCCAGTACTCACCACGAAGTTGTCACAGTAAGTGCCAAACTTTTTAACAACAACCAAAAGAGGTGCCGGCACTACATATCCTTGAGTACCCCCTGAAGAAGAAAAGTGCTTGTCTAAATCAATTGGTTCAATTCTGCCTTTTAGGTAACTTTGTTGAATCAAAGGTGAAATGTTCTGGAAGGCCTGCAAACACCATCTTGGTAGTCAAGATAACCCCAAAACTAATTGGATGTTGTTGCAAGAATGAGCTTATATATTATACTCACTTGCTTTGATATATGCTAATAGGCTTGCTTTGATGCTGGGCTTATCTGTGGACCCTGGGATGCTGGGATGCTGGGCTCTTGGCCCAGAGAGGGGAGCTGACTGCAACCTTTGGATGGTTGCCACCTGTGGCCTAACCAGTCAAGTGAATTTATCACTCTGACATTTTTGACATCCTTTCTTTGGTATCTCTGCAGCAAACAACTGTGATGAGCCCTTCTTTGGGCTGGCGGATTGGGACAATAACCCAAAGGAATAATCTTTGGATCCAAAGAGATGTAATATCCTGATATGTCCCGAATCTCATGTATAACATTCTTCCAAGAAACAAGACTTATAATACACCCGAAATGTAAGCAATATGAATCATGACCTAACCACCCTGTGCCCCCACCAACCTTAAAAATACTTGTGGTCCCTGAAGAATAGGCTGAAGTCTCCTGACACTCTGTTATTGCTGTTCCTTCAGCTACTTCCCCCTTTGAGATGGTGGCTCATGTTCTCTATGCTTCGCAAACATTCTTTACCCAAAAGATTGTGTCACCTGGTGTGAGTCAACTGTTTGCAAGAAAAACAACAGCAGCAAGAAGTACCCAGAGTGAAACCTGGAATACAACTTAAGGCTATCCTTTACTTCATTATCCATCACTCACCTTATGAGTCATTAGCAAAAAGGATGTGTCCTGGATGTTTCACCAATAGTTGGAAACTAGAGCAATACAGTGATGCTTCATGTTGATGTAATTATTCAGGGTGTTAAAGTGCATAGAAATCAGGATTGTAATCTGGAACATGAACAATTATTGGACACAATGTTGGGTTCAGCTTGCAAGTATCTTGATGTCTCAAGTTATAATATCTTATTTATACTGCAGCATCAGAGTGAAAGTGGACAAGTCCCTGCCCTGAGGAGCTTATAGTCTAATATTCACACATCTGTGTATCTGAAGAAGTGTGCATGCACACGAAAGCTTATACCAAGAACTAACTTAGTTGGTCTTTAAGGTGCTACAGGAAGGAATTTTTTTATTTCGACTATGGCAGACCAACACGGCTACCCATCTGTAACATTCACACATCAGACAGGTATTCTGAGAAGCAGCACAGCATAAAGGGCAGCAGGGAAGAGAGGGTGGAGTCATTTGAGGGAGCCTTGGGGCAGTGGGTGGTGGTAGAGCTGGTGGAGCAGACCTGTATCAAGATATAGGAGCTGAGGGATAAGGGGTGGGAATAACACATGAAGGATTTCTAAGGTAAAGCCAAGGAGCTTGTGCTGCACCTGGGAGCATAGAAAGCCAGTGAGAGAATTTAAAGAGAGAGGTTGCATGATTATAAGAAAACAAAGGTGAATTATTTTGGCAAGAGAGTGCAGAATAAGCATGAGGGATCAAGGTGGGACAACAAATGTCGAGTGAAGAGAAGGTTTTGGTTGTCTAGGTGAGTGTTTTTGCCAAGAGTACAGAGAGGAAAGGCCATATTTCTGCACTGCAATGTAAACGCAGAAGTGGCAGGACTTGGATACAGGCTGAATATGGGAAACAAAGGCAAGAGTGGGGTCTCAGCATGGTAGCATCTCCAAACTGACAAAAGGGTGAACAGAAATCTTTTATCCCAGTGCTTAAAACAGACAGTGATGGAGCCAGGAAAGTTTCCCTGGGTAAAGCATTCCATAAATGGAATTGCCACCCTCCACACCTACAACAGAGGAGGCACCGGAAAAGGGCCTCTGTTGACAATCACAGGGTCCAGGTAGGTTCATGAGTACTTCAAGTTGTGCACTCGGAGCTGGCTGTGGTGCTGCAACTACAGACCTGTCTGGTCCCATGGACTCCTCTGCAGGACCAGAACAGGGCAGCTACCATATTTTTCCATGTATAAGATGCCCCCATGTATAAGACACCCACTGTTTTGGGGGACTCAAAATTAAGAAAACACCCCTCAGCATGACCCGTGTATAAGACGAGCCCCAATTTTAAACCTATTTTTTTGGGTAAAAAAAAGACCTAGTCTTATACACAGAAAAACACAGTAATTTGATGCGCATCTCTAAGACCTTGGTGGGCAAACTGGGTGGAGTTGTTCTGACTCACCTTTGCCCACCAGGTTCGTGGTGCATTCCATCCCCCATCCCAGGAGACCCCTCCATCTTGGGGCAGCCACCTGGTGTTGGGCCATAGAGACATGCTGCTGGCATACTGCTCAACTTGCTGCCTCACAGTGTCCCTGACTGAGATGGTCCTGACGGTTGTGTTGGAGGAGCCCAGTACAGTGCTCCTGGATGATGCCAATAGCCATGCTGAAGTCACCATGGCAACCATGGATTTGTCTCAAATAGTCATTGGTCCAGCACACAGAGCAGGACATAGCCTTATTTATTTATTTTTGTCCCAGATGATGATGGAGGCTCAAGTGGCCTTGGTCTCTTGGAGTGCTTTTTGCCACCTTGGATTTGATATCCCGCTTTATCACTACCCTAAGGAGTCCCAAAGCGGCTAACATTCTCCTTTCCCTTCCTCCCCCACAACAAACACTCTGTGAGGTGAGTGGGGCTGAGAGACTTCAAAGAAGTGTGACTAGCCCAAGGTCACCCAGCAGCTGCATGTGGAAGAGCGGAGACACGAACCTGGTTCACCAGATTACAAGACTACCGCTCTTAACCACTACACCACATTGGCTCTGGTGCAAGTTTTGGGTTGTTGCAATGCGCTGTTTGTGAGGCTGCCCATGCACTTGGTCCAGAAACTGCAGCTAGGACAGAATGCAGTGGCAACAGTTTGTGGATGGGGTTGCCATGCAACAGCATATCCAATATATCACCTTAACCCCCTACCCCAATATAACCGTTCACTGTTGTTGTCTATGGGGGCCATGTGTGCCTGAAGTTCATTTTACGGCAGCTCAGATTAGCTCCTTCAGTGCAGGAGCATCTGCCTTGTGGACCACACAGGCCATTGAAGCTAGACAGATTGTACACACATTTCATGGTATGCGAAAACCATTTCCATGGGCATTCCTGGAAGGATGAGTTGACTCCAGATGGGCAGTGCTGAATTTCTCTTCAGGGGTTGTTTAAAAAGAATTTTTGTACTTCTGAAAAACTTGGGTTTTACCCGCCAAGGCTGTTGATACCACCCTCATGTGTGTCAGCATGTGTGGTGCTGTTTTGATTACACAATCAACAGCCCTCTCAGCCCAATGATCCGAAATGGAGGGAATTATGAGGAACTGAAGGGGGAACTTATGAGTTGGATGTTTTCTCCAAAGTAGGTAATAGGCCATAGAGCTGGCAGCTGTCTTTGACAGAGCTCCCCAGGAAGCTTTAATGATCAACAGATTCCCCCCTCTCTTCCTCTTTAATTTACACACACACAGCTTTGTGTATCCAGGCCTGCATGTATTTAAGGACCCAGGCTGTTATTGGCTGGTCCATCTGCTTTTAATCCATCACTGGACAACAGCTGGATTTTGGGCCACATTTCACTCCCTTCTCCCGACCTGACCTTCCTTCTGAAAGATTCTTGGCCTTCAGGCTTATGCAATGGGTACACCGTGTGTAGGCACACGCAGGCGCAGGTTACAAGGCGTTAACAGCACCAGCCAGCACTGCAGCAGGAAAGAATAATATTTCTTGTTCCTGGAGCAAGTAAAGATACTGGTGTTTATTCTCTGGGAGGGAACCCTGGCCACAACAGCAGCAGCATTTTCACAGTATTCAGTACATGCTGTTTAGAGAGGCCACCAACTGGGTTTTGGAAACAAGAATTGCAAATGCTGTTTTCATTAATAATTTTTTAAAAAAGAATTAATACCATTTCATTCAATGCATCCTTCCACTTCACTCTCGGCTTAGTCCTGGCACTGACTTTTCCGGTCATGGTCATTTTTCTGAATAAAGCCAGGCGGACATGATTTTTAGGTTGTAAGTCAGCCAGCTGGGTCTATTTGCTGAGCCATAAGCAGTTCTTTCTGCTGCTACTAGTATTCAGCGACATACTACTCTACTCCTGAACATGGAAGGTGAAACTTAACATGGTGCTAAAGAAATAATTTCACCTGTAAAGCTTCAAATGGTCTACCATTGAATTATAGAGTTGGAAGGCACCCCTAATGTCATTTAGTCCAGCCCCCTAAAATGCAGAAATATGCAGGTAGCTTGTATGGGGATCGAATCCATGCCTTGGCTTTATCAAAACCACACTCTAACCAACTGAGCTAACTGGCATTGATCAGAATACACTGAGAACTGCCTTCTCCCATATGATCCGTTTAGTACATGTCAATTTTCAGAAGCCCTCGTATGCTTTTTTGGTTCCTTAGAATCTTTGAGGTTCTTGCTGCGCAACCAGCACTTTTCTGAGGAACCATAAAAAGCAGAATTGACATGCTTCTCTGTGATTAACTCTGCATCACCTCACAGTGCAAATGTGCACAGAATCATGGAAGTGATCATCAAATGCAAATGACGTGACATTAGGCAGCCATAAGACTACTGCAATGTGCTCTACGTAGGACTACCTTTGAAGGTGACCCGGAAACTACAACTAATCCAGAATGCAGCAGGTAGACTGGTGACTGGGAGTGGCTGCCAAGACACCGCTCTTGAAAGACCTAAATTGACTCCCAGTATGTTTCCGGGCAAAATTAAAAGTGTTGCTGCTGACTTTTAAAGCCCTAAACGGCCTCAGCCCAGTATACCTGAAGGAGGGTCTCCACCCCCATCATTCTACCTGGACACTGAGGTTCAGCGCCAAGGGCCTTCTGGCGGTTCCCTCGCTGCGAGAAGCGAAGTTACAGGGGACCAGGCAGAGGGTCTTCTTGGTAGTGGTGCCCACCCTGTGGAACACCCTCCCATCAGATGTCAAAGAAATAAACAACTATCAGACTTTTAGAAGACATCTGAAGGCAGCCTTGTTTAAGGAAGCTTTTAATATTTGATGAATTATTGTTGTTATGTACTGAAGTTCTCACCCTGGGCCAGCAGGGGGATGCTGTAGATAGTTATGCAAATGAAGGATTGAAAGTGACGTTCTGTGATTAGATAGTTTGTATGCAAATAAAGGGTTAAAAGTGACGTTCAGTGATTGGATAGTTTTAGAAAGTTGCAACAGTTACATTGTTCTGGAGCTCTATATAAGCAGGCTGACTAAGCTCCTCAGTTCAGTTCTGTTCCAGCTTACAAATAAAGAGCTGCTTTGGAAGAATAGCTCTGTCGTCTGATATGTTCGCCCACAACTTAACAATTGTATTTTAATATTTTGCTGGAAGCCACCCAGAGTGGCTGGGGAAACCCAGCCAGATGGGTGTGTTATTAATAATAATTTTTTATTATTATTATTATTATTATTATTATTATTCAGTCATCCACTAAGGAGTTTTCCTGCTCATGCTCCAGTGAAATAAGTGTGAGATGTGCAAGAATTCACATTCATTTCAGTAGAGCTCACTCAGCAAAACTTCCCAGGAGATTGTGTGTCCTGAGGCGCTCATTCTTTATCTCTACCACAGGAAGCAAACTATAACAGATGTCATGTGACAGATAATGTGTCACAGGAGGTCTCATGAGGGATCAGGGGTCTCAGGTGTCCTGTGACAAGAGGTTTTCTAAAGCAAACAGTTGCACTCTTTGAGTTTTAAAAATAAATATTTTGATAGGGTTCTTCCGCTCAGAGATAGTGCGTATGGGCAACATACGCATGTGCCGTGTGAAAGTTTGGAAGGCAGTTGTAAAATCTGTGGTGTAGAAGTTTTTCAAAGCATCTTATTATTTGTGATTGAGGAGATTAGAGGGAATGCATAGGCCTGTCTCTCTCTCTCTCTGTGTGTGTGTCTGTGGAGCATGTCAGCACCCCTGAGAGCAAGGCTAGCCCAAGCCAATTTACTGCCCAAGTTGAAGGACAAGATGGTGGCCCTCTCATTCCATGTACAGAAGCTGAACAGACTGGTATTTGGATCTTATTTCAGTAGACCTAATGGCAAAAGAGTGGCTTAGAAAGCACAGAGCGGGGCAAACGGAATGCACAGATCTGCTCTCCAACATTTCACTGCCATTCCCCACATCATCTGCCATGTTAGGCCGCTTCACTTTGATGAATGGTAGGGCCAGTCCTGCCTGAAAGTCCCCTTTTCATGCTAGGCCGGTTTACATGCAAATATTCAACACATCCCTTATTTTTACTACAGTGTCCTCTGTTGGAAGACCAAAAGGCACATCCTTCACAGAAACACAGAATGTGTATCAAGGTTTTGCTGGGAGATAATACTGAAAATGTGCAAGAATTCTCAAAGATTATAGACAGGCTCTGAGATGACATTGTCAAGGTCCTTTAGTACTCTTGGCTGCAGCTCAAACATAGCCAAAGAAACCCTTTAAAATTTGTTTTTAACCTCTGCTGCAATCTTGCCAACCTGAGTTGTTGGAGGATAGGGCTACGTCTGGGTTGGGGGTTTCCTTAAAAAAGTTCAACAACTTTCGGGGTCGGGGTTTCCTGGATTTTTATTAGAGGAGAATGGAGCTTTTTACAGATGACCTGCTTATTGCGCATTTATTCTGATCTTCTTGCATCAAGTTTGTAGGGAGGTCATACAGTGTCTACTATTCACTGAACATTTATTCTGATTTGTTTTGTGGGGAGGTTATACAATGCTGTGTCATGCATTTTTTACCCCACGCTTTCCAATGTATTTTCCCATCAGTTTCCTTGAAGTCATGTCCAATTTCTTTTTTTAAATTTTTTTTATTTTCAATGGAAAATTACAACAAAAATTACAAACATTGAATCCAAAATAAAACAGTACTTTTCCTTGTTTGTACTGTTTCAATTTCATTTTTTTATTGCACAAGAGCACCAAAACCACTTTAATTGCCCAACCTAAATTTGCCAGTATATGTTTAGGTAAAGGTAAAGGGACCCCTGACCATTAGGTCCAGTCATGGCCGACTCTGGGGTTGCGGCGCTCATCTCGCTTTATTGGCCGAGGGAGCCGGCGTACAGCTTCTGGGTCATGTGGCCAGTATGACTAAGCCACTTCCGGCGAACCAGAGCAGCACACAGAAACGCCGTTTACCTTCCCGCCGGAGTGGTACCTATTTATCGACTTGTACTTTGTGCTTTCGAACTGCTAGGTTGGCAGGAGCAGGGACCGAGCAACGGGAGCTCACCCCGTCGCGGGGATTCGAACCACCGACCTTCTGATCAGCAAGCCCTAGGCTCTGTTGTTTAACCCACAGCGCAAATAGTGCCAATCTGGAAGCAGCTGGAATGTCAAGGGCTGGTCATACACAAACAAATGATCCATGCTGGGACACAGCTGGTGACAACAGACGTTTAAAACTGTTGGGAGTGAAATCTTAAACTGCATATACACCATGGCTTGTCTCCAAAATAGCATAAAGTCACCCACTCCATTAGCATAAGGATTTCTGCGTGTGCAATAGAACTTCTTCCCCTCTGCTCCACCCACGTGCCCTCTAAATCAGTTTTGGGTTTTGCTTTCTGGAGAATATTTGGCGAGGAGAAGAAACTGGTGCCTATGGGGGTGGGAGTTCTGTTGTGCAAGTGCAAATACTTGTGCTAATGTAACAAAGGCATTGGATACCACTCTGTACATTTAAACTATGCTTCCAAAGAATCCTGATAAAGTAGTTTGTTAAGGATGCTGGGAATTGTAGCACTGAGAGGAGTGAACTATAGTTTTTCCAAAGAATCATAGGAAATGTGTTTTAAATATATGATGTGTGTCCGCTGCCTTAGAGGAGAGTACCTCTCTCTCCTTGCTCTCAAAACAAGTGTCTGGCCTCAACCTTGTGCTTTCTTTCGGACTGTAAAGACTCAAAGGACAATATCACTTTCTCATTTCACTCTTTTCTTGAGTAAATATGCCCAGTTGGTTCAACATTTCTTCATAGGTTTAGCATTCCAAATACATCTTATCTAAAGCTTCTTATCTGAAAACCCTTCCTCTGAACCTTCATCAGTTTGTCAATGTCTTGTGTGAAGTGTGCAACATCCCAAACTGGGGGAAGTAGACCGGCTGAGGCCTGATTAGAGTACAGCAGAGCAATGACCTCTTCATGTGCTTTCCTCACAGTGTTCCTGGCTATTAGTGAGTCAGGAGTTGGGGGCTTCCAGATATGGACAATATAGAAGAACCTAATCACTGCTGTTCTGTTTTAAGTTGGAAGTGGAATAGCGACTCTGCTTCCACTGAGGTGTGTATGGGACATCATCTACTAAAGATGGCGTACTAGTCCTTTACTCCTGCCTCACCTCAAGAACTAATTGCACAAATTGATGCAAAAATAACTTGCCCTAACAGAACATAAGCAAAGTTGTCTTGAACTCCAAAAATACAACTTAATTTACCTACCTGCACTTGATAAGTTCTCTTTCCCTCTTGTGAAGGCCTTGTATATTAAGGCTTAGTGGTGTGTAAAGGTATGAGGCCTGCTAAGGAACACATAATGGTTATAAAGGATATGTTCCTTCAGTTTAAGCAGGAAATCTCAGGTGAATTGCATTAAACAGCAGATCATATTTGGGAGCAGATTAAGGCCATGATGCCTGGAAGAGTACCTCTGATAACACTTAGCTCTACTTCTCCATAACATCTGAGCCAGGAGAGGCTGTTTGGAGTAACCAACCTCATATAACTAACATGCTTCAATCAAATTAATGCATGAGTAAGCTGTCCTGCCAGGTTTAGCTAGGTCCACTTTCCATCATCTTGGGAGGAAATGGGCAACCAAGCCTATTGTTCACCTTCAGTCTACCTGAGAAGCTCAGTGTGTGAAGAGGTTTCAGCTGGTTGCTCCACCTCAACTGCAGGGCTCCCACAGTTCTTGAAATTCTTATACCAATAATTTAGGAATTTTCACTACTTTGTAACTAAGCTAAGATTTACTTCCTGTGCAACTTTTCTGAAGCACATGAATCTGATCTTTGGAGAGTTTGTAAGTAAAGCATTTTAAACTTACCTAATGTGTTGTCTTTTCCTATGCAGGGGCAAGGGGTGAAATGGAACTTTGGAAAGAATTTTTTAAATACATTTTGGAACTCACTTAGAAGGACATATTTTAAAGATCTAACAGTCTATATTTCCACACTTTACTTAGCTCCGTATTTTGTAGCTTTAAATCTCTGCTGGGGTTCCCACACCAAAACGTACTTGCCCCAAACTTGGATCTTGACATGCAGGAATTTTTCTCGTATATATTTGAGAGTATATTTGTAATCTATATTTCCTCTGGAAATAATGTAATGTTGTTTTTGTTGTTGTTTTTGGTGTACTTAGGAAGAAATGAAGAATCTCTGGAAAATGCCTCTCCAAATGTAGCTCAGGATGGTTAATCAGCATTCTTATTACAAAGTTACTGCAAAAGATTGCAGGAAATATTGACTCACCATTTCTAAGGGGTGACCTCCATTTCTATAGAAAAGTATAAGTTGGATGTAAGACCCTTATTTATGCCTTATTTCCTGTTTCTGTTTATTTCATTGACTTCCTAGGCATTTCTTGATTCGTTGGAAAATGGGTTAATTCATTGACAGCCCTTCTTCAAACTGCTCAAGCCTCTTCTGTACTGCTTCCTCTTCCCCAGCTTCCTCTTCCTCCTCCTCCTTCCTCCCCTCACTTCAGGCCTGACACTGCAGTCCCTTTGAGGGATTGCTTGCCTTGAGTCAGCCTATCTTCCTGTCCCTGCTGATCTGTTTTGCAAGTTATTTAATGCAAATGAGGAAACAGAGAATGACTACCAAGCACAAACACAGGAAAGCAGCAGGAGACAAAACAACTGCCTTCTTTTCCTAGAAGTCCATACCGTCCAACTTTTTCAGACCCCAAACTGGAATGTGCCTCTTCAGAGATGTGCTCTCAGCTGAGTCATGTTACCCAGGGCTGGATTTAGGTTTGATGAGGCCCTAAGCTACTGAAGGTAATGGAGCCCTTTATATGTCCAGCTGTCCTTTGTCAACAATAAATTGTTGCTGTTTTTTGTGTTGAATATATGCTATATGGTAATTTATGGACCTAATAGGTATCTAAAGCCATTTGCACATAACAAAATATGTGTTTTATCAAAGCAATTGTTGAACTGACATACAATTAAGAAGTGTATTAATAGTGAAATACAATTTTTCCCCTTTAATTTTTTTTGGGGGCCCCCAAGAGAGTGGGGCCCTAAGCTATAGCTTGTTTAGCTTATACGTAAATCCAGCAGTGATGATACCTGTGCCTCGTCCTCCCCCCACCCAAGTACTTTTTTCAGGGCAGGAGCATAGCACAAGATTGCAGTACCCAAAGTGGCTACTGTGATCTCATATGAAGAAATAGGAGGTCCCATTTTTTTCTGGGGCACTTGGCAGATATGGAAGTCTCAATCCTGACAGCAGGGGCAGACTTTGGTAATATGGCATCCTGAGCAAGGACCTAAATATTTCTTATTTTCACACTGATTCCTTTTGGTACAGTTTACCCATATATTTACCCATATATAGGTATTATTATTATTATTATTATTATTATTATTATTATCATTATTATCATCATTGGCTTTATTACCGTATTTTGTGCCCCCTCAGCTCAGTGCCCTGTTGACAGTCTTCATCTGCTAGTACAGGTGCTAAGCAATAAATGTTCCAGAGAATCTCTGAGTGTTTCACAATCTCCCAAACAACGAAAGGAATAGCTGCCATTCCCACAAATAGAATCATCCTAGGATATCTACAGCCACCATCTCTGCTGTTGTGGAGATGCAAAAGGTTCAAACCCAGATACATACTTTGGGCTAACCCAAAGTCCAAACAACCCAGGATTGTGGGGTTGTTGAGGTAGACTCAACAGTTGCTTGTCATATCAGGTCAGGAGACCTTTCCCTTCTGTTGGGAGCATAAATGTGAAACATAGATTTACTTGCCTATAATTATACATTCACTTTTTAAAAACTAGATTCTAACACAACTGAGTGAAAGAGAAATCAATGGAATTCTGTGCCCTTAGTTTGATAATGTTCTGAAAGAGAAGTTCATAAACCAAGTAAAAGCACAGCAGTGTGCCATAACCATCTGCCTTACCTAGGCTTGGGAGCATCTCTAAAGGATTTTGTTGAGGAGAGGGCGTGTTGATGCAATGTGCCTCTAGCTTTTACTGCAACAGGTGGTAGCTTTGTGTGAGCATACATAAAATTCAGGACCTCCCAGTGTATGAGGATGGCCCGGCGAGACTACATACAGAGTGCTGAAACACCCGTAGAGATGGGTGAATCTGTCAGTTTTGGCCTCTCTCCTTTTCTCATTTTCCCAACCTTAATTTCAGTTCTCTACATTTCTGCAGAAATTAAAATTCTGCATAAAAAAAATCTTTATGAAAATTCTTCAGCATTTTAAAGTGAATTTCTCCTAATGGACACACTTTGCATTCAGTTTTGACTAATATATACATTTTTTCAGTACGTTGTGCATTTCACATTCCTGATGTACCAAACCTTCATGAAAAAACAACTTCTTTGGATTTGCGAGTTTGAATATGCACCTTCCCCCACCTGCACCCTGAACTGGTTCAACCCCAACAGTCTATGCCATGCAATTATTCTGAAGGTGTAGATCAGTTTTAAGATATGCCCAATATTCTCTGGAATGGAGACTTGGTGAGAGATGTTACTGTGCAGTAAATAATGATTCACCCATTATATACCTGCCCTGAATTTCCTTGAGAGGCAGTCTGATTCTTACTCTAATCAGGCCTGCCCATTCCCCTAACTGGCGCCAAGAAGTCAATAAAACCATCCATCTTTATGTTTCCCTATCAAATAGCATGGGAAAACCTATGACTCAAGCCCAAGCTTTGCAAAATCTCATTTCCACTTCGACTTTTCCTGTCATTTGACCCCTTGATCCCCCACCTTTTTCTTTTCCAAGGAGAGGCATGTTTGGGAAGATCTTCCCTAAATGTTGCTGCCTGTGTCTTTCCTTTAATATTGTTCTCTTGACTGGAAAGACTAAGTAGCATCTCCATACCTCAGTGGAAACAGACACCAGTCACCAGCTTCCTGTAGCCGCGGCGTCCTCCCTGTTCCTCCAGAGAGCCATTATTAAGGAAGAAGAAAAACCTACTCCTTGCAGATATAGCTCGCTGGATTGGGAGCTGCTTGTAACATCTATGAAATGACTCGCTGTTTTTCTCCTTCCTGAAATAGCTTTATTTTTAAAATATCTAATAATAGCTGATTGCAATTCATTTAGATAAACACTACAAGGCACCAGTCGTATTCCCCGTTTTAGAAACAACTTTCCGTTGCTTCCACAAAAAAGTAAATCCACACAGTTAATCAGGGATAGCACAGAAAAACCAAGAAATATTCTGACTGATTCCCCATGGAGCCTCAATAAGGCACACAGTGACCACCTTTTCATAGCCAACACATCAAAAAGCCATGTTGTCCTGGACTGATGCCAGCAATCCAGAGATGTAGTGGGGGCAGCCCTACCAGAGATTAGATTTGCCATATAACCGCTGAGTGGCAGAAATGTTTGCAGAGCTTCTCTGAGTTCAAATAGAAGTATAAGATGCATGTGGGACAGGAAATAGTGTGTGGCATGGAGAATTTTGGGGCTATGTGTGTTAAAAATGGCTTGACATTCTCCATGGGTGGTTGTGTCCTCGCAACCCTAGTGGAACAGCCTCCACTGCTTGAATGGCAAGCAATTTGTAAATGCAAATGAGCAAATTCTTAGCTGTAGAAGAAGGATAAACAGAAATTTGAATCTGACTGAGGTGAAAGAGATTGTTTGGATGAAATGAAAAGACAGTGCAAGGCCAGGCTTACAGGCTTGGAACTGGAGTGGCAGAGAAGTAGGCCAGAAGGACGCTTTTCTTCTTCTTAGGAAATGGGTCTAATAAGGATTAAATATTCTACATGGAAACAGCAAGTCAATGCATGGTAATAAATGAATGGTGAATGCTTGACCAATAGCTAACAGATCTTCAAAGGGGAAATCAAAGCAGTTCTAAATGCAGAGTCTAGGCAGTAATATAACAAATAATGCAATACCTAGTTGGGGAAGAATAAAATTTTCCCAGTTTTTCATGACCTGGACAGGGATCCAGAAAGCTTGGAACTCGGCACTCATAGTATCTGCCCACTGAATTACATAATCATTGAGAATCTGGTTCAGGTTGACATGATCAATGCTCTTCAGGGAATGTATTTATACGTTTTTATTTAGAATATTGAACGATTTATTAGAAAACTTGTGCCTATAAAATAGGACCTGACTTTTTAAAGCAGGGGTGCTAAGCTATGACCCTTCAGATGATGCTGTGCCATCCCTGACCACTGATGGTTCAGCAACATCTGGAGGGCCACAGCTTCCCCACATGTGTTCTAAAGCAGAGACCTGTGGTCCTCCAGATGTTGTTGGGCTGTAGCTCCCATCATCCCTGACCATTGGCCATGCTGGCTGGGTCTGATGAGAGATGGAGGTCAACCACATTTGGACAGCCACCAGTCTCCACCGCTGTGCTAAAGAGAATACATTTGGGCCCATCCAAGCAAAGAGCAAACTGGCTGATCCAATTGCTAAGGTGGGTGTCATTGCTGCTCATTGCTGCTGTGGATTTGGTGCCTTTCTAAGAGGCACTGTGGCACAGTCCAAATATTTCCCCCTACGAATTCTGAAATATGATTGCGGCAGTTTGACGTATGCTTTTGTGTTTATAGAGGCAGAAGTACATAATTTTGTATGTGCTTATTTCCTCCCATTTAATTTGCACAATAGTTCCACAGTCAGGCAAAAGCTGAAGGTTCTGAAAGAAATATTAGAGGGGAGGGACCAGCAGATTGGAGTAGGGAATTTCAATTGCAGGGGCAGGGTTCTTCCTATTGTTGTTTTTGCTTTTTGTGAGTGTATTTGTAACATACCTCACATCCTCTCTCCACCATGCAGCTGTCATGGCTAAAAAGAATAAGTTGGAGTTCTTGTTATTAAATATACCAAGAAAAAAGCACACCAAGAACTCAGGCCAATGTAAGTTTCAATAGTGGGAGTGGTCCCTACTCACAAGTCAAGTCAACAGTAACAAAAACTAATCCGTTCAAAAGTATGTATTCTGACAAGAAATACAAACTCAGGTAGAGATTACAAACTCTAACAGAGATTACAAACTCAAACTCATAAAGATACGTATAACACAATAATTCATTACAAAGATTTTCTCTTTTTCACTCAACAATAATGTTGATCCTTATAATTTATCAGCTTGCAAATGGAGATTCAGTTTCAATCATAGAGCAGAAGTCAGAAGTCAATCATGGATTAGGAGCCAGGACAGGGCCCTGTTTCGATGTATTCACAACATACAAATATATAAAATTACATTAATAATGTAATAAATATAACAAAAAGTTTAAAAACAACAGTGTACAATTCATTAAAAAGAGCCCAGCATCTGTCCTACTTTAACAAACAGACTCTTGTTTTCAAAAAGCCTGGTCAATGTCAGCACCAGCCTAAGGTGTAATTATATATTTTACACCCCAACATTAGTTTCACATGTAGTGTATCAGCACAACTACGTCATGGGAAATGCAAAGTTCAAATACGGCAATCTTGCACAGACACCTCTTTCCAGTGCAGTAGAGCACGTTCTACCAGATCCATAGTGGGATTTTATTACCTCCATACTTGATAGCTCATGGCCAATTGTAAACAGCTTGTGGTGTCCCTTTTTGCTTTGTCCCAGAAATCCTCAGGAGTATATAGTTATTGTGCTTGCTTCGGCAGCACATATACTGTACTAAAAGAATGTATGGTTTTCAAGCCCATGTTTGGTTTTCATTTGATTTACTCAATTATTACTTAGAATAAGGCCTGCTGAGATGCAATGGCCTCAGTCACAGGAACATCCAGTTATCAAACAGGCAGGGTTAAGTCAACATTCCAGGAGAGTTCAACAATGGCAAGGCAAATAAAGGGCAGACCTCTGTTGCGTGCATCACACTGACCAAGAACAGAATTGGCCAAGAGAGCCAATGGAAGCATTAGGAAATGGGGTCTTTCAGATGTCCCCAGTCTTCACCACTGATGCTAAGCAGGAAACAGTCCACTTCTGCTGTTATCATCTTAGCTTGGCCTCCACTGAAATAGCATTTTTAAGGAACCAAGATAAAAGTAGAATGACATTTTAATACAGAAACAAAGAACTTCCTGTTTTCAGTTGAGCATCCTAGAAGCCTTGACTCTACTAATCTGACACACCCATTACAGAGCACTGCAGCGCTAGATTTACCAGAGGTCCCAAATAAATCAGGATAAACTGTAGGTCATGTTGTAGGCCCATCTGAGTCCCGTGGCTAGGAGTCTCCAAGGAGCATTTGCCTGAGAGCAGAATCTACATACGAAGTCAGATAGTCCAGAGGTCAGGGAATCAAGATGATCACAGAGTCAAGGGTCCAGATGGAGAGCAGGAAGCAGCAAGGTGGGGCCTGGAAGCACAAGCCTTGTTTCCAGCATCTGGCTGCTGCTGGAAGCTCTGCTTAAGAAGGCTGAAACCAGCTAGTTCTCATCAATGGCTTCTCCTCTGTGTCTTTGCCAGCTGATCAGCTGCAGATGGGAGTCACTCCTGGGCCTTCTCCACCTTCAGCAGGTGAAGCTGACTTCTGGGCCATGACAGGTCATCTCCACATCCATTGAGCACAGTGAGCTCTGCTTTTATGCCTTAATGAAGGAAAAGAATTAAGAATAAAAGAAGATGCCTCCTGAATGAAAACAAAGGGCCCTCTAGTACAATATTCTTTTCTCACAGATGCCTATGAGAAGCCTCCCAAACAGCATTAATATTAAGTGTGGCTTCAGCAGCAGGCCTTGGAATCTATTGGCATGTAGCAAATTGTTGATTAAAATCAGGCAGTACTCTAAAATTTTTACTATTAGCCATAGGAAACAGACAAGCAGCAGGTTAAAAACAAATACCTTTACCTCTTCTCTTTGCCAATGGAAGATATCAACATTGCTCAGTAAATGCCTCAGGGGCATACCTAGGGGTTGGTCAGGTTGGCCCCCGCTGCTCAGAGAAGTGCATTGATTGCACCGTATTTTTCTTGCCCTCCTCAGCAATGCAAAATGATGTGTTTCTTGCTTGTCTGCATGGGCATTGTGTGTGTTCCTTTGGTATCTAGAAGGAAAGAAGCCTAAGAATGTTGCGGCAGTGGAGGAACCCAGGACTGGAGTGGCTCTTCCTGGAATGTGGACAGCACTCGCTCCATTGGCCCATCTGAAGGCAGATGGATGTGGATCTGCACAGAGTGAACATGGATCAAAGGGACTGGATGCACCTTGTAGCATCACTGGTGCCAGCCCAGTCCAAGACAACAGAAGCCAATCTGTGTTGCAAACATACAAGCCTGGAAACTATCCCAGTACATTTGAGGGCATAAAAGAATAGAAAAGGCCTAGCTTGTTCACAATTATTTTTAGCCACCCGCTTCCACCCACTATGACTAAGGTCAAAAGGCTATCGTCCCTCCTGGGAGCCTGGTGGTCTTTCTTTTCTATACAGGGTGGGGGGAAGTATGAGGTCAGTGGCTTTTCTCCTTTGTTTGGTTGTTTTGAAGCTATCAAGAAAAATCTACCAGGTTCCAAAGAAGTGGATGTGGTGGGATCATCTTACTGAAATCGCTAAATAAGTTCAAGCCCATTGAATAGAATTGTTTCCTAACTTGGTGTTTAATAAGTGCTAGAAAGCAAGAGCTGGACAGTGGGAAAAGGCAGCAAGATCTGATTTATGATTTATGACATATTTTCTGTTTGCTATGGATGTGTACACATGTTCAGGGAACTTTTGGATACATCTACAGTGACACTTCACCTTGGATTATCAGTACATGATGCGGCTTCTGTACTGTTAATATAAAAGGAAGAACTGGAGCAAGAGCAGTTTTCCCATGAGCACAAGCAATATGACAGGAGAAGAAGCTACATGTGCAAAAAGACTCCCTTCCATGGGGATAGCCAAAGGGGGGGCAAGGAGGGGCCACTGCCCTCCTAAATCAATAAAAATACATGGCTAACTGAGGTTCTGCCTTCCCCTAACAAAAATCCTGGCTACGCCCATGCTCCCTTCCATGTGATTATCAAAGACACAGGAGCCCTGTCCTGCATTGCATTGAATTTGGCAACCGTACATCAGGGTTCAGCTGAAGGCTGCAGTCAGAGGGGAGCCATGAGTTATGCAACAGAGTTTTGAGCAGGCAAGCACACCAGAACATGCCACTGCCAGGAAGACCATTGCAGCCCAGATAAACTCCCACAGTCCCACCCCAGACAGGACGTCCTTTATTGCCCTTTCAGTCTAACAAGGCCCAGTGGCCAGCCTGGGGAAGGGCAGTGCGTAGGGACATAGGAAGCTGCCTTATCCTGAGCCAGACCATTGGTCCCTCTAGCTAAGTATTATCTGCACTGACTGGCAGCTTTTCTTCAGAATTTCAGACACAGAAAGTTTTCTCCCAGCCCTACTTGACACCCTATGTATAAACTACTCTAAATTCATAGTATTAACAGCACAGTTTATATCATTGTGAAGATAGCTCCTTCATAAAGCAATCCTGGACTGACTGCGCTGGCTGCCAGTCAGTTTCCAGGCCCAATTCAAATGCTGGTGTTGACCCGCATTTGAAATTAACGCTACTCAATGGACTAGAATGTGGTCTAAATCTCCCTTTAAGTCCATATCGGCCAAAAGAAGGGAATTCACTCTGAAACTCACCTACAGGTGGTAGGTAACACCACTGGTGCTGATACGCCCAGGAACCTCACAATGTTGAAGAAGCTGCACCTCCACAGGCACATACCTCCACATGTGGTGGGAATACCCTAAAGTCCAACCCTTCTGGATAGCAGTCCTACAAGAGATACACAAAACAACTAAACAGGTATTAGAACTCACCCCAGAACTGGCCTTACTGAACATCTTCCAATATCATAATGACCACTCACATTATACAGAGCTTATAACCCACCTACTCTCAGCAGCCAGAAGCCTCGTAACTAGACACTGGAGAGACCTGTCAGGAGTAAACATGGACCAATGGTATCAAATTGTACAGGAAACGGCCTTACTAGAAAAGCTAACCAATGAACTGAAACTGACATGGGGACAAATAGAAGAGGACGCCTTCACCCCAGTATGGCTCCCCTTTATCACATACACAGCCCAACAAGACAACAACAAGAATCCACCGGCAGCATACGATTCAATCTGGTTTACCAGACCCAACAAGGCCTCTCCCTCCATCACAAATGCAAACAAACCCCACCGCAGCCAATCACAGACAGCCAACCACACCCTGCCCCCCATACCTCTCACTACCAAGGAAATGTGAAAAACGAATAGAAAGAGAACCTACCCAGTTGATGCTGACACAAACCCCCAGATTTACACTATACAAAAGATTATAAGCCTCCCCCCTTCTCCCCCCCACTGTCCTTCCCAAACCTTAAACTGTACTCAACACTAATGTATCACAACAACTGTAACTGATTTGTAAGAAGGACTGTACAACCTGAAAAAAGAGACAAGGCATGTCTTTTTGTAAACCAATAAAAACTTTAATAAAAAAATGTGATGGGGATTCTCTTATGTTTGGAAGCTCATTGATGAAACTGAATGGAAGTCAGTTGGATAAGCCAAGCTTGCCTTTCCTGATAAATTAGCAGATACCCTCGAGTGACAGTTCACAGCACTGCATACAGAATTAAGTGCACTTTTAAAATTAATGGATTGTGCAATAAAGTATAAAAATCATTCTGTGGCCTCAGGCAAGCACGCACAATGTTACTGATCTAGAGGAAACTTTTATCAAAAGGTAGCTGCTGTAATGGGATAGTAAAGTTTGTTATTGTAGAGGGTTTTTTTTTTCTTTTTTAACATGTGGACTATCTGATCTTGCCAAGTTAAGAATCAAACAGGACCCTGAGGCTTTTCGTGCCATTGATATCAGCCTCACAGCTGCTGCTTCTGCTGCTGCTCTTTATGCAGTAACCCGCCCATCAAGCTCCCAGATCTTCCTGGTCTTAAGGCATTTCCACAAGCAGGCTTGTGTGGAGGCTTGCCCACATTGCTCTGGAAAGCCCCCTGAGCCATCAAACTGACGTATGTGGCTTCTTGCTTTCCAAGAAATGAGAACCGACACATTAGATGATGCAGGGCTGCTGTGGAGACCTGTGTTGGCAAATGTGCTGGAGGAAAAAGCAAAACATGACCCAACCTGATGGCCTTCATGGAGTGAAGAATATCCCATCTGAAGTGTAGGTGGGTTCCCATGAAGCAAGACACAGTGATAACAGCAAGAACCTTTACTGAACTAATAGAACTGGACAACAGGGGCAAAGCAACTGCTTATATACCTTTCTGAAGACCTGGGCCACTCCCACTCTCAACATGATTGGCTGTCTAAACTCCCAAGCTGCGAATCATAATTCAGAGTTTAAGGGCCAATGGCAATAGCCCAAATCCTGAAATGTTCTGTGACTGGATATCATGTATTGAATCAGAACACAGACTCAAGCTCAGGCAAACCCAGACCACTGAATACATAACACCATTTGTATTTGAAAATTCAAAAAGATTTTGATCCCATTCCTGAAATAAATATTCAGTCCTCTCTGGGACACTATTGATTCCAGGGTAAACACAAAGTCAATTAGCTCCTTTGTTTTTAAAATAGTTGCCTATGTTTAGCATATGCTGAATGCACATTAACAGGTTGATCTGTCTATAAGGGCATACCATACTTATTACTTACACACACACACACACACACACACACACACAGAGAGAGAGAGAGAGAGAGAGAGAGAGAGAATGAATTGTTGGCCCAAGGAAATATTTCATTGAGGGGAGATGATGCACCAGGCCAGGAGGAGGAAGTTTACCCAACCTCTTCACCCCACTCCAACTGTCCAGCTTCAGGGACAACTGTTCATCTCCTTTCCTCCCTTTAGGGTGCTTCCAGACCATCACCATTTTGTAGGTGGGATTCAATTGCATACTGGCAAATTTAGGTTGCACACTTGAACGGGATTTGATACTCTTGTGGAATAGAACCCACTTTTGAAGTGGTGGTGGGTAATCAGACTTTTGTGACGGAAATACACTGGCAAGTTTGGGGTATGAGTTGATTGACACAAACATAACAGAATGAATGCTCTGTAAGCAGCCAGCAATGTATAACCTAGCTGCAAACTTTGTGCTATTTTATTTATATTTAGCAAAAATTATGTACCTTTTGACCTCAAATAAAACCTCAAAGTGGTTTACATTCACAAAAAGACATTAAAACTGTCAATAAAGGATTTAAATTAAAAGCATTCCAAATATTTGAAATTAAACATCTTTGGATGAGCTTGTTGAAACAAAGATGATTTTAGCGGGTTCTGGAAACAATAGAGTGAAGCCTGACTGATGTCAACAGGCAGGGAGTTCCATAGTGTGGGTGCTGCCATGCTAAAATATCAGAATGAATGGTCAATGAATGGATTACCTAGAAGCAGCGCATGTCTCTAAGTTCCAGAGGCCTTCTGTCTGCATGGTTCACTTTGCTACCTGGATTTCTGTGACAGCAGAAGGTAACACACCTACACAGGCCTCTCTCTCTATGACTTTTTAAACAAGGAAGCTTTGCAGGTTGTCTCTGGTGTGCAGAGCCATCTCCTGCCTTCTCCCTGGGCTCATCTTAACTCCCAGCATGTCTGTACACACAGCCTCCAACTTACTGTGGTAGTGGGGAAGGAATGATATATCTGGCATCTCTTGGTCACACTCCAGCTTGACCCAAAGGTGCAGTGGTAATACGTAAAGCAAAATGAGACTCTTGTTCAACTTGTCTCCCGGATCAGCAACTGTATCCATGAGGGCTGTTTTTCCCCTAAGCACAGACAGCAAGCAGGGCTGTGAACTGAATCACTTGGGTTGGCTGATGCTTTCTTGCCTGACTTCACCCACTCTATTTTTTAAGCTTCAGAAGCTCATTTCGCAGTCACTGTTTACACAAAAAACCCTCTCTTTGCCCAGCTTCCTGCTCCTCCATCGCTGACAGACTATTTTCTGATTCAGACCCCTGTTGATTTATCATTTGCTCTCAGACGGGCGCATTTCCTCAGTTTGCTACAATCTACCAATTCAAGTCCCCTCATAAATCTCTCATCTGCGTGCACACTTGTGTGCGCATATGCGTACGCGCACACAAATGAATCACGCAATGGAGGTGGAACTAATATTGAGGGCAGGGAGGAGAACACGAGGGATGTTTCCTAACTGGGTGTCCTCGCCGGGGAAAGAGGGTGTACAGAAGGCTTTCTGAGATGCTCTTCATTTCCCCCCCCCCCCCATAAGATATTTATTAAGATTTTTTAAAATATTACAATAACAAATGAAAAAAAAAATACAAAATAAAAATGATTAAAAACCACTCAATTTTTCCATTGCTTATTTTTCCTTAGCTTGTTTCCCGGACCTCCTCATACCTCCCTTTTTTGTATTCCAGTTCAGTTTGTTGGTTCAGCAAATCCTTACCCTCTTTATTTGTCCTAATCTTTGGTCTTAAAATAGTAATGTTAGATTTTTACCTCTTAACAACCCATTTTTCATATTCCCTTAAAGCATTACAGCTGGAAACCACTTAATTTCTATCCAACAACATTCATTAATTTTACAATATTTCTGTAGATAGTCTTTAAATTTCTTCCAATCTTCTTCCACTGACTCTTCTCCCTGGTCTCGGATTCTGCCAGTCATTTCCGCCAGTTCCATGTAGTCAATCACCTTCATCTGCCATTCTTCCAGAGTGGGTAGATCTTGTATCTTCCAATACTTTGCAATGAGTATTCTTGCTGCTGTTGTGGCATACATGAAAAAAGTTCTATTGACCGACTATGCCCAGGAGAAAGGCCTCTGGTTTTTTCAAGAAGGTATATTTAAATACTTTTTTCAGTTCATTGTATATCATTTCCCAGAAAGCCTTAATCCTTGGGCACGTCCACCAAAGGTGAAAGAATGTACCTTCAGTTTCTTTACATTTCCAACATTTGTTATCGGGCAAATGATAAATTTTTGCAAGCTTGACTGGGGTCATGTACCACCTGTATATCATTTTCATAATATTCTCTCTTAAGGCATTACATGCCGTAAACTTCATACCTGTGGTCCATAACTGTTCCCAGTCAGCCATCATTATGTTATGTCCAACATCTTGTGCCCATTTAATCACAGCAGATTTCACCATTTCATCCTGAGTATTCCATTTCAACAGCAAGTTATACATCTTTGACAAAATCTTAGTTTTGGGTTCTAATAGTTCTGTTTCTAATTTTGATTTTTCCACCTGGAAACCAATTTTCTTATCCAACTTATATGCCTCCATTATCTGATAATAATGAAGCCAATCTCGCACTTTGTTTTTTAATTTCTCAAAACTCTGCAATTTCAGTCTATCTCCATCTTGTTCCAAAATTTCCCAATATTTCGGCCATTTGGCCTCCATATTGAGCTTTTTCAGAGCTTTTTCTTCCATCGGTGACAGCCACCTTGGAGTTTTATTTTCCAATAAGTCCTTGTATCTTATCCAGACATTAAACAATGCTTTCCTGACAATGTGATTTTTAAATGCTTTATGTGCTTTGACCTTATCATACCACAGATATGCATGCCATCCAAATACATTGTTGAACCCTTCTAGATCCAAAATGTCAGTGTTTTCAAGAAGCAACCATTCTTTCAACCAGCAAAAAGCTGCAGATTCATAGTAAAGTTTAAAGTCTGGCAGGGCAAATCCACCTCGTTCCTTTGCATCTGTTAATATTTTAAATTTTATTCTAGGCTTCTTGCCCTGCCAGACAAATTTAGAAATATCTCTCTGCCACCTCTTGAAACAGTCCATTTTGTCCACACTTTGCAGTGTTTGAAACAAAAACAAAATTCTAGGCAATACATTCATTTTTACCGCAGCAATACGGCCCAGGAGTGAAAGCTTCAAATTTGACCAAATTTCTAAATCTTTTTTCACTTCAGCCCAGCATTTTTCATAGTTGTCTTTAAATAAGTTCCCATTTTTTGCTGTCATGTTAATCCCCAAGTATTTAACTTTCTTAACCACTGTTAAACCTGTCTCCTGAGATGCTCTTCAACATATTGGACATCTAAATAGATAGGAAAGGCTCTTTTGGGTAGCTTCAATGGAATACTGCAAGGTGGCATTTCAAATGTGATAAATCATGTGGTTTACAATACAAAATTATACAATTTTATTATTATGTGCTATATTTATAGTTGACTCTCTACTTATGGCCTGTTCACACTTTTGCTTGCCTCATGTTTTCTTCCTCTTGACCTGTAATTTCTAGGTACAGGTCTGAGAGCTTTTTCTTTTGTCCTGCCACTTTCCTTGGGGAGGCCTGCTGTTTACTGCTGAATCAGAACAAATGTCAACCCGCAGAAAACTTGGTTTATTATGATTCAGCGGTAAACAGCGGGTTTTCTCAGGGGAAAGCGGCAGAGCAGATGAACCACCTCTAGAAAGCATGTGACAAGCAGAGGAGTGGACGAGCCCTGAATGTTTCCTGACTTATATCACTCTTCCAGTGACTGCTTTTGTTTGCTCATGATTTGTTTATCCTGCTGCTTTTGTCACCTATTTGTGTTTCTGCCAACTGCTTAATACCTTCCAGGGATCTAATCACAATGGTAAACTACTTATTGGTGTTTTGATACGATGAGCTATTCCAAGGCTCTGCCATGATTACAAGAAGAGATTAGAATGTGATAGTTGACTTACTGTATTTTTCGTCCAATAGGGCGCACCGGCCCATAGGACGCACCTCCTTTTTTGGGGGGGGGAAATGAATAAAAAAAATTATTCCCCCCCCCCAGTCGCGGCTGCCGCCCCAAGCCTTGCGGACACCCGTCCGAAGCACGGGGAGCCCTCCAGAGGGCTCCCCGTGCTTCGGGCTGCAGGCTGCTGCCCGCAAGCCTTGGGAGCCCGCAGGAACTCTCCAGGCTTCAGCGAAAGCCTGCATTCGCCCCATAGGACGCACACACATTTCCCCTTCATTTTTGGAGGGTAAAAAGTGCATCCTATCGGGCGAAAAATACGGTAATATCTATTTCTGCAAATTTGGGGCTTTGTACTGTATCATCACTCTAGAGCACATTTCTTAATGTAAAATGAAAGTAGGGGAGAGAGAATAAACTGAGAATTTCCAGATGCCAGAAAGTTCTAAACCCAACAGTTCTAAACCATCCACAGACTATTTGTTGGACAATAAGAACACAAGAGCCCTGCTAGATCAGACCAAAGGCCTATCTTCTTTTCCTTTCTTTTAATGAAAGCCAGCCTCTAGAGACTTAAAATACACATTTTTAAAGACAGGATTAATTAACTATCAAAACGTATGCTGGCATCTGTCTGTCTCGGGAGAAAATGGAGGAGTGTGCCTTGTGGGTGAAGTCAACCTATTAGAAGGTTGCAGCGTCTGCTGTGGTTGTGGAGACTAATACATGAGCAACATGTTTTGTTGCAGCTGGGGCAGATGAAGGTGACCATTAGTCAAAACATAACCAAAAAACCCCAACCCAACCTCTAAAAACCCCCAATACAGTGGGACTTCTAGCTACGAACTTAATTTGTTCTGATGGTCTGTTCTTAACCTGAAACTGTTCTTAACCAGAGGCGTGCTTTTGCTAATGGGGCCTCTTGCTGCCGCTGCGCCGTTGGCACACAATTTCCATTCTCATCGTGGGGCAAAGTTCTCAACTCGAGGTAACTCTTCCAGGTTAGCGGAGTTTGTAACCTGAAGCATTTGTAACCTGAGGCGTTTGTAACTTGAGGTACCACTGTATCAATATTAGCAGCTCCTAAAAAAGTGACTCCCACATAAAAGCCCTAGCAACCAGCTCATCATATTCCACCAAATGCTCCCATACAGTGTTCAACCAGGTGCCTATGAGAAGTTCTGAAACACAGTATGAGTGCAATAGCCCTCTCTCACTGATCCCTAGTATCTGATATTCTGCCTCTGATCTTGGAGGCAATGTATAGCCATTGTGACCAACCGCTTTGGGCAGACCAGGTCCATTCC
Source organism: Podarcis pityusensis (assembly GCF_964106645.2). Taxonomy (NCBI): domain Eukaryota; kingdom Metazoa; phylum Chordata; class Lepidosauria; order Squamata; family Lacertidae; genus Podarcis; species Podarcis pityusensis. Next base: position 36,333,128 of record NC_138032.1, read on the forward strand.
CACACAATGAAACTCCTATGCTACATCCAACTATCTTTCAGGACTCCTATCTCCTAGGCGAGGGCTCTAGTCAGTGAGGCAAACCTCCTCCTATTCTTTAATACAAGGTCTGACCTGCTACAATATAACGGTTGCCACAAAATAAGGAAATTCACTACAGCCAGTATTGTAAACTAAACAAGAGAATTTCAGCAGCCTACTCGCAGGACACATTCTTATCACGTGGGATGGTGGGGGGAAGGCAAAAGTACACCAGGAACCAAAGACAGAGTCATACCTTCTTCAATATCAGTATTACACAGTAACTTACATCAATGCTCTGGGCAGGCCTCTATGGCAAAAGTCCAGCGCACTACTCAGCAGAATGAACAGGGAGGTCCTTAAGTGAAGCATGGCTAGCTTGCCACAATCTGAAGTAAATGAAGTAATTTATTTACATATTTTATTTTACTACATTTATAGCCTGCCTTTCTTTCATCACAGAACCCAAGATGGTGTACATGGTGTCCCAAGTAGCCTCCCATCCAGGCACTAACCAGACCCAAACCCCCTTAGCTTCAGCAAACTGGCCGCATCACATGCCCTCAGACCATACAGGAGACTTTCTAGAGCCTAAGTAAGACCATTAAGCCCCGAGTCTAAAATCCCCCACTGTATTGCTATATCAACGTCAGCCAATGGGGTGGGGGTGGGAACTCGCTTGAATGGCAGCTGCAAGCTTTGCTGTTTGTAGCCAGTAATAATGGGCCTTCTTGAAAAGATACCACAGCACAGCCATGAGAAATGTCCTTCCCTGAGTTGGACCAGACGTTCTAGCCTGGCCATAGAAAAGATCAGCCCGATAAGCTTGTGCCCACAGCACAAGGCCAAAATAAGTGTTTTGCTTCCTGCTTTCCCAAGTGTCTCTGAAAAGAACTTGATATCAGGAGAAAGGGCTTTCTTTTCCTCCCCTTGGGGATGTTGCCTTCAGCCAACATGCCATGTACAGCAATGTTTTTTTTCCAAGAAGACAAGTGACCCTGTCTGTTATCGCAATGGGCAAACAAAGGAATATTCGATCAACAATTAAATTGCAAGAGGCATTTTCTCTCTCTCCAGCAGCTATGGCTTTTCCTCAATGAGCACACAATAGTGAAACTGGTTCTGTTGACGTCTTTTAAATTGTAATCTCCCAAAGACCAGAACCTGCATAAAGAAGCCAAGAGTGACTAATCCCAGGCATTCTCAGCACCTGCCTTTGTCAGCACAGTCAAGCACAGTATTTTGCTGCCTGAGGTGAAGACTAAGATGCAACTCCCCATTACATCCAGGAGACAACCAGACTGGCCCAACTCTCCAGGATTTGAACATCTCTCAGAATATAATTGAATAGCATCTGGAGGTGTGGAACAAGCACATCCTTCTCATGGTTTATAAAATTCCCAAGTGTAACCATCTTGTCCCAGAGATCTATTTGGTTTAAGCCTCTTTAAAACCTTTTGTTCCATAGATATGGGTTTACCCATAGCTTTGGGATAACCTGGATTCCAGCTTGATAGTTAATAATATCCTCCAGATTAGTGGCAGAAACCTTATACAAGTTTCCTAAATTTATAGCAAATTTATCAGTAATGATGACGGGGTCAAAATGCCATACACCACCTTCATTCTTTATAATTCAGATTTTAATGTTGGCCTTCCTTTTTGTAAGGTTTAGACCCTTTGTGATCATGTTTTTAAAAAGTATTTAGTATATGAGATTCCCCATCATAGTTTTATTGAGTTCCAGCCAGTTGAGTTCTGTCTTCTTTTTATCCATTCATTGCCTTATTTTGACAGTTCCAGTTGTTCCATACTGCACCATGAGTTGACTGATATCCTGCACTTCTTTTGTGTTCTTATGCAGAAATCTGACGCAACGCTGAGGCACTCATCCATCCATGTTTCAGCACATAGTAGGTCTTACAGAGAAGGAATTTGAAACTTATGACCTAAGAAGACTGATAGACATCAACAGTGTTTTGGGGAAACATATTTACTGATGTCAAGCCCAGCCCCAGCCAATTGCAAAACAGCCATATTCTCTTGATTTTGCATCAAATGACAGCCTGTCAAATCACACCTTATTCTTAACTTGATTCATTATCCCAGTGGTGTAGCAGCTTTGTAATATCTTGCTGGCCTCTTCTCTTTGCTCACCCCCAGCTGGTTGGCAGCTTGAAAGGCTTCCTGCTTTCTTGATTCTTGGCAGCTCCTGCTTTTCCTTTGCCATTACTTTTACAATCTCATTTTCGTCACAATCTTATCTCTAGTGCTTCCAAAGACCCAACTGGAGCAAGCACAGTCCTGCAGGACCCTAGGAGTAAGCACCAGATGGCAACTGCATTGTAACAAATGACATAAAGGCTGGCATTCAGTTGTTGCACATTGTCGAAACACCTGCTTTCCAGAAAACGTTGCAGCTGTGATATGAGACATAACCGACTCAAAGCTCTTCTGTTTATAGTAGCCACCTGGATTTCAGGAGAGATGCCAGGTTCAGATTCCTCAATAATGTTCATCATCTTTTTTTCCAGGGTTGGAGGCAGATACATCATGTTGCATCACAAAGAGGATATGCAACCCCACTCACAGATCTCAAGGACATCCAGCCTGTAACAGATGGGGAACTCTTACTCTCCCCACTCCCCAAGCCAGTCTAGGCAGGCCAATAGCGTAAGACATTCTCAAGTCAGCTGCCACCACATTTCCCTTCTATTCCCTCTAATCCCAAACTGCAGTAAACCCCAAGTGTGCAATGCAAATACTTGCGAGGGAAAGCACCTGGAGAAAGACAGTCAAGTTGTGTATCCATAGCAGAGACCAGAAGAGAAATAACCACTGGGAGGAGCACAGGGAGAAGGAACGCCATGGTGCATCTGCAGAAGCACAACTAGATGTCTTCACCTGCCCCAGCTTTAAAAGCATGTCTCTTCCGCATCGGTCTCTACAGCCACAGCAGGCGCTGAAACTGCCCACAGCTTGATCTCACCCCCAAATGTGCACTCTTCCATTGTCTCCCGAGACAGATGGATGCCAATGACTTATCCTTCACTGGACCCCAAGGAAGCAGAAAGGAATAAATCGTTATTTATGTCAAAAAATGGAATCCACCAAGGACTAGTATTGAGGCCTGTGCTTTTTAAATAATCTAGTTAGGGATGAGCAGTGAAATTCCCTATTAGCTGATGATGCCCATTCATTCAATGTTGTTCAAATGAAATGAAATTGTGGGAAGCTCCAAAATGAGCTCTCCAAACTGGGTGAATGGCCAGAAAAATGGCAAACGCAAATGAATGTAAACAAGAATTAAGTGATGCATATTGGGATTAAAAAAACCCATTAGCTCCAGCTAGCTTGGCCAAGGGTCAGTGATGATGGGTGTTGCAGTCCAACAACTTTCCCTAGTCCTGCTGTAGCTTCTCAGCTTTCAGCTAGAAAAGGAGCCTGATTGACACCTCATTTCTTAAGCCTTTGTGCATGCTGTGTATTTTGCCTGTGACTGCACCAGACTTAGTTGCCCATTGGATGTGCACAAACAAGCCCAATGAGCACTAAGTTGAATGCTGGTTGCATATCCGATTGGCAGCCAACATACCCAGCCAATGCCAAAGACAAGTATGATCATAGTGTTAGAACCTATAATGTATCAAGAAGTGATTGTGGTGCCAAGTTATCCCAAGTCACATCATTCCTCTTTAAGCAAGTATATTTTGTTGCAGAATGATTTATTCCATTGACGTGCCAGCACAAACCACAGGTGCTTACCACACCACACCACACCACACCACACCACACCACACCACACCACAATGCTATTAAAGCAAGAGCTTTGGGTCAGTTCTAGCTACCAAAGCAACTGTTCCTGCAGTGTTGAAAAGTAAATCTTTTTTTCCTTTTCTTTGCACCACTTGCAAAAATATTTACCTCTTAATATTATCTTTTTTTCCCCTGACTAACTTGGCCTCATGATGTCATAATGCAGCCAAAATCTGATTGGCTGAGGAGCATGAAAAGGTCACTTTGCTCAGTGTGTGATTCCAGGTTTTCTGGGTCATCTACATAAGCAGTTTGGAACTGTTTGGAAGCTACAGCTGCTGCAGCCCAGTCATATTGCATCTATCCCCCTGATCTGCAGTGTGTGCAGATACCTGTCCTAAGTATACTTCCCATCAATATCATGAGGCAACCTCATTCTAGTAGTGGTACCTTGGGTTATAGACGCTTCAGGTTACAGACTCCGCTAACCCAGAAATAGTACCTTGGATTAAGAACTTTGCTTCAGGATGAGAACAGAAATCGTTCGGCCGTGGCGTGGCGGCAGTGGGAGGCCCCATTAACTAAAGTGGTACCTCAGGTTAAGAACAAACCTCCAGAACGAATTATGTAAGTTCTTAACCTGAGGTACCACTGTATTCAGCTCACTTTCCCCACAGCAGACGTTTTACAAACCACCTCCTATACACCTTACATCTTCCATCATAGGGAAGGTATTAGAACACTGATAGTTTGAGACACCATTTTCTGCATCTCTACAGCAGAAAGCCACTGTAGTGTACATGATGTTCCAAATGTAGCAATGCCCTTAACTATGTTCTACTGTGGAATTTGTCTTTTTGACTGGCAAAACACAGGCGAACTTTCCTCTGAGCTGTCCACAATCAAAAATTCTTTCCTTTCCCTTCTCTCTCTTTCTTTCTTCACTGCCAGTTCAGACGTCATCAGTGTATACATGGAATTTGTTTTTTGACTGCTATCTGAACAGCATTCCATTAATTTGAGTTGCTATTTTGTTGCTCATGCATTCAGCCTGGACAGATGTTTTTGGAGGCCTTGGGTTTTCACCATCCTGGATTTTTTTCCTTGCCAATTGTAAGCTTGATCACCACACAAAGTACCCTTCTCGTTCCTATAGGTGGATGCTCCTTGAGAGGGATCCAGTATTTTGTTCCTTTCATGGTAAGAACTGCTTGCTTTGACCCCCCCCCCTTTCCTATTGTTTAATCAGTTACGAATCCTAAACATGTCATATTTAATGTATTCTTCCTTAGTATAGCTAATAGTCACACAGTCCTTAAATGAGAACAAAAGACAGAGAGCAATGGCTTTTGAATATTCTGTAGACTAAAGCAATCCATCAGCTCCTACAAATGCTTCCTCTCCTTGAATAGGCTAAAATAATAGCCCTTTCTTTCAGTCAGGCCCTCTGCTATAACAATTTCCTGTGTTAATGCTGTCTAGGAGTAAATGGATTTATGGGGTAATTTATCATTGCAAGGAATGTTTCTTAATTTCAAAAAAGCCCACGTCTTAATTTCCACTTAAAAGAAGAGGACGGCGGGACCCTGATCCTCTTGATAAAAAGTGGCAGCATTAGTTGCCATTGGCATCCTATCCTAAAAAAAGAGAAGGGGCAGTTAACCTCTCCTGTCTCTGAAATAGCTTCCAAGACACGAAAAGGCAAGAGAGAGAGAGAGAGAGAGAGAGAGAGAGAGAGAGAGAGAGAGAAGTAAAGGCTCGTAAGACATCCTGTATGGGGCCAGGTAGAAGTCAACAAATGTTAGCCTAGCCTTCTGGACATGTCAGTTTTCTACATGGAGAGGCGCGTATTTATTGCACAACACAGGTGGGGCAGGGTGTGAAAGCCCATCTATGTTCCCATATCAGCTGCCCTACAGGGAAAGTTCTGCACCTTCATGTTGAATAAGGTTTACAGGGGTCTTCTACCCATGTTTGTTTGATTATGGGTAGAACCTTCTACATGGTCATGGACCCAGAGTCCTCAACTTTACAGAGGAGCCCATTCATGTTCAGACCTTCCCCATGCAACACTGAGGTCAAGGACTGGGGGGACGTGTGATGTCCCCAAGGAGGTTGGGGGCAGGGCTTGCATGTTTGCCCCTGCCACATGTTGAGCCTTTGCCTGTTGAGGCAAACACCTGAACACACCTAGTGATTGGGCTGTAGTCCCTGCTCACCTCAACCATGGTTTGCCCACTGGCAGCATGTGACCCTGCCAGTCTACAAAGTTTAAGTTGTGGTAAAAGTTTGGTCTGTTTTACTTCTAAGGGGGGAAAGGCAATGAATCTCGATGTATTTGGTAATGTTTTTTATTCCTGGGTCATGCACTCTTTGGGAAGTCAAACAGGCATTGCCAATGTGTCTCTTAGGAGCACAGACCTGTGTGAGGAGAAGGGTCACAGCTTAGTGGTACAGCATCTGCTTTGCATGCAGATGATCCCAAACTCAATCCCTGGTATCTCCAGTTATGGCTTGGAAAGACTTTGCCTGAAACTCCAGAGTGTTTCTGCCAGCAAGTTTAGACAATAACTGAGCTACATAGACCACTGACTATGTACATAATGCAGTTTACCGTGTGTCTTACGCCACGTCACACCATTTATCCATCTGGTCCAGTCTTGTCCACTCTGTCTCACAATAGCTCTCTGGGGTTTCAGAACAAATGAACCTTTTTAAGGGAACTTCCAGGAAGTAATTTGTTGCTGTTCCAGCCTGCCCCCCACAAACTGATGAAATACCACCAAAGTGCAAAACCTTTACTGTTAAATCATGTCAACTTATTTGTAGAGCCTGATTATTCATAAGTGAGTTGGATTTTTCCAGCCCTTAGACTAGAGGCTGCATAATAGAGAGGCCCTCCATAATACTAGGCTAATAATGTCCTCTGTTTTTATTTCAATGTGGGAAAAGCAGATATAAGAAAGGCTGCAGAAATGTTCAAGCAAGTCACCTTCGTTCATTAATGGCTACTAGTCATGATGGCTATATAGAATGCTATGGATACATTTGGATTTTTGAGAGCCATGGGCATCACTGCCTCTAGTAACTTCTTCCCACCTTCCCTGGATCAGCCACCACTGACAGATATGGGCAAAAAACTGGATCTAGAAGTATTAATCTGAGCCTTGAAAAGCACAGAGCTGAAAGGGGACATGGGAAAGTGTTGCTCTTTCAACTTCCTCCTTCAGCTCTATGGACTTCTCAAGGGAGAAGAGAGTAACCATCCCCACCACCTCAAAACCAAAGGGGAGGTGAGTGGTGGGCAGCTCAATGGTTTTGTAGGTGCCAGGGAAGACCTCAAAGGTGTTGTGATGCCCACAAGCACCCTCTGGTAACCCATGCAATGTGCCAAGGAATACCAATTGCTGGGGAGCAACTGCTAAAGGTTATGGTCTTCACATCCCGCTTTTTCTTTGTGGCATCTGGCTGACTAGCAGAAAGAACCTATTAGGGATGGAACCTATTCAGCATGAATAGAACCTATTCAGCATGTCCTTGCAAGAGCCAGGCTACCTGCCACTGGCTGATCAGCCTTGTGTTCATCTGGCTGCCTAGGTGGATCTGGGTTAACTACACACGCTTTAGTTAACTACTAAAACCCTTTCCCCATATTTGTCCCGATTCATGCTGTTTTTGCAAAACCCAGCGCTCTGGAGTTCTGAATCTGTTACTGCCAGTGCTGTGGCCTGTGAGTCATCTTTGGAGATAAGGACAACTTGTTTTTAACAGGCACTCCCTGATTTTTGCTTATTGGTAAGATTTGGAAGTAGCTGCTCATGAGAAATTGGCAGCAGGGAAAATTTAGCCAGGAAACGAGCAGAAAACTGTGTTTTGCTCAAATGACTAAGAAAACAAAAAACACACAAAGCAATTCCAAATTGTGCTACGTCATGAGATGCAGAAACAAATCTTCAATATAGAATCAGAACTACGGTGGCTATGAGACCTACTTTACAAGGCTGAGGCTGGCAATTTGTTCACCCGCTACAATGCAACCTACCTGCACAGTTCCACATCTGCACACGTTCTTACCATTTGTGGGCATCTCAGTAGTACAATGACCACATATCTATCTATCTATCTATCTATCTATCTATCTATCTATCTGAAATACATCACTGCTCATTTATATGTATAATTTTCTATAATTTAAGTAGAAATGCATCAAACTATAGTGGAGGAGACTACAAGTAGGTGACCTGTGAACCTACTAAAGGTACAATACAAACCCCTGGGAGCTGGAGGGGGTTCTGCCAACGTCTGCTGGTATGGAAATCTTTGTGGAAGTGCTACCAACAGAACAATTCTTAGGGAAGCAGGTTGCCTTTATACTGGGTAAAAAATAAGGTATATATTTATAAATATATAAGGTATATTTTCAACTCTGCAACAAATCATCCCCTTAAGAGTACCAGAATATTCCCAACTCACTAAGAATTGATTGCAATCTAAACAAAATTCAGGTTGTGGAGAATTTGGATGGCTACTTATCAGTGTAGTATAATTAACACATTCGGCATTGCAGCCTTACTGAGCTGTACATGAATCTGAACACAAAAAAGATAACTGTTAGGGGTTTTCTGAAAAGGTGTCAATAAAAACGGAGTTTTACATGGCCTAAATGTGGGCATCTTAGATTAAGGGAGGAAGGGCTGGTGCTGTCTTTTACCCAAGGTCTGCCCCAGAGATAATGATGAGGCAAGTAGCTGGAGTTAAGTGCCCATCCACATGGGACAAAAAAATAGTAGTTGGAATCAAAACCTTAGTTTAAGAGATACTTGGTTAACAGAAATCAGTATTTCCCATACATCATGGATCAACTGGTTCACATTTGGAGAGCCTATCTACTTGAGCAACAAACACACTCTCAAGCTACCTTTCATAAACTCTTAACCCACTTGGTAGCCTCTCCCAACAGCATTTGCCAATTACGGTATATGCCCAATGTTCTGGCACAGTATGCAGTTAAATATTTTTGCTATTTGACAGCTTAATTCAAAGCTAGTCTCACTTGACTTCAGTTGTGATATTTCTTTTTTCCTCATCCTTCACATCAGACTTTTGGGATCTCATTTTTCTTTCAGCACCTTTCTGGATGTCTTATTAAAACTAGAATAAACTCTTCTATCATGTTCAGACTGTACCAGCCAATTTGCTTCAGGTATTAAAATCAAAGGCATAAATCAACAATGAGAGGAGTTTACCAATTACAGATTGGACTTCTCATTTAAGTTGACTGGATGCCATTGTGTGAACTGCCAGAAATGGATTGTGCAATTTTCACGTACATAATTCATTCTCAAGAAGCATTGCTGCCCTGGAGCTAGAACTAACCACGTAGGATGGAATTTTTCAGAAGTGCTTAATGTTGGCCTAGGTTCATTTCTATTAAAGGCAATAGAAAAATATGTTGACTAGAGCTTTAGATGAGCATTCATTACTCTGGAAAACCACAAATTGCAAATGCTCTCAGATGTATTAGGTTTCTAAAGCACAAACTCACTTAATACAGCTTCTGATCTGGATCCTTGTTCATAGTACATGAAGTAAACCATTATAGATCTATGTGTTCCATCTCTCTCCTCCTGTTCACTGAATTTTGTTCTACAACCCTGCTATACCACAACAAATGTACAAAATCAGAATATATTCCCTATTGCAATTACAAAGTATAGGACTCCTCGTCTTTCTGATTCAAGGATTAAAAAAGAAAAAAAGACTGCTTCCTTCAAATGAAGGAAACTTTTGGGCCTAGGGGGTGAATTTGCCCCCTCCTGAAGGGACAGTCCTAGGTGATGATGCTGAGGACTTCTGTTCTGTGGTTCTTTGGCACATGCTGCATATCAGGACAGAGGATTAAGAGATAAGATGTTGATCAGGCTCCTGTTCCGGTTGAAAGCCAATAAGAAGCTACAGCAGGACTTGGGAATCTGTGGACCCTCGTTTTTGTTGGACAACTTCCATCACTCCAAAGTGCTTTGTTGCTGTGTATAAGCGTAGTCCATATGTAGCCTAGGTTCTGTGCTATTGGCACTTGTCTGGTTGCAAGTTTGAGTTTCCAAAGCAGGTGGTCTTGTAGCTCTCAACTCTGCTGCAAATTCAGTTGCCAAAGCTTCTTTCAATTTTCTGATGAGGTTTGAAATGACTGCTGAATTATTTTGTTGCTGTTCTTTGTTGTGTTGTATCAGCGTAAGATACCTCAGTTTATTGTTGCTGCTGTATTGTAATATTAGAAAGTAAACCATCTTGTTGATGCAATATAGTTACGGGCTCATCCACAGGTCAAGGGACAGGTCCCTATGCACAAGTTCAGGAGGTTTTTCGTTTGCCTGTCCAGCTGCTTTGGCCAGGAAAACCATGTTTACTGCTGAATTGTAACAAATGTTACTCAGGTTGTCTGCAGATTGACACTTGTTTTGATTCAGCAGTTAACAGTAAGTTTTCCTGGCGAAAGCAATGGACCAGATGAAAACAAAAAAGAATCCCAGACCTCTGCCTATAAATCATGAGCGAAACAAAATAACTGACCAAACCAAAGTGTGGCTGAGCCCTGTGTCTTGTTTGATGGTGCTGTATTTTGCTGGTGTAATATTGGTCTTCGGCCAGTGGTGGCAGCAGACATTACTGTAGCACACTGCTTGACCCATAGGTGGCAGTACAGTGTTGATAATGCAGTCCCTGTGGCAGCAGCAAGTTATTTAGCTGTAATGTGTCCCTTTGGCTGGTGGTTGGAGGATAGGGTTGTAATACCCAAAGTGCCTGAATTGGTAGCAGCCGACCACCAGGAGGAGTAGTGAGCAGTGTAATAGAGTTTGTTTTCCCCAACGCCCGATATTGCGAGATGTCAGTTTGCGGTGCCCCCTCACTTTTTCTGTTTGCTTTCTCTAGGTATGTGTGGAAACAGTGCTGTGTCAAAATTATCACATTTGTTTTCCACTTAGTTTGAGGTTTCTCCAGCACCTATTTGCTGTATCTTCAACATGAATTGTTCATCCATCCCTTTGTGGCCATTCTAGCATGCGCACCACTAATACAGTCGTACCTTGGAAGTAGAATGGAATCCATTCCGGAGGTCCGTTCAACTTCCAAAATGTTTGGAATGCAAAGCATGGCTTCTGATTGGCTGCAGGAAGCTCCTGCAGCCAATCGGAAGCCACGGAACCCCTGTCAGACGTTCGGCTTCCAAAAATAGTTCGCAAACTGGAACAGTCACTTCCGGGTTTGCAGTGCTCAGGGGAGCCAAAACGTTTGAGAACTAAGCTGTTCAAAAACCAAGGTACGACTGTATAGGAAATTTGAAAGAAAGGTTAACTGAAGATGATTCACCAAGTAAACACTCTGATGGTTAGACACTGGGGAAAAAGTAAACGTACGTAAGATGAGGGCGGAACAGCAGGACAATACCAGATATATGCATGCCTCTGCTGGTCCTGCAAGCTTTTCTGTGCACAGTGGCACAGCCCAGACTGAACAGTTTGACCAGCCTCATTTGGGTAGCTGTTTCATGTTAGCGATGATTTAGCCATAACAGTCTACAGTTTCAAAGTTTGTTCATCTGTGCCATGTGACTGCAAGCCTTTCAAACAAAAGGCAGAGCAGCTATTTATATATGAAAAAAATACTTGAGTCAGCAATCAGCATATGTTAACTCTGTAGGCATAATGAATCAGTACAGGATCAGAGAAATAACATTTCTCATTATCTGTGACGGCTTCTATGCTCAAGAGATGATCAAGTGGCTTTACAGCCATCCCCAGAATTTGCATCAAGTGCTGATTAATGCATCATCACATGGTAAGTTTGATACAACCCCACAGTATCAGGGATGAAGTTTCTCATTAACTCATAATATACAGATATTTTTACTCTTCAAATGCGGATTTACAAATATATTTATATATTTATATATTTAATTCCTTTTCAGGTCATAAAAAATCCTAAACACATAAACCAGTACCTTTTTAACAAGAAAATCTGCATTCTACAGTCCGAGGTGAAAGGCTCCTAATAGAGGGCTGCTTTGGCACTTCTCTGAAGGCCTCTAGCACTTTTCTTTTTTCCATAAAATTTATATACCGCTTGATTGCAGAAAAAAAACCTCTAAGCGGTTTTAGCCTTGCAACATGAGGCTCCATTTTACTCTTGAGGTAAACTGGAAACAGCTTCGTAGAACTGTCTGTCACTTTTATAAGGGGAATAATGCATCTTGGAGGTAAGCTTCCCCCCCCCCCCAAAAAAAAATTGTTTAAGAACGGGATTAAAACATAATAAAAAGGCCACTTGTGGTTCCAACCATATTGTGCTGTCGTCTTTAAAAAAAAAAGAAATGGATACTTTAAAAAAAGGCTATTCCAACTACAAACCTGAACACCAAAACCAGTCAAGTCATTTTAAATAGTTTAAGCTGCAGCACACGTAAGTCTTTTTTGGGGTGTGGGGGAAGGAGAAATTCTTTTTGCCACTTTATATTTTTACACAAATGCCCCCATACATCAGTTCAAGCACCTGTGAAATTAAGTTTGCATCTTCTTTAACAGTGCCAAAAATTCATCCAATTCACATTCCAGTCTCTTATACTTACGTTTCAGGCTGGGAAATTAAAATGTCTGATTTCCACTTAAGTGACACGTAGAATAAAACCTAACCTTACAAAAAACGCCAGACTGCTTTATTAAGGCACAGTGATTTTGGAAGAAGGCAATCTTCTAGTTAGTGTCTCTGCTTCACACATGGGCTCCCTGATCCTACTCGCATTATGTGAAAAATCCACTGAAATCAGTGAAGCCTACTTCCAAATAATGTGTTTTAGATAGACGTTATAGTGTATATAAATAGATGCAAACACCACGTTTCACTGTTACATGAACACAGCGTCCCTTTCCAAGTAGAGCAGAGTGTGTATGCCTGGCATCAGACATAGGCTCCCAATGCTGCATGGAATTCGGTGAGGCACTGCACCAGCTGCTGGAATTTAGGTCTCTCCTCAGGGTCCAGTGCCCAGCAGCAAGCCATCACAGCAAATCTGGATGATAAAAAAAAAGCAAACAAAGGTAAGTAAGCTTGACACAAGTGGTAAGCCCTTCGGCCACAGGTTTAATAATAGATTAATAGTACCCTATTTATATGCCACCCATCTGACTGGGTTACCCACAGCTACTCTGGGCAGCTTCCAACAAATTAACACACAGTAAGTAAAGGTATTAAAAGTGTGATATTTTCATCCCCTGCCATACACTTTAATGTGTGGTAAGTATTGGAGACCTTAGCAACATGGAAAGTATTTCACATTTTCACCTGTGTGAAAATTAGAAATCTACAGCAAGTGACATCTAGTGAAGATACTCCCCAAGTTAATGTCTCATAGCTGGTTACCCTTTTAAAAGAACACAGTGTATCTTCTCTGTTCTTTTCAGATTTCTTTTCTTTTAAGTATTTGCAGTTTTTGTGAGATCCACTTTAAATTTATGTGTATTTTTAGAAACATCTTTATCAGCAGCTTATAGCAAACTAACTTTAGCACAGCCTTAAAAATGACTCCTTACCTCTGGAATACAGTGGGCAGAAACTGAACCAGGATAGGAATCTAATGACTAAATTTTGCTTCAGTGTATAACAGGCTCAAAATTTAAGCCTCAAGTGGTCAGATTAGTATAGTTTTTGAGGGTTACTAAGTAAGAAACTATAATGATTTCTCAGAAGATATAGTGCTGCGTATGTGCATGTATGCATGAATGATTTTAGGAAATGTAAAATTACATGCAACTTCACAATCTTCCTTTTAAAAGCAGCCCCATCTCCTAACAGAGTAGTTCCAAGGAGTACAATAAAAAAGAACCTGAAACACCACTATCAGTATGAGTCAATTAAGACTGAGATTAACTGCTTATGTCCCCAAAAGAAGGAACCATAAAGTAGTGACAATACACTTCAGCAATGAATTGAGGGATAGAACTTTATTCCATAGCAACGGAACAAGTGGAACAGGGACCACGGACTACTACAATGTCAACCACAGAAATCTGTATCACACATATAAGAAACAGGAAATATTCTCCACCTATTCAGTTGTTCCCCACATGGTCCTCACTGAGTCAAGAGTATGAGTTGCACTTTACTGCATGTATCTAATGTCATTCTTTTGATTGCTTTTGAGGACTTCACTAATCACACCATATTTCCCAGTCTTCAAGACACAGAGGGATAAAAACACCAACATACAGGCAGCTTCCCATTTATGAACATCCAACTGACGTGTTACCACACACATGCGCATCGTGCCGAACCCTACTATACCCAAATGAAGTCCAGTTAATGTAGAATGTATAATGCTTTCAAACACAGTTCTTATTCGTTCGCACCAACTAATCATAGACATTATTTTCCACCTACATACACAATCTTAAGAATTATTATGCAACTCTAACAGTCACTTACAATTCATCAGGACAGTTGATTGGCTGAGCTATCCTGTATCCATCTTTTAGATAGGCTGCCATCTCAAAGGGGTCGATATCTACATATGGGGTTTGTCCCAAAGTCATCAGTTCCCATAAGGTTACTCCAAAAGACCACTGGAAAGAGTATCACATATAATAACTGGTTAGATTTTAGGAATGTTTCATATTTCTTTCAAACAAGTATCAGTTTCTTGCAAATAAGGGGCTCAGTCCATCTTTTATTTCAAATAAAGCTTGAAAACAAACAATTGTAAATTGCTGTGGTGTAAAATGGCCTATCAGACCTATTAACAGTTACCAGAGATATTTGTGTTAATGCTTTTACTCAGGTATGACTCCAAAATACAAAACATGTGTGCTGGATGTCTCAATATGAATTGCACATATTTTTAAAGGATTCAACACTTGTGGTGTGTGTATTGTTTCCTATTATCATGCCACTAAACTCCAGAGGTCATACCAAGAGTAGGCCTACTGATTTCAATGGGTCTACCCTGGGTATGATCAACACTGGACATCACTCCCAGTTCTATTAGCCTCAAATTTCTTTTTCTATAATCTCCTCAACTTACCTTATTAAAACGAATACTAGGATATTCAGTGTGGGTTTGCTGTTTATCCAAGGGCTGCTTACCTAACAAGTAAGTTGTTCTGTATGAAGATTTTTACAACTCTCATTGTTGTTTTAATTTAAAAATATACGGGAGGAATTCTACATTGTGCAATTGTTCAATCAAGGCAAGCATTTTGACTTGCAGGACAGAACGATTCCCACATCTCCTCTCCTCACTTGCTGTTCTGGGGTTCTCCTGATGGCACTCAATAGTTGATTCCTGAAATATGTTTTTGTTCTGCTACTGTATCTTAACTTACCACATCACTAGCGCCGGAAAACTCATTGTTAACCAAACTTTCAAGAGCCATCCACCGCACTGGCCTGTTTTCATTGTCTCCGAGGCAATGATAATCCATGGGAAATAGATCTCTGGACAGGGCATTGTCTGTAATCTTCACCTGAAGTGCATCATCAATGCTGTATATTAAAATACACACAGACAACCACTTAGATGGGTAAGTTAAGCTCTTTACAGTCATATGTTAGCAGCACTATCTAGGTGACACTCAGGAAATGACAAGGCATTTTTAGACATACTCTAGCCTACTATGCCTAGTGCAAAAACAATTTGGAGTAAGACATGTATCAAGAACCTTGATGTCATTTTAAAGTATTTTTTTATTTTTAAATAAAAACCTAACAAACTGCATATTGGTAGCGTGATACCTTCCTATTTCATTGCTCCATTTGACGGTCAAAATATAGAATGACAGCATGTGCAGGAATGTAGCCTATTGCCAATCGTCAACTACTACAAATTCTTAACAAATGATGGATGGATGCCCAAAAATGGTATTGCATAAAGGCAACTGTGAACCTTAGCTTTTCCTATTAAGACAAGGGGGTGGCCCTACTGGCCCAAATGCTAAGAATCAAAGCACCCCCTATCTACAATATCTCAAGCACAGTTTCTGTTTCTTGTCACATTATACTGAGAGAAAACATTTGGAACTGGCTTTTTATGGAATAATGGCAAGCAAAGACAACAATTCATTTGCATAAGCAACCTAAAACAACATGGTCATATTTTCCACAAATATGGTAGATGCTGGCCGATACCTACTAAATTCTTCTAGTGCTGCGATACCTCATACTTTGATTTGTGGTGCTCTCTGCAGGCATCTCTTTATTATGCTGCACCTTAAACATAAATCTAGCTGTGCCAGACAGGTGCAGCTATCAGCTTGCAATGGGAAAGAGTGACTTGTACAGTGAATGGACAGAAGACCCGTTAGAGGAGTATTTTACATTGCCCCCAACTGAGTGTCTTTAGCCCTTTACACTTCAGTACTTACACACAATTTCTAGCAGCCAGGTCTTTGTGAATGACCTCTCTTCGGGACAAGTAGCTCATTCCACAGGCAATCTGAATAGCCATATGTACAAGATCTTGTTGTGAAATTGCCTATAGAAATAGAGATTATAATTATAAACCTCCTTTAAATGAAAAGGTGGAGCTAATTTTTTTTAATAAATATGCTTGAATAAAAATTCCTAGCTTAGTCATTATTTGCTACCTGTCCAAAGTACAAGCTTTTCTTACTGTCAATTTTCACTGAAAAACAGAGATCCAAAGAGGTTGTCCTTCCGATAAAATGAAAACTGCTGGTGCTTGTCCCAAAACTCAGGGGCACCATATCTAATTTGCTTTCATAGTGGCAAAAACCAGAGTTAACAAAATTTCTGCTGCCTTTCCTGCTACCACTTCTGTGAGAAGGGAGAACAGAACCCTTTGTGTGTTAGGTGAAAGTCACTGTGATCTGCTCTGTTCTAGCTTTCACAAGGCACAGGAGTCTGATTATTTGCACTGGGCTCAGAATTCAGCATCCTGAGATGAAGGAGTATGTTAACAAGCACATACTGTGAAGCTCTTCCTGCTAGATGACATCTACTGTGTCACAAGCCTCTTGTGATGGAATTAGTTTGTACAACGACATATGCTGGTGGCCCTCTGAAGAACAATGTGGCCCCTGAAAACACAAATGTTGGCTTTCCTAATCTGGGAAGCAGAAGAGATTAAGACAATTTTGAGAAGCTGCCCTAGCAGGACTGGGAATATTAGGATTACACCTGCTGTTTCAGCCTTCCCCTTGTTATTACACTACTTTCCTATGTTTGTATTTAAGAAGCAACATGTATTTAAGCAGAGAATGAAACATTAAAGCAAATTGTTTTTAAAATATTGTTAGCATGTCTGTTTCCTACGGCTCTACTGATGCTTTCACTGACCTGGTGTCCTTTGGGTGTTTTGGACTGCAACTCCCATGAGCCTTGCGCTGGGGTCGATGGGACTGCAGTCCAACACTTCTGGAGGGCACCAGGTTGGCAAAGGCTGTTCTACTGAATGAGTTTTTCATACCTATGAATCCCTTGGAAATTCACCATGAACTCGACAGTTTGAATTTTAATTAAATCTAAATTGGTGACCAACTATTTTATATTCGACATTAGCCACTTCTTACCTGAGGATTGTTAGCTTCTACCAGTTTGCACTGTCGCAAAAACAGCTTGAGATTCCCCCAGTTCATATAAGGCAACAGTACCATTGGTTTTTCTCCTTCCTCTATACAAACGTGAGTAATGGGGAGCAGATTTCTGAAAGAAATATAGTTCTGGTTGGTTCTGGTGGTGGTGGGGATTCCATTAGCTGTTCAACCAACAGTCCCACAATTGTACAGTGGACCCTCGGGTTATGTTACCTTCAGGTAACGTAACTTTCGGGTTGTGAACGCGGCAAACCCGGAAGTGTATACTTCCGGGTTTTGCCATGCGCACATGCGCAGAAGTGCTCTATCGCGCTGTGCGAATGCACAGAATCAGCGCTTCTAGATGCGGACTTTTGGGGGTAAATACAGACCCCTGGAACGAATTAAGTTTGTGTCTGCAGGGTCCACTGTACTGCACAATTACCACCATGTATCCCATTTCCTTGATTTATAATTTAGGAAAATGTATACCCCTTTTTTTAAGTACAAACACTGCTCGCAATCATAACCAAATAGCT
This sequence comes from Podarcis pityusensis, assembly GCF_964106645.2. Classification (NCBI taxonomy): domain Eukaryota; kingdom Metazoa; phylum Chordata; class Lepidosauria; order Squamata; family Lacertidae; genus Podarcis; species Podarcis pityusensis. Next base: position 36,351,024 of record NC_138032.1, read on the forward strand.
TTTCGCAATTGCATTATAGGCCAAATTCGTTATTTGAGAATTCTTGAATGAAGCATATGCAAAGTACACTTCAATTCCAGTCACCTTCAATTTTGCACTTTGCCTGACTGAAGATGGCTCACATGAAGACTAAAACTGAAGTCTAGTGAAGTGTTTTTGCAGAATAATAATTAATAACTGTTTTCAATAGACTGTTGTGAAACTAAACTTTAGGTGATAAGCCATCAAATTCCCAAACACAAATTAAAACAACTTTGCTTTCATTTTGAAGAGCACTAACCTGTGATGAAGACCTCTGAGTTTACAGCTTTCTGTTAACATCATTGTCACTTGAACTTCTGAGGCCTGATCTAAAAAGGCAAAAGCTTGTTAGAACAAATTTGCATAGGCAAAAAAAAAGCAGCTAACAGACAGACACACATAAAATTCAAAATCCTCAAATAGCAAAATCACATACTAAGATATTAAACATTATTGATGAACAAGATCCAGACCAAGTTAATTGCATTAAAAATCCTATTGAAATCAATGGGATTTAAGTTAGACTTTGTGAACTAGGTCCCACTATTTTCAATAGGACTTAAGCATGAGTCACATAGCTTAAGATGAAATTGACAAAATGTTGCAGTGTGGTGGGTAAAAAAGAAAAGGCTGTCACAGTCCCCTTGTGGGGAGAGATCACAGAGAGGAACATATGAAGCTGCCTTAGAACAACGATCCACCTAGCTCACAAACTCTTCGTTATGGCCAGTAGTACCTCTCCAAGGTCTTTCCCTCAGCCTTGATACCCCAAATCTTTTAAAGAGATGCCAGAATCTGGACTTGGGAACTTGCGTTCTGCCACGGTCTGTGGTCACTAAATCTTTATAATAAACTTAAGGCAGTGGCTTGCCTTCCTTGTCCTTCCACAAAACTTCTGAGGGGGCTGAGATGAGGGGCCATGAGATGAAAGCTTCATGTCAAAAAGGACCAGTGAATTCTGGCAATCAGCTGAACACTGAAAATAGTTCACTCATTTTTACTTGCTGGGACCTGTAACTTCCTGTCTCCTCGGGGCTATGAGCTTCATATTCCACACTAGACAAAAATTAGCTAGTGCTATGGTCCCTCTTTACTTACCATTCAGGCCTTTTTTCTTTCCTGTGTCCCCTTTTATCTCCCAAGCTGCAGGGCTAACCTACTAGACTATGGAGTAGTCTTCCCTCAACCATATATTTCCCCAAGGCTCAATGGAAGCCAGCCGTCTCCCAAGTATGTACTAGCCCACCAAACCAGCCCCTCTCTACTTCTTAGGGGGTCTCCATGTTTGGTTCAAAATACATACCTGAAATATACACACCCAATTCAATAAACTGAAGCCAGAGGCAGAAAACTTACTAGAACGCGACCTGTTGGAATTCTGCGATTGTGGAAGAGGTTTTGCCCCAACATTCATTTTTCAATACATCTAAGAAAGAACTATTTTGCAGAAGCAATGACTATCCTATAACCTGCCTAACGCTGAACGAAAGTCATGCTGAAAGCCTACCTTTTACTGTTTTTACAAACATCTGCTTTTCTTTAGTAGGGTCTTTTTCTTCTATTAGCATTCCATGGAAAATTCGACCAAACGTGCCTGAGGATGAGAGCAATGAACGAAGAAAATGAGGTCAACAGAAATTTGTATACACATTCAATAAATCAACAGCGAAGGGAAATCAAGGTTAGCAGTGGACTCTCCTCTTGTGAAACTTCACATCCATCCATGGCCTCTTTGTTCAGCATTTCATCAACCTTTTCATAGTTGGCACTTCAACCATTATTTGCCGATCTAATTTAGAGGAGTTCAAAGTGAGATTGCCAACATAAGCAATAGAAGTTTTAACATTTCCGTGAAACCCTCTTTTGCTAACATTGTGGATTAGTAAGATTACCTGCAAAAATGTAGCTCACAGATTAGTAGAGAAACTGATCAAACCTTAAAAAATATGCTGGTTTACAAGACTGACCAGAAGATTAGGAAAAAATAAAATGAGGCCCTGTTTTTCCCAGTTTAGTTTCATTAAGCACCTTACCAAGATTTCAGAGAAATAAGATGTATCGTCAGAAAAGTTTTGAGATGTATTTGCCCAATTCAATTTCCCCATAATATTCCCTATACCCAGGATAAGCAGCAATGAATATAGTATGCTTTTCAAAAACAGTATGGATAAACTCATTATGTACAAAACATAATCCTACACATCTAACCTCTTAAAAATGGAATTGCACACTTATCGGACACATCAGTCTAGATTAGATATAATGGCCGAACCATTGTTAGAAACCTGCCCATTTTGTTGGTTATTTAAACAATCCACCCTACTTATACCACCAGTCATTTGAGGTATCAACAATACACAGAAAAGGCCAAGAAAAATGAAAAGCATATCATCTGATTGATTGCATATTGACACATATGAGGAACTGTTTACTCGTACCTTCTTGAAGAACATCTTTTAATGTTATCCTCTCTCTGGAGATTGCTATGTCCTTTACTTTAGCCTTTGCCTCCATCAATGTTACACTTTTAAGGTCATTCTTCTCTATTCGTAAAGTAGGATAACCTGAGGAGCCAGCAGATCCAAACAATACCAATATAAATACCAAATGTAAATAGGAGTATTCATCATTATCTAGAGATTAAAGTATGCTGAAGAAAAAAAAACATGCAGGAAAAGAAACCTATGGCCCTGGATAGTACCTTTAAAGTATTTAATGTTTTGCCACAGGATGCAATAAGAATAATGATCTTCTGGTTAATTACTGAGTATCATACACATTACAAGATTGAAACAAACAAGAAAGCAAACACATTGCCCTCTTCTGGGCTTTAGAAGACATTGCTGTTGGCTTTTTGCAGTATGGCAGCGCTGCAGAGAGCTTGCTGGGGAGACCATGCATTAAAAAGGGACTCAAAAATAGCTTAAACAAGGTTTTAATTACAAAAACAAAAACTCCTTAAACACTAACTACATCAACAACAAACCAGACCCAACCACCAACCCATCCCCCAGGGTAATGGGAGAGCTAGGTGCTGCTCCTTATATACTAAACCCAATTACCAACACAGCTTAATCAATACAACTCAGCAGCACCTGCTATGTTTCACAGCTGTAAAGCTGGGTCTCGTTATTTTGCTCTGGCCCTTGCTCTGGCCCCTTAAAGACATACACATCGGGTGGAACAGTGATGAACCTTTACATTTAAAGAAACCATTCAACAATTGCTATATGCAAAGTGAATCCTGTGTTTATAATTTTAAAAAAATTGGTAAAGCATCTCAAAATTATTTTGGCTTCTAGTAAGAAATGTTCCAACGCCTTTCACAAGGACTTCTGTTTATGTAGACTGGACGAAGCTTTATGCAGATGGTCAATCTGGAACATTCATAGCAGCAAACTGAGAGGTCTCTTCAGCAGGAGGAAAGGTTACATAAACGAAAAAAACTCTCCTGCCCCAATTCTTCCCAATGTCTCAAAGAGCTGCAGTTGCAGAGACTGATCCTTTACTTCCAAGAACCGTTTCTTGCTGGTATTCCATTCTAGTCTAATGGGCTCAGACGATCTAGACACTCATAGATATTACTGTTTTTCGAAACCTCCTTGAGGTTTTTTAGAATCAAACATTATCCTAATTGTATGAAATTGCTAGGGCATTGTCCTTTCAAACAGTTTCTGATCTAGCACATCTTAATGGTTACATTGTGGCCGCATAATAGGGAAGTGTCAAAGAGAAACTACTAACAGCAGTGCAGTCTAACGAACTGTTGCCCCAAGAACAGAGGCACAGAATATTTGGCCCCACTGTCTGGGGATGATGGAGGCTATAGCCCAACACCATCTGGAGACCCAGAAACAGAACACAAGTGAAACAGTAATCTTCCCATCTGTGATTTCCTGCAATTGGCATTGCATACTGCCTCTAACAATGAAGTTAGAACACAGCCAAATCCACTGATAAGAAAATTACTTACACAAGCAGTGATGATGGATGCTATCATTCAACCCACTTTGGGAACATTTGTAGTATTGTGGTACATTCTGGGAACCTCTTGAAATTGTGGGGTGGGCACCCAGAGTGTAATGGGACAGGAAACATTTCTTTTCCCCCTACGCCTGAACCCACATCATTCAGGGGGATCCCCCAGTCTTTTTGAAGGAATACGGGTGGGGGCAGCAAATTGTCCTTCATGAGCTTACTGAAGTTAACTTATTTTAGGATCCAAGTCAATTGATTCAACCAATTTAAAAGTATGGTGAAAATTAACAATTATGCATTCTAGTCCTTAGATATACAGAGAAAAGTTTGAACACATGGCAACAGTGTCTGCTGCAGTCTCACAAAGGAAAAGGGCATGGGCATGTCAATAATCTGAGGCAGCACAGAAGAACACACAGAAAAAATGATTTGATGGTCATCATCCTACCCGTACACATTAACTGTTTTGCCAGCAGTCTGAAAATAAGTGCAGGCTGAGATCTAGCAAAGAAACAGACACTCCAGGCAGAGCTACATGCAATTGGCAAAAGCATGTCATCCCTGTGTTAGCTCCTTCAGGGGGATTGAACATTTATATAGGAGAATCAGGGAGGAACCTTTGAAGAAAGTCAGGGTTCTCTATGGGTTGAGAATCTCGTTTCTCATACAATGTACAGTATTGTGATCTTATAGCCCAGAGAAACAAAGGTCACTAGGATGCCAACTCTAGACTTTTCACACATTTTCCTGCTAGTCAACATCAGTATGGTCTCTTAGATCATGAAGACTAACACATAGGAAGTTGAGGTGTGTGGGTATCTGTAATTAGATTAACACTTACTAGTAATTGGTGTTGCATTGTTTGGAGTGTCAGCTCTCAGGTACTGTGTTGTTTGCGTTGAGGGCTGAGATAAGCCTTGAGAACTACTGCTGTCACTAATGCTGTTTTGGAAAAGAAAACACAATCATTTTCTGATTTTCAACCACTTAACTTTTGCTGAGGCTAAGATACCACTTCAGTTGTGCAGTTAAAAAAGATTAACAAAACCGGACTTCTCCAAAACTCAACTTGAATATAGCAAAAATGTCAAAAGCTTGTAATACTTTAAATGAACATCAGAACATGAAAAGGCATTCAAATAGCATTTTGATTAATAACGTTTTCAATCAAATCAACCGTAATTTAAGCAATTACACCTTTAACTATTGCAAATCTTGCCGAAAAGGAAGACAAAATCTGTAGCTTGGTTGGGAAAGTCCAAACATTTAAGTTTGTAGATTGAGTTCTGATGTGTTATAGGTTTCAAATAGATTAGAACAGATGTAAGGAAACTATACTGGGCCAAGCATTTTTCCAGAGTTTAGCTAGTGATACGTACAACAGAAGTCAGAATGTTCTTGTTTATATCCCCAACAGAGAAAACGAGTTGGACTGTGCATATATAGCACTTGGGGGGGGGGGACCCCTCTATTGAGTATTTGAACCTGTCTTTGTAAATTAACTATGACCACAATAAAGAAATGCATCCGTTTTTTAAAAAGAGTAACAGCCACACATTTTAAAACATATTTTCAATGTTGTTAAAGGGTTCCCCACCACACCAATAAATCACCCCTTACTCCAAGAATCTTCACTTTCAGTCCAACTGTTAGGGATGTTCAGATTGTAAGTAAGGAAATGAAGCTTAAGAATATTATTTAAATGGAGAATCTAGGGGTGGTAGAATCCCAAGAAGTATCAGCATTCCTTAACCAGTGCTATTTGGAACCTATTATGATTAATCTTAACTCTATTTCATAGAATATGCCAGTCCCTTAGAGCAGCCCCACTAGCATAGGCTCAACACCCATGTAGCTAGCAGCCCGTTTTCACAGAGGGCAGCCAGATGGCTATGTGAAGTCCACAAAGTCCAGATGGCTATGTGAAGTCCACAAAAATGAATGCAATAGTACTCTCCCACTTGTGTTCCCCTGCAACTGGTATTCAGAGACATACTGCCTTTGAAACTTGAGGTAGTATTAAGCCAACATGGCTAGCAGCCTGATAACTTAGTAAATCTTGTATTGCATTATCTAGGAACATTGAAAAATAAGTTATATACTGCACTGACATTAAGTTCCCAATGTCAACTCTGCCAAAGCCTAGGAGCTACCTTTAGTGCATCAAGAAGTCCATATAACGTCTCAAACATGAAAACTGGAAAGAAAATTGAAGTCCACATTTTTTCTTTACCTGTCTTCCAATTCTATTCTCTTCATACTGTGAAGATGCAAAACAGCTAGTATTATTGCTACCAGGAATATGACTGCACAGCAAACTCCTACACTGATATAAAACACACGCGTAGAAGTGGTGGGAGCTGCATTTACAGGATCAACTGAAATGGAAGAGCAAAGCATTACTGCAACAAAATGGATATAACATTTGCCAGCTTCAGCTAAGTTCACATACAAATAAATAAGTAACATGTTTATTTTTATTTTCCTATAATACTGTAGTGTTTAATTTAAGCTTATGGTGAAGGAAAAAAGTGACTTCCAAGATTAGTTTTAGAAGTCTAAATATAAAATATTGAAAACAGTCACTAAGAGATGCCTAGAAAAACTAAACATCATAGCCTTTAGATACAAAACCTCTACATTAAAGTCTTCTCTAAGCCTTGTTTTCCTTGAAGTACAAAAAGAGAAGACTGATGAGTACCAAGGACAGAGAGATGCCCTCCACTACAAAGAACTCAGCTAATTATGCTAATAACTCAACATGAAAAAATTATGAAATTGCTTCCACCAAAAGGCCAATGGAGTTTTTTTGTAATATAATATCTTCACTAGCAAGTTGCCTTCTCTCTATTTACTGTTCACAGGAATTCAATTCATATACCAAAATATGCAGCCATGTAACATGCAAATTCAAAAATACATTCCATAAAAAGGCTGGTAGCAAAACTAATCTCTTACAGATCTGCTTGGTGGAGTACCTGGTTCACAACATGATAATCAATAAAAGAAGCATGAAATACAAAAATGCGAAAGTACAAGCTGCTCGGGATTTATACTTTTTAATTTCCATTAATGAACAAAAAGTCTGTCTCTTTAAAAATCTGACCAATTTTCCTTATCTAACAGCAAAAGGGGAAGAAATGTGTTTGAATTATGTAGACTGATGATTTTAAAAGAAAATGACAAAGATCCTCAACTTCTCCTGCATGCTGCATACGAATAATGCTTTCAGGTATATTTCATTGCTTGGCAGGGGGTTGGACTCGATGGCCCTTGTGGTCTCTTCCAACTCTATGATTCTATGAATCTATGAATCTATGGTTCATTTAAAAATATGAAAAATATGAAACACATTTACTTACAAATAGCTTTGCTGCTATTTTTGTCCAATACTGGTGGTTTTACTTCTAGCTCAGGTTCTAAAGGCAAAAGGGGTAAAAAGGGACATTTGATATCACTTTTCCTCTGAATTTTACTTTTCATACCAAGACAATGAACAGAAGAACACTTTATTCCATCTTCTATCAATACTAAGTCAAAAAAATATCTGTCAAGCTCTGGCAAACCTGGGAATTCAATGTAGTTCAGCTACTATAAGGAGGAAGTAACATACCACATAGTAGCACCAACCACAAGATTTCAGTAGCATGCAGACTGGTCCTTTTACTTGCCTTGAAATAAAAAATAAATACAATGCTAACTTCCGATGGTTGACCCTTGTTTAAACATGTGCCCATGAAAGAACATAAGCTGAACTTTCAGATGTAAAACCCAAGAACAGAACAGGGATAGATTTAGCACATGGATACATTTGTATTTCATCCTTTGTGTTTCATGGGAACACAATATTTAACTTTCAAGCTTTCCTGTAATCATTGCAACTATTCATTCCCATGAGTAGATGCTATTGAGAAGAAATTTATTTACCCTGCAACCCAAACTTTCTCATGACACGTAAATGTAGCCAATGATGTTAACCCTTCCCTAGGTCTCCACCTTTCTAGAGGTCTGAAGCATATTGGTTATGGGTAGCTTCTGTTTCCAGTCATGCATCTTGGTTTAAATATTGATTTCCTGCATTCCCAATGTTAGTAATAATCCTCTCTGGTCAACAATACCCCTTTTACTGAGATACTGCTGCAAAGTTTTAGTACTGGTAAGCAAAGCCCTTAAATCACCTGCTCCCCTTAAAGGCCAGACCCTGTACCAAGATTGCCTGGGCTTGGTAAATTTACTGAGGTTTGGCTGGAAGTGCAGCAGAGAGAGCCTTCTTGGTGGTGGCATCTCAGCTTTGGAATTGCCTTCCCTCTGAAATACAACTGGCACACACATTGTTGGAAGCTCGTCACCATGTAGAGCCTTGGTTATTTGCCCAGACCTCTGCGGAAATGTATTGTCAGATTGCATCGGTTTGGAATTGCCTTGCTTTATGCCGTTTCATGTTGGTTTTTGTGCTGTTTTTTTGAATATGGAATTGCTTTTTGCAGTGAACAGGATAAAAAGGGTTTAAATAAATAACGTTGCCGACATCTTTACAAACGTACAATAAGCCAGCAAGTTTAAACATCGTATCACAATATACAAAAAAAATTCCTTTAAAATTAAACAAAAATAGTATACAAGTTGCAGTTGAAAAAGAAAATATTGGAACGTCATAATATATTAAATCAATTACGTTAGTATTGAGCATTTATCAATGTTTTCAAAAATCAATAAACAGTAGCCAAGCCTTTTCAAAAGTTTGCGCTTTTCTTTCAACCCCTTAATAGGCCAATATTACTAAGTTTGCAGCAAAACTCCTGTGTTTTATAGAGTATGGCATTTAGAGACAATTACAGTCTTCACTGCAGTTATTGGGTATTATATTTTCTTTCATCTGCACTTTCCTTCAGCTTTGTAGAAATTCTTTTCTCCACATTTATTGGAAGCTCTTTTTGACACATTCTCTGCTCCAGTACACCCCTGACCCCAACACCCCTCACCTCACACTGCTCAAACAGGTCTGTCCAGTACTCTCAAAGCCAATCTAAACAGATCTGAAATGTCTGCTTCCAACTAGGCAAATTACAGCTCCCAATACTGGTGGCAGCTCCTACACACTTGCTTTCTCTGGTGTTGGGAGGGAAGGGAAAGAATAGGAAAAGGGTGGTGGTGGAGGGACTCTAGCTGTGTGCAATGCAAGTGAAAAAAATTACAAAGCTGTATTGCCCCTTTAATATGAACAGTGAATAAAAATATCTTACTTTTGTAGCACATTTTCCTTCGTTTGAAATTTAAGACTGTGATATTTTTGGAAGCATTAATGGTCATGTTGAGCTGCATTAGTACCGTAACATCAGAGTCTAATCTGCCTGTGCAAGAGAGTTCCACCCGAAACACTGTAAATAGAAAAGCCACATACATACATGTTTTTAAAAGATAAAATGAAAAACCACACACTTTAAATCAGCAGTGCAAAACTGCCTTAATTCCTGAGTATTTTTAATTCCTTTGTTACAGCTTTTTAAAAAATTTAAGGCATTTATACCTTTAGCCAAAAATGCTCTCAGGGTAACTTTTAAAAGTAATTTAAAAAACTGACATGATTTCTTGATTCCTCCTTTCATGTTCCTTAATAAAGTTAAGAATAACCCTGCTAGATGAGACCAAAGTCCTTTCTAGTCTGGTATCCTGGTTCCCACAGTGGCTAACCAGATGCCTGTGAGAGGCCACAAGCAGGATATGAGTGCAACAGCCTTCACTCACTCTTGCTTTCCAGTGGTTGCTATTCAGTCGCTGCCACTAACATTAACACTGATATTGGAGACAGTATATAGCCAGCAGAATTAGGAGCTATTGACAGTTGTATTTTCCATGAATTTGGCTTGAATTTAGACAAACCGCGCTTCCACTAAACAAACTATGGTTTATATTCAAATCATCCTTTTCTCTAATGCCTTCTTTTCAAATTAATTTTATTGTACAAACTAGTGATATACAGACTACCTTCAATATATGAATATGTAAATGCCCCCCCAACACACAGGTATAACACATCGACTTTATAAACATTGTATTCATAAAACTAGGAATTTCAAAATTGGCACATGGACAATAACTTACATACCCACATAAAACACTGAATTCTTTTCAAAGATTAAGAAACCAAGATTTGAAACTTGACAATTGCTTATATAGGGTTTCAACTAAGATACTCAAAGCAGACCCACTAAAATCAATGAAGTTACTTGAGTCTACTCATTTCAGTAGGTCAACTCCAAGTATAATTAGCTTATTTTTATTATATTTTTTTCCCCAAACAGCTTAATACTTAAAATCTCTAAGCAAATCTCAAAAATACAGACTTGAAAACAGGTAAGAGAAATCTTGGAAAAACAGGGTCCAGTTTTACAAGTCAGGGAAAGCCTGATGTACGTTTTTGCAACACATCTGAAAAAACTGATGGGATGGTGCTTCACATACAGTGGACCCTCGGGTTATGTTACCTTTGGGTAATGTAACTTTCAGGTTGCGAACGCAGCAAACCCGCCTCTAGATGTGGACTTTTTGGGGTACGCACGGACCCCTGGAACGAATTAAGTTCGTATCCGGAGGGTCCACTGTATTTCAGAAGGAAGGGCATTCCACGGTGCATGTGCAATAGGTGGAGGAAATGTCCATTTTGGGATCACCGCCTTGTGATATTCTGTAGGGTTTGGTGCCACAAGTAAAATTTTCCCACACAATCAAAGTGATCTTACAGTTCTATACATGGGCAGGCAGTCCTTCAAGTAAACCTGGACCTGAGTTGTCCAGGGATTTATATTAATTTTATTACAGACTTTACATTCCTTCTTCCAAGGTTCATATGCTAATAGCAGACACTGAGCACACGCTAGTAGCTAACTGGCAGCCAGGGCAATTCCCTCAGCATGTGAGTAATATCTGCACATTCAGCTACTTCACTCCACAACTGAGTCACAGTGCTCTGAACCAGCTGCAGTGTGCAGATCAATCCCAAAGGAAAAACCACATGAAGCACATTACAGCAGTTCAACCGTGAGGTTACCAACACATGAATCACGGCAGTGAAGGTATCCCCATCAGAACATAGCATTACAGTTTGTGTAATGAAAGACTACTTACCTGATAAAGTACGAGGGACTTCTCCTTGTTCAGAAATATTTGCTTGTGGCATATCCATAGCCAATAGATTATCAACCTGAAATCCCAGTTTATATTCAATCTGTAATGATACGCAGAACAAGCCAAAAAGAAAATATGCTCAATAAAACGGTATGTACTTGCAATGATTTCTACTTGAGATAAATTAAGAACCAAATTATCAGAAGCATGTTGCTAAGTGTCCAACAAAAATGAACAAGTTAAATTCAGAGGATGAAATCAGACATTGCCTTAATCTACATGCATCTCAACCAAGCAATTATTAGGGGGAAGGGTAGAATCTGGATCAAAAACAGAAAAAGGGATCTGTAAGCAGAACAGATACTAAACCATACCAAGATGTGGAGATGACCAATACAAAGTGACAGGCGGGAATCACTTTCTGCCAGAAAAACACATTTCCATTCACCCCCAGAGATCTACCCAAAGACCTAGTTTTCGATACTGCTAGAACAGTTAATATTTCAGCTATAAGCTGGATGCCAAAATATCACTGTTTGAATTATATTTAAATATTCAAACCACAAGCCAGCTATCCTTTTAAATGTCAAACAACTTTTCTGACTCATGTGTGCACTGATACAATTTAATACATGTTGTATGGTTTCCAATCCTGAACTCGAGGCAAAATTATGGTTTACAGATATCTGAATTGGGCAAACTATAGCTACTGAGAAACAGGGAAGGAGGGACTCTTGTGTATTTAAAGATGAAGCAGCACACAAGCCTAAAGCTCATTCATGAAAACCAAACTGTGTTTAGGACAAGTCATTTGAATCAAACCTATGAAATGAAGAGGAAAGCCTTCTCACACACTATACTTCTTAAGTGCAATCCTAGTGTATGTCTAATAAGAAATAAATCCCACTGTGTTCAATGATACTTTCTCCTTGGTAAGTGTACACTGGGGTTTTATGGGTGCAATTGAGTTTACTTTCAAATGGACAATATTTGAGAATGGGATGTTGATCATGGACACACGCTGCACATTCTGCACAAGTTCATGGACTTCTGCTTCCTTCCCCCAGCTCCATGCTTGAAGCTGAAGAGGGGGCGGACAGAATCCATGAAACTGCTCCAGGGAGCAAAGGGTCTCAAAACCCCACCACAACTGCTACAGACAAAGCTGCAGTGTGTTATACCAGCTGTAGCACACCTTACACATGCAGCTTCAGTCTTAGGTTACCCACCCTGGTTAAGCCCTCCAGTGCCACACAATGAATACTGTTGCTTAATTCATCCACATAATATAATAGTTGGTGCTTACCTTGGCCTTGGAATGCCAACTGAAATGGAGGCTGTTTGTCTCACTTGGTACCAGCAGATTAAAGGACAAAGCGTAGTGATTGATAAGGTCATTTCTCACATAATAAAGTTCTGCATCAATACCTAAAACATGTTTAAAACAAAGAGGGGGATGAAAATGAAGTTAAAAGCTAAGCTACAGCCACAGGCAATTTAGTAAACAAGAAATAAAGATTACTTGTTTAAGAGGAAGAAAACTAACATTTAGTTCCAGTTAAGCCATTTTGACCCAATTTACCTTCAACATTTAAAGAAATGTTTAAAATCAACTACAGTTTTTCTCTCTCACCCCCCCCCACCTCCTTCTCTACTCGTTAATGGGGGAGGAAACAACCCAGAGCCTGGCTTGTTGTGGCATGGGAGCACTCTGAGCAATAAGCCTAGAATAAACCTTTATTATAAAATATGAATTAATACAGCATGCAAACCAGGCTTTGGAATTGATAAAATCTCAGGTAGAATAGATTCATGAGTCCTTGGCATCAATGGAAACTTTCCTCCTATTGCGTATAGCTGGTGCAGTCTCCTCCAATCCCACATCAGTTCCAATCAGGACCACAGCAGGAGCAAAGGACTAAAGCATTCCTATTCCCCACAGTTCTGATGAGGCTAAGGGGTGCGTGTCAATGTTTGGTTGTAGTTGTTGTTGTTTTAAAAAGCTGCTATAAAATACATAACTATGGGCTAAGTCATGTCTAGTATGGAAAAAGTATGGAAGGAGATAAGGAAAACACTACAAAAAGTTATGAATGTCCAAGGAAACGTGTACATAGACTCTCTGATCAACTGCAGACAAAACAACAGAATAATAATTGAATAACTTATTTAACTGGCATAAAGAAAAACTTTTCTGGAATCAACTAAACAAATCTACTTTAAAGCTCTTCTGACTTGCAGACTCCATTAAGCAAGCTCATATATAGAAAGCTTAAGGCTCAAGGATCTAGTTTCTTGTTACTGGATCCTACCTAACTTAAAGCAAACCACATGACATGGCCTGCTTTTTTTTTTTTTGCTTTAGATTTTAAGAGGAAACACTGTTGCACAGGCAAACCCTAAATCACATTAACATATATCTTTGTGCTCCACACTTGGACATAAACCAGAGAGAATAAATTAAATCAAGCATAGAACAAGAAGGTAGGCTTATGCCATACCACAGAAATACAAGGTCATTCTTTAAAGATTTTAACATAACACATTATGAAGCAGACAAGGAGAGGCAGGGATTTCATTCTTAGAATGAAGGATGCTGAGGAACCCTTGTATTCATTACAAAACTGGATCATGTCACTCTAGAAGCCTTAACAAAACCATGGCTTTTTCAAGGGGCTCTTGCATAAAAGAGCTTTAAATCTTTGCAGTTTTAGAAAATACAAAAAGCTCTCCTCAATTAGCATGGGAAAGTGATTTTTGTTTATTTAAGAGGGGCTCTTGTGAGAACTCCCCCCCTTGAGGAGCAAGACAGACAAACAATAGGTGGGTTTCATTTTCTAAACGTTCAACAGAGTTTGAATTACTAGAAGCAATTCAAGTATTATCTTCATCTTTATAGCTTATGTTCCTTGTGTCTCCTGTAAATTAAAACAATTTCTATGCGTCAGTTTGCCTTTCTTTTTAACAAGTGGGTAGCTTTTTAAAAGTTAGGAATGCTTTATCAGAAATTTAAGCTATCATCCATAATCATTCAGATGGGACTTTTGTAAGAAAGCCTTTGTATGTGGACTTGGAAACATGCAATACAAGTTTTCCTCTTAACCAAGTGTGCACAAAATCACATTTATTATATTAATCACCTTCCTCTGACTTACATATTCTGCTACAATTCACATCTTACCAACAACCATGCATAGCAAGAGCTAATATCCACTGAATGACCTACAGGAACTGGCATGATCCTAACAGTTCACAATTCTATTCAGTCTCATGGAGCAGAAGATATTTCCGACTTCTATTTTGCAATCCAGTTCATGTGTGCATCTTATGGTATGAGAAGGTGGAAACTGCACAAATATGTCCCTTTCCTCTCTCACTTGATGCTGTGCAAGGCCAGCAGCCAACTGATTTCTCAGTTTTGTTTCCTTGGCGCTTACATCATCATGAAAATTTATGCTGCTCCCAACCAATTGATTTTGTTTGAGCTTCACCAAGTTTAGTAGTTGAGACATAAATGTAACAAGAGATTTGAGAACTTTTGGCACAAACTAAGAAGAAACACAACAAATATAAATTCTCATGGATACTATTGAATACACAAAACATAGGAACGAAAATCCTAATGTAGCTAAAATTCATGCCTTCAGTTGCCACAGTAGTGCCAAAGGGACCCTTGAGAATGTCTTTGTTTCTCTTCCCATCCACTACAATGCAATTCATGACTGAATAAATTTGTTTACTATGAGGTATTAGGGCAGGGTTGTTAATTGTGCCCGCTGCAACAAATCACGCTAAATAGAAGACATTCTACATCATTTAGGCTGTGCACCATACATTTAAAGCAGATTTTTCATCTCCAAAGAATCTTGGGAGCTGTAGTTTCCCTTGAAGACAGTTGCAATTCTCAGCCCCCTTCACTACAGTTCCCAGGATTCTTTTTTGGGGGGAGGGAGATTAAAGTTTGAATGTATGGTGTGTACACAGCCTTTCATAGCTAATTAAAGGAAGCTAAGGAAGAGATCCTGGATCTAAGAACTAGATAACTCTAATTTCATGTTGCTTTTTGCATCTTTTAAAAACAGGCAAGAAGATATCAAACTGTCTTATATTATGCTGCCCCTATCTTTGCTCTTCTTTTGCACATCTAAGTTACATTGCCTATGGGCACGTTTGACCAAAATGTTTACTGCATGTCAGATACATAATGTCAATGAATCCAACATGGGGAATTGACTTCCATAAATCACTCCCCGCCCCCTGCAATCAAGAGACAGTGCACACACATGTACTTCACTTTTCCAAGCAATCCGAATAAAAGTCAAGGAGAATGAATTGGAATCATTAAAAACACAGAGCTGAAAGAGGAAGTGAGAAAGTGCACCTCTTACAACTTCCTTCTTCAGCTCTATGTACTTTTTCAAGAGAGAAAAAGGGAGCAGTGAGGGGGTAGGCTTAGAGGCTTCATGAGAATCAAGTGAACCTCAAGGACACCACTGTGCACACAAGCATCATGCTAGTTTTTGCTGGGCTATATAGCTAGAATTGTACAGACACCATCTATCTGAAGGCAAAGCATAACAAATTAGTTTCAAATTTTAAAATCCATTATTAATTACAAAGACAACCACTGGACATCTCATATCAATCAGTCATTCTTCAAATTTTGGTAATTACTAATCAGACTCAAGACAAGGCTTCTCCAACCTGGTGCCCACCAGCTGTACTGGCTTCCAACTCCCATCAGCCCCATAAAGCATGGTCAGGGATGATGAGAACTGTAGTCCAAAAGATTAGAGGGCACCAGGTTGGGGAATGGTACTCTAGGCACTTTAGTGGGTTGAACAAGGTCACCAAGAATGCAAAGGAACCTAGAGACCTCTGCATCTACTACAGTCATTCAGGAGTAGATTCCCACCTCTATAGCGTCATTCACAGGTCCAGAAGATTATGAACCACTTACTGAAAATACACACTAGACACTGCATCCTGTAGGCACCATCACATAGGTAACTTAGACACTGCATCCTGTAGGCACCATCACATAGGTAACTTAGACACTGCATCCTGTAGGCACCATCACATAGGTAACGGAGCACACAAAAGGTTTTAGAGCCTTGGGGAAGGCCTTAATCACTTAAGAGTCCCTTCTGGAGTCCTGACTTTAAAATCCAATGACTGTGTCTGAGAATTCTGAAGTTTGGCACCGACTCTAAAAGCAATTGTCCACATTATATAAAACATACCCAAAAACAGCACACTGCACTAAAATTTATGAACCATGAAGGGGGAGAGAAATCACGACAGTGTAATAAACCATCAGCACTGAATTAGTAAAATGATATATTTTATTAGACTACTGAGTGTTTAGAAATATAGTAAACATTCATCCTTTGAAAATTCTTTAGGCATGAACATTCAGAGCAAAAGTGCAATAAACACCTAAAGTTCTTTCAGGTCCTGGTGTGTCATTGCTCATCCCATGACAACAAATACTGCCAAAGATTCATTCTGCTGCATCAACATACTTTTACATCTAGAGTTGGTAAGCGTATTTCAAATTTGTGGGCATCAGAATGAAGTTCTGGCCAGCATTAATTTTCTTCATGCCCTAACAATTTGGCCTCTGGAATTTATCCAGGCACTCTAATCTGCACAAAATGATCTTTATCTAAGCTTGAGTTCCACTCTGCCTCGTGATCCCAGATGGATATAGGCTGCCTCATCAAGAGCAAAGGGAACCGTGAAACACATCTGTATCAGCTGTACATGCACAGCTCCTTTGTACAACTGGAAAACATATTCAGCCATTTTAGCATCTGTCTCTACCATCTCAGACTTAGATATTTAATAAGCTGGAGCATCCTCAAAGAAGATACAGACAGTCAACTTAACAAAGTAAGCTCCTTCCTCAAGGTTGTTTTGCCTTCAGTAATTGTTACTGTGTAGTCATCTTTTCTCCCTGAGCACTATGTTAAAGGACAGTTTTCAGCTAAGAAATAATTGTTCTGCAATATATCACACAACTCCAGGCAGATATATTCAAGTAGGACCATACAAATGATGAGATGGTGACATACAAAAAATCTAAAAAGGTTGTGTTCAAAAGATTTTAAAAACAGCTCAGCCTTATACACTAAAAGATGCAAGTCTTTCAATGTGCAGTATCTTCATATTTTGTTAAGAGAAGCACTTAATTCAAATTAACATCCATACAGTGGTGCCTCGCAAGACGAAATTAATTCGTTCCGCGAGTTTTTTCGTCTTGCGGTTTTTTCGTCTTGCGAAGCACGGTGTCGAAAAAGTTTCGGAAAAGCTTCAAAAATCACCAAAGTCTTCAAAAACCTCAAAAAAGGCTACCGCACCGCGTGCTATGAGTTGCTCCTCGAAGTCAAGTCGCAACTGTATTAACGGTTTTAAGAAAAAGGAAACAAACTTGCAAGACGTTTCCGTCTTGCGAAGCAAGCCCATAGGGAAAATCGTCTTGCAAAGCAACTCAAAAAACGAAAAACCCTTTCGTTTTGCGAGTTTTCCGTCTTGCGAGGCATTCGTCTTGCGAGGTACTGTATCTAAATATCAGATCAAAATAGAAGAGTAAATATAGATAGTATGTAAGTACTTTATTTAGCAGCTCAAACTTAATGGAAAATAAGACACCTAACAAGCACTGGCTCTCTTCAAACATTAGAATGCTAAACCATTGTTTGGTGCTACACTAACAAATATTCTGTTCCCTCACACACCAATTCAATAAATTAGTCTCTCAACAACTGCAGCACCTTGAAATGCCTTTCCACAGGAGAGGCAGGAATGTGGCGTGCAGGTGACTGCCATGGGTAAGAGAATAGCTGAAAATCAGGTTAAAACAGCTCAGTTGAGTGGGCATTTGGATACAATTTATCAGGCAGTGATAAGAGATGTGAACATATGCTAGAGCTTTTCTGAGTTTCCCTCCCAGCTTCCCCCCCCCCCCACCAAATGCTTTTGAAAAGAGCATTTTCTAAGCTGTTTGGGTATTCAGTAATGAAAGCTGCTGAAAGGGAAGCTTCAAGTACTCCAGAAACAACTTTCAGTACCTGTGCATAAATCATTAGATACTGTACCTATCTTTAATTAAAAGTTTGCAGTACATTATTACCAGAAGACTCCCCAATACCATGTGAGCAGTAAGTTGCAATGTATCAACTAAGAGATAGGATGGCTTTGAAAATGTTTGGTGAAGAGAGGCTACGACAAGTATAGCAAGAATTATAAAGAAAACAGGCCTTTTCACTTTTTGTTTTATAATTTCTCTGTGATACAATATTCTCTGCACAAGTCCACAGGAAAGCAGAGTTACAGCTGAAGTAAATATCATAGATATGCAACAGGAACAGGCAACTGGCGATGTACAGGCAGAAGTACTACTGATATGCCTGGACCCCCCAAGCTATTTTTAGAATCTTAAAGGTTCTGGTTTTGTAATGATTTCTGTCATCCTTGTTCCATAGATAAGTTTGAAAAAGTGGAGACAATTATGTTACTAGGATTACGAAGGTGTGAGTAAAGGAGGTCTTGTAATAATCTTAGGGACCTACCAGAGAAAATAATGTCCTGCAACCATTGTTTGATAGCTTTAAAAGAGAGAAGTTATGAACATTTGAAGTTGCCACATCAGTCTATCTGGGTAGACCTAAAGTGCCTTGTGTACACCTACACAAGACTGGAGTGGATTTACACCACTGGATAGCTCAGTTGGTCAGAGCATGGTGCTGATAATGCCACAGTCACAGGTTCAATTTGCACATGGGACAGCTGCAGATTCCTGCATTGCAAGAGGTTGGACTAGATCATTCTTTCAGTCATTTCTAACTCTATGGTTCTATGAAGAATATTTTATCCATTCACAACTGTGAAAACTTTCCCGCAAGTTTGTGTGTACCTAGTCCCAACCCAATGAGTCTGAGATATACACAACCCTATCAAGTAGAACTGCTAGGCAAACATACAGGAACACATTGTAACACCCCTCTTTCTGCAGTTATAGCCATCCTACAAAATTTAACATGAATCCGTCTTCTGTCAGTTTCTTATTTAATCACGCTTAGCACCTTCTTCCACATAAGTGATTCTTTACTTCCATGATATCCTGGTCAAACCTATTCTCAGGCCCCCTTGAAACTATAGAAAGCCTCTGTGACCTCAGACAAATTACCTAGTTTAAGGCAGCATCAGGAGAGCAAGCCAGCACATCTAAAGACAAGCATCTGGCTAATAACTAAATGTTGTTAATAATATAAATTTCCAAGCTACGAAAATAGACTTGTACAGAGAACACTGTTATACTGTAGCAAATTTATAAACAAATTGTGAAAAACTGTTTCTTTCTTTGACAGAAGTAAAATCACCCACATCAAACTACCTTTATGTATTGACAAATTTCAGTTTTGAAGATTGCTTACTTTAATTATCATTTCTCCCCATCCCAACATCTAGTTAACCACAGACTTATAAACACGCACTTGTCTAGTCACCTGAGGCAAGTAAGCATTTCAATGAGAAGACCAGACAGTTATATTTTAATTTTTGTAATGTAGAAGAGACAGGGGGAGGAACATCAATGTAAACATGAAAAAATGAGATAATAATTATTATTTTGAGCTAGTAACTTTTGCAGACATATTTGCAGGACTGCTTACTCCTGAGTAAAATATGTCTTTGTAAGAGTGTGAATATTCATTACTGCATGTACAAATCAATAGCTTCAATAATAGGTATCTGGATATACAATGTGCCATTCAAATGTTATCAAATTCATTTTTTGAAAATACATACTGGAATAAATTGATGTGCTATGACACATAAAATTTTATTTCTGTGACTTGTGTTTTAGACTGAGATTTCACAAATTTATTGTATTCCATTAACAAGGCTTAAGCAGGACCAGGGTGACAAAATGAAGGCCATCACTGACCCTTCCATCCAAAAACACATTTACTTAAGAATCTCAGTGTTGTTCACTTTGGAGTGTAGGCAAAATTTGCCATATTTTGGTATATTTCATAAAGCAGTCAATATGCTAGGAACAAGATAAACAAATTAACATAAGGTATAAAGTGTTTACCCAGTCAAGTCTTAAGGATTTAGCATCTCACAGCATGAACTTCTAGGGCACAGCTGCATAAAATAATTTATTGTGTATGCACTGTACAAGCAGTACCACAAACCAACCCTTGTAGCACGTAAAAGGGCTTGAGTCTGAACTGAGTGCGACCGTCCCTATTTGCAAAACACACCCACCCGCCAAGGAAAGTCTGCTGCTGCTGCTGCTGGCCTTGGTTCTAGGCTTCTCCCGCTCCCTCCTCCTTCATCATGAAGTAGTTTGGGTGGCTTTTGGGTGGAGAATGTCAGCGCCTCACCCGGGCAGTTGCAAAGCGCGGATTTGGGAATTTGCACCGTGAAGCACATTTGAAGCCATTAGATCCCCCCTCCCTCCCCCAGCCACGTATTTTGTTTCCACCCCGAAACCCAAATCCAGCCCCCTCTCATAAAGCCCTGGCAAGCAGGCGAGTCGCTGAGCGGCATTAGCAGAGCAAGGCCGTACAAGGAACGAAGGCAGGACCAGCCGGGGAGAGGCGGGGAAGGGGGTGCCTGGCCAGACGCCCCCCACCCGCCGCCGCACGGCCCTCTCGGGATCCCCCTCCCCTCCCGGAGGAAGCCGAGCCTGGACGGAGACACCGCGGGGCCCCTCCCCCCCTCGCAGGCAGGCGCGCACGCGGAGAGGCAGCCGCCGCCCCTCACTCACCGATGAGGCGCCGCACCTCCTCCTGGCTCATGTAGACGCTCAGGCCGGGCCCGGGAAGGGGCGCCTCGACGGACCCCCCCGGAGCCTCGGAGGCCGCCGCCGCCGACAGCAGGAGGAGGAGGAAGGGGCGGAGGCGGCAGGGCAGCCTCGCCTCAGCCGCGCCGCAGCTTCCATCTCCCCGGCCACCCCGCACCATCGCTCGCTTCCCGGCTCCCTCGGCGGGGCGGGGAGGGAACCCGGCGCCCCTCCCCACCCGCGAGCCCCTCACACTCGGCGGCGGCCGCTCATGCTCCGGCCGCGGCGCGCGCCCGCGCTCTCAGGGCCGGGAGTCATGGAGCAGCCTCTTCTCTTTTCCCTTCTCTCTCTCTCTTTTTCCCTCCCTGCGCGCGCGCGCGCGCGCACCCCCCCCCCTTTTCCGCCCGCCCCTCCGGCGGAGCCGAGTCAGGCGAGAGAGCGAGCGAGGCCTATTCCCCCCAGTCCAGTGCGCGTGCGCGCAGCGCCGGCGGACGCGGCAGCCCGCCTCTCTTTGCTCCCGCGCTTGCGCAAAAGGGGCAGGCGGGCTCCTGCGAGCTAGTGGTGGGGTTTGGGGTTTTTTTGCCCACCGCCCCCCCCTTCTGTATACCGTGACGTCCCATTTCACTGAATGCTGAGATTCACCTCCCCGAGATGGGATCCTGTGCGCAGTTTCCCCGGGAGTAAGTAAACGCATATTGGATCGTTCTGTTTACCTCTCTGGTAAGAGTGAGAGCAACTCAGCTGCAAAGCTGATTTTAAAAATTCCTGCGAAGGAACCTGCTTCCTTCGCCTCCTGCACAGTGTCATCACCGATTTCTGACGTTGCGAAGGGTCGTTTTGCATATATATTAAGTACTGATTGAATTGTCACTGGCTGCACTTTGGCATTTAATTGCTGTTAACTGGAGAATGACACTCCTTGCACCTGATGAAGTGCGTTCAGTCTGGTCCACCGAAAAATGTTATACCATGATAAAATTCGTTAGTCTTTAAGGTGCCGCGGCAAGACTGTTGTTTTTGTTCTACACCGTTATGTATAACCAATGTTTGTATAAAACCATAACAGAAAGAAATAAATATGAGAAGAACAACATGTCTGCTGAATAAAATAAATTGTCAGTTCTACTGTCATCATTCTCATTATTGGAGGTAGCCCCACCATATTGCTTTTGGAGGTGCTGGTGGCCTAGGGAGACTATGGGATTTACAGTATTAATATAATGAATGGAAACCATGTAACAGCGAAATCATCCCATTTTGCTTTACCCTCAATGACTCGCCTTTGTTGGAGCCAATGTCCAGATAACGCTATGTCCTGAATTGGGTTGTATCATCCCTCCTTTGTGGGCACAGAGCCCCCCCCCCCGACTAGCTAGTTCCAGCCACACTGCAGCCAGTAGCAACATCCTAGTGGTCCAGGGCCCTAAGGCCTAAGGAAGTTAGATTAGCTTCAACCAGAGCCAGGGCGTTTCCAACTCTGGCTCCAGCCTGGTGGAACGCTCTGCCTCATGAGACCAGGGCCCTGCACCATCTGATTTCTTTCCGCAGGGTCTGTAAGACAGAGTTGTTCCTCCTGGCCTTTCCTTTGGAGCCAATTTGATTCCCTCCCCCTCTTTCTTTTTTCTTTTTTCTTTTTCCTTTCTCCTCCTGTGATGAGGCTGCATTTTAATATTTTATTGTTTCAATATTTTAATGTTGTATTTTAATTTTGTTTTTAAGTTGTATTCATTCAACTTATTTTTATTATTGCTTGTTAGCCGCCCTGAGCCTGGCCTTGGCTGGGGAGGGTGGGGTATAAATAAAAATTATTATTATTATTATTAACATTATTACTAGCAGTTCCAGTCAGTAAGAGTGCTAGAATCAGATCTAAGTACAGCCTCAATCAACTCACACATGACCACATATATATGTGGCACCAGGAAATAAATAAATACATTCAACTCCTGCAGAGAGCTGGAGAGTCCTAGTGGCTTGCAAGGAGACTGTCCCTGGAGCCCAAAGAGGGCATCAGTGAGGGCAAAGGAAGCCCTGAAGAGACTGGAGGCACAGCGCGGCTTTGTTTAGGCTGCTCAGCCTCCTTGCCTAACAGCTGACGTGTGGGGTAGCACAGCAGCCGCCGCTTTTCCTCCTGCCTTCCAGCCAGCCTCAGAGCTACAATTCTAGTTGTGGATATTTTTAGATACAGATTGTAGACAGGACATTTAAAGAGTGGTTGAAGGGTGCTCCCCCATGTACATGGGAGGACCCCTGCAGAGGTTTTGGCTGGCCATTTTGCCTAGTTCAAAAAATGCCTTCCAAAATTTTTGTTGTTTCATTGCTAATTTTAAAAGGACTAAACTGCTGTTTAAAATTGTTTTTATTTCTGCCTGCTGCCTCATCGGAGCATTTATTCCGCAATATAAATGTTTTAGCGATAATAAAGTAAAATAAAAGATTGTGTTTTCAGCCACTGCCACACAGCACTGGTTGCATTTTCCTGAATCAGGCCCACTTTATGGTTGCAACAGCGACTTAGCAGTGTATTAAAAGCTCATATTTGGTCAGGTTTCTACCGATCTAATTTATACAGTCTACTTTCTCTTAGCAAATTGTCTTTAATGAGCTAGGCGGGCAAAGCAGCTTTCATCAGAGGACAGTTATGCTCTGAACACCTGTTATTTATTTATTTATTTATTATTTATTCAGTAAGCCTGTTTGTTCCCAGAATTTTTTCCAGGATGGATGTGGGGTAGAAAAACTCAAGCATTCAGGCAGTTAGTATTTCACACAGAGCAGATTCTGGAGAAAGCATTCTAGGAACATTAAGAACATTAATTGAAGGCTATAACTGTTACTGCAACTGAATTAAATAAGCAGATGCATGTGGTCTGAAGCTGGAAAAGAGCAGAGCATCTGCACATTATTACAGCCTGTGGTTGGGAGCCTACATACCATTCTTTTGTTTGCCTTATAAGGGGAGCGGTGTGTGGTGTAATGGTGCTAAGCATGAAAGGGCTTTTCCTCTGGGATTTTACATGTGGCCATTGCCTATGCGCCTATTTCTGTATGTGTCTGGAATGTTGGCCAGGCTGCAAGGTAGTCTGAATATTAATTCATCCTACATTTCTGAAGCATTTTCATGGTAAATAGATGACAAAGCCATTGATTGTCCATCCCGACTGCTAGCTGAGCATTACGTTTCCAATTACACACATGATTCTGTTTTATGTTTAGCAGACTAGAGCATAATTCGGTGGAAAAGATAAAATGTCTCTTTCTCCCCTGCTCCTTGTCTTCCTCCCTCAAAGGAAAAACGACAACATTGCAGACCAGCAGTGCCCTCCGGCATGCTTAGTTCTGGAGCTCAAAATTTGACATGCTCAAAGGCAGGCATAGATTTACATGTCTCCTTTCCTCATATAATTGCTAAAAGTGCATTGCTATATCCAGGAGACAGTGAATGTGCTATCCTTGTATCTTGTCCATCCTTCAAGGAGATCTGAGTGGCATTTTAGTTTCACAACAACCCTGTGAGGTAGATAGGGTTGCTATATGTTCTCTTTTTCCAGAACACAGTCTTTTTCTCATGGGTATGTAAAATGAGAGTCGTCATAGTTATCCATAGTTAAAAGTAGAAGTTGGCAAATGTGTCCTCTTTTTTGCTCTTCAAAATATGGCAGCCCCAGAACTTAAGTGAACATCAGTGTCATGTCTTGGGCTATATAGCTGGATTAGTTTTATCTAAGGCAATGCACAAGTCACAGCACCTTAAGTCACTGGCTGTCAGTTGTCTCTGCTCATCTGTTTCATAATGCAGAAGAGTTGTTAAGCAGGTGTGCTAATAGTGGTGCATGCAGCACATCTGGAATTTGTGTGGAACTCCAGTGCCTGTAAGCAGAGTGGCAAGTGTTTTGGCTGCCATGTAATATGGGAAGCAGTCCTCTTAAAAAAGGAGGTGGGGGGGGGAAGAAACCAGTATTTATGAGCAGTAGTCAACGAAATAGTTTCACTAGTGCAAACATTAGCACTAGCACTGGGATTCCCCACCCCTGCACACACGCTATGCCTGTGGTTCCCATCCGGTGGTCCACAAACCCCAGGGGGTCTGTGTAACCCACCCAGGGGGTCCGTGGCACATACTCATCAACTGTCCAGGATATCCCATTCGGGGGGGGGGGCTGTGCTCTTGCATGGGTCATGTGGCTCACGCGGGAGCATGGCCCGGAAAACACAAGCCCGGTTTTGCATTGCGACATGTTGAAGGGTATGGTGTCACCATTCACATAACAAAAACTACCACAGAGATATCAGCGTTTTCAAAAGAAGGGGTTCCATGGCCCGGCTTTTCAAAAAAACAGGGGTTTGCAGTACTTAGCCCACTGGGAACCACTGCTCTGTTCCATTCCTACATCTGCTCCAGAGGGTTATGGGGAAACCCAGAACAGATTTAGGGGCCACACAGGGAAAGCAGAGGGAGATATCATTTGATTGCACACGGATAATTCCTTGTGCTGACAGAACAATCTGCTCAACACTGCATTGAATACAAGCCTGTACGTCACAAGGCCTCACCTTGGCTGGAGTATTAGTCCTGCTGACCATACATGAATGGTGGAGAGGAGACCAACACACTCCATTCAGATGTTACAAAGACATGGGTTTTGTTTTTCCGTTCCTTATTTGCTTTTTTAAGATGGGAACAAGAAAGTTGTGGAAAGCAGCTCCTGGGCTATAACCCACATTACAGCTCTAATATGCTTAAAACAGAAATTGGCAAACACAAGCTTTTGCATTACATTCAAAACAGTGAAAACATAAGGCTAACATGTTCTGTCTCATCAACAAACAGGCTCTCTCCTTAACAGTCATGTGTCCTGCTGCCACATCAAACAAGAAGGTGCGTGTGTCTTGTAATATTTGGTGTCAGCACATCCTGCCACAGGGGAAGCGGGGAGAGGCAGCAGGGAGGGGGAATTGCAATATTCATCCAACGTCTGGGAAAATTTGTCTTGTGAAACTGTGGGGGAAATGGCAATTTTCTCATTGGCTTGACACCCTGATCCAACAAGGGGGATCTGTATGCATTCCAGCTTCTGCAGGCAGGTTCGCTTTCTGGGTTCAGAGAACTGTACACATATAAGAACATTTCCTCCACATACTTGAGCTAGAAGTTTGGCTTCTGGGAGGGAGGGGACTTCAAGCGGTGGAGCGCAGTGAGGTAAGTTGGGGAAATGACTGGGTTTTGCTCCCATTTCCCATACACTCTTTTTGGAGTTAAAAAATTAGCTGCCTCAGCCCCACTTTATAGCTGAACTAGCAAGCATATTTTTTAGTAATAAACTCAACACATGACTGGTTTGGTCCTGTAGGTCCCCCCAGCTGTGATCTCCACCCATATGGCAATTTGTAGGTTTCAATACACTTTCACATCCAGCCCATAATCTACATGTGGATGCACATCTTCAGCTGCTGTCTCAGGCCACTAGCCCTGCTCATCTTGGTGTATCGTGGGTGACTACCTGCAGACAAGGATCAGAGTGTTTCTGTATGTGTGTATATAATTAAAAGTATATCTAAGAAAGGTGTGAATCAGTTAAATAATTTATTAATCAATTTTAAATGATATATTGAGTTGTTTTTGTCTTTAAAATAAGAAACAAACTTCCAGGGCTACTGTCCCACACATTTCATGCCTGGCATTTTTCAGATTGCATCCAACTGAAAATCATAACTGCACTGCCACCTGCTGTTTTAACAGGGGGTTAAAAATTTAAAGCACTACTATCACATACTTAGCAATTTTTAAATCATCCTCATCATCTTTATTTATACCCCACCCATCTGGCTGGGTTTCCTCAGCCATTCTGGGCGGCTCCCAACAGAATAATAATAATAATAATAATGATGATGATGATGAAGCGATAAAATATCAAACATTAAAAACTTCCCTAAACAGGGCTGCCTTCAGATGTCTGAAGGTACATATGATCTGCACCAAAAAGTTGTGGTGTAGAATTCTGCTCAGGATTCCAGCCATCTACTTTACATCTGCTTCCACAATACTCCCTTCCATTTCCTACCCCACAACAGACAACTAGCATTTATTCGACAGCCAGCTTCATTGGATTGTTTTCTTCCCTGTTACTTATTTGGAGATGTATTAATACTATTTTTTGTAGTTTTCATTTACATTTCATATATATTTTGTACACACACACACACACACCAGCAACACCACCACCACTGGGACACAAATAAGAGATTCATGCACAGATCTTAGGCAGGCTTGTTTGGGTGGAAACAGTCCTTTAGCTATAGGAACACAGGAACCTGCCTTTTACTGAGTCAAACCACAGGTCCATTTAGCTAACTGTTGTCTACACTGACTGTTTGTGGTTCTCCAGATTTTCAGACAGGGTTTTCTCTCTCCCAGTGCAACCTGGAGACACTGGGAATTGAACCTGGGAAGTTCTGCATGCAAGGGAGATGCTTTGCCACCAAGCCATGACCTGGGCCCAAGCCACTTAGTGCTTTACATGTAACAACCATCACCTTAATATATGCCTGGAAGTTAATCAAAAGCCAGCACAGCTATTGTAAAATATGTGTCACATCACCTGCGCGATGCTCTAAAGTGGTACACTCACCAAAATCCTTATTGCCACAATGTGGACCAGATGAAGTTTCCCAGAGACTATTCAAAGGAATCCCCATGTAGAGTAGGTTGCAGCAATTCAGTCCAGATATACTGTATGTAACTGGGGTGTGTGCCTCTATTGCCAGTCCTGATCTTCCTAAAAATGGGCTCAGCTGGTGGTTCAGCTTAAAGTGCCATGCTGCTAGCTAGCCCTCCAGAAACAAAGCTGTGTTCTCTTTGGTCACTTCTAAGTTGGGTCCAGAGACTTTGTTGGGAAAGGAGCTCTCTGCAGCATAAGCTGACATGAGATGGGAAAAGTAGGACAGTGGAAAACATACACATGAAGAAATGTAATAATTGCAGGCCCAGACCATGCACTCCCTGCCCACTGCTCAGGTGAGCTACCAATAAAGGAAACAGCATAGTTGAATGGGATCAAACCAGGCCACAACTTTATTGACTACAGATAAAGTGGTTTGGCAAAGGCATTGGGTAAGCATTTATTTCCAGGTTGCCTACTGGATATGACATCAGGATCAACCCAGCAGCGGGGATTTCTATGACTTACATCAAATAGGGGGATCCCGGCAGGGATCACTGTCTCTAGGCCCAAGCCCCCCATCTGGGCAAACAGACAAAAGCAACTCCATCACAAATCCCTTTAAAGGGAAACCCTATTTCTGGAGGGGAAGGCAAGGGTACAACGCCCTCTCCAACCAAGGCTAAGGTTAAAGGTAAAGGGACCCCTGACCATTAGGTCCAGTCGTGGCCGACTCTGGGGTTGTGGCGCTCATCTTGCTTTATTGGCTGAGGGAGCCGGCGTACAGCTTCTGGGTCATGTGGCCAGCATGACGAAGCCGCTTCTGGCGAACCAGAGCAGCGCATAGAAAAACGCTGTTTACCTTCCCACTGGAGCGGTACCTATTTATCTACTTGCACTTTGACGTGCTTTCGAAATGCTAGGTTGGCAGGAGCAGGGACCAAGCAACGGGAGGTCACCCTGTCGCTAATCCCCTGGTCTTGTGCTGAACTTGATCCAAAGAAGCCCGACAATCTTGATCTGATGAAGAAGAGCTGGGCATTGGGGGCTGGTGTGGGTGGTTTTAAATCCCCCTGGGAGCAGTCCTGAGGGAAGCCTGATTGTTCCCTCAAGCCCATCCCTGGACAGCCCAGCCCTCTGCACCAGCCTGCCATTGGCCAATTTGGCAGGCTGATGCAGAGCAGGATTTCAAGGCGGGAGCATGAGCCAAAGCATGTGCTCCAGCAGGGATCAGATCCTGACCCCCGGCCCTGCATCATTGGCAGGAGAGGAGGCGCTGTGGGTAAGTGGACTTATCTTACAATGTAGCACATTAGTCTTCAGCTGGTAGGTGTGGATCCACTACCAGGTCGCAGCGTGATCTGAGGTGGGTCACAACAACAGCACTGCCACTATATAAATATATTGTGAAAGAAAGAAAGAAAGAAAGAAAGAAAGAAAGAAAGAAAGAAAGAAAGAAAGAAAAGGTAAAGGGACCCCTGACCATTAGGTCCAGTTGTGGACAACTCTGGGGTTGCAGTGCTCATCTAGCTTTATTAGCCGAGGGAGCTGTTGTACAGCTTCCGGGTCATGTGGCCAGCATGACTAAGCCGCTTCTGGTGAACCAGAGCAGCGCACGGAAACGCCGTTTACCTTCCCGCTGGAGCGGTACCTATTTATCTACTTGCACTTTGATGTGCTTTCGAACTGCTAGTTGGCAGGAGCTGGGACCGAGCAACGGGAGCTCACCCCATCGTGGGGATTCGAACCACTGACCTTCTGATTGGCTAGCCCTAGGCTCTGTGGTTTAACCCAGTGTGCTACCCCAAATTGGGTCCCCAAATGCATGTTAGAGATCAGACTACTGTGTGATATCATAATCTAAATTAAAGCAAGCTCTGGGACCACTAGGTGTCAGTGTTCCCTAAGGCCCCAACACAACAAGAAAAAACAAACCCTTATTAGACTAAGAATCCTATCTATAAGAAAGCTTGAGTTTTCAGGCAAATTCTCGATCTCCACATGCACTAATGTTATATATTTATAACATGGGTGTACAGAATAACATGACCCCTGTTTTAAGAAGTGAGACTTCATTTCCTTATTTCTTTGGAAACACCAGAAGAAGCTTAATTTCTTTCATTCATGATCAGATGGCTGAGAGAATTCAGTGCTGAAGAAGCTGCTGTAAATGACCTCTAGAAAAGCACCACCGCTTTCCATTAGTAAGAAAACATTATGGTTTCATATACATCAATGGTGTGCCTGCTGATTCACTGATAAGCAGCCCTGATCACTTCATCATTTTCTAAAGGATATGGGAGAACTAGGAAGAGCACCCAAAATTAATTCCTTCCATATGAGTGAAAAGCCAGCATGATCCAGTCTTTCTGTGTAATCAGTTTTTTTATTCAGTCAGTGTGCATACTTTCCCTTTAGTTGCACATATTTTGAACAATTCCTTCAAAGTACAGTATGTTGTATCTTGGTACAGTAATTCATTTATTGCCCTTGTAATTGTTGTGCTGAATATGGTCACAGGCACCTAGTGTGTTGTGAGTAATCCTGAGCCACACAATTTCTCTCTCCATACTTAAATCATTTTGTAAGCCACTGTCTACTTTTATTTTCTATTTTCTATTTTCTATACTCTTTCTAGTGTCCAATCATCGGTTTTGAAGCTTCTCAGAATTTTGCAATGCAGTTCTCAGCTCAGAAAATGTATCAAAATGCATATAAAAATGCACATCTTTAGTTAAAATGCATACAACAGTGCACATTTTAGGGTGTGTGCAAAGCTGTATATGACAGAATAAAATGCATACAAAACTTAGAATATTTTGTGACAATTCGTTAAGAATAATATTTTTGTGCGTGCGTTTTAGATTGATGTGGAGATGGGATGGAACAGATTTATGCCTGAACACATGAGAAAAGGTCACATGCTGGAATCAAGCTGGTCTGTCCATCTCTTACTCTTGCATAGCAAGAATAACATGCCCCCCCCCCCCGAATCTATTAGACGCAGGTTACATTATGCCAGCAGCATTTGGGCAAGCTGCTTCAGATACTCTGTAACATTTGAAAGTGCAAGATTGCTCCTAAAGAAGGAACCCCTCTTGGAAAATGTGTTCTGCTGCAATAAATTTAATGGGCCACAATTCTGAGGACTAGTTTCTCCTCCTTGCATTCTTTTCAGTTTCTTCGTGTTCCTCCTGTTTGTTATGTGAAAACAGCTGCCAGCTTTAGGGGGAAGCAGATGGGCAATGAATGGCGTGATTCAAACAAATTGGTCACATTTATGCGCAGTTCTGTGCAGCATCCGAGTTTAAAACAAGAATCAAAAAAGTATCTTTCAGCAGCTGATTTTGCCTGGTTTTAGCCAGGTTCATTCCTGCTATTGTCAGAGATATTTTTTTTAGGTTGAAATTTAATTAATGTATTATTTGCAGTGGAGACTGGTCCATTAGGGTGAACGAGTGCAATGCCTCGCCAACCTTGGTTTGCCCTCAACCAGTCCTCATCTGGTTCCTGCTAAGTGGGTGAACCCTGACACCTCCTTCTCCCTGGTGTCAATTTTGCCCTTATAGAACTCAGCAGGGAGGAAGATGGGGACAGAGATAGAATCAGTTGGCTCTGACTGTCTTTTGCTCTGGCTCCACCTACGATTGGCCTCCCTGCCTCTTATCCTAACAGTCCCAAGGGCACTGCCACCAAAAAGCTTTGGATGCCGTGTCAAGAAGGCAAGGTAAACATGAATCAATCCAAAGAAAAGGGAAGTGACTGTTTCTTCATATGGCTCATAAGTGACCTTTGAAACTCAGCTACAGGCCAAGGCACATTCCAATAGTATAATTAGGCTTCAGGAAGCATAAAGCCAGCTGCAAGGAATATCAGTGGTTAGGGGATCCATCCAATTACTGATGAATCCATGATCTTAGACCGGGGTGGACAGCCTGGGGTGCAGCCTGCGTGCTAATTTCATGTAGTCCACATCCTAATTTCATCTGGGTGGTAAGGAGGGGGGGAAGGGGGTGGCAAGGAGAGAAAGGGGTGCCTGCCCATATTTGGCTTCAGCCCTGCCCATCATGTTCCCCATCCCTCTCTTAGACCATGGGAAGCTGGGTGTGATTAAAAAGGCAGGCATCCCAAAACAAACAGAACAATTGACCATTGTGGGAGAAAGGAGAACTTGGCTAGAAGGATTAGGAAAAAGTTTCTGATGGTAAGAGTAGAACAGACTCCCTCGGAAGGTGCTGGACTCTCCTTCATTGCAGGTTGTTACGCAGAGGTTGGGTGGCCATTTGTCAGGGATTTTTGGCTGTAATTCTTGCATTGCAGAGGATTGGACTAGATGACCTTTGGGATCCCTTCCAACTCTGCAGTTCTATGTTTTTTAAATCTGATGTGGGTGGGCTACTTTGTCCAGCAACACATGCCTCGCTTCTACCTGACTGTGATTTTCTTCCCTTCCATTGCTTTCTTGCTGTTTGGCACCATGATTTGCATGACCAATGTTTGATATACTGTACATTCTGAAAAAAATATGTGGCCGACAGAGGATTTCAATATTTGGGTGAAACTTCCTTATGGCCTAAAATTGGGGTGGGGAGGGAGGGGGGAGGGGTTTGTGGAGGCGAGCATTCCAGCAATTCCCTCTTGATAGTGTGTGTTGTAAACACAAACTGCTCTATCACAGTTTTCAGCACAAAAACAACAATGACAATTTAATATATGTTTTGAAAACACCCTCCTGTGTTTTTAACTGGGAATCCTCTGTCCTGGGCAAAAGCTATGCTCCTGCATTCTCTCTGGAGAGGATCTTGGCATTTTTGAGAGCAACATCTTGAAGGAATGTGGCCTCTGGCATCAGAACAGGACCTGACATTCCAGCCTTGCATCCAAGAATGTGGACAGAGTGTTCGCTCCTAGATCCTGGCACACGAGTTCATTCACCTTCTCTGCACTGTGCTAGGAGATGGGAGGGATATTGCTGGATAGGGTGATGGGCTTGAATTGGAGAGACTGGAGGGGTGCTGTAGATTTTTAGGCGGAGATGCCTGTTTTTGTCCAGCTATGAGCGAGCACTGGTGATCTGCCAGATATTCAAATCCTTCCTCCATGTCTGGAACTCTTGAACATTTTTCCTAGTGTGGGTTACACACTGGTTGGGAAACTGCTTCCCAACCATCTAACTTGCTCCTATTTACAATTGCATAAAATCTCCCTTGTGTGGCAACGGCAATTGCTACGTGGAATGTAATGTTGGGAGGGAAAACTAAGGGCATTTTCAGTTCTTAAGTGATGGAAACTCAGAGTCTAGTTTATTTATCCATGTCTCTACGTACTTCCATTAAGCTCTCTAGGGAACAACTGGCAGGGTGCAGACCTTAGCGTGACTTCAGATGTATCCTGTTTTAGGATTTCATTCAAAAATGTAACCAGGCCATTTGGGGTAGCTGTATTGCGAAAGCGTTGTGAAAGGTTTCTTCAGAGATAGGCAAAGCCAACTTTTGGCTTAAATCCCTTCTTTCCTCCAGTGATCTTCTCATCTCGCTGCCACAGCACGCCTCTCATAAGCAGTCGTTTCTCATCATCACAGAGCCAACTACAAGTGTGAGATAATTACTCTACCCTTCACAACACACCCCTTGGGAATCAGCATATTATCTATTTATTTTTAAAACACTTTACCCATAACTTGAGTTGTGTCGGCATTACAGGATATTCTTGTTGAATTTGGTGCGATTTTGTTTTTACATTCCTTTCTGAACATTTGCATTCTTGTTGCCTGTTCCTTCCTGTGTTCTTTGTACATACTGCACATTTTCAGATGGTGAAATCAGCCCATAAGAATGACTTTTTGCTGGTTCAAATCAATGGTCTGTCCATCTATCTGGTTCAGCACGACATTTCCAGCAACAATTAGTTATCTGCACCTGGAAAATCCAACAACCAGGTCATGCTGTTGGTAGGCACCTCCTGTTGTTTCTCTCTGGAGCTGGTATGGAGAAGTCCTTGGAACATAAAGGTTCCATTTAGTTAACATGGCAAAGAGCTCTTGAAAGACTTAGCACTCAGAATTTCTTCTAGGATATATATCAGGGGTGTGAAATATTTTTCAGCCTTAGGACCACCTTCCCAGTGGGCAGAGTCATGGATGTGGCTTCTACCTTTGTACACA
The DNA here is from genome assembly GCF_964106645.2 of Podarcis pityusensis. Taxonomy (NCBI): domain Eukaryota; kingdom Metazoa; phylum Chordata; class Lepidosauria; order Squamata; family Lacertidae; genus Podarcis; species Podarcis pityusensis. The sequence continues at coordinate 36,384,766 of NC_138032.1, forward strand.
TTCTCTCCAGGAAAAAGCACTTGAAGATGGTACACAACAGGTGAAGAGTGTGGCCTGGGGAGAAAAGTGTGGCCTAAGGACAATCCAAAGGCCTGGCTAGAGAGGCCTACATTTGGCCCACAGGCCTGAGTTTTCCCACCCCTGATATACCCCATGGGTGGCCGGCATGCGACACGAGTGCCAGAAGTATTAATGTCAGCAGTATTTATGGCATTTCCAGACAGGACCGGGAGAAACCTGGCTTTGGACCCTGCCAAGACATAAATGTGCAGCCTGCGCTAGTCAGTGCCTTGCCAACTGTGCTGTGGCCTGCTCTGCAGCTCAGTAAACTAGAAGCAAAAATGGGTTCACACTCCAAAATGGGGCAGGGGTTGAATATGTACGGTCATGCACACTAGAACAGCATTATCCACTCGTGTTTTTCCATTTGACTTGTGGTATGCACTCTGAGGCCAGCATATAACTGAGAGCATGGTCAGCCTTCAGGTAAAAGTCAGGGGCCCTTGAAATGTTGTTGGCTTTCAACCGCCCATCATCCCTGACCATTGACCATGCAGGCTGGGGCTGATGGGAACGGGAATCTAGCAACATCTGGAGGGGGCACAGGTTCCCCATCTTTGGGGTACAGAGTTGGCAAGAGGCCTTTGATCCTTTCTGGCGCTTTGAATACTCAACCTAGCCCAAATGACGGCCACCAATTTATTTATTTATTTAAACGATTGCACCCACAGGTGATGAAACACACCAGCTCTGGACCTTAATGTCTGGAGGAGATTGACCATTTCCTTAGCATAAATCATACCCCCCGCCCACTTTATTATTCCTAGGCTTCTGCTATGATTCACTAATTCAGCTGAAAACAATGTGAAGCTGGATGCATGGGAAGGTCAAATAAATATGAATTAGAAATTATTTCAATTCCAAAGAAAGAAAGAAGGAAACCTCACATTTATTGCAGCCAGGCTGTGCTTGGAGAGCAAACTGCTTGGCTGCTTTCTGCATTTCTCAGGCTCAGCCCCAGCTGCAGATGACACACCCCATACTTCCCACAGGTTCCTCATTCCTCTCACCTGATCTGCTTTGTGAGGCAAAGGTTGACACTTGATTGAGTTTCACAGCTTTTTCTTTTAATGTCATCTGAGTTGCCAACTTTTATTACTGGCTTCAGTCCTGTGCCTTTTAAGAAGAACTGTCTGTGCAGCCATTAGCAGATTATCATGCTTATCTCCACGCTTCCATCTCCCGATTCCTGCATGGTCAAACTGCTGTCGGAAGGTGTAAAGGCAGGGAGGAGAAACCTGTGGCCTTTCAGGTGTCACTGAGCTGCCACCCCCATCAGCCCTAGCCAACAGGACCAGTGGCCAGGGATGATGGGAGTTGTAGTTCAACAGCTTCAGGAAGTCCACAGGTTCCCCACTGCTGGTGCAGGGAAAACCTAGGCCATTTTTCTTGTAGCCAGTTGGAAATTCTACACAGTGTCACTGGTATATGGAACACAATGGCGCCCATTTTCAAAGTGCAAAGAGGAACGAAGTATGGTGCATTTGGGCACATCTACCATGTGGGCATAAGTTGGTTTAAGATTACAGAAGATATGTATAAACTTGCAACACATGAACAAGTTGAGTATAAACATAGATTTGCCATGGACAAATTCAATGATATTTGGAAATTGTTTGCATTGTTACACTGTACAGTATTCAATATAGTTCAGGATGAGTATAATAACAATCTTGTAAGTGTGTGTGTGTGTGTGTGTGTGAGAGAGAGAGAGAGAGAGAGAGAGAGATTCATTCTCTTGTTCCCCCCCTCTCTCTCTCTGGAATGGTCTTGCTGCATGCAGATCTCTAACAGAGAATTGTCAGCATCCTCAACAAACTACAGTGGTACCTCGGGTTAAGAACTTACTTCGTTCTGGAGGCCTGTTCTTAACCTGAAACTGTTCATAACCTGAGGTACCACTTTAGCTAATGAGGCCTCCCACTGCTGCCACGCCGCTGGAGCACAATTTCTGTTCTCACCCTGAAGCAAAGTTCTTAACCCGAGGTACTATTTCTGGGTTAGTGGAGTCTGTAACCTGAAGCGTCTGTAACCTGAAGCATATGTTACCCGAGGTACCACTGTACAATTCTCAGGATCTTTTTGCAGACTCCAAGGCAGTTAAACTGGTATAAAACCGATACAGGTATAGGTGTTTAGATAAGTGCTTAGGTTCCTCTCTGCAAGAGATTAGGGAAGGCTGCAGATGACTGGAGGTGCAATATTCTGCAAATGGATAAGCACCCTGGGCTGCTTCCTTTAATATCAGGGGTCAGCAAACCTTTTCAGCAGGGGGCCAGTCCACTGTCCCTCAGACTTTGTGGGGAGCCAGACTATATTTTGGGGGGGGAAATGAACAAATTCCTATGCCCCACAAAGAACTCAGAGATGCATTTATTTATTTTTTAAGGACACATTCTAGTCATGTAAAAACACACTGATTCCCGGACTGTCCGCGGGCTAGATTTAGAAGGCGATTGGGCCTTAGTTTGCCTACCCATGGTTTAGCTAGTATTGCCCTTTGCACTGGAGAAGACTAATACTACAAAAACAAGTGAAAATGTGATCAAAGCCGGTTTCAAATTTCCAAGGTACAGTGGTGCCCCGCAAGACAAATGCCTCGCAAGACGGAAAACCCGCTAGACGAAAGGGTTTTCCGTTTTGGAGGTGCTTCGCAAAACGAATTTCCCATTTGCTTACTTTGCAAGACGAAAATGTCTTGCGAGTTCCTGCGGGTTTTTTTCCTCCCCCCCCCCTTTTTCCCAAGCCGCTAAACCGCTTATCAGCTGATGGCTAAGCCGCTTAACAGCTGATGCTAAGCCGCTTATCAGTTTATCGTTAAGCCGCTTATCAGCTGATCGTTAAGCCGCTTATCAGCTGATCCACTAAGCCCGCTAAGACGCTAATACTGTAGCACTAATCTGCTAATGGGCTTGCTTCGCAAGACGAAAAAACCCGCAAGACGAAGAGACTCGCGGAACGGATTCTTTTCGTCTTGCGAGGCACCACTGTGGTAGGCCAAAGTGCAAGGGTTCTCGCCCTCTCCTAAAGAGGTCAGCTACCTGAAATCTGGTGAGATGGCAGGCTCTATTAAGTCAGTGTTTATATAAACAGCATCTGAAGCAGGCCTTAGTCACTATCAACGTGCACAGCACTTTCCAGTGTGGAAGGGGACAGGCTCCTGCTCCAAGGAGCTTACAACCTTTTTTAAAAAGGGGGGAGCCACTACTGAAAAGGCTCTCCTTTTATTTGTCACCTTTAAACAAATCTCTGCAGGCTGCAGGGTAACCAGAAGGCAAACATTTGTGTTTTCACAAGACAGTGTACATTTATTCATTTACTGTAATGGATTTATGTCCAGCCTTCCTTCTCCAAGGAACCCAGGGCGGCAAACAACAGATACACAGTATAAAAGCAACCATGAAGCAAAAACATTGCAAAACAATTCCTCACTTAGCCATGAAGCTCACTGGACCTCAGACAGTCACTGCCTCTCGGCCTAACCTACCTCACAGGGTTGTTGAGCAACTTGGAGAAAAAGGTGGAATATAAGTGCAATAAATAAATAAAATAAATAGAGCCTTCTGGTGTAGCGAAACAGCAATAACGGGCCTCTTTTATGGGATTCCTGTTTCCATTGGCTTAGAGGTTTGATTTTCAAACGTTTTATTTTTATTTTGGAAGCGTTTCTTCAAGAATGGGAGCAGGGAGCTGAAAGAAAAAGCTCGCCTGCTATTTTTCCAGTTTATTTCATTTTCTCAGAATTTCCTCTCTTGCTTTCTATTCCAACCTCCCCCCCCCCCCCCACTTTCAGATTCAACATTTTTTGACAGCTGGAAAAAATAACATGTTTCTATTGCCATGGCAATGCACTTCTAAACCTTGGATGGGCTCTGAGGAATGCCAAGAGCTCCAGGCCATTCGGCAGCCTTTTGGGGAGAAGTTATTACAGTTTCCATAAAAGAACATACAGCTTTGTAAGCGGTTTTGGTGTCCACACTTCATCCATGCAGGTGGGCGGTTGTGCGCAGGGCCCTGACGGCAGCTTCAAAACCACATTATGGGATCATAAGACCCAGCGCCAAAAGGCATGGCATGACTTCACACTGGTTTTTATGCTAAAAGCAAAGACCGCATGTTAAGGCAATTAAAATGTGGGTGGGTATATTCTCCAGTGAGTGTCACTTTCCACACATGGCATATTACGTTTATTTTTATGTCCCCAACACCTAACAACCCTCCAGGGTTTTATTGTACTTTTCCACCACCCATGACTTTGAGCACACCCAGGAAGATTGTAATCGAAGCCATATTGATACAGTGGGAGAGCTATTGGAACAAGTGGCATGTCATTTCTATAGCTAGTACATCTCAGCACAGGTGCTGGTTTTAACTTGTGAATTCCTAAATGGCCAGGGCCCAGGATTCCAGACTTAGGGAGTGAGAGCTCCTAGGTGAATCGACCTACGTGAAGATCTGGGTCTTCAACCAAAGCCCTGCTTTACAACTCTCTGCCATCTGATGCAAGGGACAGAGCCTTCCTGGTGCTTGCACCCAACGTCTGGAATTCCCTTTCATAGAAAGTCCACTTGGCCTCTTCGCTTCTTGATTTTCACTGTCCTGTCATTGTTATTTCCAGAGGGTGTTTAAGAGAACGGTCAATTGAGTATGATTTGATGGTGCTAACTCTCCATATGACGATAGGAATCTCCCTTATATTGGAGCCAGATCATTGCTTTATCTAGTTTAGTACTGCCCACACTAACTGGTAGCAACCCTGCAGTGTTTCCCCAGCTCTACCTGAAGATAATAAGAACAACAACAACAACATACAACAACAATAGTAAAGGTAAAGCTACCCCTGACCGTTAGGTCCAGTCGTGGACGACTCTGGGGTTGCGAGCTCATCTCGCTCTATAGGCCGAGGGAGCCGGTGTTTGTCCGCAGACAGCTTCTGGTGAACCAGAGCAGCGCACGGAAACGCCGTTTACCTTCCCGCTGGAGCAGAACCTATTTATCTACTTGCACTTGATGTGCTTTTGAACTGCTAGGTGGGCAAAAGCTGGGACCAAACAATGGGAGCTCACCCCATCGTGGGGATTTGAACTGCCGACCTTCCGATTGGCAAGCCCTAGGCTTTGTGGTTTAGACCACAGTGCCACCCGCGTCAATAATAATAATAATAATAATAATAATAATAATAATAATAATGTTTATATCCAGCCCATCTGGGTGGCTCCCAATAGAATATTAAAAATACAATAAATACATCAAACATTAAAAACTTTCCTAAATAGGGCTGCCTTCAGATGTTTTCTAAAAGTCAGGTAGTTGTTTATTTCCTTGACATCTGATGGGAGGGCGTTCCACAGGGCAGGTGCCATTACTGAGAAGGCCCTCTGCCTGGTTGCTTGTAACCTCGGCCCTCAGCACTGGACCTCAGTGTCCAGGCTGAACGATAGGGGTGGAGATGCTCCTTCAGGTATTTGAACCTGCAACCTTCTGATCACTCTCTCTTGCTGCTGAGTTTTCCTTTTTGAGGATTGTGCTACTGTTTCATGTTATCGTTTAAATAATGTGATGGTCTAGTGTCTTGTTTTGTGTTTACATTGGGATGTGTTAGCTACCTTGGGTGACAGAAAGGAAGGATCTAAAATATTTCCACACATAAAACTGCCTCAGCTTCAGGAAATGAGACCCACACGTAAGGTCCAACTTTGGATGCCAACACCATCTAAAACAAGATGGCCAGAAAGAGCACTAACTCCCTCTTTATTTTGGCAGTTCCATTCATGGCTTTTCCTCCCCAGCTGCAGTGGAGCATTTAGAAAACCAGTCAAGACTGTTTTCATCTTTGAAAGCTGGGAACCAGTTATCCCGTTCACTCCAGTTATTGCTGGTTTAATTCCCCTGCTGTTGTTAACTCTTTATACAATGAACACTTCAATTTCATTTTGTGTAAGTTTTACTACTATGGTGGTGTCTTCTTCATCATTTATATTCATGCCATCTTGAGGTCCCCAGAAGAGATCAAAGATGAGGCGCAAGTGTAAAAATGAATAAGTAGTGATGTGTGTTTGGAAGCAAGTCCCCTTGCTTCCTGTGAAACTTTTTTAGAATAAAAAATGTTAATGGGCAGAGGAGTCCTATACAGTGGTACCTTGGAAGTCGAACGGAAACTCCTGCAGCCAATCAGAAGCTGTGGAAGCCGCGCCGGACGTTCGGGTTCCAAAGAACATTCACAAACTGGAACACTCACTTCCAGCTTTGTGGCGTTTGGGAGCCAAAACCTTCGACTCGCAAGGTGTTCGGGATCCAAGGTACGACAGTACTCACATTGCAGTGTTCCTGGAGATATGCCACTGCCACACTGCTGAAATGGCCACAAAAATCTGGCGCATGCTCAACTCAAGTTGGGAGGAGACAACACAGAGCTGCCTGGCCCTAACGTTAGGCAGAGTGAGGCAACTGCCTCAGGCGGCAAAAGTTGGGGGAGTGGGAGTAGCAGCAGCAGAGCCCCAACTGCTTCTCCTGAGGCCTCCCCCCCCCCCCACTTAGAAGTCATCGCATAGAAGACATGTGCTGCATCATCTAAGCTCATTTGCTGCCCTCCGAAGGGGCAATGGAAGAGGCCGTTCTGTCAGCAGTGCTGAAGGAAGGTTCATCTGCGAACCCGCTCAGCTCCTGTGAATCAAATGCTGGGAATGTGTGAGTGTTTGCCATTTTTTCCTTTGCCTTAGGTGGCAAAATATTTTGGGCTAGCCCTGGGAAAACACCCTCCCCCCAAGGTGTAAAATGATAGGAATGTCCACAGCATCCTTGGAAATGCCACCATTGCATGCCAGCCAGTCTGTTCCACACACTTAGGCAAACAACAAGCTCATGACAACTGAGACACACACCACTGTATCTCAATATACAAGATGACACCACAGTATCCCCACCCTGTTGGCCTTAGAGGCACAGTCCCCTACTGCACATTCCCAGGCATCCCATTCCCCACTCAGCAGTGCTACAAATCCTCCTCATGCTTCTCTCAGCCACTGTTTTGTGACCACAGAGCATAAAGGGGAGGAAGAAGAGGTCAGAAAACACAGTCCTCTCCCAGCTCCCTGGGCAGGACACCTGCAAACATAGCACACTACCTACAGAGTTTAGTGTCTTTCTAAAAAAGAACACTACAGGAAAGATCACTGACCTGGCCACAGACAAAATGTCAATACCATACTTCAACTGTCCTGTTTTTGGGAATCTGGTGCCATCTCTAGACTTATGAGCATTATGTCTTGAACTAGTTGAGCAGAAATCAGTGCAGGATAGGAAAAAATGATGTTGCATTTAAATTATATAACCACCTTTCCATTATAAATCAAATTTTAAATGCATTTCAAAAGGTTGGCTTTGGTGGTTTTTTTATATAAAAAAATAGAAATGTATTGGCCAGAATACAAAATACTCAAGATTGCTTGAAGGTTAGGAAATCTGCCTGCCTGCATGGGCTATTTTGTTTATTGTAAAATCTTTCATTAATTTGAAAATATCTTTAAAAAACAGTTTGGGCTTCTAGCTGCAGATTTGTCCTGAATCTGAACTTGCCAAATTTTAGAGCAGGTTGGGCATCTAATCTGGTCTGCCTAGTGTGATGAAGTCTTAAAACTGGGTCACCCTGCCCTTGTGGATGGCAAGTCATTAACCCTTTAAAAGGAGTATTCCTGATTCCACAAGGAAGTGCATTCTCATCTTTATCCAGGAATGAAACGCTCGGAAATACTATTAACTTTAAAATACAAGTCATGTTAGCTATGCCCGGTTTCCATCTTTTTCAGACATCCAGTCCCCTAAATCTGCCCACAAAGGGTCATCTGTGTTCCCATTTGATTCCCCACCCATCCTTCTACCTTGTCTGCAACCGATATTTGATTTCTAAAACCAGAAGGGGTGAGGTTTGTAGACCTAGAAATCACAGGTCCTGTTATGTGTGTACTGTATCCGATGTGAGGTGCATGGTGAGTGGGATTGCTTTTGTGGTCACCATTCAGTGATAAGAGAAATGGTACGTTCCCAGGATTCAAAAGAGACTTAGTCAGATGAAGCTTTGCATGGAAACTTGTGAGGGGCAAAACTTCCAGAATCTTATTCAGTAGCACAGCAGCTTCTAGAGATACATGCCCCCTGTGTGGATATACTATACCCAGTGGTGTAGCATGGAGGGGGCCACAGGGGCAGTTGACCCAGGCACAAAATTGTTTGGGGTGCAAAAATTTAACACCCAGTGCTGTCTCAATACAACTGCGCTCATCTGTTGCTGGGCTCCATTGAAAACAGCTTCTCCATGTGAACCAGGAAGTGACCTCTCCAAACAGCGGAACAACTCTTGTGATCTCTGTGGCTGTGATCTCTTGGGTGACGCAGACACTGTTAGGCAGTTGAATGCGCATGTATACTCTGTCCATTTCCCTGCCACCTACCCACCCCTCCATGTTGCCCTGGGCACTGGCAATCCGTGCTACACCACTGCCCATACTGTTTTGCTGGTGGAGTGGGAAAGTTTATTAACACCTTACAGACACCATTCCGCAGACATCAGCAGAACAGCATGAGCTCTGATCACCAACACACGATGGTGTAAAATATCATGTACCCACTATACCTTTAAAACACATTTGAAGCATATTCTTTCCCTCAAAGAATTCTGGGCACTGTAGGTTACCCCTCACAGAGTTACAATTCCCAGCAAGCCTTAACAAACTACAGCATCCAGAATTCTTTGAGGGGGGAAATGTGCTTTAAAGTTATGATGCATATAAAGCCCAAGATAGAAGTGAAAAGGAAAGAACTTTAGACTGGGAAAAGAGCAAACCTAGCAATCTCACTCTAAGTTTACAGGTCAGGAAATGTTTCCAGCATCTTTTGCACCTGGCTGATTCAGGATCTTCGTAACATGTATTTTAACTTTTTAGGAGGTGTTTATTCTAATGATGTTGCCTACAGGAACATCAACCAGTCGTATCTGAAAATACATTTTTGAGGCTTGTTGTTTTTGGGAAGAGCCTGGCTGTTTGTGGGTGGGTGATTCTCTGAACCACCCCCTCAGAACGAGTCTCAGCATCTGTGGAAATACCCAAGAGCAGGTTCCTTTTCCTCCCAGACAAGGTGGGGCCACAAAAGCAGTCACTGCATATTGCTCAATGGACACCGAGCATTCAAAATATTCCAACCATTTTCCAGAGGTTAAGCAAACAAGGATTAAACCTGGGCCCAGCCTATGCCAGCACCAGCCTTTATTTAACAGAGGCAAAATAGCAGAGTATCCAGAGAATGTTCTCTTAACTGTGAGCAGAGCACAGAGCAGGCAAAAGATGGAGAGGAGATGAGGAGGGACAGCAAAAATATTGGTGAAGAACAGCTTCCCAGACCTGAGGGCGGCTGACAAATATAAAGGAAAAGCAACCAGCCTCATCCTGTGCATTCCCATGAACATCTGGAAACATAAATTGTTGTTAACAAAAGGTACAGTTAGTCACATGTCTGCTAGTGGATGGGACCTGGAGTCCAACAGCTTCTGGAATAGTTGTATTATCAGCAGTCTCACAGCTGATTTAAACTAGTTGAGTCAAAGGTGAATGAGATGATTCAGAGACATTATTGAGGTGTCTCTCTCACTGCTTGTTTAGCATATGTGCCACGCCATATATTCACTATATTAGCATAGCAAGCTAATAATAACCTTCCATTAAGAAAAACCCATTGGCATCTTTGCCTTTTCGTGGAATAGATGTTGCCACATACATTATAAAGATAAGCTCTGTTTCATTAATGAAATATGTGCAGAAGGCGAGAGGCTTTTAATTATAGATGCCTTCCCCCCACCCCACCCCACCAAGTCTCCTACATGTGGGAGGCAAAGGAAAGAGGGTTGTTTCCAGCACATCTCTTGCAATGACTCTACCAAACTTTTCCATCCAGATGGAGACTTATGCACCAACATAGGCTTTTTAGACAAGCGCAAATAATTCAAAATTTCTAACCTGACCACAACGAGGTCCCAAAAGCATATACCTTCAACTCAAACATCTGAAAATCCAGTTTACAAAAACCACTGGATGCTGATAGCTGATCTCCCAGAACTGATATCAAGTGTGTTTTCTTGGCAATTTGCTACAAAGCCATAGTCAAGACCAGGATATTCCTTGCAGACACAGCAACCCCAGACTCTTGTAAGCTACGTATATAAGGGAGGGACTTTTCTCATAGCCCTAAAAATAGGGTAAGAGACTCTCCACCTCAGCAAAGACCGACTAACAGCTTCCATCTGTGGGAAAGGCATGGTTAGGCCTGGAATGACTTCCAGGCATGGTTAGGCCTGGAATGACTTGCATAGCAACTTGGCTCTGGGCAAAGAGGGGCTGACTAATTTTCTTTGTGTAACAAGTAGAGTTGGCACCTTCCCCCCATCCCGGCGGAGATTTAACAGTTGCATCACAGGCAGAAATCTAAAAAGTATTACTTTCCCATCACTGCAGCTCCAAGCCTGGAAAGGTTGTGCAAGTTGTATTTCTGACTTCTATACAGACAATAAACGCACACTTTCTATGGTGGAAAACAAAGGTGCAAAACCAACTACACCCATACTGTTCTATATTGTTGCATGCCACCCCAATCTCCGAGCGGTGAGGGACTCCAAGGGCTCCTCCAGGGTTTGTGTTTCCTTCGGAATGGCACGTAGCTGAGCCTGTGGTGTCGTTATATCACATACATTTTATTTATACATATATACAACCTGAGCCTAAATAAATCTGCCTGACATATATACACCAGCTTCAACCAGTCCCTCTGTGGAAGCGGACTTTTAAAGAAAGATAGATGAGCACAAACTGGGAGGAATCTAGTATTCCCTGCTGCCCTGCACAGATCTTTCCTGGCAAATCTTTCCTGGAATTTCAGTTCTGACATAACTTTTCCACACGTACTTCTCTATTTGAGTATTTCCAAAACTGCTGGCTGTAGGGTGATCGTAGAAGCAGCAGAGGCCCAAGGCTCTCTCTGTATCTTAGTACATAGTAACAATTGTTTAAAAGAGGGCATTTTGGGGCGCAAGCTGTTGACCCTGTTACTCTTTTGTGTCTGGTTGCTCCCCAAAAGCCAATACCTATCTTCAGGATATGCATACTTGACCTGGGTAAAATTACCCGGAGCTGCCTGTATCTTTGAGAGATGCATAGGAGAGAAGATTCCTTTCTTCCAGATATGCGTCTCTTGTCACTCAAGCACTTTGCTTAGAAAAGCGGCACTACGTGAAATTCTCCCTGGCGCACAGGTCACACAGGCGCTCTGGGAGCTTGCCCCTGGCAATGAACCACCAGTGTGCGCAAGCAGCAGGGTGGATCATGGGAGCACATGCTCTGGGAAGAGTATTCGCCAGTTCTGACTCATCACAGCTTGCATGCCGCATCTTGAATATACCTGCCCTTCATGCAGTGCTGGGAAGCAATGTAAGCCTACACACAAAATGGACCAGGCTACATCAATGAAGTCTACACATATCTCTGCTTGGGTGGGAAGCGGGTGCGTTCTAAATTCCATTCATACTAGGGTTGCCGGTTTTCCCACCAGCCAGCATAGCTGCACCTTGAACTCCAGCTTAATCCACAGATATTAGCAGGTGCTGTTGTTTTTCTTTAGAGAATCATAGAATTGTACAGTTGGAAGGGAGCCTGAGGGTCATCTTCTCCAGCCCCCTGCAATGCGTGAATCTCAGCTAAAGCACCTGTGACAGATGGCCATACAACCTCTGCTTAAAAAACTCCGAGTAGCCTTTGAGTAAACTCTGTAAATAATATATATGAAGGAAAAAGACATAGAAATCGTAAATATTGTGTTATTAAATAACTAGATAAATTTATGCAATATGCGTATCAAAATGAAAATATTATGGAGGGGACGGGAAGTCAGGTGTTTGTGAAGAAAATTTATTGTTGGAAAATGTATGTATTTTTTGTGACTTTTGATGTTTTTGATTGATTGAGAACAATGATTATGAGTTTACGTTGTACAAATGCGATTACGAACAATAAAGCATTTTAAAAAACCTCCAAGGAAGGAGAGTCCACAATCTCCCAAGAAAATCCAACTCTCTGGGTTGGACACATAACGCTGTTGTTAAAGACACATTAGCCATAGCTCATTTTCTTGCTCACTTGACAACTTTTACTTTTTTTTTTAAAGAACACCTAGCCTGGCTTATATGCCAGTCATACTATTGGGAGTTAGCATAGTTTTGCGGCTAAGAGACTGAACCTCTTTTCCAGTTTTGCCTCTGCTACAAAAGCACTGGGAGGTTTTAGCCAAACGTTCTGCATTCTCTGCTTTTCCATCTGTGGTATGCCACTTCTGCAGGCTGGGGTGTTGGGAGCAGGGTCGGAAGAAAAGGTAGCAACTCAGCTTCCAATGTGCCACAGCACAGGCTAATCCATTTCTGTATGCATGAACAGTCAGACGGCAGTTTGCGATGCTCAGTACATCTTGCCATGTAAAATGATGATATGAATTGACCCCTGGTCACTTGCAGAAGGAGCCTACAGCTGAACAACTCACAATAAATCATGAGTAGAGTCTGGGGGTCCCCCCCCAGCCCACTCCCCTGCTCCGGAATGCCTGCAAATAGCTTTCAAAAGTAGACCACCATTATTTTTATTACATGTTAAGCTTATCTCATCAGCGGCTAGCATCTGCAAATATTTGCTGCACCAGCTAGTTCTAACTAGCTGCTGGATTAAACGGCATGGAATTGTTTCTTTTTTGTGTGTATTTATTTAGCACAAGCACTTTTTGGCATGAATACTTGCAAACACATACCGCTAGAGGTGGAATTTGAATTCTAGAGACAATTGAATTCAAGGAGATACGGGAAACTGCTGCTCATTGTATTTCAGCACTATTTGCCCTGCCCTGTTAAGAAGGCATGTCTGCCTGGAGCCTGCAAACATGGCTTGGAGGTGGTTCATATACTCACTCGCTTTGCACATTGTCCAACCAGTTAGACCAGACGTGGCATCTCAGAAATGCTCATCAGTGTCTGCTGCTGGCATACCAAGGTTAAACTGGGTGGACCGAGTCTCCCAAAAAAAGAGCAGATTCCCCAGCAAAATTTAATCCAGCCACACTGACTCCAACACACATCGTCAAAAGCTTTTCTCATCTGGGGAATAGGATGACACCACAGCAAGCATTTGAGGACTCTGGTTTTAATAGCGTATGAATAAGAACCGTTTCATGTAGGCCGATTCCATGCACACTCACTTAAGAGCAAGTCCCATTGAACCTAATGGGGCTTACATTTGGGGGGAAAACTACGTGTGTATGATTTCACTGCAATGTGTCATTATGGGCATCTGGTGCACATAAATATGGGTGTTTGTTTAAGGGGTTGGAGAATGTTGGTTAAGTTATTAAGGTTCACTGTACTAATCTCATCAGAAACTAGAGCTGGTATTGGGGAAACCGGTAAGGTCCCTCCCCAACCCCCCCAATATTGTGTGCCTCCATATTGTCCCTATTATTTTGTGAGAAGGATTCAAGCTCATACTCAAACTTTAGGCTTTTCGAGCACTCTGTGGCCCTAGCACAATAATATTACACTTTTTAAAAAGATAGTTTTTTGTGTGGTTAGGAAAGTGACCGGGAAATGCACTGGGAAGTGTGAGATAAAGGAACGGTCAACTGAAAGATGTGTAAACACCCAGCCAGCCAGCAAAACAGGATGAATCCTCATTGCAACCCTCAGCAGGTCCTCTCAAGGAGTTTGGTGGAATTTATTTCCAAGTAGGTATGATTGTAGGAGGGCGGCCAACATTGCAGCCTCTACCAGAGCTGCTTCATATTACAGCTCTTCTGTACGGGAATCACCTGCTACCTGCATGCAGATTGTTGTACGATTATCCTTAATGTATATACATTTCTGCATGCCCACATACTTAGTGGTTATTGCATAAGATGGTCTACACATCTTTGCAGGGAGACATTCTTTTCCACACAAAAAGAACTCTGGAATGTATAGCAAGCCCTTTAAGCAGTGGGATACAGTGGTACCTCAGGTTACATACGCTTCAGGTTACAGACTCCACTAACCCAGAAATATTACTTCGGGTTAAGAACTTTGCTTCAGGATGAGAACAGAAATCGTGCAGCGGCGGCACAGCAGCAGCAGGAGGCCCCATTAGCTAAAGTGGTGCTTCAGGTTAAGAACAGTTTCAGGTTAAGAACAGACCTCCAGAACAAATTGAGTTCTTAACCCGAGGTACCACTGTATCTTAAAGCAGCAGCAATGCTACGAATCTAACAGGGGAAATGGAGGAAGAAGGTTTCTCCCTTGCCTTGCCCCAAGGTTGTGGAGGTGGTGGGAAAGAAAGATTGAAGGAGCCGACTCAAAAACAGCTCGCTCTCATTCTCTCTGATTTCTTTTTTCTTTTTTTGGCCTTTTTAGAATTCTGGGAAGAGAGAAAATAGCCACAGTTATTCCAAGCATGTCAGGATAATAACAGGCTGTTTACTGTTTATACGCGAGGAATGTCAGGCAGGCAGTACAGTGCAGGCAAGGAGGAGGGGAGATTTGGCAAGCTTGTTCAGACATACAAGATCTTCTGCTTATTCAAGCAAATGGAGAGAGATGCGTAGATCCTGGCTTTGTTCTATCTGGGACGCACAGAGCACCAAACGCTCTTGATATTTAGGTCATATACATTCCTATATTCTGTGATTCAGCCCCATCGGATTTGGAAGCAACGTGATGACACGTCAGGCAAAGCGTTGCCAAACCCTCAGAGAAAAGGAGCCTGTTCATAAGTCTTTGTGAGGTGACAAACCTGTGGCTTGCAGCTGATCCTCTGTGCTTTTGTCCTCACGGCCCACCCTGACCTGGTGGCAGCTTACACACCTCTGCCATCTTGCTCCTTTCCCCGAGGTCAGATACCGTTTCTTCTTCACCATTTCCTGGTGAGCCATCACATAGTGACGGGTTCAAGGAATTTGTTTCCTTGCACGTCCTCATATTTCAAACGCTAGCCTAAAGAAGCCTGCTATCACCATTGTGTCAACATTTAACCTCAATGGCAAGTCCGCCTGGTGGTTGTGAAGAGGGAGGGATATATATCTAGATACTACTGTGTCTATATCTAGACACAACACTTTGTGTCTACGCACATGCCCTGATATTTATTCTATCGTGTTCTTACTATGGCTGCCTTTTTAAAAAAATAAAAAAATAAAATAAAATAAAATATTCTGGCACTCTGGTCTGAATACTTTTGAATATGCGCAGGAATCCCCTTACCTTTGTAAAATAATCTAGCTTCTAATTTTTAAAAAATGGGTCTAAGCAGTGGGCAAAAGGCCTCTGAATGGTTTGGATTCATACTTGGGCATGTTTAGAGTAGACCCGCTGAAATGAATGGGATTTAAGTTAGTCATAACTGAGTTAACTTGCACTTGTTGTAACCGATCTACTCCAAGCTTGGCTGAGTCTGGCTCCAATCCTATATGTGCAAAATGCCTTCCCCCTTTATATCAAACCAAGGACATAATACATCTGAGTCTATGCAATGGCAGAGTCTCTTCTGTAGCTTGCAAAAAAAGGTCCCCTGCTTGTGTTAGCCAACATGTCCAGTGGTGGAGTTTCATGCTCCGGCACTGGGGGTGGGCGTGGGGCGAAGAGCAGGTGGGGGTGGGGTTGGCGCGCGTCCTGGGGGCGGGGCACCCAGCACGGGCAGGGGGGCAGCTGTGATGGCACCCTGCCGGGATCGTGCTGCAGGGGGCGGTGCGCTCCCCCCGCGCTCCTCTTCCTCCACCAGTGCACACGTCCAAGGACAAGAGTGAGGAACCTGTGGTCCTCCAGGTGTGGTTGGACTCCCATCAGCCCCTGTCAGCATGGCCATTGTTTGAAGTCATGGGAATTGTAGTCCAACAGTCCAAGAGCTATATAGTCCCCAGCCCTGTCTAAATAAGAAGAATTTCCATATTTCTAATAAAATAAAAGTTGAATAAAACAGGTAACAAAGTGATATTAAAGTACAATAACATAGGTAATAAATATAGAATTAAAAAGGTAATGTAAAAAAAAGCTTCTGTACTTCTAATAAATATGTAAAAGAGGGAATTTTGGCAGGTGCAGGTGCAACTTGTGGTGCATGAATGGGAAAAGTTCCAGCTGCTAAGATTCCCTCTTATGTATTTCTACTAAAGACACAATTCACTTGCCCTGCCCTGCTCTTCTTTGCATCTGGGTTTCCACATGTTGTTGGACTACAGCTCCCATCATCCCTGACCACTGGCAATGCTGACCAGGAATGATGGGAATTGTAGTCCAACAGCATCTGGGAACCCCCAGGTTGAGAAAGGCTGAGTGGGCATTTAGTGGTACAACTGCAATTGTGGGAGCTTTCATCCATAAAGAGCCTTCAAAGACATTCTATTCTGCGATAGAACTCCCTTGCGGCTGAACTATCTTAGAGTCACATTGAAATGGTAGCTTCCTATGTTCCCAGGTGGGAATTCAGTCAGAAAGTGTCCCCCCAAAAGGCAGGCACCTTTTCCTTTAAGATAATGAGAAACTGTGGAAAAGACTTTATTTGTTTTTCTAATGTTATCTTCTGAGGTCAGGAGAGTACATGATGAACCTACGTGCTGCTCAAACAGTGCAGCCTTGACCTGTAGTTGCATGTGGTCTTCCCACTAAAATGCAAAATATGAAGCAGTACAATGGAGTGAGGACACTTGGTGTTTTCGCCCTGGTAAAACTAAGCAAGACTAACCCTAAGGCAAGGTGAGGTATCTGTCGTTAAAGGCAGCAGAGGGGGAGACAGGTCTGACCCAAGTGGATCAATCAGAAGTCCCATCAAAAGTACTGTCCTTTTGGACAGTTTCCATTTCTTTCCATTATGTTTGTGTGGGAAGTGCACATCCTCTGGTGTAATGTGGCCATGGAGGGTAACGATTTGGGTACCAAAATATATTTGGTTGGCTCTGCAGACAAACAACAAAATATAGGGGTTGATTGATGACCTTTCCAACTGTTCTCCAAGAAGCTCAAGGTGGAATACATGGTTCTTCTCCCATTTCATCCTCACAACTATCCTGTGAGGTAGGTTGAGGTGAGAGATATTGACTACCCCCAAGTCACCCTGTTAGCATCGTGGCTGAGTAAAGACTTGAACCTGGGACTCTCCAGTCCTAGTCCAACACTCTAAACCTTAAAGCTCATGTCTGTATAGCATAAGCATACCTATTTTAAAGCATAAAGCAATATGATTTTGATTTCATTTCATTTATTACATCAGTATCCTGCCTTTCCTCCTTCTGTCAAGGAACACAAGGCGATAGTAATCGTTAAAGAAATTGGAGTTCTTGTTGAAACTACACTGAAAAGAGTTCTTGATATATCCTTTTCAGTGAAGGAACACAAGGCAGCATCCCAGGTCTTCTCAACCCAGCACTGACCTTTGACCTTCATTTCTCAAGAGTAGGATGAGTTCCTTGACTTAGGATAAGGTAATAGAAAGGATGGATGTACAAATGTCCCATCTCGGTATTCATTTGTCATAACCAACCAATCATTCCATTCTCTTGCAATTCTGCTTCTGCCCTATTGTGTGCTATCCATTTCATCACCACTGATGCGGAATTGCACTTTAAAACAACAACAACACCGTGAAGAATGCTGATTGCATTCGCTTCGAAGAATTATGTTTCTGGTCACTGAGCGAACAGGCAGACAGAGGGGATTTCTGCATCTGCAGCCACTTACAGCAGAATCCTCCGCCGTCACTAAAAGAGAATAAGATTCTGAATTTGGTCACCCTTTCTCCAGCTTGTAGCAAGTGATATGTGGAGGATTACATACGTCAGTCAAATTCGCCATGTAGTCTTTTAATCTTGAAAGGTGCGATCTTTTTTTTTAAGTGGGCCTTAGGGGTCGCTCACAACTGGCCAACCTAGCAGTTTGAAAGCACATCAAAGTGCAAGTAGATAAATACCGTATTTTTCGCTCTATAACACGCACCCGACCATAACACGCATATAGTTTTTAGAGGAGGAAAATCCGTAGGCATGCCACCCGTAGGCATTTCCTCCATAACACGCACAGACATTTCCCCTTACTTTCTAGGAGGAAAAAAGTGAGTGTTATGGTGCAAAAAATATAGGTACCGCTCCGGCAGGAAGGTAAACGGCGTTTCCATGCGCTGCTCTGGTTCGCCAGAAGCGGCTTAGTCATGCTGGCCACATGACCCGGAAGCTGTACACCGGCTCCCTCGGCCAATAAAGCGAGATGAGCGCCACAACCCCAGAGTCGGTCACGACTGGACCTGATGGTCAGGGGTCCCTTTACCTTTACCTTTAAGCAACACTGTCATTATAGAAAATTACATCCAAAAAGTGGGCAGTCATGGTTTGGGAAAGCTGCGGGGGACCATGAAGGAAGACCTCATGGCAAGAATAAAATGCCCCCTCTCCACCCTTCATTTCACATACAGAAAGCAGCTGTCATCATTTCTGATAGGGCCTCGTATCCCACCACATCTGAGAACAGCAGACTTATGTAAGGGACACAGAGCAGCCCATTTGACATTCGCAGTTCTGTCCTCCAACATCTCACCATCGGGAACAGCAGAAGGTAGGCAGAGGGACTGAGGGGGAAAGAGATACCTCCCTCCCTCCCCCTGGTTTCTACTGACAGAGCTGTAAAATAATCACCAGGTGAATTATTTTTTATTTTATTTTGTAAATACCACACTGTTGTGTCACAACTAATGATGGCAGCCAGTTTTCTACAGCACATCGAGAGAGAAACATGCCTCAGAAGCTCGGTGGAATTGTTTTTGCATTTCACAAATAACTAAACAGTGACTATGGAGGCCACAGATTTCATTGTCCCCGTGGGGATCCTGGCTCAGATAAGGGGGGGGGGGAGAGAGAGGACAAGATTAAAAGTGATTCCAGTCTACCCGCCCCCGCTCCCTGCCTCAACTTTGTCTCCATACACATGCCCTAAACGTATGGAGAAATTTAATGGGTTGCTGTGTAAATCTTTTCTGCATTCTCTTCATACCGCTCTGTCTCCCAGTTCTTTGGGAGTTGAAACAATCAATCTGTGTAGCAGGCTGAACATTCCAAACCTTATATAACAGAGATAATGAACACTCATCTGTAGCACAGCAAGACTCTCATTCCAAGAGGGATTTTGGAGTCATTGTATTACTGCTTCTTCCCTGGTCCTGCATGTCCTCTGATATACATCAATGGATGATAGAATCAAAGGGCTGAAAGAAACAGAGATCTTCAAGGCTGGTTCTCCCTGCCCTAAGCATAGATTCTCCACCCAGGGAAAATGCCGTAGACTAAGATGACTACCGGTGGGTCTTCACTGACGCCTGAAACAGCTAAAAATGTGTTTATAGGACAATAAGGAGTCACACTGCACTCTCACATGCCACCAAAATGCATTATTGGGGTTGCATTCCTGATTAAAGAGGAATTCCTGTTCTAGAACTGTACCAAAAATGTGTTTTTTCCCACCAATCATTGGGTGGGTGGGAGCAAAATGAAACTTTCCTGGAAACCGTGGGGTGTGAAAGATAAATTTACCTAGAATTGTCAGGAGAGGGTTGCTACTTGTGTTACGTAACCTTAGGAAGTGGCCAATGAGTTTCTTTTTATTATTATTTCTTCCTTGACTTTGAAGAAAGGCCCCATGCCACTCACAGTGGTGCAAGGTGAACCTCAAGTTTCCCACCAGCCAATCTTTCTTAAGAGTGTAATGCCACATTATATTGCATCACTTTCAAGGCATTCTGGGAAGTGTGGCTGGTGGAAAGGGGCACAAAGCTCTCTCTCCACAGCTTTCCACAGGCCACACTTCCTGGTGAGTCCCACGAAGGGCTCATCCATCTTATACCTACCTTAATTATCTTCTGTCCATATGATATTCCCCTCTAAATCACCGCTTTCCCACACTTTCCCCTCCCTCAGTCTGGATTTTCTTATGCCCTCTCCCTTTCAGAGTATCCCTTTTATGAGACAACCAGGACTGAGGGAGGGGAAAGTATAGGAAGGTAATAATTTGGAGAACATCATATGGGCAACCGAGAAGTAATAGAGGTACAGGACGTTTACTATCCATGTTAAATGACTGTGTGGGTGAGCTCAGTGGTAAGTTAGCAACAACCTCCCCCCTCCCACAATATTTTTGAAAATATATTCCCTCATTCAAGAAAGCAGCAGAAAATTGTGCCCCCCCCCAAAAAAAACCAGGGGGAGAATAAATGGGCAGGGCTTTTTTAAGCCGGAACTTGGTGGAACTCAGTTCTAGCACCTCTTAGGTAGGTTCTGGCCCGTCTCAGGTGGGCCCCATTGCCAGGCTAAGAGAACAAAGTGAGTTCCAGCACCTCTTTTTATAGACAAATAACACTGCTTATGGGAAACGGGGGTGGAGAATTTTGGCTACGCCTGGCATTTGAACTCCAAAAGACTTCCTTCCAAGCCTTTCCTGGGGAGCAACAGTAGAGGGAAGATGCCCCTAAGCTTCCTTTGCAGCTGGAATATCTTACACGTATATAATGGGTTGAGTCCCTCTTTACGCTGTAAGATTAATGGCTTCTTCCTTGCATGTCTACTTAGAAATGGAGCTTCAACACTCCACCCTTTGATACTCTGCTGGCCTTGGAAAGCCATAATCTGAGGCCTTGAAATTATGCTTGGAATTCAGTCAGTCAATGAAGCAATTGGGATGAGTGCGTTTACAAGAATTTCAAAACCATCTGATAGGGCGAAATAAATAGAGATACTAGGGCAGGATCTCAACAAAGGCCAAGATCTCAGGGTGTTAACTAATGGGAGAAAAATGCTTCTGTATGTATCAAAGGCATCTTTCTTGTGGAAAGAAAGTCACAGCCTCTTGCCCAAGAAAGCAGATTTCCAAATAACTTGGCACAACTGCCTGTGTGTCTGTCGCTCTGTGTATGTGGGTGCAGGGATTTGTGGGTGTGTCATTTGTCTGCGAGACGGTAGGAAAGTTTCTGAATCACCTTTATTTTCATCGTAGACCAGTTTGACAAAATCCCCACTGAACTCCCTGCCCTGGGCCAGAAAGGAAGCTCTCCAGACCCTCTTCTGTTTTCATGCACAAGGGGAAATGGGTGAACTGAATAAGCATATGAGTCCAGTCTGTGAAATAAACAGCTCATAGCTATGTGCATGGGGCATGGCAAGAAAGACTCATTCCTGCCAGCCTCGGCAACGTGTTGGTACATGTGGTATTGCACTCCAGTTGGAAAAGCCGATGGAGCACAGGGCAAAGGCAACTATTCCCCCCCCCCCCCCCCCGCATGTGTGGGAATAACAAGCACACTCTCCTTAAGATAGCACGGCACACATGACTTGATTAATATGCCACCAGTGTGGCAAGGCTGAGGCTGTGGGCAGTTGATCTAGAATACAATATTGGGATTGGTATGTGGGAGGAGTGAAAGTAACAGGCAAGATCTACTGGAAAATAAGGTCAGGAAATTTAAATGTGGTGAGGCTAAGGCTACATACATACCATACATTCATTTAAAGCACATGATGTCCACCAAGGTATCTTGGGAGTTGCAGTCTACACACAGAGCTGCAATTCCCAGCCTTAACCTTAACATACTGCAGTTCCCAGGATTCTGTGGGGAGAAGTAATACACTTCAAATGTGCTTTAAATGCCTGCTGTGTATGCAGCCTGAGGCTATGGATCTACAATATATCACAGATCTCCAGTCCATGATTGCCTCATTCAACCTTATGCTTTCACACCAGCGCCCAGGCTGATAGCGGCACTCCTACAATGCATCTTAGGGTTATCTGGGGCAGCCCTACCATTAGGCAAAGTGAGGTGACTGCCTCAGGTGGCAGATTCTAGGAAGTAGCAGAAGTCTCTCCCAGCTGGTCCTCCGAAACTACTGTGCCCACATGGCCTATCCCAGGCCCTCTAATATGGCCTGCCACCTCAGATATGGTGCAGGACATTATCCCATCACCAGTGCTGAAGTAGCTGGCTTCTGAAAGTGGAACAAGGAACAGGCAAGATATTGTCTTTCTTTTCTTTTCTTTTTTTTAAATGATATTTATTAAAGTTTCCATAAAAGATTAAACATAAAACATAAAAAAGAAATACACAATTCAAAAAATACACAATACATAATCCAAAAAAGAAAAAAAGAACAAAAAACAAAAGACAAAAAAGAAAAAAAGAAAAAAAACAGTTAAAAACAATATCACCTTTTCATCTCCATTTTTAAATTTACTTATTTTCTGGACCTCCTCATACCTCCCTCTTTTGTATTCCAGTTCAAATTGTTTGTCCAGCAATTTCTTTCCCTCTTTTTTAATCCCAATCTTTAGTCTTAATATAATATAACATTAAAATTTTTCCTCTTAAAAACCAAATTTCCATTTCCTTAAACTTTTTTAATCCTAATCCTTAATCTTAATCTATCTATAACTTTAAATCCTGTACAGCTGGAAGCCGCTTATTTTCAATCCAACATCACTCTAGCATTCTTTAATTTTGCAATGTTTCTGCAGATAGTCTTTGAATTTCTTCCAATCTTCCTCCACCGACTCTTCTCCCTGGTCACGGATTCTGCCAGTCATTTCCGCCAATTCCATATAGTCCATCAGTTTCATCTGCCATTCCTCCAGTGTGGGAAGCTCTTGTGTCTTCCAATACTTTGTGATGAGTATTCTTGCTGCTGTTGTTGCGTACATAAAGAAAGTTCTATCCTTTTTTAACACCATTTGGCCGACTATGCCCAGGAGAAAGGCCTCTGGTTTCTTGGGAAAGGTATATTTGAATACCTTTTTTAACTCATTATATATCATTTCCCAGAAAGCCTTAATCTTTGGGCACGTCCACCAAAGGTGAAAAAATGTACCTTCAGTTTCTTTACATTTCCAACATTTATTATCGGGCAAATGATAGATTTTTGCAAGCTTGACTGGAGTTATGTACCACCTGTATATCATTTTCATAATATTCTCTCTTAGGGCATTACATGCCGTAAATTTCATACCTGTGGTCCATAACTGTTCCCAGTCAGCGAACATAATGTTGTGTCCAACGTCTTGTGCCCATTTAATCATAGCCGATTTTACCGTTTCATCCTGAGTGTTCCATTTCAGCAGCAAGTTATACATTCTTGACAAATTCTTAGTTTTGGGTTCTAACAGTTCAGTTTCTAATTTTGATTTTTCCACCTGGAAGCCAATTTTCTTGTCCAATTTAAAAGCCTCCATTATCTGAAAATAATGAAGCCAGTCTCGCACTTTGTTTTTTAGTTTTTCAAAACTCTGCAATTTCAGTCTATCTCCATCTTGTTCCAAAATTTCCCAATATTTCAGCCATTTGACCTCCATATTGAGCTAGGCAAGATATTGTCTTTCACCTCTGACAGTAAAATATCTTGGGCCGACATTTTGTGGTGATTTAATATGGATTTGCTGGGATAGACAGTATGGTTGAAGACAGCATGGTAGAATGGTGGTAGAAAACCAGTGGAGCTCCAAGATTTTTGGACTGTAACTCCCATCGTCCCTGACTAATGGCTATGCTGGAAGGGGCTGATGTGAGTTAAGTGCAACAACAACTGGAGGGCACCAGCTTCCTCACTTCAGCTGTAGCGCTTATAGTCCTTGCTCACCTCCTCTCCCGCAGGAATACTATCCATGCCTCCATAGTTCTCACCAACTGGATTCATCTGACTATTCCAACATAGTTTCCTTGCATTTGCATTTTTTAAGCCTTCCCCTACAAATTCTGCTCTTCCTGTTCTGGATGAGGTTGCCCTCCTCACGAAAAAGCAGGTACACAGTTTGTTGGGTACTTGATCTTGTTCTGTTGCTGGAAGCTCAGTTGGCCTTGGTGGTCAACTGACCACCTGACATAATCTGATTCACCAACTGTGGCCATTCCTGCATTGTGATAGCTTAGCTAAGGTGATCATTGCTCTGGTAACTTTGCAGCTGGAGTACCGTAATGTGTTATAAGTGCGTCTGCCTTGACGATGTGTTAAATGTAAGTGTACTCAGAAGGGTCAATTAATTCTGAGTTCAGCTACATGAATTCTGTCTGATGTGGGTAGGTTACGCCATATTACACCAAATCTTCAAGAAATACAGTTCTTCAAGAAATACAGGGAGGAGTGCTCTTTCAGGTAGGCCTATGCAATAACGTCAATGGAGGCAGTTCTTTGAGTGCCATCAATGCTGAAGTGCCTTGTGCTTGTTGGGAAAAAGCACCAAGGCAAAAGCCAGCTCCAGATGGCTGGAATGCAAAACAGTGCAGATGTACTGTTGGAGAAAAGGTGGAGCCTATTCTCTGTACTGAGCACCGGATGTTAGCTCAGTGTGTCATCTGACCTGTGCTGGAAGTACAGGGGAGGAGTGTGTGACTCTTCTGATGGAGACTGAAGGGAACAGTCACATTTCTATGTACTGTTGAGTGACAGGAATAAAACATGTAGAAAGGACTCCTGTCTGTCTTTCTTCCCCTCCCTGGGGGAGTGCAGGGAGGGAGAGAAGGAGGAGGGTGTGTCCTGCTCACGTTTGAGGAGGATCGCCGGTTTGTTTACCTAGCCTGCCGGGATCGCAGACGGACGGTAAACACACAGTATCTCGCTCAATTGCCTCAGGGGAGGCCAGGTACCTCTGCCTGTGGGCTGATGATACTGACAGTGCTTGCATGAAGGAGGGGGCCTATTCTCTGATGTCCCATTGGCTTTGGAATATGTTCCCTTGAGAGACTATATTAGTGTTGGCCTCCTAATCTTCTCAGCAACAGGTTAAAACTTCCTTATTTACCCAAACATTTTAAGTGGGTTACATTTGTCTCTGGTTACATTTGGGCTAGTCGCCACTCTTTTAGTTTTTTAAAAATAAATATTGTTTTGTTTTTATTGTGCTTTGTGACTGTTGCGGTTGCATCCCACCCTGCAACGTACTGGGATGAAGAGTGGTGCAAAAAACTCCATTTCTGATAAGATCACTCATAGCCTATTTACCATCTCCCAGAGAGAGTTAAATGCTGTATATTCCAGCCTAGAGTTTGGCTTTGGCAAGCTTTCACAACGCCTGTGCCCCCACTTAATAAAGCTGCCCTTTAGCTGCATAACCTCCCCTGCCATCCTCAGAAAGCAAAGCTTTGCCTTGGTCTTCATTACACACAAGCATCCAGCTCTTCCTCTTTGTGGCCTCTTTCTCCCCTTCCTACCTCCTCCGTATTGTTTTTATAGCAGCCACCAGGGCTTGGGTACACGACTCATGCCTGGCATCTTGCCCACAGCCGTTTCTGGAACAGCAATAGCATAGTCTTGTGGAACAACACGGGGGCCAAGCCTCCAGCCCTGCCCAATCCCTCACAGGCACTTCAGGGGTGGGAGAATTAAAACATATAAATGAAATGCAACCATTTGTCTTAATCTCAGTGTTTGGACCAGTCTTTTCTGCAGTTCGAAAGCAAAAAATCAATATTTTCATTTTCATTTAACCTACCTGAGTTGTAGACATTGACTTTCCAGTAGGAGGTGGACTGGTGGTGCAAAGCATAACAGATCCTGTTTTGGGTGGGGGCTACGACAAGAGAGGAGCTGGTGGGAAGAAAGTAAATAAGCTGCCACTCCACGAGATGCAAGCTATGTCTGGAATGCAATAAAGCACTTTGCTGGCGACTGCCTTGAAATTTACAGCAAGGAGTGTACAATTTTTCCAGGAAGGCGCACGTCTTTGAGCGCACAACAGGGCTGCTCATGGGACACTGCTGCTGTGTCCTCACAACATTTGGTGTGGTCTTCATCATTGTCATGGGCTGAGTCTCCTGGTGCAACATTCTCCTCTTTGCCTTGGCTGTGTACACACTCCTGTTTCCTTTGCATTCAGTGCACTCCCACTGCTAGCTTGGAAAGTGGTGCATGCACATTGTTAGCCACAATCCGTATCTATCCTATCTCTATCCTGATGTTTCTTGTGGAATATTGCAAGTGTTTCCCTGCAAACCGGCTTCAATCCAAAATGAAGAAAGGAACAACCTAGCTGCGTTTTAAGATGATGGTGTGTACAGCCTCTCTAGACTCCAGTGGGAGTAAGGAAAGTGCCTCAATATCCTGGGGTATCAAGTAGTATGGACTGGTGGCATTGTCCGTTTCAGGGTCAGGGCTAGTATCTCCCTGGAATATGTAAATAACAATGGAATTTCCCCAGTGACAAAGAGGAGGTTGTGGGTGACAGGAAGAGGCTCTGCCTGGGACCTTGGAGAGCCATTGACCATCAGTCAATAATGGATGAGATGGGCAAAGTGTTTGACCTGGAAGAAGGCAGCTCTTTCTGTTCTTTAGAAATTATCTATTGTCTGGACTCAAAATACATCACCATCTTTTTATCTGCCTCCCATAAAAAGATTAATCCCAAAGAGACTTTTTGTTAGGAATGGGAAAGAAATTTGGTTTGGTGCACGTTCCCAATCTGTACTCCCTGAAGTAATATGCCAAGCAAAACACAGCTATCCTTCAAAATTCACACTTCTCTGAATTTTGTGGTGCAGTTCTCCAACAAAAAGTTGTGTGTGCCAAAACGCGCCTATCGGGATGAAAATATGCACAATCGCATATAGAAATGTGGGTTGTTATGAGAAATGAACAATAAAATACAGATGAATTTTCATGAGGAAACGCATCACAGACCGATTCAGAAATGTGGCAAACTGACTTAAAGCTAGAAGAATGAGAAACTGAAATTGTAATGGCTTGGTCCCAATGCCCCACTGAAACTAAGCTGAAGTAAAGAAATTATGACTCTTTCATTCCCTGCTTATTCCTCTGTCTTTTTCCTCCCCTTCCTCTGTTGTTTCTCTTGCATCTGTTTTTAGATTGTGAGTCCACTGGCGTAGAGACTTCTCAACCCCATTCTTTGTAGAGCACCATGTATATACATTGAGTTATTTTAACAGCAACAATAAAGAGGCATTTCTGAACAATCAACCAGCA
This sequence comes from Podarcis pityusensis, assembly GCF_964106645.2. Classification (NCBI taxonomy): domain Eukaryota; kingdom Metazoa; phylum Chordata; class Lepidosauria; order Squamata; family Lacertidae; genus Podarcis; species Podarcis pityusensis. Next base: position 36,411,859 of record NC_138032.1, read on the forward strand.
AAGGGTAGTATCCAACCAAGTAGTTCTGTTGGCAGAAAGATCTCTGGCTGTGCAATGGGATTTTCTCTCTGGCTCCCGGTACCTCCACACCTTCCGCTAATCTGCTCCAGAGGATTGGGAGGGGGGGGAAATCCAGAACAGATGGGGATGAGCAGGCAAGGGTGAGGGAGGGGAGTTCCACTATGCGCCCAGAAGTCCTTGCACTAACACAGTGTTTCACAAAGTGGGTGATACTGTCCCCTGGGGGGGGGGCACTGGAACGATCCAGGTCCTAGTAGCCTTGGGTGCAATTGGGGGGCATTGAATAAAAATAAGGGGGTGGTGGAAGCATAAAGAAAGAAGAAAATTTTGAATAACCTTTTGTACATGTTTTGTCTGTTGTGTAATGATGCTTACTGATGTAACATACAGTCGTAGCGATGACTTTCTTTTCCATACATAAAAGAACACAAATTTGTCACCGCAACTTTCTGTTTGTTTGCTTAAAGGTGGTAGATTTCCAGGGAGTGCTGAGTATTTATTTATTTTCTGAAAAAGGGGTAGTAGGCCAAGTTTAAGAACCTCTGGACTAACAGAACTACCTACCTCATTGAATACAGCCCTTAGTGTCTGGTGATAGTGACAGGGCCTTCATGTGATCGCTCCATATCTTTGAGATTTCCTTCCCAGAGTGGTTCACTGGAAGCCATCTTTACATTTCTTGATGCCAAACAAAAACCATTCAATTTGCTCAGGACTTTTAGGATTTTGCTTGCAGATTTTTAGCTGAATAATTATTGCCTGTTGCAATTGGTTGTATATGCACTTCCTTTATTGAATTTAAACGTTTTGTCTGTAAGCCGCTCTGGGAGCCATGGCTGAGAAGCAGCTAACAACTGCTTTTTAAAGTATTGTGTCCATTGGATTATGAGCCTGCGGGAAAAGACTGTTTTATCCTTTAATTACTGTGCAGTGTTTAGAAAATTTTAGGTGCTTTGTACATAGGTGGTGATGGCAGTGAGAACTACTCCAACTGCCTGTTGCCCTGAGAATGAACAGCTGAAGGGAGACACACTCTGACCACTGGCCAGGACACCAAGGGACCCTGGGAAGTTGCACCCCCTGCCTCCCAGGGAGAAGATTATGGCAAGGAAGACACCACCATGGCTCCTTCCATCAGTCAATAAAGATACAGCTGCTCTCATGCTTGCTTTCCTCTTTCCTCCCAACTCCTGTTTCCTTTTGTGTTGTGTCTATGAGGGCTATGACGATGTAATGAAATCAGACATATTTTCAAAATTAATATTTATATAATAATAATAATAATAATAATAATAATAATAATAATAATAATATTGTACTGCACGTTAGCATGTTATGGGAATGAATATTAACTAATACAATTACAGCTATCACTATGAAACATATACAGTGGCACCTTGGTTCTCAAACACCTTGGTACTCAAACAACTTGGTACTCAAACAACTTGGAACCCAAACACTGCAAACCTGGAAGTAAGTGTTCCAGTTTGCAAACTGTTTTCGGAAAACGAATGTGCTCCGTTTTGAGTGTTACACTTCTGTTTTGAGTATTATGCTTCTGTTTTGAGTGTTACGCTGAGGGCTGTTTTTGCTATTTATTTTGCGGTTGTTGTTTTTTGCGGCTTTTCTGTTTTGTTTCTGTGACTGTGTGGAACCCAGTTCAGCTACTGATTGATTGATTGATTGATTGATTGATTGTGTGACTGCAGTACATTGCTTATTGCTTTCATTTTATGGATCAATGGTCTCATTAGATGGTAAAATTCATGTTAAATTCCTTTTTTAGGGGTTGTTTTTAAAAGTCTAGAATGGATTAATCCATTTTGCATTACTTTCTGTGGGAAAGCGTGCCTTGGTTTTGGAACGCTTTGTTTTGGAACAGACTTCTGGAATGGATTAAGTTTGAGAACCAAGGTATCACTGTACACAACTAATGAATAACTAATAGGCTGCTTTGGGGTCTGTCCTGGAGCCCGAGGGCTGACTGGGATTCCTCTTCCTTTCTGAGCTTGTGCAATAATGTTTCTGCCATGGGAGATGGTCTTCCTAGGCTGGCACATTTCTTAATGTCTGGGTGGTTATTTTTAACACAGGTTTATGCAGGGAAACCAGGCATGCTCTTTAGAGAAAGCATCCATGTGTCCCAAGGCACATCTGCCTCATTCTTGGAAACAGGGTCAGATTCCTCGGCTCTCTGAAGGGTGATGGCCATCGCTTGAAATACATGTCTAGTTGCTATAAGCGGCTTCAAGATCATGTACACACAGACGACTTTCTATTTTCTACAAGATCATCTCCACTCCTTGACTCGGGGACATGTTTACAGCCCCTCCTTGTAGGGACATGTAATGGCACGTACCTTACTGATGGGGAAGCCCAGAGAGAAAAGGAATGGGTGGGTATCACACGGAAAGATTTGTTGGCAGATAAATTGACCTGGTTTTCTTGCTTGCCCCACTTTGAATCTTTATTCTCACAGAGATGATGTTGGTAATGAATCATAGATCTGAAAGAGATCCCGTGCTTTCATTAGTCTAAACCCCCACCTGCAGTGTACAGTAGCCAAGGGCATGGGTAGGCAAACTAAGGCCCGGGGGCCAGACCCAGCCCAAGAGCCTTCTAAATCTGGCCCACGGACGGTCCGGGAATCAGCGTGTTTTTACATGAGTAGAATGTGTCCTTTTATTTAAAATGCATCTCTGGGTTATTTGTGGGGCATAGGAATTCGTTCATTATTATTTTTTCAAAATATAGTCTAGCCCCCCACAAGGTCTGAGGGACAGTGGTCTGGCCCCCTGCTGAAAAAGTTTGCTGACCCCTGGCCAAGGGTTTTAGCTGTGAGCCAGCATGTCCTCAGTTCAAGTCTTACCTTAGCTGTGAATTTCTTAGGCAGCCTGAGGCCGGAGGTGGGCAGTTGTTAGAAAATGATCTACTGTATTAGTATCTCTCTGGGTGATTTGCAGCAGATCAAGAAAGTTTTCTGGCTCTCAATAACACTAGCAATAACAAAAAGGCTGCTAAAATAGAGATAAATGGGAAAACCATTTGTGTGTAAAAGGACTGTGAGCTAAGTTCTGCTACCATAAACAACTTCCTGTGTTAAATGCCCTGTTACTTAATTCTAAGTCACTATTGTGCATTTTGACCACCTAGTGATTTGCTCCTAATAAAGTGTTGAGCAACACTTGACTTTCCCCATAAGAATTAGTGGCAGCTGACAACTTACTCCTGGTCCAGTGCATACATATGGCTCAGGGGAACTAGTAAGGCTCCTGCTCTCCCAGCCTCAGTTGCTCATCCATAGAATGGGAACATTAGGAATCAGGGTGAGGTTCTGGAATTTCCACCAAAGGGAAGCTCACTTGGCCTCCTTTGTTTAATGACTTCTGGTCTCACAGTAAAAAGCTTCCTTTTCAGGAAGCTTTCAGGGTCAAGGGGCTTTAATTCTGCAGGAAACTGTTTAAATGGGTGGTGTTTTTTTTAAAGAGAAGTGTTCAGTGCTGCTTTAGATTTTGCCTTCTGCATTTAGTTTTTCCATTTGTGTGATCACAAATAGATGGTTTTTATGGGTCTTTTGTTGTTGATGCATGTAAGCCATTTTAGACTCTTTTTTGAGGATGAGTAGGATATATATATATATTAACCAATTGGGTTACCCCCACTTTTTCTTCTTCTTCTTGTGTGGCTCCTGCACTTTGAATTGCCAGGAATTCAGCAAGTGAAACTGTTTCATCAGTGCATGGCAGCAAAAGCTTTGCCCACTGAATTCCTATTCGTCATGTGGTGGCGAAATGCACGAGACGAGCCCTGCCAGAGAGGTGGGGGAAGCGGCAACACCTTCTTTGACCCACTTCACAGGGTTGTTGCGCATAACAACATAATAAGGGCTGTCAATGCCTCTGCAAGTTACAAATGTTATATAACAATAAGTCATAGCTATGGGAGCCGGTTGCTTCTCGTAGGTTTTCCTCTTCGCACTAGGCGGTTGCTTGCAACACACCCTGGTTTGCAAGTTGAGAATAGAAAGCTTTCCCTCCCTTTGAGGAGAGTCTCTCTGCCATCATCATCTTGGATCCTGCCAGCTCTTCTGCTCCTGCTTTGAACTTCTGGAGGTTGGAACCTTACATTCCAAACTAAGCTTGGAATCAGCCATCAGTGAGATGGTGCTGATAAGAGCTTGCATTTGGAGAGATAAGGAACTTAGGAAGGCATGGGTGTGAATTCTGATTCACACAGTTAGGAAATCTTTGAATGATTCAGAAGAACTAATGAAGTTGGACTGGTGAGACCTTACTTACTTACTTACTTACTTACCTACCTACCTACTTATTTAATATACTTCCCTATACCTGGAAGTTTCAGTGCAGTTCACAGAACAAAATCAGAATATAAAACCACAAAATAAAACCACCCTCCAAGACGCAACACACACACACACACACACACACACACACACACACAGACATCATTTGAATGGCAATGCCCATCAACTTTGGGCTCCCCCAGCCCCCTCAGAGTTTTTATGGGTGGGCAAAAGGACCTCGGCCCCTAGCAGTTGGCTCCTATGGTGGGTGGGTGGGTGTGAATGGGAGGGAGAGAGAGAGAAAGGGAGAGAAAGAAAGAAGACTTCAAGATATTGCAAATGTCTGGTTAACTTTCCAATGGAGTCTATTGAGTCACCGTGATATGACTGCTTCATCATTCATTGAAGACTAGGGCGGCGTGGAGATCATTTGTGGTCAGTGATGCAAAGCACAGTGAAGCACCAACAAAATATGTGCTACACACTCAAACCTCCTTCCCATACCACTCTTTAGACTACAGGGTAGTGTTGTGCTGTGTACTTGTTGGCCCTGACCCAGCACGGACTACACACGGAAAAAGGTACGGACATGTGATTAACTGTGTCGAGAATGTGGATGGGATTTTCTATCTCATTAAGAGCAATGCGGTGTAGCTGGACAGAACCTGCACTCAGATGCTTATTCACACTGCATAATACCCACAATTCCTCACCAGTGAGTGACACTTCCACAAGCAAGCCTTCCTTACCAGATCAAGGCACTTGTCTTTTTCAACTGTGTGAATGTTCTGAAGAATATGATTTATTACAGTTCCCTCTTTGCTTGACAATTCCTGCCAATTTTATTAAGGGGAACTACTAAAAATTAACCTGGACCTCCCTTACTAGCCTATGTTTGTTGAAGAGACCAGTTACGGGGTTGGCCCTACCATTAGGTAGAGTTAGACAACTGCTCCAGGTGACAGGTGCTTCAGTGGTGGCAGTGAGATGCTGAAGAAGAGAGCTGTGTATCCTACAGATCCTGCCATGCACCATCTGGCTATCCTCAGATGTGATGGGGGAGGCTGTGTTATGATCAGTGTTGAAGTAATAGTCAGCTGCCTCTCTCATCAGTTTCTGCATGTAGACTAGTCAGTGCCATTTTGGCCTATGCCCCAGCAGCTAAATGTCTTTGGCTGCCCATGACCAGTTACTTTTGAAAAACAGGAGTATATTGTCACAGGCTACATGCACCCAAACTTTCACATGTACATGGAAACAAGGAAGGAAATGTGAGCTGCTATTCTCCATAAACGTGATTTATGCATTTAGACTTATGACCATTTGTTGTTCTCTTTCTCTCTTTTTTTTAACTACCAAAAAAAGATGGGTGACCCAGATTTCAGGATAGGAGGATCTGTTGCAACAGAGCTCAAGACTCTTGTATCTTTATCAGCTACATAGAAGAGTCAGGTGGCCATATCATATTGCAGTACCTGCCCAAATTCATCTCCCTAACCATTAGAGGCCGTTCCTCTATTATATATGATCACCCTTGGTGTTGGACCACTTACAATCATTTATTGGGCATTCCCAGAACTACCAAGTAATCTAAAGATTCCAAAGGTCCATCTCTGAGGTAAGCAGGCTGTGGCCTAGCCAATATCTAGAGAATAAGCCACCTGAGACACCCAGGTAGTTTAGGGGGGAAAGGACAGGATACCAATGCAACAAACAGATAAACAATGTCCCCATTGCCTTTAAGAAATAGGCGAGGGCCTCCATCCCTTATTTTTATATCCAAAGGGCCAATCTTTTACACCAGGGAGGGGGAACCTGTGACCCTCTGGATGTTGTTGGACCCCAGCTGCCATCAGCCTCAGCCAGCATGGCCAATGGTGAGGGGTGATGGGAGTTGTAGTCCATCAACAATAGTGGGAGCATAGGTTCCCCATCTCTGATGTAGATACTTATCTGGAAATAAATCCCATTGAACTCTAGAAGACTAACTTCTGAGTAGACATAGATAGTCTAGTGAAACCTAGACCTGAGCATCTTTAGTGATTATATACATTCAGAGAAACTGGTTTTTAGGACCTAGGATTAAAACATGGGCATGGGGAAGAATAGGGCTTTATAACTGGTGGGAATGATCCAGTTTCCCATTCTATCCTCCTTTCCTCTTCCCATGCATGATGCTTCTTGTGCAGGAGATTCTTGATAACAACTTCCTTTTCCGGTTGGCAGTCATCCCACAAGTGGAGAGCTGTACTCTCGGGAGGACTATGCGATAGCATTTTTCCCAGAAGATGCACGGCTTAGCAATACAATACATGTAAATGAAACCATAGGGTGACTCATGACCATTTGATATGAGACTCAGTAGTGAGAGGCTCAAATATGAATGAGTCTGTGCTTACTATACATGGATTAAAACTTGTAGAGCTGCTCAATAGCTGTTCCTGCTGTTACAGAAACAGTGGAGGAAGGCATTGTTTGTTTATTTCATGAAATTTATGCACCGGTTGATTGTAAACAAAAAACCCTCAAAGTGGGTCAAACATTGAAAACAACCATTAAACAATTTAAAACAACTATATAAAGCATTCAAAAAAATTAAAATCCAATCAAAGACAGATTAAAACATATCTCAACTTTCTACATGCCTGGGTAGGCTTCCCTAAGCAAAAATGTTTTTATCAGGCACTCCCTTCCATTGGCTCCCAAGACAGACAGATGTGTCAACCAATAAATGTTGTTACCGTACATGCTTTCATGGTTTGCCCCCAAAGTCCTGGGAAATGGGATTTTCCAGGGGCCATGTGTGTTAACTGTGCTTTAAGGGTATGATGTAGATGTGAACACAAAGGGTATCTCATGTTTAACAGCAGAAGAGGTGCAAAGGTGTCAGAAGCCCGGGTCTTTCAGCTGGCTTCATTTGCAAATGAGTCTCAACCTCTTACCTTAATCTGAATACCTCATCACTTAATGTTCTGCTTGGCTGCTGGCACATTGCTTATTTGCTTGAGCATCATGTGACAAATATTTTATTTATTTTTTTAAAAAGAAATACCGTAGATATTTCTACACACATATGCTTACATTCCATCTATATGTGGAGCACAATCAGTTTTTTAAAAGCTTTGTTTGGAGAGAGATCACTAACAGTCACAATCGGTGTCGATCAGTGTTCACCTTGGTGAAAGGTGAATGCATCAATATCGCTTTGCTTGGGTCTTAAAATAGCTAATCTTTTTTTATTATTACAATAAATAAGGTTGTCCAGCTTATCACTGTTTATTTCGGAGAAGGAAAGGGCAGAAAGATTGTTTAAGCATTGTTTTCCTCTCTTCAATAACCCTGTTGGCTCCTTACTTGAATTCTTCAGGTTAATCACAGCACATACCAGGGCCAAATGCATTGTTAATAGTTACAGATTAACCACCAAGGTCAGTGTCTGCAGGATACAAACTGCTATGGCAGAGCAGAAAATGTCAGTGGACCTTAACAGGACATTTTGGACGTGTACCCTTCCCTGCAGTGGAATGCAACTGTAAACTCTATGTCTGTTTGCGCATATCGCTGAGGGCACAGCAGTTACTATCTCCACCAACTTGGTGGAATCTGCCTAACACACATATAGTGTTTCCACAGCCACACAGATTGTCCCCTTGTTATATTTATTGTGTTAACACTTAGGAGCCCAACCAGAAACTATGCCCTCGGGACATGAAACGAAAAGGCAGCCGGTGTCTTAGCTGAATTATAGCAAGGGCCGGCAACCTTTTTGGGCCTGTGGACACATTTGCCATGGGCGCCAGTCACTATCTGTTTGCTGTGCACGTTTCGTAGCATAAAATGGCAGCTGCGAGGGTGTGGCATAATCAAAGATGGCTGCTGCTTCTAAAAGAGCAGAAAAAGAGACAGGAACAAAAACCAGTGTGGGCACTGTCAGGGACTGGCTGGATGACAAGGAGTGGTGGGAGGCACCAGCCAGGGAATGCCCAAGGGAGATCCCGGAGGAGGAAGGCTCAGAGCTCGGGGATTGGTGGTGGGACACTGAGGAGAGGTCGGGGGAGCAGTTTGGGAGGAGGTGCTGGATACCGACGGGACAACAGGTTTAGTGAACAGGAGGAATCTGTGAGAGGGAGCAGTTCAGACTCCAAGGCTGAAGCAAAGGAGGAGGGTTAAGATATTGAATAATCTCTGGGGTTCCCTCTCCTGTTGAGACAAGCTCCCCTCCCCTCTGGTCTCCAAGAACGTGCAGGATCACGAGGAGAGCAGAACAGAAGCCAGAGGTGTGCAGACACAGTTTGAGACTGCTTGGGAGAGGAGGAGCCTTAGCAGGAGTGGAAGACAGGGACCTCCAGTCCTGGCAACTACTCTATAGGAGCAAGACCTACTGGGAAGTGTTGCTGAGCTATTATGCAGTTTACTTGAATAAAGAGCTAACTTCAGTGTCAACTGACTCTGCTGCTTCTTGCTGACCAGCATCTGACTCCAGCCCTGACAAGCATGCACCTTCATGAATGAAAGAAAGGCACTTACACCAGCCCCTGCCACACTCACTCTGAGAGTCTCCTCCACTGTTTGGATGGAAGGTGGGTGTCCAATCCCTGGAATGAAATGAAATGTGGGATTATTTAAGGGGCCATGTTCAATGTAGGGAAGGCCAAGCCAACACAAACAAGAGATGAGCAGGAAAAGCAAATCAGCTATTGCGTATCACATTTTTTTAAAGGATATTTACTGAGACTTCACATGGGTCATAGCAAGTACTAGTGGGCAGACTGGTACCTGCAGCTGCTGGTCTGGTAATTGGATACAGCAGACTATCAAGGCACAACAGATGGTACTGGACAGCATCAACATCCCAACTGCTCAGCCACCCAGCGTTTCCAGTGCTGTTAAAGTTGCTGATGACATCCAGCATATCTTATCTATACATATAATAAAATGTAAGAGTGTTGTCACGCTGCAGTTCACTTGGTGACAGATGGGTGGTACTGCAAACTACAGCATGTCGAGGGGTTGTGGGTGGGTGACTGAGGTGGGAGACAGCCCAAAGAGGCTATGGCTCTGCTCCCCTGGCTCCTCTGCTTGCTAGGGGTCCCAGGATCCAGACCCCCAGGCTGACTGGCTCTGCTGCCGTCCACCTTCTTCCTCCTTGGTCAGCTTGGGGATCCACTGCTTCTGCTGCTGCCAATTTGGATGAAGAATTGGGTTTGCAGAAGGAGCAGTGCAAGGCGGAGGAAGCCATGGCTTGGGATGAAGATTCAGTCTGGATAAGGCAGTGGCAGATTTACAGGCCAGCCAGCTGGCCACCACTTCTGGCTTCCGTCCTGAATTTCAATGGTACTACTGTCAGGAGGACTAACGCTGTGTGAAAAATGGACTCGACACATTTTTCACTTGCGTATTATAGTGCTTTTTTATTTTCTTGTTTAAAATATCAAAATTACAAATGCAAAGTATAATTTGGTTATGATTTCCTATACATAGTTTGTGACTTTCTATAGTTTTTATTTTTAGTGAATAAAGAGATTTACTTTCATTATATTTTGTATAAAGTAGTTTATATTACAGTATTACAAGAGGGAGGTATCACATGCTTGAGGGAACCTGGAGATTTGCAGAAGTACTAAACCCCCAACCCAACCTTACAGGAATCCATCTCACAAAAGCCGCTCATCATCTTGCAAGTCTTCTTCGCATTTTAGCTGTGCTCTCCCATCACCTAGTCCTGTGCAGATCTTGTCTGGCTGCTCATCTGCCTTTCAGCAGGAAGTGCTAAACTAATGAGTGCCAAGGAATTTTCCAGTGCTGTCTCTAAAAACTTCCAGTGAGTAAGACTGCCCAACCAGGTTGTTCCACCAATTTCTCAGACAGGAAGCTTCTTCTCATGCCCAAGTCGAATCCATCTTCCCTGCACTTCAGCTCATTGTTCTGTGATTTTTGTTACATTTCCTAAGTGGTGTTATAGGAAGGACAGAGAACCTGCAAAGACCAAAGGCTATGGTCAAGTCAGAGTTGAGGGACCCTTGACAGAGTGAAGTTTGGTAGGCTCAGTTCTTCATTAGCTCCACCTCATCTAGTGCAGGTTTAGTGCAACAACAGGCAACAAGGAAATCATCATTTAAACTTTCCCACTACCCAAGCCAGGTACAGTGATGGTGTGATATATAAATTTGAAGTCTTAATCCAGAATTTCATGGTTAATGAGCCAAGGGATTCCCTTCTCACCAAACATTTAATTGAATGTATTAATTCTGGCCCACTAACACCTACCCTAAAAAAAGGCAGTGAAAACAAGACCACGGTTCCAAAAGACCCACAAGCAGACTGGGGTGAGCAAGGGCAATTCTATAATTGTGGAGCTGCCAACAAGAATAACTTTTTATGCATGCCTGCAGTCTGAATATGTTGCATGAGTAATGTTACCAACATGCTCACAGTGCATTCCAAAGAGCAAATGTAGCAAGCTGATTAGCGTGTTGGACCTGGAGACATAAATCCTTGGTGACCTTGGGCCAGTCACCTTCTCTCAGCGAAGCCTACTTCACAGGGATGTTGTGAGGGGGCGAAATGTGGAGGAGACGTATGCATAGATGCCACTGAGGTCCTTGGGCTAAGGAAGTAGGTTATGGAGTAAATCAAATCCTATACATGTCTATTCAGAAGTCCCATTAAGGTCAATGGAGCTTAATTCCAGGAAAGTGTATATGCTACAAGTCCATACACTTACCTGGAACTGAATTCCATTGAACACAGCACAGACTTGCTTCAGAATAGAAATGTATATGATTAGGACTGCATTATGAACCACAGAGAGAGAAAGAGGAAGTAGCTTCTCAGGTAAATTCCACCCCCAAGCTGTTTATAGAGCTTTTATGAAGGAAGTTGTGGATTGCGCCCAGAAGACAACAGGGAAGCACGACAAGTGTTACAATGTGTGGATTTATTGCCCTTCCCCATCACAATGGCATAGAAAAGAAACAGTCTCGCAGTTTATTAGACAATATTTATTATTAAAATATTGTTATACCAAGTGGAATGCTACAGCAATCTCGGTATAGGGCGGCATAATAAAACGGTCAGGTTTACGTTTAAATACTTAAGATAACTTAAAATGCACCCAAAATAAAGGGGGAAAAACACCCCTCACTGTCTTTGGCAGAAAAAAGTTCACAGCACAAAAATACTTAAAACAGGAATACCAATATTAATGCAAAATATATTAAGCTGTGTATCTTTCTCTCATAACTTTTTTGCTTTGTTTTGTTTTTTTACTTTGTAAACAATGCACAATAACTGAACACCTTTTTACATACTTATATGAAGGGGGATTTTTATTTAAAAAAAATGCAGTTGTCCAGCAAATGCACACGTTTAGCAGAGACAAAGGTGTGTGAAGGCAGAATCAAGAAAGCACCAAGGTTTGGTGAATATTGCAACTGACTACTGCCAGAAGCCAGCTGTCAGTAGGCAGGGGAGTGTAAAAGGCTCCTGCGTTGTACTGCAGATTCTGGAGTGGTTCTAGAGAAATGATATACCAGTAATCAGTCCTTGTCCAGAACTTTTTCTTAAAGGCACATTCGTGACACAAAGAATCTGCATATTCACTCGCATCATTCCCACAAATGCCCTTTTTCTCTTTTAGAAAACTACTACTAGCTGCTGGCCACATTCTCCACTTCATAAACACACAAGGCTCCAAGCACAAACCCCCACACACATACCGCACCATACTTCCCTCGCTCTCTTGAAATAGTTCCAATTCATTTCTAAATGATTTTCGCCTGCAAATCAGCATCGCTCAGATCAGTGAGAGGCCCAAACCATGATCCTGCTTTCAACCACATGGCATTCTCTGCTGATGGGAATGGCACCAGTTTTATACAAACTGGGGATCAGGGCCATTCATCCCAATACAGCTGTGCTGATCTATACCACATGGGATGCCTCTGCCTTAAAAAAAAGAAGACGACAACAGCTTGGAAACAGCAATCCAGGAACAGAAGCACTTGGCTTGTGGCTGCTGTTCAAACAAAGAGCAGGGAAATTCCAGTCTGAAGCATCATGGGAAATTGCTTCAAAGGAAATGGAATCTGAAGGACTCTGAAGGCGGATATTTAACTCCGGACAAACAGGATATGAAATGGAGGAAAAGAAAAAGCAAACACTGAAGAAATTCTGAAAACAAAACAAGGAGTGGGGGGAAAACTTGTTTAAGTGATGTGGAGCAAAGAGAGATCAAGCAGATCCACTGCAGATATCATAAAGGGGACAGGAAGATCCAAACAGAGGGGCGGTGGCTGAAATGTTGATTACTATTTGGGCTTGTTCTTATATAAGTTATTTACAAAAATAAAGACAGAGATGGGACCCATCTCCTCTATTCCTCTTTCCCCAGTACCTGTGACAGGCCATGTGCTATCCCCCAGGCAATGGGAACACACTGCTAGCAATCCCCAGTATCGGCAGCAGTCTTTCTGCCTGGGAGCTGAAAAGTGGACGGGGGGGGGGGAGTGGGGAGGGGAGAAGGTGCAAGGAATTAGTTCTAGCCACACCAAGCACCAGACAAACACTCTTTGCTTACAACAGCTTACACTTCAGGTCCAGGTACCTGCCAGGAGCCCAGTGATTCAGGAGTATCAACCCGTTTGGTGCCAAACCCCAGCATGCCCCCCCCCCCGCTGCTGCCCTGCACTCTGTTGGGCCATATCCAGGCAGCACGAGAGTCCAACCTGGCTTCGCCGTTTGCCTTCCCATCTCTTGGGAACGCCAGTGGCTAAGAAAGTCATGGAGCAGTTGCTTCTGTGCAAGGACTGGCCTCAATTGATGGTGCTGCAGCTGCTGCTGCTGCTCAGTCCACTGGTGGAAGGGAGAGACCTGCCTGGGCAACCGTGAACGCTCACAACCCAAACAGAGAGGCATGCTGCCGCCACAGCTTTGTGCCTGAAAAAATCAAAGGATTGGCGTGGGGTTTTCCTTCAAGTCCTTCTTGAAAAGTCTTTGCCCTGCACGCCGCACGCCATCCTAATTCTCTGAAGGCTTCCTTCGGTCCTTGCTCTCTTGGTTACCGTCCCCTGATAAGGCAGCAATCTGCTAAGGAGTGGCAAGATCTGGTCATGTGCTTGGAGGATTCCCACTCCCCAGTTCCTCAGATGAGAATCTCCACCATGTCCGACAAGTCCACGGCTTTAGCAGCTGGCAAAATCTCTGCGAGGAAAAAGAAATACAGCCCATGTTATAATGCAAAGTGCTTTGCGGAGGAGTGCAAAGCTTTGCAAGGCAGCAGTGCAAACCATCAATGACCTCAGTGTGTCTTCTGTAGTCGAACCTTTTATCCTAAGGACAGAAACTAAGGGGGTGAGGGAGGCTCAAGAGCCATCTATGGAAAAATAACTTAGCAAACAGGCAGCCCGCTGGGGGAAAAAACTTGATGGGCCAAGGCACTAAAACCTGCAGCGTTTGCCTCATGCTAATGAAACACATGTCACATTGACCTAACCATGGGCATCTGTCATTCATTCAACCCACATGTTGGAGGAGGCTGATCAAATCCAGCTCCCAGTATGAAGCTGATGCATGCCTAGGCACCTTCTCTTTGTAGGTTCAAGGCAGGGGATAAATATCTTGGGTTCACAGCTCTGAGTGTGGAAAGAGCCCCCCCAAAACAGGTAGAGGTAATTACCATCATCTCTGGAGGGTGGGATGGGTGGAGAGTAGGAGAAGGAAGACACTCAAGATTTCCCCTTCCTGTCTTGAATCCTCCTTCAGAACTTTTCCTCTCTGCGCCAAGCTATTTCAACAATGGGAAGTTGGGGACATCTGGGCTTTATTGTGGAAAAGGGTCTCTAAGAGACTACTAAGGAATTTAGGGAGCTTTAATCAATGCAGCCTTTCCGCATAAGCCTTTGTTTAATCTCCCCTCTCTCCCCCCTCCAAACACACTGCCCCCCCACCACTTTCTGCTCCACCTGCTCCTAGAGGATAATCCTGTACCGCATTGCACGAAACTCATGATTAGTCACTATGGCAGGAATCTGGATCCTGGCATTTAGCCTGCTGAAAGCAGCTCTGTGTTCACCTCTTAGTTATGTGAACCTTGCCTGGCATCCCTGGTGGGGGGTGGGGAGGCAGTTCACAGGGTTTACTGCAAGCACAGCTATTAGCAGAGCCCATTAGGAGATTGGCAGGCACTGGGGTAGCCTCACAGCCGCACTCCGTAGGTTAGAGCAACCGCTGGCACTCACCTAGGGAATTTGCTGCACTACCACTGCTGGTGCTGCTTTCAGGCTGGGGTTCATCACACTGAGTCCCCTCGGGTAAGCCTTCTGTCTGCGTACTCCCATCTTTGCTGCCGTGTTTGGCATGGAAGGCATGAGGGACACAAGCTGATGTGGCGGCTGCTTCTGCTGAGGCTTTGGGTGCTGGAGGAAGGAGAAAAGGAGCCCCATTTAGATGAGCAAACACAATAGAAGTGAGAAGAGGTTTGCAAAATTTGAGGAGCTTTCCAAGAATAAGCCCTTGTGTGTGTTTTGGGGTTCCTAGAACTGTATGCTAATACCCTCTTCTGCATTTTATCCAGAACATGAGCATCCACAAGTGTCCAAGCTTTGCTTCCTGAAACGGACTCCTAAGCAGCACAATAACAAGTGGGTGCTAAAGAATGCCGATTCCATATAAAATATAGCTACCATCAAGTGTTTCATGGGAAGCTTAACAGGAGCTAGTAGAAAAAGCACCCTTGTATACATTCTAGATATAGACTCCCTCCCTTTGTCTAGCATCAAGCAAAGCCTCTATTACCTGGACTCCCTCGGGAACCACTTTCGCTGACAGAGGCACCTGGCCAATACTGGGTACCAGAAGCGGCAAAGATGGCGGGCACAGATTTGGCAGGCCGCAGGGAGCCCTGGTTAGCCTTGCTAGGGTCCTTGCGAGAGCGCTGCTGTAAGACTTTGATGACAGCATCCTTCTCGAGTATTTGCGCATGAAGTACTTTTAACCTGGCAAGTGAGAGGGGGGAAACACAATGTGAGGAAAAAGGCAGGGTGACATCAGAATATGCAGGAAGCATTCTTTTCGAAGCATCTGAAGATGAACCCTGTGGGATCAGACCAAAGGAAGCCAATCTATTTCAGCATCCTGGTCCATCCAGAGGCCTATGGAAAATTCAGAAGCAGGACAGGTGCTCTAAACCCTGCTGTTGTATTTTGTGGTTCTTGTTTTTAATCTGCAAGCTGCCTTGAAAGACAGGGTAGAAATATATATATATATGATAATAATTGTTTCCCCAGCAACTGACATTCTGAGGCATGCAGATCCTGAAAGTAGCATGCAGCCATTAGCACTCCTAACAATGGAGAAGAACATAAAAAGATCTATCCTGGATCAGACTGGAAGCCTTTCTAGGCCTTCGGACTCTAGTTCTCCTGCAGCTCAATGGAGATTTCCCTCCAAGCCCTGTCTCTGTTTTTCCTGCTGTTGACTAGTTAAGGGACTTCTCAGAGGCACCAGGAGCACAAGCTTCCCTCTGGCATGTTTTTTTCAGGATGTAAGCAAAGTAGCCATTTTTTCAAGGCATGCAGTGCACCAAGGGGACCAATCATTCCCTTTGCATTGGGACCAGAGCAGTGGACGAGTAACCCTGTATGCCATCTAACGCAGGACTAACCTGTTCTCCATCTCCTGATGTTTGTGGTTTGCCAGCAGCAGGTCCTCATCAAAGCTGCTGTTGGGCGAGTGGCGTGGAGAGTGGTTGATGATGGTGGTGTCCCGCTGTGCAGCCGCCGTGGCAGCGGCATCCATGGCAAACTGCCTCATGGTGCACTCTTCCAGGTACTTTTGCTCCCACTTGGTCATATCAGCCTCCAGGGCCAAGATCTTCTCTTCTCTTTCTCTCAGCTGCTCAGAGAGCACGTGGGGGTTCAGCTCGGGTGATGCTCCACTAGGGGCTCCCATCTGTCTCTAGATCATCAGTGAGGAAGAGAGGCCCAAGTGAGAATGCATTCTGGGCTACTGGTGGAAATAGCCTATTAACACACCTACAATAATGTGCTTGGTGTTGGGAATGACCCAGAATTAACAGTGCAAACCCAAATGTGTCCACTCAGAAGTTCCATTCACACCACTGGGATTTATTTCCAGGTTATTGTGTATACAACTGTAACCCAAACAACTTTTGAGAATTTGGGCACTTTTAGTTTTAAAGGAATCCACATCTATTAATCGTATTATTTGTAATATTAATCTCTTCAGGATGTGGCTCCAAATTTGCCACCTGAGGCTTCAGGACCCCCAATGTTATTGGGTTGGAGATGCCACTGTTCTAATATTTTATAAGCATTTCCTTTCAAGTTACGGAAAAGTGAAATTGATGGGCATCTTTCAAGGGGAAGAAATAGGATTGCAACTCGGCCTTCCTTCTCACCTGCTGAGCCCGCAGCATCTTCAGCTCCTGCTCCAACCGGGTGCGGAGACGCAGTTCCAGCTGCTCGCGTTTTTCGCAGGCAGCTTGGAGCTGGCCCAGTGCCTGCTGCAGCCTCTCCACTTTCTCCACATACGCCCGTTTCTTCCTCAGCTCGTCCTCTGTTTTGGCGGCCCGAGCCTGGGCACTGCTCAGAGCCTGTTCCAGCAGCTCTGCCCGCCGGCGTTGGTCATCGTTCGCGCTGTGCAGCCGTGCAACCTCCTGCTCTAGCTTCTCCCTTTCCTGCTGGTGCTCATAATCTGGGAGAGAACATGAGGAAAAGGCAAGGTCGTTACAACCAATCCATCATTTGGGATTGGGGGGGGGGGCAACACAGCCAAAAGCCAACCACACAGTATCAACCAATAACTTTTAGCCACTACAAACTAAAGCAGCCATTCAGCAGGTCATGGGGAGAGAAATGGGTGTTGCCTCCATTCTTAGTAGCCATTGACCTTTAGCTTGTTTAATTTTTCCATGGGGTTGTGGGGGGTGGAGGGAGGTTACATTGGGCCTGTGCCCAGGAAGCTGACTGACACCATGGGGCAGGGGAGTGTACCAATTTGTGCCAAGATGCTCTCTCTTATACTATGGATCCTAGGTATCAATGCCCTGAATTAGGTGTTCCCACACTGTTCGTTTTCCATGATATGATCATGATGGGGGCACCATGCACATTTCCCACAATGAACAAAAAGAAAAACCTGTGGGAACTTGGCACAGTCATCTGAAAAGCTTCAGTTATTGTTATAATTAACTGTATTTGTAGTCGCTTTCCTCACAAAAGCGAATTGCACGAAAACCAATGTATATACATGCCTAAAATAAATACTACTTAAGTGTTTGCAGTTTTATACCGTGCATGTCTGGACTGGCTACAGAGCTGCCTCCCTCATACCAGGAACCAGGAGGAACAGAGCTCTGGCAGTTCCTGCATTGGTTCTGGAGATCCCTTCCCCTCACTCTCATAACTCTGAGCAAGGGAGCTTCTTCCCAGGCCACAAGAAGTGGGGTTGATATAAAGCTGAATCAATACAAGCAAAGGACTGGGGCTTGGTCCATAATTTAGTTTCAACAATGAAGAGCCACTAACAAAGAGGCCATTGGGGTATATCCCTTTTTACTGCAGCCCTAACAAACTTATGAGGGAGTAAGTTATTTCTGAGTCATTGTGCACAGGGGATCTTGCTTAAGAATATCAGTTTTACATTTACAAGGCCAGGAAGAAAGATCTGCTTCTGAGAGGGAGCAGGAGAAATCTTCAAGGACTGAAGGCATTTCCTTAAGTTGGATATTGAAAACTTAAGAACAAGTACTATCCCCATCCATTGGCAACTATCTCTCCTTTTTCAAAAAATTCAGAACAATAGCAGGAGAGAAGGAGAGAGAGGGAGAGGGAGGGAGAGAATGAACAAGTTGGGCCCAGGACTCTCAACAGAGGGAGTGTAGCTTGTGTGCTGGAACAGCTGTAACAGCCACTGGAATGCAAAGAATCCAGGTCACACTGATGGCTGTGGTGATTAATGCCTCTAGTTTAAGTGCCAAGAACAGCTTAGCGCTCTCTGGGGAATGGCAAAAAGCTTCCAAGAGAGGATACGCCTCCTCTTCAATCTTAAAGGAACCTTTACTTTTCCTCCCTTCCCAACCCATTCACAGGAAAGCATCAGGAATAAGGACCACAGTGTTAAAAAACAAACAAACCCAGCCCAACTAGGTTAGAGCTACAGTCACAACAGCAGAAGCCTTTTTAAGAGACTTACTTTGGGCAATAAGTTTTGCCATAGTCCCTTGGTTCCCTTCTTGGTTTTCCTGTGCCCGGCTGGCCAGCTGCTTGTTTGCAGATTCCAGCCTCTCTGTGGCAAAATGAAAGAAAATAAATAAATCAGGATTTAATTTATTTCATACAGAGGTTCATGGAGTAATAGGAAGGAGTGGTATAACCTGTCAAGTGATGGCAGTCTGCTACCAATATGTGGTCCTCCAGTTGTTGTTGGACTCCAACTCCTATCAGTCCCAGGAAGCATGGCCAATGGTCAGGAAATATGGGAATTGTAGTCCAACAGCAATCTGAAGGGCCACAAGTTTCCCATTCCTGTTACAGACAGTAATGGCAGGGTTGCATGGCTACTAGCAATGACGCTTTGATGGATCAGAAAATCTTTGTTATATATATTTGTGGGAGCTGAGAGCCATGACGTCCAGAGTTCCCAGTTTGGCTGCTGAGTGAGTACCTTTCGGTGAGTACCTATTTAAAGTAGAACCAACACTCTTACCACATTTTTTGCTTTGTTAGGTTTCTTTATTATATTTTTCTTCTAGTGCCAGGGTATAGAAACTTAGGGGGAGATTTCCAACATTAATTATACTAAGAGCATGCCCACAGAAATATATTGATAAGTAATGCAAATCCATTTATTTCAGGAGGTCTACTCCAGAGCATGATTAATGTCTGATATTACCCAAGGTATTTAATTTTTATTATTATGTGGCTTCCAGGGTCTGCCAAGCTAAACAATGCAGGTTGGAAAGTTTTCCAAACAATGGTTTGGAGGACTGGATAAGCCATGGGCTTGCACGCTCCTCGGCTCTCATGTGCACAGCTTCCCTCTTTATTGTCAGCTCATAGCTAGACAGATTCCCATAGGCATACACACTGCAAAATCACAACTGGGAGCCCACAATTTAACAGACAAGATAGAGAAGTCACATGCAAGAGGAGGAGGAAATGCATAAGTCTGTAGCTCATTCACAATTATATGAATAGAGTCAGGGCCTCTGGTGAGCAGACATGCAATTCGGCTGCCTGCCTAAGGAGTTTGCTTTAAAGCAGGAGAGGCTAAACTGCGACACTCCAGATATTGCCAGACTCTGAAGTTTTATCAGTATCAGTCAGCATGGGCAATGGACAGGAATGATGGGAGTTGTAGTATAACACCTGAAGGTCCACAGATTCCCCCATCTCTATTTTAAAGGTATACAGGATTGGAAGCTTCAGTCATGTATGCATCTTTCTTATAACAAAAATCTCCTCTCCACAGATATTGGGACCAAGTATACTAGGCCATCTCTGTCATCTTACCTTTCAGATCTCGGTTGAAGTCCTGCAATCGCCGCATCTCTCCATCCTTCTTGTTCCTCATTGCCTTCTCCAATGCCTCTCTCTTAGAAGATGCCTTCATTAGGTTTTCATAGTCTTCTGAAATTCGCTGAATCTCTGTTTCCAGCTAAAGAAGACAGCAAAGAGACTTTAGTTAAAATGAATAGTCTGTAGGAGAAGATATATGAATGCCCCTTAGTGATAACTGCTCAAGATATGTACTTTGCACACTGAATGGGAATATAGACAACCATCTCTTAATATCTGGAAGATAAATCAAACAAGCCAGTGTGCAATTCAGATTTCCTAAAATGCCTGTGCCCCATGCTCTGCTGCTTTGCTCAGCTATTTAGCATAAGCTGGGGCTTGAGCTCTCAGCAGTTAACAGGGCTTGGCGCTTATTCTGAAAACAAGCAATAAAATTGACCCTATCACCCTCCCTCTGTTTCTCCCAGAGAGGCTATCAGTGCTAGACAAATCCAAATGGTGCTTGTATATTCTGCACTCTTTCCTTTTCTCTTTTCTCTTCCCTCACCCCCACCCCAGTACCAGCTGGCAGGGTCCTGACATCCAATTATGTGTTCCATTTTTACCCCTTTCCTTTGCAGGCTTGGCACATTCCCTCTGCATCCCCACCTCTGCAGCCCTGGCACGTGCCCCTTACAGTCCCCAAATAACTCGCTAGTTCAAAAGGGAGCAGTCTCACCCTTGGCTGAAGCTGGGACACAACAGGCCTCTCCTTGTGCGCCTTTGCACAAAAGGCTTTCTGTGACTCGCCTTAGTGCAGACCCCAACAGGGAGGGCTTGATAGGGAGAGGGCACAACTGCTAATAGAGGTGGTGAATGGACTCTTTTCTATGCACTCAACAACTGCTGCAGCTTAAGACCTGTTGTGTGCTGTGGTGCTTGTGCTCCACAGCTGCCTAATGGGGAGGGGGGGTGATTAAACAAAATTAAGGGAGATGTATTTTCATGACAGCTGTTCTGGGGGACAAAAGACAAGAGTCAAAGGATTTCAGGAAATGCTCCTGAAGACAAGGCTGGGGTTGTGAGGCATTTTCTAGGGAGCATCAGGACTGCTCCCAGCCACAATGGCTGGTTCATAATGGCCTGGATATACACTTTCACAACAGCATACCCTCCAACATTTCTCTGATGAAAATAGGGATGTCCCATTCCATAATAACTTTACTATTTATACCCCAGACACTCTTACTGGGTTGCCCAGCCACTCTGGGTGGCTTTCAACATATATAAAAACAACAAAACATTTTTTTAAAAAACTTCCCTATGCAGGATTGCCTTCAGACAGCAATGAAAATAAGGACATCCTACCATACCCTCCAACATTTCTCCAATGAAAATAGGGACGTCCTAAGGAAAAGCAGGACATTCTTGGATCAAATCAGAAACCGGAACGGCTTCTCTAAATCAGGGACATCCCTGGAAAACAGGGACACTTGGAGGGTCTGCTACATCAAGGGGACCAGTCTGAGGCCCACACTCCCTTTTGGGAAACCTTTGAGAGCCACATGCCTTTGATGGCAGGACCAGAGTCAAAACTGGGCTAAGCAACAAATGTAAATTTTAGCTTTGTACAGTAGGCTAGAAACACACCAATGGTTCTATCATGCATCCATGCAAGCAAGTAAGCAGGATGCATTATCAGAGTTCCAAGGAACATTCCAACCAAGCAAAAACACCTGGGGGGGTGTACAGTAGGACTAGTAAAGTGTATAAACTGGGAGAGTTCCAAGGGCCACATGTGGCCCCCCCGGCCCACACTTATGGGCCAGAGCTTGTTGACATGACTACCTTCCTTAAAAACTGAGCCAGGTCTCTGCATCTAGTCCTAAAATCATACTGGGAGATACAAGCTAGCTCTATAGCTCTATTGGGGAAGAGAAACACTAAAAAAAAATCCAGCATTAACATTCCTGGTTCTTTCAACAGAGTATGCAAAGAAAGCAACTTTAGCTGTGAACCTTCCCTACAGTTTAAAAGCAACCCTCCTACCATAGCTCCCCTACAAAAACTGGTGCCCTCCAGACCTTCTTTGCTTCAATTTTGCATACTGAGTATGTATGTTGAGGATATAAAATTATTCCATTGGTTTTAGGCTTCAAAGAAATTATAAATTGTGGACAAAAACCTATGCTTATGCTCTGTAATTTTATGTGATATATTGTCCCCTTTCCTATAGCTTCTGCTTGGATTTTTTTAATAAATAAAATATCCAGCACCCTGAGGTGCTTCTTCTCTCTTTTTTCTGGTTTGCTACAGTTCCCAGCATCCTCAGCCAGCCTGGCTGATGGTAATAGATGCTGCACCTCTGGGAGGAGCCATGGTGGGGAAGGCATGCTGGCAGTCTTGCTACCAGCTATGTCAACTTAGAAGAGAGGCAGTCAAGAAGTGGCTTTAAGGAATCCATTTCTTACGTCAAACAATGGATTTAACCTCTAGAACAGCGGCTGTGACTCTTTCTCAGTCACATTCCCTCATGGGCAACCTCCCAGAGGCTACAGGTCAGTGGTGAGTAGGGCCAGAGACAATAGTGGGTGGAGCAAAGAATGCAATTCTTACCTTTGTATAGTGGGCTACATTCCACTCATACATGACCAGAGGCTTCCACAAACACCCCCATCCTCCTCTCCACCCTCCATCCAGACAAGCAAGCAGCAGCATCACTACTCAAGGCTACATTCCAGCTAAGCAAATACACCAGATGAGAGAGCACCACAGACCTGGTGAACGGTACAGCCAGACAACACTTGGAAGACCAAGATGGCCACATCAGACCCTGCCCCTTGGGCCGGACGTTCCTCACCCCAGGCTCTTGCACCTTGAGGAGCAATTGTCAGGCATGGAGTATCTTGCCTGGAATAGCTGCAACCCATAAGGGGGTCTGCATCTCTTGCAAGTGCTTTGGGTCGGGTGAGCTCCTCAGAAAACAACAGCTACTATGCCTGCTCTTTTACCTTCTGTATGCAGCTGGCTTTTTCGCCGTAGTTTTCCACTTCCCTCCGCAGCATCTCGTTTTCCCTGCGGAGCTTCTCGTTCTCTCTCAGCAACGTCTCGTTGTCCATCAACACGGCTTTCATTTGGGACAAGTGGCTACTGGCAGAAGCAGCCTGGGCTGACATAAGAGCCTCCATCCCAGCAGGAGTGAGAGACCCCAGAGGACTATGGCACAGGGCAGCCTGTTGGTGGGGCAGGTAAGCTTGGGGCATCTGGGCCTGCATCACTCTATAAAGAAAGCAGAGATGAAGGAATTAAAGGCAAGCACTTTGGGCAAGAAGGCCTGAGCACGGATTTTTGCAGCAGTACTGTGGAAACCCTAGTTCCAAGCAGGTACCTGATGCACTCAAATGAACAGCCCAAAATACTAGGCCTCAAGGATACGGCAACTTGAACTTATTGCTTTAAAACCTAATGGTACAGGGACTTTTCACATTGACTTTTCACTAACAGTATAATCCTATACATGTTCAGTCAGCGAAAAATCCATGAGGCTTACTCCCAAGCTCAGCAATTCAACTAAATTCTTGCTAACACAATGGGATTTCCACCCGCCTTCCTGTGTGCACCCTGAACCATCATCCTGTCTGCACCCTGGAGGAGAACTTTCCAATTCACAAGGAGAAATGTCACAATACCGCTACACTGAATACCACTCCAAGGGTCTGGGGAAGCAAGCCAGATTGTTTTAGACTCCTATTGTATTCCTTCATAAATTACTCTTCCCACTCCCCCACCCAGGGTTATAGGAGGCACATCAGCGAATTATTATAGGCAGAAAAGATTCTTGAATACCTCCCAATTTATTTTTTGAGAAAGACACAGCCCCTATTTCATAAGACATGGACTCCATGGCATCAGTCAGTGCCAACCACTGATTTAAAAAATGTAACTTTTCACTGGCCAAGTTTGACTGCGAAGGAAAGTGAGGGTCAATCAGAATAGTTAAGAGGAGGATAAGAACCGGGGTAAAGAGGAGTCTATGTTTAAAGCCATAATATTTTCGCAAGCATTGCATCCTTACAAGCTACTCCTTCCCAGACTCCCTGTGTTTGTAGAGCAAACATTATCTCGCTCATCATTTGGCACATGTTTAAAACACAGAGGAGTACAGAATTGTGTTGAAAGAAGCAGCCACTCACCACAAACTTTTACAGCTCCTGGCATTAAAGAAACCAGTATTTTGATTCACAATGGAATATATATTGCACAATCCATAAAGGAGAATGTGCCAGTTTGAAAAATTTGTATACATTAAGATTAATTTATTATTCTGCAGATTTGATTGATAATTCTGTGGCAGCTAAGATTACTACTGAAGTTACTTGTACCTGGATGCTAAATGCATTTACTTAGGCTACAATCCTAAACACGTTAGAGGAAAGCCCACTGACCAGAGTAAATATGCATAATATCGTGTTGTCAGAGAAGTAAGCCAATTTATGTCAATGGGTGAGCATCCATTGTGATGGTATATACCTATGGTTACTCAAAAGCAAGCCCCATTGAGTCCTCTCCATAATTATTTTGAAGTGTGTAGAGGACTACAGCTTAATCTGGGTATGTTCAAATGGCCAATAAAAACTAATTTTGTGAACTTGTTTAAATGCTCGTTATCTAGGTGCAATAATCCAGTATGGCCTGAGAATATGAAATGGACAATTTAGTAAATCTAGAAGAATCCATGATATGTACAACCCTGACTTTTTTTTTTTAAAAAAGAGGTTGCTCACAACTCAAACATCTGCAGAAGGACAGCTTGAAATTCTTAGAATTCAAATGACCACTTTCCTGGTGCCTGAATGGGAAGGTGTTGTCCAAGAATATATGATTTCATCTGACTGAGGCTTATTCAGACATTCTTGTGAAGTGATCTTGGAGCAAGCAAGAATAAATGCACCTTCCTCTCAGCATGTAGCCACCACCCTCTCCTTTTGTTCCCCTGGAAAGAGGCTTATTTCCTGTCTCCAACATTATCTCTTCCTGTCAGCATTCACTACCATTTGCCTCACAGAAAGCAAGCCGTGGTTCTGTTCCCAGTCTCCACCCCATGCTTTTATAAAGGGGCTGCTTTAGCCAGCAAGTCATAAACTGTGGCAGGCAACTGTGAAGCCAGCTATAAACGTCCTAAGACATCAGTAGAAATAGAATATTCCTGAGCAAGTAAGTCTTTCCTATGACAACTTCAGAATGATGTACAATGCCGAAGATCAACCTTCAGCATACTCATATAGTATGGCAGTGCAACTCACATTCTTGGAAGGCATGTTAATGAGATAGGATAAGTGCCCCATTTTCATTTTTTTTCTTTTTCAATTTTTTAAAATTGATTTTCCAAAATATTTTTTAAACAGATTAACAAACAAACATAAATCTCAACCATATTTAAACCAAACTTAGTAACATTGTCAAGTGACTTCCTCGTATCCCCCTGGTTGAATTTCAGTGTATATCATTTTAACGGTTTTCCAAAACTAGTCCCCCATTTTCAAGGCAGGGCAGACTTTGGTCACCTTGGTTCCACCTCTGAAAACACTCATCACTTACCACCCTCTAACCAGAAAAGGTTTTGCAAAGAACCACATGCAGTTTCTGCTAAGCAGAACATTGTTGCTCTCCTTCCCCACCTTGCTTACATGTGTCCTAGATTTAATCTTGCATATGCCATCTTCCTAAATAAGAAGCTGTACATGGTACAGGAAGAAAAGCAACTCTTTGACTCCTCCCCATCATTTTGTGCATGACTTGATTGGCTAATGGTGAAGCCCTGACCCGCCCTATCCCAAAACAAAGCCATGTGAACTTTGAGCCTTTTCACTTAGTTGCTTCATAGCTGAGGCTAAAAGTCAGTGAAGAAACCCTCTTCTCTTTTGTAGGGTGCTTCGTTCCTTCAAATATTTCTATGCAACCTGCTGCTTCTTTGCTTTCCTGGGAAAATGAGCATCTTTAGGCAAATGTCCATCTCTTTTTGCTTTGCTACCTTTCTACATTCACTAGTACCTCCTTCCAAAGTTCAGTTTATAGGGTGGTATATAAATTCAATCAATCAAATCAGAACCAAACATTCAAGCCCACAAAGGAAGGTGGTTTTCACAATTAAAGGTAAATATGGAAAAACAACAGCAATGGAAGCTAGTTTATACCTCTCAAGCTGATCAGGTACACAAATTTTTGAGTCTGTTATCTCCCATCTACCACATCCCACTTCCATTCATTACATTTCAAAATCACTTCCATTCTTGGAAAAAGGGAAGGTACTTTCCAACCAAAGGAACTGGAACAACCATGCAAAGCAACTTATCAGTTCTCCTCAAGCACCTTCCGAACACTTGCCAATCATGAATTTCCACCCTTGTGTCAACTGCATGACTAACCCAGTCCACCACCTAAGTCTTTGTGGAATCATCCCATCTTTCACCAACATCTGAAACACACGAGGGTGTGTAAAGAGCAACAGTGTGATTGGTTACCTGATTTCAGGATGCTGAAATGCTGGGCCTTCTCTGAAGTGATGCCTGGGGTCTGGGAGGTAACCCCCTGGTGCCTCCTGCGAAGGGATGACATAGGGGTATTCTGGAGGAGGCCCTCGAGATTCTGGTGCCTCAGAGGGCTTCCCTCTAGGGACAGAGAGATGGTGGTGCCTAGAGAGCTGAGGGTAGCTGTGAGAGGAGCTCATGTGGTTCTGAGCTTTGGCTCCGTTCCTCTCAAGCGACATCTGCAGGAGCCGTTCACTGAGCGACCTCACATGCCCGTGCTTCAGCTCCTTCAGCGACTCGTCCTGGTGTGGGCTGCTGGCGTCCGAGGTGTAGGCCCTGCGTTGCCCACCTTCAGCGTGTGCCCCGAGCGCGGCAACCCCAACCTGCTGGCCTCGTTGCGAGGCGTAATACTGAGAATGCGCTTTCGCCTCCTCGTAGGTGGGTAGCTCCTCTCCCTTGTGCTGAGGCTGGTAGAGATGGTACATATTGTTCTCCAGGTAGAAGTGGTCGCCATGGTGCTCCTGGCCCTGTGGCTCCTGCCGTGTGGACTGTTGGACCATCTGGCTCTCCTCCTGGGTGAGGCTCTCAAGGGAGGACCGTGGGCTGCCACCGCTTCCTCCTCCACGCAGGGCCTGCTGCTGTATTGCCAGGAGAGTGCGGTTCTCTGTGAGGTTGCCGTACCTCAGCTGCTCCTGGATGAGGCGGTGAAGGACAGTCCCAGAGGAATCCTCAGCTGTCCTCATTCTCAGCTAAACTGGCTGCCCACAAGCGCTTTCCAAAGGTACAGAAGATACTATCCCCGGAATCTAACAGTGACGGCCCAGCCAAATGATCCTAAAAGTGAAGAGAGCAAGAGTCAGTAGGGATAGAAAGCACTGCTCGGTTGAGTCTGCAGGAAGAAATCCTTCCAGTTTTCCATCTTGAGATTTAAGGGACTAGGACCTGGTTTTTAAAAAGGTCACATGCCCCTCATGAAGGCCACCTAAGCTAACAGGGTTGTTGTGAGGATGAAATCACATATCTTTACATGTTTCTTGGAGAAAAGCTGGGATGCCAGCGTGATAAACATTAACTAGTTGTTTGTTTTAATTGCTCATTTATATCTGATGTGTGTCTTTCAGAATTCTTGGGGTAAATGCCATAAATAAATGTGTCTCAAATAGGGCTTTCTTCCATCTGTTCTTGGGCTTGTAGCCCTGAACTCCTTTGTAGGACAGCAATCTATTGAAGATCCTGTGCATCTCCATTCAGAAGAAAGTCTGGTTTCAATGGGACTTTCTCCCAAGTAAGGATGCAGAGTATCACAGCTAAACTGTGGGGAATGAACAAAGTGATGTGCTCTTTTCAAATCTAGTTTTTCCTAACAACAACCTTGTTAAGCAGGCCAGGAGCAAAGAAGCATGATTGACTCAGTAAGCATCAGCCAACAAGTTACAATAGTAATCTAGAAGTTGCAGGCTGCATTGGTTCTATAACAGTTCTCAAGGTCATATTTCAGAATGGCAAAGAAGGTCAAGTATCATGTATAAGGTATTCCCAGAAGGCTCATTCCTATTTAAGCAAGTCTGTTACCTGTTTAACAATCATCCTATCATTAGCAATATCCTCAAAAGGGACCATCTACTAAATTGGCCGCAGAAAATCTTTCATCGGTGAGGAGTCACAAGTCACTCAACCGACACACAAATATTTTACTCAACGCCAGAATGAAAATCAGAGCATGAAAATGGTCTCTGGGTAAATTCCAGTTAAACATTTGTTTCCTTTAAATGAGAACAGAAACTTCACAAACAAGGTACAGTATTGTCGGTGCTGCAGAGCAGCCAGTAGTTGCAGTTGCTACAGGGCGGCTCCACAGCTGGAAACCAACCCATGTCCTCTAACTTACCTTCTGATGCACAGAGACTGACTCCGGCCAAGGAAAGGCACTCTGCACATGACCAAAGGCATTAGCGTAAGCAATATTTTAAAACTGCATGGTGCCGATGGCTCAACTACCAGGGTCACAGAAAGGGCAAAGCCAATTCCAATGAAAGCATGCTCTAGTTTACCTTAGTAAGCTATTTGGGAAACAAGGTCCTGTAAGGGAAGTGGGGAGAGGGAAAACGAACAGGAGATGGCTAATTCTGTTCACCCACCCTTCCATTCTGTAATGCCATTCTGCAATGCTATATTAAGTCCTTGTACTGTAAAGAGTTGAGATTAATTGCATAGGTGAACCCTATCCCAAGTTAATAACCAAATGGAGAAAAAGAGGGGGTATTAACAAGTAATTTTTGCAGATTAATTGAATTGCAAAATTTTAACAACCAGACATTATTGGGTATTTCTGTAGCACATTGAATAGGACAAGCTGCTTCATGGTTTTTAATTGCACTCATTTTATGAGCTCCATAACTATTTTCCAGGCAAGGGGGCTTAACGAAGGGAATAAATATTTCTACTGCACTTTGCAGTGTATAAAGTCTGAGACACCATTATCTTGATGCTAAATTCCAGAAAGGGTCAAGCATGCCAGAAGTACTTTTTTTGCAACAAATGTTAGCTTATTTCTTTTTAAGGAGAGTTCACCTTAAAAGGTGAACAATAAACGACGGAGCAATCCAAGCATGTCCATCGGAAGTTAAGACTCACCGAGCTCAATGGAGCTTAGTCCTAGGAATGGGCGCACAGCTTTTAGCCTCAGGCTGCAATCCTATGCACGCTTCCCCGGCACTGCTTTGCTAGGTTGCTCGTCTTTAAGTGCCACCAGCCTCTGAGTGCTTCCTTATCTTAACTATCTGCGACAAATTCTACGCTCCGCTCCCGTGGAAAAAATGCAAAAAGTCTCCCTAAGCAGCGGCATCCAAGGCCAGGATCCCGCCGCGCCCCCACCCGTCGCCGTCCTTCCAGCCCAAATGCATGTAATGGAGAGCGATCGCCCGAAGCGCACTCAGCAGATTGCCATCTGCGCAGTATTTCGAGTTTCCCCTGCCTCGCTGCCCGCTCTTTGTTTTCCAAATAGTTCTGCCCTGACATCATCGGGGTTTGGATTGCAATTAACATTCCTGCGAAGTGAGAGCGAGAGCTCCGGGCTCCGGGAAGCAGCGGCCAGCGGCAGGCCAGACAAAGCCAAGGCGGCCGCGCGCGAGAGGGATGCCCCTAGCAGCACCTGCCCGCCCAGCCCACGCGCGCCCCCCAGCCCCAAGCAGCAGCACCCTGGTCCCACCCACGCCTGGAAACCTTACCTGCCCGCGCACGAGAGATTCGGGAATGAAGACAACCTAGGAAAAGTCTGGGGAGATTTTTTTCTCTCTTTTTTTGGTGGCGGGAGAGGACACCAGAAGGAGGCAAGGAGCTGAAGGGAGACGCACCTCCAGATCAAAATTTAGGAGGGAAAGCCAGAAAATTTGTCCAAGGCAAAGCAAACAGGGCAATCGCTTTGGAGGTCTCTCCCCCCCCCCCCCGTTTTATAGCAAGAGTTCGGGTTTTGGATAGTTTGATCTCCCACCAGTGTGTCACCAGACAGTCGCCACGGTGAGAGCCGACTCCAAATGCGGGGAAAGTTGGCCGCTGCTTGGCGGTCTCCAGCTATACCGAAGGACATATGTCACACAGCCATTCTCGGTGTGTCTCTCTCTCGCGCGCGCTCCCCTTGCAGTCGCTCCCGCGTGGCGCGGAACTTACCGGACCATCGCAGCCCCACAATGGCTTCGTGCTAAACTGCGGGCTCGGTTCGGACCCGCTCTTAGCGCCGGGCAGGAAGCGAGGGCTCAACCCCAGCAAATGTCCGGCTCCGCGGCTTGCGCGCTCCTCCTGGCTTCAGCGCCTGAGTGAGCCGAGGGGGTGCATGTAAAGCCCCGCGCAGCGCCTGCCTGCGTCCGCCCCTGCTGGAAGGAAGGCAAACTGAGCGCACAGCCTGCCTCCGCCAGCTGTAATGAGAGCCGGGGAGGCTGGGCCGCGCGAAGAGGCTGCTGCTGCTATGCCAGGAATGCGAGAGCGCCAGGTCCGCCTCCCCCCACTCCGCGATCAAAAGCTGCTCGCTGCAAAGAGAGGCTTGTCGAGGCGGCTCGGCGGGCTGTTCGCTCCCGCGGTTGCGATTAACGCCGGAGCCCGGGAGGGGGCGCGACGCTGCGTCCCCACTAGCCGTGCGGCCCAGTCGGCGCGCGCCGCGGAATAATAGCCTGACGCCTCGCTGTGCGAAGGAAGGAGGCCACGAATGCGCTGGAAATGTTCATTTGCTATCTATTCTAAATTGGCTGAGGGGCACGCAGATATTAGGTCGGACTCCAGAGCGTAGAACTCGCCTAACTTCCCCAGTGCCTCCCATTGCTTAAGGCTCTCTCCGCCCCCGCCCCCAACTCAGCTACGTTTTCTTCTAAAAGAGGGGCAGGGGGAGCTTGTTTTGTGAGGAGTCTCCAAAAATAAATTAGTTGCTCCTGGCCGTTTCTAATACATCTTCCAGACAGCGGAGTTCCCCCGCAGCCAGTTTATTTAAGACCATTACTGTACAGTTTAACAGAGGAAATATATTTTAAGCAATAGGCAGCAAGTTTTTAAAAAGGCACCAATTACAAAAATATGCAATGAAACCTTCAACACAAACGGGCAATAAAGTATCAGTACTGTAATTGAGTACTGATAGTAACCGCTTCTCACTGACCACACCACTCAGCCTCTTACCAGACCGCAAACTCACCAACTATTGCATGTACAAAGCTGAACTGGTCCCCTGAACTGGCTGAGGGTAGAGTTTGCTTTTATGAGATTTGTCAGGCTGCCCACAGCTGTGTCCTATTCAATCAATAAACTGCTCTTCACACACCCAGTTCTCCAGCTTAGGGGGCTGAAAGAGGTGGAGTTGAACAAATGCAAAAAGATAGCAAATGTGACTCCTTCCACTCACAGTTCTTCCTCAACTTTCTACACTCACCACTCCTCTTCCAGCTGTTTTGGAGAGGATCCCAAATTTTGGGGTTCCTGATGTTTCCCTGTCCTTTGGCAAGGCTGCTTACTTTTCTGGGCAGGCCTCAAGATCTGATGGCAAGGCCTCAGGCTTACTACAGTTGTGCCCCATTCAGCAATCTATCAGCTGCTGAAAACATCCAATTCCAGACTTAGCAGAGAGGGAAGATACTCCATGCAAAAAAATACCCACCAATGTAGGGCTTTGTGACTGCAACTTTTAGACTGCGCTGAATCTCTAGTGTGCTGCTTAGGCTAGCAAGGATTGGCCCTGTTTCCCCTGTGGCTTGTGTACATTGTCAGGCATCCTGAATCAGCATATCTGACCCTTGAAAATACCTTTATCTGGATGTACCCCAACAGTAATGGCATCTCTAAGGGCGACTCTAGTAAGTGGATAAAGAAGGTTGTAAAGGAACAACGGAGCCAGCAGAGGGGGATGTGTGTAACCAGCTTTGCCACACTTGCCCTTGCATTAATATTTGCCTCTGATTTTGGTATAATTAAAACAAAGCGTGTAGAGCTGAGTCTACCACCACATGCTTGAGATGGCAGATTAATTTGTCTACCTGGATTCCTCCATAACCAGCAGCCTCTCCATTGATGCTGAGCTGGACAAGTGTATTTGCAAGGCAGCTACGGCATTGGCTTGCCTCTCCAAAAGGGAGAACATGATGCTAATGTCCAATACCAAGATGAAGGACTACCAGGCTTGTTTATGGTAGTGAATCATGGGCAACTTACACCTGCCAGGAGCAACATTTCAATGCCTTCCATATGCACTGCATCAGAAAGATTTTGAGCATCACTTGGCAGGACAGATGTGCTCTCCCAAGCCCATATTCCCAGCATTTTCACACACCTGTCTCAAATATGTCTACGCTGGCTGGGTCATTTCCACAGAATGGAAGATGGTGGGACCATCTTGCTGTTTTTGGTCTCCAGCTATCTTCAGACTACAATGCCCATTATCCCTGACCACTGGTCTTGCTAGCTAGGGATGATGGGAGTTGTGGTCCAAAAACAGCTGGAGACCCAAGGTTGGCAAACAGGTCTGGCTTCAGGCACCATGTCTCTGTTACAAGGTAAAAGGTAAAGGTACCCCTGCCCGTACAGGCCAGTCGTGTCCGACTCTAGGGTTGTGCGCCCATCTCACTTAAGAGGCCGGGGGCCAGCGCTGTCCGGAGACACTTCCGGGTCACGTGGCCAGCGTGACGAAGCTGCTCTGGTGAGCCGGCACCAGCGCAGCACACGGAAACGCCGTTTACCTTCCTGCTATAAAGCGGTCCCTATTTATCTACTTGCACTTAGGGGTGCTTTCGAACTGCTAGGTGGGCAGGAGCTGGGACCGAAAGACGGGAGCTCAACCCGCTGCAGGGATTCGAACCGCCGACCATGTGATCGGCAAGCCCTAGGCGCTGAGGTTTTATCCACAGTGCCACCCGTCTGTATTACAAAGATGTCCACAAAAGTAGCATGAATGCTGGCAACATTAACCCTGCTGTGTAGGAATCCCTTGTAGACAACCACAGTGCCTGGGGACAATCAGACTGGTCACGTATCCACAATAGTGACCAGAGGAGGAATGACTGCCGGAAGGAACACAGAGAGAAGAAACACGATGGCAGAGGTGGATTTAGGGGAGTATGACTGGTTTAGCCATTCTGGACACTAAGCTGAGAGGGCACCACAAAGGGCACTGCAACAATGATGAACAATGGAAGGCAAGAAGCAGCAGGGGGGAAGGTGATGAAGTTTGGCAGCGCACAAGGTGCTACTGAAATTTTAAAGCCCAAAGTCGGCTACTGGCCATGGTGCATCTGTAGCAGCACAACCGGATGCCTTCATGTGCCCCATCAGCAATAAAACATGTCTCTCTTGTATTGGTCTCAGCAGGTACTGCAACCTTTCAACAGTTTGACTTTACCCCCCCAAAAGGCACACTCCTCTTTTATCTTCCCATGAAACTACCCTATTATATTCGCCATTGTTCACTGCTATAACAGTGCAGGAAGAAATCTAACTGGTCTGCTTGGAATTTTTTGGGGGGATGCTTCTTGCTGGATTCCTGGGGTACAGTCCCAGAATAGTTTTTTCTCTCTTCATACCAGGGAATAAATCTCCCAAAGCATTTATTTTAATTTTTAAAATGTACGTTGCTTTTCAGCCAAAGCAGTTTGCAAAGCTGTGAAACGTTGCAAGGTGTCTTAAACCTTCAGGCTGACTTGAGAGGAGAGTGTAGGGGGCACAGAATGCTTTGCCCTCTCTGCTGGGTAGCTACTGCCAGCCTCAAGGACACTGAGGGTCGTGGGACCAAAATTCCAGGCAACAAGTCACAGAACCATGCCAGAATTGAGCCTGCTTAATAATAAGTGCTTATTATTATTATTATTTTTGTAATATTTTCCCCTCTGCCTTTCCATCCAGTAATGGGATGCTCAAGACAGCTACCATAAGAAGTGTGATTTCATAAATACAAAAACAAAAGCACTACAGTCCTCTGTGTTTGTCCTGAAGATTGCATGCTAAGAAGGGGAGAGGTCTCCGCATCTTTCAGAAGGGGACCTAGCCCCTTTTCTGCTTAATCTCCCAACAAAGAAGAAAAAGTACAAGGGCTTATTATGTGTACTATATGGGGAAGAGTCCTTAGTCTAAGTTTTCTGGGCAATTTGGTTGTGGATTCAGGGAGTTCATTCTTGGAAATTCTGTTCATGTATTTGTGTGTCTGCATGAGGCGAGTGCAGGCAGCTTGCTGTTAGAGGAGGGGTATTTATTGACTGGGGATAAGCATTCTGCCTGCCAGCTGCCTGTGGAAATAAATCTTATTTAATCAAAGCTGTGAGAGGATCTGTTGTCTTTAATGCCAAAGAAGGCTGATTAAAAAAGAAAGAACCTGCCTTTGCCATCTGCTCCTCTCACTGCACACCCCACAATGAAGCTTCTCTTCCCCCCCCATCTGCCCCCATTTGACAGGTGATGGCTGTTTGCAACTAACAAAAAGGCACAATATCCTTTGACTTGCAGGAACATTCCAGGGGGTGGCTTGGGAATTCCTCTCCCCTTTCCTGCTCTTCCCTCAAGATGGCAAGTTTCCAAATATTTCCTGCTTTACTCCGAGGACAGACAGCCAAGGAGATGGAATAGATTTTGATTTTGTGACTGAGGATTAGACTGAAGGCTGAAGACAACACCGGATTAGAATATAGGTGCAGAAGCTTTAGAAGAAACAGGAGGGCAGGCATAAAGGAGAAGATACTTTTGTTTATTACATGTTATCTCCGGCAGAACAGAGCCTCTAAGGAATTAGATCAACCCTAGAAAACAAAGCAGTAAAGTTTCCTAATATGTCACTGGTTGTTTTTTTCCTTGCACCCTGTGGGTGCAAATGATAAGTTGCGTGGCTGATCACTAGCCACGTTGGAAAAAATATCTGATTATTGCTCACAGCAGTTGTGGACCCACATTTCATGTGGTGAGCATTATGATAATGGCTTTTTATGGAAGTGCTCTGCTTTGATAAATAGAAAAGACTGTGGCTTTGAGTGTTTGGCAGCAGAAATGCAGGCAACAGAAGCACAACCATGAGGAAAGTCATGAGGTGTAGGTGCGACAAATGAGGAACAGAAGTGCATTTATGGTACAATGAACTGATTGTGCGGAAGAGCCCAAGGCATGAAGCTGGCAATATCCCTTTGAAAAGAAATATTTAACAAAGACATATAAACATACAATAAGTATATCTGCAGCCTAGTCCTAGTCACTGGAAACTTTTTTATTTTTAGTGTTACATAACTTCTGGGAAATGCTCAGACTTCAGCTTGCAGAACTGGGAAGGAGGCACAGAAAACACCTTTCTATATTTTCAGTATTCCGATTTAACCCATGGAGATCACTATCAAGTAAAAAACACACCTATCAGGAAGTAAAGTTAACTGATTTTAACAAAACTTGATTGCTTGTAAATGTGTTTAGGATTACAATGTAAGGAAGGGATTAATCCATGGGTAGGCAAACTAAGGCCCGGGGCCCCAGATCCGGCCAAATCGCCTTCTAAATCCGGGCTGCGGACGGTCCAGGAATCAGTGTGTTTTTAAATGAGTAGAATGTGTCCTTTTATTTAAAATGCATCTCTGGGTTATTTGTGGGGCATAGGAATTTGTTCATTCCCTCCCCCCAAAAATATAGTCCGGCCCCCCACAAGGTCTGAGGGACAGTGGACCGGCCCCCTGCTGGAAAAGTTTGCTGACCCCTTTACATTCATCTTCAGTAATGGTGCAATGCCAATGTGTCTGTTCAATTTTCTGATGGGTCCATTCATTATATGGGGCTACTGACCTAAATGACAGGTTTATTAGGGTTATCATGTCATTGCCTGGAGATGATAATGTACAAAGGCACTAAAAAAAGGACATATTTTCTGTGCTTCACACAGAATATTCTCATCCAATAGGTTCCACTCTGGTGGGAAGGTAAACGGCATTTCCGTGCACTGCTCTGGTTTGCCAGAAGTGGCTTAGTCATGCTGGCCACAGGACCTAGAAAAACTGTCTGCGGAAGTGGGCAAATGCTGGCTCCCTTGGCCTGCAAAGCGAGATGAGCACCACAACCCCAGAGTCGTTCGTGACTGCACTTAACTGTCAGGGGTCCCTTTACCTTTACCTTTAGTAGAGAAATGGGGCAGGATGTGCATGTTTAATGGATGTAAAGTATTGGCACTATCTTCTGGCAAGATCCTGGGAATCCTGACTGGACATGTACCACTTATGGCTTGGTAATGGTGATCCTTGTAGGTGATCAAGAGATTGGTGTTCCACTTAAACATAAAACAACTTTGACTGACAGTCTCTTGGGACCTCAAGTACTAGCCACCCCAGTTTTGAAATTATGTCAACAGCACATTTTAAAATTAGGATTGCTACCTGCTTGTCATGCATAAACCATGTTAGGTTAATGTTTTCAACATACCAGAGAGCTCTTTAAAAGGATGAACAGGTTTGTTGTGACGTGAACTTGTGTAATCAGTTACGGAATCATTTTTATTGTGGTATGCCCTCAGTTAAATGACATGGGCTAAAGGAAGAGATGGCTGTGTAAATATATGGGCTGTAATCCAAGGGTGTTTCCACGGATGGAAGTCAATATTTAAATTTCACATACTGCTGTGATGATGTCACAAACATCTGCATCATGAATATTCAGAATGATGCATTTTCTTGCTCCTACCAGTAACTTTGAGACTGAAAGATTATTCCCTAGTAAGACAGTTCCAGTGATACATTTTCAGTAATACTGCTAAGTAGCAAAAGGGACCTGCAACAAAATGAATGTTTATGGACATTTCTTTTTAAAAACAGGAATGGAGCTATAAGAAAGGGGAAATCACAAAGGAGGCGTATACACAAGTAGTCAACAGTTGCAGGGTGAAGGCTGGCTAAAGCTCAGAATGAGCTCAGGCTTGCAAGAGAAGTTAAAAATAATTAAAAAGGTGTCTTTGGCTATGTCTGAAGTAAGTGGAAGAACAAGCAAGTGGTAGGTTCTCTGTGTGGGAGGAGAAATGCTATTGTGTGACAGAGAGAAGGCGGAACTACTCAACACCTACTTCTGGGGGGAGGGGCATCTTCTCCCAACCCGTTTACAGCCAGTGTGGTGTAGGATGACCTTGGGCTAGACTAGGCTTCCTCAACCTCAGCCCTCCAGATGTTTTTGGCCTACAACTCCCATGATCCCTAGCTAGCAGGACCAGTGGTCAGGGATGCTGGGAATTGTAGTCTCAAAACATCTGGAGGGCCATGGTTGAGGAAGCCTGGGCTAGACACTAGCTCTCAGCTTCACGTATTTCACAGACTTGTTGTGAGGATAAAGTAGTGGGATTCAGGTATGCCAACCTGAGTTCCTTGCATGAACAGTGGGATAAAAATGTACTAAAGAATAATAGTTGTTTGCACATGGAATCAGTTCCAACACATCAGTGTACTGGAGCAGAGATTCTGTGCCCTCATATCTTATTTGTTTGTTTAAAGATGTTCCTTAGCTGCTCTTAATCATAGTCAATCCTAGAGTCCAATGCATAACACAAACATTCAGTTCAAGAAAGTGAGTGTGGTGTAGTGGTTACAGAGTCCTATTAGGACCTGGGAGACCAGGATCCAAATCCCCATTCAGCCAAAAAAGCCCACTGGGTGACCTTGGTTAGTTACTATTTCTCAGCCTAACCTTCCTCTCGAGGTTGTTGTGGGGATAAAATGCGGAGATGGAGACATGTGCATGGCACCTTAAACTCCCTGGATATAAGGTGGGATGAACGTAGCAGCAGCAGCAACAACAACAACAACCATCACACACACAACTATTCATCATAAAGAACAATAGCACTTAAAAACCAAAGAAAGTACTACCAAACTGTGGGGTGGGTTACACATCCTCCATCAAAAGATGATATAATAAGTTGCATACGTCTGGGCAAATAAATGATACATCTCTTGATGCCAAGTGTGCTTCCAGGTGATCTCTTGCACAGGTGATCAGGGCAACCATGAACTAACCCCTTTTAGCCACTGTCTTGTAGGAATAGCTATCTCCCTTCCTTCCTGTTGGGTCTCATGTCACCACACTTCCTCCATTTTCCTTTGATTTGCTTGGCCTTGGCCTTTGAAGAGGTTCACTGTGACAGAGTTTAAAACACACATCACTGCATGGATCCAGCAAATCCATTGCACAAGGCCAGCTTAGAATGAACGAAAAATTCTGGGAGCAGAGGGTGGGAAATATCTCCAGCTTGGCATGGAATCATTCTCAGGTGGCTACAGCAAGTTTGAACGCTCCACTAAAACTACAGAAGTCACAGCCCAATACATCAAAAAGGTTGTAGGTTACTTTCCGGTTTGCTGATTAGGTAGTTTCAGGTTCTAGTTTTGTTTTTGCATAATCACTGTAGCTAGAGCCAAGTCAAAGCCGCCTTGAAAATAAAGCACAGGACACAATAGAAATGAAACTAGAGTGCACTGCAGATGGTGGAAAGTGGAAAACTCATCTTTTGACCTTTGTGCGATGCTGAGTTTCCAATTCTCTCTGTCCGCTTGGCCCTCCAGACCCAGAGGCAGCTGCAGATGTTTCAAAGACAATGTGCAATACTGATTTATAGGAGACAGCATGTTCCCTTATGTACTCCTGCCTCAGCACAATTATCTTTGAATAGTAAGAAGCCCGATTCACCTTCCAACTTTTCATTGTTCTGTATGGAAATGGGAGATGCCACTAAACAGATGCTATCTCTGGAACACAACAGAAAAGTCTTAGTTGAAGGGCTTTGGAATAGGCTGATAAGCATCAACCACTGAGTGATCCAAGCCTCTGCAATCTTAATTCATATTCTTGCTCATTTGTTGTTGCTAAACATATTTAGCAGAAAAAGAGCAGATTTCATGTAGACCTGGGATAAGCAACTTGGTACCCTCCAGGTGTTGTGAACTACAACTTCCACCAGTCCCAACCAGGATGGGCAATGGTCAGGGATGATGGGAGCTGCAGCCCACATCATCTGGAGCAGACTTTCTCAACCATGGGTCCCCAGGTGTTGTTGGACTACAACTCCCATCATCCCTAACTAGCAGGACCGGTGGTTAGGGATGATGGAGGGTTGTAGTCCAATAACATCTGGGGACCCAAGGTTGAGAAAGGCTGATCTGGGGGGTACTATTTTAGCTACCCTGATGCTCCTACCTGTGCCTATAGTATGACATCAGGTGTGGTGTCTGTGGGTTTGAGGACTCATGGTCTGAGATCGGGCCCCTATTTGGCTTAACTGGGCTCACAGGCTGGAGATTCCCCACCAGTGGTCTAAAGGCATATGATGCAGTAACCCTGACAGTGCTAAGCAGGTGAGCACCTGGTCATTTCCTGGATGAAAGCCTAATATATGCTGTTTCAAGTTTAATTGTGGGAAAATGTGGAGTATGATAGAAAGAAGATTCTATCTGCATTCTAATCACACACTTTTTCTGACATTTATTGGCCTTATGCTTCAGTTGAAATGGGAAATTATTACTAATACTTTTTTTGTCACTTTGGGCTAGATTTGTACACAACAGGATCTCTCAGTTACATATGCTTTGAAAATATATATTCATATGCTATTGTTTTGTTTCTGAATAGGCCAAAACCTGTTTCCCCGAGTTCAGAAAATGATGTCTGCATTAAAGCCACTGTTCTTTGTAGGCTCTCTGCGGCATTTCCCAGCGTGCCTCCTGCGCAGGTGGGCAGAATTATTTGCTCCCAGCCCAGAACAATTCTGCTTGCTGCTTTGTGAGCAGCACAACATTTTGTCACACGCTTTTGAAAATGTGTTTTTCGCATGACCCCAGTTGGTGAGGAGTAAACTTTGTCCCTAGATGCGTGTGATGCTGTAGTTTTAATGTCAACATCAAGGTCATTTTTTATGTTTAAGTGTAGCCTTCGTTTCATGTCAAAGCAAAATTATTTTTCTTAATAACGTGGGAGGGGCTCTGGGGAGGGAGACAGGCATCCCTTTGTATAAAGTCACACACACACTGCCTTCCTCCCCTCCCCCTCCCCTCCGCTGTTTACATTGACATGGTAATGTCTGGAATGCAGCTATTTCCTCTTCTGTTCCCAATACAATGCAAGGGGACAAAAGGCAGCAATTTGCTCACCTCAGGTCAAAGACTAACTCTCATGCCCTTCCCTGAACACCATGAGTCCCTGCTGTATATTCCTTCTCACTATCCCATTATCTCAGCAGGGGGGTGGAGAGAGCCATTCCTTCTCATCAGGAGACCTGCTCTAACGTCAGTCCCTTTGGTATGAAAAAGCTTTTCTCTCACGCACCCCTTATGCCCTAATTTCCAACAGACCCTTCTGTTCACAGACCCTTCTGTTCGGACCCCTCTCTGCAGAGAGGTGGATTGTTGGTAGGTAAGGAGAGCTTTGGAAACTGAAAAGCTGGCCCTGGGGTTTATTACACCAAAACCCACAGGGAAAAACATCCCTCGGACTCCTAGTCTGATGAGAGGACCATACAGGAGATTTTAGGGAAGCATCCCTGAGTTTGGGAACCCACAAAACCTTCTCCCAGATTTGTCCTTGAAGTTTACCCTTCTCTTGGTGGATTTAGTAAAAAAAAATCCATATTAAAAGCCCCCCACCAGTCCTTCCTAATTAATATGTCCTTTAGTTTTTTATTCTTTTTGTAAGCCAGCATGAGAATATGGTTGAAGCATGCTATAAAAATACTTCTTTTAAAAAGTACTACAGCAACAGAAGGAACAAACCAAACAGAAAAACCTTCCAGATTTATATGTACGCAAAGACTGGTTCAAATATGTAGTACACCAATGGTCCAAAATTTGATGTAGCTGTACCACCTACAGTATTTAAATGTGTGAATTTTCATCTAGGTTGTTTTGGAGACTGTTTGAATTCTCCAGCCCCCACCAAAAGTTGTTGTAAACTACAGTCACACTAAGACACCACAGCAATTTCCTTCACATGGCAAGTGGTTTCTGGATTCTACCTCAGCCCATGAATTTTCTTTGATTTTCATGTGACATTTTCAGGGTAGCTTTCTTCTTCCTAGTAGAACCAACCTGAACCTGACTGAATCTAAAATGCACCTCTCAGACTAATCTTCCTCTAATCATTTCCCTCCACTCATTTCCCCTTGAGTATCTAGTTTCTAAAAGTATAAGCCTGAGAGCAGGGTTTATCTAGATCTTAATTTTGCTGAACTATATAAACATTACATTAAATGCGGGGCTGGGTCTTGCACTTTTATTTTACCTTTAAATAGCTGCTGTACCTGCCCCCAATCAGGATTGGGGCTGCAATGTGTCTGGAGGGTTTTTTTTGTTTTTGTTCTTTTAAAATGCCTTATATCTTCACTGTGGTACCCCGATGAAAATCGTTACACACACTCACCCTTGAGCTATATTTGTGTGCAGAGGGGAAATGTCATCAGCACCAGTGGCAACTTCCCTTCCAGTGCAGATGGAGCTTTCAATGGGTGCAGGGGTAAAGGGTTTTAAAAAACCAACCCTCCACCAATGCAATGGCCCCAATCCTGCTTAAGACCTCTTGTGAATGCTATTAAAGGTGGAGGGGCAATAAACATGAAAGCCAAACCATGCATCATCATAATCTGCAGTTTGACTAATTCCTGGATATATTCTAGAAAGAACCACCACATGGAGATGAACACTCATTCATGGGAATATCTGCAGAAGAATGGCATATCTTGCAGAGGCAGCCAAT
Organism: Podarcis pityusensis; assembly: GCF_964106645.2. Lineage (NCBI taxonomy): Eukaryota > Metazoa > Chordata > Lepidosauria > Squamata > Lacertidae > Podarcis > Podarcis pityusensis. The sequence goes on from NC_138032.1 coordinate 36,453,438, forward strand.
AGGTTTCAAAGAGTAATAATAATAATAATAATAATAATAATAATAATTTAATATTTGTACCCCACCTATCTGGCTGGCTTTCCCTAGCCACTCTGGGCGGCTTCCAACAAAGATTAAAAATACATTAAAATGTCACACATCAAAAAATTCCCTAAACATGGTTGCCTTCAGATGTTTTCTAAATGTCAGGTAGTTGTTTATCTCTTTGACATCTGATGGGAAGGCATTCCACAGGGAGGGTGCCACTACCGAGAAGGCCCTCTGCCTGGTTCCCTGTAGCTGGCAAACTGGCAAATCTGCCTTAGGGGTATTTAACAATATCCTTCAGCTATAAACTGCATGGACCATTGCAATTGACTTTTTTTGCTTCAGAGGGTGTAGAGCCTCTGTGTGTGTGTGTGTGTGTGTGTACGTCTCACTCTGTTCCCTTTGCTCAAGAAGGTGTGACAGTGCTGTGTGGCTAAGCAGGTGAGTCTTTCTACAGTCTTTTTACAACCAAAGCACTATTAGAAGCACAGGAGCACAGGAGCTGCCATATACTGAGCCAGACTGGTCCATCTAGTTCACAGAATGGCAGTGACCTCCAGGCTTTTAGGCAGAGGACATTCCCAGCCCCACCTGGAAATACTGGGAATTGAGCCTGGGGCATTCTGCATACAGACTGCAGAGCAGGGAAATAATGTGAATCTGTGTCGATGTGCCTAATACTCTGCCCAGGGAGGCTTGTCTGGTACCTTCATTCCATATCTTTTAGGTGCCAGACAAAAATGTTTCTATGTAACCAGGCCTTGCTGCAAAACTGCTGCAAAACTTTGGAACAGATTTGGAGTGAATGTTGGGTTTTGGAGTGATAGCTAAGACCCTCCTTTTGAGTATCAACTACTCAGTTTGTGGGGTGCTGTAAAATGTGTGGTTTCCGCTGCAAAACACAGCAAAACCATTGCCATTTTGGCACTGGTTTGAAGTGATTTGGACACTGTTGGATTTTTGGGTTTTTGCTGCATAACAACTGCGAAACATTAACACAGATTTGGAGAGGATCCAAATTGTTGGGGTTCATAGTTAATTATCTTGGCCGATTAAACAACCAATGGCCTTTTACATGTGTTTGTGGGAGAGCGGTTATTTGTTTCTGTTTTTTGTATTTTATGTCCTTATTTTGTATTTTTATGTTGTGAAACACCCTGCGATCTTCGGATGAAAGGTGGTATACAAATTTAATTAACAACAACAACAACTGGTGATCAGACATAGGCTCACCCACAAAATAAATCAGTGCACACATAGTAACAATTCATCTTAGAAATGAAGAAAATCTCCAAGGAGATAATCCAAGGTGCTCCATTCTTTTTTAAAAGAAAGTTCAATTTTCTGCAGTGCAAAAAGAGAGAGATAAGAACCTTAGAAGAAACAACAGACACAGGGAAGTGTAGTGGTTAGAGTGTTGGACTAAGACCCAGAAGACAAGGGTTCAAATCTCTACTCAGCCATGAAGCTCACTGGGTAAAAGACTTACCTACCTCACAGGGTTGTTGTGGGGATAAAATTTAGAAGGGGGGAGCCACCTTGAACTCCATGGATGAAATGTAGGGTATAAATGTAATAATAAATACAAATGGGGAAGACAATGCATTTAAGAGGAAGCTTTGTAAATGCCCAGTGAAAATGGACAGTGGCTCTTAGACTGTCTTGCTAACAATATGGGAAAAGAAATCTATAGAGATCTCTGAGCACAATTCAAGTGAGGTAAAATGCAGGGAGACCAAGGGCTTACAAAGTGCTAAGAGTCTGCACCATAAGTGGAAACAATCGTGTAGTAGACATATAACAAGTAGGCGAGTATGATAAAATACCAGTAAATGATGGCTTGGGTTGTTTAATGGTGCTTCTGGTTTCTGTCAGACCAATTCTCAAGACTTTAGAACTGGAGGTGAAGAAAGGTCTCACACTAGGAAGCCATGCATTATCATCCAAAGCATCAAGAAGTGATTGTGGGACAAATCACAAGTCTGAGACCACCAATTCATTCATGTTATCTCCTGTGCCTTTTCTTGGCTTCTGAACTCAGCCTTCTGGCAAGAGTATTACTGTTATCCACTTTGAGTGAGATTTTGTTACTTTAAAAACCTCTTCATACTGATTCATTTCAGAAAAAACAATCAGCATTTCTGATTAGAGTTTGAGGTAGGTGGGGGGAATTCAAGAGTAGCTTTTGCTTATAAATGGAGGAACAATTTACTTTCCAAATTGCTTGCAGCCTCAGCTATTGCTGCCTTCTAGTCAGAACAATAATTAAAAGCTAAGTAAAAGGAATATGTTTTTAAGACTAACTATTAAATGGCTGGCTTTAAATAACAGTAATGATAAATAATAAAATTCAATCCTACTGTTGTCCTTTCTTACATAAAACCACCTGAATGAACAGAAACCTTCTTAAACACTCCTCAGTTATGTACATCTATACACACATATGGTTCCCCCAGGTGCTCAAACTTGGTAAAAATATCTACCAAGTGAATCATCTAAAATATTTGGCAAGGAAAACATGAATCAGCAAAACAACTGTGATCAACCTACAGATTTTTCTTGTTACTTTGAAAGCAATTGTCCCGCAAACCTTCCCCATGCTCCTTCCTAGTATGCCTGAAAGTGCAACCTAAGCGCATACTTTGGATGACACATTTTGGCACAGGCCAAAAGCACAGGTCTCTTGCTGCCGCTGTGGCTCTTCTAGCAGTGTAACCAGAAGCATTTCTACATTTGAAGTAGAAACAGGCAGTTATCTGCCTCGACAGACAGAACCCGTTGCAAGACAAAAGTCTTGTCTATAGACAGCACCTACAGGGTTCATATGGCCCCTCCATGTGTTGAAAGATGCATGGGGAGGTGGGTGCGCTGCCACCAATACACACAGAAGTCAGTTCTGCAGTCATTCCTGCATTCAGCTGGATTGTAAAGGGGCTCTGCTTACATGCTGATGTATTTACGGGACCGCCTCTCCTGGTATGCCCCGCAGAGGACCTTAAGGTCCATGAATAACCATAGTTTAGAGGCCCTGCGCCCTAAGGAAGTCAGACTATCCTCCACCAGGGCCAGGGCCTTTTCAGTGATGGCTCTGACCGGGTGGAATGCTCTGTCCCATGAGACTAGGGCCCTTCAGGATTTAACTTCCTTCCACCGGGCCTGTAAAACAGAGCTATTCCACCTGGCCTTTCATTTGAATTCAGCCTGATCTTTTATTTCCCTTCTCTTCCCTCCCCATCCCCTTTTATGAAGATTACCCACTCTGAGACCCCACAGCTAATTCTCCCCTGGCCTCCTCGCTGGCCCAAGTAGGACCAATTCAGCTAGCCCTGGGGATTATCTAATGCTTATTGGATGGATTTACCCTAAATTGATTTCTGAACTTTGAATTTTATTGTTATTCATGTTTTTATACTGTATTTTATGCTGCTTTTACAATTAAGTGTTTTAAATTTGTTGTTAGCCACCCTGAGCCCAGTTTTTGAACTGGGAAGGGTGGGGTATTATTATTATTATTATTAATAATAATAATAATAATAATAATAATAATAATATGATGTGGGCCACATTAACCACGAACCCCAAACTTTGGGCTCCAAACGGGTGCCAAGAATTTGCAGGAGGGTTTTTTGCAGCATTTTGCAGTGAAAACGCCACATTTTGCAGCGAAAACACCACATTTTTCACTGCCCGACAAACTGAGCAATTGATACATCAAACACAGGGCTCGTATTTAATATTAACTATGAACCCCCAAATCTAGGATTTTCTCCAAACCAATATTAAGTACAAACCCCGAGTTTGATGTATCAGTTGCTCAGTTCATGGGGTGCTGCAAATCACTGCAAAATTTTGGCACAGGTTTGGAGAGCACCCCAAGTTTAGAGGTTGTAGTTAATTTTCCTACTGATGTCTATGAAGAGGGGCCCAGACTGGGCCAAATTTCATGTTGCTGTTCCGGAGAACTGCCAGAACAAAAGAATGGATATATGGGGGGGGGGGCACTCTCACCAGCACTGTCATACAATATAGTCTAACTCTGCATCTATATTTGGGAGGCGTTGAATATTAATGTACAGGATGAAGAGTTAAGAAGTCTAGTCTGTTTCAGAGGAAAAACATAAGTAGCACAGCACATTACAGACTACAAGGACAGAACATCATTTCTGATTACCTGTCAAAGGCTCCCTTGCACAAAAACAATGCACATGTGCACAAGATCATCTGCTCCCTCTTTAGTGATCTGTAGGATTAAAAAAACAAACAAGGTACCCCTGCCCGTACGGGCCAGTCTTGCCAGACTCTAGGGTTGTGCGCTCATCTCACTCTATAGGCCGGGAGCCAGCGCTGTCTGCAGACACTTCCGGGTCACGTGGCCAGCGTGACAAGCTGCATCTGGCGAGCCAGCGCAGCACACGGAACGCCATTTACCTTCCCGCTAGTACCGGTCCCTATTTATCTACTTGCACCCGGGGGTGCTTTCAAACTGCTAGGTTGGCAGGCGCTGGGACCGAACGACGGGAGCGCACCCCGCCGCGGGGATTCGAACCGCCGACCATGCGATCGGCAAGTCCTAGGCGCTGAGGTTTTACCCACAGCGCCTCCCGCATCCCCCCAAACAAACCAGAGCTCTAAAATGCCCACTTCAGAGTGTCTCTTAACAGAAAGAAGTACCTTATTTCTTGCATACTTCTGGAAACAATATATACAGTGGTACTTTGGGTTACATACGCTTCAGGTTACAGACTCCGCTAACCCAGAAATATTACCTCGGGTTAAGAACTTTGCTTCGGGATGAGAACAGAAATCGTGCTTCGGCAGTGCGGCAGCAGTGGGAGGCCCCATTAGCTAAAGTGGTGCTTCAGGTTAAGAACAGTTTCAGGTTAAGAACGGACCTCCGGAATGAATTAAATTCTTAACCTGAGGTACCACTGTACTGGAATTAACAGCATCTGAGCAAATACAGAAAATGTGGTTCCGAGATAGCCCAAAGGCTTATTCTGCATAACAAATAAGTTGCTACTGGACTGCTGTCACCAGAGCTGCATGTCAGGACCCACCCCCCCAAATGATTTGAGAACACCCAAACACATTACTTGGAAGCTAGCTCCATCCATTTGCATTATTCCTATTTCACCACGTTTTCAGGACCAAGGTTTGAATTTTGGAAAGCTGCCTCCTTGTTTCTGAATGCCTGAGGATTGGCAAAATCGCCATGTGGAGCACTCCCTAGGACAAACAAAAGCTCCTGTATTTTGTGAATAGCTTACAGCCTAACAAAAGATGCCAAGAAACTGCTCAGATTACTTCTCAGGGCATTAAAAAAACAAAACAAAAAACCTCTGGGCACAGAGGAATGTAGCTGGCACTCGACCCTCCTGCTGTTTTCAAGGGCACTGACATCTGAATTTGAAATAAGCCTCTTCTTGTCTTTAAATTGTTTTCCCCGAGACACGCATGGGCACAGAGCTGCCCAGACATATAGCTGCTACCATCTGCAAGGACTCTGGAACAGCAGATGGTCAGAGGGATGACAGTGTGAGGCAGAGAGAAAGAAAGAAGGGGCAGGTGCAGGCAAAATTGCTAATTAGATATGGAACATTAAGTTTCCATTCAGCACCTTAAACAAAAAATAAAATAAAACTACCCACAGAGCTTAGATAAACCAAATTCTCTGGGAGAGATTGTAGCTCCCCAAGAAGAAAGGAGAGTTTTTTTCTTGGGCAGGGAATAATTTTTAAAACTGAGAAAAGAATTTTTTGGATTTACTCTGTATTTTGAGCTGCAGACAAAGGATTCAGGTAGCTTATGAATAGGAAAGACTGGCCCCAAAATGTCTTGAAAGACAGCAGTCCTCAAAATACAAAGTCCAAAATTCATAGGAACAACTAATTCTCATTCCAATTATCTCTTTTAAACATGTTCCATCCTCTCCCAGTCATTTTATTGCATATTCTAACTGTACATTTCTTTTTCAAAAAATCATTTAGAAATTCAAAGGTTTACAAATTTAATACACATTATATACTTTCTATTTAATATTAGTTTACCATTTGACTTCCCCTCCACCCCTCCATGGTTTCCCCATATTCTCTAATATTGCTGCATATTATAATTACTCTATGCTTTATCCTTTCTGCTTATTCTCAGATACATATTTTACTGCTGTTCTTCATTCAAATCCTACTTGCAATTTTGCATGTTTACAATAGTGCTTTAGATATTCCCCAAATATCTTCCAATCCTCCTTAAAATCTTCTTCTTCTTGATCTCTAATTTTCATAGCTACATATGCCAATTTGGCATATTTCGTCAATTTTAATTGCATCTCTTCTTTTGTAGGTACCACCTCCTCTCGCCATTTCGCGCACATAGTACCTTTGCTGATGCCGTTGCATATAAAAATAAGTTCATTTAAATATTTAAATATTTTCTTTACCTCATTATAGACCAGGCATAGGCAACCTTTGGCCCTCCAGATGTTTTGGACTACAATTCCCATCATCCCTGACCACTGGTCCTGTTAGCTAGGGATCATGGGAGTTGTAGGCCAAAACATCTGGAGGGCCAAAGGTTGCCTATGCCTGTTATAGACCATCACCCCAAAATCCTTAGCCACTCTACATGTCCACCACATATGGTAAAATGTACCTTCTACTTCTTTACATTTCTAACTGATACCTGACTCAGATTTATACAATTTTGCTCATTTGCTTTGTGTCAGATGCCATCTATGAATCATTTTCATAAAATTTTCTTTCAGAGGATAACACGCTGGGAATTTCAGATTTGATTTCCACAATTTTCCCCACGACTCCATCTTGATATTATGTCCCACATCTCTAGCCCAGTGAATCAAAGCAGATTTAACCATTTCATCTTTGGTTTGCCATTCCAACAAAATCATATACATCCATGAGATTATTCTCTCCCCCCTATTCTCTGTTAGCTCCTTTTCAAACTGAGAGCTTTGGTTAATAAAACCACACTGCTTATCTTGTTACTCTGACTGTATGCTTCTGCCATTAACACAGAGGAAAAACATGCAGAATTAACAATAGCAATATAGAGTCAGCAGTATGATTCCTGCATCCTGCTTGTGGGAAGCATCTCCTAAGGCAGTGAAATTTTACGTGTGTGTGTGTGTGTGTGTGTGTGTGTGTGTGTAACTGTGTGTAACCTAGTGAATTTTGAGTGGATGAAATGTAACTATGTAGCCTAATGTACAAAGCAGAGCTGGCTTAGGACGTTTTGCTGCTTGAGGTTAAACAGAAAATGGCTTACTGCTGCTAAAGTTGCCCCCATCAAAGTTGTCGCGGGAGAAAAAAGAAAGCTGGAGAGGAGTAGGCAGTGGCAACAGCAGAGGAGGAGGAGCAAGCAGTGGTGGTGTTGGAAGAAGAGTTTGGATTTGCTATCCCGCTTTATCACTACCTGAAGGAGTCTCAAAGCGGCTAACATTCTCCTTTCCCTTCCTCCCCCACAACAAACACTCTGTGAGGTGAGTGAGGCTGAGAGACTTCAAAGAAGTGTGACTAGCCCAAGATCACCCAGCAGCTGCATGTGGAGGAGCGGAGACGCGAACCCGGTTCACCAGATTACGAGTCTACCGCTCTTAACCACTACACTACACTGGCATGCTCCTCAGATCTGCCACCTCTCTCGTTGTCTCCCAATCTGCCACCTGAGGCAACTGCCTCACAACACCTCCCCCCCCCGACCATTTATTAAATTTGTATATCACCCTTCATCCAAATACCTCAGGGCGGTTTACAGCAAAAAAAATATACAAATTAAAAACACAAAATACACAATAAAACCAAGAATATACCAAATCAATAAATGCCTCCCCTACCACATGGGTGGGCCGGCCCTGATACAAAGCCATATCCATTGCTCCACTCGCTGCTTTCGCTCTGGAGTGTGGCTCTTGGTTTGAAAGAGGTTCCCTCATGCCTGACATATAGGATTCCTATGAAAGAGTAAACTCTTGGTTTGACTTGTGAATTCTAGTCTTTGTCCTTTCCAAATGCTTCAGTGCCCTTTGGGGTGCCATCTGTATTAACCTGTAAAATTATGGCATAATGAACAACAGCAGCAGCAGGCAGGAAACTTGTGTCCCCTCCCTCGCCCCACTCCCAACACCCAGGCATGCAGAGACTGAGAAAATTAGCCAACTGAGGTCACAAGAGACCTTGAATACTATAGTTGCTGCTTCTCCCTCTGAATAAAAAGAATGTTTTGGGTTCTGAAAGCAACCACCTGTGGGGGAATGAGAGTTTCCTAGCTTCTAGCCATGCCTTCTTCACCTCTGCAAGCCAGCCTTGCATTTTCTTTCTGAATGAGAGTTTCATAAATGCAGTTGTTCTATTCTTGGCGTACTGTTTAATTCATGAACGCTCTTAACCATCTGTCACGTCGATCTCCTTCCTTTCACCTGCAGCTAGGCTAACATTCTTCCGTACAAGAATGAAAAGATTACCAATTCAGCTTTTCTAAGCAAGCAAGCATACAACCCCGTCATCCTAAAAAATGTCACCATGGAAGCAAATTTGTCCCAAGTAAGAAATTTATTGGTTGGACAGGGTTCTCAAAACTACCAACATGAGTCTGACCAAACTGCTGGAGGCAGTGGAAGACAGGAGTGCCTGGTGTGCTCTGGTCCATGGGGTCACAAAGAGTCGGACATGACTGAACAACTGAACAACAAGAAATTTCTCTTCTCAGTGTAGAATACTGTACTGGGCCCAGGGGTTTACCCGCGTAACGCGATCCATGTCTGGTCCCGAATCCAAGGATTCTATGAGGAGTCAGTCCAACAGGGCCAAGGCAGGAAACCAGGCTAGGTCAGGCACAGGGTAACAGGCAGGTTCCAGCAAGCAGCAATGTTGCTCCCGCAACCTGGGGCGGGGTCCGGCAGCCTTTTATCTCTGACGGGGTAACGGCCGGTCCTGATCCCCTGGTGACTCACCTCCCTGTCTCACCCAAAGGCGAGCACTCCTCTTGTGGTTACTCAGGTCTCTCCTTCTTTCAGACCTGAGTCTCTGCAGCTCGGAAGATGTCAGTGGGTTATTAGACCCAGAGGCCGCCTCATCCTCTCCTGACCCAACTGGTAGTGGAGCAGCTGCACGTGACTGCCCAGCAGAGGGCAATGAGGTAATCCCCGCATCTGGAGCCAGGGCAGGCTCAGGCCCCTGACTCCGCTCAGCTGGTGCTTGTTGCAGCGGAACCTGTGCAGACTGGGGCTGTTCAGAATCAGGCCCCAGACTCGGTTCATCTGCTGCCTGAGGCAGAGGATCCGGTGTGGACGAAGACTCCTCCAGTTCCGAGTCCAAACCCAAGTCCCAGGCCATCACAAATGCCTACCAAATACAAGCATCTTCACTGCAGGCCTAGGTATGAGATGTGTACTGACTCAGCACCTGAACTGCTGTGCAGCTGTATAATGGGCATGCATAAATACCACCTTATATTGAAAACCTACATATCTGTATGCTTCCATTCAAAACACACCACAAAATCCATTATCTACAGCAGAGGTGGCTAACCCATAACCTGAAGGCTACATATGGCCCTCAGTATGTTTTTACTGCCCCCCAAACCTTCCAAACTGGTAGAAATAAAGTAACAGAATAAATAGTTTAAATATTTGTTTGATGAACCCATGGGATCCCCACTGTGCTCCTGATGCCAAAAGGTGTTTTTGTTGTTGCCCCCTCTCAACTTCATCCATTAAAAATTATTATTGTTGTTATTATTATTATTTACTAATTGCTCTCATAGGTACCCCATTGTGATACCACAAGGTCCCTTCACAATCTTTAAACTGACCTCTATCATGGGTTCCCTATCGTAATGGCAAACATTTTTTGACCTCTTGGCGGCCATCTTCTTTTTGAGACTGCTACTCTTGTCCTCCAAAATGTATCCTTTAAAAACTTTGTGTCAATATCTATATCTTGAATGTGTAGCAGGACAGGCTGTAGATTGTATACACTCTTTCTATCTATTCAGTTGGTTTCTGCTTTTTATTCCATGTCCTCAGCGGCGTAGCGTGGGTTGTCAGCACCCGGGGCAAGGCAAGTAATTTGCGCCCCCTAACCCGGGGCAAGGCAAGTAATTTGTGCCCCCTAACCCGGGGCAAGGCAAGTAATTTGCGCCCCCTAACCCGGGGCAAGGCAAGTAATTTGTGCCCCCTAACCCGGGGCAAGGCAAGTAATTTGCGCCCCCTAACCCGGGGCAAGGCAAGTAATTTGCGCCCCCTAACCCCTTACCTGCCGCCGCTGCCAGCTTCTTCTTGCTGCTGCCTGGGCTGGTCTGGTGTGGTTCTCTCCCCCGCTCAGTGCTGCGCTGGGCGGCCGCTGCACTGTCCCTCCCCCAGATAGTCCCTCGCTGTCTCTCCGCACCGCACGCCTGGCACCCACCCCCTCCACAGTGGGCGGCGACCCAGCGGCTCGGATCGGATTCGCACAGCCAGCACTGCAGTGAGAGAGAGTGAGTGAGCCAGGTAGGGGCAGAGAGCTGCGAGTGCGAGCGCGCCCCCCCGATGTTGCGCCCGGTGCGGCAGGCCCCCCCTGCACCCCCCACGCTACGCCACTGCATGTCCTAGTGTTGAATTTTGAATTCCTAGCACTTACAACTAGCTGTGGTGATACCAGAACATATTTTGCCCAGAGCTCCAACATGGCTTCCACATTGCAGGCTCAGTTCCATCATTTACTTCTTTGCCTTCAAAGCAGAACCATCTGATTGTCTGACCATCTGCCTAGCTAGAAGAAGAATAGTGTGTGTGTGTGTGTGTGTGTGTGTGTGTGTGTGTGTGTGTAGACTGGAATCCATGAGAAAATGTTTAATTAAAGCTGGTCCTAAGCGTCAATGGGACGCGGGTGGCGCTGTGGTAAAACCTCAGTGCCTAGGACTTGCCGATCATATGGTCGGCGGTTCGAATCCCCGTGGCGGGGTGAGCTCCCGTCTTTCGGTCCCAGCTCCTGCCCACCTAGCAGTTCGAAAGCACCCCTAAGTGCAAGTAGATAAATAGGGACCGCTTACTGGCGGGAAGGTAAACAGCATTTCTGTGTGCTGCGCTGGTGCTGGCTTGCCAGAGCAGCTTCGTCACGCTGGCCACGTGACCCGGAAGTGTCTGCGGACAGCGCTGGCTCCCGGCCACTTAAGTGAGATGAGCGCACAACCCTAGAGTCGGACACGACTGGCCCGTACGGGCAGGGGTACCTTTACCTTTACCTTTAAGCGTCAATAATGTTAAAAGGAAGTAGAAGCAGTTGCTGCCCTTTATGGGTTTTCTTTTTAAATAATGATTTCTCCCACAGTTTTTAAAGTAACCAGATGTCAAACCATTTAAGGGATCAATTAGGACAGAAACCAAAGTGGATTGCAAAGTTTTGCTCTTATGAGCATCTTCTGTGACACACAGTATAACTATTTGAACTAGTTTTCCCTGTCATCTTCGTATCAGCATTACTCTGGCTAGACATAAGGACAGAGATGAGATGAGTAGGTTAGCAAAACATTCAAGAACCGAATTCACCCTGATTTCTGAACCTTGTTTTCTTTTCACAGGTCTTCACCCAAATAGTTTATCCTCCCCACATCCGAAGGCTTGTTTATTACATGAAATCATCACTTTGTGAAAACTATCGGGTAAGCAAAAAGGAGACATTCAAAATTTGTAGTCCTGTTGGACAGCTTAAATAACTTCTTTGGTGGAAAGAATGTTCTGCTCCTGCTCTGAAATGAACATCTTTAGCGGTTTAGCAACAATTTGGCTAGTAAACGTATCCAAAATATCAATACGATATTACCCTGTGTAAAAAAATACCACAAGCCGGTGAGATCATAAGGGGCTTTCAGAAGGAATTTTTATAGCAGACTCATGCCAAGATTTAACTTTTTTCCTAGAAGCTTTGGCATGTCCTAGAAAACAGTCAAAAGCAGAAAAATATAAGAACTCTGATGACTGCATCTGGAGGAAATTTACATTCTGGTTCAGAACTTACTTAAGCCAAAGCATTTGGATTTAAGCTGATGCACAGTCTATAGTCTAAGTCTATATCTGTTTACTCAGAATAGACATGGTTAGGATAGTGCTGTATGCACCACTTTGCTCAGTAAAATGTGGTAAGCACAAGTCTAAGCTTCAGTCTCAACATTTTGATTTATAACTCTGGTTCAGTCTGTGTAGAGACTGATAAAAGTAATGCAAAATAAATCACAGGAAAATGCAGGAACAGTAACACTGGCAATTTGTTGTTGTTTCGTCCTTTAGTCGTGTCCGACTCTTCGTGACCCCATGGACCAGAGCACGCCAGGCACTCCTGTCTTCCACTGCCTCTCGCAGTTTGGTCAAACTCATGCTGGTAGCTTCGAGAACACTGTCCAACCATCTTGTCCTCTGCTGTCCCCTTCTCCTTGTGCCCTCCAGGAGCACCATAACAGGCCAAATGAATCAGGTTTGACGCATATTCAGCATCTCCTCTGAATCACGTTCTGTAGTTTCTCTGACACTTGATTGCAGCCTTTACCCAGAACTCACAAAAGCAGATGTTTCTCTGAAGGTTTGTGTGAGAGAAGACAAAACATGGAAGAGCTTTCCTTTTTGTTCATGTATTTCTTGCAGCTTATTTTATCAGTGACCACAGTAAATAGCATCATGTTAGAAGGCTGATAATTCAAGGGCAGTGAGAAGACGGACAGTGCCTGCAACATTCCTTTGAAGTGTGTGCATGAAGTCTCACAAAGAGGGGAAAAGAAAAGAAATTACACTCCTCTATTTGACTCCTTTTGTGTCTGCAGATGATGCATATGTACGTACGTAATTTTATTTGCATGCCACATTCTCATAGTTCAAATCACGCTCGAGGAGTCTTACAACATGAAAAAACCACATAATTACAACATAACAAAAGAAATAATATGCAATAAACAAAACATTAAAAGCTACACAACCAAAATGAATAATTTCTACATCAGAGTCAATCAGGACCCCATACTCCCAGGCCATGTGGGAAAAGGCCTGTAGGTCTTCCAGGACGCACAGCCAAGATGGTCTCTGTCTCAAGATGATGGGCTAGGTGATTTAACTGTCCAGTATTCTATCTGGGAGTGCAAAGTAAGATGGAGTGGAAGATGACTCCTTGCATTGTGGTTCTGCTGGTTTTTGCAGTTTTGTTAAATATTCCACTGGTGGAACTTGAATAATCTCCCTAGGGAAGACAAGTCCATAGCCAAATGTCTTACTGCCAGGATGCTGTCTTTGCTTGTCATCATCTAGAAGCATTTGCACTCTATTCATAGCTGTAATGACACAAATCTAGCTCCCACCATAATAGCCTAAGGGCTAGTGAGCTATCCCCTATCCCACTACCTCTTGTCTGGAAAGCATTTGTAGACTCATAGACGGAAGAACTAGTAGAACTAATAGCAAAAATTCTTTCTGACCATTCCTCCAAGGAGGTCAAGGAAGGATACCTGAGTTAATATCATTTTATCCTCATGACAACCCTGTGAGGCATGCTAGGCTAAAAGCTTCAAAGCTCAGTCAAGCCAGGATTTTGAATCCTGGACTTTCTCGTCCAAACTGAACCTTCTATCCAGAACAACAAACTTCCGGCTTTGTTTTCTTTCTAACATCTATGCTGCACCATTTTTTCAAGTACAACTGAACTGCATCTGCATTATATGTGACTATCAGTGAAGACTCTGGTAACTACTATTAATCATATCTTGCAGGAGCTTTAGATTAGGGTCAGTTTTGGATTAGGGGAAACATCACATGGATGCAAGCAGACATAGTTCTTTTTTTTTAAAAAAAAAAATTATTTTATTTGATTAGACATTCATACAAACATTACTACACATACACATACACTTACAACCATAATAACATAATGACAACAAAAAATAACAAGGAAAAAGAAAAGAAAAAAGGATAAAAAGAAGAACGAAAGAGAAAAGTTAAGGTAAGAAAGAAGTACATAAAATAGGTGGGTGATAATACAACTTTGTGACTTCCCTCCACCAGTGCTCGTCATATTTTCATTCAAGTTCTTATTTACATTGCAAATCATGGGTCACTACATTATTTCTTTTATTTTTTTTTTTTTAAAGCAATTTATTAGGTTTTACAATAAAAATAAACATAATAAGCAATATAACATTGATCTTAACATGTTTTCACATTTTCTTTGGACTTCCTCACATCTCCCGCTCCCACTTTCATCGTTGTAACATTTTGTCAGCAATTTATCATCTTATTTAAATTCTTATATCCCTTCTATATTTCATAATCTTATAATTCTCAGAAGGAGCTAAATTTCACAGTCTTACTTATTTTCTTAAAAACTTCTAAATTTAGTGGTGCTCAGTTATTTTGATCTAGCATCTTATTTAGCATTCAGTCAAATTACAATACTTTTGTAAATAGTTCTTAAATTTCTTCCAGTCCTCCTCAATCCTCTCTTCTCCCAGGTCACGGATTCTGCCGGTCATTTCAGCCAGTTCCATGTAGTCTATCAGTTGTATCTGCCATTCTTCCAGTGTGGGTAGATCTTGAGTTTTCCAATGTTTTGCGAGAAGTATCCTTGCTGCTATTGTTGCATACATAAAAAATGTCTGGTCCTTCTTTGCCACCCCTTGGCCGACAATACCCAAAAGGAAAGCCTCTGGTTTCTTAGTGAAGGTATATTTAAATACCTTTTTCAGTTCATTATAAATCATTTCCCAGAACGCCTTCACTTTAGGGCAAGTCCACCAGAGGTGGAAGAACGTTCCCTCACACTCTTTGCATTTCCAACACTTATTATCAGACAGGTGGTAAATTTTGGCAAGTTTGACTGGGGTCATATACCATCTATAAATCATTTTCATTACATTTTCTTTCAGAGCGTTACATGCAGTAAATTTCAATCCATTACTCCACAACCTCTCCCAGTCCTCAAACATGATATTGTGCCCAATGTCCTGTGCCCACCTTATCATAGCCGATTTAACCATTTCGTCTTGTGTATTCCATTTCAACAGCAAGTTATACATCCTTGAAAGTACCTTAATCTTTGGTTCTAGCAATTCTGTTTCTAATTTCGATTTCTCCACCTGGAACCCTAGTTTCTTATCATTTTTAAAAACTTCTTTAATCTGAGCGTAATGTAACCAATCTCGCACTTTGTCTTTCATTTTCTCCAAACTCTGCAATTTCCAATTGTCTCCATCCTTTTCTAATATTTCCCAATATTTTGGCCATTTAGCCTCCATATTGGGTCTTTTTCGGGCCTTGGCTTCCAAAGGTGAAAGCCACCTTGGTGTTTTATTTTCCAGCAAGTCTTTATATTTTGTCCAGACATTAAACAATGATTTTCTGACAATATGGTTCTTAAAGGCCTTATTTGCTTTAACCTTATCATACCATAAATATGCATGCCATCCAAAGGCATTGTTAAACCCTTCCAAATCTAACACATCAGTGTCTTCAAGAAGTAGCCAATCTTTTAGCCAGCAGAACGCTGCGGCTTCATAATACAACTTTAAGTCTGGCAGGGCAAAGCCCCCTCTTTGTTTTGCATCGGTTAAAATCTTAAACTTAATTCTGGGCTTTTTGCCCTGCCAGACAAACTTAGAAATGTCTCTCTGCCACTTCTGGAAGCACTCCGTTTTGTCCAAAACCTGAAGTGTTTGAAATAAAAACAACATCCTTGGCAATACATTCATCTTGATAGCAGCAATTCGGCCTAACAAAGAAAGTTTCAATTTTGACCAACTATCTAAGTCTCTCTTAATTTCTGTCCAGCATTTTTCATAATTGTCCTTGAATAGACTTAGATTTTTTACTGTTATGTTTACCCCTAGGTATTTTACTTTTTTAACCACATTAAGTTCCGTCTCATTCTGAAACCGTTCTGACTCTGTATCAGTCAAATTTTTCCCCAAAACCTTAGTTTTCTGTTTATTTAGTTTAAATCCAGCCACCCGACCAAAGTCATTAATCAGTTGTAATACTCTTTTCGTACTGGGCTCTGGCTTCTGCAAGGTCAAAACCAGGTCATCTGCGAAAGCTTTTAATTTATATTGCACTACATTATTTCTTTTAGTATACTATTATATTATATTATATTATATTATATTATATTATATTATATTATCAAGACAACTTTATGAGCTTAGTCTAAACATATCAGCATGTTATCTTTAGATCAGTGTTTCTCATGTACTCTTCGAACCATAACCATTGTGACCTTAATTTCTGATGTGTTTGATATCTTATTGCTGCAGTTAATTTTGCCAATTCTATTAATTTATATAGCCAATCTTCTTTTGTGGGCATATATTTTTCTTTCCAGTTCTTTGCAAGGAGTAACCTGGCTGCTGCAGTTGCATAAAAGAACAATTTTTTCCTGTCTTGTGGTATCTCATCTCCTACTATACCCAGTAAGAATGACTCAGGTTTCCCCCCCCAAAGATATCCTGAGCATCTTTTTTAGTTCATCATGGATGCAGCCCCAGAATTTACAGGTATCAATCAAATTATTTTTGAAGCTCTGTCGTTTCCATATCAGAGACTATCAAACAATATTTAACTCAGTGAATCTTTCCACGGAAGCCAACTGCAAATTTCCATTTTAACACGAGCAATCTAGGCAATGTTCTCTAGTCTCGGAGAATGCCACTTTTGCAAAACCAAACCACTTACATAGCTGTAAGATGAGGCACAGGCCAACAGAGACAAGATCTTAATTGTTCCGTGTGTAAAATTACTCTGTCTCTAAGCTCCCCCCCCCTTTCACAAAAAATGCAGCCACAGTGGAATGAAGGCTTTGTGGGATACCTTAAGGTTCTCTCATACAATGAAGTGGTGTTATTCATGTCTCAGGGGATGGGCCCATAATCACAGAGGTCAGAAATGAAACTGTGGCTGGGATCTGGAAACTGAAAACCTAACCCTAACCCTTTCCAGTTCGATAGTTCTATGATTCTGTGGCCCTGCCCAGTCTCACTTTGTGGGACAGGAAGTCATCTGAATATGCATTACTTTCCCAATTTGACTGGACGAAGAATTAAAGGTTTAAAGTCATGGGCCAGGTGGAATCAGGATACAAAAATCAGCACGTAATTTATTCACAACATAAAATATTATATTTCATGTCATATAACTTTAGTTACTTAGGTCAAATATGTGATTCCTGTTAGGGGTGACCAAAGATATTTGTTTGCTTGAAGTGCAGCTGCAAGTATCTCCACTCCCAAGCAAAGAGACAGAGTACTGAAGGCCACACAAATTATTTTGTCTCCTGAGGCAGAAAATCTTGCAAGCATCTCTTCCACTCTTTGGCTGAAATAAATACAATAATAAGAAATGAAATAACACACCTAGATGCCTTGATCATTTTGTCTGGAGATTTCTTTTAGCAGAAACACACCCAGTAGCTCCATTAACCCAAAGGTCAGCTGAATCACAAGCCTATCTTTAGGTTTCCTCTCTACCATGTTTTTTTTTTTAAATTCCAGTAGTAGAAAGTTGCATGCGAATGGGAAATATACGAAGATTGGTTTTATAACAGGAGGAAGAACATAGTGGGAGGCAATGAAGGCACACAGAAAGTTTAATAAATAAGGACACATCTATAAAGTATCAACGGGAGGAAGGGATAGCCAGTTGGTTAAAATGGAACAAAGCATGTCAGGATTTGGGTGGGCACTGGAACAATCTGATGTCTGCCTGAGAACCTGGAAAACTGTTATCAGTAGATAATATTGGGCTAGATTATCATTCCACCTTTTTTCCAAGGAGTTCGTGGACTCGCAAGAACCCAGAACTGTGTGGTAGGTGATATTGAGAGACAGCCACAGGTCACAGTTTATAACTTAACAGGGATGTGAATCCAGGTATCTCTTCTTAAAGTCCAGGACTTTACATTGTTCTGCTTCTGAAACAGTCTGATTGAGTACAAAGCAGCTTTATATGCTCAACTCAATAATTTCCTAGAGGGAACAAGCTTCATATCTTTGACACGGGTGGCGCTGTGGGTTAAACCACAGAGCCTAGGGCTTGCTGATCAGAAGGTCAGCGGTTCAAATCCCCGTGCCAGGGTGAGCTCCTGTTGCTTAGTCCCTGCTCCTGCCAATCTAGCAGTTCGAAAGCACATAAAAGTGCAAGTAGATAAATAGGTACCACTCCGGCGGGAAGCTAAATGGTGTTTCCGTGTGCTGCTCTGGTTCGCCAGAAGCGGCTTAGTCATGCTGGCCCCATGTACGCCAGCTCTCTCGGCCAATAAAACGAGATGAGCGCCGCAACCCCAGAGTCGTCCGCAACTGGACCTAATGGTCAGGGGTCCCTTTACCTTTACCTAACAAGCTTCATATTTGAGACACAGGCAGCTCACAATTTTAAGTTAACTGCTCAGCTCACCAGCTTAATAACCACTTTAGGTGTGAGACGATCTTTGAAATTAGCTTTAGGTTTGCTCCCAGGAAAGACTCTTCAAAAGGTTAATCTGTAGATCCTTTATCTCACTTTTGGATTACATTTCATCCTCTTTGGTAGATTTATTTTCTTCCTACTTTTCCACTAAAATGGTATGGGGCAAATGGTGACCTGTGGGGCACATCTCCCAGACCTGAAACACAAAGGAGGAAGTTTCCTCCCCAGGAATCCAGCCAGTATATAGCTAAAGTACTGGGCCTTATCACATCCTGCAGCTGAGCACCAGTCATCTGATAAGAGCAAAGGCACCTGCAGGCAAGGAACTGGGCTGTGTGAAAAATCTCTGCTTTCACAGTTCATGCTTCTGAGATAAAGGGATTTTGCTAATTAAACTAGAGGGAAATAGTGTCCTTGATTATTTCTCAAGGGGGTATTGAAGATGTAGCCTTCAGCATTGTCTGTTCCTCTTTCCCTTCATCCCACAATGGGTCTCTATTTCTCTGAAATTGTAACACAAGGACATTCAACATACAGGAAATGCCCTTATTCAGGAATCTGTACAGTGATGGGTGATATGAGGCAGTAGCTCTACAGTCCTATCCCCCCCACATGCATCCAATGAGAATGTTCTGTCTTGGAATCTGGGCATGGTGCTTTTTCCAATGTACCTCAGAGGAAGTGGATGGCTTCCCCAAATCTGTTTGTGAAGTCCTTTCTCAAGGCACCACTTCTCACGGAATGCTTTTGCTCCACTGAAAGACAAATTGTTCCTGTGCCAAATCCATAGGGTTGCAAAAATAACTCTGGCCTTCAAGGGGCAGATCCCATGGAAACTCAGCTTGTTGTCGTTGCTGGTGCACAGAACAAGCAAGCAAGCAAACAAACAAAAACCCTGTTCTGTTTGTGGAGGGTACATCCCTCTAATCATGCTTTGCATGGAAAGTCCCGCTCCTTACTTTGTATTATTACAGGTATCAATCAAATTATTTATCAGAGACAAATGACAACCAGTCATTTATCAGAGACTATCAAGGAGAGATTCTTAATACAGGGGTGTAGCCTGAGCAGCTAGGTGGCTCAGATTTAAAGTTTTGCAAGAAAAGGCTGCATTTTCACATGTGGAAGATGTTCCAACCTTCTGATGATTTTGCTGCCTTTTTTATATAGCAGGAAGTGGAGGTCTTTGTAGGCAAGAGACAGAGAGGAAAGTAAGGAGCCCACACCACATGCAATTGTCCTATTTCTGCAGTAACAAGGAAAGTAGGAATTGTGTATCTCACCCGCAGCAAAGACCTTGCGCCCCAGGAAAGTCAGAAAGAAATAGGAGAATGAGAAAACCAAGTTACACACACTTCTGCTTCCCCTGATTCACCCTGAGTGTAATGAATCCTAATTTGCAAATCAAAGCTAATTAGCTGTAGCTACAGAGTTGTATTAGCCCCTCGCTCAAACTGACATTTCTCTTGGCTGCTCCCCCACTTCCCCACCTTAGCTGACCTTAGGGCGTTTTCTTGCCCTGTGCTTGGCTCAGTTTTAACTTTTAATCCACACCCCATTACACATTAGGATGAGAAATGGGATAAAGAGCAGGCCCTAAATATAGCCGATAACGCACAGGCCTCTGCCCTTCTTAGAGTGTCTGCCCATTTGTTCGTGGTAGTAAAGACGGAGTTTGAGAAACAGGCATGTGTCGTGATATTTGGCTGCTGTTCTCACCACCTCACTCCCTCTCAAACTCTGTCCTCTTAAAAGTGAGGCAGGAACAATGAACTGGACCAGAGGGGGCCTCACAGTCCAGGAAGACATGCCCTCTCAAGAAATATGCTACCTTGGAGGTATTTCCTGCTCCCTTCCACGACCTGCCATTCCAATCTATTTGTTTCATATCCTGCTTTTTACAAGGCAGACTCTGCATGCCACACAACAGAAGGAAACAAATACCCTTGTATAACTTACAGAATGGTAAGTGCACAACTCTTTGTAAGACTTCAGCCCAAGAGCTGCATCATATACAGTATTATACTTGGCCCCTGATCAGCACATTTAACAGGACAATGCATGGGGTACTTAAAAGGCAAGGCCACATTCTCCCAGAGGGCTTCTTATTGGCCCTGATTGATCTCCTTGCTTGTTTTGGCTGTTATCATTAATGTTTGTATTTATAGCATGTTGCTGGTTTAATTTCCCCCCAACGGCTTGTTTTATATGACACAATTTCACATGGGTTTCAAATATTTTTGCAACTAAAGTAATAATGGAGCACTATACCAGCTCACAAAAGCCAATCTTTTGTGTCGCATCAATTCCCTCCTTCCGTACCACAAGATTAGAAATAAATATTGTAATATGAATAGAAATATAATAAACCATTCTACAGTGGGGCAAACTGTGGCCAAGTGACCTGTGTGCTTGCCTGCTCAGGTGCTAACTATTGATGGGCAACATCAAGGCTCCTACTCTCCCAAGTACAACCTTCAGAGAGAGGATACATTTAAACAAAGTACTGTCCCTTGTAAAGTAGGACACATGACCAGCCTAATTCATATGAGTGATATCTAAAGCATAATGAAGCCAGAACCTCACTGACTTTAATGAGCTTTCTCTATAGGTTGGTTGAGTGGTACAGTGGTACCTCGGGTTACATACGCTTCAGGTTACATACACTTCAAGTTACAGACTCCGCTAACCCAGAAATAGTACCTCAGGTTAAGAACTTTGCTTCAGGATGAGAACGGAAATCGTGCGGCGGTGGTGTGGCAGCAGCAGGAGGCCCCATTAGCTAAAGTGGTGCTTCAGGTTAAGAACAGTTTCAGGTTAAGAATGGACCTCCGGAATGAATTAAGTACATAACCAGAGGTACCACTGTATAGTTATAAGCCCTTTTTGTCCCAGGGCAGCCCTCACACTTCACTTCATCTAGCTCTCTGCTGCAGATAGGATTTTTGCTTCATCATATTCTGTGACCATTAAACTTGTGTTTATACTGGTTTGGAAAGCCCATCCTACATTTGGAGTGATCTCAGCTTAGCGTGCTATGCAGCTTGAGGTTCACACACAAAAAAGCACGGAGCGAAAGCAGTAACACAAGGGCTTCTTCTCTCTGGTTGTGGGTAAGAATAAGATCTGCTTTGTATGCATAACATTCCGGAGCAGTAACCTGAATGCTAAAGATGCAGGGAATGTACCCAAAGAGGCTGTTTACTCCCTCTGGACATGGCCAGTCCATGTTTAGAAAATATTGACACACAAGAAATGAGCTGTGAAGACACCAGAATACTACACTGAACAAAACAGAACAGCCACTCCTCTCTGTGTGTCATTTTAATCAGATACTCATCTTTTTATTGTGGGAAAGGGCAACTTTGTGTGGCAAGCATCCAGCATTTTTGTATGCCTGCTAGGAGCAACTAGTTAAATAATTTTGCTTGCTTAATCATTTGCCTTTCAGACGAGTGCCTATACTGCATACTACCAGTGTTATGCCTTTTTGAGAAATTGGTGGAACTTGCTTTCTCTGACGATCACAGGTTGCCTTTCCAAAGATAACAAGTTTCAATGCAATTTTTTGAAGAGCATGGGAAACCTGTAGCACCTTTGTAATTTACAGGTATACAGACTGAGTGGGTGGCATTAGGGCTGAGCCCTTTTCAGTAGATAGTCTCCTTTCACCTCTGTTTCAGTAATGCTTTGGAGAGGGATATTCAAACAGGGGTAAAAATATTCACTACACTGGCAGAGTGATTCCCACCCACATATTCTGGGCAATGAGTTGGCAGGTTTGGGCTCCACATGATGTATTGCAGCAGTGGGTGATGTATCCTTGGGGGCTGGATCTGCTTACCTTGTGGATCCTGCCACCTGAGGCCGTTGCCTCACCTTGCTGCATGAGCGGACCAGCTCTGGCTAGGCAGGGGCAAAACTTGGCTTTATTTCACCTGGGTCAAAGACCCAGTTTGGCACCCTCCCATGCACATTTGTGCACATACACACACACACACACACACACACACACACACACACAGGCTGAGAGCCTCAGTGGTGCCCCTCATGAGGTTTCACCCGGGGCAAAAGCCCCAGCTAGCCCCCCGCATAGCTACCACACTGGGCTAGAGGTGGTATCTCACTAAGTCATTCTTAGAGAAACTCCACTGAAATCAATCCACTGACTTTGGATATCACCCAAAGCATGAAGTGTGCCATCACTATGCTTAGTTCACTCACGTTTGTCAATATCCAGTTACTCTTCTCCCATGTTTTCCCAGTGTGTCTTCTAGTTTCCCCCCCTTACCACAGGACTTCCAGCTTTTAAGAAGAATGGAGAAGTACAAAATCTCTCCAGGTTTAGATGCCTTACTGCTATTTTGCTATCTTTTAAAAAGAGGTGTGTTTTTGATACAGGTAGCAGCAAACAGCACACATTCTCTATAACTGTCCCAGTGAGCACCATTTAATATCCCTGTTGATTTCCCAAATGGTCACTCAGTGAGCTAGACTTTCCTTCCACTTAAAACAGCTACGTCACACCCACTGGCATGGACATAACTTAGTAGGATGTACATACAGAAAAGACAGATTATCCCCAACAGTGTGGAAAGTCAATCGCAATTCAGCTTGTAGCTCACAGTGGAAGAGAAATGATTTATTACCTCTACAAACTACTGCCTGGAAGCAGCTGTATTGTTCATAAACTACCAGACTATACAACAACCTATAAAGATGGGTCCCTCTTCCCCCACTTGGCGTGACGGAACAGCATTGTTGGAATCATTCATAATCCCTAGTTAAAAATCACACTTTTATGTTTTTCTAGATGATGAGAGAATTTCTCAAAACTCCCATTAAGTTTATGGCCCGTACTAATCCATCCTGTCTTTACATTCTTCCTTTTGTGATGGTCAGAGGCAGATATGAGCACTTCTTGGAAGAACATGGAATGTGCCAACACAAAGCCATTGAGGGAGGTTCAAGCTGGGGCAGAGAATTTAAGGCACCAGAGCAGAGCTGTAATTTTCTTAAAGTGTTTTTCTCAAAATAAGGCTGAAGAATAGAAGAAGGTGGGCAGTGAGTACATTTGGGACTTGTGTAGTGGCCAGTAGCTGCCTCTCTGTCACAATTTACTAAGAAACCCAATAGAACAAAAATTGCTCGTTGTACTTTCTTAGGTCAAATCAGAAGTGGAAGGTAGCAAGGATATGGCATGTATGTGTACCACTGCTGCTTTCAGTCTTGGGGGACCTGGACTCCTGATCCAGATTCACAATTATGTCTATTAGAAATAATTCAAACCTTCACGTTCCTACCTCCCAGATTCTAGATCCACAGACAGCATAACTGTGCTACCCAGTTCTGAAGAGCAAAACCATCACTGATAAGGCAGAAATGGAAGGAGAGAGACGTATCTGAAGCAGGCAATCTTTCCTAGTTCAGCCCATGGGGATGTTGCATTGAGACTGTGCTTGGATGAGGGAGAAGCTACCACCTCAAAAACTTGGATCACCTGATTAGATCAGGGGTGTCATTTCGGCCGTGAGATTTTCCTGTGCCCATCCCTTTTTATCATGGGCAGTTTTGCATCTGCTCAGCTTTTTTCACATTGCCTATCAGAAAGAACAATAGACGGGCAATAGGAAAGAAGGAGGGACGCGGGTGGCGCTGTGGGTTAAACCACAGAGCCTATGACTTGCTGATCAGAAGGTCAGTGGTTCGAATCCCCGTGACAGGGTGAGCTCCCGTTGCTCAGTCCCTGCTCCTGCCAACCTAGCAGTTCGAAAGCACATCAAAGTAGATAAATAGGTACCGCTCCGGCGGGAAGGTAAACGGCGTTTCCGTGCGCTGCTCTGGTTCACCAGAAGCGGCTTAGTCATGCTGGCCACATGACCCGGAAGCTGTACGCTGGCTCCCTTGGCCAGTAAAGTGAGATGAGCGCCACAACCCCAGAGTCGGTCACGACTGGACCTAATGATCAGGGTTCCCTTTACCTTAGGAAAGAAGGATCATGAGCAAGGCTCATAATTTTCAAGGGAGACATACTGGCTCTCTTCCTACAGCAATGGTTTTCAAACTGTGGTGCAGAATGCCCCTAAAAGCACCTGGAAGTAGGGGACAAAGGATCCTGAACCTGGTGAAGCCTTCCTGCCCTTACAACCAAGATCAGTTTTACACCCTCTAGGAGAGGATGGTCATTGATTCATATCCTTCTTTGGTGGGTTTTAAGCAGAGAGGTTGGATGGCCATCTCTCATGGATGCATTGCAGAGAGTTGGACCAGATGACCCTCAAAATCCCTTCTATGATTCTATGCGGAAGGCCAGCAACTCTCCCACCTACTTCAACATCCCAGCTGGATTTGGGAAGAACTACTGTTATATTCTAATTATATTTTCCCTGTTGGTATTTTCAGGAGTAGTAAGCGACACCTTGTTCTGCTCCTCTTTCTAACACAAGTGTTTGATGACTGCCCTAAGCAAAAATCTCACTGCACACAATAGCAGGTCGCACATGCATGGCCACGTGCAAAGATCTGTGCATGCTCTGCTATGAAGTAGATGGCTGGAGGTGGGCTTGAGGGTCCCAGAAGGCAGAAGAAGTTCAGAACACGGGCCCCAAGCTCAAGAATATTTTTTTTTGAAAGACTGCTCTACAGCAACACTGTACAGACCAGTTCCACCCCCTCCACATTTCAGTTCCTATCTCATTTCCCCTTTCTCACTCTGTTCTTCCTTTGATCTCTTAACACCCTCTCAAATTGTAGCCTTCCAGCTAGTTAAAGAGCCTCCCTCCGATATTCCCTTTCCTGCTTCCTGCTTCCTGCTCCCAGCATCCCTACCTTTATTTCACAACGATCAATCACTTACACTTCACTGCTTCTTTCAAACAGCCCTCAAACAGCCAACAAATCCTGTGGGGGGTGGGGAATACACCCCCTATTTCCACTTAGTCTCCAGCTATGTGGGATGGCAGCAGACCCATTTGTTTAAGTCCATGGCCATCTGCCCCAATAATCTCTAAAGCAGCAGGCGAGGATTGTGTATGATTTTTTTCAGGAGGAAAAGGGTGAAATAAATGGTACCCAGTCCATACTTCCATGTGGTTCCCCAAAGTCTCTCTTCCTGAACACTCACCCCTGGCTCATCTTTGGTTTCAGTGCTGTGCAGGGATGGTCTTTGAGCCAAGGCTGGGGGAAAAAATGACTGAACTTGTCAGGATCCATGAAATACCAGGCTCCATGCAGTCAGTTTTTCAAGGGCCCAGGAAGAACCAGCTGTTAGCACAGTTGCCCCAGGGAAAATGGTCACTCTCTGAAAACAGAAGCTGAAGATCAGAAGAGCCAGAAGCAACTTAAGGCTGGCAGGCAAGTTCTGAAGGGGGCAGCTGCTTAGCTTAACAAAATCCATTTCCCCCAGAAAAACAAGTTACTCTAAACTTTAGGGCTGGCATAGCAGAGCTTCTGCCAAACCCTGTAAGCTGTAGATAGAGGATCTCGAGTATACAACTGCACCCTACATCACATCAGGGGATTTGCAAGTGGAGAAAAGTTACAGGGAATGGTGAAAATCCCAAATATAATTTGGGGACGGTTTCAATGGCATTGATCGTTTCAAAAGCAGAGGTTGGATGACAATCTGTCATGGATGCTTTAGTTGAGATTCCTGCACCACAGGGCGTTGGACTAGATGACCCTCAAGGTCGCTTCCAACTCTGCAATTCTATGATTCTTTGATTAGAGAAGTGTAGGTCATAATCTAAGAAAAGGAAACAACACAGATGAATTTGGAGCCACACTGACAAACATAAGCAAATCAGCTATGATAAAATTAGGATAGTGGTTTTCTGAAGTAGCAAGTACCAGCCTAGCAAACAGAAATTAAGCAGATGAAGCTTTTCCAATCACTCTTCCTGGCATGAGTAGAAAGTATCACTTGCTTAGTCTTGGTTGCTGGGCTATTGGCATTGTCTCAGACTGTTCCCATGTTTTCCCTTTTCTATTCTGGTCCACTCCTCAAGATGTTGTAGGTACTGTATAATCCTCAGGTTGGTTCCATTCCAACAACAACATATTTAGGGTGGTGCAGGCTCAAAATAACAACCACAACCTACTGAGAAGATACATAGAAAAGCAACTACAGTGGTACCTCGGGTTAAGTACTTAATTTGTTCCGGAGGTCCGTTCTTAACCTGAAACTGTTCTTAACCTGAAGCACCACTTTAGCTAATGGGGCCTCCTGCTGCTGCTGCACCACCGAAGCACGATTTCTGTTTTCATCCTGAAGCAAAGTTCTTAACCCGAGGTACTATTTCTGGGTTAGCGGAGTCTGTAACCTGGAGCGTATGTAACCCGAGGTACCACTGTATACCAAAAGCAATTATTGTGAAAATGAGATTATTGTGAAAATGAGATTGGGGGGTGGGGTGGCAATTTTGTCCTCACTCAGGGTGCCATATTCCCTGATTCTGATGTTAGTTTTAGAGCCTGGCTAGGTATGACGATGATGGGCACGGGTTCCTTTTAATGTGCCTGTCCTGTTCTTGTATAAAATGGCTGATGGGTAGGTCTTGCCTTAAAATGAAAAGAATCACATGAGAGTTTAGGTGCTGCATCCTGTTTTGTGCATTATTTCCCTTCAATCTGCTACTCTAGACACTTTTCTTCTTTCCTGACTTAGCTGTGGTACTGGAGCCAGGAAGAATGAAAAGGAGAAGGGGACAATTTAGTACCCTTTCCCAAGCACTCTGTTTACTGTTAAAGTAATATATATATGCAAACCAACTTTGTATATTAATGGACTTGACATGTGAATGACAGTTTTGCCACATCTTCCCTTAGTACCTTACTACTGATTATGAAAGGGGGCATGGCCCATTAATATTTTTTTTTTACTAGGTGAGTAGGAAGCTCTTGTTTTTACAGGCTTTTGTAAAACACACACACACAGTAGGAAATGCAAACATTCCAAACATACCAAAGGATCTGTGGGATTATCATTCTCCAAACAGCCCAGAGTAAAATATTTCCAGCATATGGAAGCACTATGGGGTGAGGGAAAGAATCAAGAATTTAACTGTCTTATTCATGAACCGCATGTGAAAAGTTACCTGAGGGGGGATGGAAATGACCTGATCTCTTTGATGTCCAAGGAACTGCTGATAGTGTCATATTAAGTCTCTGCATTTTTCTGGCTAATTTGATGGGAATTTGTATTGCCTCAGTTCCTTAATGACTCAATGGGTGGTCACTGTTGTGTAAGCCTACGGCTCTTGTAAAGCCTATTGATGTCAGTGAAAACATAAATGTTTTTTGCATTAGGAGGTCATTCCAACTTTGCACAGATGGCTGAGCACTTGCGACTTACTGCATTCGCTGTCACCCTCTGGAGGTGAAATCCTAGCTGGGGTGAGGCACTAGCACAAATAATTCTTCACAAGACCTGTGCAAATGTAGACCAACAATATGGGTTATCATTTGCATTTAATACCTTCTTATTAGTCATTAGGATCATCAGCTATTTTTCTTGCACAACTCCTGTGCCTTTAACAGCTACCTAAAATATAAACATTTAGCAGGTGAAACTCTCCACCCAACTATATTTCCATGTCCACCAAATGATTGATGCCATCAACTCTATCAGAACTCTATCAGAAGCATTTTTAATAAAGATTTTCTTGGGTTACAAAAGTACGTGCATTGTCTCTATTTTCAGGTAATAGAGTCTTTTCTACAGATCAGTTACATTCGATGTAAGACAATATCGGCAGCATTTGTGATATAAGCAGAATGCTCCTAGAGTAGCTCTTTTCTTGGAGAAGAGCAATGTACCCTGCTTGCAGTTGAGAACCACCTGAGTGTTCAGCTAGGATTGGAGAATAAAATGAGGGGACACAACTTGTACACTGTCCAGAGCTCTCTTGAGGAAAAGTGGAACTAAATTATAATAGAGAAAATGGATGAAAATAAAGTAAATTTAATTATTATTGCTGATATTATTATTATTATTCCCTTACAAAAACACATTCCCCCCCCAAGTGATATATACATTCCTGAAATAGTAGGTAATTGGGGAAGTGGATAATGTTGTTCTCTTTTAGAAGACTATCTGTGTGCCCAAGCAGATAAGTGGCTATGTACAATATACTAGCTTTTATATGTCTACTCAATGGAGTTCAATGGCAACTCCCAGATAAGTAGGTATAGCAGGGGTGGCTAATATGTGGCTCTCCAGATGTTCCTGGAATATACCGTAACTCCCATCGTTCCTGACCATTGGCCATGCTGTCTGGGTCTGGTGGGAGCTGGAATGCACCAACATCAGGAGGGAGACAGGTTATACAGTCTTAACAAGGAGGGGAATAGACAGAGTGACTCACCACCTAAGACTGTTTTAGGCAATAGGTGTCTCTGAAAGTCATGCACACATCTATTGCAACAGTTAGATTTGACCTCCCCCCTCCCCCTGCTGATCATGCATAAAGTTCTACCAAAACATGCAAAACTAGTTTAAACTGAGGTGGAATGTGGCAGCGGAGGGGATGTGGACTGTGGGCAATGATGGCTCTTCAGCATCTTCTTCTGTTACAATAGCCTCCCAACCTCGCATGGATTCATGTGTAGTCTTTCTCTTTTCTCTGGGATTCCTGGTGGCTTGAATATGTGTGTACCACACTTTTACCACTGCAGTTTTTGTATGAGTGATGGCACAACAAAGGGTTATTTAACCACCCATGATTGCTTAGCACAGGTAGAGAGCAGTCTTTGCGGCTGGGTGGATAGCAACATTATTATAGTTTAATCATGAAGTGGTATTGGACTTGAATTGTCTCTGGAGGTGGAATTGGGAATTTGACGTTACTATTCTGTGCTTGTTTAGAAGAGACAATAAAGTTCTTGTCTAGCTTCCTGTATGACAACTGCAGCCCCCATCCCAACATTTGTTTCCTTCTGCATACAAGATGTATGATGTCTGTACCAACCAACTTTTTGTCCCTCCTCTCCATGTCACTTAGGCACTTCTACACAACTTGGGCTAACATCACAACTATATTTCCATATGTAAACACCTCACACCATCAGTGTAAGTCCTAATTTTCTATGAACTATTTTCCTTTTGTCTCAGCTTATGCCACAGGCTTGCTTGTTTTTAAAGCACATTTTCAAGTTAAAATGAGATAAAAGATTTCCTTGGAGCATGAGGAGAGGCAAGATTTTGATTCTAAACAGGATTCTCACTTTAATCCACCCTTTAGGCTGGTTCTGAGATCACAAGAAGAAGAAAAATCCTCACAGGGTACAGCAGTATCTGAGCTGGGGGTTTGTGGAACAGCAAGAGTGAGAACCATCCATCCTTTTTCTGTGGCTTTAGGGCCCGCAGCATTAACTGATTTTCTTAATAGTGTGCCTGCCCCCTATGTGTCTGTTGCTTTTATTTGCCTTCATTTTAAAAAGAGAACTTTTCTAGTTCCAGTGAGGCCTGGCTGGCAATACTGAAATTCCTTTGCCTCTGTTTGTTGCTCTCCTCGTGGCCAGTTTCCATGGTGACCCAGATTCCATGCAAGCTGGCGGAGAGCCTAGCAAAACCCCATACCTCAAGGTCTCCTTGGAAAAGAACCGCCCCCCCTGCTTTCCAAAGAAAGCACAGGGAAGAGAGAAGAGAATAAACACATATCCTCGCCTTCCCTTCTAGCATGCATACACACTGTGTCATCTTTTTCAGTTTGTGTGCTGGGAGTGAGAGAGTATGTTGATTGTTATTATGTTTTAGGGCAACCAGTACCAACAGCTCACTCCTCCATTCCCTGGCATACGCTCCAAAATTACCACATCGTGCTAATATTTCAACATTAGCAAATACTCCAGATGGTCCACATTAAAATTCCAGTACTGTCTCATTTGCCGACAACAGCTTGCTCCTTAAATTATTTCCCAAAATGAAAACCATATCTAAGCATTTAGCAATGTTTGGTGTGTGTGAGAGAGTGAGCATGTGCACACGCATGCATGGGGTTGATAGAAATCAGCGACAGACGAGGAAAGGGAGGAAAAAAAGAGGCCGAACCTTTCCCTCTTTGTTGCTTGAAATGGGAGTTTTCCCTGTCTGTATAATGGGCAGGAATTAAAATGCCCAAGTGCCATCGATTTTTGTGGAAATTATACTAAACGACTAAACTTTTTGCAACCATTGTATTTGCAGGAGGTGAACAAGAGGAATATTAGCACAACTGGAATTCACAATTGCCCTGGAATCAATTTTGATGAAGGGTATATAAATATTATAAATAAATGTTCCCCTTTGACCTGAACAAAGAAATTAGGGTCACAATATGACCTCTAGTTGTTGCCACCTTGAAGATTTATCCTTCCCCTTCTCCAGATTTTTGACAAACTACTGTAAGAGCAAAGTGAAAGAGAACATGGAAACACAGTTAATATAGTGCCAAATCATTGTTTGGCGTTATGTCTGAATGCATCCAGTGTTTTTATATAGACACATTTAGCATTTTGTGCGAAAAAGGCCATCGGAACTCCAAAAGTATTTACAGTGTTATTAAGGCCTCATGTGCACAATCACAAAAGTGACAAGTATTATTACGTTTCTGGGGCTATTAACACCAAGACACAACCAGAGTTGCCCTTCTGTTTGCAGAAGGGGATGCAATTCACAGGAGGTTCCTGTTGGAGGAAGATTCTTTTTGCCAATTCCCTCCAACTGCTTCCTGCAACATCTTCTACACTATTCCAGGGAGGTACCCAGACCTCTGTAGATTTGCAAGAGAGTATAGAGATATGCAGGAGAAACAGGCCACAGAGGGAATGAGAAACTGGTGAAAATAGGCTCCCAACTCCCACCAGGAGTGTCCTGTGTGAAGTTCTGTTCTCCAGCGCACCATTTTTGCATGCCTTTGTTGAAGAATATCACTATAACAAGTTTTATAAACAGGTTAAAGGAGCTCTCTGTGGATACACCAAAGTTTGATAGCCTCAGTGAGCTGGAGTCGCTTCCTTTCAACTTCTCTTTCTCTCTCTCTCACTCATGGGATGTCATAATCTATGGACCCAGAGCCAGAAAATGAAGGACAGAATCTATCTTAGGGCTACTGCACAAACAAAATAGCAGCAACTGTGTATGTCATCAAAAGTGCATGTACCAGGCAACTCCTGCTCTTTGGTACATGTACAGGTATGACTCACGCATGCGACATCTGTTTGCCCCTCACACATTTTATACATTCTTTTGTTTACTGCTTGTAAAACATTTTGTGTATCTATTAACATGTAAAATGGTTCTGTTTCAGCTGTTGGGAGATGATCAACAAGAAGATGAAGAGAATTCACAAAGAAATACTTCCCTTCTCAACCTTGGCCCCAAGCCCAGTTGCAGCTGTAAGTTATTGCCTGACCCTACTGTACTTGAAAAAGATGGAGAGAGAAGGCAGGAATATTCTCTCCAGTCATTATATACAAATACATTAGGTTTGAGGGGAACCAAAGCTAGTCGCATTAAACCAGGATAGCATGGTATCAAAAGGTGAGTTGAGAAATATATTATGTCAGAAGCAGACCTTCATTTATTAATTTATTGCACCAGGCCCCATATTATATAGAGACCTTTGCTAGTTATGCACAAAATTCTCACGTTTATATAATCAGATGGCTTTAGCCATAAATGGGCTCTTGCTTCCCAGTTCATAATTTGTTATACAGTGGTGCCTCGCAAGACGAAAAGAATCCGTTCCGCGAGTCTCTTCGTCTTGCGGATTTTTTCGTCTTGCGAAGCAAGCCCATTAGAGGTTTAGCGCTTAGCGCTACAGTATTAGCTGATAAGCGGCTTAGTATCAGCTGTTAAGCGGCTTAAAGATCAGCTGATAAGCGGCTTAGCATCAGCTGTTAAGCAGCTTAAAGATCAGCTGATAAGCGGCTTAGCCATCAGCTGATAAGCGGTTTAGCAGCTTGGGAAAAAGGGGGGGGGGAGGAAAAAAACCCTGCAGGAACTCGCAAGACATTTTCGTCTTGCGAAGCAAGCACATAGGAAATTCGTTTTGCGAAGCACCTCCAAAACGGAAAACCCTTTCGTCTAGCGGGTTTCCCGTCTTGCGAGGCATTCGTCTTGCGGGGCACCACTGTATTTCTACCTTTATTCTTTAAAGTATGACTTCTTGCGTAAGAAAAATAAATCTTTATTAACATTACTGTAGTGTGCAATTCTGAGGTGCAACATGCCAAAAAGTTGGTAAGTTTTATAATGCGGTGGCTTTTAATTTCAGTGTCAAATCACTGAGATTGCAATCCTTGTATACGAACAATGTTGTATATCCAGAATGTTAATTACATGACATAACTAATTGGGTCCTTTAGTTTAATAGATGCCAATTTACAAGCAATGTCTTGCATTCCAACAAACTCCCAACATTTTCATTCTCTGGTGTAGAAAGAGCTTGTTTGCCATTAGCAATGTTCTTAATTGTAATTAAACACCTGATTAATTAGTGCAGCTGAATTTTATTTTGCAATTCTTGCAACATATAGGTGTTAGGTAGATGGTGGTTTGGATTGCTGGGTTGTCATCACTGAAGAAATATAGTTTCACAGTAAATGTCAGGAATTCAGTGAAAGTTGATAGCTACCCATAAAACCTAAGTTTTCAGAGACCAATGGGAAATGCCAGATAATTTTTTACAATTGAGAACACACCTCAGTGACATTCAGGTCCCATTGGTCTGATCTCTCAAGGAAGACCCTCCCTCCCAAATCCCCTCAACTCACTTCAGTAAAGTCTGTGGAAAACCTACATCTGGCCTATTTTTCTTAAAGGCTTCAAACTGTTGTCCTTAACAGAAAAGGCTTCAAGAGAAACCTGCTTCCTTGCTCCACCTCCTGCATTGACACATTTAGTCCAACTTTAATCCAACCAATGCACATTAAAAATTTCCAGTATTATGTAAAGGGCAAAGTATGCTGCATACTTGGAAACCCAGAAGCCACAAATCCCGTGAGCTCCTTTAGGCATGTGGAAAGCTTGTATGTGCCCAGCAGGACTTTCAACTATTTTCCTTAACAGCTCCTCCCCAGTGGCAACATTGCAAACTATTTTTAAAGTTCTTCAGCCCTAGAAAAAACAGCCTGTAAACTAAGCTGAGAGGCTGTTGTTGGGAAGAAAATATAAACGTTTTGCAGATGGTACTGAATTAGATTGCAGTTTTATGGATTGTGGTCTTATGTGCCAGGGCTTTGCACATTGCTCTCTGTGAAACCAGGGTCCACATATTCCACACTTTTCAGTGAAACACATTTTTGTGGCTGATTAGAAAAGCTCAGTATTGCTGGAGCACATTGTGTGCTGCTGGATCTTTTCACATCACCTGACTCTACAGGAGCTCATCGCATAACTACTAATGTCTCCATAGGGTAGGTGGAAACTAGTTATCCAAGCGCAGAACTACACATCACATACAAAGATACACAATAAAACTCTGATGACAGCTTCTAATAAACAAGTGGACTTTCACTAAAAAGCAGAAAGATTTCTTGATCCTCCCATTTCCCCCTTGCAACTCCCCACCCCTTGTGTGTTCTCGCCAAAGGGGGTCCAGATGAAGATTTACCTTATAAACATGTACCTGGAGTTTCTGAGGAAACATTTGGGGTGACATGCAGTACAAAATCTGTTAAGTGCCTATTCTCCTTGCTTTTTTAGTTGCAAAACCTCTTCCTCTCAAAGCAGCAACCATCAGAATGTTATTATTATGCATGTTGATTATGTAGCACCCCCAATCTGTCTTCTAAAAGAGCATTATGGAAGATGAACTTAAAGAGTATTGATCTAGGAAGCCCCAATTCTTCATGAAACCCAGTTCAGAATGAATAGTAATTCACTGTAAGAGAAAACTACCACTTCAAGCACATAAAGAGTTTGTGCAATGTGATCAAATAAGCTGACCAAAGGCTCTTTCGCGACCTCTGCTGGATAGTAGAAGGAAAAGTTTAGCACTTGAACACCATAAGCAGCATTGCATTTTACAGGTGTATAGCACCTCCCTACTCAATTTTAAAATACTGCTCGGGTTGATCAGCACTTTAAAAAAAGGACTTATTTTTGGAGTCTGCTTTGTCAACCTGAAAAATATATATATTTGGAATCTGTGATCTGAATCAGATAATAGGTTCACCTGCAGTGGCATACCTTGGAGCCTCAAATTTCAGTGAGGCCTGTACGATGGCAAAATTCGGCACCCCACCTTCCATTCTATATTACAGTTGCGGCACCCGAGGCTCCACATCCACTTCCCTAAATCTGTCGCTGCCACATAAACCCAAAGTTGCTTAACAATTAATAACTTTAGCTGCAGAGGGCATGGCCCTGCCCTTGTAGGATTCACCAGTTCTTTTCCTGTTCAGCTTGAAGTACCGTACCTCAGCCATAAATCTAGCTTCTAAGATTAGTACGTATTGTGTTTTTGATTTACTCTGTCTCAAATTCTCATGCCGCTTAAAATATTTATGTAGCAACTAGTAAAATAGATGCAATTTTGTTGCTGTGATACTGTTTCACTCATTTGCTTTCAATGTAAGTTTCTCTATGTCTTCAGGAAAACTTGCTTGTTGAATTATCCCTGAAAGCTAGCCTATTACAATAAATATTAGGCTGCAGATTGGAGGAGTTGAAACCATGAGTAAATATTAGAGACAACATGCTGCTTACCAGAACGGGATTCCTAGGACTATGGCCTTAAACTACCTTGTATTTACCACCCCACATACCCTTACATACAGCCATGGGGAAATATGGCAAAAACCATTGGTCCATATTACCTGAAAAATTAGGTCTTAATCATGGCAATTAAAAGAACTCATGGTATGTGTGCCACTCAAAGGAAAGAAGAAAGCTAAAACAAACCTATAGTTTTATAGTCTTAACTGGACTTTCTCTCTGTATCAGTTTCTCTCTGTAGTCGTTTTATCCATCCCTCTCTCCCTCTGCCTTGTTCTTGTTGCAACTGACTCATACTGACTCTGCTGAAGTGAAATCTACACACCTTTCCTTAAAAAGCTAAAAGAGTGAAATTTACAAGACAGTTTTACCCTCTGACCAGCTGCTGCAGAACTCAGGAGACCCACTGCATATCTCACAAAGTTCATTCAAAGAACAACCACACAGTTACTAACACATTTCTTTAATATAAATACATGGAATAAATGTTAACAGGATTTCTATGGCATTGGGAAGGAGATCTGTAATAAAAATATACGGCACAGAAACGCCGTTTACCTTCCAAGATGGCGACGTGAGCGGCAGCCTTGTCTTATGCTCGGTAAAGCTATATTTTTATTATCTGCTTTGACGGGTTCTAAGGGCTCTAAGATGCCTTAAGGCGTTTATTTTAGAAGTTTTATGGTTTAGATTATTTCTACTTCTCCCATAAATCTGCAAGAAAACGCGGCAGATAAAGACTGTTAAAGGGAGTAGGGCTCATTAACAGCACAACCTGCCCTGACCCTGCTATTTTGAGAAATTTTCTCCCTATTTTCTTGCCGACATGAGAGGGAAGAAACGCCGCAGGCAGCATTCCAATGAAGCTACGAGCACTGCCAAAAAACAGACAAATATCAGGGATTTCTTGCCTGACAATGACCTAAATGAGATCTGTAGAAACTTCCCCACAGCAAACAGCTATGAGGTCCTTGCTCCCAGTACTACTCATGAGGAGCCTGCCGGCATTGTGGATGGCCCACAACTAGCCTCGAGCCTGTGTATGAAGGAACAGATGGAACAGACTCTTGAGTCCCTGCAAAAAACTTCACCTGAATTATCCCAGTCACCAGCCCAGTTAAACAAGGACCGAGAGGCACTGGAACTGCTAATCTGCCAGACTGAGTTGATAACACATACCATCACCAACTTATATAAAAGGCTGGATGGGATCGAAAAGAAGCTTGAAAAAGTCTTTGGCTTGTTCAGTTGCCCCCCCTCACTTCCTCAGCTTAACAATATTGCAAACTCCGCTCACCCCTAGCCCAAGTGTGCAGGCCAACCTTGCACAAAAACAAGTGAGATGCCTGCCCAACCAAGTACAAAACTCAAGTCTGCAACTCCAGAACAGCAAACTTGCAGTACTGGTGGGAAACCACCCCTTGAATTATAACAAATGGGCGGATAAACATTCGGTCACAAATTCCCTGACCCAACTGCTGGGGCAGACATTACGCCCCGTAGATATCGTGGACATCTCATGGCTGCCTTCTGGACCTTATATGAGACGTATGGTTATTAACTTTAGATCTGCCCATTTCGTTGCAAAGATTCTAAAATTAAGAAACCGCACAAGAAAATGGTACATCTATTTTACAAGGGTATTCACCAATCTGACCCGTACACCGCTATGCACCAGGATAGGTGCTGTCGGTGTTGATGCTGGGCCTGTGCGCCATAAAGAACAAATAGACGGGGGAATGGAGCCGGGATCTATTACCCCACAGGGAGTGGCAAGCCTGCCCGCAAATGACTTAATTGATTTCCTACACCCCCCGCTTGGTACCCTGGTCTCTACGTGCAACGAGCCTGGCATTGGACTACCCAAGCAAGACCAGTCTGAAATGCTCTCGTCCTCATATGCCTCGATGCCGGAATTGGAGGCTTCCATTATTCTAAGCCCAATACGCAATCAAGATCCACAGCTTTTGTCAAATTTTGACCCGCTAGCAGTACCGACGCAAGATGCAGCTGTCGACCTGCTACCTGTACAGCCTATATGGGTCGGCAAAACCCTTGCTCAGCGAAAACCAGCTGAACATCATGATACATCAGCTGAACAACATGATATTTGTAACGGTGTCATCGAAGATCCTCTGGGCCAAATCAACCTATTGGCCCCCCAGTTAAAGCTATCACACCTATCTAGGGACCAGCGACCTCAAACCTGGAACCACCAAGCAGGGCAGATAGAGGAGGAGCCCAGCTCAGGAGCCTCAAACCACCGGAAAAGAGATTGACTGCCACTATTTCCACCATCACCCTATTTCCACATTCTATCCTGGAATGTGGCGGGATGGCTATCTAAGCAGGGTGACGTCGACCTTCTGGATTTCCTTACAAAATTTCAGATTTTATGTCTACAGGAGACATGGTGTCTAGATCTCCATGTCCCCTCTTTACAGGGATACGAAGCCTTTGCTACCCCTGCGATAAAACCAAATTCCCGAGGCCGACCTAGTGGTGGTTTAGTCACTTTTGTTTCTACCAAGCTAAAGTGCAAGGCCCGGCAACAGCAGTGGGTGAAGAGTAACAATTTACAAATCTTACTTATTTCTAGCAGTGAAGGAGGAGATTTCCTTTGCTTTAATATATATATCCCTCCCATAGGCACCCCTCCCCAGTCGTCACAAATCTGGGAAGATTTAGAGCTATGTTTGGAGAAGGCTGAACTAGAACTCCCTGGCATGGATATCCTGCTGGCAGGTGATTTCAACGCCAGGATAGGAAATGACATTAATACGTACTGCTCTAAATCTCAGTTCCTGCCAGAGGCAGATTGGTTTATTCCCTGGTCCTCTGACGATAAGGTCTTGAATAAGGCAGGCATTACATTAATGGAGACTGCCTTCAAACATAATTTGTATAATTTGCATGGTACCCATATGGACAGGTCAGGGGGTTTCTTTTCTTTCCTTGGACCTAGAGGTGCGAGCGTTATTGATTATATCCTGGTCTCCCCAAAACTCTTGGAGAGGTCACAGGGCTTCAGGACTTTCAATAGAACTGAGAGTGATCATCTTCCTATATCAATTTCACTAATTCCCCGTGGTTTGGAGGATCCGCAATACCACAATCACTGTGCAGACCCACCTCCAACTCTGGCCCTTCGTAGGCGTAAATGGAACAGCGACCTGGAATCTAAAATCAAACTACACCTGCATTCATCAGACTTACTGGCCTTGAGAGACCAGTGTATCTCATCTATTTCTGACCCCTTTTCAACATTTCAGCAGGTCTCAGAGTCGCTCTTCCCACTACTCACGAATTCCAACCCTCCCAAAAAACAAAACAACTCGAGGGCCTGGTTCGACAAAGACTGTAGGAATCTAAGATCTTTGCTTAGGAAATTACAAAATAAGGTAAAACAGGAAGGGACCCTGTCCTCATTGGAAAACCTGCACAGGTGGCGTTCTCATTATAAAAATACTCTAAAATTTAAGAAATCCCTCTACAGAAAGGAACAATGGGAGGCACTTGACAAAGCGATCAAATTGCGGGACGACAAAAAGTTCTGGGAAATAATTGCTCAGGGAGTTTCACCCAAAGGGAAAATTGTAACCAACAGTATTTCATCTAACTTATGGTACCAACATTTTTCCCGGCTATATACAGCTCCAAACATTGCTAAACCGAGCCAGTTCCCTCCTCTTAAAAACGATCTATTAATGGGCTGGGATCCTGTTACCGAATCAGAATGTTTACAGCTAATTAAAACACTCAAGAATGGCAAAGCTCCCGGTGAGGATATGATTCCTCCTGAGGTGTTTAAACTAAATGCCCAGTGGTGGGCTGCTATTTTGGCCCAACTTTTTACGGTAATAAATGATATATGCAAAATCCCAGAAAACTGGAAACTGAGCCTGGTAGCCCCCATCTATAAGAAGGGAGACCCCCAAGACCCCTCAAACTATCGCCCCATAAGTCTCCTGGACATTGTGTATAAACTTTATACTCGCTACCTGCTAAATAAACTGGTTGACTGGGCTGACCACTCTAACCTGCTTAATCCGGAACAGGCAGGGTTTAGAAAGGGCCATAGTACAACAGGCCATTGTTTGGTACTACAGACAATGATAGATAAGTATACAAAGGTACATAAGAGCAAACTTTTTGTGGCTTTTGTAGATCTTACATCCGCTTTTGATTCAATCTGTAGGGACAAATTATGGCAAAAACTATATGAAACAGATATTGATAGACGACTTCTCAAAATACTTAGAGAGTTACATTCAGACACCACAGTTAAAATCAGAACTGGGATGTCAGGCAACTATACTGACCCACTGCCACTGGGGAAAGGGGTTAAA
Source organism: Podarcis pityusensis (assembly GCF_964106645.2). NCBI lineage: Eukaryota > Metazoa > Chordata > Lepidosauria > Squamata > Lacertidae > Podarcis > Podarcis pityusensis. The sequence continues at coordinate 36,492,934 of NC_138032.1, forward strand.
CAGGGCTGTTTGTTAGCGCCGTTCCTCTTTAATTTCTATATAAATGACATTGTTCAACATATGGCAAAGTATAAGTCATCAGCTCCTGCCCTGGAAGGCAAACACCTGAATATATTACTATATGCTGATGACATGGCTGTCATGGCACTTACTCGAAGGGGCCTACATAGCATGCTGGAGGGGCTCGCAGCTTATTGTTCCCAAAACTCTCTAAAGATAAATTATGACAAAACAAAAATTGTGGTATTTACTAGAGCTCGCCACACATTTAGATGGTCTCTAGATGAACACAAAATTGAACAGTGTCTTTTTTTTAAATATTTTGGTATCACTTTCCAAGCTACATCTAGCTGGCTTGCCCACTTCAAGACTGTAGCCCTTCTAACACGTAGGACAATCGGTGCTCTGCTCAGCTTTTTTTATTCGAGGGGAGGGCAACTGGTGATCCCGGCACTAAAAGCTTTTGTTGGAAAAGTGATTCCCCAGATGCTATATGGAGTAGAACTCTGGGGATGGAATCAGAAGCTGTTAGAACGGCTCGAAATCTTCCAAAATTTTTACCTCAGAAGAATTCTAGGCCTCCCTCAGAGTACTCCGGCAGCTCTCCTAAGAGTGGAAGTAGGATTACCTTCTGTGTCTGCCAGGGCCCACTTAAGATTCCTGCGTTTTTTCACCAACCTCACAGATGCCCCGAACACCTTATTGGCTAAACAAGCCTTTGTATCATTACAAAATAATACTACTTGGCATAAAAACCTACTAGATATCCTATCCAGATACAATCTACCTGAGTTTAATACCCTTAAATTGTGGAGCCCTGATAAAGTTCGGGAATGGATCTTTGAAAAAGACGCCTTTTTGGACTCCACAAAGATAAAAAACTCTGGGTTTTCCTACTGGTTTCCCCGAGTAAAAGCAGTCAAAATCTGTGCCAACTACTTGGTGGAGATCACTGATCCCACCCTTCGGAGAGCTTTCACTATGGCACGGTTTCAAACACTGCCAACTGCATATCTGACCGGTAGATTCACAAAAACCCCAGTAGAACATCGTTTATGCCCTTGCCTTATGAAAATTAAAGAGGATCTTACACATTACCTCCTCTATTGCCCCATCTACTCGGGCTTTAGAGACGCATTGCTGCAAATTATACCCAACTCTATAACCAATCCTGAAGATAGAGTAAAATTTTTGTTAGTTGATGCAAACCCACGTATTACCCATGTGGTAGCGGTTTTTGTGATGAAGGCCATGAAAGCCAGGGAAAGATTTATGGATGACAATGTAAAGACCCCTTCATCGTCTGTTTAACTCGTTGCTTGTTTTCCCTCTCTTTCTATTTTGTGGGATGAAGGTTTTGTTGGCGTAGTATGTAATGAATTTTAATATTTTTTAACTATTGTTGTGTTAATGCTTGTGTACAGGCATGGTCCTCACAATAAACGGATTTGATTTGATAAAAATATACAAACTGCAAACCTTCTTTTACCCTCTTCAGAAATGCTTGTGTAAAATTCTTTTAATGCCTATTACTCAGAAGCAGTGTTTAGGACAGACTCATAGAGATCATAAAAGAAAGTTCAGATTGTTTGTCTCTTCTGCTTGATCTAAACATCCAATATGATATAGCGTGACTGGTCTGGTGAGGTCATACAATCAGCTTGCAACCAAGTACCAAACAGAGACTAACATTAACCATACACAGTTTGGCTAATGTTTATTGCCACTGGGAAGAGTTCCTTGGCTCATATCACGGACCCCAACAATGAAACATGATGTAAAAACAACAACCCTGACATGTTTTAAGGAATTATTAATTTACACACACTTATTGTGTGCAGCTTCTAAGGCTCTGATATATCTACAAAGACCTAATAATCAGTAACTCAGGATTGGAAGTTTTACAAATGTTTTCTTTCCAAATTAAAGCAGGTAGATGTGGATGAAGTGCTGGAAACATTTTAATTACTGCAAGAAGTATCACAGGCACACTAGTTTCCTGTTGGAGGAATATTTTCATGAAGGTACTGCAAAGCCAAGTCAGTCCATTTCATTTCTTGTTCTTTTACAGATTCTGTTGTGCCACCATTGTCTTGTTCTGGTTCAGGAAGCTCATTCTGAGAACAGAAACATATTAAATTATTTAAAATGTTTTAAAAAGCAATAGCATCTAGAAATATTTGACACTGATGGATTAGGGACCAATAAATGTGACTGAAAGAAAAATGTTATCTCACATATCTGTTTATGAAGTATGCCAGAAAAAAATGCAATTCCAGCTATGTCTATATTTTGGGAGAACATTTTGTATGTGTGTTTTCTGCCTGATGTGTGTGTGTGTATCCCCATTCGTGTTGACTCTCCTTGATCTCTCGGAAGCTTTCGCTACAATAAACCATTACATCCTCCCAGAGTAGTTTTGTTGGACAGGTTATTTGAGGCACCATTATGGTGAGTCTTCCCCTACTTGCACGTCCACTACCAGAGAGTGGCATTGGGGGACTTCTATGGCTTTTGTTCCATACTATCTTTTATACTGTTTAGCATCTATATGAAGCTACTTGCAGAGGCCATTCATGGATTTGGGGAATAGTGTCACCAGAAAGCTGATGACAACCAACCCTATCTCTCCTTACCATCTGAATCAAGTGAAGCTGTGAAAGCATTGAATCATTGTCCACAGGGAGTTATAGACTGGATAAGGGTCAATAAAGTGATCTGCAAAGGACTGTGCTCTTCCTGAAGGAGCAGGTATGTAGCTTGTGGGTACATTTGGAATAATATCTGTTGATAGAATCCCAAATGGCTTCAGTAGCTATTTCCGGCTCCAGTTGATATGCCAGCTTTGATTCTTACTGCTCCAAAAGAGGCTGGCCAAGTTATTCATGGATTGTTAAACTCCTGGTTTAACTATTGCATCATGCTCTGTGTAAGGCTAATCTTGAAGGTGGTCTGGAAGCTGCATCAAGTCCAGAATACAGCTGCAAGAGTGGTGAGGGGTGTGATGAAGAGATCTCGCATTATATCAATTCTGCAGCAACTGCATTGGCTGACTATCTGCTTCCAGACTAAAAATATAGCTATTGACATTAAAATACCTTAACTGCTTAGAACTCAATAAGTATACTCAATAGATATACTTGTGCAGTGTCCTGAGATAGTTTTCTATGTGATGGCTCCCAGCACATCATGAAACTCCCTTCTCTGTCTTAGTCCCTCATGCTTTTGTGTTGGCAAGTGACGATTCAACTCTTTACAACAGACATTTGAGAGCGTCAAGAGTTGAAATTTACTAGATGGGTGAAATATATATACACTGTAGTATCATTTTCCACTTCAGCTAAACATGCTCACTAGAGCCAGTTTCTTGTACTGTGTGGTATCCTAATCCAACAAATGTGCACAGATACAGATGGCACAAAATGTGGCTCTGGAAAGTACAGTTTTAAACTGTTTTTAATACATTGCATTTTAATGCTGAAGCCCACTATGGGACTTTAAAATAAATAAACAACCAAGTACTTTTAATGAGGCAATTCTGACCTGTTTCATTATTGCTACAAAAGATGTGAAGGAAGCCAGGATCCTCCACGAAGCGTGCCAACCCAGCTACAAAGTACATTTAAATATGCTTGCAGTGGGAAGTTACCCACATTAGCAATATGAGTCAAATATGAGTCAAATGGCCACAGTGATCCATGCGACGGTCATCTCCAGGCTTGACTACTGTAATTCGCTCTACGCGGGGCTGCCCTTGAAGCTGTCCCAGAAACTCCAGCGGGTGCAGAATGCTGTAGCGAGACTCCTCACGGGGTCTCTGCCATGGCAGCATATTCACCCAGTGCTTTTCAAGCTGCACTGGCTCCCGGTGGAGTACAGGATCAGATTTAAGTTGCTGCTTTTGACCTTTAAAGCCCTTCACGGCCTAGGACCCTCGTACCTACGGGACTGCCTCTCCCGGTATGCCCCATGGGAGAGCCTCAAGGTCCATAAATAGCAACACCCTTGTGGTCCCGGGCCCTAAGGAAGTTAGATTGGCTTCAACCAGAGACAGGGCCTTTTCAACTCTGGCTCCAGTCTGGTGGAACGCTCTGCCTCACAAGACCAGGGCCCTGCAGGATCTGATTTCTTTCCGCAGGGCCTGTAAGACAGAGTTGTTCCGCCTGGCCTTTGGCTTGGAGCCGATTTGATTCCCTCCCTCTCTCTCTTTTTTCTTTTCCTTCTCCTTCTGCGATGACATTTTAATATTTTAATGTTTCAATATTTTAATGTGTTTTTTTTAAAAATTTTGTTTTTAAGTTGTAATTATTTAACTTGTTTTTATTATTGCTTGTAAGCCGCTCTGAGCCTGGCCTTGGCTGGGGAGGGCGGGGTATAAATAAAAATTATTATTATTATTAAATATTGACTTGGGAACCGCGCTTGCCTCATACCGTGCAGTTTTGCCCCTGGTTGCAAAACGTCATTTATTATTATTATTATTATGTAAAGTAGGACTGTGTGCATTTGGGCGTCACCCACCTGATGAGGAGAAAGGGGGCAAATAGATCGGCCCCTTTCCCGACCCAGACTAGCACCATAAGGCAGATACTGCCCCTGCCCATGTGGTTAGAGGTCAGACCCAGGGAAACCAGTTCAGGGCCAGGCTCTTGAGCGCCCACTCAACTCACCAGCGGTATTGCCACATCTTCGTAGGGCAACTTATCTTCCCTCCACGCGTCGTCGATCAAATCGAGGATCCGCCCGTCTCTCTGCACTTCGCTGTCCATCTTCGCGCAGCCCGGGGAGAACCAGGGCTGCGTTATAAAGGAGGCGTCCACGTCACACACGGGCTTCGGACCCTGATCCTAAGCGTGCCTGCGCTTTGCTTTCATTCGGAAAAAGGCAGGCGGCTTGGGACAACCGCCGTCGCCCCGCTCCTGTCACCCGCCCGCTTCTCACCTAAGACGCGCCACTGTTTTCCGAACCTCGGCGGCAGAGGAAGTGACATCACAGGAAGCGGCTCCAGAAGCCGGAAACCCATAGAGATGGGGGAAGAAAAAGAAGAGAGCGTCGCTAGTCTTACCCAAACAACGCGGGCGGGAGTCACGAACCAGAAAGCGACTGCCAAGTTCTGAGGTAACGGGTGGGGGCGTGGCTGAGTGGCTCGCGCGGGAGACGGCGCGAGAAGAGAAGCTCGACACTCTGTTTCGCCGGCCATTACCCCTGCCGCGGCGTTGATCGGGCGGGCTCATTTCTCTTTCGCCGGGTGACTGGAGATTGGCGAGGCATCCCTTCTTTCTCCTCTCTTCACCCGGGCGCGCGCCGCCTCGTTGGCCTTTGGCGCTTCGCGGGCAGCAGAACCGCCTCTCCCTCGCGGCGCGCGCCTGTGAGGTAACTTCGTAACGTGTGCACGCGACCCACGCGCGAAACTGCCTCCTCGCTTCTGCCCTCCGCCGGCTGGGAGCGCGGAGCTCTGGCCCTCGGTGGCGACTTGGGAGTGGAGATTCGTCTCCAAGGTCGGCCCTTAGAAAGCAGCACCTTGCCAGGGGGAAACAACAGCGCCCTTTACTTCCATGCTCTGAAAAGCTTCTTCTCCTCCTCTTCCTCGAGGGACAGGAGCCACTGTCAGTCGGAGGCGGCAAATTCCAGCTCAATGGTGGCCAGAGGCCATTTGCTGCAAGCTACCCTTTTTTAACAGGGGGAAACGTTGGCGACCTTTTGCCTGCCCTGCTTGCAGCAGTTCAGCCCGTGTTTTATAGCTTTTTGCAGCCCAGTTCTGTGTTGCACTTACTTGTTTGGAAGCAAAGCGCCACCGTTCAGTTCACTCCCAAGCAGCTTGTGCTTCTGATTTTACAGATACTTGTTTTAGCAAAGCATTTCTTTGTTGTGCTTAACTCTGGATGTGTTTTTGAATTAACACTCTTTTGTTACCACCTGCCCCTTTCACCTGAGGCCTTTTAACTGCTTGCAGCTGTAAACCTTGCAGCTTAAAAGTTTTTGTCGTATTGCACCCACATCAGTTATTTGTCGAAGGCAGCGTATCCCAAACTTGGGTCTCCAGCTGGTGTTGAGTTACAACTCCCATGATCCCTAGCTGTCGGGACCAGTGGTCAGGGATGATGGGGGTTATAGTCCAAAAACAGCCGGCAAACCCAAGTTTGGGGAAACGCTGGTCTAAGGCTTTTTATACCACCTTTCACAGAAGTTTTTGGGATAGTCTTGCGATACAACCACCACCATGAAACGAGCAGTTAAAAGCAGCAGGAAAGCTAGGTTTGCTGAAAAGTGCAGTACTTTAAAATTTATTTAAAGCATGCATATTAGGCATATAGCATACATATATAGACATACATGGTCTACATGGGAAAAGGATACTCAACAGCCCATTCTTCAATATTTATACATTGCATGGGTGTGTTAAGCATCTCATTGAAACAAACCTGGATAACATAACATCTGAGGCGACATTTTTTCTTTTTTGTGTTACAATCAGGCGTAATTATTATTGCAATATAAAGTACTACTTAAGAGCTTCAAAAATAGAGACTTCAGCAACAGCCATATGTGTACATACCTAGAATTATGCCCAAATGAACAATGTCAGACTGAATAAAAAAGAATGGGGGGGGGGTGGCTTTGTAAGGAACAGCAAGATACTCAAGTTGAGTAGCACAAATCTACCGTATGTAGCTCAATAGCTATCTTGCATTTGTTTTAAAAAGATGCTGAGTTTCACAAGCAGTAATATATTGCTTACATTTATAAATTTGCTTTTAAACATGTAGCTGTCACTCAGAAAACCTTGGAGCAATACACATCTTTGTGAGAAACTTTACAAAACCTTTTATGTTTATAGCAGGGGTGGAGAATAAAATCTGTCTGGTGGCCCAGATGGGTGGGGGGACTGCCCATCTGTCAGTCACCTGGCATAATCATTGCCCGTCAGCCTGATCCTGTTTCCCACCCTTCTCCACACATTAAATTCAAGCAATCTGATGTGGAGAAGTATGCCTTGCCTCTCCAGGTGTTGAACCTTCGCCAGTGTTTACCAGTCTCTAGAAGTGGCTCAACTTTCTTATCTGAGATCTTTGCATTTCCCTCATGTGTGCTCACAAGTTGACCTTTCCAACTTAAGCTTTCTGGGGGGAAATATTAAATGAGTGAGTTTTATTTTAAAAAATAATGTAAGTATGTTTTTGGGTATATTTTTAATTGGGTTTTAGCCTACATTATTAAATCAGCCCTTGAGGCAGGCATACAGAGGATACACACATCAGAATCTTTCACCCTGGATCTTTTTTTCTCTAAAATGGCTTTCATCACTTTCAATAGTTCCACCAGAAGATTAACCCATTAGTACCTGGATGGCTAATATTTCGTAACTCTATGTTTGATGCTCTAAAAGAGAGCAGGGCACAAATACAGCAAAAAAATTGCAAACAAGCTTTTTATGTAGAAAGGCCCATATAATTGGTATGGCTTTTGGCTTTATATCAATGTAATCTGCAACAATGTAATCCCTTTGTTATCGGAAACAATCCACATACTTTACTAAAGCACTTGCAAAATCCAGATAGCAAGCGAGTAATAACTCTGGTTTGTTATCTTGCAATTTATCTTTCATTTATAAGGTGCTTAAGGTGCTTGATATGTGGCCTACAAATTTATTGAAGTGACAGCTATTCGCTGCATACTTAAAGTAAACTGTGTAAATCTTCACCTTTCCTTTTCTCAATTGTCAGACACATCTCACATTTTGCAGTCACCTAGAGACAGATTGGACATGGTGATGAATTACTGTGGTATAACCTTTATTTTGCTTACTTTTTTAGCTGCCCTAAAGGATGTGATTTCAGGATGGAGGCATTGCTAGAAAGAATACAGGGCAGGTATGTGTATACTAGTACTAGTTATTAATGGCTTTATTCAGATGCATACATTACACAAATGCATAGATTACACTGAACCTGGAAGATGGGTTTGCACATGTGCTTCACATGTCAGTTTCTTCTGAGTCCCAGATAGGATAGTTACTTCCACAATAATTGCGTTCACAGCTCCTGTTTTGCTAGCATTATGTGAAAGAATTGTGCTCTTCTCTGGTGGGTATTACCATTTTGACAGAAAAATAGCAGCTACAGCTTCCAGAATGTGCTTATGAAGCTGCTCTTCCTGAAATCCTCTAGAACAGGGGGGCCCAACCAGTCAACCGCGATCGACAGGTCGACTCCTGGGTGATCGTGGTTGATCGCAGGATCCTTACCGCTCGCGTTGTTTAGAATCATGTCTCTGCCCCCCTTGGTCTTTCACTGAGTCACGTTTAGTAACAACTTTGGTCTGTTCCCCCCCCCCCCCCGGTAGATCACTGCCAGTTTTTCCCCCTGGGAGTAGATTGCATCTCCTGGGAGCTGGACATCCCTGCTCTAGAACATATTTTCCTCTTTGATCTTGTTGTTTTCATTAAAGGGACAGTGTATCTGTGTTTCTTCAGCTTTCTTACACAGAACTTGACACCCTAAGAATCTTGGTTTTTTATTATTGAACAAACATATTTTCCTTATGTGTCAGTCATGTCTTTGGAAGGGTCAGAAACTGCAAAGATGTAACCCATGTTTTCAGGAGATCAGGCTGTTGTCCAGCAATCCCTCACAAAGCATCGGTCCTATTTTTACCTTGCTTAATTATCATTCCCATTTACCCACAGCCACCTCAGTTGTCACTAAAATAACACAAGCCTTTGATAGCCCAATTCTTAAAAACAGATTAAATTGTGCAAATGGATGTGCAGATCTCCATGATTTCCATTACATAACAAATACATTTAATATTTTTACTGTAGAGTAGTTTACAGACCTTTAACATAAACCTTGAAATTAATTAGCATATACTGGGAAATCTACTCGTAGTTAGGATGCAGTCTGTAAAATGAAAGATGTAAACATAGACATATTTGAAACAAACAAAGCAGACCTATAGTGAAACATGATTTAAAATACTCAGCACTTTCATAATGTATCAACAATGTGTGAAAACAAGTTGCCAAGTTCTAAATGTTAGTGCCACTCCTGTTTTTAACATTTGATATTTTGGGGTTTGGGGGATGGCTAGGAGGGGCTTGCATATTTGTGTGTGTGTGTGTCCAATGCTACAGCACCGTGGAGCTTCCTTTCTTGGCCAAGCTGTTATTGGCCTCATTAAGGAAAAAGCAACTTCTTACACCCTAAGGTAAAATCCCCAATTCTGAGCATCACTGTGGCTTATTCTCTGGTCTCCTGGCACAACAAAGTGAAGTTTTAAAACCACAAAGTTAGTGTCTTTAGAATTTTTGCCTCTATAGAAAAGCTGCCAAGTTGCAAAAATATTTGGACATTCTTGGGAAAATGAGGCATTTCAAACTCCACTTAACACTTCCTTGTTGTTGTGCTTAGGATTTGGAGTGGACCACAAAGTCCAAGCCTGATAAATTCAAATTAGCTGAAGCCCTTCTGGTCACTTTCATTTTTAAAAAATAATATGACCCCTGGTGTTATGCAGCTTCCCAGCTTTTATCCTTGTGAGTGTATTGTGGGCAGTCATTGTATGCTCAAGTTACATTGCATTGCCCCGTTACATGCTCTCTGTTAGTGCTTTTGGCTGGAGGAACCCATCTCTTAGCATGGCAATAAAAGGATCCAGGAGAAGAGATGTCTTTGGAAGTATTACCATTGCCTGATTATTATGGTGTGTATGAGAGAGTGAGAGAAGGAAAGAAAGCTTTGCTTACCTGGTATCTCTCTCCGGTATTTGCTCCATGATTAAAGCAACCGTGCATGGTTTAACATGGAAAAACAGCATTCAAATAAGGGATGAGGATAATGTATTTATTTTTAATAGAAGTTTCCAGACTTCATGTGAAGCAGAACTACAGGAGCTGATGAAGCAGATAGACATAATGGTGGCTCATAAGAAAGCTGAATGGGAAACTCAAACCCGGGCACTAGAATCCTGCTTGGATGTGCGAGAGCAGGAACTGTCCTCTCTCAGGAATGCATTGGATGAGAAATGTAAAGAGGTACTTTTATAGCTTTGGTGCGATGTGTACTTGTCTATGCTTTCCTTTCTGAAATTTCACTGTAGGCTGTTTCACTGCATAAAGTTGTACCCCCTCTCATCTTTCCTATATCCTTTTATCAGTTTATGAATGCTGAATCAAAAATCCTGAAAGACTAGCATTACAACTTCAGCATAAAAAAGGAGTAAAATATTCTAATTCTAAAAAAATCTGGAGTAAATAAAATGTATTCACCTGGCTCCAAAGGTGACGTTGGGCTTGGCATCAGTAAAGTCTCATTGAGGGAGAGAATTCCATAATGGCATCATCAGCCCAGGAAAGGCTATATCCATGGCCACTACCTATCTCACTTGTGGGCTGGGGCAGGCATGGGGAGACCTCACAGCAAGATCTTTGAGCTTAATGCTCAGGCAGATTCATGCTGAAGAAGATGATCCTTCAGGCATTCTGGTCCCAAGGTGTTTTGGGCTTTAAAAACTTTATATTGTGCTCAGAAGCAGACTGATAGCCAGTGTTTTTCCAGAACTAATGATTAGCCTCAGTCAATATCTTTTCCACATAATTTTGTATGAACTAGCATTTCTTCAGCCTTCAACGACAATCTTAAGTACAACTCATTACACAAGTCTAAAAGAGGCTACCAGAGTGTGAATAACTATAGCCACATTATATGCATTATATGCACATGAAGCCCTGTAGCACAGTGTAATAACACAGTTGTGGGGCAGAGCAATATTTTACTGCATCACTTTCTTGAATGAAACTACTGAAGAACAGTAACCCAAATTCCTGCTTGGGATACCTGAACCTGAAGGATACCACACTTGATGTATCTAAAGCTGCTGAATATTCCAGGAGAGTTGGAAGGCTTGCCTTGTCTTTCTCCCAGGATAGGAACCAAGCCTTCTTATTTTGTTTAACATAATATATTATATTCCAGATATTGGTTTAAATTTTACTTTCCTCTTTAGAATGTGACACGGCATCTTGGGTTTATTCTGCAATTGTTTCATTGTTACTGTGTATAACTGGCACAGACAGTGCATTCTTTTTCGAGTTCCTTATTGTGGCAGCCTATTAATCTCACTTCTGAATAGGCTAATTATAGGCTTATTAAAATGTAATGAAGGCCTCCCTTTGGGAGCACAAACAATTTCTAGGAGCAGCACAAGCTTGTTCTGACACTATTTCCAAACCTCACACTGTGTCTACCTTGGCTCAAGAGAGAAAGTATAACCTGTGTTCCATTTTCCAATCAATGTTAATGTGGGCAGATGTGCTACCTCCTCAGTTTTGTAGATTGTTGCTGCTTTGGGAGGGAAATGGAGTTGCTTTTCAGGTGTTCTTGCTCCTCTCTCCACCTTGGGAATTTAGAACATGCCAGGGGCAAAAGAGACACTTGCTCTATCCCATTTCATTGATCAGCCAAATCAGTGGTCTTCTGTTTTCCTTGTTACACTTGGGTAGACTCAACCACTTATTTGTGGTGGAGAGATCATTGTAGCAAAGTTTGAGGAAAATAACGTGTAGAGAACCCTTCCTTAATTGTGCTGTACAGGATGATTTTCACAGTTTCTTCACTTTAGTGACTTTTTCCATTGTCCCATAAAAGTTGGAAAATAAAAGGAGAGGGTTTCTGCTGTTGGTCAAATGACATTTGGTGGCTTTCAGATTGAAAGGCTGTGTCAGCGACTAGAAGGGATGGAACAACTGAATCGTGATATGACTATGGAATATGAACAGCAGTTACAAAAAGTCCAGGAAGAGGTGAGCCTCCTCAAGTCCAGCTTTTATTTTATATTGTAGGTTACTGTATGATATTGCCATGTCTATAATCTTGTCATCTCATATATATATATATATATATATATTATGATGCAGTTCACATGAAAGTGCAAAAACAAGAACCTGAATCATGCATATGTCAATTCTTCCTAAAACCTTTTAACATCCCCTTTTTAACTTGTGGAATTTGCAGTGATTGCTGTTTTGCCTATTTAATGGATGCAAACATTCAGCAGTTATGTTATTGCAATGGGCATAAAAAGTGCAGTTCATTTTCTACATAATCACTGTGGGTTTTAACATGGATGTAAACATAAAAAGGTTTTGCTTCACGAAATGTTTGTAGTCTTTCCCTCTATGGCGTACTTTTATTTCCAGGAATTTAGAGAAAGTTTAATTTAAAGTAAGTACTTGATTGTTTTTAGTTCAACGAAGTCAAGCGGTATTAATAAGAGAACAGTTCACATACAGCTGAGTATTTCCACTCATTATTGGGAAAATGTCGATGGCGTACATCAAGAGTGGGGGAACCTGGAGCTCTCCAGCTGTTGCTGGAGTCCAAATCCCATCATCCTTGGCCATTGGCAATGCTGATGGGAATTGGAATAACATCTGTAGGGCCAATGTTTTCCTATCCACATCATATGTGTACCTTGATTTGTTCCTTGTTTTACTCCACTGGGAGATCTCAAATAGCTTTACTTCTCTACTATCTATAGAACACTCGTTAAGCCCAGCATTTTCAAATATCTAGTTCATTTATATCGTGTAGACTTTTCACTTACATATATAAAAAATCTCATACCCTTCCATTCCTTTTCATAATTTGTGTTAGCCCTTTGGTTAGCTGACCCTTAAGAAAAACCACCTTATTAAATATCTTTAAGAGCTGAGTTTAACAAGCTATGTTAATTAACTCTAAAGCCTAGGCTCATTTTGGCATCTTTTCTTGCTAATAGATAAAAACATTTTGCCTTCTAAGCTCCACTTCTTTTTGCTGGTGGTAGTACAGTGGGCGCTCGGGTTGCGAACGTGATCCATGCGGGAGGCACGTTTGCAACCCGCAGCTCTGGTCTGCACACGTGCAGGTTGCGATTCGGCATTTCTGCACATGCGCAAAGCGTGATTTAGCACATGTGTGAGTGCTGAAACCCAGAAGTAACCCATTCCGGTACTTCCGGGTTTGGCGTGGTACGCAACTCAAAAACGTGCAACCTGAAGCGTCTGTAACCCGAGGTATGACTGTATATCGTTCTAATGGCTGTTGAGCTGCCTTTGCAAAGTCAGTTGGTAGCTTCAATTTGTTTGGGTGTGTTGGGGGCACCTCAGCTCAGAGTATTAAGTTCGAATCTTGCTTTCCCTGTGCTAATGGTTCCTTCAAACCACAGTTGTGTGGGGTGGACTGCTTATATTACAGCAGCTTCTCTGTGCATTATTCTCATGGGGAATTTGTGTCAGTTTTCTTCCTGGGGCCTTGTCCTATATGTTTCCTTGCTGTTTTCAGTGAAGTTTACTTCAAGTAAGTGTGTATATGGTTGCAGCCAAAATCTGATTTTAAAAAAATATTCTGTAAGAAAATAAGGAACAAAGGGCTAGCTGTACTGCAGCTATTTCACTATAAGGAGTTGGGTGCTGTGACAGCTTTTCATGTTTGGCCTTCGCTTTTGTCCTCCTTTCTTCTTTCTTGTCAGCTGCTTGAAGTTAAATGCCATATGAGACTTGTAATGCATTAACCTTTTTCTCTGGAGAGTTGGTTCAAGTGCGGCCTACTGTAGGCCATAAATAAAATTAATTTTGTGCTGTTGCTTTAGCAATCTGAAGACATCTGTCTACATTTTTAGAAGTCTTTTCATTCCAGCATGAGTAATGGTGCTTGTTTAGGAGATTCCCCCATGGGGATAGTAAGGATTCTGCCAAGCAAGATTGAGGTGCAGTGGCAGATATTTGCAAAGGTTGGAAGCTGGACTGGCAGCAGTATGGGGGCAGTCAGGAGGGCTGAAGAGTGTTAGCAATTCAGTAAGTATAGCAGAAGGCAGTCTATGTGTATACTAGCACTAGAGTGTGTAGTGTCACAATTTTTACTCTTAAGTGGTGCCCCCTTTTAAGAGTAGTGGTACTGCTATCTGGAATATCCACATTTGAATTATAAAATTACTGTAGTTTTAAGCACTTGGTCCACAACTAAAAATATCCCTCTCAATACATGCAGCTTTACTAAGAGACTGACTTGACTGACTCTTAGTGCAGATCCAAGTCATCAAACCTGAGCATCCACATCTGCCGCCTGCCATGAACCACTGTTGGCATTATTGGCAGCACCAGCAGCAGATACGCTCTGTACTTATAATAATAATTTATTATCTTGCTAATTATGCTGTTTTAAATGTGCACCTTGTATTTGACTTCCTTTAATAATGTTTTCTTTTAATGTTTAAGATAATGTTGTTAACCTTGCGGCGTTAAATGTACATTCTGTAGTTTACCTCCTTCGTAATGCTTTATTTTGAAATCTTTAAGACAATATTTTAGTTTCCTGTTACTTATGTTGCTTTGAGTTTATACATTATATTTCACTTTCTTCAGTAATGTTTTATTCTGGATTGTTTGATTTGGTGTTTTAATGTCAGTTTTAATGCGAGATTTTTTTCTAAAAAATATAAATAGGTATGGAAATGAAAATAATAATAATAGTAGTAGTTTAATCTTTACTGCAAACTGTCTGTTCTCTTTACAGCATTTCCAGAGTTGTTCTAGACTGCCTTAAATCAAGATTCCTATTTTAAATGTATACTTTTTCTGAATAAGTATGCATGCCATGGATGCTATAACAGTTAAAACACTGATATTTCATAGTTCCCTGCCAGTTCCCTCCCCACTTCTTTACAATTGCTTCATCATATTTTCTGATCTATCATAACTTCAGTCTACTTTCTGTTCTCTCTTTCCCCCTTCTTTATTTTCTGCTTTGCAGTCTTTTATTATTTTGTGAGTTGTCGGTTTGGAGGGAGTTAGAATAGGGATTTAATGGGAATATTTACTTTTGTGGGTTGTATTATTTTTATCCTTACTCCATTTGTTGTAATAATGAAGTGTCCAAATAAAAAATAGAAAATCCATAATAAAAATGTATCCTACAAAGTTGCAATATTGCTTCAGAAAACCTGTGGTCCTCTACAGCACCAATCACAATGCTGTGAATTGCCTTGCTTTTCATACAGCTAGCTAGGCTGAAGAGAAGCTATGAGAAACTGCTGAAGAAACAACTGAAAGAAGCAAGGAAATTACCCTCCAGGAGCCAAGAGGAGGACCAATCTGAAGTAAGCATCCTGACTAAGAAGTTAGAGGTAAGTGGATAAAATGCAGCCCTGGTCCAGATTTCATAAATTCAGAGCTATGGAACTCAGTGGGGCTTACTTCTGAGTAGATATGAATTGGCCTTTTGTTTCTTTTCTCTAGTGCTTTCTGAGCAAATATGTTTTCAGCTGTTTTTTATATACATTTGCATGGTCTTTTTGGAATCTGATGTACAAGCACTGGCAAGCACAATATTCATCAGATTTCTGAGAAAGTGTGGAAGAATAAGTGCTTTATTTTTGTTCAGTATGCTTTCCCCATTTGTGGTTAAAGAGCACAACTGTACATTATACAGAAGCAAGAAACCAGCCTGAACCATGACAGGTTTGATAAAAATCAGTGATTTCCTTTGAACATATTATTTTTAAACTGATAATTTAAACATTGAAATTGGATTTATTTTAAAGTAAAAATCTGATTTGAAACAAAGCTGAAGACCCTTGGACTCGAGGAATTTGTTCCATGATTCTTTGGATTCTAGCTTTAGACTTGAAGCAAGCTATTTGCTTAGTGTCTTTGTATATGTACAGGGAGCTTCAAAAGTATGTTGATTAATTTTTCAATTATTCTCTTGCCCCTATAGAAGTAAAAAAAAATATGCATCTGGACTGCATAACTAAATGCATTTGATTATACACAGGTATATTTAATTGCAAATTAAATATTTAAGGTATTAAATTAGATAATTATTTAAGGAAGTGGGTCCCAATTAGCTAAGTACTGCAGACCTGTTTTTCAAAAGCCAAGTCAGGGGCCCCCTACT
The DNA here is from genome assembly GCF_964106645.2 of Podarcis pityusensis. Taxonomy (NCBI): domain Eukaryota; kingdom Metazoa; phylum Chordata; class Lepidosauria; order Squamata; family Lacertidae; genus Podarcis; species Podarcis pityusensis. Next base: position 36,508,869 of record NC_138032.1, read on the forward strand.
TTTGAAAATTTCGATATCTCTATGGTAGTTTTTGTTATGTGAATGGTGCCATGGACCCCCTGGGTGGGTCTGTGAACCCCCAATTGCGAACCACTGATTTAAGGTATATTTAATTGTTTGAAAAGAAATATGGCCTAATTGTTCAATCAGTTAGCAGTCACACTTTGGGTAATGTATGTTGTACCCCCTGATTAGCAATGCAGACCAGGACAGTGTGGAGCATCTTGGCTGGTCTCAGGCACTCTAACCTCCCTTTCTAGATTTGGACCTGAAAGGCCAAGGAAAAGTGTGAGTGCATGGAGGGCAAGGTGTAAGGAAGCACAATTTGTAACATTGCACAGCACCATTGCTGATCACAGGGCAATGCATGGGGCAATGTCTGCTGTTAAGGCAGCTTCAGATTTCTCAGTTTTGTGGATCTTGAGCCAATATGAGAGAGTCTTAATTCTGATCTTAAGCCAGCAGGTTCTTTGATAAATGAATAGGTAATAAGTTGCAAAAATATTTAGAAACGTTTTTGTATTTGCTACCTTATTACTGTAATATTTAGCAGAGGTGTGTTTGTGTGAATATATGAGAGAAACAGGCACCTTATGTTGCATTTTATCCTTGGAATTGAACTTTGCGTATTTCCAGTATGTACAGGAATGTATCAATATAGTTCTATTGTTGGGGTCCAAGAAACTTTGCAGGGGGTCTTTGTAATTTGCATTCATGACACATACTGGTACATAATGCTTGTGCATTCAATCTCTGTGTGTCTACCTCTCTCTCTCTCTCTCTCTCTCTCTCTCTCTGTATGCACGTGCTTTTTTCAGATAGCCACATTCCAGAACTAAACCCATGCTACTGTGAGTTGAGCAGTGATGGAGTCAGAATGCTTCCTATGTCTCCCACTAGATACAGCCTTGAAAACATAAATGCTGCTTAGGGAGTTAATTATTTTAATTAAAAAATATTAAATTGGCACAGTTACAGATGTATACCATTGCCTTTATACATATGAAATCTCTGGTGTTCTGTATGAAAAGAGTGTGTGAGGATGAACCCTGAGGGCAATTAAGTAATCTCTGGTAATGGACAAGGAAAGTGCTTTTCCTGTCGTGGTTTTGAATGTGCAGGAATTAAATATACTTATGAAATCACAGAAAAATTGAGATTTCATCTGAGCTTGTACCATGGGATTTATTGCTTAATGAGAGAATTGCAATTTCTTGTGGAGTAAGTTTGTCCATCCCTACTAATTATGTCAAAAGCAGTATTTAATGTACTCATGCTACACAGCCTCATCCCACATAGTGCTTACACAAGAACAAATTTATCATTCAGGGGATGTGTAGCATTTTTTCAGATAAAATATATTTTACCTGGAACATTTGGAAAATGTTATATATTTGCAGTAGCATAATAACTCGGAGGACTGTGTGACACAGGATATGATAGAATCAGGTTTTTTTTTTAATGTTCATTATTTAGAAACCCCTTGAGAGATAATGATGTGTTCTGATAAACTTAGTTGAATGTGTAATGACAGATCATTCAAAGACCTGGGGATGCCTTCTTCCTACTGTTGGCTGGAAGCATTTTGTAGGGTCTTCCAAGACCACCTTAATTTTCCTGTCACGATAAATTCAGTATTGTTTTTCAGATGCTGTATCTTTTTCTGGACCTATCATTATTGCCACAGTATACTCCATGCTTACAACCTATATGGTCTCTGTAGCATGGTCTCTGTGGCAGACACTTTGAAAAACAAAACTCTAAAGAACTCTCAGATTTATAAAGGCATTTGTCCAACATCTATACAAGCAATAACTGGCATAAAAAAATAATGGACTGGAAACCAAAATAAAATATTGTTCTTATGAATGGTTGTATTAGATTACAGTAAGACCCCAACATACACAGCGTTACATTCTGGGGATCGCACCTAAAGCCAAACTTGTATATACAGTGGTACCTCTGGTTACGAACTTAATTCGTTCCGGAGGTCCATTCTTAAGCTGAAACTGTTCTTATCCTGAGGCGCACTTTCGCTAATGGGGTGTCCCGCTGTGTGCGTGCCTCTGGCGTGTGATTTCAGTTCGCGTCCTGGGGCAAAGTTCACAACCAGGAGCTGCTACTTCCAAATTAGCGGAGTTCGTAACCAGAGGTACCACTGCACTCAAAACACATTGGGTTCAGTGGTGGGTGGGATTTGCCAAAGTCTCCCCCCCACCCGTTGCCCACCCCCTTTTTATTTGTTTGTTTATTGCCAAGCACATAAAGCTGAATGTGCGTAAGTTATATGCATGTACGTTGCAGGCTTACAGTACTTAATGAGGTTCTTGACTTGGATAAGGATAGGGGCAAGATAGAAAATACTGGATTTGGGATAGTGGGTATTTTTCAACCACATCAACAGCGATTACCAATTGTCTTTACAGGAGTTCCGCCAGAAATCTCTAGATTGGGAGAAACAGCGCTTGCACTACCAGCAGCACGTGGCATCACTGGAAGCACAGCGGAAGGCTTTTTCTGAGCAGTCTGATCTCATTCAGGTAGAGTTAACGGATGATGAGTTTGCCTTGGAAAGGACTTACTGGCAGACTTCAGAGCCTTAGCACAATTTAGGTTACCAGTGAAATGACAATGAAACTCCTGATGGAATAACCTTGTCCTGTTCAATATGTCGACAAAGCCAGGAAATAATCTGAAAACTGTACAGTGGCTGGAAGGCAATTGCCTATCTTTGCTGTCAAGTGCCAGCTGGAGAAAGGCCATAAAATGATTCTGGTTGGGTAATTGCACAGTGTGAAAGAATTAAAATACGATGTTGTTCAAAACTGTATAGATGCCAGACAACATGCCACCAGGTGTATGCAACCTGTTTAAATAATGATTTTTAAAAATGGTGCATTTCCTATGTGGCAGGGTAACCAAGGTAGTGTTAATGCATAGCTGTGCTGTTTGTGTCTCTTGAAGCAAGCATGCAGAGCCTCTGCTGTTTCTGAAAAATTAATCTGTTCATTGAGTTAGTGCCGCTGTGGCTTAGTTTAACACCAGGTACCAGCTGTGAATAAACTTGGTCTGACACAAAACACTGGAGTTGCTGATAAGAAGCTCTTGCTGGGAGCTTTGCACTTAATGGACTCCACAGTTGCCACTGAGTGGAAGTTCTGCATGGCAGAAGTTGGCAGTGACAGGATTAAGGCTGACACTGATAGTGGCTTTGTGAAAGATGCTCACAGATGTATTTGGACAAAGTGTAAGCCTTTTGAAGACAAATACCTTGCTGTCTCTGTGCCTGTGTTTTTGATGGCTTAGTCTATTGAAAGCAGATTTGTTTGGAGCCTTAGCTAGAAGGTCATATCAGTGACAGGGCAGCAAAAAAACCCAGGTAGTAGGATTTTGATTCTCAAAGCAGTCAAAGGGCAGTATTCGGTGAAATAGTTGCAGATGCACGCAAGGATTACCACCAGTGCAACAGGACTTTCCACTCTCTCTTGCCACCTTCGCCATTCCCACATCTGTTCTTGAGGGTTGAGGGAACTTCTAGAACAGATCTAGGGGATGCAGGCGGGAGGAGAGGGGAGAACATTCCATTGGCATAGGGGAAATCCTTGCACTGACAGAACCCTAGTCTATATTTAATATAACTCAAATAATTCTTAACTGCAGGTATGCAGTAGTCCTGTTGACATTGATTTGGGAATAAGTTGTATTAAAATCCATGTGACATACACTTGAGGGTGAATAGGATTGCCTCCTTGGATGCTTATGATGTGGGTTTTCCAGGGGAAAAATATTTCATTCATTCATAGGCCACCTTTATCTTCCAAGGAGCTCAATAACATGTTAATTGTACAGGTATATGAATATCAGAAAAGTTTTTTTCTGAAAGCCAAGAATAGTTGAGAACTGAAACACTTGATGAGAGAAAGTAATTAAAGTTCACTTAGAGTGGTTTATTACATTCATAGAGATTCAGAGCTTTACTTGGAAATTATTTTGATAAGAATGCTTGTAAATATTTTAAGAAGTGAAACTCAATTACATACACTTCCCTTACATTATTTAGATTATAAAGTGGAAAAATGAAGGCACTCAAAAGCATTTTGTTAGTTTTAGCATGCTTGAAAAGCTGTGTGCATAAATATTTTTAAGGGTTTGTTGCCTAAAAAATAATTACAAATTCCATCTTAAATTTCACTAGCTTTATATTCATTCCAGTTGACCAATTTGATTTGTATTGTGAAACAATGCATTTCTAAAAGCAGAAAAATACAATACTGGAAACTTTCACACCCTACATAAGTTGGTTGGATACCTTCAGTTAAAAACAGTGCATGCCTAGGTTGCTTTAAAACTCTCAGTTTGAAAGCTTTCCTATGCAGTGGGGAAGCCATCCTGCACAAATGGTTTTGTGTATGTATATCCCTTAACTTGTATGTATGTCTTACAGGACACATTATGTCTGCAGATTCCAAACATATGTTTGTCTTTATTCCCTTTATCAGTTATAGTGACCATCTAATAAGTGAAAAAGTGATATTTCTTGGGAAACTTTTGTTGCAGTTGGAGAAGTTGGACATGTAAACCTCTTGCTGCTCTTTTCTTCCAGAAGTGGTGTCGTGATCACTGCTATAAGTAGACAAAAATAGAACCTAACCCATTTCATTTATGCCAGGAATGGGGAGTTTAACAGAACAGTGCTCTCTGTGTTACAGGCTCAACTGTCCAGCCGGAAGCAAATGTTTGAGTCTGTGGAGCTGGCGAGCCAATCTGAAATCCATCACTTAACTAGCAAGTTGGAAAGGGCCAATGACACTATCTGTGCCAATGAACTGGAAGTGGAAAGGCTGAATATGAAAGTGGATGATTTAACTTCTAGCAATCAGGAAATTTTGGAGGAACATCAAAGAGTACTAGATGAGCTGAAAGTTTCCCGGAACTCACTGGAGGTCTGTGAGTGAATTGCTTGGAAGCAGGTTAATATACAGCTTGTAATGGTAGTGGGCTGGCAAGTCACTAATTAAATAGGCTTCCTCCCAGCTTTATCCTGAGCCTAATTGAGAAGCAATGTCTGATAGGGAAGGGATTGTTCCAAGTTGTCCTCTTCTTTGGGTATATGCACAAGCACAATAGCTTGCTTATTCTAAAATCTTAATCCCATTTGTTGTATCTTTGCATCACTAATTTCCATCTTCTCCTCTGAAGGTTCTACATGAAGAAAAGATGGAACTTAGGGCCACTCTGCTCTCTCAGGAGGACTTCATTAACAACTTACAGATGCATAAAGAACAATTACAGAAGGAAGTGTCCAAACTAACGGAAACCTTGCAAAACAAAGAAGCTTTTGTCAGGTATGGGTCTTGGCATCAAAACATACCCAAATTATGCCCTTTGCCTGAAACCTAGATATTCCTAGATATCTAGGAAAAGTCTGTAGCACATTTGTTTTTTCAACCCAACTGAAGATAGATAGTGATTAGTATTCAGCATTTGCTAAAAACGTTATTTAAAAAAAGGAAAAAGACAGGGTTATATCAGTCCACAACATGATTTAAGGTGGATTTTCTAAATGTTTCTTGGAGAGAGAAAGAGAAAATAGATTTTATATTTTTAACTGACTGTCAATTAACTGTTGCCAGTTTGAGAGGCTTTCAGTGAGGCGTCAAAACATCCAGTGGAAGTTACCATAACCTACCTCTCCCTTTTGAGAACTGCTTCAGTAGGTTAACAAATACACTTGCTAAATTTAATTGTTTGTTCTTGTAATAGTAGAATAATGCCTCTGGTTATTTATTCTCTACACCACCAATCCTACTTCTCTGAATTAAAAATTGCCACCGTAGTAAATTCATGCATTTTGAATTACATTTTGTGAGGGTACACATTGGCTCCTTTTAGGATTTTGTACTAGCGTCCAGTGAAATATGTGAAATTTCAGCCAGGCCAAATGCATTTATTGAATGTCTTATTATTTGTTCCTTTTATATTTCAAGGATCCACAAATTTTGACTGGCCTTGATAAGCAAGGACACTTGTGTTTGACATAGACCCCATCTCACGTGGGGGATGGGGTCTTGTCTCTTGGCAACATACTGAACTTGAGGTAATTGGAGAACATTCAAAGCCTAGCACAAATGTGAGAATTAGCCTTCTCCCCTTCTCAGATGGTATGGAAGGAGGCAAAAGCTTATCCCTGTTGTGTATCCTAATCACTAGGATGGAGTCAGTCACCAGATCATCTCTGGCAAGCAGATATATGGACCTTTGCTTTATTGTATGACTTTAAAGTGTTTCAATTCCCCCCTCCCCCCCAAAAAACCCTCTTGTTGGATGTTGGCTTTCATAAGTTGAGCACTTTTCTTGGGCAGAAATTGTAAGGTGGATGATAATACTAGAATAGAGTCATACTTCTCATCATCCTTCCTTACCGATTAACACCTGGAACACCATTTTAAACTGTAAGATCCTTGTGACTGATAGTTACGACCTACTGAGAGTCCCTAAATTACTGCTCCAAGCTTTAAAAAGGCAGTAGTAACTAATTGACCTGCTTTTCTTGTAACACTAAGCCAAACCATTGCTGAAAACAAATGTGTGGTCTCCCGGAAAAGAGTGTGGCTGCTTCATTTGTTCTTGAGTCCTCATGCAAGGTGAACCATGATTTGGATTAGTGTATTGTCCAACCCAGGTTCTTTGTTTGTCTCCTTCAGACAAACCACAAGCTTTAACCAAGTTTTGTTTTTGAATTACAGCTTGTGGTTTGTTTTGAGGAGACAAACCATGAACCTTGATTCGGATGGCACACTAAGCCAAATCATGGCCCATATCACAACAGTAGCAGTAGCAGTACCAGTGGGGAAGCAATATTGCCACAGTCTCCCTTCTAGTTTGGTTTGGCTTAGCATTACATGTGAACTGGGCCATAGCTCTGCCTGGCCAGAGCTTAAGGTGAGTAACATGCAAGGGCTGTGCTGTTCCCTTTTTCGTTTGCAACGCTGATGGCGAACATGATTATTTCTTCCACGAATATTTCATTGAATGTTAAGTGCTTTTAATTCAGAGTTGAGGTACTACTATCTATTTTAATCATATATTTAGCACTTCAGAAACAAGCATTGCAATATCCATCTGTGTTGTGGGTCCGTTTGCACATCTACTAGAACTGGTGTGTCTGATTTAATTTGGATGTCAAAGGCTACAATCTTCAGGAACTCACATGTCTTCTTGTACAGGTCGCTGGAAGAGTGCCTGCAGAGCAGTGAAGGAGCCAATGGAATCTATCGTAGCAGGACAGAGTTGGACAACATACACTTGCAGCTACATCATCCTGAAATTATTCATCTTGAGGGCAGGTAGATGATCATTGCAGAAATTTATCCATCTTTACAAATGAGTTTGAATTTAGAAGATAAGTTCTGCATCTTTACTGTAGCAGCGGGCTCTAATGGTGACTTAGAAATGTCTAAACTTTTTAGTCATTTATTTAGGGTTATATGAATAGGACATCCTTACTTGGAGATGCCTGACTGTAATTTAAGACATTTTTATCTCATACAAAGGTCTAAGAATCATATATGCTTGCTAGGTGACTAAAATTACAACTTCTCAACAACTGTTGAATTGTTGAGTGAGCAACAAGCTACCAAGGAAAAGTTTCTGTAACTTGGATGTTGCTCAGTGGGATTTGTGCATCAGATTTTTTTGCGGGGGCTCAGATAATTGCAAAATGGCTGCCACTCTCCTCTCTGTAGTGACTTGCTACAATAGTTTACAAAGTCTTTTGTGTTTTGCTGTGCTTGTACCATTTTGGAATATAGCCTGGGTTCTGCAAATGCAAACCATGCCCCGCTGAGTGAATTGCTAACTGAGAAATGCCGGGAGCTGCAGCTGACAGAAGAACACCTCTGCCAGGCTAATGCTGAGATAAAAAAGGTGAGGGTCTTTTGTGCAGATAAAAGATGTGCAGTGATATATCATTTTAAAATAGGTTTGAGCACTGTAGGAATCAATGTTGTTACTGAAAACCCCATTATACCTAGTAAGCACCCTTGTTTTTAATGGTTGCTTCTGAGTTTTGTCTATGTATTAGATGTCATCTGTGTATTAAGAATTTTCTCTGATGTGGCTTGATGTTCATTTTAGGGATTTTTTTGTCCATAGATTGGAACAAACTATGCAACAACCAGCTTCTTCAGTTTCTGCGTCTTAAGTCCTTCCCTCAATTTTGTTTAATAGCTCAGCCTGGTCCAATGGCTAGGTCAGTGAGTATTTCATATAGAATGGAAAGCAATTTTTTTTTAGTGTTCAGTTGTGTTCAGCATTAGTTTTAAATGGTGCTTACAATTTGACTATTGGCACCTATCACCTTTTTTGATGACAAAAAGTGGGTCCTTTACTCTTCTGACCTCTGCATTTTGGTAATATTTTTAAAAATACTTGTCTTATTTGCACTTTTGTGTGCAGTAGAAGCTCAGGAACAGTCAGGGGGCATTGTTATAATGTGAATAATTCAGTTTGCCTGTCCACTTGTGGGTAATTTGCTAGTTTATCATTAATCCCCTGATTCAATGAAATACAACTGCCCTAAGAATGCAGAAGATCAATGTATACAGGCAGAACTATTACACTGTGCATTAGTACTGAATGAATTATGAAACAGTGCTGCTCACTAGGATTAAGTAGTGAGCAACTGGAGGACGTTGTGCTTCCAGAGAGCTTAGTATACTGAGATTTCTGATAATCAGTGAAATGTTAACTGCAAATTTTGTATATGTTTCTGTCTAGCTGAAGGAGCAGCTATTGCACAAAGAACAGAGTCACAACAGTGAGTTAGAAGGAATGAAGCAGGAGGTTGCTCAGCTAACACGGGAGCTTCACCAGCGTGACATCACAATTGCCACATCAAATAGTTGTACTTTAAACTTGGAGCAGCAACTAGAAATGGAGATTGAAAAAGCAGAACGGAAGGCAGTGGAGCACAGGGTAAATAGGCTGTTATCCCTCAAAATGTTTTGATGTATAGCAATTAGAGCAGGGGGTTGCCAACCTTTATGGAGCAATGGGCACATCTTGCATTTTGAAAGAATGCTGTGGGCACCAGTCACAACATGCCTGCCATGGGAGGGGTGGCATAACAAAAAATTTGTGCAGTCATGGTGAAGCTTTTTCTATAATTGTATTTCCATACTGGAAAAGGCTAAGCCTTTTCCGCACAGCTGTTAAAGGCACAAAAAGTCTGGTTTTCCCCAATGCCAACTCCAACCCATAGCCTAAAGTGCCCCATTAAACACATGTATACCATTGTACTATAAGTAGACTATGCAGTGAATTCTTAACGAGTCCCTGGTTTTTAGCTTCTCTGCAGGTAGGAGACATGCCTAAGCCTCTTTCATAAAGTTTTCACATTTGCATTTGGCAGAGGAGTAGAGATTATTTAATATTAGAAAAAATAATAATTTCTAGGGCATACCTAATCCCAGATGAACCCACTGCAGAAAAGATGTAGCTTGGTGTGGCGTTCATACACAGCCCCCAGTTGTTTCACGGACTATTGACCTGCACACCACTACTATATTCTTCCGCTGCCACCAATTTTGTGGAAAAAACGCAGGGTTCCCAGGTGAAGTATTGAGTCTCAGTCAGGTAGAGTTAACAATGAAGATTAAAGTTTATTTCAAACACAAACAAGTTTTAAAATATTTTTGAAAAGCTGTCAGTCTATTCCCTCACAATCATGTCCCTGTCTCTAACTCACTCTGACTCCTCTATCTACCCCCCAAAAAGAACCAACCAAACTAACTGTCAAAACCTTGGGCTGAGCCTCAAAATCAGGTAGGCTCCACCCCCAGGCTTTCTTATTGGTCAACCTATTAACCCTTTCTCTCCCCCAATACAAACGTATCCCCAAAGAATGGGCAAACACCACACTTGGTTACTAGGGAAAAAGAAAAGGCAAACTATGGAAAGTCTGAGGTCTCAAAAATAACACAGAAGCAGAGAGGCCACTAAAGGAGAGAAGGAAACAGCTGCTCTTTGGGACCCCAGGGAGATCTGTTGCCTGGTGTCCAAACAACTCATTTATGAACTACAGCTCTCATGTGTTCATTGGCAAAAACCACTACCAGCTGGGAGTAGCCAGGCTGGCTAATTTCAGAGAAATTGCATAGAAAGCTGCCTGTACATTTTGATTTATAACTTCCTAGGATGGCTAGAAACTTATTTTTAAAAAACAAAATATCAGAGTCTTGGGGCCCTGCCTGTGGGTTACTGATGAAGAAGGCTTTTGCAGGAATGATGGCACCCATGGGTGCCTGGTTGGTGAGCCCTGCATTAGAGGAAACCATATGTTGTGGGATGACACTTCTTTGATTGCATGTATGTTCCAGACCCTTTAGCTGTATTGGCACCACATTTTCAGAGTTAGCTAAGAGGGCTAGAAACTTGCTAAGATTAAGGTTGCAATTCTCAGATTAGCACAAGTTTATGGGCTGTATGGTTCCTCCATGTGAAATATACTAACAGGAAAAAATGGTAACTTCTCCCCATCCCCCACCCTGTCACTTCAGGCTGTTTTGTCGCAGTTGGAATCTCTTAAGCAAGACAATCACCAGCTCTCAGAAATTCTTCAGAAGGTAAGTGTCTGGTGTGATGGGATGTGCTATTTGAAGTGTTGTGCACTTGTAGTCTCTCTAGAAAACACTTGGCTTTTGTGTGTGTTGCGCAGGCAAGTGCATCTTTCATATATTTATACAAAGCTTTGAAAGGTGATTTGATATTTTTATACTGAAGCTTGCAGGTTAAGTCACAGTGGGGTTTAAGTGAAATTGGTGAGACTTACTTCTGACTAAACATCCTAAGTGTTAGGATAGAAAGATGGACAGATTGAACTATGTATATTTTATTTTCTGGGCCCACTAGGTGTCAGTGCAATGTTAGTGAAGGAGAGTATAAAATGAAACATTGCAATAAATGTTGACATTCAAAGCCTGCTCCACACAATGTTTTGATTGAACCCCTACACATAGTTATAGTAATTTGAAGCCCATCCACATTGTCACAGAAAAATTGTGCTGTCTCTTCTCAGTAATAAGAACACTGTTGCACATGATTTCCCCTGATGAATGTTGCTGAGCTGGTGGAACTTGTTTTCTGCACATGGCTGCAGCAGACAGAATTGTCTCATATTGGTGATTAAAGTGGGCATATCAGAGGGTGGTGTCTTCTTGTGCCCCTCCCCACCCCAGCCCATAATTTAAGCTCTCTGGAGAAAACAAGCATTTGAGAACAAAACATTGAAAATTGAATACTAGTGAAGATTTGTCTAGGGCATTTAATTTTAGTAGGTATTAAGAAGAATACAATTTGGTTTGTGTTTATAATCAAGTGAGATAATTTGGCTGTTCAGACATTGCACACACACACACACACACACACACACAGTCTCTTCTGTACCTTGTGAGGCAACGTGTGAGCCTTGGGCTTCCTTCCATCTCTTTTCCCACTTTTGTCATTATGGGGAGAAGTGAACCAAATTGATCCTGTGTTAGTTTGAACATGGGATCTCCCTAGACTTTGGAAAATCTCCTTGTTCATGTGTTCATTTTTAGAACAGATAGGGTGAACAGGGCAGCAGCTCATGAGTCCAATAGCCCTCCACATAGAGGGGTGGGAGTTATGTCCCTACAACCTCCATGGGGGGGTGTTCTGAGTTTGATTTTGTTCTTCAGTTTACAAATGTATTCATATTTTGAAATGAAATTAATCTAGATCACATGTTATAAAATGTGTTTCAATGTTTTGATGTGACGAGAAACAAATGGTACAGGTTTGATAATGTTCTGCATCTCCACTTGAAAATACAGAAGGAAATTTCACTTGAAAATCTTGAAGGACATCTCAGCATTTGCAGATATGTTGCAGCTCTTGCAAGCTGATTAGAATAGGGAAGTGAAGGAGACTGGGTAGAGGTTGACTGAGTTAAATAATCTTACTAAGGGAAATTACTGAGCTAAAAACTTGATATTTTAAAAATGGATGTGTTTGCTCAGTGTTTCTCAGCTGACATCAGTTACGCTCTGATCTGTGTGTGCATGCGTGGTTGGATTTCTTGGTAATGGATCGTGGACTCGTGACTCTAGAGGGGTCAGTCCCAGCTGGTTATTTAAGCTTTTCTCTGCAGTTGGCAAATACACTAATCACACAGCGGTTTCAAATGAATGGAGTGTCAGGAGATTTTTTGTATATCCAGGTACAAGCAGGCAGTCCCATTGGCTTTGGTGTTAGTGGCGAGCTATGCAGCTGGAACACATTTAATGTGACTGACGTTTAAGTGATCACAAATTGGTCTTGAAGTTCACACCCAATTGAGATGAATGAGGGAAGCTTGTACCTATGTAGGTTTGATTAGTTCGGTCTTTCTAGATGTAGACTCATTCAGACAGCTGGTGATTGATTTACGCTCTGAAGGGATTTTTTCCTAGTAGAAGACTTGGAAAATTTACTTCTTAAATTTGCAATACAAAATCAAACTTTCTAGGGAAAGCTGGGCTGGTGAACAAACACAGCAGCGCTGACTAAAGCATTTCTGTCACCTTAAGGGAAAAAGTGCCCCCCTGGCAGAATTCCAGGAAAGTTATACCAAAGCCCTAAATAAGGTGGAGTCTGAAAACCAGCGATTATTGAAAGAACTAGCAGAAACTAAAGCCAGCCTGGAAGCCTCGTCCCGCAGGTCTCAGGGCAGATATGAGAATATCATGCAGCAGATGCAGCAGCAGATGACTGAGATAAAGAATGTGGAAAGCAGGTAAGATCTATGTGTTCAACAGGTTTTTCTCTTGTTCTGATGAATTGTTTACAATGGCTGAAATCCTAGTATAGCTTGACGACTATGGAGTTCTGAAGAGTCATTCTGCTGTTACACCTTGAAGTCTCTGTGCACTGCATGTGTTTCCCCCCCTGGAATTGAAAACAGTTTGTTCCTAAACGTTCTTGCATAATATTTGCAGCTGAGAAGAGCTGGTCTGTATTGAGTGAATTTTTTTTTTTTAAATAATCCATGTTCAGGAGACTGCAAGAGCTGCAGTGTAAGCATGAAGAAGAAATGAGTATACTTCAGGATAAATATGACAAGACTGTTCAGCACTATGAAGAAGAAATTCAAAAGGTGCAGCATTTGTCAACCAGAAGAGTTTTTAGTACAGCTGATGGACTGTCACCCCAGATTAGCAGGAGCAACTCTGTTGAATCCTTGTCCTGTGATCCCCTTCTGAGATCAGATTCCTTGCCACATGGAAACAGTGAATTTACTTATATGTTAGGCAAGAATGAGAAAGAACTTCTATCTTTGGTAAGCATGAAACAAAGTGTCACACCAAGTTATATGCAGAATCCATTAGATGCCTAATGTAAAACCACTACCACAAATGTTTGATGTGTGTGTTACTGAGACTAGACAAATCTTATTTGAAAAAGTCTTCCAAATGCCAGAAAACCTCTGTTCAAATGAAGATTGCAAGGATTCTGTAGTAGGACACCAGGTGGCAGCAGCTTGTTGACAAGAGGCATAGAAAGGGGTGTCCCAAGTTCAGCTGAATTGTTCCTTGTCTCCATGCAGACCAAATCGGATTCCACTGCCCCTCTTCAGTTGACTTGCTGCTTATCAAAGCCTGGGCTTAAGATTGGATGAAAACATGGGCGAACAGGGAGGGCTTGTTCATAGGTCTTACTTCTCTATCATTTCTTCCCAATTCTCTGTGCTTTCTTTGCTAGTGGTTTGCATGCACACACATGGCACGGTGAGACTGGCCAACGCTGCGCTAGAAGTGAGTTCGTTGCTGGCATGCTGCAATCCCTTCTATGGATAAGCAGCTCTTTATCATGCCTACCTCTCTCCTAGGAAAGCTGTAAACAACATTCACACCAATACATTCAAAGTACTGCAAATCCACTTTGAACAGTCACAGCTTCCCCTAAAGAATTCTGGGAGCTATGGTCCCTTTACAGGTTTTCAGAGTGGTTTAACAACCAACCCCCTTTCACAGGGAACTCTGGAAATTGTAGGTCTGTGAAGGGATAGAGGTTTCCTAACAACTCTCATTACCCTTAACAAACTACATCTCCCAGAATTATGGGGGACATCATGTCTGTGTATAATGTTTTGACTGTGTGGTGTGATTGTGGCCTTAGACATTATAATGGTAGCTCTTGCAATGGAGAACCATGTGGAAGAGGACACACTGAAGTGGGTGGAATAGGATTTGGTGCCTGCAATGTCTAGTATTAAGAAAACTGAAACATTGATATTAAGTTGTTCCTATAATATGAGCTGTTGATACACTCAGGTGCAATGTAGGTCTTTAGTACAGTAGCTCCAGAAAAGGCAGCATATGTCCTCTTACACTTATACAGTTTCTATTGGTTGTGTATTTAGGGTTTAACTCAACTAAGGACTTCTCCTTGTGTAACAAGGCTTCCCCACCCGCAATGACCCCAAAATTGCCTTGAAGGGCATATGGGAGAAACCCCAGAACATGCGGAGGGAGGAGAGGTGGGGTTCATTCTGTCTGACAAGCTGAAATACTTGTGCAGACAGAACGATTAGAAGTGTGTGACATTGAATTCCACCCTATAATTTTATTTTTGAAAGATGTGACTCCTTGACCATAGCTTGCTGAGGTATATTGAGAATCTTGAGGGGAGCATGAAAGGCTTACAGTTCAATCCTAACCTTGTTTAATCAGAAGTCAGCCCCATTTCTGTGACTTGAAATCCTAAAAATATTTGAATTAACTTCAGTGTTTTAAAGGCAAATAATAATTACTAGAGTTTTCAGTCATGATTTCTAATGTACAACTTCATCACACCCAATTTAAGCTCAATAGATGAAAGCTTAGGGGGTGGGTGGGTGTGCTTAAAAGCAAACTATATTGAAATAATTGAGATTTAATCGCCAAGTTAACATGTTTGGATGATGGTGTAAGCCAAATACTAGTCAAATATCATATAATCCAACATTTTCACATTTTTCAGGGTTAAATATATACCAACAGTGCTGAGATGATGCTTTGCTTAGGGGATTTCTATCCATAGATGCAGTTAAATAGTAAAATGTAGCAATAGGCCAGAAATAATCTTCTGGTTGAGTCCTGTTCAACATATATGTTTTATTTTTAGAGCCCGTTGCCTACAACAAACATTGGTGCGATTGCTGTCAAGTTCTTGGAGGAGGAAGAAGAAAGATCTCAACATATCTTAGAACGCTTAGATGCACATATTGAGGAGTTGAAAAAGGAGAGTGAAATGACAATACAGCAGTTCAAACACCAAAAGTGACATTGCTTCAAGACCCAAGGATTGGAAAGCTGGCTTAATATAAGATGCATCAAGAAGGGGACCAAGGGAGCCTTCAGCAGCTAGAAAGGGGCTTCTCTTCTTTTTCCTGGTTTTAGTGGTGGTGAAACCAAGGAAATGAAGTTTGTCTGGAGAAAAGCATTTTGTCTGGGGGCAGTAATTGCACTACTTTCTAGATGCCTTATTTAGTCCTGCTGCGCAAGAGTGTGCAGTGACTTTCAGGAGGGAATGATGTAGTGCTTTTTTTTGTAAAAGAAAATAAATCTATTTTATATGTATATATCCATGTGAATAAATAAAATGACAGCTAACCCATCTTCTTATATCGTTACAACCCATGTTGCTGAACATTTTGGGAATTAGGTTACTTTTTGCTTCCAATTTTGCTTGATGTTTATTCCATGAAATATGTTATTCAAACAGTTTGAGAAACCAAGAAAAGGAGTTGTGATTTTGCTTCCTTTTTAGTTTTCCTGTAGAGTTGGAGTTTCCTGTACTTTGTGTTGCTATCACTTGCATACCAAACACTACAAAATGATGTGGCAGTGGTTCCATTGGGGGTCTGTTTTATTACTATTTATCTTTCATAGTTGAAGAGGACAAAATGCAGTGAAATAGATACTCCATGAAAAGAGAGGGTGTTTTGGTGGAAGATAAGTTGGTACAGAAGGTGAAGTTCAATGTAAGTAATAAACACCTATACATGAAATCCATTTTACTTAAACAACAGCTGCCTTATGAAGTACTAAGCAGCTGCTCACAGCCATAAGAGCAAATTTAGAAGGCTGGTCAATCTGCCAGACAGCTATTAAAAAGTTGTTTTAGCTTAAACAAGAAATGTGTATCTTTAAAAATGTGTCCTTGAGCAGAAACCAAGATCCCAAGCATTAGGCTTCCATTCCCACCCCAATTAATCCTTTCTGCCTATTGGCCCTTGATAATCCAATCTGAATTACTAAAATGAATTACTAGATTTAAAATATTTTCAGTGAAATATGAAAATGGTGGAGATATTCAGCCTTGCCCCCTGAATCCTTAGAATAATCCATGTGTTCATTTAAATTCTAAATCTCTTGCTTTTCCTTTTCAAAGGCTTCTGTTCATCTGCATGTAGTCTTTACCTTTCATTTATTGTTTCTTCTATAGGTCAGAGAAGCCCCTGTATGTGACCAATATCTCCCCTTTTCAATAACATATATTTTTAGAGGTTTCAACTTGAATTTGCTCCCGTATACATGATGGTATTAATGCTAATTATCGTTTGCTGAATGGATGATCTTGAGAAAGTGGAGAACATCTGTATTTCTAGATGCAGAAAGGTTTGTTGCCAAGCTGAGGATGTTACTGCTGCTAGAAGGCTGGCCATAATTAACAACCTTCTAGATCTTGATTCAGGAGAATTCCTACTCTGCAAGAGCATCTTTTTGATGTTTGCCTCCATCATAAATGTAATAGTCTCTGTACATCACCAACCTCTTTCCAGTGTGCTAACTCCTATGTTTTGCTTGCTGTGTTTGATTTTTATGGCTTCATGTCATTCTTCGTCAACACCTCTCACAGCAGCTTGACACTGATAGACAATATGAAATCAAATGTGGCATGAAGACAGATTTTTTAAAAAAATTATGTTGTTTTGTAGGAATGGTGAACAGTTCTTGTCAAAGCACACAGAGCAAATATTTTTTGTGAAAAAGTGGTTGGGTGGCTGCCCCAGCAAAGTGAGTATACTCTATCATTTCTTGTGTAAGAGCCCTGGTGTTAACATTTTGAGTAGAGGGACTGAAAGTACAGGAAACAGCTGCTCGAGTCAAGAAACACATGCTACAGATTTACTCCTTGCAAGAAAGAAGTCAGACAGGGAGACCTTGTAATTTTGCCCTTCATACTGAGCAAGGAACTTCTGTCATACATGAGGAACCTGACATGTACATTGGGATTGACTTTCCCTGCACATAGAGGTGACTTCTATGGGAGTGGCCAGCAAACTAAGTTTTGGATCCCTGAAAACGTGAATAGTTATGAATCCATTCCAGATGCATTTTCAGAGATGTTGTGATTTGTTTTTGTGAAACTTAAGAGTACAAAAATAATCACTTCGTAACAAATACGACAGCCTTTAAAATGGACTGCTACTGAATGAGAATAACAAAAATTCTTCAAATTCTGTGACTTGAAGATGAAATTTTTCCCACTGTGAGTGTTGGTCAGGAGAGCTCAGCAACTGTGGCTTTCTATGATCTCCTGTTTGACAGTTTGCTCTCTGAACTAGGGAGAACTCTGACTCTGACTTGCAGGTTCTGCAGTGCATAAGGCTATTGTATCATGTTTGACAGAGTTGGCGTCAAACCAGTGTTGATGTTTCCTCAAAGGCCATTCATTTCCTACTGTATGATGATCTTTAAGCCGACCTCCAGTAATGCAGAGGGTAGAAAATAAAGTGTAGTAATAGGTGCTCCAGATTGTGCAGTGCTGTGGAGGCAAACATTCCTTAGAGAACATTATCAATGGAAAGAAAAGATGATGCTTCTTTAAAATTTGAAATGCATGGTGTACCTTGGGATATAAAATATGCCTTGTTGCAGCCATATTTTTTCCTACCTTGCTAAATCTTCAAGGATGTTGTGCATGCCACCATCGAGTTCAATATAATTCCCTTTGTGACATTCATAATTGGGTAAAGACGAGAGCACCTTAATATTCTCTTGTAAATATATCTAACATCTTAACATTGCTCAGTCCCTTCTAAAAAACTGTGGGGCATCCCTATGTTGTATAGAGCAAAAGTAATATATTTGGTGAGGAGTATCTTTGGTGCCTCACCTCTCCCAGCTCCATTCTGATTCAACACAAATTGCTTTAATCAAATCAAAAACTAATTTGGGTGTATCAAATTTTTTTTCTGGAGGCCTATCTGATCCTAAAGAGGTAAAAAAAAATGTTCTGTGCCACTTCACTCGTGTTGCTTCGTGTAACAGAGTTGGTTACTGTGGTTTTTTTTAAATTCAGGGGAAACACTGGTTCATTCTTGGAAAGAGAGTTGTAATAACAGAGGTGCCAAGAACCTGAGACAGTGCTGTACTTTGGCAGGGCAAACTGTTAGTCCCAAAATGGACATCAATCTGAGACGAGCAAATTGCACAAGGAGGTTGGTATTCCTGCTTGCTTGTTGCTTCCCCGTGCATATAGAGTTCAGAAAATGCTAGAAAGGACTGATGAGTTAAGGGCAAAGAAAAAATTATATTAGGAGTTATGTGTAGTTTGTGGGCTACATCATCAAAAACTCTTGAGTGGGCTTAATATGTGTTGAGACTGTAAATATGCATGTTTTGGAGGTGGAGGAAGGTTGTTTATCCTGGAGGGTGATGACAAAGCTAGTGCAGACTTCTGAGGCACTTTTATCTGTGGCTGCAGGGTTTCCATGCATTCATCTATGCCTTGAGAATGTTGAACATCCCTTTGGAATAATCAGTTGGCCTTAACAGTTTTATAATTAATGAAGCTGGAGGGGAGTTTTTTCTTTGAACTGAGCCTTTTAATAACACCAAAGAGTTTCCTTTTTGCTTGCAAGGCTGAGCCAGATGTTCGCCTTCTACTTTACATATTTTTTTTAAAAAAAATTGAGAATCAATGTGTATTATATTAGTAGGTTTAATTGGTAATCCTCAGTAAAAGAGTTCAGAGAAAGTTTAAGGATTATGCTTTGGCTGGTGTTCAGTATTATCTGCCTTCACATCAGATATAGAAGATTGCATCCAGCAGCTGAGCTTGCTTGTCCTTTAACTTCCTTAGAGGCAGCCCTGCACCAAATACCATTTTTTTGTGCTCTGTAAGATCTAGTTTATAGCCCAGAGCAGGGCCTTTTAGTATCGGAGTCCTGTGAAATTGTTTTCCCTAGGAGGCTTAACTGAGCCCTGCAGCGTAAACCTTCAGAAACCAATGCAGGGCTTTCTCTTTTCCAAGAAATTTCTAATGATCCATTAGTGATGTGAAAGTGTAGAATAAAACAATGATAAGAGTGTTCAAAGTCTTTGTAATCCTCCTAGCTATGTTGGGTAGGCTGGTGTTGTTTCCAAATATAGAAAAAGAGAAGGGTTTGTTAAAGTCACCTAATCAGACTATGGCAGATGCAAGATTTCGATCAACTGCTTCCTGATTTACAGCACAGAATCCCAGTTACTATATGCATTTTGGGGGTAGCCAACATGGTGCCTTCCAGACATCTGGGTTAAGAGACTTTTCTTCCTCCGTTTTTAGGATCTGTAGATGAAGCTGTAGGTTCAAGAGTAGGTTCAATACGGCAGTAGGTTCAAGAGTGACAAAAGGAAGCCTTCTCAAACTTACTTACCCAGGCCATATTATAATTTTGGGGTAGCAACAGACAGGGGTAGCAGCAATTGTCACTCATCAGTTGGCAGATGTTATCTGTATGGTTGGCACAATCGTGCTCCAACTCACCTCTAAAGGAACTTTAATTCTTTGGATCCCCTAAAATAATATAGCTAACACAATGGCTGCATGCAATGTGATTGTACAATATTACAAAAATGACACAGGAGCCTATTGGAAAGTTATGAGTCATGAGAGTGCCAAAATGTTCCTCATATGTTTTTAGCTTTCCCTTTTACTTTATGATATTTTTTTTTTGCTAAATGAGTGCTCCCCTCCTTTAGAGACCCTACAAAACTCATCTTGCAATGTTCTTTTAATTATATATGTGGTCTGTCATGCTTGCACCACCTTGTGCTTCATCACTCTTCAGAGTGTCATTGTCTATTGCATCCACAGTCTTTCCCTGGCTTCTTCCAGTGGGTATTACAATTTAAAGTGTGGTGGCTTGGAAGTTGTTTGAACAGGAGCATAGCTATCTTCCCTTTTTCTTCCCCAAAGCTGAATAACGGATTGGGTAGTATTAGCACCTTCAAGCTACTGTGGGGAAGATGCAATTGGGACACATGCCACTTGACCATCTATATTAGTCCTTAAACTGTTGTCTATTGGTGCGAACCAAGTCACAGCAGGAAGAAATATTCATTTGACACAGGGGCTTGCTTCAAGTATATATATTCCTCCAAAAACTGGTAAAACAAAACTTTTAAAGGCACATGGAAAAAACGAATTGCTGATATTTTTTGGTCTAGGCAAGGAATCCATATGGTTCAATGAATATATGAAATTTGTAATAAAAAATTAATGTCACAGCACTGAAAAACCTCCAGGGCTATCCAGTCAGCTCCCTGAATTTTGATTAGATACAAGGATTTTTTAAAAAGCAAATTGCAGTCTATTGATCATATAGAAGATTAGACAGATTATAACTTGTGTTAAAATAAATTCATTTTCTGACTTAAACCACAGATCTTTGCTGTTATACTAAACTATCCATGTTTGACCAAAAGGGTTCATGTGTTTATATAGAAACTAACTTTTATCAATGATACCTTTCTGTTCGTGTTTCATTCTGTGCAGGTCATCAAGATTGTCTTTGGTTATCCCACTGTGTTTCACACTTGGTGAATTGCTATTTCCTAGAATCAGCAGCACAATCTTTTTTTATTGATAAGGTAGCAAATTAGTTAAGAATTAAATTACCCTTTTGTTCACATACATGTTCCTTACCATGTCATTTAAAAAGCACCACAGCGCAATGAGATAAAAACTAGTATTTAATTGCTTTTAAGATCTGGTGTAAAAACCTGTTTTCGCAGTATCATTTATATTTGTAAGACAATGAAGTGCACACAAGAAAGCTTCCATTTGGATTATAATCTTGCACCAATATGTGTTTTGATGAGATTCTGCAGCCACTCTCACATTGATGCTCAAAAGTGTGTGGTCCTTCTCTCTTCCTGGCCCACAATGAGTTAGAGAATGCCCCTTTGTTGTCCATAACATATTTGTTGAATGTAAGCCATTCAGAAATCAGCAGTTGCATCCTAAAATGGAGGTGGACTAGGTGGGGAAATGTGCAAAATGTACTGTGCCCGTAGCACAAGAATAATCTATAGTTGAAATTATGTATATGGGAAGTATGACGTTACACTGGTAAAGAAACTATACATTTCCTACAAATGCCACTCATTGTGTAATACCATTCAGGAAGTTTTGATCAAGTTGTATTGTTTTGTTGGTGCTTCAGAGAGGGGTGAGCACTATTCCCCAATGTTAAGGGAGCCTTAAGGAATTACTCGAGAGCGGTATGAACTGTGATATATCAGATCTCTCTGCACATGTGGACAGATGATAAGAGTAGGATTGGCCTCCTACTGTGGCTCTACTTCATATTTCAAGATGTGAGAGTAGAACTTATGATTGGCATTTTCCAGCACCATCACATAGACCTCTGTGCAGCCTGATGTGCTGCAAGATCCCTCCCAGTAGCCATCCTTGCTTAAAGACAAGGGGCAGATTTTTTCACATTGAACAAATGCCTTGGCAATGCTATGAAGCTTGAGTTTAAACTTAACGTTGCGGTCAGCAGGGAGCAACCCGGCTAGCGGCTCCACTAGCTCATAACCCTCCACCCACTTGCTATAAGTCTGGGGGAACACTGGCCATTTCACCTTGGCATTTGGGCAACAGATGAGGTAGTTGAAGACATAGTTATAATTTCCAGGATCAGACTTCTTTTTCGCAAAGATTTTAAAAGCAAAGTTCCCTGCATGAGGAAGGTGGATCTTAAAGTCTACCTGGTTTCCTTGGCAAGCTTGCAAGATGTGCCGTCTTGTTGTATCCTCGCTGAGGCTTACGTTGCCCGAATGCAGGGAAGCTAAAACACTCAAGTCCTTACTGAGGATGAAGCTGAGATCGTAGCGCCCGTCACTGGTATGAATGATTGGGCCTTTTTGCGAGGGCTTGAGGAATCCTTGCCTCTCTGAGAACCAGCTGGGCCCAACAGGTTGATGAAGTTCCTTTGGAAAGCAGACGTTCCTGTCTACAGAGCTACACTCTAATGTATATTCTATCACACAGTTGTAGACTTCATCTGAGCCCTTGGATGGTTTGGCGTAGATCTGTAGCTTATGGGTCCCTGTCTTCTGTGGGTAGAGCTCCAGGTTCATCCCATTCCTCTTCAGAGTCATCAAGCTATATTCCTTTGCCCCTTTCAGTTCAAACATGAACAGCATTGGCAAACGAGTCTCCACAGCTACTACTACTTTCCCATTTACTGTGACATGCAAATAAAGGAGGCTGGTTAGGATGTTTCTTACTATTTACTCAAAAATACAAATCAATCAAAAAAAAAAAAAAAAGCTGGAGAAAATGACCTGGAGAATGGAATTGCCTGCTGTACTGTCAATCATTTTGGCAGTGAAAGGGAGAATATTATGGTTGGCTGGTTAGAAGTTGACAAGCGTCTGTCAAGTCCAAATTCAGAATAAATAACAAGAGGGTTAAGGGTGGGAAGCCTTCATTTTCGGGTACTTGTTTGCTTCTGTTTTATTACAAATGCAGTAGAATTGCTCATCATTCTTGGAAAAGATGAAAGCACCGATGTCTTTCAGTTACAGCTCAAGCTGCCTGCATTTTTTGACTACAACCCCTTAGAAACTTGTCAGTTTCAGAGAAGTCTGAGAGAGTTCAAAAGACAGGATTTCAAAATGAAATTATTCGTTCCATGGTTAGGTTCTGAATGACACCATGGGGAGCGTCTGAAACTCAAGTGTACTGACTTGCACCCATGTAAGGCTCTGAGCCTCAGCCCAGAATTTTCTGAAACTTTCCCCTTCACTTCAGGCGGGAATATAAATATTCTTGGGGCACATGCAATCTGATGGGTAATAAATAGCACTTCGTATTTTACACCGATTGGTACCCCAAGGGTAATGGTGATGAAGATGAAAAAAGGCTGCAGAACTTTGAACCCCATGCTTTAGTCCCACAGAGCTAATCTTTTAAAAGTAATCCAGCAGCCCAAATCCTAACCTTTGCTACTTTTATCTTTTTTTTTAGCCCCCTACCAAAGCCTGGAACTGTTCCTTATAATAAGATCGGCATGGGGCAATGACATGTATCACTGTACCTGTTTGAATAATTGGTGTTTCTGGGTGGGCTGCCAGCAATCCCATCATGTAAAAGTCACTCTTATATAACATGTTGCTCTCAAACTGTTTCAATGTCACAGCTGGTTTGAGGAGCTGCCAATTGCTGTTGTCTGGGAAATGATTATTAATAAATAGGGCGGGGTGGGTGAGGAAATAAAATTCGTTGTATCTGGAACAAGAAAGGAGAGGTCAATACATCACTGGCACCGGGTTCTCTTAGCTTTCTGCCTTGTACTGAATATTAACTATGGCTGCAGTTCTAGATAGGTTTATCAATGGGAGTTTCCTTTCAACTGTACATAAATTAGGACTGGAATGATGGTAGGAAACACAGCTGAGCTCTAGGAGGCAAAATGAAGAGATGAGATGTGTAGATTTGGGGCTGGATGGATTTGGCTCAGAATACCATAGAACAGAGGGTGCAGTCAAATGAGGTTGCCTGTTATAGAGTAAGTTATCAGTGGCCCAGTTTGGTTATAATGCTCCTGGCTTTATAATGCATAGTTTATGCACTGATTTCCTCATATCAGTTACAGATAGGTAGCCGTGTTGGTCTGCCATAGTCAAAATAAAAAAATCCTTCCAGTAGCACCTTTAAGACCAACTAAGTTAGTTCTTGGTATGAGCTTTCGTGTGCAAGCACACTTCTTCAGTATCTGAAGAAGTGTGCTTGCACACGAAAACTCATACCAAGAACTAACTTAGTTGGTCTTAAAGGTGCTACTGGAAGGATTTTTTTATTTTTCCTCATATCAGTAATGGTCTGTTTAAGGTTGAGTTGCTAGTTATGTTAGTGAGGAACTAATGTTAGCATATTAACCAGGATTTTAAACCATAGTATGGTCCTGGATAGTTAAATGACATTAAATGATAAATGTGTTTTTAACTTTTTAAAATTTTGCAAATACAATAAAAAGAAACATTGTCAGCTCATCTTAACAATAAAAACAATCCTACGTGCACCTATGCAATCCATGTTTCCAAAAAGATTTCCAAATGAGATTTCATATATAACAGGGATGCTGTTTTAAAGATCAGAAAGGATGTGCTAAAGCCAAAAACTTGTTCCTAACTCAATAAACTATAGTTTGTTAAGGTAGGGAGGTTACATAAACTTCCTAAATTGCATAATTCAGTCATTCTGCTTCAGCAAGACATAGACAGGATCATGCAAAGCACTGAAATCTCCATCCTCCCCAGCTTCTTGGATTTCCCTATACAGTGGTACCTCGAGTTACAAATGCATCAGGTTACAAACGCTTCAGGTTACAAACTCCGCTAACCTGGAGGAGTTACCTTGAGTTGAGAACTTTGCCCCAGGATGAGAACAGAAATCGTATGCCAGTGGCGCAGCGGCAGCAAGAGGCCTCATTAGTGAAGGCACGCCTCTAGTTAAGAACAGTTTCAGGTTAAGAACGAACCTCTGGAACGAATTAAGTTTGTAACTATAGGTACCACTGTATGTTCTCTGCATGCACTTTCAAGCCTAGGTTTGCAGGTTTAAGGGATAAAAACTTAATTTAAATAAAGGAAGGCTGGATGGGAGTTCTAAGAATGCTGAATTCTGCTCCCCAAGCATGTGGGCAAATCAGGCATTTTGAAAGAGAGCAATAAGAAAAAAATCTCTCTCTAGCCATTAGAGAGTAAAATTTTCAAAAACGTGGAATTTAACAACTTCAGTTAAGAAATAACTCTTTACACCCAGTGTAGTCCCTCTATGTTTAAGGGACAATGCCAAATGGAAGCAGTATTCTCTCAGAATTAATTTTTAGCAGGAGCTACTGAAAATGCATTTTCAAAGTCAATGCTCATCTTCAATTGTGTTGTGCCAAAGAAGGTCTATAATAAGCTAATATGGGGATTTTCAGACTGGCTAGTAAACTCGGTTTGGCCTGTTGCTTGCCCCACGGTGTCTCTAGCCTTGGTGATCTGTGTTTCATTTCTAATTACTGTGCCCTTCTAATTATAACATGGGCTGTCCCAATACTAGGTCTTCACATGGAGGAATATCAAATCCTTCACATGGGTCATTGTCCAGACTACCAGTAACACTGGTAACTATCTGGACCAAGTGGATTTCTACCATTTGTTTCCAAGCTTTAATTTCTTTTTCATGGTTCTCATACCTTTCAGGAGTGTTTTGGTTTCAATAGTTAGTGGAAATATTAACATTCAAAGAATGGGGACTTGTTTAGCTAGATTTCTATACCTTTTTAGTTTGTAACAACCCTGTTTAAGAGCTTGACATTTCTCATAGGTGGAAGCCTGAGGAGAACTTTTAGGGGCCAATTGGTGGGAGGGGAGAAAATATATACACCCTTATTTATTTATTTTTAAAATGAAGCTTTGTCCCCTTCATGATTAGCCTTTGAGACACGTAGCTTGGAATAGTGAAGTAAATGGTCATTATGGTTAAATGATAAGCCCTACATCCTGATGATGCTTTTGTTTTTTCAAATCTGAAATTTGACACAGATTTCAATAAGTAGTTATAAATGAAGCAAGCAAATCAAATAGTATATGTTGCAGAGCCCTTGAATGTGACCAAGGAAAGCTACCTGTTTTGCTTATCCCCACCCCTGTGCCCCAGAGCTGTAAGGGAGGAGGAAAGGACAATCATACCTGAAGGTAAATTTGCTGAAGCAGTCATCAATGGAGCCACTCCCCCAGGTGCTGTCCACCAAATGCCACCTTCCATCAAGGTAAACTGCGTTCCAGGCATGGTCATACTCTCCTGTGAAAGTCTCCCCAGCCCTGTAGCCATGGCCTTTAGAATAACCAGATAAATTCATGCATTGCACTCCTGCAATACTGGGGAGAGAGAAAAAGGATAGAAAGGACTTAAAGAACAGGGTCTTGCTTCTAAGGGGCTGTCTTTATCATTCATATAAATGTTGGAAGTGTTATGATCTCTCGTGCTCACTGCAGATTAGAGTGAATCACACCTGAAATAATACTCTTTTCATGCATTACTAATATTTATGGGTGTTAAGTCAAAGGCTGTCTTTTGTTCTTCCTGACATCTCTTGCTTCGAGCAAGTGTTACTATGGGAGGAGGCAGACTTTTAACTATTTGGCAGTCGATCCAAGTGCTGTGAAATTTTTATTTAAAAAATAATAATGCTTGAATAAGTAAAGACTCCTGAAAACAAGCAGCCTCAGTTTATTTATGATAAAGAAGGAAGCCCAAGAGTAGCCCAAGATGTGTTTAAAGATGCAGGCGAGAAGGAAAAAAAGAGGTCTCACTGTTGTCTTCTATGCTGGAGCTCTGCTGCCTCCGGGGAGGGCGGGGTACAAATAAAATTTATTATTATTATTTTGGATAAATGCTCCCAGTCTCCGCAGATCAATCAGGATAATGCTGCATTCTTAAAGGCAAAATTAGCCTGTTAAGAACATAAAATGAGCCCTCCTTGATCAGGCTAAAGGCTCATCTAGCCTAGCATCCTGTTCTCACAGTGGCCAACCACATGCCAATGGGAAGCCCACAAACAGGACCTGAATTGCAATAGTGGTCTCCCCACTGTGATTTCCTGCAACTGGCATTCAGCAATGTAATGCTTCTGACAGCAGAGGTAGATTATAGCCTTCATAGTTAGTAGCTGCTGATAGGCCTGTCCTCTGTGAATGTGTCCAACTCTCTTTTAACACCAGCCAAGTTGGCCATCATTCTCTTGTGGGAGCAAATTCCATAGTTTAACCGCATTGTGTGAAGAAGTCCTTTCTTTTGTCTGTCCTGAATCTTCCAGCATTCAGCTTCTTTGGATGGCCCCAAATTCTAGTATTATATGAGACAGAGAAAAACTTCTCTATCCATTTTCTTCACAACGTGCATAATTTTATATACCTCTGTCATGTCCCCACTCACCTTTTTCCCAACCTGAAAAGCTCCAAACATTGTAACCTTTCCTGATAGGCGAGTTGCTCCAGCCCCTTGGTCATTCTGGCATCTCTTTCCTCCTCTTCATCCCCAAACCAGGCATAGGAGGATGTAGTCTGGGCTGGCTCTGCTTGTAAAGGTTCAGCCTCATAAAATCCAGCTGGCTGCTCCACCAGCAAAGCTGCAGCCCTGACTGGAGTCCTGCCTTGACCAGTTCTGAGGAACTCACACAAGTCTCATAGTACAGTGTTTTAGTTTATACTTGTTACATCCAGGTTAGATGACTGTAGTGCTGTACATGGGGTTGTTCTTGAATACAGCCTTAAAGCTTCAACTGGTCCAGTGAAGTTTCTGATAGGAACTGTCCATTCTCCAGCATCACTGGTTACCAGCTTGCTTCCCAGCTCAGTTTAAGCACTGCTTTGACCCATCATGGTTGGACCCAGAATATCTCTAAAATCACATCCATCCATCTCAGCCAGCATGGGACTGTCATTTTATTGCAGAAGCCCTCTTTGGGGTTTCATAACTGCTGTATGAAATGGCACATCAGTATCCAGGAAAGGGCCTTTTCAACTGTGGCACGCAGGATTTGGACGATTCTCCTGAGCAAAGCACATAATAGCTCACTCACTGCCTGCAGTGACAATGATCTTATATGTGAACTTTTGTTGAAGTCTGCTTTTATCATGTGACCCGCTGCTATTTTACATTGCTGTGTTTGTTTTTGCTGAAATGTGTTGTGGTTTTAGGTGGCGTTTCATCTTTCTCTTGCTTTGTATTATGTTGGTAGTTTTGTAAGTTGCATTGCATATTCTGGTTTTAAAAAGGCAGCAAACAAGCCAGTCACGTAATGATTCTGGACAATCCTATAGAGATGGCCTAACCAGGTTCCTTCCTTTTACTGTTAACAACTCATCAATTAGGAGTGAGTGGCTAGAGAGGACTGTGAAGAGCTCCCTTGACGCTTAACAAAGCCAGTAGCTTGAACAGAGTGATGGTAGATGAAATTAAATTTGTGGCAACATTGGATTGAATGAAACAATTGGAATTGATTGCAGACCGTGATACAATCCTTGCAGACAGTTCAGCGAAAGCATCTGCTCAGTGCATGGAGATGATTAAAAGCAAATAAGATGTTAGCCTGTGTTTCAAAGGGGAATAGAAGATAGCCCGGAAAACAGTGCAAATTACAATGGTGTTACGTGAATGGCATGACCTTCCCTTCAGTACTACTGCAGTAGACGGAGCTGGTCACTTCAATGTGAAGAAAAGTGGTTGAGAGAAAGAGAACAAAAATTTGAAAGGCTTTGGGGAAAGTGAATGAAGGGAGAGAGAGTTGTTTCAGCGAGGCATGTGGAGAAATGAGATAATTGCCAGTGATAAAGGGTATGGCTGGAGCAAAGGCAAGTCTATATAATCAATGAAAGGAGAAAATGGTTACTTGGTTGACGGTCGGGTTCTTCCTCATCATGTCTATAGCTGGGCCAGCACTAGAGGCAACAATGATTCCTGATTTAAACTGCTGAAATAGAAGCATTTCTGTGTGTTGCTACTTCCCTCTGCCAGAATGGTGTTTTGTTCACCCAGTTAGTTCTGCCCTTAGTCAATTAACTTTGCTGTTTCAAGCTGTGGGGCTGCCAGCCCAGACAGCTGCCCAAGTCAGCAAGGCTTTGGAGTTTTGGACGGGCTCTTCCTTGATATGCCAAGCTGGCAATCCAGCATTGCTTTAAAAAGCATTCTTGGTTAATTATATTATTTACATCAACAATGGAGATGGATGGTGTCTTGTCAACCTCATTTGTTTCCAAAGCCGTTTTTGTGGTAATGATTAGGACTGCAAGGTAGGCTTTCCCCAGCGTTTATTATCCTCCATAAAAGTCGTTCATCTCCCAAATGCAGCCAGAGCTGCGGCAGGCTTGCCAAGCAAAGCAGCTGTTGGAGGCGAGACCCTGCTGCCACCAGAATCTTCAACTCCTGATCAAACATGGAGGTTACACTGTATGTGAGACCTGAACACCGGAACGCCTAACAGGGTGCCAAAATCTCGGCATGAGAGGCGAATTCCATGGCCCGACATTGAATGCTCTTGCCCCTAAGCCTATTCAGTTAGAAATGTTATGCCCTCCATCCAGTGTCACTTAAATGTATAGCTTGAAGAAAATTGCCTACATACATAGCGAGACGGTAATGAAAGGTTGAGAGTGCACCTTGTTGCTACATGAAAAATACCACCCTGATCATTACAACAGCAATTGTGCACCATTATTATGTTGTGCTGGTCTTGCTGCAACAACTAGCTAGCTAATCTTGTAATATCACAGCCATTGCTTGGAAGTACCCTAAAGGTTTCTGCTCTAGAATAGAAATGAAAGACAAATGTGTCAGCTTTTGCCTGCTCAGCAGGCACAAACGTAGCAAAGCTGCTCCTTTTTCTTTCACCCCAAGCATTAGGTTTTTGGCTGGAGGTACACTTGACAAAGCAATGACAAACCTAGACAGCATCTTAAAAAGCAGAGACATCACCTTGCCAACAAAGGTCCGAATAGTTAAAGCTATGGTTTTCCCCGTAGTAATGTACGGAAGAGAGAGCTGGACCATAAAGAAGGCTGATCGCCGAAGAATTGATGCTTTTGAATTATGGTGCTGGAGGAGACTCTTGAGAGTCCCATGGACTGCAAGAAGATCAAACCTCTCCATTCTTAAGGAAATCAGTCCTGAGTGCTCACTGGAAGGACAGATTGTGAAGCTGAGGCTCCAATACTTTGGCCACCTCATGAGAAGAGAAGACTCCCTGGAAAAGACCCTGATGTTGGGAAAGATGGAGGGCACAAGGAGAAGGGGACGACAGAGGACGAGATGGCTGGACAGTGTTCTCGAAGCTACCAGCATGAGTTTGACCAAACTGCGGGAGGCAGTGGAAGACAGGAGTGCCTGGCGTGCTCTGGTCCATGGGGTCATGAAGAGTCAGACACGACTAAATGACTAAACAACAACAACACTTGACAGAGCAATGGTTTGGGGTAGAGAATGGAATTTGGATTCAGTTTTCTCTTCAACAGTGTTTGCTATGGAAAAACAACAACAAAGGATGGCAGGATTTTCTGTTGATTTCAATGTCTTAAGAAAGGAAAACAAATGAGGTTGGATAATTGCCTGAAGGCAGAACTTAGTGCTGCCTCAGTCTAACAGGAAGGGGCTACATGCTTTATTGAGGCACACTAGGCAATATTCAGGTTTGCGAATGGTGCAAAATACCCTATAGAGACTCCCTACCTTAATGGCTTTTTGTGGTATTTCTGCACCCGTTTTGCACCCCTCAATGGGCTATTTATGTTCCCATTTTAGGATTTCATTGTGTGATCTCAGCCATAATGAATGCAATGATGTCTGCAGCAAGTAGTCAATGTAACATCACTGAGCGCTAAGAAAAGTCTTCCACTGGCTCCAGCCCATTCAGTGAGGCAGAATGGAGAGACATGGGATACATCTCCATTGCCAAAGCAGCCACAATGCTTGTCACGCTGCTCTGGCAGACTTTGTGTTCATCAAAACATGATGTGGCAAACCTAGCCTGACCCATGTGTAGTTGCCCATGATTAGCTGTTGCAGAATGGATAAAGATTGGAATCCACAGCAGATTGGAAGACATGCAGTGAAGATGCACAGTGTCTGCATTCAAGTGGGCATGTAAATGCTGTTTTCCATACGCATTCTTCTTACAATGGGATGAACATTTCGGTGAGTGCTTCAATATCCCACAATTGCTTAATTAGCTAGATCCTGACAAGGGAACATTTGGATGAGTTGATAATTATTATTGTTAAATGATATCTGGTAATACAACATTTCATCATGTTGATGTTTACTTTTTATGGACACCAGGGGCTTGGCTTGGAAGAGCTCTCAAAGCTGCAATTAAAAATACACATAATTCCTTCCATAAGCACCTGTTTTTTCTCAATGGGTAGAGGATGTGTTGGAAGAAAACCTTGATTTATTCTCAATTCGATTAAGGTCTGGATGTAACAGAGTGGGTGGCATGGGAATCCAAGTCTTCAAGGAAGTTCTAACAACATCCTTTAAAAAAAAAAAAAAAAGCATTCTCACCAGCCTTAATTCATAAAACGAAGCTGGCAGGAAAGTTCTTGTGAAGGAATCACCTTGTATGTCTTGTAGCCATTATTTTGTGAGCAGTCAGGTGGAAATTAATCACAGTGCTTGCACAGCCAAACCCCATCCCTCTAACTCAGGGTGGGGAACTTCAAGCTGAAGGCCAAATGTGGCCCTCCAAGTCTCTCTAACTGGCCCTTAGGAATCTTCTCAGGCCATGCCCCTCACCAGCTTTGCTGTCCCCTTGAGAGGGAGGAAATGTCCTGTTGCATGAGTGCCACACACACAACTTAGATGAATCCTGCCCAGAGTCTTATTTGTTGCTCTGCCCTCTCACTCACCACTGACTTGTGGCCCCTGGGAAGTCCCCCAGAAAGGAATGTGGCCCCTGGACTGAAAAGGTTTTTGCACCAGGGTGCTCCTGCACTAGATGTATGGGGCAGTTTGCAGAGGATGTGGCCAAGTTCAGTATGGGACACAACACTCACCATTTCTTGCATGTGAGGAACTGCATGGGGTAGTCTATATTCTTCAGTCCTAATGTTCTTTTAACCTTCAGATGCTCGAGGAAAAAACAGAGAGCCTCTTCTAACTAAATTATCCCCATGTACTCATCTGCCATTATGTTAATGCAATGCGAGCCTCAGCAGATGGTACAAAGTAAATTATGGAGGGGGGGCGGAAAGCAAAATTGACCTTTCTAGGACTTGCTGCTGTTCAACAATACAGCTTCAAAACGGTGCTTCAAATCCTAGTTGGTATAAAGAGAGATAGAACTGGTGCATAGGTAACAGAGCAAGGGAACATTTCTGATCTTCATGTACCTGCACATTTGTTCAAAGAGCCCAGCGTATCCCTCGCAAATGCTCTTTCCGCTCTGGAGAACATCCTTGGGCTTGAAAGACTGCTGGTCTTTGTTAAAGAAGCCCACAATATCATATTCTGGGGAGCAAAGGTTGAAAGTTTAAACACAGGTGTAAAGCAGACAAATAGACAAAGTGAAAGAAGGGTCATTCAGACCTGTGTTAAGTAACCAGGAAGTATTCACATACAAACAGGTACAACAGATGTTTACTTAAGGTTGGATTCACCTAAGGAAGCCTGTCAGTGGAAGCCTTTGGTAATGTGCAATGGATACTTACACTCTGTTGTTAAAGAACAAGAACAAAACAACTTTCCCCATCCAAATTAGACTGCTGAAATGAAGAAACTTAACCAGGAGAAATGCATTACTGCGTAAAAGGACTGTGAATTCAGTTAACTTCTGCTGCTGAAAACAAACTCCTAGCACTAAGTTCAATGTGCTCAGAGTCACCCTGTTCTTTAATTGTAACGGGGATGTCTTTTGTGTCTGGCTCTGGTTGGTAGATACTGAGATTCTAACAGGGGTGGGAATCAAAGTAGGTCTGATAGCCTGAAGTCTGCTTTGCCCCAGGGACAGATGCACCACCAGATCTAAATTCCTGCTGGGCTCTCACCAGTAGGACAGAAAGTGAAGACAGGGCGGCTTTTTTCTTTTTTCTAGCACACCAGTCCATGGGTTGATGTACTTTCCCTCCCTGTGTTGGTGGGGTGTTGGTTGGAGAATGGGAGGATTTTGGATCTAGCAGCTTCAAATCCCACAGTAACCCACCACTGGTGC
This sequence comes from Podarcis pityusensis, assembly GCF_964106645.2. Taxonomy (NCBI): domain Eukaryota; kingdom Metazoa; phylum Chordata; class Lepidosauria; order Squamata; family Lacertidae; genus Podarcis; species Podarcis pityusensis. The sequence goes on from NC_138032.1 coordinate 36,541,888, forward strand.
ACCCCTTTCCAGTGCTTTCTCTCACTGGACCTCAGCTGGAAAGCCCCAGTGACAATTCTTCCTGCACTGCCTGGGAGGGGGTTTTCAAGGAAGGATCTTCCTCTCTGCTCAGAGACCTTAGAATTGCATCCTAAGGGAGAAGAACTGTTCAACCCTTTCTCCTTTGGCCAGTTCCCACTCCAAATTGTTACTTTTTCCTCCTTGCAGGAGAAAAGCTGTAGGCACCAATACAAACCCAATCTAGTATGACTCAACTGTCATTTGTTTCATAAATAGTACTAAGAGCCTTCTGTGGTGTCACAACACAATTTTCACAGCTGCGCCAAACTTGAATTGGGAAAGAATGGCTTAAGGGAAGACAATATTTTACATATGTGTTTTCTGGGAAGGGACAGTTCTCTGAAAGGTATATGAGTGAGAAGATTATTGACACAGAACACTTTTTACAGTGGTGGTAAAAACATTTCAAAGTTTCTTAAAATTCGGATTTTTCAGGCCTGATGCATTTTCTTGACATTCTCCCTCCCTCTATTACCAACACAACGTATAAACTGGGTTCTAGAACCACAGTGAAAGGCAAACAACTGTTCAGCATTATCCACAGGTTCCAGGAAATGACGGAATCCTCTGCTTACCTATATGATGGCATATCCATGTCCAAATGGCCCTAACCTTTTCCAGGTCGGTATGTGCTACGCGAAGCAAGGTTTTCACTAGCTCCTCCACAGTACTCTTGGCGGTCACCTGTATTATACAAAGAAAGTGGATAACTGGTGATTTCAAACCAACTGTGAAGGTTGGTTACCTTTTCTGCCTTCCTACAAAATTTAGAGGATCTCTCTTAGGGTCCATTACTTGGCAGAACCATTGACTTCATCAACAAAATCTCTGCTATGTTTCACAGAAAGCACATTAGCTTACAGGTGTGGGGAACCTGTGACCCTTTGGAGGTTGCAGAAGAAGAAGAGGAGTTTGGATTTGATATCCCGCTTTATCACTACCCGAAGGAGTCTCAAAGCGGCTACCATTCTTCTTTCCCTTTCTTCCCCACAACAAACACTCTGTGAAGTGAGTGGGGCTGAGAGACATCAAAGAAGTGTGACTAGCCCAAGGTTACCCAGCAGCTGCATGTGGAGGAGCGGAGATGTGAACCTGGTTCCCCAGATTACGAGTCTACCGCTCTTAACCACTACACCACACTGGCTCTCAGCAGAACTACAGCTCTGGTCATATGGCATATTCAACAAACAGAGTTGTAGTTCAGCAATGTCTGGGTGGCCAAAGGTTCTCTACACCTGGGTTACAGTTTGGCTCAGGACGGTTTTAGGAGCCATTTTCTGTTTGCTTGTTTAGAAGCCCTATCTATTAGTCAGCAGGCTGGCATAAGGCACTCAGAACAGGGTTTTCCTCAGCTTCATCATGCTGTTCTTGGCAGCTTGCTGTGTTTTAAGAAGCAAGTCTTTTACAAGCTTCAAATATATTATTGGGTAGAGTTACTCTCTCCTATCCCGCGTATGCCCTTCAGATACGTTTAGACACTATTCTATAACTAGATTCTATTTAAACTGTTTCCTTTCACATGGTATGATGGTTGTCAGCCAGACCTGCTCAACCCTCAGGCCAATATGAGATTCTGTTACTGTACAATTTCCTTTGCCAGCCAATGAAAGTGTGTTGTATCTGTTCTAAAAGATCTGGAAGCCACATACTCAGCCGACACCTCATCCTGGGCTGATGCTGTCTTTGTGAGAAATATTTAGCAAGTTGTTTATGGAGTTGCCAGTGAAATTTTTGTCCAAAGTGAAATTGGAAGCAAATTTTGGAGTTCCTCCTGAAGTGAAACATCTGAGGGAAGCCAAACAACATTTTGATAAGGCTTGTGGAGTTTCTCAGCAGCTTTTAAGGTTGTCCTCAGATTTTGCCTAAAGCAAAACATCTGGAAGTGCTTCCTCAGGGAAATATCATCTGAGGAATTACTAGGGAAAGGGATCATTACTCAGTAGTAGAGCACTTGCTTTGCAGGTCCAATGCCTCACATCTCCTGTTCAAAGGACCAGCCTTCTTCAGACTAGGGTCCTCCAGATGTTGTTGGACTGCAATTCCCATCACCCCTCATCATTGGCCACACTCTCTTGGGGCTGATGGTGTCCACAGCTTCTGGAAAGCACTAGTCTGAGGAAGGGTGAGGCAGCAAGTAATTTGAAATGTCTCTTTCAAATGGAGAACTACTTCCAATCAGAGCTGGCGGTACTTGGTCTAAGGCAGCTTGGGATAAGGAGGGAAGAGTTCCATTCAGATGATTGCGGAAGGGTATTCTTAATGCAGAATCTAAAAGACACCTCAGGAACACACAAATGAAATTCAAAGGACTGTTTGTGTTTTGCCCACTATTCAAGTGGAAGAGGTTGTCTGAAGGAGTTGATATGAGCAATAGACTCTGCAATCATCAGACTTCAACAAATTGTATTATAACTTCTCAAAAATGTGATGATGATTGCAGAGTATTCTGCATAGATAACTCAGTCCATAACCCAGTTCCAAGGATCATGAATTTATGTTAAAGGCCAGTTCCTGTAATCTTTTCCCCCAAAGTGGTTATTATTGTTATTTAAAATATTTAAATTAACACTCTGCTGACTGGTTTTTAATTCACCACACAATTGGCTTCGCAGCATATTTACCAGCAGCCATGTAGCTTTTTGCACACAGTGTTGTAAAAAATAATAATTGAACTGATATATCTGATCATTCAGACAACCAAATTCCACAAGGATTCCATTGTGTAATTACTAGAATATATGCAGTATATATCTGGTGCTGGAGTTTTAGAAATGACGAGAAGCAGAGTTTGAATTCATGATGTCATGACCTCCATTTATGTTTTTACCTTTGTTGCATATGCATCCAATTTCTCAAAGTCCTTTAGGTCAAAAGGTATGGATTTCAAGCATGACTTGTCCCATGGGTAAGCTAGGAGAAAAAACACATGTCATCGGTAATAATTATTCTGGAAAGGAAGAAACATTTCAGCTGGACAAACTCTCTAGCAAGCATAAACCAGATCTATACTAAAGTCGTTTTCACATGCAAGGTTTACAATATAAAAAAAATCCTTCCAGTAGCACCTTTAAGACCAACTAAGTTAGTTCTTGGTATGAGCTTTCGTGTGCAAGCACACTTCTTCAGATACACTGAAACAGAAGTCGCCAGATCCTTCTATATAGTGAGAAGGTGGGGAGGGGTATTACTCAGAAGGGTGGTGGGAATGGGAGATTGGCAGATAGCTGGGATGAGCCTGCTGACAGTAGGTTTACAATACTGTATTGTATAAAATATTGTAAATATTGTAAAAAGGTTTACAATAGTTTAAGTTTCCCTCCATTTATTATGTAAAAATAAATAAAAGTCCACTAGCAACTGAAAAGGCTAATAAATATATAGTGGCATAAGCTTTCTTTGCCCAGAGCCTGTTTCATCAGATGCATGGAGCACTGAGCAGGTAAGTTTATACATGAACTAGGAATGAGGAAACTCCAGCCTATGCGCCAATTGTGCTCTAGCAGGGGGTCCAATTGGGCCTGTGAGGCCATGTCTCCCAAACCACATCCACTTGTCAATCAACTGATACCATGCAGGAGGGCTGGGTTCGATCACACAATCCCAGGAGTCCTTGTGCCAACCATTGAGACCTCTGGAGAGCTGGAGGTTTGGAGGGTATTTGCAGGTTTTTTCAATGGTGTTCCCAATATATACAGTTTCACGTAAACACAGTGCCTCAGAACACAGCCCCCGTGTAAATGGGGAGTTGCCTGTAGTGCATTGGCTTTGCACACCTCTTCCCAATTTATAAACATTATGGCACAAAGGGGAGGCAAAAGGTTTCCTGACTAAGCAGGGACCAAAAGGCTAAGCAGTGGAGGAGATTTGCATCAGCTGCAACACATGCAGAACACAGATTATTAATGGAAGATGGAATCGGATCTGATCAGCTTTGTAAAAACATTTTCCCTGTGCAACCATGTGCATCCCTACCTACACAGGCTATTGCTTCATGTAAATAGCCTATGCCCGAAATCCTATGCACTATGTCCTGGGACTAAACCAATTTGAATAGGTATTCTATCTAAGTAGACATGCATAGGATTGTGTTCATGATGGCTACTAGCTTAGGTCAGTTTAAAAGGGGATTACACAAATTGATACAGGATAGGTCTGCCAATGGCTGTTGGCCATCATGGCTCTATGGAACTTCTAGGCAGGGGCGGCTGCTCTATTAGGCAAAATTGGGCACTGCTGCACAAACCGCAGTCTGCCCTCAGCCAGCCCCACCTAACTGCCTTATTTACAGCCAGTCCAGGGGGTGGTACTGCCTGTCAGTTTCCTCCTCCTTCGTCTCGGTGTTGCTCTCCTGGGACTCAGCAAGGTGGAGGATGGAGACAAAACTAGAAATAGCTGCCTCTGCCTCTCGTTGGTTCTGGCTCCACCTGTAATGGGCTCTGGTTCTTGTCCTCCCTGCTTTCTGCCCCATCAGCCACCACTGCCTCTTGGTAAATATGCAGAATGCCACTTAATGACAGGCCACAGTAGGACAGGCTGATTGCCTCAATTCCCTGCTTCTGAGCTTCCCAGAGGCATCTGGTGGGGCCCAAATGTTCTGACAGATCTGCAGAGGATCAGATTTGTATATAGCCATTATGTTGACTGTTCATAGATGCACAGCCAACACAAGCCACCTATGCTGTGTTGTGTGAATCAGCTATACATCAGCTGATGCACTTGGGTGCTAAATAGTCTCTACTGCAAATTGCCAGCTTCACGGGCCCAGGAACAATGTCCAGGAGTAGTCTCACTGCATCACACCTCTCCTGATTTTAAAGCCAAGTAGCACACGACTCTCTTGCTCTCTCTCCATCCCTAACACACCTTTTCTGCTGTGTCTGACCTTTGGGGAATGGGCAGGCACAGCTGAAGAAAACCTCAGTGTCAGAAGCCTGTGTGTCTCACTATTCCTCAGGCTTGGTTCAACCTCATTTCCAGACTGTGATTAGTGATGGAGCAACCACAGGCAAGAGGGTGTGTGCTGTCACCTAATGTACTGAACAGCCATCTGTCTGTCTCAAACCAGCACTCAAGCACAAGGCATCTGTCTCTTTAACAGGCTTGTTTGTTTATCTGGCCTTTCGCTGAAGAGGGCTATTACACTGACCTAAAGAGAGCTAAAGCAGATTTACGCACTTAAAAGGTTCCTGCTCTATACAGCTCAGAAAATTACTTTTTTGCCATTTGGGAGCGGGTAGTTTCTTCAAATTGGTGATCAGTTTTAGTCTTTGTCAGGCTATAACTGAAAAGGCTCCCTACAGCTGCAGAATTCACAATAACTCTTGCAGTCACACACTGTTACCATTAGCAGCCAGAATTGTGTACTAGGCCTCCGATATGCTGTGCAAACTGGAGCAAGGCAATATTTAAGCACAAATAACATTGGCAGGCACTGACTATACCAATTTCGAATGTTTAATTGGAGGCCTATCTTAAAAGCAGCATGCTCAGCTAAAACACTTGCCCATCAAACTTCCAAAAACGGCTGTGCGTGGTCAGGTTATGGTGATGAACACACCTTGCCATCAGCAAAATGAGGTTGCATCTCCACAAGGACTGGCTCCAGGCTGGAGGGGTTTCTGGCCAAAGTACCATCTAGTGTGCCCCTCTTACACTGGTGGGCTCCCTAAGCTGTACTTGGCAGTGGTGGCAATGGTGACAGAAACAACACTCCAAGAGAGGCCAGGCGCAGCCATTTTATTTCACCATAATGCTCTAGAGCACTTCATGTAGCTGTTACGTGGGTTTTGGGGGCGGGGAGTAGGCTTAATGCCTGAACCCCTTCTAATTCTTGGAATAGCCAGGCTAGCTTCTTGGTGAGGTGTCAGCTTGGGTGATGGGCCATGAAACAGAACAAAGGAAAGGGCTTTGTGTGAGACAGCAAATGGGTGGGTAGTTAGAAGGCCAAAGGCAGAGTTGAAAGCTGAGTGTTGGGTGATGTGAGCTAAACACTAGAGTAAGGTTACCAGACGTCCCGCTTTCCCGGGGACAGTCCCTGGATTTACAAATCAGTCCCCATACAAAATCAATTGAAGTTGAAAAGTGTCCCCGGATTCATTGAAAAAAAATCTAGCAACCTTACTGAAATATACTCAGAGTCGCAAAGTGATTTCATGCTCTTTATTCAGCTCATAGTGGTGAGGAGGAATGAATAAATGTCCCCTCACAGTATCTGCTTTATATACATTATTTACACAATGGGCTGCACATGATTGGCTAATTCTGGAATTCTACTGTAAGCCAATCAGGTTGTGGATTCACTTCTATCTGGAGCAGGATTGGGTGGTTCCTGCCAACCAATCATACTGCTGCATTGTTCTAGGACCAATCAGACTGCTGCATTCTGAATCCTATTGTTCTAGGACCAATCAGACTGCTGCCTTTTGGATCCTATTGTTCTAGGACCAATCAGACTGCTACAGTTTGGATCCTATTCAACTCAGTACATAACACCCCTCCCCTCTAAGTTCCAGTCCTGCCCGGGAGGTCGCATTCATAGTCCTCAAGGTATGCCGGCGGCCTACGTGTGCGTTGTGGCCTGGGGTGTTCCCTGGTCCGGGCTCCGGGTTCTGGCTCGTGTTCCAAGGATGCTGGCTGTGATGCGGCTGTTTGGTCTGGTGCAACCGGCTCGCTCAGTCGTGGTTCTGGTTCCGGTGTCCTTTCGGCCTCACGGGTCCTCTCTGTATTTACTGATTCTGCCTCTCCTGCTGGCCCCTCCTGCTCTATGGGCCTCACTGCCCCGCTGTTCCCTTGGGACTCCTCTGACCTGTCCTCCTCCTGGTTTTCTCCCGGGAATCGTCGCCGTATCTGGTCGCAGTGGCGGCGCCAGCATTGCCCCCCATCCGTTAGCACCTCGTACGACACGGGGCCAGTGACCCTGGTGATTGTGGCGGGTACCCATGCTGGGCCTGCCCCAAAATTCTTTGCGTACACTGGGTCCTGGGCCTCGAAGGTCCGGGGGTTCCTGCCTTCCCCCACCACTACCTCATCCTGAGCTCTATCGGGGTGAAGGCGGTCCAATCTGATTGCAAGGCGCCGACCCATTAGTAGTTCAGCGGGGCTCCGGCCAGTCGTTGAGCTGGGGGTGCTGTGCTGTGCTAGAAGGAATGTGGCAAGGCGGTACTCCCAGTCCCCTTGCGTCATGCGGCGAAGGGTGTCCTTGGTGGTCCGCACCATGCGTTCTGCTTGGCCATTGGTGGCAGGGTGGAACGGCGCCGAACGGATGTGGCGGATGGCGTTCTGCGCTGTGAAGGTTTGGAATTCTCCTGACGTAAATGCAGTCCCGTTGTCTGAGACAAGAGTGTCAGGGAGCCCGTGGGTTGCAAACAGCCTGCGTAGTACCCGGATGGCTGCGGACGTGGAAGTGGACGGTACCAGTGCGACTTCCAGCCATTTGGTGTAGGAGTCCACCACTATGAAGAATGTTTTCCCCTGAAAGGGGCCAGCGAAATCCACATGCAGGCGTGACCATGGTGCTCGGGCGGACTCCCAGGACTGGACTGGGGCCCTTGGGGGGTCTGGGCGGGATTCTTGGCAGGCCTGGCAGTGTTTGACCCAGGCCTCTATCTCTCCATCGATCCCCGGCCACCACACATAACTCCTGGCAAGGGCCTTCATTCTTACTACCCCTGGATGTGTCTCGTGTAGGGCTGTGAGGACCCTTTTGCAGAGGGGCTGGGGAACAACGACTCTGCTTCCCCATAACAGGCACCCCTTGTGGGCCGACAGTTCATGTTTGCGGGTTGTGTAGCCGGCGAATTCTGGCCCGGGGCTGCTGCTGGGCCATCCCCTCCACACCCAGTCCAGGACCCGGGAGATGACCCTATCTTTCTTGGAATGGTGTGCAACTTCTTGTGCCTGAATGGGGCGGTCGGGAAGCAGCTCCAGGCTCATAACCTCTTGTGCAGGTGCTGGGTCAGGGCCTGTTTCCGGTAGTGGTAGCCTGCTGAGGGCGTCCGCATGGCCCATCGCCTTCCCAGGTCGGTGAATCAGTGCATACTGGTAGCTGGCAAGGAAAATTGACCACCTGAGGACGCGAGGAGACAGCACTTGGGGGGTCTGCTTTTCGGGGGCAAACAAGCCAAGCAACGGCTTGTGGTCAGTCACCACGGTAAAGGGCCGCCCGTACAAGAAATCATGGAATTTTTTTACTCCCTTTACGATTGCCAGACCCTCCTTGTCGATTTGCGAGTAGTTCCGCTCGGTTGTGTTGAGTGTCTGGGAAAAGTACGCCACCGGTACCTCTCTTCCATCCGGGAGTTGGTGCCCCAGGACAGCTCCAATGCCATAGGGTGAGGCGTCGCATGCTAGCACCACCGGCAGCCTCTCGTCGAAGTGTGCCAAGACCGAGTTTGAGACAAGCAAGTCCTTGACTGCCTGGAATGCGGCCTCCTGGCGCTGGCCCCACACCCAAGGGGCCCGCTTGTCCAGGAGTCTGTGTAGGGGCTCCGCTACCGCCGCCTTGTGGGGAAGGAAGGAATGGTAAAAGTTCAATAGTCCCAAGAAGGCCTGAAGTTCAGTCTTGCTCTTGGGCGCTGGGGCATCACAAATGGCCCGTACCTTGTCCCCAGTCGGGTGGACCCCTTCTGCGTCCACCATAAATCCCAGAAAGTCCACCTGAGGCACTCCTAGTAGACATTTTTCCCGCTTCACCTTGAGACCCGCCGTCTGGAAACGGTGCAGAACGGTGCGGAGGCGGTCCTCAAACTCCTCTGGTGTGGGGCCGGCAATCAACACATCATCGAAGAAGGGGGTGACGCCAGGAATCCCTTTAAGGAGAGAGTCCATTATATTCTGGAATATGCCTGGTGCCACGCTGACACCGAATTGCAGCCGCTTTACCCTGAACGCTCCTCTGTGCGTCACAATCGTCTGTGCCTCTGCTGTGGCCTCATCTACTGGCAGCTGTTGATATGCTTGGGCCAAGTCCAGCTTGCCAAAAATTTTCGACCCAGCCAGGGTGGCAAGGACATGGCTGACCACTGGCACTGGGTATGCGTGGGCCGTGAGGGCCTTGTTTATGGTACATTTGTAGTCTGCGCAGATGCGGACCGAACCATTAGGCTTGACGGGTGTGACGATTGGGGTTTCCCAGGGAGCATTAGGCACCGGCTCCAGCACTCCTTGCTCTACGAGTCGGTCCAATTCCTCGTCTATACGGGGTTTCAAGGCGAACGGGACCCGGCGGGCCTTGAGCCTGACCGGTCGTACTGCGGGGTCAAGCTGTAGCGCAATGGGGGGGCCCGTATACTGTCCCAATTTCCCATCGAAAACCCCTGGAAATTCCTTGCATATGGCGTCCACGTCCACTTGTAAGCTAGTGTGGTTCACCCCGGTGACAGCTAGCCCCAGTGGTCCAAACCATGCCAATCCCAGTAAGCTAATGTAGGGGCCCTTGACCACAAGCAAGTCCAGTTGCCGCATCCGCCCTCGGTATTGCACCCTGAAGGTCCCCACCCCCATTGTGGGGACCTTACGTTTCTGGAAGTCCCGGAGGGTGAATGGGGCCGGCCTGAGTTTGGGACCCCCAGTGGGACACAGTTTCCTTAAGGTCCTTGCCGAGATTATGGATAGAGTTGAACCCGTGTCAAGCTCCATGCGGCATGGGGCCCCCTCTATCTGTACCTCTACATAAATTTTCTCTACGTTGGGGTGGGGCAACTGGTATACCTGGAAGTCCGTGAGCTCCGTCGAGTTGCCTTGGTGCGTTGGGCCCCGGGACCTGGGGCTCTTGGATTGGTCATCTGATGCCTGGTGTCGGGTGGGCCGAGCCCGACACACCCGGGCGATGTGTCCCGATTTTCTGCACTGCCTGCACTCTGCGTTGCGGAAACGGCAGGTCCTCCTCTCGTGACTCTCCCCGCAGCTTGCGCAGTTCCCTCCTTCTCGTCGAGGCAGCTGTGGTCTGTGCGCTGCTTGAGTGCGCTGCTGTACTCGGTGCACCTCCTCCCTGTCGGATCCTGAGTCGTCGGTGAGGTCTTCATGGTGGACCCTCGGTTGGGATGGCAGGCTCGGCCGTGCCTCTTGGGTCGACCTCTCGGCAGCTTCTGTTGCCAGGGCCTCCTCCAGAGCGACCTGGAACGTTAGGTCCTTCTTAGCGTAGAGGCGTCGTTGCAGCTTCTCATCCTTCAGGCCACCGACGAGGCGGTCACGAAGCATGTTCTCCAGCTCTGAGAAGTTGCAGAACCGGGCGGCTTGGCGGAGAGAGGTCACAAACCCAGTTATGGTTTCCCCAGGGGCTTGCCGCTTTGCGTAGAAGGCATTTCGACGAGCCACCACTGAGGGCTGCGGCGAAAAGTGCCCCTTCAGCTGTTCCATTATTGTTTTGTATGGAACAGTAGCGACGTCTTCAGGCGCAAGGAGAGCCCGGGCGATTTCAAACGTCTCCTCTCCGCAGACGCTGAAGAATATCGCCCTCTTCTTGGCGTCTTCTTCGTCGGTGACCCCTTTGGCTTCTAGGAGGAAGGTGAAACGGGAGGCGTACGCTTCCCAGTCTCCAGATGCTGGGTTGAATGGCGAGAAGCTGCTGTTGGCTGCCATTCTGAGTTCCTTGTGCCCCGGAGCTGAAGCCTGGATACACGGTGCGAGGCAGCGGTGTGGCAGTTGGCGGTGCTGCGGTGCTGTGTGTGGCAGTCAGCTCAGCGGGATCCCACCTTCGTCGCCAGTGAAATATACTCAGAGTCGCAAAGTGATTTCATGCTCTTTATTCAGCTCATAGTGGTGAGGAGGAATGAATAAATGTCCCCTCACAGTATCTGCTTTATATACATTATTTACACAATGGGCTGCACATGATTGGCTAATTCTGGAATTCTACTGTAAGCCAATCAGGTTGTGGATTCACTTCTATCTGGAGCAGGATTGGGTGGTTCCTGCCAACCAATCATACTGCTGCATTGTTCTAGGACCAATCAGACTGCTGCATTCTGAATCCTATTGTTCTAGGACCAATCAGACTGCTGCCTTTTGGATCCTATTGTTCTAGGACCAATCAGACTGCTACAGTTTGGATCCTATTCAACTCAGTACATAACACTTACACTAGAGGCAAAGCAGAGAAAGATGTTTGGTTTCTGGAGGAATCAAAGGCTGTGGCTAAAGGTGAAGCAAGGCCCTCTTGGGGTGTTAATGCTGTGAAGCCTCCCTATCATAGGCTCAGGTTGCTTATATATGTGTATATAAACCACGTATCATAAAGACACCACAGTCTCTGCTGTGCCTCATTCCAAAGCACCTGGACTCAGACCACTTGGGGACTGGGGTGGCATGCAACGGAGTGTTCACTTCAGGGTGCTGTGGGACATTACAATGGAGGCTCACAGGCCCAGATGCTCAAGGTGGAGGGTCCAACAGAGGCGTAAGTGCGGGTGGACCCCGCTGGAACACTGGGGCAGTGGCCTAGGATGCCAGATGCTGATCTCCACCATGGCTGCTGTGCTTTATATGTTCACTCCCTAATAATCAGCTGTATTTGTAACTAAGAAATGCGGAGGTGTAATCTGAGAGCAGGGTTTCCTTCTCAGCCAAATTGCCAATGCATTGATGGCATTTTCAAAAGCTTAGTAAGTTTAGCCTCCTGGAACTCATCGGCACCAGCATCCTTGCTTTGAGTCATCAGAGAGGACTCACCCCTTGATCCATGCTGCATACACAAATCTTTTAAAGCACATTACTTCCCCCAAAGAATCCTGTGGTTTGTTAAGGTTTATGGGAGCTGTAGCTCTGGGAAAGATAAACTACAGTTCCCAGGGTCCTTTGGGGAAAGCCATGTGATTTAAATGTGGGCGGCAACAATGCTGCTTCTGCTGCTCCTCATGAGGATTGCCATCTAAACAGATGGAAAGTGCTGTCAGGTCAGTTCCCAAACCGCTTCAAAGATAACAGAGCTGGCAGCACAGAAAAACTGTCCAATGGCGAACATGTGGCAAGGAGCACCACATGGGCAGCCTTGGGTGCTGAATGCAAACTTGGTTCTGAACTCCATTTGTTTTGTGTGTGCATTTTTTTTTCTTAAAAGGATGCTTCCCATTTTGTATATTGTTGTTTCCTCTGTGAAATCTGTACTGTAGGAGTAGGAACGATGGTATAATACAACTCTATAGTTACCATGCTGGTCTTTCAAACCCGGTGGACGGGGTCTGCGTTTTCTGTTCTCTGGAAAACCTATGAAATTGTGAAAAGCATGTGAGATAGGTGAACGGATGTAAAATGAATTGAAGTAGAAAGACGAAAGAGAAGTGAGAAAGGAGAGTAGGCCTACAGAACAAGCACTTAATTAATTGACACAGATTTGTTCAAGAGGTCATCACACTAAAACCCCACATGGCATTTTCCTAGTCTCAGTGTGGTGTGGCAGCCATGAACATATGAGCATGTGAAAAGCATGCTGAAAGTGTTTCTTTGGCCATGAGTTGAGGACACATGTTGCACTCTCAACTATTTGTGTTCCCATCATCTCTGGGATATCAGCTCACTAATATGCCCAAACCTTCATTTTAAAGGGCTTGAGTAGAGTCTCATATGTGGAAGATTTTACTTATTTACTTCTCACTCTCTTTCCCCCTCTCTCTTACTAAATATAGTAAGAGGAAAGGTTGGGAAATTGGCCCTACAAAGATGGAACAATTCGCCAATAATCAAAGTGCAAAAGTGACTGCAGCTTTTTGTATGAGAAAATAAACAAGTGTATCCTTTTCTGCCATTAGCGGAGCTGGGTTGGTGGAATCCAGATTGGAAGGGTATGGAATAGGTAGGTCAATTTTGGAAGGGTGATCATTTTGATCATGGCTATTTTATCTGACAGAGTGAAGATAATATGGTTCCATCTCCTCAGGTCATTGTTAATTTGTCGCCACAGGGCTTTGTAGTTGTGGAGGTATAGTTTGTTGAGGTTTCTGGTTATTTGTACTGCTAAGTATCTGAATTTGGTACGGCAGATTTTTATCTTTGTGATGTTGGAAAATTCTTTTTGTATATGAGGTGGGGTGTTGAAACACATAGCCTCGGACTTGGCAAAGTTTACTTGTAAGCCCAACACCACTGCGAATGTGTTGAGTTCCTTGGTTAGTGTGATTGCTGTATTTGTGGGGTCTGGTGTCGTGACCATCAGACCATCTGCGAAGGTAGGCCACTATTAATATCCCACATATCACAGTGGAGGAATTGTGGATAAGAGAAAATGTCTTTTCTAAGGCTACCTAGCGAGTCTGCAGAAGATTTGAGGATTCCCTCTTTCATAGCTCAGTTTCTTTACTACAGCGCAACATGAGCTCCTGCATATAATTTAATATGAGATATTTTGCCTTTATCAAGGAACCAGTCAATTTATTTTTACTGTTGCGAGAACAAGGGAACAAAAAATAAATAAATGTGTAAGAATTGTTCCAAAACAAAATATTGATTTTTAAAAGCGGCATACCTTTCCCAAAGGAGAGTTTTTTGAACAACTGTGGGGTAGAATTTCTAGCATGTACTTCTACTGTCACATGGGTTCCTGAAACAAGCAAGAATTTTTGAAGCTGGTCAGTACCGGGAAACGTAATTCAGCATGTAAGCATCATGCCTTGCATCCAAGGCAGTGAGAGCCCAAGGATGAAAGTGTTAGGATAATCCTGCATTCCTCCTTCCTACTGAAACCCCAAAATGCTAAGAGCTGCAGTGATAGTGGGAATGAAAGTAGTTTTGGGTAATTCTCTCCTCCCGCTACCACTCCCTGTGCCACATTCCAGGCCTTCAAGGGGCAAAGGGGTTGCAGTGGGGAGAAGGACAGCCGGAAAGCCCTCTTAAACAAGCAGGTGTCCGTTTGTGCAACACTGGTTACATTCCCATACAAAACAAAATGGCAGAAAAGGCCATTTTTTCCAAGTCACAACCAGGACAATCCAAGTCACAATCCAGAACAATCAGGAACTGAAAGGAATTGTTCCTTTGCAAGTGGGAGGATTGGTACACTAGAGAGTTTGCTGTCAGGAGCTGTCTGGTGCAGACAAGGCAGCTGGAGGAAGCTGTGTGGATTCAAAGTCCTTCCTCCAGTGCTTTGAATCCACACAGCTTCCTCTGCAGAGGGGGCAACACTCTGTTTAGAAAGTTTATGAGCTGGCTACCCACATAAATATGCTTCCTTTATGCTTGCTTTCAGTATAAGCTATTCAAAAGTTCAGATGTATAACTACCTCAAGCCAATTCTCATTTCTCAGCCTCTCTTAGAAGGGAACCATGAGGGACTTTCTTCAATCAAGACATATTTTGACAGTTGTATACCCCTTTGTGTTTGATATTTCCTCATCAAACAGAGAAATTTGACTGTGAGCCTCTGGGCACTTAACAGATGTTCTGTAGTTTCTTTGCAGACAATGAAGTCAAGTAATTGCCCTGTCAGTCCTTCATTCTTACTTCTTCCAGTTCTCTTTTAGTTTAGTAGAATCTTTTCTACTCTTTCTCCACAAGGTATGGCTTACAATTGGGCTTGCAATATTTTTTTTTTTTTTTTGAGGAGCAGATTTGCAGCAAAAAGTCGTGGGATGGGGGTAGCCTCTAAGAAGATCATAGGAAGCTGCCTAATGACAAGTCAAATCACTGGTCTATCTAGTGCAAGGGAATTTTGAGAAAAAGCAGTGGACACTCACAAAATGGCTGCCATGGAAAGCAGCCCATTCATAAAATGGCTGCTTTGGTGGGCATAGCTATAGGAGTTTTCTGAGGGACCTACTGGGGATTGCAGGAATTGAACCTGTGAACATTGCATGCAAAGAATGTGATATATCACTTCATGATGGCCATTCTCTTTTGGAGGATTAGAAAACTATCTGTATAATGTTCTTCTTCCAAGGGTAGGGTTGTCACAAAGCAAAAACCAGGACACCCTGAAAGTTGAGTTGTTGTTTTTTGTTTTGTTTTACAAAAACCCCAAAAAACATGATTTTTTGACTTGCCTAAGATCCAGGACAAAACACTGCCCTTCTGACATCAATTCTGCTTTTGAAATCCTGGTAATGTCCAGGAAAATCCAGACATATGACAGCCCTATCCTAGGGGCATCCGACAGACTACTTATGAAGACAGAATGCTAGATTATTGAAATATGTCTGTTTTTCTTCATTTTATAATGCAAACTTTTTAAAAAATGAATAGAAGTTCTATAATTTTGGATCTTTAAGTATTTATTGTTATAATGAGAAATCATCAGGAAAAAAGTAGTTTGAAATGCTTTTGAGATTGCATTACATACTCCTTTAGCAACTACATTTTGCCTCCCTCAGGCATATTTAGATTGATCAGGCATGCAGGATTTTTTTTTTTTAAGTAGGCCTTCCCTCATCTTAATCCTGCTTTCAGAGATTAATTTTATTGGGGTTTTTTTTCTTCTTTCAACCTCTGTAATTTTGTAACATCTGGTCATGGTGATTTTCCAAAATAGTATGCCATTTTTTGCTCTGTTCAAACATCTCTAAATGCTCTACTATTTTATGATATTCTAAGGTAAAAGCTTATTCCCAGTAACTTGTAGCAAAGGGCACTATCAGACAGTTCATTGGTTTATCACATACCTTGGGCAGAGCAGGAAGTAATGACTTGCTGCATCTGAGCTGCATGGCCTGGTGATGGAAGGAAAGCTTTAGTGACAAGAAAACAACCTATGAAACAGGGGCAAAGTGATAAGTCCATGCAAAAGCAGGGAAAATGCAAGTTGGACTAGTGGCAAAAGATTGAAGAGTATCATTATTAGCAGGGTGTTCATGTTTAAAGTCCCAGCCAGCCAACCATACCCTCCTCCAGGATAGGTCATTCCATTTCCCCTCCCAAACACCAGTTGCCTGTTCTTCTCCAACTGAAATTGAACATCACCTCCTTATGTCCAACCCATGGTCTGAATAGAGCCAACACATGTACATGGTACAAGTAAGATAACTGTGAAAAGTAGCTTTTGCCATCTGTCATGGATGCTTTAGCTGAGATTCCTGCATTGCAAGGGGTTGGACTAGATGACCCTTGATGTACCGCCCAACTCTATAATCCTATGATTTGTGTAGTTGTATATATGTAGACTCTGCTCCGACTTTTGATGAATGCAACTTGGCAGCAAGGATAATGGATTCAATCCCCACTCTGTGCATTCACAGAACACACACACACACTCATATTTTAACAGGTCCATGGTTTTATATAATTTTGATCTAAAATACTAGCCCCCTCCCCCCCCCAAGCATGGAAGATAGACAAGTCTACATCAATAGACACACTGAGTTGCATCCCTTTTCTTTCAAAGATCAGTATATTGGCAGTCCCCAGAGAGAAGCTGGAGCATTTCAGCAATGTGTTTGCCATTCTGGGTACCACGTATCTTATGGCTGGCATGGCTCAGACCCATGAAAGATGATGAGATATCACTGCAATGTGTGTGATGACGGCCCATGTGTTTGTTTTAATATGGCTCAATCTGCAGTTGCATCATAGCATTCAGAAATACTGTAGGAGCACCGGCTGCTTCACGGTGTCAGACTTCATAAGTACAGTAATCTTGCTACACTGCCTGAAATTGATTTGTTGACACCTCCATGCTTGGTGCATGAAGATTTCTGGCAATACAACTGGAGATCTTCAGTGAATACCTATGAGTTGGTGGAAGCCGCTGTAAAGTCTTGTTAGATCCGGTTGTAAAGCTAAAGAGCCTATTTCCCTCTGATCTGAAAATTTCATGCCCAGATTCTTGGTAGTTCCTTTGCTAGGACTCCTGCTCTGGGGCAGCTTTTATAGAATGAGGAGCAGAATGACTCTGCCTCTTGTACTGTGGTTTGAGATGAGCAAAATGGAATTATCTCACAATGTTTCCCAAACTTGGTCTCCAGCTGCTTTTCAACTTCATTTCCCATCATCCCTGACTACTGGTCTTGCTAGCTAGGGAGGATGGGAGTTGTAGTCCAAAAACAGCTGGAGAACAAAGTTTGGAAAATACTGAAGAGTTATGCACAAGGCCTAATATTTGTGTTTCTTAATTCAGGTTGCTAATATCTGTACTTGGCCGTTTCTGTAATTCGGGAGTTGGGAAGCTCTTTTCCCCAGACTGCCTTCAGCACGGAAATTGCTAGCTCTCCAAATGCCACCATGTGGCTATGGGCATCAGGACCGGCTCTACTATTAGGTTGAGTGAGATTTTGCAATGCCATTAAATGGCAGCAGATTGCCAGTTGTTTACAATATCTGAGCAGCCTCTGTGAGTGGTGACAGCATTTGGACCTTATATTTCAGGCAGCAAAATATACGGAGCTAATGATTAAACCTCCAAGAGACCCACCCCAGCCTCTCTCAACATGGTATGGCTGCATTTAATGGGTATTAGAATACACTGATCTGGACTGCATTTCTCACATGGAAACTCAAAGGGTTTAGAGATAATGACATACCATGAAGTTCATTTCCTAGTTTGTTGTTTCCATTGCCATCCCCTCGAAAGCCTAAAAAACAACAACCAGTAAACTGTGTTATTTATTTATTTAACAAAAAATATGTACTGTTGGATTGTAACAAAACCTTTAAGTGGATTACAAGAAATATTAAAATTATCAATAAAGAAGTTAAGAACAATGAATTAAAAACTTTAAAAAAACAATTAAAATAAGTAGTGAACTAAAAATTGATTAAAACATGTCAACATTTTCATGCCTGGAAAACAAAAAATGTTTTAAAGCAGGCACTGAAATGAATACTGCAATCGCACCTACTGATTTCAATAGGCAGGGAGTTTCAATCAATGGAGTTAAGTTACCCAAGTCAATGGGTCTACTTTGAGCGTGATTAACACCAGATATTGCTCATAGCATTTTGGATTCGTCCAACTAGCAAATGAATTCACCATCCCCTAGATGAGTATTTAATCATGGACAGCTACAACAACAGAGCACTAGTAGCCTTTGTGTATATGATCTACTACTAAGGACTGCTCTTAAGGCATACCTGCAAAAGCTCACTGTTCTCCCAAAGGTATGAATAGTTGGATGAAGTCAAAGACAAATTCTCAGCTGGGTGGTTGTTGTTTTTAAAAAGGCTGAGCTAAGGAAATTAGAATTGTTTCCCTTCATAAATTAAAGAAATGTGCATATGTATGCTTATTTTTCATCTTTTACAGTGCAATCTTCTAGATGTCTCCTCTGAAGTTAAGTCCCACTGGCTTCCATGGGATTTGTTCCCAGGTAGCTGGGTACAGAGTTACAGTCTTATTGTCCTCCTGCAAATCCTGAGAAGCTGGAGGCACTGAAGTCCTGCTCAGCTCTCCCTTTGATCTCTGAGGTTTCACTAAGAATTGAAAGCCTTGCTCTGGCACCATAAAGGTGTGATCACAGGATCATGACACAGCCTGTCTTGCAGAACTAGTGACAAAAGAGAAGTCAATGCTTTGGAGCGCTTGGAGATTTTGCCTAGAACTGGGCGGGGTTTTTTGGTGTGTGCACGCATGCAAAATTAGGCTGGATGCCCGAGTCCCTTCTAATTCCTGGATCCAGCAAGGGTTAAAATCTCATGGAGGATTCAGTTGTTGGAATAGCCAGGCTAGCTTCTTGGTAATGGCCCTAGGTCTTTAGTATAAGGAAGGAACCTCCTCTGCGCATGAGGGCAAATTGGCTGGTAGTGGCTGATAGTGAGAAGGTCAAAGGCCAGAGTGGGGAGAGTGGACTTGGCTACAAGCAAGTAGATGCCTGAGAGTGATAGTCATGTCAAGGGTTGTGGCTATGGGAGAAGCAAGTCCTTCTGGGGTGTTAATGCTATGAGCCCTTTCATCATAGCCTCAGTCTGTGTATATGTGTAAATAAACCATATGGCAAACAGACACCACAAAATTCCCTGCCCCTCATTCCAAGGAAACCAAACTGTGGGTAAATGATTTGAAGCCCTGAAATCTTACACTGCTCAGAGATTGGGATGTTGTGCAACAATATATTCCTTTTCAAACTCTTTCTATGCTAGGGTGTGTGTATGCAGCTGTTAGTTTAAATTAAATGTACAGCATTTTCCCAAAGGAAGGAATGAACAAATGGGCTGGCTAGAACAAAAACACTCCCACCCCTCTCCAAACCTCCCCAGGGTAACTTCTGAAATGTGTTGGCTCATTCTCAAGGCCAAAATCTCCTTCTGTGTTTGTTCCGTGACCATATCCCTGCTACTCTTCCTTGTTTGGAAACAAACATACAACCCTGAGTGCTTTGACTGATCCACCTCACTGCAGCTGACCAGGGCACCACGGCGGAGTGATGAGTGAACAGCCTGCCTAAGGGAATTTGGAATGGCTTGATATTGCAGACAGACAGTTTTTGTTATAAATAATGGCCGCAACACATCAGGTTTATGAAACACGTAAACACCTAATGCATCAGCACAAATTGGGATGTTACATTTATATTTCTGCTCTGAACTTTGTCCTTGGATATCTCAATCTCTTCTGGCCACTGAAAATAGTGACATTATTCTGACATTGCACTCTGCAGGAACAACACAAAATGAATGCAACATTAACTGTACCTAAGAATAAAAACGATGACTTGCCTACCTATTGGAGTGGAGTGTATGTGTGTTGTTTTAGTATTTCTTTTTATATTCAATTTCTATTTTGTGACTTTATACCATATGTATATTATTGAAAGACCAATAAAAAATAAACAAATAATGGCGACAATCTAGCACAGAATTTGCATTTGCTTTAACATGTCATTGTTTTTCTTTAACACAACTCCTACATCTGCTCCACTCACAAAGAAAGCAGGAGTTAAGAAATACAATTTAATGAGCAAGAGAGGTGGCTGGGTAGGGTGGGAGAAGCTGGATCTTCCTTGCATCCTCTGCTTACCCTACTTGAGCTTCTCTCCTCAAGCCCTCTACTCATTCCAGCTAGACATGGAGCTCCCAAAATAATCTTGCTCTTTTTTCCCTAAAAACACTTGCAGGTCTCCCCTATTTTGAATGGAGACATGATGCATGGCAGGGAGAAGGGGGTGGGGACAGGGAACCTAATATTTCCACCCCCCTTATTTATTTGATGATTTATAATCCACACTTTCATAAAAAATATCAAGAGAGTGTGCAACATAGGAGAATCAAATCAACAAAAGTATCCATAATAACAGTATAAAAACATCAACAAAAATATCAATAAATACTGGTGGGTCAGAAAAGAAACTTCCTATTGTAAAGGCCTGAACAAACAATACAATTTTCAAAAGACGTCTCAAAAAAGGGAGGCATGATTCCTGCTGAACCTTTATTAGTGGGGAGGGCCACAGGGCAGGGTCTGCCACAAGATAGGCTTGGTCCTTGGTGAAGGCCAAATGAACTTCAGGGATGTGGGCAATCAAGAGAAGTGCCCCATCTCTGTGAAGTTCTCAGTGGTCAAGGCGGAATTTTAGGAATCAGTCACATACAACTCCCTTCCCCAGAGCTACTATTAGAATGAAAATGTGTTTGAAAGGCTGCCTGGCTTAAGTCCAGCTGAAAGGTAAAGAACCCCAAGAAGGGAGAGTAGAGGCCCTGACATTGTCCATCACTTGGACAGCAGATTGAGCAGGCACAAGGGCCACAGCCTTCACAACAATTCTGTTCTCTCCTAATAATTCCACAGTGATGCATCACCATTAGAATCTTGAGCATTTCATTTCCCAATAGGCTGCTCTTTGTTGTGGCAGTCTAGGATGTTCTGGGAATGTTGCGCATTGTACTCACGTTTACAGTATACGGTATGTAGGCATTGTACCTATGTGTACAGTATGTAGGCACTTTCGCTTCCCTAGCAACTGGGCTGCCTCAGTGTAGCTGAAGTTGTGCAAAATTCTAGTGTTGTATGTCGCTTCTGAGTTTCTTGGAGAAAGGGGTCAAAATTAGTAGTAGTGGGTAAGATGGTGGTTCAAATTTTACCAATTTTTACCTCAGTCATGAACTCACAAAGTGGCCTTAAGCAAGCCACTATTCACTCACTCTCCATTTGTAATAAAGGGACAATAACTTTGATCTACCGTATTAGAGTGTTGAATGCTATACAGCACATTTCAGCATTAAATATGTGTGATGTATACAGACATACCTCGGGATAAATACGCTTCAGGTTGAGCGCTTCGGGTTGCGCTCCGCAGCGACCCAGAAGTAACAGTGTGCTTCTGGGTTTCACTGCTTGCACATGTGCAGTCAAAATGATGTCATGCGCATGCGCGGAAGTGGTGAAATGTGACCCAAGCACACACAGACGTGCTATCGTGTCTTATGTTCTGTTTGGGATGCGAACGGGGCTCAGGAATGGATCCTGTTCGCATCCCGAGGTACCACTGTATTATCAATGGGTGATCTTGGACCAGTCTCACTCTTAGCCTAATCTACCTCACAGTGTTGTGGTGAGGGAAGAAATATTGTGGGGAGAATGATATACACTGAGTAACAAATGAATTCCCCTCATACCCTAAGCAACTGGAAATGCCTGTTCTTCCCAGTTGCAATATCCTATTATTATCATATTTTATTACTACAGCGGCTGCTATTATTTTTCTGAGGTCACCCATTTCACTGGTTTCTGTACTGTGAAAGGAGAGTACTTAGGTCACCATTACAATTACGTCCCCTGCAAAAGGTGCATCAGGCTATATACTAAAGTTCCTTGTATTACACACATGCATGCTAGCACACACAGACACACACTGCAAGCATTTGTTCTCTTTGTTTATGATGGCAACAGACAGGAGATTGAATTACAGAATCACTGTCTGTTTCAGCAGCCCCCGTCACTGGTTCTGTCTGCAGACGGGGAGCATTTTCTGAATGACAACTTTGGAGGTTTCTCACACTGTAAAACTTCTCACATTGAGAAGGGACAGTGTGAAGACATTGCCTTCACAGTAACTATGCACAATGCTGTGTTTATGCCCTATGTGCTGCTGCAGAGGTTTCTTCCCAGATGGAGATGCAACAGGAACAGTGTTTCCCGTTGTTTATTTTTATTATTATTTATTATTATTATTATTATTATTATTATTATTATTATTATTATTATCTCATCCACCATCCAAAGTTCACAGGGTGGTTCACAACAATTTTCACAGGAAGGTTGGTAGGAGGGAGCTAAGCTGAAAGTTTGCAAAAGCAGCTCAGACAAAGGGAATACCCATGTTTTGTTAAAACTTGTTTGTGGGAGTGCATGTGCAAAGATAGCTCCCTCCTTCCCTTTATTCCCCCCTCCTACCACTTTCATCCTGCAAAGTTAAACCCTTGCCACCGAGTTTGTTTGCACTTCCCATCCTTGCAAGCTAACCAGCCAACACAGATTTCTTTACCTTCGCTTTGATGTGAAGCGTGGCTCTCCGTCTGTCTGTCCATCTGCAGCCTCTGCACCATCTTCCTCTTCTCGGGCTGGACTATCAAGAGCATTTCTAGGGCTACTGCACTGGGGTCTTTCTGAAACTCCATAGTCCCCATCAGAGCATTGCCTCTCCTGCCTTCCTCTTAGAAGTCCTAATGCTACTGCTGCTACAGCCGCCAAGTGCCCTGGGTATTTTCTACCCCTCACCCAAATTGCACACCCGTACAGACATGCACGCAAAACACACGCACGACTTTTGGCTGACCCTGCCAAAGGCACTGTTTGTGGGTACCCGGCAGAAATCTACCCTAATGAGTAGGTTACAAGTCACCTTTGAAAGGAAATCCCAGCAGGGATCCATTTCCTAAACCTGAGGAAGGAGACACATTTTGGAGAGAGAGGGAGGGAGGGAGGGAGAGAGGGAGAGACAGAGATAGGGGTCTAGTTTCAGAACATGTTCTTTTCGAACCCCCTCCCTTCTGGCTGCCCTTTCAGCATTAAGCCCTCGCTCACATGTAAATCCCGCTAACACCACTGTTGCTCTCGGAGAATTTGCTTTGTGAAGCCTGCATACCCCCTAAAAGGACTTCTGCTGGATTGCCAAACCCAATGTGGAAACTTAAAACGAGACTGCGGGGAGGGGGGTGGTGGTCAATTATTTAAAAGCAGCAAAAAATAAAACAATAGGGATGCTTTTGGTGAATGGAAGTTTTTGATGTCACATCCTGGGGTACTTGTTTCAGATAAAATGAGCAATCCCAATTATTTTCAGAAGCAACCTGGTTTCTAAAATATCGTATTAACAGCAGCAGCAGTAATAGCAATTGCCCATCAAAAACACCCATTCAGTTTCTCAAGCAATTCACTTTTTCTGCAGCAACTTGTGTGCTTTGCCATTCAGTCTCATTGCAACTGCAGGCAGAGAACATGGAAAGGTGGAAATGTCAACAATTTTTACCAGCTCCCAGTCCAGCAAATAGAAGCACTGGCAGTATGGTATAGCAATTATGAGCGACCTAGTTTAGCCGGCTGCCGTAATGGGGAGAGTGTGCTGGCATAAGAGTTCTTTCTAAATATATCCCGGACCTCCATCCTGTCACAGTCCGAGCTGGCAGCTGAGCAATGTTTGGCTCATCATCTTGGGGGTGGCAGGGGTTTGGATGGGAACACCTGTGGGCTAGAGGACAGTGCAACACAGCTAGATAGTTTTTGAACTTCTGCAGCCCTCATTCAATGTATGAATGCAAACCCATGAAACTGATTGCAAGCCATCCTGGGCTTAAATGCTACCACCCCATGGTCCTCAAGTGACAGTTGGTGCTAGAATCAGGTGCAATAATTGTTCACATGTATAATTTCTGTGTGTTTCTTGGAAGACTCCTGCAGGGCATAAAGGCAAGACGTTTTCAGCAATCTGCTCATCTCCCATTATCATCCACCAGCAACTGATACTTGGAGATATACTACCTTTAAAACAGGAGACTGTAGCCATCATGGCTGGCAGAAAAGAGGTTCTGTGAGAAAGAGTCAAAATCATAAAAGAATATGAAACCAATAAAAGCAACTCCCTTTATGGAGATAAGACTGTTTCGTCCAGTAGCAATATAGGGCTTATTCACACTTACCTTTCCTCCACTCCATGTTGTTGTTGTTGTTGTTGTTGTTGTTGTTGCTGCTGCTGCTGCTTGCCCCAGAGCTTTACCTGTGAAAACCTGCTCTTTAGCGCTCAATCTGAGCAAATGTCAATTCGGGTTTTAAGCAGATTGTCATTTGCTTGGGTTGAGCTCTAAAGAGCAGGTTTTCGTGGAAAACGTCTGGAGCAAAGAAAAGAAAGGACACTTGGACACAGAACTGTAAACTGTGGTCCATGCCTGGAAAGTGTAGGGCAAAATATAAGAGTGGATAAGCCCACACACTCCATTTCTGATGTCAGTAGTCTATGTGGCTATTCAAAAATTGATTTTTGGAGTTGAGGCAACAACTTCACACTTACGAAGACTGGACAAAAAACTGGACATGGTGACTTGCTAATTTGTAATTTAAATAGCTCTAGAACTCCATATTTTCTTCCCTAGGCCAATATAAAAAATTCATTAAGCTTTTCTGCAATTTCCCTGTCTTCCTTTAGCAATGCTCTCATTTGCTACCAAATTGCTCAACTTTCTGCTCTCAACTTTTTAAAGGAAGTCTTTCCTTTTATAGCTTCCCTGATTCTACTTGTTAACAGGGCTGGCATCCACTTTGATGGTATCTTTCCTAATTTGTGGTGGCATACATTCTGTCTGAGCTTCTATTATTATGTTTTAAAGAATCTCCAAGCATCCCAGAGAGATTTGACGCTCCTGACTCTCCCATTTGACTTCCTTTCAACTAATCCCCTCATTGAAGTGGATCCACTTTCTTTCCTGCTTAGACCCAACATTGCTTCCCTTGATGGAATACTTGCTCTTAACATCTATTGACACCATTATTTTTGTAGGGATGGCAACTGGTATCCCAAGAGGGTACCAACTTACTTCCTCAAGGTGGTACTTTCTGTTTTCCTTTGTAGATGGAACAAATCAGAGAAACATGAGATTCCAGTAAAACTAAGAGTGTTGGTCAACTGTTGAAATCAACCCCATCTATTAATTTATATACTCTCTCTCTCTCTCTCTCTCTCTCTCTCTCTCTCTCTCTCTCTCTCTCTTTGATTGTAATAGTTAATATAGTAAGCATATTATATAAACTGTTAAATCTTCTATAATAATGTTGTTTATGAATTGGGGGAGTGGGCAGATTCCCCTGAAAGTCCTGCGTACCAGATTCCCCCTCCCTCATAATTTCTAGAGTTAATAAATGTAGACAATTACTAAATGCTTGAAGTCTTCACCTGGGTGCGAGGCAACTTAGCAGTGTACAAATCACAGAATCTTAGAGTTGGAAGGGACCCAAGAATCATTGAGTCTAGCCCCCTGCAATGCAGGAATATCAGCTAAAGCATCCATTACAGATGACCATCCAACCTCTGCTTAAAAAAACTCATGAAACAAGAGTCCACCATCTCTTGTGGTAGTTTGTTATACTGCCGAACAGCTCTTACTGTCAGAAAGTTTCTCCAAATGTTTAGTTGGAATCTCCTTTCTTGTAAGTTGAAGCCATTGCCTCGAGTCTTACCCTCCAGAGCTGGAGAAATAAAGCATGCTCCCTCTTCCATGTAAATGGAATGCAGGCTGAATCAGTTTCTTGGCCTGGAAATGCTTAGAGAGAGAAGAACCATCATGCAGTACAAAGGAAGAAAATGGGCAATTAACCCAGTTACCCTGTGCTGGGCAGCAGAGGAGTGTGAGCCCTTCTTCATGAGGGGATGATGAGCAGAGACAAAGGTGAGGTTTAGGATTTCATTGTCTGATGATGTAAGCTGGGAGCGGGGAGGTTGCCAGAGTAACAGGGTGGTATCAAAACAGGAAAAAAATGTGTCCTTTTAAAACAGAGGAAGAAGGGGAGAACTCTATGTTCGTTGGCTGGAAGAAGGGGGCTTTGAGAGAGTAGGGAGTATGGTGGCCTTCTGTTCTGGACCTAAGCTTGCTGGAGCTATGAAAGCAGCAATAAAGAGATACTCTTGGGGTGTAATGTTCTGCACTCCCTCCACCTAAACTCAGAGGCAAATATGTGTAAATAAACCAAATCTCTTAAAGATACCACAATCTCTACAATGTGTCATTCCAATGGAACACAAACCCTAGTTAAGCACCGAGAGCTGCTTGGCTGAGATTGGGGTGGGTGGTAACAATACTGATGTTTATGTTTTGTATTAATTTAAAAGTTTAAATGCAAACAAGCCAAACAACAACAACAACAACAACATCCTGGCCACACAATGCGCTTCACTGCATCCACCCTTTGATTTTATGTTGGATTTCTCTCTCCCACACCTGACTGCATTATCCACAGATCAGGAAAATCTTAATTTGGGGTGGGGTGGGGGAGTGTGGGCTGCCACTTGGTTGACATCCATGTCATGTGGACAACGTGAAAGACAGGCACAAATGGGAAACATCAAATCCACTTTATACTCCAGAGTATATTTGTTGGATTGATTTCCATTCTAGATATGGGACAAATAAATGAACAGCAGCAATTTCTGCTCCCATTTCTGTTGTCAGATTTCTCAAACATCGCTAATTAAGCTAGCTGTAGCAAGCCCACTCTCTGCCCCTCACAAGTTCCTCTGGGTGTATCTTTCCCTCACTGACTTCACCATGTTTCAGGCTCGTGGTTGGATTGAAGGACGATTAATTTCTCGTTCTGTGGATAGATTTTCAGAGAGCAGAACTACATGCATATGCATGGATAGACCTCTCCATTAAGATACGTCATGCTCCAAAACTATGTTTTCTGTTTCATCTTTCGATCTTTTTGGGAGAGGTGCACAGAAGGTGCAGACAAATGAATCTGTCAATTTCAATTTCTCATTTTTCTAGTCTTGAGTTCAGACCTCTGTACTTCTATAGCAGCCTACAATCTTTTCTGCAAAGTCCTCTTGAAAATTCACCAGCATTTCAGTGTGAATGTCTGCCTAATGTATTTTTTAATATGTTCACTCTCATATTCATTTTTATGCACATCTAGCCAGTCTATCTATCTGTTTGTACAGATTTCTTGATTAGCAAACTGCATTGTAAAATTTGGAGAATTGTGAACTTTGAAGCTTAGCTGTGCTTCAGTTCACATATTGTTCCAGAAAGGACAAACTAGGTAGGATGGCTTTGAATACTAACTGAAACAAATTTCGGCCCCATCCCTAACCTTGCCTCACTGGCTGCATGCTGATATTGTCTTGACAAAATGAGGGAGGGAATGAAAACCATGTAACATATAGTTTGAGTTTTAACACAATCTTTAGCATATTTACTTGGAAATAGTAATTTCCAGCAAGTTTAAGGGGACTTGCATTCCAGTAATTGCATTTAGGATTGGAGCTATGGGCCTCCACTGTCATGACAAATTAATCTGTATGTATTAGAAGTTGATTTGATACTGAATTCTGCTCTTCTGGGGTTCAGACTGAAAATTTGCAGTCGAAGGGGGAGGAAGAGATTTTTTAAGTTGCTTGGGGGCTTGATGTGCCAAGTAATAAGTCCCAGGGAGATGGATTAGTGAGTAGGGGAAGCTATTAGGGCACATGATAAATAAATTTATCACATAGGTATCATATTTATATCTTGAGGTCTGTGGGTAAGAAGGAGGGAAACTAAATTATTTAAATTACAGAAGGAGTGGAAGAAAACTTTGTGGAACTACATGGAGTAGAAAAAAAGTCTAATTGAATAGGCCTTAATTGTCAAACAATCTCACCTGATTTGTAATAGTATCATTCTGATGCATGGTGTGAAGAACTAGTGCAGAAAAGCAAGGTTGCTCATCAGTTATGAACCAGGATGTCTCTGGTTCAAATCTCTCATTGGGCTGGTTAGGATGTAACACTGAACAATGGTTTATTTAGCCCAAACTATGGTTGTTTTCTATGGATGAATGTCCAGTGTCCAAGTGCACCAGGAAGTAAGTCTCGATACTGCACACAGCCCTAAGGGCAACATTAGAGACTCATCAGACAGCCCAAATGGTCAAATACCAGTCCAGGTCCAATACAAGAAGCAATACAACCTGGGGTCAGTCCTGAAGTCACAGTCCAGTGGCTTTCCCAAAGCAGCCAAGCCATAGTTCATCAATGGAGAAAGTTGAGCAGACACAGAGTCTCTGCCTTGCTTCCCTTTTATCCTTCCCAATCTTGATTGCTGCTCCTGAGCAGCTGTGCCTCTCCACTTGATGAAGCATGTGATCCTCACCTGCTCTGAGCTTACTCCAGCTGAGTGACCACCACCCTCTTCCCAGACCGAATGAGCCCCATGATCTCCACCTGGTCCACTAGTGAGCTGGGCTGTGTTCCCTTGCTTGCCTCAGTCTCTTAGAATGCCCTTCCTACTGTTTCTGCTTCCTCAGAGCCTGTTGTGTCTGTGGAGACGGGGGCATCTATGGTTCTGGTGATATGCCCCCCTCCCCTGGCTCCCCTGAACTGTCAGCTGCCCCTGCAACATCCTCTGATGTCCTGTGAGTACCTCCTAAGTCCCCAACCTCCCCTCCCCCCTCTTCAGCTTGTCCCGGTGTGTACCAGTTGTGGCTACACCCCTCACCATGATCTCTTCCCCCTTCCTCTGTGTCCTGCGAGTTC
Source organism: Podarcis pityusensis (assembly GCF_964106645.2). NCBI lineage: Eukaryota > Metazoa > Chordata > Lepidosauria > Squamata > Lacertidae > Podarcis > Podarcis pityusensis. The sequence goes on from NC_138032.1 coordinate 36,570,519, forward strand.
ATGACAGTGAACCTGACCTGGTTCTCTAGCTATGATTTGGGAACCTTAAACCACAATTTGAAGCTAGCTTGTGACTCTCAGCTTGCTCTAATTGTAGTTTGTCATTACATCCAAATGTGGACATTGTATGTTCTTAGGCACACAACCGTCCCTCAGTCTTTCATCTGAAATGTGGGTACATTGGTACCTCTGTTTAAGAACAGTTCGGTTTAAGAACAATTTGGTTTACAAACTCCGCAAAACCGGAAATAGTGTCTTGGTTTGAGAACTTTACCTCAGCCTAAGAATGGAATCCGAATGATGGAAGGGCACTGGCGGCAGGAGGCCTCATTAGGGAAAGCACGCCTCGATTTAAGAACGGTTTTGGTTTAAGAACGGACTTCCAGAACGGATTAAGTTCGTAAACCGAGGTACCACTGTATACATTTTTTGACCTGTTTCCTAGGGCTGAGGTAAAGAATATTGATGGGAAGCACTTTGAACACCCTGAAGCAATATATAAACATTAAGGATTTTAAAGAAATGGTGCCATGGGTTGGGGCACTGATAGGAGAATACTTGTATTCTGAGCTGCATTTTTCAAACGCAGCCAAGGCTTAAATCTAAGTCCACATTGACACACCTTAAAGGAGCACAGCTATGTAAAAGAGGTGAACACTCTCTGGGGCTCCGGTGCATATGCAAACTAAAATGTATTCATGAAGGCAAAATATATCCCTGAACCACTGTAAAAAAAACCCAGGCCATTTGTTGAAAGCTAAAACCAGTAACAATACATGTGTTCATACATTATATTGTACCTGTGTACAAGCTGTCTATAGCTGTGTTCAGCTGGTGAGACCGTGTCTACACATTTTTAAAAATAAGTTTTTATTCAAGCTTTTTGTGTTACAAACCAAACAGATAAATAGAAATTATCTCCAATTTAAATTCATAGTCTCTTTCACAGTTTGTTTACATATATCAAGAGACACTTTTGCCATAGACATTTTGCAGTTGGAGGAAAAGGGGGGAGGGGGGTATTGTTCTTTCTTACTATTGCCTATTATTAGTATAATGGTTTGTGTCAAGGTTTGTGTGGCTAGGTCCTGTATTGATTGATAGATAATGCGAGGTGCTAGGGGGTCCCAAGCTTGGTTGGCTGCATTCAGTTGATTGCAGTGTGTCTTGTTTGTATGTGTGTTGAGGGTGGGAGTAGGTTGTTGGGTCAGGTTAACCATATTGATTTGTATGCACTTGGGGGATAGGTCATTGTCCTCTTGTGCTGTGTATGGTATCTACAAATGTTGATGTTTTACTCACCTGTTGACCAGTCCTGTGTCCTCTCCATATGGCTTTGACCATGTGTAGTTTTCTAATGCCATGGCAGAAAATGCAGCAGGGCAGTAGAGTGTTCTGTCTACCCAAATCTCTTATTTTCTCCTTTTAATTCAAACGTACTGAAGGAAAGGAGAAAGAGAACCCACATCTAATTACCCAGGAAGATCATTTTTCATAACTTTGGGAATATTGAATCTATTATTGATAGTGTGGTAGGTTTTAACTACACAGCTTGTAGTGGGAGCCGGCAAGGAGAATCTGGGCTAGAGATAGCTTGTTTCTCTTGGGGCTAGGATCACACTCTCATGTAGTTTGTAATGTTCTTCCCATCCTATTCCACCCCATACCACTGCACTTATTGATTTCTTTCTTTCTCAATCATCAGCCAGTCAGCAGGAGGTGCACAAAAGGTTGAGGAAGCTGAGAGAGAATTCCCTTACAAATCTTGTTCAACATACCTGCCCTGAATTCTCTGTGGCTCAGCTTGTGGTTTTATGAATATGAATGCTGCCCTATACAAGTTGGCTTCTCCAGTGTGTATCAGATTTAGTTCTTGGAAAAGAAACATTTCTCACCTTCCCACCACCCCTCAGTTACTAACCAGGAAGAAAAACAGAGATATGCCGATTCCTACATTGCAGGAGTGGGGAACCTGTGGCCCTGCAGGTGCTGTTGGACTTCAATTCCCATCAGCCCCAGCCAGCATGGCTAATGGCCAGGGATGATGATAAGTGTAGCTCACAAGATTTGGAAGCCCAGAAGTTCCCTACTCCTGCTGTACTGGGTAAACAGCTCAACCTAATGCTGTAAAACTTTCATTTGGTCATCCATACGTTACCTTCACAGTTTCATTTTGCTACCTGCGATGAGTTTACTAGAATCCTCCAACTTCTTTGACCATATAGCTTGTCCTTTGCTCATCCTCATACTGAACAGTGAACAAATGGACTTGACTGGTGTGTACACATCACTGCTTCCATCGGTTCTGACACCTCTGGTGTTTGAAGCCAAGTACGCATGATGGTAGCCACATTCCATAGGTATCCGGTAGCTCAGGCATAGGCAAACTCGGCCCTCCAGATGTTTTGGGACTACAGCTCCCATCATCCCTGACCACTGGTCCTGTTAGCTAGGGATGATGGGAGTTGTAGTCCCAAAACATCTGGAGGGCAGAAGTTGCCTATGCCTGCTGTAGCTTATTTAAGAAATGTGATGTGTTTTCCCTCAAACCAGCTTCCATCTGATACCCACAGAAAGTAAAGAAATGAAAGACACCAGTTCTGGACTGAACTGCTAGCGTGGACCTGGCCAACAATATGATCACCAACACTTGAGGCAACTTTCTAATTTGTCACAACTGGCTTTTCTTTTGCTAGGCATGTGTTACAGCATGGGAAAAGAAATGTTTCTCTAGAAACGTATCCTGTTCAATTTCACCTCTTGTCTGTTCACATCTTTGTGTATGCCTATCAGCAAGCGCCAGCTGGTAGCATCTTCCTGTGTCCCCCCCCAGGGCCAATATCTATGTGTGCAGCAATTAGGAGGTACACTCTTGAACCCTTGTGCAGCAGTGATTTGTTCGGACCTTGGAAAATCAAGAGCAAAGCCAAAGCTTGTTCTAATTGAATCTGTTGCTGTGTTACCTAGAAATAGTAACAAAGATCATTTGCCAGAACAGTTTTTACTTTGGGGCATTGCCACTTTAGGGCTTAACCACACTTACCTTTTGCCCCGCTTTTTCCAGGCACATGTCCATGTTTAAAAGCTCCATTCTGAGTGGTTTGTTGTTGTTGTTTTCTTGCCCTGGAGCTTCCCCCATGAAAACCTGTTCTTTAGCACTCAATTGGAGCAAACGTCAACTCAGGTTTTCTGCATCACCACCAACCCGGAGGTGGCAGGCTTCTGTTTACATACTGTAATCTATATTTATATTATATGTAAATGCGCTGTAAAGATGTTTTATGTTGCTGTTATGGTTTTAGACTATTCTAAAAATGATACTGGGTGTTTTTTAAATTGTACATCACTTAGATCTTTTAAATTTTTATCATGTTAAGCGGTTAATAAATGCTTTGAAATAAATAAATCTTCTGACTGGGGTCTAATGCAATCCATGAGTTTGTGCTAACATAGGACTGTTGTCAACTAACTTTTAATCAGAGTAGTCCCATTGAAATTAATGGCTAAGTTAACCATGACTGTTAATTTCAGTGGATCTACTCTGAGTAAAATTTAGTTGAATACCGCCCATAGACTCTCAAATCTTTGAAGAGATGACTGTTACTCTATATTCCTTGTTTCAAACCCTCTGATGACCTTCTACCACTTTGTGAAAACATTCATTTTCTAGCAGCCGTTTGGCTTCCCAAGCTGTTAATTTTAGCCCGCCTAATTTGATAATGAAAAAGTTTTTATGTGTTGCATCTGCTCTCCTTTCTGGTTGTGTATTTTATATTTTATTGTTGGTTTAAACCTGTTGATTAGATTGTAAGGAGGGATGAAAACTGCCTCCCAATATTCTTCATGCTATTTCTGAGCAGGGAAAGGGAAAAGAGACATTTTGCCTGAATTTATTCAAAAGCTTTTAATGAGAAATTTTGACTCAACCCAAAATGTACGGCACCTTGAGCTTTTTAATGGAGACGTGTGTTGAAAATGCTTTTAATGAAATAATAACTGAAAAGAGGGGTGTTACCAGTAAGGAAGAATCAGATGCCCTCAGCTTGCCTGCATTCAGCACAACATGTCCTGCTGTCATATGCATTCACACTCTTTCAGCCCAATTACGAACCATGCAAAAGCCCAGATTTCTGATTATGTGCAGTGCTTAGGACCATGCAGTGGTGCACATTAACAGAGCTACCCTAACTATAGAAAGCAGCCAAACAGACTGAATGTGTGAGCAGACAAATTTGTTGCTCATAAGCTGCTTATGGATGTCAGGTTAACCTTGAAGCAAAGCAGTGATAGGTGTGTCGTGTTCCAGTGACATTGCCCATCAATTTGTGGTTGTTTGGTTACTTCTTTTAACCATGAAGCACATAATCTGAATGCTCTGTGTTTATCGGATCAAAAGTGAAATACATGCCGTAAAACTCTGTAGATATACATCCCACCCATGATGACTGCAAGCTAGAAGGCCACATAATTTCCATAGATAGTATAGGTCATCACACTTCCATCACCATCCCATATCTTTTTGTTGCTATAGGCTTAAGTAATGGCAGGTCATTTGTCCCAAGCATAAACCATGCACTTTGTATTTTCGTGCAGAAAAAGAGTGCCCAGTTCCTGGCGACTCTTCCAGGGAGCAATTTTCAGTACGATGCTCATTATGCACCCCCTCCTGTGGTGACGGACAGGCCAATCAAACCCTAAAGCACTTCCACAAGGCAGACAGTTCAAGTAAAATTGTCCTGTTAAGTCGGCAGGTCACCAATTAAATGTGCCAGGAAGGGAGTCTATTTCCCCCCTCTGTTTAAAGATGCTGTCTGAATTAACTGCAGCTCGCCCGCTATGCTTCAACTGTACAAAGACTAGTCGAGGGCAGAGGAGTGTAACATGAGCTTGGAAGAGTCAATTAATGCAAGCTGTAACTCCCATCTTCTCACTGGCTGCGTTTTCTCTCCTCGTTATCGATGCAAAGGCAGTTTCTAGCCAGCTCCCTTGACTTCCTGTTGAAGACTTCTGACATCCCTAAGATCTTTGCTGGTGTTTGCCTTCAGTCTCTTGGGCATCCACTGTGACTAGTCTGACTTTCCCAAGGCCTTGTCCACTTGTAGAAATGGATGGAATTTATGGGGAGGGCAAGAGGACACCACCACTGAAGAGGGCCCATGGGGAAGATGAGGCCCCATGAGCTTACTAGAGAGATATGCAAGGCTGGGCTGGAATCAGAGCATTTCTGCCTTCAGGACCTACAGGTGCATGAATGTGGACTGGCTAGGATAGGGACGGGAAACCTGCGGCCCTCTAGAATTTGTTGGACACCACTTCCCATTGGTACTAACCATTGGCCATGCTGGCCTGGCTGATGGGAGTTGAAGCCCACCACTGGAAGGCCACAGACCTCCCATCCCTGAGCCAGGTGTATCTAGCAGCCTCTTCCTCATTCTTCCTACCACCTGTAACACTGCCTCACAGGTTGCCACTGTTCACTCCTCCTGTTAAACTTAGCATGATTACAAACAGATGAAACCTTGACATTCTGTTTGCAGAACATGCTTTGTTACTGCTTGAAGAGCTGCACTATGCTTTGCTACTGAGCAGAAGGAAAACAAAAGTTCAGTGCCCAAAGGCATATTTATACTAAAGAGCTGATGATGCAGCTGGTGCTCTTAACTTTGCAAATTGTTTACATGGATTTTTCTGGTGTTTGTAGGTTCACTTAGGGACTGCTTGAAGTATGAGATGACAGAGTAATGCTATTAGAAACAGTCATTAATTCTAGACAGCTTATTATACTTGCCCTGTTCAAGCTACAGAGCCTTTGGTCACTTACTGATGACTTTGTTATTGAGCATTTATTCTGATTAAGTTGCAGAAACTTTGTGGAGAGATTAGATAATGTTGACTGTTTATTCAGCCTTCATTCTGACTGGTTTGCAGTGAAGTTATATGATATCACAGAAAGCAATTGTTTCCCCACCATTTTCAGCATATTTTCACATTACCTTCCTTACTGCAAAATTACTGACTGGGAGTGGGGGACCAGGTTTGTTGCATAAGAGTGCCAAATCCACTTCATTTGTACAACCTGAATTTGGCAGTGTGCAATTGAATCCCACCTGCAAAATAACAACAATCTGAAAGATGTATTTGTTCTGAGCAGAGAATGAAGAAAGTTCAACAAAATGGCCATAGGAATGAACCAGAGATCTTCTGCATGCAAAGCAAACACTCTTCCATTGAGTGATGGAAAAAAATAAGAGGAAAAGATTAGATGCTGAAGAAAAGTAAACTTAAGTAGAACATAAACCTTTTAGAAGACATCTGAAGGCAGCCCTGTTTAGGGAAGCTTTTAATGTTTGATGGACTATAGTATTTTAATATTTTGTTGGAAGCTGCCCAGAGTGGCTGGGGAAACCCAGCCAGGTGGGCAGGGTATAAATTATTATTATTATTATTATTATTATTATTATTATTAATCAATCTGGAAAAAAAACAATGTAGAGAAATGGCAAAGGCAAAAAAATACACAGCCAACAGAGTATAGCATATTAACCCCAGTTAACGATGGCCCTGCATGACCTTCATCCTGAAACTTTAAGGAAATGCAGGGAACTCCATCCATTCACACATCAGCTGCAAGAAGTAAACTTAAGGTACCAGTGGGGTTTTTCTTTTAAATTGATAGTTAACAGAGGCACCTTCAGCATGAAACATTAGAGAGTCAGTGAGGCTGCTGACAGTGTTAGAGGCGCAATTGCCAGAAGGCACTCTCAATACAGATATGCCCTCAGATGAGGGAGACGATGATGAAGATGACAGATTTTCTGAAGGAGGAAGGAAGCAAGTTCATAACCCAAACAAGCGAAAGAGGAAGAAAAATCTAAAACCAAATACCTCAATCATCCCCAAACACCACACACAGCTCTGCACTCCACATCAGCTAGATACCTTTAAAGGACTCATTGAAGACTCATAGGACATCACTACCCTATCAGATTATTTTGTGGGCAATAACATTTGGACAACTTCTACATGGATTTCCCCATTCTCAAGGAAGAGTACATATGAAACAATTTGTGGTTAAGACACTATCCTTTTCACAGTTGTATATAATATTTAAGTGTTAAAATGTAACTTAGTTGTAATCTTTCTCATGCAATAACAGGTGAAAATTATTTTTGAAATACGTGATGGAAAAGCAAGTCTGTCTTTGTGACAGAAACATCCATGTTATTCTACCCCCAGGGCCAGAAACCTGGCCCCTTTAGTTTGTTTTTTCCTGCACAACTCTGAGTTGAAGTTCAGGGAATGTCTTTCTATTCAGAAGACACCTTAATTCCTTTGATGTTTCATCCAGACTTTTTTTTAAAAAGTTAGTTTAGGATACAGCGGTACCTCGGGTTACAGACGCTTCAGGTTACAGACTCCGCTAACTCAGAAATAGTACCTTGGGTTAAGAACTTTGCTTCAGGATGAGAACAGAAATTGTGCTCCAGCGGCGTGGCAGCAGCAGGAGGCCCCATTAGCTAAAGTGGTGCTTCAGGTTAAGAACAGTTTCAGGTTAAGAACAGACCTCTGGAACAAATTAAGTACTTAACCCCGAGGTTTTGTTCTTGTTGTTTAGTCGTTTAGTTGTGTCCGACTCTTCGTGACCCCATGGACCAGAGCACGCCAGGCACTTCTGTCTTCCACTGCCTCTCGCAGTTTAGTTAAACTCATGCTGGTAGCTTTGAGAACACTATCCAACCATCTCATCCTCTGTCGTCCCCTTCTCCTTGTGCCCTCCAACTTTCCCAACATCAGGGTCTTTTCCAGGGAGTCTTCTCTTCTCATGAGGTGGCCAAAGTATTGGAGCCTCAGCTTCATGATCTGTCCTTCCAGTGAGCACTCAGGGCTGATTTCCTTAAGAATGGATAGGTTTGATCTTCTTGCAGTCCATGGGACTCTCAAGAGTCTCCTCCAGCACCATAATTCAAAAAACCCCTAGGTACCACTGTGTATAATTTGATGGTATGGAAACAAAGGAAGCTGGACAAACTAAAGAGTTTCTATAAGGACAGCAAACCATTGTAAGAGCCGAAACTCACATGACACCCCAATACATTGGCTGTTATGGAGACAGTTGCCTTCTTTTCTAAGTAAGAGAGACATTCAAAAATTGGTCCTTCAGTAATTGACAACTTGGGAAAATAGCTTTATGTTGAAGAGGCTGGATAACAAGGCACAAGTCTTATATGAAATTTTGCTGGACATAGATACAGGTACTGCTGATCTCTTAAGATCTTTGTGGGGAAAGAATTGTGGAAACGTGATAGAGGAATCTCTACGAACAGCTGTGTGGGAGAAACCACTGATTAAAACAATTTCCACACACATTAGGTATCAAAACCTGAAACTGGTCCACTGCTAGTACATGACTCCACAGAATCTCACATTAACATCACATTGTGTGGCCTTTGTTGGAGGTGCTTTGGTGAAGTAGGAATATACATATGTGGTGGATGCGCCAAAAAGTACAGGCGTTTTAGATGTTTTCTTCCTGGGAAATACAAACTATAGTGAATAAAAAAATTTAAATGGCACAACATTGGCTCTTCTTAATCCATTTATGGATGCAAATATACCTTTGCAAAACAAGGATCCCATCTGTCACTTTTTAACTGCTGTGAAGGCAAGGATAGTAAGACCCTAGAAAATCCTTGAGGGACTGAACTTAGACATGTGGGATAATTAGACATGTGGCCTTATTAGAAAAAACTAATGGAGAGATGCAGATTGGCAACTACACAAAAGAAATCAGACACATTTTATCCGGTTTGGTATTATTTTATTGTTTCTACAAGTCAAGAACAAGCCTTGGATTATGCACATTTGTTACTGGTATATGAGAGTTATGACTGAAGCTCTGTTTTTTTTTTTGTTTTTTTTTAAAGCAATTTATTGGGTTTTACAATAAAAATAAACATAATAAACAATATAACATTTATCTTAACATATTTTCACATTTTCTTTGGACTTCCTCCCATCTCCCGCTCCCACTTTCATCGTTGTAACATTTTGTCAGCAATTTATCATCTTATTTAAATTCTTATATCCCTTCTATATTTCATAATCTTATAATTCTCGGAAGGAGCTAAATTTTCACAGTCTTACTTATTTTCTTAAAAACTTCTACATTTAGTGGTGCTCAGTTATTTTGATCTAGCATCTTATTTAGCATTCACTCAAATTACAATACTTTTGTAAATAGTTCTTAAATTTCTTCCAGTCCTCCTCAATCCTCTCTTCTCCCAGGTCACGGATTCTGCCGGTCATTTCAGCCAGTTCCATGTAGTCTATCAGTTGTATCTGCCATTCTTCCAGTGTGGGTAAATCTTGAGTTTTCCAATGTTTGGCGAGAAGTATCCTTGCTGCTGTTGTTGCATACATAAAAAATGTCTGGTCCTTCTTTGCCACCCCTTGGCCGACAATACCCAAAAGGAAAGCCTCTGGTTTCTTAGTGAAGGTATATTTAAATACCTTTTTCAATTCATTATAAATCATTTCCCAGAACGCCTTCACTTTAGGGCAAGTCCACCAGAGGTGGAAGAACGTTCCCTCACACTCTCTACATTTCCAACACTTATTATCAGACAGGTGGTAAATTTTGGCAAGTTTGACTGGGGTCATATACCATCTATAAATCATTTTCATTACATTTTCTTTCAGAGCGTTACATGCAGTAAATTTCAATCCATTACTCCACAACCTCTCCCAGTCCTCAAACATGATATTATGCCCAATGTCCTGTGCCCACCTTATCATAGCCGATTTAACCATTTCATCTTGTGTATTCCATTTCAACAGCAAGTTATACATCCTTGAGAGTACCTTAATCTTTGGTTCTAGCAATTCTGTTTCCAATTTCGACTTCTCCACCTGGAACCCTAGTTTCTTATCATTTTTAAAAACTTCTTTAATCTGAGCGTAATTGTCAGGGAACTGCCATCGGAAGGAAGGGAAGTGAAAGGGCTCACACAGGTTGGGAGAGACTCAGCAGCTGAAGAGGGAACCAGTAGGGGGAGAGGAGCTGAGCTGAGGGAAAGGGAGCTGGAGGGATGGCTCAGAGACACTTCCAGCGAAAACAGTGGGGAGGTTTCAGGACCTCCTGTAGGGACACCCACTCCTCGCCGGAAACTGTCACGCAGAGAGTCCAGAAGACGTGTTTCCGTTAAGGAGCTTTTATGTTGGAAGCGATTCCGAAAGCAACCACTGTCGGAATCTGCCAGCGACTGACGGAGCCATGTTTAAGGGGCTCCGTTACAGACAGAGGTTTGCAAACTTGACCAAACTCTGAGGGACTAGGATTTTACACACAAGCAGCTCATCGTCCCATCACAGCATTCCGACAGTCTTCGTGAGCAGCTTGTGCAGGAGAAGGCATCATGAGCAACCCAGCCGGAACCGGAGAAGCAGGAGCTGGAGCGGGTCCAAGCCTGGAAGAAAGGTACCGGGTGTTGGAGGTCCAGCTAGCGCTGCAGACGGCGAGGCTTGAGGAGAGGAGGGCTCAGGATGCAGACAAAAAGGGGAAAGACACCCAGCTCGTCAGAAAGGTACCAGGATTGGTGCAGAAGTTTGGGGGGGAGCCCAAAGACTATCATGGCTTTCGGACAGAGATGCAATATGCCCTCAATCTGCAGTTTGATGAATTCCCTGACGAGGAATCACGAGTGGCTTTCGTGATTGGGCATCTTGAAAAGGGGGCGAGAGACTGGGTTAGACCCCTGATGGCAGCGAATAGTGACGTCCTAAAGGACACGATGAAGTTCTTTCGCGCCATGGATCTGATGTTTTCCAGCGATATTGAACAGGGAGTGGTCCGCAGACAGTTAATGGCTTGCAAACAGGGGAGCCGATCTGTCCGTGAGTACTGGACTGAGTTCACCATGTTGATCCATAAATTGGGGTGGGATCTATCGGCGGAACCCATTCAAATGCTCTTTGAAGAAGGGCTTTCTTCGGCTGTGAAAGACGAACTTTCCCGGGCGCCCAGGGCGGAGTCTATGGACCAGCTGACCAAATCAGCGCTGACCATAGGAGCGCGCCAGGAGGCGAGAGCATTGGAGAGGCGGGAAGGGAAGGGGGAACGTTGGAAGGAGTTCCGCATTCCAGACATTCCAGAGCCAACTTTCCCGCCGGCAGAGCCGATGGAAATCGGAACAGCGCGCGCGCGCGCGCAGTTTCAAAGCCCAGTGAGGGGGGAAAGAAGGAGGGAAAAGGCGCCCGGAAATGCTATCTCTGCCAACAGCCAGGTCACTTTGCCAGAGTCTGCCCCCAGAGGAAGGAATGGCAAGGGATGGTAGGAGCTGTGGAGGGAAGAGAGGAAGAAATACCGAAGCAAGTAAAAGCCAACGCCTGGCTGCCACCGTCGGGGCACAGCAGCCAGGCCAAAGAGCAGTGAAAGTGCCCACGCCAGAACCTCCTAAACCCGCCCTAGTGATAGAAGTGGCGCTAGAGCTGCCAAACGGACACCCTCTAAAGATAAAGGCGCTGTTGGACTCAGGCAGCTCCTGCAATTTCATGAGCAAAGAGTTTGCAGCTGAACACCAGATACAGACGATCCCTTTAAGCAACCCCCTGCAGGTGACCACGATCGATGGCAGGGAGCTGTTGGGAGGAGAAGTCAGCTTGCAGACCGTCCCAATGATAATGAAGGTGGCAAGGCACACCGAACTGATAGCGTTTAATGTGGCCACCTTGGGAGGAGCTCCCATTATATTGGGGATGAGCTGGCTAGCGTTACATGATCCGCTGGTGGGCTGGCATCAGAGAGTGGTTTCTTTTGGTTCAGCACATTGCTTAGAACACTGCAAAGAGGGAAAGGGTTTGGCAGGGGCCCAAGCCACCCTAGCAGGGACTGAAGTAACGGAGAACGTGAAGGTACCACGACAATACGCAGATCTCCGCGACGTCTTCAGCGAAAGGGAAGCTGACCAACTACCCCCGCATAGACCCTTTGACTGTCAAATAAATTTACTCCCTGGGGCACAGCTCCCTGTAGGCAAGCTGTACGCCATGTCAGACAGAGAGATGCAGGAGCTAAGAGAGTTCATTGACAAGAACCTGAAGAGAGGGTTCATCAGAGAGTCCAGGGCGGTGGGGGGCAGCCCAGTGTTTTTTGTGGATAAAAAAAACACGAACAAGCCGAGGCTTGTGTGTGACTTCAGGGCCTTAAATGCAGTGTCAGAACCAGTGGCTTTCCCTATGCCCAGGATTGACGACATTTTGACAAGGGTCAGGAAGGGAAAGATTTTTACTAAACTGGACCTAAGGGGGGCGTACAACCTGATACGAATAAGGAAGGGGGATGAATGGAAAACCACCATGTTCACCCCTTTGGGGGCATTTGAATATTTAGTTATGCCCTTCGGCCTACAAGGAGGCTCCGCGTGCTTTCAATCGTTTATGAACCATGTCCTGGGGCCTTTGCTTTACAAGAATTGTGTGGCCTTCTTAGACGACGTGTTGGTGTATTCTGAGAATGAGGAGCAGCATGTGAGAGACGTCAGAGAAGTGTTGAGCAGGCTGCAAGCCAACCAGCTGTGGGTGAAACTGGAGAAGTGTCAGTTTCATACCAAGGAGGTGGAATTCCTGGGGTATCGCCTGTCAGACAAGGGATTGGCCATGGATCCCGGCAAGGTCCAGGCGGTGCTGGAATGGAAAACACCCAAAACAAGGAAGGATGTGCAGAGGTTCCTAGGATTTGGGAACTTCTATCGTAAGTTCATCCGAAACTTTGCCCACCTGACGGCGCCCATTACGGACTGTCTCAGCAGTAAGAAGAAGTTCGTTTGGACTGAGGAGGCGGAGCGAGCATTTGAGGAACTAAAAAGGGCCTTCGCCTCGGAACAACAACTCCTGCATGTGGATTTACAAAAACCGATGAGAGTGGAAACTGACGCATCAGACAGAGCTATTGGGGCGGTGCTTCTGCAGCCAGGGAAGGAGGAGTCAGAGTGGAGACCGTGTGCTTTTTTTTCGCGAAAGCTGAACAAATCCGAGAGGAACTACACGGTGTATGACCGAGAACTACTAGCCATTCATGAGGCGTTCCGGAGATGGAGGCACCTGCTAATTGGCGCACAACATAAGGTGCAAGTGTGCACTGACCACAAGAACCTAGAGTATTGGAGGACGGCACGAGTGCTCAACCAACGGCAAGTGAGATGGGCCCAGGAGTTCTCCAAATTTAACTTTGAGATTTGTTACGTGCCAGGCCCAGAGAACATTAGGGCGGATGCTCTCTCACGCAAACCTGAATATTTGGAGGGGGAGGGAGCACCCGAAGAGAGACATGTCATTCCAGAGGACCGCTGGGTGTGTGGGGCGGCATTGGTGGGACAAAGAGAACTGGTAGAGGAAACAGAGAATGATGAATACGCCCAGAATAAGCTCAGAGGTCTTAGGGGTGAGGGAGAGGAACCAGGGGGTTTTGAGGAAAGAAATGGAGCTTTGTATTACAAAGGGGCACTGTATATCCCTGAAGGAGACTTAAGGGGGAGGGTACTCAAGCAGTTGCACGACAGCCCCACGGCGGGGCATTTTGGACAACACAAAACCATGTGGTTGGTCACCAGGGAATTTTGGTGGCCTAAGGTGAGGGAAGATGTACGGGAGTATGTAAGAGGGTGTGAGCAATGCCAGCGAGCCAAAGGGGAGAGGCGGGCACCGGCGGGGCTATTAGAACCCTTACCAACCCCAGAACGACCTTGGGAGGCAGTGTCGATAGATTTTATGACTGATCTGCCGAAGTCCAAGGGGAAAACAGCCATCATGGTGGTGGTAGACCTACTAACAAAGATGTGCCACTTTGTAGCCTGCTCGCATGCAGTCACGGCGGAAGAGACAGCGAAGTTATTTGTAGAACACATTTTTAGGTTGCACGGGCTGCCATTGAGGGTGGTCTCAGACCGAGGAAAACAATTTACTTCCAGGTTCTGGAGGAAGCTCATGAGCTTACTGCAGGTGGAGGTCAACTTTTCGACTGCCCGGCACCCTGAAACCAACGGGCAGGCGGAAAGAGCAAACGGGGTCCTCCAGCAATACCTGAGGTGTTATGTCAATGACAGAGAGAATGACTGGGTAGAAAAGTTGGCGCTGGCGGAATTTGCCTACAACAATGCCGAGAATGTGTCCACAGGGATGAGCCCCTTCTTGGCTAATTATGGGTGTCATCCCAGGGCTTTCCCAGGGGGAGAAGGGGAGAGATGGGGTGTCCCGGCAGCCGAGCATTTTGTAGAAGAAATGGAAGCAATCCATCGTCAGCTCCAACTCAACTTAGAAAGGGCGAAGGAAGAATACAAGAGGCAGGCAGACAAGAACCGAAGGGAAGGTGAAACCATAAGGGTGGGAGATAGGGTGTGGCTGTCAACCCAAGGGTTGCCGTTCAAAGGAGGTTGTAAGAAATTAAGACCCAGGAGATTGGGTCCCTTTGAGGTCATTCAACAGGTCAACCCAGTGGCTTTCAGGCTCCGGTTACCCAACCACATGAAACTGCACCCAGTATTTCACAGGTCGTTACTGTCACCGTATGAGGGGGGACGAGAAGGGATGGCCACTCGGGGACCGGTCATAGAAGAAAGGGAATGCAGCAGCCATGTGGCAGAAATCCTCGACGCCAGATGGAAGGGGGATCAGGTGGAGTATTTGGTAGCGTGGGAAGGAGAACCGGAGTCAGAAAACACTTGGGTAATGGCAGAAGATATCAATGACGAGGTATTGATAGAAACGTTCCATCAAAGGTTCCCAAGGAAACCTCAGCCTGTGGAGAGGTTCCGGAGGGAATACTTTGGGACCACCGATGAGGAGGAGGAGTTGGAAGGATTCTCGGAATCGGAAGGGGAAGGGGAGATGGACTCTGAGGAGGAGGAGTACTTCGAGACCAGGAACCGCAACAGGTGGAGAGAAGTGTTCGGGACATCGGAAGATGAAGGAAGTTCATTCCGGGGTTTTGCCTCCTCACCGCCCGTAGAGGAGGGGGCGAGAGGGGATGAAGGGGGCCCTGGAGGGGAGGTGGATGTCAGGGAACTGCCATCGGAAGGAAGGGAAGTGAAAGGGCTCACACAGGTTGGGAGAGACTCAGCAGCTGAAGAGGGAACCAGTAGGGGGAGAGGAGCTGAGCTGAGGGAAAGGGAGCTGGAGGGATGGCTCAGAGACACTTCCAGCGAAAAACAGTGGGGAGGTTTCAGGACCTCCTGTAGGGACACCCACTCCTCGCCGGAAACTGTCACGCAGAGAGTCCAGAAGACGTGTTTCCGTTAAGGAGCTTTTATGTTGGAAGCGATTCCGAAAGCAACCACTGTCGGAATCTGCCAGCGACTGACGGAGCCATGTTTAAGGGGCTCCGTTACAGACAGAGGTTTGCAAACTTGACCAAACTCTGAGGGACTAGGATTTTACACACAAGCAGCTCATCGTCCCATCACAGTAATGTAACCAATCTCGCACTTTGTCTTTCATTTTCTCCAAACTCTGCAATTTCCAATTGTCTCCATCCTTTTCTAGTATTTCCCAATATTTTGGCCATTTAGCCTCCATATTGGGTCTTTTTCGGGCCCTGAAGCTCTGTTATCAAGAAAACAACACCAGTAAAGGAAGCAGAGAAATTATAAAGTTAGTAATCTGTTGTGAGGATCTGGATAACTTACTAATATGATATACCTCAAAGGGATTTGGAAACTAACAAATGTTACAGATAGGTAGCCGTGTTGGTCTGCCATAGTCAAAATAAAAAATATTCCTTCTAGTAGCACCTGAAAGACCAACTAAGTTAGTTCTTGGTATGAGCTTTCGTGTGCATGCACACTTCTTCAGATACACACTTCTTCAGGTGTATCTGAAGAAGTGTGCATGCACACGAAAGCTCATACCAAGAACTAACTTAGTTGGTCTTTAAGGTGCTACTAGAAGGAATATTTTTTATTTTAACAAATGTTAAGCATCCCCCAAATGAAACAAGAATAACTTGAAACCTTTAATTTTATCTGATTTCTTTGCCCCCACCTATACAGTGGTACCTCAGGTTACATACGCTTCGGGTTACAGACGCTTCAGGTTACAGACTCTGCTAACCCAGAAATATTACCTCGGGTTAAGAACTTTGCTTCAGGATGAGAACAGAAATCGTGCTCCGGCGGCGCGGCAGCAGTGGGAGGCCCCATTAGCTAAATTGGTGCTTTAGGTTAAGAACAGTTTCAGGTTAAGAACGGACCTCAGGAACGAATTAAGTACTTAACCCGAGGTACCACTGTATCTTAGACAACACACCAGAGGTTATTTTTTTCAATTTACGATATAATACCTTGAGCTGAAAGGGAAAACTGATAGGATATATTTTATCATAGTTCTGGAATTACCGTATTTTTCGTTCTATAGGGCGCACCGGCCCATAGGACGCACCTCGTTTTTTGGGGGGGGAAATGGATAAAAAAAATTATTCCCCCCCCCCGCCGCGGCTGCCGCCCCAAGCCTCGCGTGCTTCGGGCTGCAGGCTACCGCCCCAAGCCTCGCGCGCTCGGCGGGACCTCCTGCCGGGCGCGCAAGGCTTGCAGACACTTGCCCGAAGCACGGGGAGCCCTCCGGAGGGCTCCCCGTGCTTCGGGCGACAGGCTGCCGCCCGAAGCCTCGCGCGCTCGGCGGGACCTCCTGCCGGGTGCGCAAGGCTTGCAGACACTCGCCCGAAGCACGGGGAGCCCTCCGGAGGGCTCCCCGTGCTTCGGGCGACAAGCTGCCACCCGAAGCCTCGCGCACTCGGCGGGACCTCCTGCCGGGCGCGCAAGGCTTGCAGACACTCGCCCGAAGCACGGGGAGCCCTCCGGAGGGCTCCCCGTGCTTCGGGCGACAGGCTGCCGCCCGAAGCCTCGCGCGCTCGGCGGGACCTCCTGCCGGGCGCGCAAGGCTTGCAGACACTCGCCCGAAGCCTCGCGCGCTCGGCGGGACCTCCTGCCGGGCGCGCAAGGCTTGCAGACACTCCCCCGAAGCATGGGGAGCCCTCCGGAGGGCTCCCCGTGCTTCGGGCGACAGGCTGCTGCCCCAAGCCTCGCGCGCTCGGCGGGACCTCCTGCCGGGCGCGCAAGGCTTGCGGACACTCGCCGGGGCTGCAGGCTGCTGCCTGCAAGCCTTGTGAGCCCGCGGGAACTCCCACCGGGCTTGCAAGGCTTGCGGATAGTTTCCTGAAGCCTGGAGAGCGAGAGGGGTCGGTGCGCACCCATGCCTCTCACTCTCCAGGCTTCAGCGAAAGCCTGCATTCGCTCCATAGGACGCACACACATTTCCCCTTCATTTTTGGAGGGGAAAAAGTGCGTCCTATGGAGCGAAAAATACGGTATTTATCTCAGTTGTAAAATTTTGTTGGATTACTTTTTCTCAGTTTTTGTTGTAATCAGGACAATCTCATTGTCACTATTTCTGTATGCAATATCTGTAATTTTTGTGTTTAGGTTTGAAGAAGTAAAGTACTTTAAAGTCAAACATACAAAAGAAACAGAACAGACAAAGTCTAACTTCTTTGTAAACAAATGAATGTGAATGCTCAATAAATAGGTTTATCTGGATGAGCCCATAATTCAGGAATAGGTGAAAAAAAGGTAAAGGTAAAGGACCCCTGGATGGTTAAGTCCATCAAAGGCAACTATGGGGTTGCGGTGCTCATCTCGCTTTCAGGCCGAGGGAGCTGGCGTTTGTCCACAGACAGTTTTCCGGGTCATGTGGCCAGCATGACTAAACTGCTTCTAGTGCAATGGAACACTGTGACGGAAACCTGAGCACATGGAAATGCTGTTTACCTTCCCGCCACAGTGGTACCTATTTATCTACTCACACTGATGTGCTTTCAAAACTGCTAGGTTGGCAGGAGCTGGGACAAAACAATGGGAGTTCACCCCATCACGGGGATTTGAACCACCGACTTTCTGATTGGCAAGCCCAAGAGGCTCAGTGGTTTTGACCACAGCGCCAGCTGCGTCCCTAATTCAGGAATAGTGAAAATGAGTAAAAAAAATCCAGAATGATCATTAAATGCATGCAGAATTCAGCCCAAACCCCCACCAAGCATGTGTGCATATCCTTCACCTACAGAAATGCATAAAACCCATGTGGGCTTGGGGAGACCCAGTACCATCTTTCTGATGTGGAAAATCTCTTCCATCCATCACACAACCTACGGTAGATCAGAATGCTGCATAACCTTTAGGAACTGTACCTGGCACACACTGTGTGGTGCCATGGTCACAGAGCACAGCATGGGCAGTAATTTAGTATGCACGCAGCAAGACACTTTGCACTCCCCAGGTGGCATTTTTGAAATCATGTGAGACTGGAGGATCAGTGCTGACAGCTTCTCTCAGCCAAGTCATTATGACCATCTGCTCTCAGCTGCACCGAGCCAACGGCTTCTATAAAGAGAAGGCATGCCACAGGATGTCAGGGCTCTGGCAGTAACAGGATCCCTGGAACTTTACAGAGGAGCTGACTCTGTCTTTTCTAGCTATGAGTTTTGGATGTCTTATCTAAATTTCTAGATTGAAGCTTTCTATAGAGAAGAATTGCCCTACAAGGTAAGGAGCAAGCTTAAACTGAGGACTGGTTCAGAAGCTTCAGTTTCCATATTGGGGCAACCAAAGAGGGTCTCTCAAGGCAGAAGCTCATTTTGATTCACACATAACATTTTAAAGCTGGCATCTTGCATCAGGCCAATCCATGCTAGTGCCTCACACTTGGAGCTCTGCCACACTAAGGAGGTAAACTGGGACACTTTTGGTAGTGTACACATCTTTGAAAACAATTCTATAGAAAAGGGGGTCTGCTGCAAAAGGCTCCTTAATTCCCCATAGCTAATGGTATTGACAGCTCATGTTCCATCATCACATGTCCCAGTAGTGAAATTCTGGAACACTCATAATGCACTTATGCATAAAGA
The DNA here is from genome assembly GCF_964106645.2 of Podarcis pityusensis. Taxonomy (NCBI): domain Eukaryota; kingdom Metazoa; phylum Chordata; class Lepidosauria; order Squamata; family Lacertidae; genus Podarcis; species Podarcis pityusensis. Next base: position 36,589,465 of record NC_138032.1, read on the forward strand.
TCAGAGAGTCATGGCAGATCTCAAAAGTAAAGAAAGAGTGTCTAGTTTGTCATATTGTTTGCAAGACTGCCTCTGTGTGGACATGCAAAGGAAAATAAAGTGGTATGCAGTTTGACAGCACCCTGGGGTTCCAAATCCCCCTCGCTGATCTTCGGGCATCTGCTTGTTTTTTTTTTTCCAGAAGCAACTTGCATTCCCTTCTCTCCATTTCCCTATCAGAGCAGAGAAGCCTGCTCATCTACCACCTGCCATGCCTCATCAGTTCCCTTCCTCCTCCATTAAGAGGCCGTTTCTGACTTCCTTAAGCTTCTCTTATGACTTCTTCCTCTTTTCCTTGACACCCTCTGAGGCTTAAAAGCTATTAAGAGACTACCAGGTTCCCTCTATCAGCCCCACCCAGAGAAGAAACACCATGGTGCATCTGCAGCAGAACAACTGGATGCCTGCATCTGCTCCAGCTGGGACAAAACATATGTCTCTTGTATCAGTATTTACAGCCACAGCAGGCGCTGCAACTCTCCAACGGTTTGACTTCACCCCCAAAGGCACACTCTTCCATTGTCTCCTGAGATAGGTGGATGCCAACAATATGCTAAATGGCTGTCCTTATAAAAGGCAGAGTATGTTGGGTAGGAGGACCCATATATTGTAGAGACTCTTGGTTGGAATAATAGAATCACCAGCAATGCTATGAATCATGGAATCATTTGGAAGGGACCCTGAGGATCATCCAATGTTGGAATAGGCAGCCATCTCCTATGGAGAAGCACAATTTCCTCAGGTTTCAAAGGATCACATGCAGAGACTTTAGTTGACGTGCTGGGATATAAGGTGAAGCCATTGCTGAGAAAATAGAGCCCGCCCCCAACTGAGAAAGGAACATTTTAAAAATAAGATTTAAAAGGTTAGGACCTTAGTGAGGCTGCCTTATATTGCATCAGACCAGGCATTGGCCCATTTGTTTCAGAACTGTCTACACTGACAGGCAGTAACTGTCCAGGGTTTCAGACAGGGAATATTTCCCAGACCTAGCTGAAGGTGTTGGGGATTGCACCTGGAAAAAAATAAGAGAAAAACAGATGATGAAGAGAGAAAACTTAATTAGAACATAAACCGGAAAAGATGGACCAAGGGAAAAAAGTAACAAAAAGAGCAAAAAAGATGAAAGAGGTACAATCAAAACAAGATCCGCCCCCCAGCATCCACCAAGGACCAAATCTTACCATCTCTTACAAGTGTGCAAAGAGAGTATTATGGGTAAGAGTATAAATACTATTTTAAAATGATATAAATCAGATAGTCAGAATCATATTGTCTATCAGATACTCTAAACAGTATCTTCAAAAGAGAAAATGGAAACTGCATTCCTAAAAGGAATGGATGCAGAAATAGAGATTAAAAACAGGTTTATTAAAGACGGGGGGGGGGAGAGAATCCAGATGTATGATGAGTACTACAGAACACAGTTTGAGTGCAATATGCAGTTTTGTCTCCATAAATAAACAGATGCAGTGCACAAACTGATAAACACTAAGTATCCAATGAAGTCATACCTCTTGAGTACACTTCTTGAAATCAATGGACTAGACTCTTTATGTCAGGTTAGATGGATACAACCCTGTGCGGAATTATACCGGACTTTTTCAAGGTTCAGAATAAAGTTTGAATGCATGGAGCACAATAATGTAAAAAAGCAAATAATATTTACAATTTTTAATACTTGGAAAGTTTATAAGAATCAGTATAGGTTTAGAAGAAACTGTGTGTTTTTTAAATGTATTTTTATTAAAGATTTTCTTGATTTGCAAAAGTATGCACAATGTTTCTCTCTCGTTCCCCCCCCCATGTAACATTTTTACTGATTTTACAAATCAGTTTCATTAAGAAGAAACTGTTTCTAAAAGGCTATGAAAAAATCCAGATGTATATAAACAATAAAAAGGTAGCTAAAAATGGCAGTGTATAAAGAACCTTTAGAGTGCTCAGTTGTCTTAAAGCCTAATTTGTGTCAATATGACCTTGATATGCAAGAATATAGGCTGTGCAATGAAAACTCTTTAGCAGTGGGAGAACAGAGCTACTCTCCTGCCAGGAATCCTACAGCAGTGCTCCCAAATACATTTAGTGGGCTACTGTAGTGGCTGTAAGTGGATTGTTTTAGAGTCTTTTAATGGAAGAAATACGTTTCAGAAACTAAACAGCACAAAGCTGTTGCCATAGGAATGACAGTAACAGATACAAAAATCAGACTAGCCAAAGCCATAAAAACATATTTTGTAGTCGAAAACAAAACCTTGAGGCACAAATGGTTTAGTTGTGGAAAACAGCTTATGGCTACACACACACACACACACACACACACACACACACACAGAGAGAGAGAGAGAGACAGCCCCCTAGTGGCCAAGACTAATAATTAATATGATTTTTTTGTTGTTTCACTGTGAATAATTTTAACATATCCTTTCAGGAAAAACAAATAAGTTAGAGAATGGTGTAACTAACTGGCCAATGCAGACAAACTTAATTTAAAGATAGAGTCTTACAACAACAAATTTATGTTCATTAATCTGAAACAGAGCATATGAAAAACACACAACATAAACCCATTAAATACTGTTAATGAATATGTCATCAACCAAATCTCAGAGCAACAGCATCTGAACAATTTAGAGCACATTGGACCACAGGTCAATACCGGATTATCTGGATACAGCACAAGCATGGGGTTGAACCTGGCCATAGCTGACTAACAATCCAGAAGGGATTATTGGCCTTGACACACCCTCTCCATACATCTGATGAGGGTCCATCTCCAGCCCTCCAACTTTCCAAGTTGTCTCTTTCCCCAACTTGATAGCAGTCTTGAGCTTTTAACAGCTTCCCTATACACCGGCTGAAACTATGGCTTTGCAACAAATGAGAACCTAAGGGTTGCCATAGATGTAAATAACCCCCCCCCTCTGTGTGTGTTGGGGGGGGGGAGGGAATAAGAGGGGATCCATACTCTCCCATAACAGTTAAACACATTAGCCAGTGAGTAGAGATGTAAACCTTGGTTGCAAAAATTGCAAAGTAAATAAATTCTCCAGTAAAAGCATCATTGATCAATTTAGTATCTCATCTAAAAGGATGACCATTTATATTAATTGGTCATAGGCAAGTCACCAAGACCGCTGGCCTCTGGACTGTAAGGAATACAGCCAAGTGCAGCATGGCAGAGGAGTGCTGGGAGAGGGTCTGCAGCCTTTGCTTGTGCTGTGCCTACCGAAAGCTACAGCAATTAATCCTTTATCTTGGTAAACCCCTAATTAACTCCCATGCTTTTAGTTAAATGAAACAACACAGCAATCTGCCACCGGTGAACAATGAGATAATGCTGATGTCACCAGCCAATGTTTCAAGTAGTAATATCATACTTAGGATGCCCATTGTTTCTCTAAGCAATGAATTTGTTACTTGAGCAGTCAGCGACAATGTCACCCTCCCAAACACTGCTACCGATGTTCAAAGAAGGAATCCAGTAGTACAAGATTTAAGATTTAAGATTTAAGATAAATTTATTGTCATTGTCCGTATATACACAGTATACACAACAACGAAAAAATCAAACACCCACCCAAAGACCGGGTTCACATACACATTTGCACGTATCTCCAACACTCTCATCCTATTCAGACATAATCTATAAAAACATATCATACTCCAGAATGTAACATAACCTATTAAAAGCATAACATAACCTAAAAACCTGTCTCATTCCTTCCTACTCCCTGCTTGCTATTTCTTGCAACTGGCCCTGAGATCATTATTTAGTGCAATCAGAGCTCTTGGATAGAAACTATTCAGAAGGCATGTGGTTCGTGTTTTCATTGTCCTATATCTTCTGCCCGAAGGCAACAGTTCAAAGAAGTTGTGAGCAGGATGGGTGGGATCTCTCAGGATATTGTGTGACTTCTTCAAAGTGCGAGACGTGAAGATCTCATCCAGGGTTGGTAGTTGGAGCCCAATAACATTCTGGGCAATTTTAATTATTCTCTGTAAAGCTTTTTTATCCGTTTCAGAGCTGCTCCCATACCACGATAATATACTATAGGTTAAGACACTCTCGATGGTACTGTGATAATAGGACAGAAGTAGGTGCTGAGATAGATTCAGTCCCCTGAGCATTCTCAGGAAATACAACCTCCCCTGCACCTTCCTCACAACCATATTAATATTTGCAGTCCATGAGAGGTCCTCAGAGATGTAAATGCCCAGGTATTTAAAACTACCAACCCTCTCCACCTCCTCGCCATTTATGTGCAATGGTAAAAATACACTTTTCTTTCTCCTAAAGTCAATTATGAGTTCTTTGGTTTTTTTGGTGTTAAGCATAAGATTGTTTTCTTTACACCATTGAATTAACCCCTGTACTTCTTTCCTATAAGCAGTCTCATCGTTCTCACTAATGAGCCCCACCACTGTTGTATCATCCGCAAATTTGATGATTGTGTTGGACTTATACAGTGGGGTGCAATCAAATGTGTACAGGGAATAGAGAAAGGGACTTAGCACACATCCCTGAGGGGCTCCTGTGCTTAATACTAGAGTAGAAGAATAGTAAGGGCCCATTCTCACTGTCTGCGGCCTATCAGTCAGGAGATTCCTTACCCACAGACAGATCTTCTGATGTATACCCAAATTGGTCATTTTAAGAAATAACCTGTCTGGCAGAATTGTATTGAAGGCAGAACTGTAGTCCACAAACAACAGCCTTGCGTAGGTTCCCTGTCGTTCTAGATGACTCAGTACAGTATGGACAGCGATGGAAATAGCATCATCAGTAGATCTATTTCTTCTGTATGCAAACTGGAACGGGTCTAGAGTGGATGGAAGACCAGCCTTAATATGATCTAGCACCAATCTCTCAAAACATTTCATAACGACAGATGTTAGGGCTATTGGTCTATAGTCATTGAGAGATACCACCACTGACTGCTTGGGGACTGGCACTATAATCGATGTCTTCAGGCAGGTAGGGACAGAACCCTGCAACAGGGATAGGTTAAAAATGTCCGTAAACACACCAGCTAATTCTGCAGCGCAGTCCCTAATAGCCCGTCCCATGATTCCATCCGGTCCAGCTGCCTTCCTAATGTTAATGCTCCGAAAGGCACGTTGTACGTCACAGGTCTGTAATAAAAATGGTTGTCTATCAGTAGTAGTTTCTGATGATGTGCTGGTAGCCAATGCTGTAGTGACGGTAGTTCCAGTTCCCACCTCAAAGCGACTAAAAAATTGATTCAGTTGATCAGCCAGGTGCGCACTGCTGCTAGCCAGTTCGTTTTTAATATTTTGCCCTGTAATTTGTCGCAGGCCTTGCCATACTCGACGAGGGTCGGAGCTCTCAAAATGTTTTTCGATCCTCCGGCAGTACATAGCTTTGGCGTTCCTAATGCCCTTTTTCAATTTGGCTCTGGCTTCTCTATACTGTTGCGCATCACCAGAGTGAGTACAAAGGAAAGGGGCAAAAGGATTCTTAATTGGGAGCCTGAGTCACAGGAAGGGACTTTCATAGGTTTTTGCAGCCCGGAAGGACTGTGCAAGAATCCTGAAAGAAACATCCTATGGCGAAACTGTGGCCCTCAAGATGTTGTGGGACAGCAAAACCCAACATCCCTGACCACTGGCTGCTTGGGGCTGGAGTAGAAGAACAGCAGAAGGGCCATGGGTTCCATATCCCTGGTCAAGAAGGAGTTTTACTGTAGGATCAAGGGGTGGAAGTGGGTAATAGGCCAGGGCCCTACGATTAGGTCCCTTAAGGAGCTTCTGGCAAGTCCTTTGCTCATGCCACCACTACCTCTATATATGGTATTCTTCCTGCCTTTTAACTTGTTAGAATTCCCAAGGGAGCTGCCAGTTCAAAAGAATTTTTTTATATAAAAAAAATTAAAATAGAAGAAAAATAAGCAATGCCTTACTCATCTTTGTAGGTGTTGAATTCTATGGTGTGTGAGAGTATCTATAGTAAGAGGGCCTTGGTCTATATCTGGTTCCACCATTAACATAGGAATATCTTGCTGGATCAAGTGAGTTCCCTTGCAGCGCTGCAGGTGCCCCTGAGTCCAGCTCTTTCAAGGTGGGCTCGTTTTCTGCAGGACACTGCATAGAAATTTAAGAAATGATGATGGCACCACTGTTGGTGTGACTCGCCTCAGGTTGAGTCACAAACTTATAGATTCATAAGCTGCCAGCTGGGAATGAATGACAAAATGTGCAAGTCATGGAATTGTAAAGTTGGAAGGAACCCCGAGGGTCATCTAGTCCAACCCCCTGCAATGCAGGAATCTCAGCTCAAGCATCCGTGACAGATGACCATCCAACCTCTGCTTAGAAACCTTCAAGGAAGGAGACACCAGAACCCTCCCAAAGGAGAACGTTCCACTGTTGAACAGCTCCTACTGCCAGAAAGTTCTTCCTGATGTTTAGTTGGAATCTCCTTGCTTGTAACTTGACTCCCAGGAAAGTAAGTGCTGCCCCCCGCAGTGTGGTGCCCAGTGCCCCCTGCCCCCCCCAGCTATGCCTCTGATGCACAAGATGGAATTCTCAGTTTCCTGTTTCTGTCAATTACTTAAAAAAAAATCCAGTAGCACCTTAGAGACCAACTAAGTTTGTTCTGGGTATAAGCTTTTGTGTGCACGCGCACTTCTTCAGATATCTTGTCAATTGTCAATTACTTGTCGTAAGCCTTTTGGGGCTGAGACTGAGTCCAAAGTAACATGGTTTTTGTCTTGATAGGATTCCATGGGCTCGGCACAAGTAGGTAGATTGTAAAATCTGTTGGAATTAGTCTAAAGCTCCAGCTTGCTTTGAGACATGTAATGTTTCAGACTAGCCAGCAACAGCGATTTCTTTCTATCCGTTTCAATGTGAGCTGCTGCTGCTGCCTTTCCCTTTGAAATGGACGCAGTAGGGCCTGGAGATGCTTTGCAGAAGTAGTAGGATTTTCGAAGTGATTTTCCTCCAGTTGTGAGTCAGATTAGAAATTCGAAGTGATCTCATCTCACCCGCTATACAGTAAGTGATGCCACTTCCAGCATGTCTGCTAGAGTTCCTCAGTCTTTTGTTCTGAAGACTGCAGCTCATTCCTTAGTGCCTGTTGCTAGTATGAAATGGAGACTAATGCAGTGTTTTCTAAGGACCAGAGCATGTGGAGACCGCTTGAATATGGAAGCTTTTAAAAAACATTTTGTAGCTTTTTAAAAAAGATGCTGGACTATCTGCTGGTTTTCCCCATTTGGCTAAAGATAGGAGGATGTAACATTGGTCTGCCAGCCAGTTTTGGAATGTATCTGATCTTTGCTCTTAGGTTGCTGGAAGCACTGGCATATAAAAAGGGAAAGTGCTAATGGAAGATGGCTTAAAAACAAGCCAATCTTTACGCTACAGCAAATTCGCATTCACTCCAGCACTGTAGAGGGAGGGAAAGTGAGCAAATCTGTTTTACTTGGTCAGGTTTCTTGAAAAGGCCTTGCTGATTTTTTATTTTTTTACTCTCACTCACAACTTGCTCTTGTGTTCAAGTGGAAGAGGCAGACGTGTAGCTGATACATACAGAATCAACGCAGCACCAAGTATTCAAGATGTTGGCTAAGATAATAAAGTCATTAGAGTACATAAGTATAAGAACATAAGAATTGCCTTGTTGGATCAAAGAAAAGTCCATGTAGTCCCGTATTTTGCTTCCAGCAGGGTATGTGTGTGAATGTGCAGAAAACTGGCTACAATTCTCTCAGTTTGGAAACTGAGGGGGAGAGAGAGATGTTTGAAGATGAATCACCTGAAGTCTCTCAGACTCTGATGCAGGTTTAGCAGATCTGCCTGTCTTTAAGACTCTGCTTGAGTCCAGTTGGGTGTGCTTGAATATTTATAAACTAAACAATTATTTAAGAAGCACCATACTTCTACAGCAGTCTCTCATTCAAAGGAAACTAAACTGTGTAGTGCTTCTCACTGTTCAGGAGGGAGTGTGTAATTGTATACAGTGGTACCTCAGATTACAGACGCTTCAGGTTACAGACTCCGCTAACCCAGAAATAGTACCTCGGGTTAAGAACTTTGCTTCAGGATGAGAACAGAAATTGTGCTCCGGCGGCACGGCAGCAGCGGGAGGCCCCATTAGCTAAAGTGGTACCTCAGGTTAAGAACAGTTTCAGGTTAAGAACGGACCTCCAGAACAAATTAAGTTCTTAACCCGAGGTACCACTGTATTTACAGCTCCCCATGCCAGGAGTTATTTTGCATCTAGTGTACTAAGCTGCAAAGCAGGCCGGATTGCAGCACTTAACAGGTAGACATAGTGTGTTGACTTACACATCATCCTCATAAAAAAGGACACAGATATGCATTAACATTTGCCAGATTCAGGTTGTTGCTGTTACTGTTGTTGGACCCACACCACTGATTCTTTCAGGATGTAGGGCACCTTGCCAATATCCTCAGGCCACAACAATTTTAACTGATGCCATAGATTGTGATTGGATGGTACTGTGGGCACCTCCTCTAGAACTGTACCAAGATCCTTGTGCTTATTGTTTGTGGGCAACGTCAAGGCCTCTGCTCTCCCTTAAATTCATCTTTAAGATGAATAGAACTTCAGACAGAGGACTTATTAAAATAAAGGACTGTCCTCTGATAACCCTAGAAGACTGTTTTCTGTAACAAAGGACACTTGCCCACAGACAGGCAGCAGTGTAAACTGGACCTTGTGCCCAAGTCAGGCCTGAAACCTCTCATGTACCTATCTAAGTGTGTTGCAAACTCCAGTTGCCCATTCCACTTATGGCACCTGTGCCTCAGGTTAGCCGTTCTTGTTTTATAGCTATCAAGTATGGAATATGCTGTATTTTTTTTTTTTTACATAGAGCAACAGCTTCACAGAAGATTTAATCTCTCTCTCTCTCTCTCTCTCTCTCTCTCTGTGTGTGTGTGTGTGTGTAATACTGCAATATTCAAATGTTGATGTGCCAGGGATACAATATGTGTCTACGGGGAATCCTGACTCCCTCCCAAAATACTACACTACTCCATCATATCATCAGTCAGGGCCAAATGGGGGCATTGTTGCTCTTGTTGCATCTGTTCAAGGACTCTGAAACCTGGTTAAAATGGAAAAATAACCTTTCTTAGAATTATAAACAATATAGAAATAGCTTACTGCTCTCTATCACTAAACATTGATACTTAATACCTGTGGAAAACAATGAACAAAAATACTTACCAGCTTCTCTGTATGTCTTATAACTATGTGTGAGTTCAGGTTAAAACAGGTACAATTTAGCCTATGAGTAGTTCAACAAACTCTGGCATTGTACTTCTGTACGGCAGCCATATTGTCTCCAGTTCATTAGGTTTGAGAATACATTTCATCGTTCAAGGGCAGTGGAAACCTATTACTGATTGTCATGTCAAGCAGGTAGGATTAACAGAACTACTGTGGATAAAACAACACTACATCACCTCCCAGGATGCTGGGAATATGCTTTCATCCCTCAGTTAATAAAGATGTGGGGCTGTCAGAGGCTAAGGTATCATACTGAGCGATGTCAGAGCAACCTGATGAATTAAAGCAACAGCAAATTATCAGGCTCAGATCTTTCACACCTATACATTTTCAAGGTGCAGCAGAAAGAGATCTCATTAAAACCGGCAGTAAGGTTGATAAATGTTGCATCTCATCTTTGTTTCAAGAGGAGCTTGAAGCCAGGCCAGAATGGCTGCAAAAGCCTATGGTTGGTTAGTTGGGATGCTGTTGGCTTCCATTAGTAGTTAGCAGTATTTGCTCTTCCTGGAAGTCTGAGTATACCTCTACTACAGCAGTACCAAGACAAGTTAGGCTTTTAAAAAAAGAAACAAATATTTAAGCACATGGTAGTATACACAGGAGGGATGCGGGTGGCACTGTGGTCTAAACCACTGAGCCTCTTGGGCTTGCCGATCGGAAGGTTGGCGGTTCGAATCCCCACTACGGGGTGAGCTCCTGTTGCTCGGTCCCAGCTCCTGCCAACCTAGCAGTTTGAAAGCACATCAAAGTGCAAGTAGATAAATAGGTACCGCTGTGGCGGGAAGGTAAATGGCATTTACGTGCGATGCTCTGGTTTCGCCAGAAGCGGTTTAGTCATGCTGACCACATGACCCGGAAAAGCTGTCTGCAGACAAATGCCGGCTCCCTTGGCCTGTAAAGCGAGATGAGCGCCGCAACCCCAGAGTCGTCTGCAACTAGACTTAACTGTCAGGGGTCTTTTACCTTTTACAGTATATACAGAACAATGCAACACACACTGGAATCCTCTGCTGGTTTAAGGATTATGGTGTCTAAAAGGAAAATTGGCTGAAGCAGTCAGAACACCAGAGATCTGTCTGCAAGTAAAAATTCATTTTTTTCCAAGAAGTAACAGCTCACCTTCATAACCTAGTCAAGCTAGAAATTATTGATAAGTTACAAACAAACCCCCAAAAACCCCACACCAGTATGGATTTGTTATATAGCTGTAGTTGAAAAAAACAAATTAGATGGAAAGGGACTGTTTTGTGTGGTTTAGATATAACTACGGACTTGAACAAGCTTACTCACAGAATGTTACTGAAGTGGTAACTATCCTCAAGAGCAAAGGGATTCTGAATATTAAATCTTTTATGTGTTTTAGAAAGCAATGTTAGCAGAGACACAATCTTATTTAACATTCTTCTGGATATCGCCTCGCTGCACTGGCAACAGCTCACCCTACTATACATGGAGCAGCTGAAGATATTTGCACACTTATTCTGAGTGTGTGTGTACCTGCCTGCACAGAGACATGTTAGCATAGTAGACATTATTTTATTATCAATAAGCAAATAATTTCAGGCATCAGCAAAATGCCTCAGAACAGATTGAAAGGCATTGCCTGATAAGGAGAACTACCTACCCTCTAAGCTATATCAGGAATTCTCAATGTGTAACATTATGAGCCTCCAAAAGCAAGAATAAAACTGTTCTGGGGGAGGGGAATAATAATAATAATAATAATAATAATAATAATAATAATAATAATAATTTATACTGCACCCATCTGGCTGGGTTTCCCCAGCCACTCGGGGCATCTTCCAACAAAATATTAAAAATACAATAAAGTATCAGACATTAAAAACTTCCCTAAATAGGGCTACCTTCAGATGTCTTCTAAAAGTCAGATAGTTGTTTATTTCCTTCACATCTGATGGGAGGACGTTCCACAGAGCGGGCGCCACTACCAAGAAGGCCCCCTGTCTGGTTCCCTGTAACTTCACTTCTTGCAGTGAGGGTACCACCAGAAGTCCCTCAGAGCTGGACCTCAGTGTCCGGGCAGAACGATGGGGATGGAGACGCTCCTTCAGGTATACTGGGCAGAGGAAACATCCATTGTCTGGCATTTCATAATTCCTTAATTTTTTTATGGTAAATAGATAACAAGAAATGAAAGGAGAGAACATTGCTTGGCCCTAGATTTTGGACAAACGTTTCTGAGGACTGCAGATTTGAGGTAGAAGACTGGGTACACTATGAGCTTTAGTTTCACTGAAGGGTATGTGTGGCCTCCCATAAGCTTGGCAGCATTCCTGACACCATCTTACAACTTTGACCCGTAGGCATACCTCACGGAGGTGGCCATGCCAGTTTGTCTCTGGGAAACTAACCCAGTTTGCTTCATCCCTTGCTACTCATTTAGGTCTCGGCACAGACAGATTTCTAGCGAGTCAAAAGGGTGGTTTAAAGCGACTTCTGAATTCTTCTCAGGCTTTGAGAAGGTCTTTAAACTTAAAAGGTAGAGTCTTTCCCTTTGAAGTGGAGATGCCAGGGATTGAATCTGGACCCTTCTGTGTGCACAAAGCAAAGGACACAGAAAGGTGGTATTAGTATCATTTTAGATGTGCAAATTACAAGAGAGAGAGAGGATAAACACACAAAGGTACACATGGACATGAAATATAAAAGAGCACAGTAATTGTGTTTGCTGTGCAATTATCTTTCACCAACTGCTCCCTTAAGGTAAGTTCATGAGAGTTTAATGTCAAGCTTACTAATTATCACACCCATACCAGTGCTACATTTGTTGCATATTAAATTGAGGTAGACCGGAGCGTTAACATTTAAAAGGGTAGTACTAAGAAGGAGTTCCTTACGTCAGTGTGGCAGTAACATTTTAACATTTGTCTGCAACAATTTGGACAGTGTTACTTACCTCTTTCTGAGGTAACTGGAGATAGGTAGAGCAGCTCATTGCATGTCACGAAACATTGAATATGTGCAGTGGGCACGTACTGCTGCCTCAGAAATGTACACTTATGCTATCAGTGGCATATTTGGAGGAGTGTGTGAGCATTACCTCTAGAGAAGTTGAGCAGTGCCCACAAACAGCTTGATCTACACTGTGGTTCTACAAAATATTGGGCTCTCCCATCATTTTACAAAACAATTCTTCACTTTTATATTTTTAAAATGGACTTCACAAAGAATGCAGGCAACACAAAATGGGAAAAGACACGAGGCTTTTAAAGCTGCAGTCCTGAATACTGAGGGTTGTTTGAATGGCAACACCAGAGACTTATTCTCATGGGCTCCAGGGGTTATATGGAGCAAACAATACATTTCTTCTTTTCAAAGTCATAGTTCTGCTTCATTGGTAAAAGAACATGCTTTTGCTTTCTGAAGTTCCAGGTTCAATCCCTTGCATTTGTAGTTTACCAACCCTGAAATTTAAGATGGTTTAAACAAGACCATAGAGACCAGCTGCTTACCAGGACCATGTGGGTTCATATAAGTCAGCTCTGTAAATATGTGTTATGCTTATATAGATTGGCATCTGCTCAGAGTCTCTGGGATTAAGTTAAAATTCCAGATAAGCAACTAAATAAATATATTTGCATGTGGGCACAATCCTATGGGTGGAGACCATGGGAAGGAAGTATTCATATGGACAGCAGAGGGTGTTTTATAAAGTTCTCTGGTCTCTTGATGACCTTCTGCAGTCTCACCTGCTGAGCTCATACCAATTCGTATTTGTATCTAAGTATGGGCAGCAGCACTGCATTTAATGGTCTGCGATGAATATTCATAGCAAATCTTCTGCATGCATTGTTTGTGCAGCCTTATTTAAGCTACTTCATGCTTCTTAAAGGAAGTGGAGCAAAACAGCCTCTGGCAGACTTTGCCCTCATGGCACACATTATTAAATTCTGAGTGAGAGTTGACAGCATTGAGCATAAATTTAGCACCCGTAAATAAAAACAAGAAAGTAAAGAGAAGCTTTCACGGACTTTCCTCAAGATGGGACAGGTGTTTGTTTTCAAAGTACCTGAGCTAACAATTTACATAAGCGATGTGAAGGTTAACTTTTGACTACGTGAAGGTTAACTTTTGACTGTTATTTTAATAATACATTTAAATTAGAAAAGCAAAGACGCATAAAAACGAGGGGTAGAACTGAACGTCACATGTTTTCCATCGTTCCATCTGTGCAAACATTTCGGCTTGTCAGACAAAATGGACCCCCCCTTTCCTCTCTCTGCACACTTTTCTGGGGTTCTGCTGACACACAACACCCTAGCCAGTTTCAGGGAGCGAGGGGCACACAATGTTGGAGGAGGGGGGAAGCAATGTTGTGCAAGCGGAAGTCCTCATGTACGGTAGTGATTGTTCATCTAGAGTTTCTTTCACTCCCAATCAGCACTTTTGCTTTGCTTCTATTTCAGTCTTAATGTTGGTAAAATGGGCCATTTTACAACTTCATACCTCCATTTAAATGCATTGAGATGCATAGGAAGGAAATAAGCTTTTCCTCACCTCTGGAAGTGCAGTGAGACCGCATTGTGGAAACACTAATATTGTCAGATTTGTGCTAATAAATAAGTAAACAGAATTCTTTTTTCCGCTTTCTTCATGTTGACAGGAAAAAGGCCAGAGCAGCCTCAGAAAAACAAATACTATTGACCAATAAAGATATTTACACTCCCTGCTGCCCCTTTCTGCCAAGTGCTGAAGTCAGACAAATGGCTCAGATTCATTCCAGATCCAGTTGCTGTATAGATAGATAAAATAATGAAATGATTATTTCATTTTATGGGTGAAATTTTCATTTTATGAAATAATACAGTGGTACCTCAGGTTAAGAACTTAATTAATTCTGGAGGTCTGTTCTTAACCTGAAACTGTTCTTAACCTGAGGTACCACTTTAGCTAATGGGGCCTGCTGTTGCCACCGCGCCGCCGCCACGCAATTTCTGTTCTCACCCTGAAGCAAAGTTCTTAACCCAAGGTACTATTTCTGGGTTAGCGGAGTCTGTAACCTGAAGCGTATGTAACCTTAAGTTTCTGTAACCCAAGGTACCACTGTATATAAATGATATATATAAACATAAAAATAAATGAATATTATTCATTTCATGAATGATAGAGAAAAGATTGAAATACAACAACAACAACAAGTTTTTTCAAAGTACCTGGGCTTTCTTGGAAAAAATAGAAATATTCTCCAAAGGTTACTCTGGTCAAAGTAAAGTGTGAACATAGTGTCGAGTGTGAATAATATGCCTGCTCACCTTATTACATTATTATTATTGCTATTATTATTAATTAATTACCCTTCACTTTAAGGCCCCAGTGAGGGTTACAACAATTTATAATATGTTGAAAACTTACAATTAAGAATAAATGCAATCACATTAAAAGAAAAAGGGAAAGGACTTCCTTGGGATGGTAGATAACTGTAGTGTTTCACCAACAGGTGGGCCCTGCAACTTTACATGTGTTCCAGCTGGAGAAGAGCCGAGCATGTGGTCATAGGAGAGTCCCACTTCTGTGTCACCAAATGCCCTGACTGCCCTGGCAGAGCTGCCTGACTTGACTCTGGCACTGCCTCCTGTCAGTGAAGCCCTCCCCACTCCCAGAGAAGCACCTGAGAGAGTGTGCCAGCCATGTCAACTCCACCTCCATCACCAAGAAAAGTGGTAACAGCTATGCTCATGTGAGCATATTCATAGGAGCGCCCCTTTGTTTGCCCAGTCCTGTGGATCGGGACGACAACCGCGCAAATGACTGTTGATTTTGGAACAAAGCCTTTAACAACAACCTAGCCAAGGGTCCAAGTACTGCATCCACGTGTGGAAGCCAGGCAGCCAAGGGGAGTGACCGATGTGCATTAGCTGGCACTGAGGGGGCTGGGTTAGACTATGTATTCTTGGAAGCCAGCTTAAAAAGAAGAGGGCTCAAAGGTCTGCTGGAGTCAAAAGACCCTCTGTAATTTAATTTCTGAGTGCAGCATATTTTCATGTTCTGATCAGATGTGACAGTTGCGGTCTGTCTAGGATGTGAATACCATTAAGCTAAATACTTACGAGAGCTTAAGATCCCCTTTATTCTTTAAGGATCTATAGTCTTTTGTTCCAGGCCCATGTTTAACAGTAGCAAGAGAAAAACAAAATGGATTTTGAATCCTGCTGTGATAAAAACTGTCTTTGGAAAACTACCCTGGGTATATATGAGTGAAGGGTGGTGTACTAATGTATTCAATAAGTAAACAAGCAAACCACTGTCTGCATATATATTCATTTGCTATATATATATAGAGAGAGAGAGAGAGAGAAATAGGGGGCTGATAGCACAATTTGGGGCTACATGGTTTACTTGTGCATCTTCCCTACAAAAATTGTGGGGGGGCTTGCCTTTCAATGTACATTTTCCGTATGGAGTGAGAGAAAAATCAGATCCTAAGAGCAGTGACCAGAGCAATGCGTAGATGAGGCAAACACAGTTTTAATGGAAGCCCCCATGGCTCCCTTGTGTCCTGTCACTGAATATGCCAATCATGTTTAATTGTCTCCAACTATGCTGTGGTTTTCTGTTAGACACAAGTATCCATTAGGGGATAGAATGAGACCACTCCATTAATTTCAATTGTGTCTGAGGCAACATTGAATGTGGGTCTCTAAAACCCAAGGCTAATGCATTGGCCTGTTACACCACTCTTCACTTCCTTGTTCCCAAGGTAGCCATTTATGTTTTATTTATGAAATTGTTTTAACTGACTTGATTTATGAAGGCAAATTTACCGATACAGTATCTGAAAAAGGAATGATACAGGACAGAAAAGCCAATAGCATATACTCAGGGTCTGTCCTGAGATACCTTATAATTGGCATCACGAAATTGATTTCCAAAGAGCAAAGCCAAGTTGTATTAGACCTGGCCCTAAGAATTATTTACAATCAATCTGAAATTCTGGAAATTTTCCCAGAACTTTTATACATCATATAACCCTGTAGTCTTCATTCTATTTATAGAAACAACTTGATTGGCTTTCATATATTATTGCATTTATTAAAAGGTTGCTTGGTATTAACCCTGACTACAAAACCAATGTAGCTGCCTCCTACAATGTAAAAGGTGTGTTCTTGTGGAACATGTGGTTTGAGACAATTGTTACATTGGGATTTTGATTAGGATCAGTGGTAGTGCAGAGTTTAAGGTAGGCTGGAAAGCAGTGATGAAAAATGCATGTAGGGAGCCTTTAAGCTAAATGACTTCTTTTTTCTACATGATTTGTTGTGGGCTAGTTGTTTAATATAGTTTAACTGTCGTTTAACAGGTATAAGGTAGATAGCTCAAGCTACATCTATTTAATAACTCCTATTTTATATACATGTGTCTGTATTTTAAGTCAGAAGCATAGTTTGAGTGTTAATATGAATATGAAATATGACATTCAGAAGCATAGTTTGCATGTTAATATGAATATGA
The DNA here is from genome assembly GCF_964106645.2 of Podarcis pityusensis. Lineage (NCBI taxonomy): Eukaryota > Metazoa > Chordata > Lepidosauria > Squamata > Lacertidae > Podarcis > Podarcis pityusensis. The sequence continues at coordinate 36,606,260 of NC_138032.1, forward strand.
AATATGACATTCACCTTGCATGCAGAAAGCTTGTTGGCAACTAGGTATTCTTGCAATCCTCTGCTTCTCTCAGCTATTCCTAGTGAGAAGAATTGTGGAATAGAAGTTGTAGTTTCTCACAGCTCTGGGCAGTGTAATTTTCTATTAATTCTGAATGGAGCCTGCAAGAAAGTACACATAGCTGTTGCTAGCACATTGGTCCACCTAGTGGATCAGGACACACATGTGGGAAATGCCTTAGTCCTAGTTACAGGCGCTAACTCCTAGGGGCACAGCTCTTGGGGGAGGGGAATTGGGGGGCATGTGCAATGATTTTTAATTGGTTAGGTCCCCGGCTTGTTCATGGGCCCAATAAGAGAGAAGACTACTAGCCAGACACAGCCTTGCCTATCTAGAATATTTCCTTGATCACTGCTTCTACGACTGGCCATACCATTAGACAAAGAGATACAGCTGCCTCAGGCAGCAGATGCTGCACAGTGAGGAACATGTACCTTGTGTGCATGCAGCCTGCCCTCTGGTGCATTGGAGGACACTGCCCCGTTGCCAATGCTGAATTAATAAATTCAGCTGCCTCTTCTGTACATGGTATGCAGGGTGTGGAGTGGATCTTGTCCTTTGCTTCAGACAGCAAAATGTCTTGACCTGAACTTGACCCTATGCCATGACTTTTCAAAGCCATATTTTTATTCTCTTGCTCCTACATATATGAGCATAAGAGAGAAAAGGATAGAGGCAGGCTCACTTCTTATTTCTGTAAAGAGGAAGAGGTAAGGGAACTTGAATTGAGAACTATCCAATAAAGCCTCAAAGGAGGATGAATTTGTCCCAGATCATGTGGCACCTGCTTTAGACTCAGGAGCAGGCTGGCTGTACCATGAGGTGGCAAATATGGTGAGGTGGGGAGCACCCTCTTTTTGTTATTCCTCCTCCTCTTTTCCTCTCTTAGGTTATAGAAAAGCCAGTATACAGGTAAAATGAACAGAGAGTCTTGTGCAAAAGCCAATAGAGAGAGACTGAGCTGAGCTCCTCAGCATACAGGCCCAGCATTGCTCAGAATTGTAAAGGTAAACGAGTCTAATTAAACTCAAGGGAAGAGTCACCATTAACTTCACTGGAATATGGATTTCACCCTCACCTTAGCAACACACAAATAAGATTAAATAGTCCTCAGCTATTGTCTGTCACTTTAATAGTCCTCAGCTATTGCCTTTAAAGGGACGCGGGTGGTGCTGTGGGTTAAACCACTGAGCCTAGGACTTGCCAATCAGAAGGTCGGCGGTTCGAATCCCCGCGATGGGGTGAGCTCCCTTTGCTCTGTCCCTGCTCCTGCCAACCTAGCAGTTCGAAAGCACGTCAAAGTGCAAGTAGATAAATAGGTACCACTCCGGTGGGAAGGTAAACGGCGTTTCCGTGCGCTGCTCTGGTTCGCCAGAAGCTGCTTAGTCATGCTGGCCACATGACCTGGAAGCTGTATGCCGGCTCCCTCGGCCAATAAAGCAAGATGAGTGCCGCAACCCCAGAGTCGGTCACGACTGGACCTAATGGTCAGGGGTCCCTTTACCTTTACTTATTGCCTTTAAACGCCTCCAAGATCAAGCATTTTCTGGCGACCAATGCCATCTACTTTTATCATGTCAATATTAATACAGTGAAAGTGTTGGGAACATACCATGCCAATGGTCAACTCCCTTATTGTGGCTCTATTTTTCCACTGCTTTTTTGAAGTCTTGGAACATTTTCCAAAATAAAACCAAAATAAAACTGACTACCATCCAGATGTCCTTGGAACAAAGCCATATGACTTCACTAAGCATGCCAACAACATATTTACGTTCCATAATGGCAAAACTTACACATTTTAGAACTAAAGATTAAACCTTTTAAAAAAGCCAGTTTTAATGACCCAATTAAATTCAAACACACCACCTTCTATCTCCCATATTCTAATCTATTCTAATCTATTTTCTTCCCTTTAATCAACTTACACACTCAGCTCTGCTTTCAACATTCAAAATATATCAAACTCATCCATATTCTTTACTGGCTACAGTTGTAATGTAGCCACATGACATTTTCCATCAATTGTTATCAGTGCTGGTCACATACGTTTGCTACCTGAACCAGAGGCCCAGTTCTTTTCATGAACATCTTTTGTTTCTAAGGCATAAATTTGAACACCCTGCTAGATCCAGGTGAAAGAGGGCTCCTCCAGTTGACCTATTTATTGTGTGTTCATTCTGATTTGCTTGCACAAGGCTTATGCAAAGGTTGGACTGTGTCCAGTCCAGTCTTGAGCAGCTGTTCTGATTTTTTTTGTCCAGAGGTTACATGACAAAAAGCATTCATCCTGATTTGCTTGTGGAGTGCTTTCACATCCTGATTCCCTTTTTAGGGCCATGCTCCAGAATTTCAGAGCACTTGTATGTGGTGGCTGATCCAAAACTTTCCCCTCCATACAATTTCCTGAAATACCTGTTTTTGGTAACATACCCAATGCAAAAGCAACAATGGAGAGAGATGTGTGTATGTGAGAGACGGTGGGTGGGGAGAAGGAGGGAGAGAGTGGAAGTAGAGCCAAATTTCTCTTGGGTGAAATTTGCTGTATATTAAAGAGATGTTGATTGATTGGAGCAGTGACAGCACCACTGTTGGTTAATCAGAGCACCCTGCAGTCAGCACTGGGCAATATTGAAGGCTTGTAGCAGTTAGGGCTGGAATTATAAACAGGTGCATTTCACACCCTATCAACCTTTTTTAATTTCAGAAGCTTTGCAGAGAGTCTTCATATATTGTGCAAAGCTGGAACAACAGCCAGCTTTTGTAGCATGCACAAAACTAATGGAAACTCGAGCAGTAGTGCATCTAGCATCCTGACTAAGATGGCATGCAGCCAGGCATATCAGGAAGATAAAAACAGTACCATTTGATTGTTTTCTTGTACTAGTTGATGTGAGCATCGTTTTTGGTTAGTTCACCAAAAATCTCCAAAGCAGAGCTGGCCCACCCATGCTACAGGGTGAAGCGCTTGCCTCAGGTGGTGGAAGTGCAAAAGGCGGCGTTCCACCTACCCCACCCCTTCCCCCACCACATTGCCACTCGTCTTCCTCACCAAGTTTGGCAAGAGCCCGGGGCATTCCTGTGCACTGGTTGCCACTTGGCTCAGCCCCCCAGGAAAGCTGATTGGTGACAGTCTGCGTTCAGTGAGAGCCCAGGCATTCCTGTGTACCATATGCCACTTGGCAACACTCTGAGGAGTGCCCTGGCTCCCGTCGAGCTTGGCAAGAGCTGGGGCACAGCAGCAGTGGCAGACATGGGCCAGGAGGTGGCAATTTCCATTTCACTTTAGGTGGCAAGTTGGGATGGGCAACCCTGGTTCAAAGATACGTGTTTACTAAAATTTGCCTCATCATGGCCAAAGATTTGTCTTTACTAGGGGTGCTTCCAGACTGTCACTATTTTTCAGTGGGATTCAATCACATACCAGCAATAAGGAGAATGATAGGAAAATTCAGTGGAATGTATGAGATAAACACTTGCATTGAGTACGCATGCGCATTCAACTGCCTAATGGCAGCTGCGTCACCCAGGAGATTGCAGATGCAGAGATAAGAAAGGACAGTCGTTCTGTTGTCTGGAGAGGCCACTTCCTGGCTTGCATGGAGAAGCTGTTCTCGATGGAGCCATGTAATGGAAGTGTGTAGCTGTATTGAGGCAGCACCAGATATTGAAATTTTACACCCCTAACCATTTTGTATGCAGGGCAACTGCCCATGTTCCCCCCATGCTACGACATTGGTGTAGTTATGTAGTTGCCTTTCTCATTCTTTTAAGATGATCAACTAATGTACTGTAATTGTATAGCAGGCCTATTTTGGGTCAGGAAACTCTCGACTGAAGCAACTATACAGCTCTCACAAGAAGGTTCAGGTGGGCCTTGCCACTATAAACTCCAGCAGGTCAACTTCTGTTTTGACCCTTTGTTGAGATCTGTGGTGAGTCTGTGTATATAATGATCCTGAATGCCCAGCCTTTTTGACCCACTTGAAACAGATCCATGTTTTTGGTCCTAAGCTCTTTCACCTTTGCAATCTGGGCTTGCTGGCTTCCTTAACTGAAGTGCTTGAGTACGTTTGCCTGTGTTCAAGAGGTACAGTGGTACCTTGATTCTCGAACGGCTTGGCTCCCAAACAAATTTGCTCCCGAACGTTGCAAACCCGGAAGGACGTGTTCCGGTTTGCGGACGTTTTTTGGAAGCCAAACATCTGACGCGGCTTCCACAGCTTCTGATTTAGTGCAGGAAGCTCCTGCAGCCAATTGGAAACCATGCCTTGGTTTTTGAATGGTTCCAGGAGTCAAATGGACTCCTGAAATGGATTAAGTTTGACAACCAAGGTACCACTGTATTCTGACCTTGATTTATGCAGAGCCCAAGCCACATGTGGATCCTGATCCTGCATCCAGTTCAGCCACAGGTCCTGAGCTTGAAATTCCCCATCTCCCCCACATTCTAGGCATCTTTATTCAGAATTAAGTCCCACTGAGTTCAGTGGGATTGCTTTCTTGGTAGATGTGCAGAGGGTTGCAGTTTTTGATTTAGAAACCACACCTGAACAGGGAGCCCAGCGTACTGACTGTTTCAGTGCTTTTCTCATGCAAACAGATCTCCACTCTGGATTCTGCTAAGGTTCCCCACTGGTGCTCTCAGGTGACTTAATTAGGATGGGCGCCTACTCTGAGCAGTCTGTGCTGCTCAATATTCATTCTAATCATGCAAGAAGATTAAAGTGGAAAAATAGTCAGCCTGCCTCTCTCTCCCCACCCTCAATTTCACCTTGCAGTGAGAAAATACTTACAGAGAGTGGGGATGATACATCACAGAGGATGGGAACCAGGCAAGAAAAGCACCTTGCACTGAGGGTCTCATTAGTGCTATTAAAATGTAAGCCGCTGGAATACAGATGGGTTTAAACAAGTGCCACTGGCCTGTGCTTGTGGTTCTGTCTTTCTGAAATGGCTTTCTTGAAGCTACTTATGCTTCAGTTTGGATTTCGAGTTCCTAGTCTTTACTTTCTTTGCTTATTCCATGATGAACTGCTGACCAGAGCCCTGGCATTAAAGGAACATAGATAAAGGAGTATCTGTTGTACCAGCATTGCGGGTCAAGTAATAAGAACAGGTGATATTAAAAATAGGACAGTGCTTGGATGATGGTATAATTCTAGCAACTAGATTTTAGGAACAAGTGGTATCTATATATAACACGCCCCTACAGATGAAACCAAAATACACAACATGAATTGACCTTACCAAGATCCAACTTGTGCAGGTCTGAGTACTAGATTTTAAAAATCGTCCTGCATCATTACATCTTTCCTGATGCTATTAAATGCTGCTGTAATTTGCGATCTTATCCCGTTAGAAATTTGTCTCGGATGAAGTGCCCCTAACAGGAAATACAAGCAAAGCACCATAATTTGTAGTAAACTCTGCTCACTCCACCAGGACTACCCTATACCCTCCATCTTCCATCTAAGCATTTTTGTCCAAGAGAAACAGTGGAAAGCCAAATTAGAAGGTGCTCCAGTTCTGAATGTCAAAACACTCACTGCTCTTGCATCCCTTAACAAAACAAATTGGCAAGTTATTCTTGTGTAGTCATTGTGCAAAAAACACAACACCCCAAAACAAAACCTGTAGATACCTAGCATAGGTTTGAACACCCCAATACAACACCCTGAACCCTGAACATCCTCAACAGCCTCTCCTGATTCAGATGGAACCAAGGGCCAAAGCTGGGTATTATTGCCTTATACTGTTCTGATGGGTGGCTTAGAGAAAGATAACATTCTTAGCACACACTGTGAATTAATAGTTCTTTTGTGAAAAGTAGGTAAATTTCAACTGGCTTCATGATAGAAATGCCCCCAGGTGCAACCTATTAAGGGCTGGTTTGACAAAGGAAGAGAAATGCTTCTAATGGACATATATATTTATGGAAATTAGGGCTGCTTTGCACCTTACTTTCAAGGATGATTTCTTGGAACAATGGTTCCTGTTCCTGAGACATGTTGACTTGAAAAGCTGTGTGCAAAATGACTGTTAACTCGCATAGACAGATATTGTGCGTTATACTTTAAATGAATTTGATCTTTGTTGACTCTGAAAAGAGAAGATATAAGTGAAAATTGGTAGATATATTTGAAACGTGTGTAATGGTACTTAGTTTATTGCTCTTTTGTACTAGAAAAATCTTCAAGTAAAAAAATGCATTAAAAGAAACACTGTTAACATTGTGTGCAGTAGAATATATGAACAGTTTTCTCAAAGGGCCTGTATGCAGATGATTCCTGAGCAGGCACCACTGGTCAAGAATTTCTCTTCCATCTTACGCAGATGCCTTTGTTCCTGGACAATTGTAATTATTTTTAATGCTAAAGAAATTTCTTAAGTCTTTTGTGCAGCAACACATTTTGAACATGACTGGTATTGCCAGTAGCTTACGTCTGGGGCTCATGAATATTTATCTGGGTGTGAATGCATAAGCTCAGGTTCAGCGAACACAGTATGATATGGTCTGTTTTGACTTTTCCAGAAAGAAAATCTGTCATTATGCTATTGTGATGCCTGCAGGATTGGGCCCTGTGTTTGTGTGCAAGTGTGCAGGAGACACATTTTTGCCCTTGGATGCAATCATCCATGTAATTATCTTAAGACTGAAAGGAAAAGGGCAAAATCACATTATCGTTATGATAGCATGGGCAAGGCCATTGATCAAGGTGACAATCGGAAATTAATCACAGAATGGAAGAAATGAAAGTAGCCCTCCTTTGAATGGAAGGGGAAGATTTAATTGAGTCAAAAGGTAGCCAATAGCTAGCATTCTTGTTATGGCACGAGTCACTTATAAAACCATCTGAAAGAAAGAAAGAAAAGGCACATTGGCGTCTTTAGATATTATTCTTAAAAATGCATCCTTTTTATAACAAGTAACTGAATGATAGGAAACAATGGCAGACTGAATAAAGTCAAATGCTTTACATCAGTCTAATAGGTAGTATCAACCAGTCTAAAAGATAGCATCATCATTGCCTGGCTGGAACATATGCCTCTTGCATGTCTGAATGGAGGATGAGAGTGTTCAGAGAACAATAACAACAACAACTTATTACTTATATCCTACCCATCTGTCTGGGTAGCCCCAGCCACTCTGAGTTGCTTCCAACATACAGTCGTACCTCGTTTTGAGTCCGCCCCTTTTAGAGTCCCTTTTCTCGAACGTCCACAGCAAACCTGGAAGTACCAGAACAGGTTTACTTCTGGGTTTGCCGCATGCGCAGAAGCACTGAACCGTGCTTCGTGCATGCGCAGAGCGGCGTTTTGTCGAGCATCCCTTTCGTCGAGTGTCTGGGGCTCCGGAACGGATTCTGGATGCAAAAGGAGGTACGACTGTAATATAAAAACACAGTGAGACATCAAACATTAAAAACTTCCTTATACAGGGCTGCCTTTAAATGTCTTCGGAAAGTCGTGTAATTGTTAATTCTTTGACATCTGATGGGAGGGCATTTCACGGCCTATTGTACCCAAATATAAATCATATCAATTTCTTTTTTTATTTATAAAAAAGATTTCTTATGTGACCTACACCATAACATCCTAGGGAGGGTTGTGACAATATAATACGCTATAAAACGAGACAAAACAGTCACGATTCTAAAAACAAGCAAAACTCTTCCAACCGGAATGGGATAGTATAGACTGTGGGTCCTACAAAACAAAGCGAAGGGTAGAGATATGTCTTGTGCATCCTCTGAAAACTGTACAATGAAGATGCTAGATGCACCTGTATGGGTATGAGTTCCACACAGGGATTTGTGAGGCAGACTGTTAGATATTTGGGGTTAAGCCATTTAGGGTTTTAAGCTCTCATGTGAACACCTTGAATTGGGCCCATAAGCAAACTGACAACCATTGCAGCTGTTTTAAACCATGAGTTATATGAGCTATAAATGGAACCCAAAGAAGTCAACCTTTCTGAATCTCCTTCAAGGGCAGCTCCGCCCACTTTTGCTTCTGGCTACGCTGTCACTGGCATGTGGCCCTCAAAGTGCTGCCTGGAATTGAATGCGGCCCTCACGTTAGAGAAAAGCTTCCCCACACCCCTGTGTTACATGATGAGAATCTCCCAGGGCGGATTCCAAAACTTCAAAAAGATACATTGGATTTTTCTTCTTAGTAGGGAAATTTCCAGGCAGAAAACCATATTTTTAAAGGGCTTTTGTTTCTGGAAATGAGGAGGACTGCTAGCTTTTTATTAAATCTCCATCTGTAGTACGCTTCTGTTGAGCTGTAGATTTCTTTCCTTCAGAAATCCTGGCTATGCACAACCAACACATTATTTAACTGCAAGTGTTTCTTTCACAACTTATTTCTAGCCCTTTTGAAACTTTTAATCTTCAGGGTTTTTTTTTAATGTGAAGGAAAAGAAAGTTGAAGCCAGATTAGGAGAGAAAGCCATCTGTCTTCAGAGGAAGTAGGCTTTATATTTACATCTGCATTTGGTAATCCTTTATCTTCAAAGAGAACAAAAGATTCTTACCTTTATCAACAGGAAAGAAATGCAAAACCCAAGCACTCAGCGACATTGTCAGCTGCAAAGTGGTATGATAATCATGTGACCAATGCAGCCAATGGAAACTTTATTCATTACAGGGAAAATGTCACTGGTCGCTAATTATAGAGTGAGGCGGCAACATATACTTTGGTTCATATAGGACGTTATTGCTGTTTTGGTTCAGGGGATAAAACTTTTCTGAAGTAATAGTGGCCTGCAAACCAGACAGAATTATACCTTTTATATAAGTTTGTCCACTGATTAATATTTTTCTTAGGAAACTAACCATTCAACTAAACAAACAAACAAACCCCAACCCTGTATGTGCAGTGTACCTCAAACTATTATTACTTGTTATTACTGCTGTGGAGAAAAATACCTCACAGCCTAAATCTTGCCACTGTTTGAGACTTGGAAGATGTTCTCTGATTAAGGATGTGTCCAGATTGCTGAGTTCCAGAAACAGCAAGATTCTCTGAATGCGCTTATCATCAGGTTAAATCAGTAATAAATATGCCCAAGGTCCTGAGGGTTGCCAACTTTTCCTTCTTGTAGGGCTGCTATGCCTTTAGCAGTGACCCGATAAGGAGAAATTAGCAGGTGGAGCTTTTCCTGATATGGAGATGGAAGTGATACGAAAAGGTTCGCCCACCTTTCTTCATGTCGCGTCACTGCTAAGGGCACAGGAGCCCTGCCAAAAATAAAAACAAATTGGTAAGCCTTTTGGAAGGTCTTCCATATTTTCCAGTGATACCAACTATTATGGCCTGAGTAGCTTTCTTGAAGATCTGAACCGCATAGTGATGGAGTGCTGGTGGAAAGAGATGGGGCACCAAAAGACAAAAAAGATAGCGATGAAACTTTTAGGATGGTGAGTTTCAACTTCCCCTCTAACTTCAGGCTGCATGTCCTTGCTATTCAAACGTGTTTGACACATTAGCTTGTCAGCTTCACCTCTTTGCCGCAGGGGATTTGTGAAATTAATGCATATGTAGTACAGCAACAGAATTTTGCTGTATTGATTGGGAGAAGGGAATTACACGAAGGTGCTTGCAGGAAACATGCAAATACTATGCTTCTAGGAAGTGCCAGCTGTTTATCTATTGGTAATATTCCTAATATAAATCATGCCCTAACTTTCTTACCCTCAGTGAGATCTACCACATGGAAGAAAACGAATGCCCATCATTTCAGTTCTACCCAGGCACCATGCAATAGGGCATTTATGGCCCCTTGTGCCTTACTTTATCAGCACTTTTTAAGACAGAAAAGTGTGTGCGTGCATTTTTATCAGTAAGAAATTTGTTGTTTAGTCATTTAGTCGTGTCCGACTCTTCGTGACCCCATGGACCAGAGCACGCCAGGCACTCCTGTCTTCCACTGCCTCCCGCAGTTTGGTCAAACTCATGCTGGTAGCTTTGAGAACACTGTCCAACCATCTCATCCTCTGTCGTCCCCTTCTCCTTGTGCCCTCCATCTTTCCCAACATCAGGGTCTTTTCCAGGGAGTCTTCTCTTCTCATGATGTGGCCAAAGTATTGGAGCCTCAGCTTCAGGATCTGTCCTTCCAGTGAGCACTCAGGGCTGATTTCCTTAAGAATGGATAGGTTTGATCTTCTTGCAGTCCATGGGACTCTCAAGAGTCTCCTCCAGCACCATAATTCAAAAGCATCAATTCTTCGGCCATCAGCCTTCTTTATGGTCCAGCTCTCACTTCCGTACATCACTACTGGGAAAACCATAGCTTTAACTATATGGACCTTTGTTGACAAGGTGATGTCTCTGCTTTTTAGGATGCTGTCTAGCATCCTAATTGGTAAGAAATAAACCCGCCATTCACAAAACTGGAGAGCAACAGACCCTACAAGCACTGGCGGAGGAAGGGAGTGCAGTGGGTGTGGTCTGCCCCAGGTGTCATCCCTGGGGGGGGACATTGCGCCCCCCCCGCACCCTGGGATACTCGCCCCACCCCCATGGGCAGCTATCCCTGCCCCCGGGTGCTGGAGCAGCTAGCTCCGCCTCTGCCTACAAGGGATTCCTGTCACATCACAGCTTCTAGATTGGGGGATTCTCAAACTTGTCCCAGAGAACTTTTCCCAAGAGGGAAAAAGATAGCAAATTTTGACAGGCTGTGTAACCAGCAATACCTTTTTATCGTCAGGCTAGGGAAAGGACGTTAAAGAAAAATGCAGGAAGCAGGGCCACATGAAAATCACAGAATACTTTATAGCAGCTATAAAATTTTATTTCTATCATTTAAAAAACATGGGAGGGGTCTTGTAATGCACCAATAAGTCATTTTTATGTCATGTAAAGTGCAGTCCTGCTCTGGTACTCTGATAAATGTGGTGTGTGAACCCTTTATGTATGTATTTGTTTATTTATCACTTAATGCCAAAATGGGCTTCTAAGCAGTTTACAAGTATAAAAATGAATTACGCAAGCACCCATAGTTAAAATGTGCAATAAAGCATCTGTAGAAATATTCATAATTAAAATAATCAAGAACACAACCCCATTAGAAAAACACAGCAGTTACGACAGGAGACTCTGATCAAGATGTGGGACTCAGACCATGGGGTGGCTGTGGACACTTTTGGCTATGCACACCCCTTACATACAGCCCCCAACTATCTCTCCAGATCAAATTTCTGCAAATCCTTGATGTGCTGGTTTTCCATTGATGGCCCAATGGTGGACCATTGTCCTAACTGAACATTATATCATATTTGTTCCTCTTTGTCCTGCCCCCCCCCCCTCAGACCAAAAGAAAACCCACCCAGATGCTATTCTGGGCTACATTTCCTGCTGCTGGGGCTGTCCCTTTCACCTGGTTATGCTGAGGTGGCACAGTGGCAGCATCCAATGGCTGACTCCGGTTGATCAGAAGTTATTTATTAGCAGCTAAGACTTTAGCTAATCATCTGAATCAGTAAAATTCCAAAATCCATCACAGGACAACCACTTTATTGGGCCACCCAATATTTTTTTAAAAAATTAAATGCATACATTAAATTAATGCCACAAAATAGTGAGCAAGCTTTTGGGTTCTCCATAACTCTTCATCAGGCTATATATTTTTTAAAAGCAGATGGTGGGAAGTTGGGGATGGGGAGGGGAATATAGGCTGATGTTGAAGTCACACAGTCTGCATTTCGTGATGGTCTTACAATGGAGTGTAGTGGGAGGCAGCAGACAATTAGATTAGGCTCTACGATGTGCTATGCAAGTTTCAGGTTGCACTTGAATCAGTAAGGTAAAAAGTAAACTTCTGCTGTTAAAATTTTGCAAGCTCTGAAGTTTCAGGCCCTGGCTATTGTGAAACTGAAGTTGTTTCTCTTTATGTGCTGGCTACCTCAGCCTTCTCATTAGCCCGAAAGACCAGTCTGTTGACACTTGTCAGGGTTAGAGCAATGAACTGGGTCTTTGTACCTGGCAGAAGTGGGCAGATATATGAAATATGAAAATTTTAATCCCATTGCCTAGTATGACAGCTTTGGCTCAGCTGCAGTACTTTGTAGAGTTGTTCTTATCAATCAAATGGAGTGTTAATATGTGCTGACACGTCCAAAAAGAAATTCAGAATGCTAATCTTCAGATCTCCTCTGCATTTGTGCTCAGATGCTCAACCGCACTGTTACAGAGGTAGAAAAAGAGAGAGGGGGAGGGGGAAAGGACTCACACCTCATCTTTATTTTCATTGTGAAAAGGGCAAAGGTATTCCATTATTGTTCTAAGTGAATTTCCCTTTACCAAGGGAATCGTTAGATTTACCTCCACTCTAGATCCCACTCTTTCTCTTGGTTTAGTTGCCAAATTAACCTTTGTATCACCTGGTTTCCTTTCACACTGCTTTTCAATTTAGGCCCCAAATTGTTCAGGCACACAAGTAATTGTCCTCCTCTTCTTGCCCCCTTTTGCCAAGGTAAGTCATTTGATCTCCTCCAATAGCAATGTGTGAGGTTAGTCCTTGCTATTCCAAGACCATATGTCATCCTGAGGCTTTTTCTGTCTGGAGTATCTTCAGCAATTAACAGCTTGTGGAACCACAATGCCTTCTTGGAAATTCATTTAAATTACTAGCACTAATTAGTATTAATATCGCAATTTATCATCTGATATATTTTAAATATTGGCTTGTGGGAAATGACAGGCTAATTTAATACAAACCCAACTGTGTAAAGAAAGAATGCTGATATCGGGTGGCTATTCCCTTCCCAGCCCAGCAAATATGGTGTTTTCATCAAATTTGAATGTCCTATTCCTATTCCAAAATTCCTTACTTGCCTAGGTCTTCATAGTCCTTCTCATATTGCTGATGTTGTCTTCATCCTAAAACAACGAAGCTTAGCTTTTATTATTGCATTTTTAAAAAAGCCTTCCCTTCCTCCAAGGAGTTTAGGGTGGTATGTATGGCCCCTCTGCATATTTTTATTATCAAAGAATCCTGTGAGGTAGGTTAGGCTGAAGGATAGACAACTGACTCATGGCCAGCCAGTGAGCTCCATGTTGGAGAGGGAGAACTGAACTTGTGTCTCTTCTCCTGGTCCAGCAGTCAATCACCACACCCTACTGGCTTTCGACTATGAAAGGAAGAAAGCCTAAATTATCTTAAACTGTTGAAGAATGTGTAAATTGTCCAGGGTGAAAACCACCAAGCAGCTGAAAAATAACACACAATAAATAACAGCTTCCGCTGATGCTGTTATTATTGATGAATGGCATGCATGCCCCCCCCCCCCATCTCTCTCAGCAAACATAGCTACAACCAGCAGGGCAAAATTTCATGAATTGGAAGTATCTGAGCCAGAATTGTTTTCCTTAGAAGTGAGACAAAAGCACCCCCCCAAACATTGGATTGATACCTCTGGAACCACAAAATCATAGAGTTGGAATGGACCCGAAGAGTCATCTAGTATAATCTCCTGTGGTGCAGGAATCACAGCTAAAGATTGGCAGATGGCCATCCTGTTAGAATTCCTGCTGCATGATTGCAGTCATGGGATTTTTGTCTATCACATGACGGTATATGTTTTGACTCCACAGAGTGGGAAGTGACGGAGACAGGATGTTTGTGCTACTGTGTTCCCTGAAGTGGGACTATTGTTCTTTGTTCTTTCTCTTTGCTGTCTGATGCTAGAGAGAGAGAGGGAGCCATGTTGCAGTGCTCCATGTGTGTTCATATGTAAATAAAGTTGATTAGCCAAAATGCTGAGTTGCTGAGGTCTGTTATGCAAGTTGTGCAAATTCTGTGGATCCCTAAATGTGCCGATGTCTGTTGGCATCGGTCGCTGTGATGTTCAGGCTGAAGAAAGCTTTTGAAGCTCCCAAACGATCAACCAGGAGGGAGGGAACATGCCAGTTGGGCATGTGTCTCTGCCAGGGTCCTACTCAAGTGTAGGCAGAGCTCCTGACACATCCAACCTCTGTTTAAAAACCTCCAATGAAGGAAAGTCCACCACCTTCCGAGGGGGCCTGTTCCACTGTCACACAGCTCTTACCGTCAGAAAGTTTCCCCCAATGTTTAGTCAGAATCTCCTTTCTTGTAGGCTGCATGAACACCATACACTTAAAGCACATTTCCCCATCCCAAAGAATCCTCAGAATTTTAGCTCTATGAAGTGTAAACTAGAGAACCCAACTTGAGCACCAACAATTGCCTTCATAGTCAGACTGAGACTTGCATCGTTTTGGTGATTGAACCTCTCAGCCCAGACCAAATCAACGCCTGAACACAGGTAACCACTCACTCACTCACTCACTCACTCACTCACTCACTCTCTTTTGTATCCTTGCTTCTGCTATTCCTTCCCTCCTTCTCACTGTCTGAATTTAGACTGAAGCAAAGACTTTCTTTTGCCTTTGTGATCTTGTAAAACTCAATATATTATTATTATTTATTGAATTTATATACCACCCTATACCCGGAGGTCTCAAGGCAGTTCACATAAAAAGATCACAGTATAGAAAATAAAAATAAAAACAATAACCCAATAATACCCCCACCCCAAGAGCCACATTTTAAAAGGGTATGGGATGTTGATCAGGTCAACCAAAGGCCTGGTTAAAATGGAACCTTTTTGCCTAGTGCCAAAAGGTGTATAATGAAGGCGCCAGGTGAACTTCCCTCTGTTGCTACCCTCTGGACCTCTCAAGGAGGTGGCACACAAAGGAGGGCCTCAGAAAATGATCTCAGGGTCCAGGTAGGTTCATATGGAAAGAGGCGGTCCTTGAGGTATTGCGGTCCTGAGCTGTTTAAGGCTTTATAGGTCAAAACCAGCACTTTGAATTGTACACTGACAGCATTACATCAGTTGTAAGCATTGTGCTGTTGAGGACACTTCCTCAACTAGTTTCACAAAGTGACATTTTCCAGCCAAGAAAGGTACCATATCCCACTCCCATCTGGCTGTGAAGAAGGAAAGAATGACTGTTTTATCTGAGATACGTGTTTATCAGATTGGGAAGGGAGTGAACATGGGATTATTCAGTTCTGGACCTGAAGAATTCTGGATCAGGTCCAGTGGTTCTTCTGCTCCTATTTAAGAGGTGCTTGTGGCTGTTTGGAACAGAATGCCTGACGTTGAATACCCTCAAATGGTGTTGTTGTTGTTTAGTCGTCTTAATTGGGTTTGGCTCTCCGTGACCCCTTGAACCAGAGCATGCCTTGGAGACTCTGACTTTCTTCTCAAAGCTTCTCCTTTTTTATGTCCATGGAGTTTTCTTGGCAAAATACTGGAGTGGCTTGCCAGTTCCTTCTCCAGGTGGATCACATTTAGTCTAAACTCTTGGCTATGACCTGTCCATCTTGGGTGGCCCTGCACGGCATAACTCATAGCTTCTTGGAGTTCTTCAAGCCCCTTCACCACGACAAGGCAGTGATCCATGAAGGGGTCAAATGGTGTAGAGGAGTGTGATTGCAGCCATAGGAGTATTTCTCAACCCTCCTTAAGTCCAGTTTGATATCCACCCCCTTTTAATTTTTTTTTTGAGGGACAGCTGGTGCAGAACTAGGTTAGGTCTCTTACGCCGAAAGTATCTTGCTAGCTGCAGTACAGAGGGCAGGCAAAGGCTAAGGAACTCACACTAATGTCACGAACTGTGTCATTATTGCCTGCAGATAATTAAAATGGATTTTCAGGAGCAAATGCTCCCTGCACTGTATGTTAACACTTCACATTTCCTTTCATCAAGCCTCCATATCTTAATCCTCTGGAAATGGCTTGGCATCACTTAAAACACCATCAGAGAGCAAAAGCAAAGCTATTAAGACAGAGCTGGTTTTGACATTAAACCACTGCTGGCTTAATATACTGACCTTTGTTTAGAGTCGCAAATGTATGAGTCATGTCTGCAGTCTTGCCCATGATACTAAAAATGAATGGAATTGCGGGGCCATTCATGGAAGAAATTTCTTATGTTTAAACATGCAATATATTGCCAAAGGACTTAAAGACCCGGGATGTTACAATAACATCCCCTATCACCAAGTGACACTGGCATTCTATAAAAATTATTTACAACCTGATAGAGGCAAATGACTGGTAGGAGCAGTTACCAAAGGCTTTTAGAGGCAGCCTGCACCTCTCCATGATAGTTCTGGACAAGCCTCCCTTTCACACACAGTTTATGAAATATAATATAAAGGCCACTTTTCTGTACCCTCAGCAGAGAATGGGGAGAAAAGCCTGGGCTATGAACATTCACTCATCCATCCATCCATCCATCCATTCTTTGAAAGAGTTGGCATGATCAAGAGTCAAATTTAAATGTTAAAAGTTAGGAGGCAGATACCTTAAATATCACAGCTAGCTTAAAACTGTGATCCATAAAAGTATGAGGATTCATTTAATTTCCTTTCTCAGTTTTAGAACCTATAACCATATCATTCTGAAGGTTTGCTACATTTAACCAGCTGAATAGATAGCATTTTTGCTATATGTTATCTGTCAAGATGTGACCAGCCCTGGTGTAATTCTGGATTTCATATAATCTTAGATGTGGCACATGCTAATTTGATACATTTCAGAACATTCTCAAACTAGAGCATCAAGCAGCCTGATAAGCCTATCTAATATTAGACCAGTTACCAAGGAACAGCTTTTGAGACATCAATGAATCTGCAGTTGAAGGAAGAGCTCCAGGAAGGGCCATCCACATCTCTTCTGCAATAAGAAGACAGATGTGTACAAGTGCTTGCTGTGGGATCATTTACTATCTAGCCTGCTCTTATTTGACTGGCAAAGCATCTTAATGTCTAGGTAAATCCATCTAGTTAAGCTACTGCAAATCTGCTTTGCATATTCACCTGCACCCGTCTAACCCTTACTTGTGTAGTAGCAAATGATTCGCTGATGAAAGATGGTGCGACTTAAACATTAATGCCTCAGAATCGCATTGCCTTTTCAGAGGCTGAGAAAACCTTTTCTACAACTTTGGTTAGTTTTGAAGTGTGTGTGTGCACTTTGAAGTTATGTGTTGGGAGCATCACAGAGGTCGTTGGACAGATACCATTAATTAACTTATTTTTATTTATTTTGTATTACACTGGTACCTCGGGTTACAGACGCCTCAGGCTACAGACACTTCAGGTTACAGACTCCGCTAACCCAGAAATAATACCTCGGGTTAAGAACTTTGCTTCAGGATAAGAACAGAAATCACGCGCTGGCTGCTTGGCAGCAGTGGGAGGCCCCATTAGCTAAAGTGATACTTCAGGTTAAGAACAGTTTCAGGTTAAGAACGGACCTCCGGAACGAATTAAGTTCTTAACCCGAGGTACCACTGTATTGTATGTAAATTTACTTTCTATTTTTTTTAAAATGATATTTATTACTTTCCAACAATTTAAACATACATAGAAAAAGAAAATAAACAATACAATACAATACAAAAACAATACCTAACACTAAACTAACAAAAACAATTTAAACTAAGAGAACAAAACAAAAACAATTTAAACTAAGAAAACAAAACAAAAACAATTTAAAACACATCAAATAATTTCATTCTTTCATTCACTTATTTCCATGACCTCCTCACACCTCCCTTTTTGTATACCACTTCTATTTAGTTGTTTCAGCAATTCCTTTCCATCTTCCTCTGCTTTCCATCCTATAATTATCTTAACACATTTTAATCTTATTTTTCCCTTTAATTCTCTATTAATCTATTTATACTTAATTCCTTATAACATTTCTACTGAAGCCATATAACTTCATTCCAACATTTTTCTAACATTCATTAATTTTACAATATTTCTGTAAATAGTCTTTAAACTTTTTCCAATCTTCTTCCACCGACTCTTCTCCCTGGTCTCGGATTCTGCCAGTCATTTCCGCCAATTCCATGTAGTCCATCAACTTCATCTGCCATTCTTCCCGGGTAGGTAAATCTTGTGTCTTCCAATACTTCACGATGAGTATTCTTGCTGCTGTTGTAGCATACATAAAGAAAGTTCTATCCTTCTTTGGCACCAATTGGCCGACCATGCCCAGGAGAAAGGCCTCTGGTTTCTTCAGAAAGGTATATTTAAATACCTTTTTCATTTCATTATAAATCATCTCCCAGAATGTCTTAATCCTTGGGCATGTCCACCAAAGGTGAAAGAATGTGCCTTCAGTCTCATTACATTTCCAACATTTATTTTCGGGCAAATGGTAAATTTTTGCAAGCTTGACTGGTGTCATGTACCACCTATAAATCATTTTCATTAAGTTTTCTCTTAGGGCATTACATGCCGTAAATTTCATACCTGTGGTCCATAACTGTTCCCAGTCGGCCATCATTATATTATGTCCGACATCTTGTGCCTGTAAATTTACTTTCTAGAATATCTTTTTTTACACATGCACAACCCATCATGATTTCTAACTGGTGTTAATGGAAGTCAGTTGGCTCCACCTCTTCATTCTCCACCCCCATTAAAAATAGTAGAGAATTTAACATTTAAAGTGCTAAACCCAATCCTCCTGCTATCAATTTCCTATGTACAGCCTCTGCTTACCCTGGGCTGTGGGTTTTTTTTTACAAAGTGCATTTTCCCCTAGGAAGACAAAAGTATTTCCACAGTGTTCCCAGTAAACTCTGTCCATTTTGCCCTAGGGGGCAAATAGAAGCTCCAGGATGTATTTGATTCAGATAGGAAATAGGGTCTTCAGAGAAAGTGTTAACCCCTTCCTTCAATGGCACAGGCCCCCTGAAGCTGCATTTTACCTTTAAAAAAATAACCAGTTGGATACCTGATCATGGATCACCACTTTCTAGCTTGGCCCTGTCTGGATCTTAATCTAGATTTGCTTCTTATCACAAATAGCACTACATCGTCAGACAATTCCCTGGATATCACAGGAGCAACACTCAGTTCCCTTTCAGACCTTTTGAAGACTTTCCATTGTCTCCTGCTGCCTTGGTCCATGCTTGGCAACAGCACAGTATACAAAAGCCAGGTCACAGTGGCTGAATGTTCACTGTGATGTCACAAAGTCCTGCCACTTGGCAACCAGACCTAAAGCCAGAGTTTCAGAACAGCCAGATAGCCAGAGAGACTATCCATTGCCTATCCTTGGTATCTTAACTGACTGAGCTCCATTGCTAATACTCTAAAAGGCTCATTTTTAAAGGGATGAATACAGCTTCTTCAAATAAATTCCTACTGTATTTGAATTAAAAGAGGCTATTTATTTGATTTACAAGGAAACAGAGGAGACATATGTAGCCATGAAGACTCAAGGACAGCCCAGACTTCAAAAGCTCACATACTCAGGCACTTTTTCTACTAGCACCGTCTGTGAACAGTTTCTCTAGCAGATGAATTAAAAGCAGCCGACTTATTTGTACATGCCAAGGCCTGGAATTTTGAGTAAGAAGTCTGAAAGGTGAATCTTCCAAGTATGGCTTACATGTCGGGATGTTACCAAGTATGTGTGGTCTTTTGTTTTAATGAATAACTTTATTCAGTTCTCGGTTCACTGTTTGTGTCTGAGACACTGATGGGCATGTGTGGTCAGGAAATAGATTTCTCAGTAACATAGCTGACTCTGGATGTGCTACCGCAAGACGTTTGATGGGACTGCCTCTCTATATGGCTTATTTTTGTAATTATATAGTATCATCAGTGTGGGTGGCATTTCACAAGAGGACAGGGCCCTGACCCAAGGAACTTGCAGTCTCTAACATTTGACGCAGGAGAGATAACAGAGGACAGGAAGGAAAATAGAGGCAGGAAGAGACAGAGGAAGAACATTCATTTATTTCAGTTACATGTGCCTGGGCTTAGTTACAGTAGGGGATGCCGACATAAAAAAGCAGTGTGTAATGTATTGATCTTAGCTATCACATTCACCATACCAAAGCAAGTTCAAGAGTCATCTAAATACCTGCTTGTTATTAATGACTAGGAGTTGCACCCCTGCTCACAAGCCCCCCTGTCTTTCCCTCCACATTTTTAAATTATTATTTCTAATTATTATTTCCATTTTATTACAAATTGAACTGAATTACTTTAATTTAATACAATTTCTTAAAATCAGGTTTCCCGCTCCCATTGCTATCATATGTCCAAAGATATTCCCCCATAGCTGCTTCCTTTCTTATTTAGTCTCCAGTTGACTTCCTTCACTTGCCATTAAGCCATTCTTCCAGCTGTCTGCCTTTTCACCTTACAAACAGCTACCTTGGTTTCATCTTATATGTATATAATCTATTTCATCTACATTTTTATTCCAGACCTGGTGTGTTGAAAGAGTTCAGTTATTTCTCTCGTTGTTCAGTTCTTTGCAGTGTTTATCTGGGTGGCACAAGATCACATTCCATTCCATTCAGTTGTTATCAAACTAATATGTGAACCTCGGCCATAAATAACTTGCAGAGTGAACTTTCCAGACTACCGCCATTAAATTCCCCTTTGCAATTCTTTCTCGGCACACAACACACAACAATTCCCCCCCCCCCCCAGATTCAGCCTCTCTTCAACAACTGTCCAGCTGTGGGTCATTTCTTTTTCCCCACTACAATCCTCAACAACACACCCCATCCAGAGGTGGTTGTAAAAAATAATCAATTCACCCTTGGTTGAGGGGGTGGGGCAAAGCAAAACTTTATTAAATAACTTGTAGATCATAAATCAAAGGCCCATCCCTTTTTCGAAATATAAAACTGAGTAGCAACTACACATGTCTCTTTGTTATGTAGAGGAGGACAGGATAAAAAAAAAGACTATTCGAAACCATAAGAAAGCGCAAAGCACTTTGTCTTCCCCCTTCCTTTCATAGCTGTTGTGGGGATTCACAGAAAACCATTCAAATACCTTCAGAAAACCAGTCCCAGTTCTTTCAGCAGCTGATTGATTGAAGCCTATTTGCATATGATGCTTCAGGAGCACGTCTTTATTAATGCCAGTTATCCAGATTGAGGAGGGACCTGCTACAAATCAGGCTGGTAATGGAGGCTCGTCCATGGCAGTGGCACACTCCCAGATCACTCCCGTTCTGCCTTCCAAGTTGGCAGACACAGGATTGCATGTCACTGTGCGATGCAGTGAACTTCCCAGACCCCACTGGAAAGCATCAGAAAGATTAATGCCTCATTTCCTTCCTTCTCCCTGCCTGAACTTCTTTGCAATCCCTGTATGGCTATGAAGAACCACCACCATTGACTCACGGGCATGGCCGGAAACTGTCATTCCCTCCCCATTTACCCCTAGAGCTTCCCCTTCACACCCCATGCAACTACTAAAGTCACTTTTCTTGACCTCTTGGTTCCGCCCCCCATGGGAATCCAAGACTGTGGTGAGGCACTACAAATCCTCCAATGGGGGCTGTGATCTGACGCAGATCCAGACTTCTGATGTGGCACTACAGATCCAATGGGGGCTGCATGATGACAGCCTTACATTTGTATGTACAGTGGTACCTCGGGTTAAGAACTTAATTCGTTTTGGAGGTCTGTTCTTAACCTGAAACTGTTTTTAACCTGAGGCACCACTTTAGCTAATGGGGCCTCCCGCTGCCACCACCGCGCGATTTCTGTTCTCATCTTGAAGCAAAGTTCTTAACCCGAGGTACTATTTCTGGGTTAGTGGAGTCTGTAACCTGAAGCGTCTGTAACCCGAGGTACCACTGTACATAGGAAGAAATGTCTTGACAAAATTGCATATGACAGCAAAGCAGACAAGTCAGGCATGTGCAAAGGGGCTCCACGTTTGCTGTTGCCGTTTAGGAAAAGCAATACTTCTCATAGGTGTGTTGCTGTATAAAAAGAAAGGAACACAAAGTGATTATGAGAAGTTTTGCTTTTTCCAGATGGTAATGGCAAAACACTGCACTGTTTGAGGCTGCAATCTTTTACACCTTTGAGCTCCTTGGGACTGAGTAGATATGCATAAGATTATGCTCTAAACTCTAAGCGTATGCATATGTCTTTGAAAGCTTACCTTGCTGAACTCAGTGGGACTTACTCAAGTAAACAGGGATTGGATCAGGTTTTTAATTCAGTATACAATACAGTTGTACTTAACCGCAATATGAGGATAATACTAACCAACCTGTCTAACGATCATTGAGATAAAGCATATGAAATATGTTGAACATTCAAAAAGCACTATTTACACATTAGGGATTATTATTGCTGCTGCTATTATTATTATTATTAGGATTCAACCTGATCAATTCACATTGGCTTTACCACATCACAGAATTGAGCTGTACATGAAGAACGCAACACAAAATAGTAGCTCAGTAGCTCTTCTAAGTTTTATTACCAAATTACATTGCTAATTCTTCCATAGTGTCTTAACAGCTGTTTAATTTCCTAGGGAAAGTGTGAAATCCTTCTCTGGTGACTGATTTAAAAGTCTCACTCATGTCATAGATGTTTGAAAAGCAGATTTGTTTGCTTATTTAACTGTAAACATTGGCATATGTCAGGGTTTATGTACAGTAAAAATGGAAATGTTTTCAGGATGCAATCCTGTACAAAACATACTCAGCTCCCAGTGATTTCCCTAGTCTTTAAGGCTACCATTCTCTGCTCACTTACCTGGAAGTAAGTCCCTTTGAACTCAGTTTAGCTCACCTCTGAGTAGACACATAACGGATTGCACAGTTTGGCATTCTCACTTCTGCACTGGTTTTCCTGAGGGCTTGTTCTCTTTTTCCAGGAACTGAACATTCTAGATGAAAACAACCACTCTGAGTTGCAAAATCACGCTCCCTTTTAGGAAGGGACGGATTACAAAAAGATGAGAAGCGATCCACCGAGTTGGACAAAGG
Organism: Podarcis pityusensis; assembly: GCF_964106645.2. Taxonomy (NCBI): domain Eukaryota; kingdom Metazoa; phylum Chordata; class Lepidosauria; order Squamata; family Lacertidae; genus Podarcis; species Podarcis pityusensis. Next base: position 36,629,146 of record NC_138032.1, read on the forward strand.
CCACTTAGGGGGCAGAACCAACCACCACCACCCTGCACAGACCACCTCATGCAATCTGATTAATGTGCTGTGATCTATTGCAGAAGGTGCATTCTAACTAAACAGCCGCAGATGATGGAAGCAAGTGGTGCAAGCCTTGTGTGGCAAGGAAAGAGCTCCACACTAACTAGTGAAATGCTTACATTGGGGTTGGGGAACCTTTTTGGCTCCCTGGGTCAGATCCTTACCAGGATCTGTTCTGTAGACCCAATTTGACAAGTGAGTGGGGGGCCACCTACCTTTCAATCACATAGCATCATTATGATGGTGCATGAGTGATATGATTGGCCATCCCTCCCATCAAAATTCATTGCAGGGGTTCCCAAGTGCCTGCTGCTGAGGGAGGCCAGAAAGTTGTCTCCATTGTAACAGGCTTCTTTCTCTCACTTCCTGCAGCAGTGGCAACAGTGGTGAGAGGAAAACAAAGAGGAAACTGAGAATTGAGCCCCCCCCCCACTTGTCAGAGGTGCAAAGTCCACCCCCCATGCTTATCCTTTCAACCAGTGACATCAGAGTTTGAAAGGAGGAATTCGGGAAAGGGCTTTGCAATCCTCCCCCTCCTTTGCACCTCTGATTGTCTCTGCATAAGGCAAATGCTGATTCCCGATAAAATCAGGATTTTGGAGTTTTTAAAGCGTATTAAAAACGCCTTCATTATTTAGGTGCCAGCCAAAAACGTTCCTTTTTATCCAGGCCTTTGGTTTATCTGTTTGACATCATATACCCTTTTAAAACATGGCTCTTTTTGGGGGGTGTTATTGGGTTATTGCTCTTATTTTGATTTTATATATTGTGATCTTTTCTGTGAACTGCCCTGAGACCTCCGGGTATAGGGCAGTATGTGAATTCAATCAATCAATCAATCAATCAATCAATCAATCAATATTTATTAATTAAAAATATAAATTTTCATGTGCTAAAAGATCATTATGTTTAGCACCAAAAATACTCAGGACAAACATAGAGGGAAGGCTTTAGACAGAACACAACCAAGAGAATGCTTCTTTAGTATATCTGGTTAAATATTTGTGAACATACAGTATATATTCCAATGTTTAGGTCCTTGCAAAGTTCTATGAAAATTTTATGACTGGGAACAGTATATTATTATTTCTTGCCGCTGCACTTGGTGGCCCTTAGATGACAAGTACTGTATAGTGCAAATGATTGTTTTTATTATCTCGGTTGCTTTACTGCAGCCAGCAAGGGGCTATCATTATCGTGATTTGTAAGAACAAACAATATTTCTCGCAAAATAGGTGAGTCACTCATGGGCCATACCTGCAGTCCTGTAATCACAAAAGAGCTATTTTCTTCTACTGCAGAAAGGAAAACCTGTGAAAATCATTGCTGTCGACTTTTGCTATAAAGTTTGGCTTCTCTCAAAATGATTTATTAAGTGAAAATTTGTGATAACCCAGCGACTCTTGAATCAGTACAAGGCTTTGATTCTGGCAGGCAGCTCAGCCCTTCAAAAAGGATGGGGGCATCACATATATGCACCCTCCAAGATGATAATACCCTGGCAGGACAAACCTGATATTCCACCATCCTCTCTTCATCTTCTTGATGAGGAAAACGTGAATGGAGCCAAAACCTCTTTTCCCCCTTGTCCATTTTTATTAACATTGCCAAGACTGAATCTTGGGGATTTAGCCTTGAATCAGGACGACTTGGCTACAGCACTCCAGAATCAGTTGTAGTAGCAAAGAGACCAAAGCCCAAAGGACTACCATTAGTAGCCACTGGAACCGAAGCCAGGAACACTCCACTCTGTGCATGTGATGAGCCACCAGAACTGCATTTTAGAGCATATCTCTGTGTTCTTAGGCTTTGGATTGGCCTTGCTTACACAGGCTGACTTTTGGACCCCTTGAGGCACAGAGAGTGAGAAAGGACTTCTTCTTTGGGCTGTGCTTGGACAATAATAATCTTCCTAGCTCCGGTGTGTTTCAATTTGTCCCTCAGCTCTGGCTCTGGTTCTTGGTCTCAACTTCCTAGCTTGTCTCCTGCCCCAGCTCTGACCTCCTGGTGCAATTCCTGTTTTCCAACTTCTGGATGGCTCCACTTTGACACCAGCGGATTAAGCCCTGTGGCACATGGAGTTTCATGGACAAAAGGAGATTTACTTGTCTTTTCCTTCCAACTGTGTATGCTCTTGGTACTTGCCAAGTTTCCCCAGAAACTCAAGGCAGCATCAAAAACACCCTCCAATTCCCCCCCCCCCAGCTTTCCCCCCTCAGCTGGAACTCTCTGGAACTGAGTTCTGGAACCTCTTGGGTGGGAACAAGGGAGCATGGTGAGTTCTGGCACCTCTTTTTCTAGAAGAATAGCTCTGCTCCAATGGAATGCTGGGAGCAATTGTCAGAAAAAATGGAGAAATGGTGAGTGCGCACAAACGCTTGCACGTACCTAAAGAGACTCTTTCGACTGTACACAATATAGGTCCACGTTAGGAAATCTATGTGTCTTACAGTCTGTTGCAAAATGACACACAGCTTGTGGATCAGGCATGTCAGATTTATTATAAAATGCCCACTGTGACTAAATGGATCTTATGCTTATGCAGTTATTCATCCCTGTGCCGCTGTTTAGCTGCGGTGAAGCCATCTTTGACTGTACCTAAAAGCCTTTCCTTTGAAGCATATGTCAGCCAGGAGATAAGCTGTCAGACTGAAACAAGTTGTGGCATTAAGCAAGGAAATATGCTATATTAAGAAATAGGATAATCTGTGTTTTAATCTTGAATCTCTCTTGACCAAAGGGGAGCCATGATTTCTGTTCTGTATCGCTTGAAAGTATCTCTTTGTTCTCCCTGACCTGTTCCTGGCAGGCCAAATTGTGCCAGCTACAACTGCCGTTTGTTTGTGAAGGTCTTTTCCCTGATCAAAGCCCTCTGTTCTTGCAGATAAAATGTCTGCTGAATTCCTTTCTTCTTCACCAGATGATGGTCCATCAAGCCTTAAGAACTGCGGGTTCATTTGCTGGTTGCGGGCAGATAACCTCCTATAGGGAGGGATGTCTCTTTCTTGCTACCTTATCTGAACTCCATTGTTGTGCTACTATGAATAGCTAATGCCATTTGGTACCCACATGGTCTCCAGGCAGGGAAATTGCTATGATATGTCCAAATTGCATGGGTAGGTTAAGGACATCTCTCTCAGACTGTGATTACACATGCATCTTTGACCATCCCAGAATCTCCTCACTGACTTCTTCATTTCTTGCACATCATAGCTATTTAGAAGTTAGGTTTTCCTCTGATTTAAACCTTTCCATGCTCCTTCCAACCATTTATTATTTATTTACTTATCTATGAGGTTTCTTATTTTTCTTAACATTTTAAAAGAAATGGTCCCATGGTGGGCTAGAACAATATAATATACATTTATGAAAACCATTGCAATTATTTAAAAAAGCCAAACCATTCCCAATGGAAGAGAACAGTAACAGCTAGTGCAAGTTATAGAACAGATGCTGTTATTTATTTTATTTCTAAATGTCAACAATTTAAGTTCTCTTCAATGTAAGCCTTGGCTTTGTTAAGTATATTGAACTCTGCTTTGGATCATCCTAAATCTTGCCCAAAGTCCTCAGCAAATCCTGTTGTTACATCTTAAATGACTACCTGAGTATCATTTTCAGGAGTGGAAGAGACCCATACGAAGAGAGACATGTATAAAATTACACATTCTGGAGAAAGTGATGACTGCACTCCCTGCTCCCATAATAACTGAATCAGGAGTCCTCCAATAAAACTGAAGGTGGAAAGATTATTTGACAGATGAAGGGAAATACTTCATCACACAGCATATAGTTGAACTATGGGATTTGTTCCCAGAAGATGTCGGAATCTCCATTTGACTGAGCCACTCCTCTGGTCGAGTCCTCCGGAATCTCCTCCGACGATGATTAACGACCTAAGCCTTTGATGAGGCTCCAGGCACATTCTCATTAAGCAGAGTATACGCAGCAGAAGGACGAGAAATATGAGCTACATTGCTAAGAGTTTTATTTCTAACTACGCAGACAGAAAAGAATATACATCCTCTCTCTGTGAAAGCAGAGAGGCAACTGGAACAAGGGAACAGGAAACCAGCAATATCAACATCCGTCTCCCATCTCCCATGAGACTTCCAACAGTCTGGAATCTCTGGAATGTAAACAGAGTCTTGTGACTCCAAGCACTGCACAGTGACACAAACAGAAACCTAACAGACATGACCACCAACTCTGGTGACTTTGAAAGAGAATTGGACCAATTTGCAGAGGATAAGGCCACAAGTGCTGCTAGTCATGACAGCTATGCTCTTTCTCCACAGCCAGAGGCTGTGGACTCAGTGTAGCTTATGGTTGCTATAAAGTCCCACAAGGACTTCACTTTAAAGCAGGGTTTCCCAAACTTGGGTCTCCTGCTGTTTTTGGACTACAGCTCCCATCATCCCTAACTAGCAGGACCAGTGGTCAGGGATGATGGGAACTGTAGTCCAAAAACCACTGGAGACCCAAGTTTGGGCAACACTGCTTTTGAGGATTAAAGCAGAGATCCTTGTGGGACAGTAATGTGATCTTAGACCACCCATATTCAGCATATGGTCTTACTGATTTTAAGTAACATCAGTATGCAGCAACAAACTTATCCAAAGGCAGGTGCAGTATTGTACTGGGTAGGTTCACAGCAAATAGCTCATTTTGCAAATGCAAGTCTGAGAGAAATAGTGGGCCTGTTAGCATCCTTTCCCCCCGCCCCTCCTCTCTGTGTGCTAATCTTCAGGGCTGGCTCACTCGCACTTTCCAAAATCACATAAAGACAGAGATGTTCAAACATGTAATTTAACGATTTTTCAAAATTATTATTATTTCTCCTGATGGCGCAGAGGAAGGATTTCTCTCTCTTTCTCCAGCCGCAGTAGCACAAGTGCAATCAAAGAATGAAATAACCAGGTGTCCTTCCTGCCTGTCCGTGTTCATAAGCAAATACCCCAGCTCTTCCTGGGCCAATGTTCAGAAATGGGTTCAGCAGAGCTTTCTGAGGACAAGCCTTCTGATGGTACTCAGACGGGATCCATAGGTGGCAAGATGGCTCCAGATTTTGAGCCATTTGTATGACAAGGGAAAGAAGTGTGGGCTTCAGATGCAACTCTGGGTTCCGCATTGGCCAGCTACTTTGATCCTGTGCCAGCCTCTTTGTTTGGGCACAAAACTGTTGATGCCCTTCTGCAAGACAAATGAAATCTTTTGATGCCAAACAGATGGTCCTTGCTCTGTGGCCACATGGTTTGGCCTGGAATGTGTTGCTTGGATTAGCTTCCCCTTCTGGGCACACGAGGGCAAAATAAACTGATGTCAAATGTTCTGGCAGTTGTAGACAACAGTAATGGCTTGCTAGGAAGCCCTCTGTATGGGGCAGGGAGACCTAACATGTATGTCAGTTGCTTCAGGTAAAGAAATCTGCTGAGGGTTCTGCTTTTGTTTCATGTTTAAATCTCTTTAAAATATATAGGAGCTACAAGTGAATACAGTGGTACCTCAGGTTACAAACACCTCGGGTTACAGACACTTCGGGTTACAGACTCCGCTAACCCAGAAGTAGTACCTCGGGTTAAGAACTTTACCTCAGGATGAGAACAGAAATTGCACGCTGGCGGCGCGGCGGCAGTGGGAGGCCCCATTAGCTAAAGTGGTACCTCAGGTTAAGAATGGACCCCTGGAACAAATTAAGTTCTTAACCAGAGGTACCACTGTATAAAACAGTGGGCTACTTTTGCAAAGAGACCAGGTTCCACTGAACTGGCTCAATCAGACCTGTGTGTCTAAAAGGACATGACTTGAACTGGGCAACCAGACAAACGTTTTTCAGCACTTTAACTCAATCACTACAGTTACTATGATACTCCCTGGGCAGAAGCACTGAGGGTCAGCTAGATTAGACAATGGCTAGTCTCCCCAAGCTGTCCTGTTCATCTCTAAGTCTGGTTGCCAAGTGGCAGGACTTTGTGACATCACTGTGAATGTTCAGCCACTGTGACACGGCTTTTATATCTTGTGTTGATGTCATGCATGGCACAAGGATCTTCTTTGGGAAAACCTATATGCATAGGTGCAGGAAGACTAGGTAGGAGCCAAGCTCAGCTCAAGCTGAAAGTTTAGAGGAACCAGGGGCAGTGGGGCAGTTGCAAGTGGAACTGAGATTTCCCTTCTTTTGTAATGTTCAAGTTCTGAACAATCTCAGTAACCTTGGTCTGACTGGTGGTGTATGCATGCAGAGGTATAGCGTGGGGGTGGGGTGCCGGGACATTTGCTCTAGGAGCATTTGTGTGTGTGTGTGTGTGTGTGTGTGTTGCTCACACTGGGACTGGTGTCACTCCAGCAGTATCTGCATCGGCAAGAGCAGGGCTGGCACATGGCGGGCTCCATTCACCCACTGGGCCCCCATGTTTGTGTACCCCAGGTACCCTGGGTGCCATGAAAACATGCTCCACTGCTGCATGCATGCATGCATGTACTTGTTTTGCTTGAAAAATAAAAAGAACAAAGCTGTTAAGGAGATAAGCAACTATGCAACCTTTAGAAGACATCTGAAGGGGATGTTTTTAATGTTTAATGTTTCATTACGCTTTTATATGTGCTGGAAGCCACCCAGAGTGGTTGGGGCAACCTAGTCAGATGGGCAGGGTACAAATAATAAAATTATTATTATTATTGAGAAATAGCAACCTTGGGGGTAGGGACCCTTTGGCCCTCCAGATATTGTTGAACTACAGCTCCCATTACCTTGATATGTTGGCTGTGGCTGATGGGAGTTTGAGTCCAACAACATTTGGAGGGCCACAAAGGAAGGGTCCAGGAGGAACCTCAGATTACAAATGAACCCCACAGAACAACAGGATGCAAGAGGCTGATAGAGACACGTTTCCTTCAGCAATGTGCCTCATGCCAATAGGTTGTCTCCCAACCAGTGTGCTTTCAGCAGGCCTTCATTTTCATGCACTCTTTTGTACATATTTGGAATCAGACTGTCACCCGTTTTCCTGACCCAAATTCTCTGCCTTCAACAGCAGCAGGTGCAGCTTGACTCAGCACAGTGGCAACGTGATGGGGGGAAAAAACCTTCTGAGTTTCTGCATGTCATGCAGCTTGTAAACGCAAAGCCTATGGTGGAATGATAGCAACCAGCTGCCTGGTGAGTGCTTAACCTTTAGTAATACATCTGCCAATGGGAGTGTTTTTCAGGGATATGCCTGTTCATTAGAATCTAGTTGGTCAACAGCCTTAGAGAAACTTCTTCCAGACGAGGTTCTGCATCACTAGGGATTATGGATGCCTGTGGCAGGTGAACTAACTCCAAAACATAATAAAAAACAAACTGCTTTCTTTGCACCATTTTCATGCAGAGGCCACTGGCAGAAACTGTTAGTGCATCACTTTATAAAATACTTCAAATGTCCCTCTTTATGGTCAGCTTAGGCCCAGCATCAACACCTGGCACCCCACGGCAGCTACCAAGTTCACAGTGCTGCAACAAGGCCCACATTGGGTAGTTGGGTCTGTGAGTCTCCATTTTAATTTCCTATAGTGCCTTGTAGTAACAATATGCTGGGCCTGGTCTGGAAGCTCCAGTTGATGGTGAATGCAGTGGCTACACCACTAACGGGGGCAGATGACTGGCAGCCAGTGACACCTGCACTGGCTCTCCATATGCTACGAGGCCAGGATCAAGGTTGTCATATTCATAAAGGGGAACCTCCACTTATGTGGGATGCGCACCTTCTGGCACACAATGCCTTTCTTACCAGAGGCTCCCATAGGACAGGGCTTAGGAGCATCACTTTGTCAGTATAAATAACATTGTGTTCTGTCAGCATGTGAGGATTTACCGTATTTTTCGCTCTATAACACGCACCTGACCATAACACGCACGTAGTTTTTAGAGGAGGAAAACAAGAAAAAAAAATATTCTAAATGAAACAGTGGATGTATGATTTTTGTGGTTCATGCTGTGGCCACAGACATGTGATCTGACAGTGAGTTTGGAGTAGCCCAGTGCAAAAATCCTGAGGCTCCATGTGGATCCATGCTTTGTAACCACGTTTTAAGTGGGGAGGGAAGGAAAAGCACTCAAGGGACAAGGAGCACGCGTGGGGTGTGTGGAGAAGGATGCTGCTAATAATGAAGAAGAGGGGTATAAGGGGAGAAGGCTCCTCTCCTCTTCCACTTTGCTCCTTTAAAGCAAGCAGGCTCTGCTTTTCTCCCTCCTCCCCGCTCATCCCTGGCTTAGCGAGCTGAAAAACTTTGCTGCTATGTAGCGAGCTGAGTGGGGAGGAGAGAGGGACAGAGAGCCTGCTTGCTTTAAAGGAACCAACCGGACAGGAGCTGCTTACACTCGTGTAAGCGGCTCCTCTCCTCTCCCGTTTTGCTCCTTTAAAGAAGCAGGCTCTCTGTCCCTCTCTCCTCCCCACTCAGCGGCTCTTCTCCCGCTTTGCTGTTTCAAAGCGAGCCACGGAGGAGGGAAGGAAGGGGAACCATGGATCCTCTGCTCACAACTGCAGCAGATCCCCCCCGCCACCCGTAGGCATTCCCTCCATAACACGCACAGACATTTCCCCTTACTTCCTGGGAGAAAAAAAGTGAGTGTTATGGTGCAAAAAATACGGTAATTGCAGTTCTAACCTGCCCAGCAGGCATGTAACTCATAGATAGGATCACACTGTTTTCCATTTGCACGAACAGATTGTATTTCTAAAGTTACTGTAAAAACAACAACTTTATGAGTCATATTACTTTCTTGAGAACTAACCTGTAGTTTTGCTTTGTTTGGAAATATGAATCTCAGTTGGATTGCAGCTGACCTCTTGCAATACTCACGTTGTCCTCTTTGTTGTTGTTTAATGTCCTAGCCTTGGCAAATGCGCCATAATTATCTTAATTGCAAGTTTGCACTTCAGAGTTCTCTGTTATAAAAAGATGCACCTGGGACCAGAAATGACAGGTTGTTTGCCAACTGTGGCATGGACAATAGCTGACTCGTCTCTCTTTTTGTTTAGGACTTTTTCTTCTATCCTTGGGGCTTATGCACATGATACAGGATTTAGAGCAGGGAGAGAGCTGTGGTTCAGCAATGTTTGTAGGGCCAAAGGTTCTCCATCTGATCCACAGGACAAGATGTTTGGTGGGAACCTCATTAAATGGCTCCCAGTTCTGATCATCTCCAGCTGATAAGCTGTTTGATGCTCTCCACATCGCTGCAGCATCCACCCACTATCCCTGTTGTCGCTTTCTGGAGAAAATCATTCCACTTTGCAATGAGAATTGGTATGGTAGCTCACCACTCTAGAAAGCATTTCAAAGCATCACCCACCAGCTCTGCCCACAATGGCCCAAGCCAATCTTAGTTGCACATGCATTCTCAGCAGGAGTTTGTAGTTGCCTTCCAGACACTGACCTGCTTCACTTTGCCATGCTTGCTAATACCAATACAAAGTACGTTTTTTCTAAAAAAAATATGTTTAGGGGTACTCTCATTTTGACTCAAGAAAAGCACCATTTTGTAGTTCCAATTAGGAAAAATAAATCCAGTAAATGGACAAAAGTACAAAGAACATGCATTACACTGGGAAAGGAAATAAAGCCGCTATCGGAGGTGGTAACAACGAAACTGACCAATCACCGTGCTAGATTCCAACCCCTGCTTGACACATTAAATGCTTGCTTCCGTCTGAGACTCAGGAAACACCGTGACAGGAAATGAGGCCGCCATCGGAGGTAGCAACGGAACTGACGATTCACCATGCTAGAGAAGAAACTAAAAAATTTAACATTTTAAGTTTCTTCTCCCGTTAGATTCACAAAATGTTTAGGGATATGTGTACCCCTGCATCCCTCCCCCCCCCGAAAAAAAGCACTGGCAGCAGGGCTGGATTTAGGTTTCATGAGGCCCTAAGCTACTGAAGGTAATGGAGCCCTTTATATGTCCAGCTGTCCTTTGTCAACAACAAATTGTTGCTGTTTTTTGTTGTTGAATATATATATACTATATGGTAATTTATGGAGCTAATAGGTATCTAAAGCCATTTGCACATAACAAAATATGTATTTTATCAAAGTAATTGTTGAACTAAAATACAATTAAGAAGAAGTATATTAATAGTGAAATACAATTAAGAAGTATATTAATAGTGAAATAATTATTAAGCTCTAAATGTTGCTGTATGCAGGTTTTATTTTCTTTGTTTTTTATCTTATATTTTGGAAATGTACGTTCAGGTTTTTTTTTCTTTAATTTTTTTGGGGCCCCCCAAGAGAGTGGGGCCCTAAGCTATAGCTTGTTTAGCTTATATGTAAATCAGGCATTAACTGGCAGTACAACCCAAGGCACCTGACAATAGCACCAGGCAGTTAGGAACATCTAGGTCTGCAGGACCAGTCCTCCCCACCCCAGAGAGTCAATATTTTGCTGTAGGAATTCAAACGCATGCTAGAAATCTAGGTGTGCACAAATAAAGTGTTCTGTCACTCTGGTGCAACAAATGCATTTTAAGATATTGTACTTTGTGCAGTGTGACTGGGAAATGCATGACAAAGTGTAGGAAGTACAAATGATTAAGGGGGAAACATATAAATACCCCATGAGCAAATCAGGATGAATGCACATTCTTATAAACTTCCCGCAAACAAATCAGAATGAATGCTCATCGTTAAACCTAGTTTAATGTGTAAGCTATGTGCAAGCAAATTGGGATAGGAGGTTATCTGGAGGGGCCTAAGGTCAAAATGAGACATCCTGGGAGGAGGCTAAGGTGAGGTGGAAAATGGAGGGCAAGTGAGGAGAGCTGCAGGGGCTGAAGTGTAGCAATGGAAAGCAAGCAGGAGGAAGGAGAGGGAGTGCAGTAGATGAAGGCTACTTTCCAGCAGGAGGAAAGCCACAGGTAGAGGCATCTCCTACCTGCTGCCCAGAGCCTGACCCCAAGCAGCTCCCTCAATAGCATAGCTCACCCAAATGAGTTCTTTCCCTTGAGAGTTGAGACAAGAAGCAAAGGAAGGTGAGGTTAGAGGGCTGTTGGAATGGGAGTGGTGTTGAGGGATGAGTGTTTGGACCCTGGGTGCTCACTTGTGGGGTGCCTCAGGGCTGTGTCTTCTCCCCTATGCTTTTTAACATCTATACGAAGCTGCTGGGACTTTGGGTTAGGTGTTCACCCGTACAGTGGTACCTCGGGTTACAGACGCTTCAGGTTACAGACGTTTCAGGTTACAGACTCCGCTAACCCAGAAATAGTACCTCGGGTTGAGAACTTTACCTCAGGATGAGAACGGAAATCGTACACCGGCGGTGTGGTGGCAGTGGAAGGCCCCATTAGTTAAAGTGGTAGCTCAGGTTAAGAGCAGTTTCAGGTTAAGAACGGACCTCCAGAACAAATTAAGTTCTTAACCCGAGGTACCACTGTATGCAGATCATACCCAGCTCTACCTCTCATTTAATTGGTGGTTGGTGGTCAAGGGATTGTGGTTGAATCCTGACAAGGCATAAGTACTATTTCTGGGGGACGGGAAGGTGCAGGGGAGTCCCTGGTCCAAAATGCAGCAACTATGCTAAAAGACCAGGCATGCAGCCTTGGGGTCAGTCTGGAAGTGCATGGAAGTGCAGGTTAATTCTGTGTCCAGGGCAGCTGTCTGCCAGCTCCACCTGGTGCAATGGCTGAGACCCTACCTGCCTGTGCACTGTCTTACCAGAGTGGTGCATGTTCTGGTTATCTCCCACTTGGACTATTGCAATGCGCTCTATGTGGGGCTACCTTTGAAGGTGACTCAAACTATACATAATCCAGAATGCGGCAGCTAGACTGGTGACTGGGAGCGGCCACTGGAACCATATAACACTGGTCCTAAAGGATTTTGTTGGGAGCTGCCCAGAGTGGCTGGAGCAACCCAGTCAGATGGACGGCATATAAATAATATAGCAGCAGCAGCAGCAGCAGCAGCAGCAGCAGTAGCATCTATCTATTCTGCCCATTCCAGTGATGCAACTAGGGATACACAGAATCTGGAAGACATTTAAAGTTGTAGGCCTGCTTACTTATTCTGCAAACATGGAGATGCATGCATGCGAATGCACACACATACACACTCTTCCTGAGATAGAGTGGAGGCAGGTGGGGGGGGGAGGAGAGGGAGATTCCATTTGCATGAAGCTAAAATCCAATGAGGTGACTCTACATTGTGAGGGCACATCATTTAGAAGCCTTGGAGAGGTGAACTGAGCTTGGAGAGGGTGGGAGTCAGGCTCTTGCTGTTTGCTCCATTTTATTTATGCATTTTGATTGAACAGAAAGCATCTAATGTCTCTCTATCACCATAAAACACATGTAAAGACATAAAATATCACCACCCTGTACAGCAGTAGCTGATTTAGTGGCATCCTTTCCCTTCTTCTCTTAGGAGGGGCATGGGAATCAAGGTACACAACACACATATTAATAAGGAGGCTTGGCTCAGCCTGTGATCTGTCACTCCCAATCTCCCATCTCCAGTCAGGCTGTCCTCTGAAAAGAGAGAGAAGGGGGGGGGGGCATTCAGTTAGCTCCTCCATGTTTGCTCACTCCTAGAGCCCGGCTGTTTGTGTCTGGGATTGTATTACCTTTTTTGTATTAATGGCGATGGCGGCGTCGATGAGAGTAAGTGATTTCTGAACATTTCACTTCCGCCATTGGAATGCAGGGCAGCTCTGACTTGAAGTGGTCAAAATGTAACAAAACACTTCAAGCACAACCTGTGCCACAACCCACCCGAAAAGTGCGCCAGCAATTAGAATCTTGTGTGGTGGGAGAAACAAACCAAGATCCTTGACGGAGGCGGGAGGGATGACACTTCCAGATGACCTGTTTATTGAGCATTAAACATGATTTGTTTCTAGGGAGATTAGATGGACATTGACTATTTAACAAGCACTCATTTTGATTGGCTTGCAGGGGGGTTAATGGTGCTGCAAGTGTCATACCACACTTTCCCATGCATTTTCCTTACTGCAAAAGTCTGATCTTTTGGGAAAGCAGGTTCATTGCGCAAGACCTCCCAATCAACTTTAAATGTTCAAACTTAATTTGTTGGTATGTTATTGAATCCCACCTGAAAAGAGTGGCAGTCTTTTCATTAAATATTCCAAAACATAGCAACAAGAACAATTCATTAACATTCAACAAATAAAAGCAGTATTAATTCTCAATGGCATTAGTACTAGTGATCTGCAGAGGCCCCAGTAAACAAATAAATTTTCAGGAGGTGGTGAAAACTCAGGTGGGAGAATATTCCACAAGCTAGGCGCCACAACAACAAAACAAAAACTCTGTGCTGTAGCTACTCAGTCTGCTTTGGAATCTGAGTAGAGCAGGTTTCCCTTCCATCCCTAGTCTGGCAGGAGTTTTGCTGACCCAGGCAAGCAAAAAGTGAGTTAAGCAAGGTTGCAAACTCTGGTTAGGGGCATATGCACTGTGTTGTGCTTTTAGCCCTTTGCACTAAGCAGGAGTGCCAGCTTGGCCTGTGAACATCTGTGCCCAGGGTAGTGGGTGCCATGCAGTGTGCATGGCCCTGGCATCAAAATTTGTGGGTGCCCACCCCCTTCTTGGGGAATTTTGTGGGTGCTCGGGCACCCAGGGCCCCAGCACCTATGACATTAAGTCTGCTGAGTGTTTCTAAGTGTGCTTGGTTAAACACACTTAGAAATCTGCTGAAGTTTCTAGCTGCATCCAACCAGACATACTTAGGAACCCTCTGCATACTTGCACATTCCTAGTGCAAAGCTCCAGAGAGCAGCCTGTGTGTCTGTTGTGATGCTGATGCATGGTTTGCAGGTGTGCTTCTGCCCCTGCCTGTGTCCAAACACCTGAGCATGCCTTTTTGCTCAGCAACGAGTCGTCCCCAGAGCTTCAGCCACTTTAGTCTGGAAATCAATTGTTGGGATAAAAATGGGTAACAACATTTTGAATATCAAACAATCAAACTGGCTTTGTGGCTATATTGGGGGCAACCCAGCCAGATGGGCGGGGTATAAATGATATTGAAATATACTTGGAGTCGAGAGTGGATTTCATGCTCTTTATTCAGCTCATAGTGGTGAGGAGGAATGGAAGTTCCCCCAGAATGTCTGCCTTATATACATTATTTACACAATGGGCCCCACGTGATTGGCTAATTCTGGGATTCTCCTGTAAGCCAATCAGGTTGCGGATTCCCTTCCACCTGGAGCTGGACTGGGTGGCTCCTGTGGACCAATCAGACTGCTGCATTCTGAATCCTATTGTTCTAGGACCAATCAGACTGCTACATTCTGAATCCTATTGTTCTAGGACCCATCAGACTGCTGCCTTTTGGATCCTATTCAACTCAGTACATAACAGACATAATAATAACAACGCATTGAGCCTTCTCAGTGGTTGCATCCTGTTTGTGATGTTCTCTCCCAAAAAGCACAGTTACCCTTTCCTGCAAGAATTTTTATTTCCTCAGGCTTTAAAATGTATTTTTAAAGAAACACAATCAGATAGTATCCTTCTGGATATCATTTGATGGAAACCAGGGGAGGGGTGCTGGCATACAGTTCCTGCTTGTGAAGACAGGATGGTGGACTAGTTCATCCAGCAGGGCTTTTCTCCAGTCCTCATGATTTGTGTCCTTCATGTCCCTTCCCCACTGAATGAATACACATATTTTTAAAACTATTGTTTAGCGTAAAGTGGGTCTATTTCTATTTCTACTGTAAATTGTCCTGTGATCCTTGGATGAAGGGTGGTATATAAATTCAACAAATCAATCAATCAGCAATAATTTCTATAGAATTTAAAAAAAGAAATCAACAAATGACAGCTATCCCTATAAACTGTATAGCTTGTTAAAAGCCAGAGATGTCATCTTGTGATCCTCATAGGCAAAGTGCCTTGTGTCCAGTCCAAATGTAATTAAAATCATTAAAAAGCAAGAGAGAGAAAGAAAAGAGACTTTGGATCCCAAGGGTTATTAGTGGGATTAAGGTGGTCCAGGGCCAAGCCTCGTCAGCCACAGCAGCAGCAGGTTCAGGAAATCTCTGGCTCTGGAGACTAGGATTAGGCAAACCCTTCCGATTGTCTGGATATTAGTTAGCAGGCAAGTTCTGCCTTCATCATGTTGCTCATGTGTTCTGTTAGGTGGAATACATTCCTGCGATTTCCCGTTGATCGTAGGGACAAGAGGAATCTTTCAGAAAGGCGCAGGAGGCCGCGAGGAAGCGCCCTGTAAACAAAAGCCGAACGCAGCTGAAGATATTTAAATAGGTGGCTTCTCGTTAGCTTAAAGGCAGGGGCTGCTTCTGCGTCCAGCGCCCCGAATTAATGCTGCATCAGTGGAAGCAGGAGCGCAGCGCTCCCGATCAGTCACTAGGGGCCGCTCTTCCCCTTCCTTCGGCGCTCTCTCTCTCTCTCTCCCTCGTCCCTCGCTCTCTTCCCTTAGCAAAAGTTTTTCTAAAACTAACAATACCAGCGGAAGGCAGCGCTCGCCGCTGATTGGCCGGGGGATTTTTGCAGGTTGGGTTCCTTGATTGGACAGGAGCTGCCGGGGGTGGGAAGAGTGTGGATGGTACGCGCGGGTGCGGGGGGGGGGGGAGGCGGGGAAGCCTCTCTCTCTCCCCCCCTCCCTCCTTGCAGCCTCAGTGGCTGATCCAGTTCTCACTGTACACTTTACTACGGCTTGCAATGTGACACTAAAATATACACTCCCTCGCTCTCTCACGCACACCTCACACACACACACACACACACGCACGCACCCACCCAGACACTCGCACATACCTTCACACACACACATATACACAGACACGCATGCACGCACGCACACACGGACCCACGCGGGCGACGGGGCTATAATCCGGAGTGGAGATCGTTCCCTCTCTCTGTGTGTGTGTGAACGGATCTAGATCGGTCGCTGCATCTCCGCGTCTGGTTGAAGCGGAGCCCGCGGAGCAGCGGGAAGGGAACTAAGCGCGGTCGCCCGACGAGGAGCTATTTCTCCGCGGGTGCGCCCGCATCATGTTTGGCGCGCCCATGCCATTGGATTTTGTCGTGCTGTTCTGCTTGGCATCTGCGATCGCAGCCGTGGAAGGTAAAGTCGACGGCGGCGGACGAGAAAACTTTTGGCTCCGGCTGCCTGGGCTCCGTTGGGGGCGGCGGCTTCTCGGGACGCGCCCGCGGGGCTCTGCCTCGCCCAGGCACCTTCTCCGGGAGGAAGGCAGGGCGGCGGGCGAGGGGGACTCCGGGGGGACGAGCGGGCACTAGAGGATGGGAAGCGCCTGGCAGCCCTTCCTGACTCGCCAGCCAGAGGTTGCAATGCAGTTTGTGGGGCTGGCTGGCCGGCCGGGCTCCGGGGGGCTTCGCAGCCCCCGGCCTTCCCTCCTGCCTCCGTGGCGCGCAGAGCGAAGCCATTGGTCGTCGAGGAGCCTGGCTCGGTCCCGGGAAGCGGGTGGCCCCCGAGGGCAGGTCGAGCTGCCGGAGACGAGGAAGGGTCCCCGCTCCGCCCGCGACCGGGAGGTGCGCAAGCGTCTCGGTCTTGGGAGACGGTGCGCATCTTGCGCCTGTGCCTCGCCTCCTCGACGGGCGCTTCCCCACCCGACATTCGCGGAGCTGGCCGTTTGTGTGCGCGTTTGTGGCGGGGGGAATTGCAGAGGAGAACCCGGGCGGGCATGCCTTGCCAATGGCTTTTTGTCGCGGAAGTAGCGCGGATGTTCCGCGCGCGTTCCTTCTTCGAGGTGTCGCTTACGGGGGAGTCCGCCCCGGCAGATCGCAGTATATAACGGAGCTAGACAATCGCAGAAGCAAAGGGGTCAGTTGAGAACCGAAGACCCCGCGCTTCTCCACGGTGGCTGGGGCGTGTGTGTGTGGTGTATTACCTGTCACAGCCCTTCTTCCCCCACCCATTGAATGAATCAAGCCATAAACCAAATCTTGGCTCCTGGAATCTGTTCTCTGCTGTCTATAGATCGTGGCTGGGAGTTTGTGTCACACACTCATTCACACAAGGAACGAGCAAACCCTCGGTTTTGTAGAGCGAGGGGACACCCGCGAAAGAAACTTTCCCACTCCCACAAAGGAGGTTGGGGAGGGGGAGTGGCTCAGGGATTTCACCAACCTGGGGAGGGGAGGAGGAATGGGGAGGACATCCTTTGGTCTCCATCCTTTGGTGATGAGCAACTTGTGACCTTTTGCATCAAGCTGCCCCAATCTAGTTGGGGGCATCTTTATGAAGAGTCACTTCGGGGTCCACAGGACAGTACTAGGAGGAGGAGGAGGGTGTAGTGCTGTCAGTCATCCCCGCTAGGATGATGAATGACAAACGTGACCATTCAGAAGATGTTCAGCGGGTGCAATTAAATGGAACCATGAAACCGCTTTAGCTGCTGCCTGGATGCAACAGGGCGGTGCAACTTTGGAAACCTTGCGGTCTAAAATCCTTGCCTTCTTAAACCCCGGGAAGCCTGTTAGTCTTACGACGGGGACCATCTTCTATAAATAACACCGTGACTGTTTTCTTTTCTTAAAAAAAACCTCCAAGTCTCCTCTTTTTTTGTTGAGGGCTGCAGGGATCCACCTTTTAATCCCCGCCTTATCCATGATGTAATTGAGGGATGAGATTAGCCGGGAGAAAAGCACTGGCGATCTTTTCCTTTCCTTTTCAAAAGACAAATTCCTTCTTGCACTGATCTTCTCCCAGCTGGTTGTCTTTGCAGGGGCTTTTTCTTTCTTTCTTTTAAAAAAATGCTAGGTTCAAGGGAGGAGGCTGCTGCCTGCTGGAAGCAGCATGTGTGTGTGTGTGTTGGGGGGGGACGGGGGCTCTGGACCTTGCTCCCTTCTTTGCTGCTGACAATTAGAAGCTGGAAGGAATGGGGGCGATTTTAAGGAGACACAGCCCTTAAGGTTTAGTTTAGCAGCCCAGGCTTAGCTATTTGTATTGATTTTGCTTGCCAAGAACACAAAGCAGGAACGCTAATGATGCTTTATTGCAACATGTGTATTCAACATTTGGGGAGAGAATAAAAACTGTCTACTGAAGGCGATGAGATAATAGCTGCTTAATTTGTGCTACTTCTCTCACTTTTTTATTACTGTTTTGAATTTAGTGGACTAGAGAGGGAGAAGGCGGGGGTGTGTGAGAAGGCATGGCTAGGATGTGGCGTAGCTCCTTAAAGACAGAGCCTGGTTTACATGGCTGAAATTTGATTGGTATTATTTCATCTTAGACTTCTACAAGAGGTGGGAGAATGTTTTTGTGAGTAGGTAGGGTTTGATTTTTTTCAAAAAACAACAACAGCAGCAGCAGCAACACCCACAAAGGAGCTGCACAAAGGATCTGTTACATTTCATAAAAGAAACCATCCTTTGCATTTTGCCCTATGATCCTTTGAAACACTGTTTCTGTATCACTTTCCTCCCCATTGTTTACCTACCAAGTATCTTCTTGCTGTGTTATTTTTGTTTTGTTTTTCCAAATTCACACTTCTGGCAGCATTTTCAAAAGGCATAGAGTGAATTCACGAATGGCAGGTATTTCTAAGAGATTTCAAGACAGCCTCTTTAAAGTTGCAAATGAACAAATGCGTATGCATCCTGTAAATCAAGTTGCTGTTCTGGCGGTAAAACAACCCCCTTGTTCCATTGTGCTATTTTGCCACACGTAAAGCTGGCCACAGTCTGGTCGTTGCGTTGCCTGCATGCGTGAACAACCTCTGCTTCAGTACGAAATTATGAAGGGGTGGTGGCTCGTTTTCTTTTAACCCCCTCCCTCTTTACTTTTTTTTGTTTTTGTTTTGTTCTGGAAATCTCAGGAGTGCACAGCTCAGCTAACCCCAGGGCAAACAGCTTTGCTTACCTAGCTAATTCCTAGTAACCACAGTGAGGAATGGCTTAAATCCCAGCAAAGCAAAAAATGACAATGGCTGGGAGTGGCAGGGTCTGTGCGGCATGGTTTCACAATACCTGCACCGATACTTGGGATTTAGGTTGGTTTATGGATTATGGTATTGGCTGGAATGCTATTGTCAGGAGTGTGTGTGGGGGGAGAGATCCTAGACAATGGGTGAGTGCTAATATGCACTATGGTAAGGCAGCTTGTGGCAGAAGAGTATCTGTTAAAGTTTGCAGAAAACACAGGACTGGGGGGGGGGGGGAGAAGCGTGACACTAAATATTAAGTTTTCAAGCCAGGCTGTGATTTCAGGACTTGATACATTCTGACTATTGAAATTAATGGGGAATTCTCCGGCGGCATTGTGAACATTTTCCTTTTGCATATGGGATGGGGACGTAGTTAGGGACAAGCAAATGTCCGCTAGCTGCTTTTTGTTTCTGTTCTCATTGTTAAATGAGTATGATTTTGGTATTGCCAGTGCAGCGTTGAAGTGAAATGGACCAGTTTTCCTTCAGCATGCAGTCTTTGGGGATAATGTACGAGTAGCTTAAAAGTCAAATTTTGTAAAAATGCAGAGATGATAGAACCACCAGCCCATTTCACACATGCATATAAAGCGCCTTGATTTCTCGACACTCATCTTCTGTACACTTGATGACTGGCAGCTGTATGTGTGAATGGACTCGAGTTGAAAGTGTTTCGTTTACATATGTGTTGGGAGTGCCTTGTTGCGTCTGCATTTTGGAGCAGGATTATAAACACTATTGGCCTAGTCCCAGGATGTTCACTGCCAGTGGACACCACACTGATAGTTCTGAGCTCTAATGCTAAGAGGGCTTTTATTTCTAATGGTTCCTAACTTTATGTGGTGGCTAGAGGACGGTATTCTAAACAGGGTGCCTCCTTGTTAAAGTTTCAAAGGATAATCTGGGACTTCATAATAGCAGCTCAACTGCAGGCTGGGTGCCACAACCCAGAAGGCCCTGCCCCATGCACCCATCAGCTGTAACTCTCATACAAAGTATTTGCTTTCATGGACAAAGAGTGGGTGGGCAGATTCATGTGGGAAGATGCTTTTTCCAGATATCCTGGCCTCCAACTGTTTAGGGCAGAGTTGGGGAACTTGTAACTCTCCAGATGTTGAGAGAGGACTGCAATGCCCATGATCTCTGATAATTGACCATGCTTGTTGGGGTTGATGGGAGCTGAAGTCCAACAGCATTTGGGAGTAGTCCACTGATTCCCCATCCATAGTTTAAAGCACTTTTAATTGCACTAAAATAAAAATAATAAACCAGACCAGAAGCCAGTAAAGATGGTACAACTTAAAAGTCCCATACTCCTGTGAAAACTTGAACTGTAGCAGAGTAACTGTAGCAGAGTAATTTACCAAAGGATACACAGGAACAGTTTCTGAACTCACAGACCTGTTTTTTTTGTATACTGGAAACTTAACTGGAAATTCCTGTTTGACATTTTTATTTCCATTTCCTCCCAGTTGCATATTGCCTATATAGCTTCTTTTTTCTATAACAATACACTAACAGTATTTGATTTGATTGTGTAATATTTCCATTCTTGTAAACATTATAAGTTAAAAAAGAAAATCTGAAAAAAAATCACAAATAAAAACTTTATAAAAAGGAAAGCACTGCATTTAAAGTGACCAATAAGTTCTCTCTGTGGTGTTGGATCAGTGATGGTCCATTCTCACATGCAATCCACCCTTCCTGAAGTCATCAAATGATGAACATTCATGTATGAAGCCCATTGAAAGAACATTTATGGGAATGCTTTTATTAGGTATTTTAGTCCAGGCTTTGAGAACCTGTAGCCATCCAGATGTTGTTGGAGTCACATCAGATGCAGGCAGAAATGAATTGCATCCAATGTGTTTAAAACATAAGCATAAAATAAGATACATTAAAATAGCAACACCTGCAGTTTATAAAAAATACACAAAGCTCTCCCCGGCAACAACCCAAATCGTGCCCAATGGCATCCTTCCAATTACTAAGAGGTTGGCAGGCACACCAGGTTCTGTGTGAGATCACACAGTGTGAGGTGGCCTGATGGGGCCCTTTGCGCCCTCTGAAAGGCCCAGCGGGGCTTGTTGTAACCTTGGGAGGGCCCACTGGACCCCACTGCAGTTGCAGGAGGGCTGACAGGGCCTGTCTGGCTGCAGAATATTGAGGAGGCCTGGCCCCCACCTCCCCAATCGATGGTGCATCTGAAGGTTGGCAAAAGCCTCTACTGTCTAGTGAGCCGGCCCCTTTGTTGGTTACCTCCTCCTCAGAGATAAAAGGTATTTTTGTTGTTGGGAAGGGGAGGGCTAGTTAGTGGCAAAGGAGACTGGCTTGTGGCAGGGGCAAAGATGAATCCTATTTTGTGTCAGCTCTAAATCTGAAGAAATCTAGGCCCAACTCAAAATTGGGTGAGGCTTTTCAAATGGAGCGTATGTGCCTGTACCTGTATGTATGTACACACATACATAATTTTATTTGTGTTCCGTCTTTCCACAGTTCAAACCATGCTCAAGGCAGCTTCCAACATGAAAAAATACATAACTACAACATAACAAAAAGAATAAATAAAACATTAAGAAATACAAAACCAAACTGAACAATTTCTACATAAATCACAACAAAATCTAAAGATACAAAATACCAACAGCAAACAACCTGGCCACCAACACAAAACCCCAAACAACATCCCAGTACACAGTTTGTACTCTCACAATTGCAATTATTCCCTCTTCACTTGCCTGCATTCATATAACTTTTTATACCCCAGTCGCTTTAACTGATTTGATAGGGCCAACAATAAGTATATTTAAGTACATGTTAATTGGATGTATCATTTAGTAAAGGAAAAACAATGGCGTCAGGTCTTGAAACGGTATCCATTCCACTTCAAAAGCATGTCTAAAAACAAACACAAGGCAAGATGGAAAGTTGGTTGATGGATGACTGAGTTTATTTGTGGAAAATTGAGGCCCTTTGTAGCGGATGGTCTTATATCCTTGCACTCTCCTTCACAGGTTCCCCTGCCATAAGCTAAAGCCAGAGAACACCAGCAAGCAATGTTTCCCCTCCTTTGGGGAATAATGGGTTGGATTTAGAGAAATGCCTATGGAAGGGGGTTGGTAGAAGCTGATTTCCCCAAGGAACCCTCTCCAAAAGCCTCTCCCATGGGTCGGACCATCTGCATGAGCTGAGGAATGAGGGCAGAGGAGGGAAGAGGGGATCCCCCCAGATCAGATGAAGGCACTTTCTGTGAGCTTCTGGAAATGGGATGGGAAAGCCAGCTTTGTCCAGCTCCTTTCTCTGTGGTCTTTTTCCTGGATCCAGTCCCATGGCAGATGAAGTGCCACCCTTTCTGGTGACCAGCTAGTCACCCCAGCTCACTTGTAGTTCTTTCCTCAACAGGAAGAGAAAGGAATTGTTTACATGCATGGTCTCAAGTGTCTTACGTTCTCCATTTTCCTTGTGCAAGAGCAAGGCAAGATGTGCTCCCCGCCCCCACTCCACATCCATGTATCTTGCTTCCCCTTCTGTGCTTCTTTGGGCTTGCAGTGAATGGGGCAAGCAGCAACAATGAAAGGGCCAAGTTTTGTTGGCCAGGAGCCACTAGATGCTGACCACTGCCATCAAGCTATAACATTGGAAGAGGCTTAGTGGTTCATCTCCAACCCACTGCCCTAAGGTTTCTCAGACATAAGGCAGAGCCTGTGAGACATTTCCAGTTTCCTCTTGAAATCTTTCAACAAAGGAGATACCACAGCTGCCCTCGGTGTCTCATTCTCTTATAAAGTAGTTGGAATCAGGCTACACAAGAGGAGCAAGGGCTTTGCACTTCACCGCCCAGATTTGCAGGGGCCTTTGGTTTTCAGATATTGTATGATGTTTGCAGAGAAGCCTCTTCACCCTTCTGTCAAGTGGTTTTGGAACTCATCGAGGCGGAGGGGGCAGATGGATGAATCTTCAGTGACATCTGGGCTGTTCCTTTATAGCCAGGAGAAATAGTGGAGCAGCTGAGCATGAGTGAAGTCGTCAGACTCGCTTGGCTGCCATTGATTTCGGATAGAATTAGGCTCACAAATGGTGCTTTTGTCGAGTTAAAGGCACTTAAGATTATAGGAGGGTTCTGTGTTCCTGTGAACATGATTGCACTTATATTTCTTAAACTTTTGCACAGTCCCCGCTCCCCCCAGATTGAAATAGGAAGCACGTTTCATTTTTATGACCCCCGCCTTCAAGGTACACATATATTTTCTTGATCAGCCTTTAGAACAATTAACAAGCGTATTCCTTGCAAGCATGTGATGAAAGCCCATTGAATGTTGTTCCTGGGGTATCCCACCTTGCCCTTGGTTTGGGTTCAGGAAGAGGGCAAGAAAGCACATCGAACAGGTGACAGTTGGAGAATTTAAGTAGAGGGATAAATGCCCAATGCGGTTCAAAGGTATATCTTCTTCAGAGGTGCACTAGTTTTCTGTGCCAGCAAAGGACTCGCCTAAATTTCAGACAGATGAAACTGATATTCTTAGACAGAAACGACCCCTGTAGGCAATCCCATGCCCACTTGTTCTCCAGGGCCTTTCTAAATACTTACAAATACAGGGCCAGTAGCTGCCTCCAGAAACTTAATCAGAGCCATTTGGTGCTGTCATTTGACTCACCTCTTGGCAATTGACTTGAGATGTGATGCATCATTACTCCCAGAGCATTGCAGGACAAATTAGAATGGCTCAGCCACTGACAGCAGGTAAACATGAGGGGTGAACATGTGGTCTGGTAAGCACCTGAGGTGGCAAGCAAGTGGGGTGATGGGTGGGGAGGAAAGCCCACAAGGCGTGGGCAAGATTCAGCTCAGGACACCTGGCCAGAGGTTCTCTCTGAACTTGTATAAAAATGCAGAGGCTCTAGAAAAAAGCTACCGCAGTTGAACAGTGGCCTGTAAACCAGTTAAGCAACTTTTGATCAAGCTCATGAGTTGACCTGAAATGAGTTTAGGCCAAATCCCCTGGTTTAGGGTTACAAATTGTAATTAGCTTTCTTGCTCTGTATCTTTTTATCAAGGGATTGTTTTTAACACAGTACTCAAGTCACAGTTCTTCTGATCGCAACTCAATGTTTTATGGCTTTTCCTTTACGGCACGTGCCACAGTTCATTTGCTTATGATCAAGAGTTATGTGGGAAAGGGAGGGGCTTCAAATAATTTCCAGAACCTTCTTTGTGCCTCCCTACACTGTCGAGTCCCTGTTAGGCCCTTGACAACTTTAATCATAACCTTCCGAAACTTGACAAAGAGGAACCTTATTATTTTTAGTCTATCGAGGAAATTACTTTGATAATAAAGCAATATCCTGGGAAAGATTTCCAATTGAAAGGGAGATTTTGGATGAAGTATGTCTGAGGTATGGTATAGCAATTTATTCCATCTGATTTGATTTGAAGCCAAATTGAGTGCCTCCCTCCAAGGTCCTATAAAGAAAACACCTTTTTATGACACTTATTTCATTCTTTTAAATCTTCCTAGACTCAGTAAGGATATTTTACTCAGTGAAGGATTTAGGGCTCTGTTTTAGAAAATCCTCTGCTTTACACATTCTTGTGTGTGTGTGTGCACTAAATTCCATTTTGTTTGGGTCTCCACACAGGCAGGAGTGAATAACCAAAGTGTGAGCTGTCTTTTTCTCTTCAGCTTTACAGTGCCACTATAGTGGTGGGTCTGCCTTTATTTAAATTCCAGCATCGGCTGAGGGATTGTATGTTTGAATGCTACCTTCCACCCTGGAAAACCTAGCAGGTACACAGAAAAACTAGCATATCAGAGAAAGGGATTTTTCAGTTGTCTTTTCTGTCCTTGGCTAGTTTACTATGTTCAGGAAGAGGGGTTTGGGTTATCCCCTCCTCCATGGGGGAGCATTCAGTCATCCATTTCCCCACCTGTAATCTAATATGGTTCCGTCCAATAAAAGCCATATAATGATTCTGTATCACATGTCGATCGGCTCCTCCTCCTTTAAGAGCGCTTTATATTAAATTATTGATTCTTGTTGTGCTCTCTGTGACACCGTGGAGAAAGTATTGATAGTGAGGCTCATTTATTTAGTACAGTCAAGATGAAATCATTTTCTATAGAAAAACAGTAGATGAATCTTCCACTAGAAGGCATGTCATCTAGCACTCCAAACTGTTCTTGTATCCTTTCCCCCCAGGATTCTACTTCTTTTTAAAGGAGTGCCTGTTTGTGTAGCACTTGAGAATGGCAACAAAAGGCCAAACTGCATTTCCATTTTTATACCAAGAAGCGGTTATCAGCATGTTGACTGATCTGGTGAGTGCTGGTCCCACTTGCTTCCAACACATGCTAATACTGGCGTGCCATATCTTGGGTGTCTGCAGGAATTTTTCCAAGAGGGGGAAAGAGTAAATACTCCAAATAAACATACACCATGCATACATTCATAGCAGTAGAGAACAGAGCTACCATTTCTGGTAGATCTGGTGACAGTCTGGAGGTGGGCCTGAGTAGATGTAGCATTTGAGAAATTAATATTCCAGGTCTACAGTATCCCTCCATTGTTTCTCAGTATGTAGACTTCATCTGTGGATGGACCTGGCAACACAGAAAGTTTTTCTGCCTACAGGTGAGTCCCCAGTTTATCCTCAGGCTTCCTTCATCTCCTCTAGCTTTTAATTAATTGCACTCTAGTGAAGTTATACAGTGGTACTTCAGGTTACATACGCTTCAGGTTACATATGCTTCAGGTTACAGACTCCGCTAACCCAGAAATATTACCTCAGGTTAAGAACTTTGCTTCAGGATGAGAACAGAAATTGTGCTCCAGCGGCGCGGCGGCAGCTGGAGGCCCCATTAGCTAAAGTGGTGCTTCAGGTTAAGAACAGTTTCAGGTGAAGAACGGACCTCCGGAACGAATTAAGTACTTAACTCGAGGTACCACTGTATTCAACTTGGCTGCCCCTGCGTTTTCCTAAATAACTCGACACCAAGATAAAGAATATTGGACTACACTTCAGGGTTCAAACTACGCAGCTAAATACCCCACTAAAAATGGGTATAATAACACCTGGGTTTCTGTGCAGGACTTGTGTAACCCACATTTTCTTGGCCACAGCACTGCCCCCCGCAGAATGGATATAATAATTATTGGCTTTATGGGTATTTGCAATAGTAGAGTAGGCTTTTCTTTTAATGCTTACAAACTCAGGAGGGATGAAATGATCCCTCCTGTCTTGGGCCCGGTCTTATTCAACATCTTTATCAACGACTTGGATGATGGACTCAAGGGCATCCTGATCAAATTTGCAGATGACACCAAACTGGGAGGGGTGGCTAACACCCCAGAGGACAGGATCACACTTCAAAACGACCTTGACAGATTAGAGAACTGGGCCAAAACAAACAAGATGAATTTTAACGGGGAGAAATGTAAAGTATTGCACTTGGGCAAAAAAAATGAGAGGCACAAATACAAGATGGGTGACACCTGGCTTGAGAGCAGGACATGTGAAAAGGATCTAGGAGTCTTGGTTGACCACAAACTTGACATGAGCCAACAGTGTGACGCAGCAGCTAAAAAAGCCAATGCAATTCTGGGCTGC
This sequence comes from Podarcis pityusensis, assembly GCF_964106645.2. Classification (NCBI taxonomy): domain Eukaryota; kingdom Metazoa; phylum Chordata; class Lepidosauria; order Squamata; family Lacertidae; genus Podarcis; species Podarcis pityusensis. Next base: position 36,655,734 of record NC_138032.1, read on the forward strand.
ATCAATAGGAGTATAGCATCTAGATCAAGGGAAGTAATAGTGCCACTGTATTCTGCTCTGGTCAGACCTCACCTGGAGTACTGTGTCCAGTTCTGGGCACCACAGTTCAAGAAGGATACTGACAAACTGGAACGTGTCCAGAGGAGGGCAACCAAAATGGTCAGAGACCTGGAAACGATGCCTTATGAGGAACGGCTAAGGGAGCTGGGCATGTTTAGCCTGGAGAAGAGGAGGTTAAGGGGTGATATGATAGCCATGTTCAAATATATAAAAGGATGTCACATAGAGGAGGGAGAAGGGTTGTTTTCTGCTGCTCCAGAGAAGCGGACACGGAGCAATGGATCCAAACTACAAGAAAGAAGATTCCACCTAAACATTAGGAAGAACTTCCTGACAGTAAGAGCTGTTTGACAGTGGAATTTGCTGCCAAGGAGTGTGGTGGAGTCTCCTTCTTTGGAGGTCTTTAAGCAGAGGCTTGACAACCATATGTCAGGAGTGCTCTGATGGTGTTTCCTGCTTGGCAGGGGGTTGGACTCGATGGCCCTTGTGGTCTCTTCCAACTCTATGATTCTATGATATTTTAAAAATACAAAACAAATTCCTGTCATGAACTCTGTTGCTACCTTTTGTTTATGGGCCCTTTTTGCCAATCATAGCTGAACTAAAAGCATGTTTACTTGAATTGTTTACTATTAAGCAGCAATCATTATCCCACTAGGGGGAAATAAAAGGCTTTAAAACTGAACCAAGAAGTTTGTTCGGTGGACAATGAATGCATCTCCATAGCTTTTGCCAAATTTCTAATCTACTTTCTTAAATGTCAACCACTAGCCTGATTCTATTCATTTACTAAAAAAGCACACTGAAAGAGAGGAACAAGCTAGTTTCTAACATAATGAATGAGCAGGATGGTACCTGTGTGTTTTGCCTTATATATCCAGTTCTGCATAATATTAGCATCTCTTAACTTACATGTGTGGATGCCAATTCTAAAATCATGGGTTTATGCAACTTAGTCAAAGTAGACCTGTTGAAATTAATATACCTAAGGAAGTCATTCCTTCATTTCAGTGGGTGTGCTCTGAGTAGAAGGTAGTTGAATACAACACAATTTGCGCAGAAGTGCAATACTTTTCAACACTGTAGGAAAGACTGTGGCCAGGTGACATGCGTCTTCTCAACCTCTTGCCTAGATGCTGATGTTGATGGACTACTTCAAGACCCCTGCTCTCCCTTCAAACAGAGGAATTCATTTAGAGAAGGGTCCTCTGTAAAGTACAACACAAGGCTACCATAGCTTAGCCCCAAATTGATCATGGTTGAAACTACTGAAATTTGCAAGAATATAAAAGGAGATGACTAACTCCTGAGATTCGCAACAATGCAAGTACAGTGGTACCTTGGTTTTAGAACAACTTAGTTTATGAACAACTTGGAAATAGAACGCTGCAAACCCAGAAGTAGGTGTTCTGGTTTGTGAACTTTGCCTTGGAAGCAGAACATGTTCCGCTTCCTGTTGAGTGTGTTCCATTTATAAATTGAGTCCAACGCTGCTAATCAGAGGCTTTCTGTTGAGTCTGTTGGCTGTTGAGTCCCGAGCACCCACTCAACACAGAGGTGATATTTGGAGCTTTTGTTTTTGCTATTTTTTGTGTTTTTGTTTGTGTGGCTTTTTGGGTTTTTTTTGACTGTGACTTGTTCTTCGTTTTATGGGACTTTGTGACTGTGGCTTGTGACTTTGTTTTTTGTGGCTGTGTGGAACCCAGTTCAGCTACTGACTGATTGATTGTGTGACTGCAGAAATGTATAAAAGCCCCCCATCCAAACAATGACTATCATCAGTGCATGTAAGAAAAAATAATAATTTTAAATTTTATCATCTACAATACTGCCTTATTTATTTTATGGTACAGTACATTGATTATTTCTTTCATCTCATGGATCAGTGGTCTCGTGAGATAGTAAAATTCACGTTAAATTGCTGTTTTAGGGGTTGTTTTTAAAAGCCTGGAATGGATTAATCCATTTTGCATTACTTTCTATGGGAAAGCATGGCTTGGTTTTAGAACGCTTTGGTTTTGGAAGAGACTTCTGGGATTGATTAAGTTTGGGAACCAAGGTACCACTGTATGTGCATGCAATACTATACCCACTTACCAGGGAATCAATCCCATTTACATTACAGTGGGACTTCTGAGTAGAGGTGCATAGAATTGTGCTGTAAAAAAACAGACCCTTATTTTTTAAAAAATTGTGCATGTCCACCCCATTGTTCACTTACTTGTCTCTCTCCTTATCGATATCTGATTGTATCCTCTGCCTTTTCTCTGTGTTAACATAGTGAGAATCAGCTGGAGTAGCTAAGCATTCTTCAGTTTTGTTTACTTTTTTTGTTCAAAAAACCAGCCATTGCCAGGCCTCAGTGAATCAAAGCAGGTTGTAACATAAAGCATTAGTGCGATGTAAGGCAATTGAGATGGCTTCCACCACAGTTTAATTATAGTCTCCCTTCCCTCTGCCTGAAACAAAGGGGAAAGAGCTATTTTTAAAAAAGCCCACTCTGGCAGATGCTGACTACCTCCTGAAATGATAACACCCCCACTTCTTGCAAACTTCAGGAGGACTTGAATGTTTTTGTTTCACACATGTTTCTCAGCATGTAATCCCCAAGCCATCTAAGCACCAGCCAGAGGGTCTCCTTTCATTGTCGCATACAACTCTCAGCACGAGCCCCTCTGTGTTTGACTTGCTAATATATATATATATATTATTGCACTTTGGAGCCAGCGGTGGGCAGCTCATTTATGGCCAGCCCCCAAGTTAGCAAGACACAAAGGGAGCTATGGGTTTGAAGTAAATCCAAGGGGATTCCATATTGCAAATTCTAGGTGATACATTTGCTTGAGCAAATAGCACAGCTGGCATCTCGAACAATTCCCTATCTAAGAAAGCATCTGAATTGCTATTGTACATCAAGCCTGGGCTATTTCTATTGTTTCCATTTCCAGCCTAGCCTAACATCCTTGAGTATTTGAAGGGGGAGGGAGAATGCCAATTATTATGCATCCCTGGAATTTAGCTTGTGATTACATTTTATTTGGGGTGGGGGGTGGGGAGGAAAGGAAGACAGAAGAGGCAAGGTTATTTCACCTGGTACTTGTGGGTGTATGGCACAAAGATTCACTCAAATGTAATGGTGCTAGTCTGTGCTCTGGTATTGAAGAGGAGCAATGCCAAGGTGCTTTTCTAGGCTACAGATGACCCTGGTGACTCATACTGTACAGTGTTATGAAATGCTGTAAAGATTGAAAAAGGGTTTTTGTTCCGACATTCAGATAACAAGGCTCAGTTTGATGCAAGAATGACCTTGACGCAGCCATCCTGGAAACAGTGCAGTTAGTATTGCTATACATGACTGGCATGGCAGGCTAATGCCAGCTTTGGTGCAGATATGCCCCATTCAGGCTCCTTTACTTGGCACTGCCTGAGTGAGGGCTTCATCATTCCACCATACTTAATGCCATTGGTGATGTGGGCAGCCTTTGGATCCTCATGTTGTCTCCCCTGCCCAAAAGATGAACGCTTTAACTGAAATGCCGAGTTATTTTTAAGCCTCAAATGGTAGCTGATAGTTGGGGTGTTAAGTGCTCTTTAGTACATACAATGAAATTTTGCACTTGGATACATGTGAGGGCAGTTCTCTAAATTCACATGACATGTAAATGTAATTTGACAGAAGATGGACATAGTGTAGTTGGGTGAAAACAGCCGAAATGTAATGAGGAGTCAATAGCTGCAGCAGCATCCCAGAAAATGGGATAAAACTGTTTGTAATAAATGCATATGCATCATAATAAGATCCAGTTTGTGTGGACCTTGTAGCCTTTTAATCTACTCTGTCCTTCTGTTCCACCTCTACTTAGCTCTGCATAGGTAGGGTACTTGGGTAGCTTGGTTGTGAAAGCCCCAATATGGCTGTTTGTGTGAAGTGTGCAAAAGGCCTGGATTGGTGGATGGATACGTGTCAGGGACTGGGCAGAGGAGGAATGGTGGAGAACGCCTCCCCATCCTGGCCCTTCCAGGGAGGAGGAAGAGGAAGACAGTATAGATTTACAACAGGGTTTGAGGGAGGTCACAGCTCAGAGGCAGATGAGGGGGAAAGTTGCGAAATCATGGGAAAGCCAGAGCAGCAGCTGTCAGACACATTGTCATTAGAAAGCATTTCAGGCCCTCCATCTCCCAGAACCCAGCAAGCCTTAAAAGTAGGAGAGCAAAGAGCTCAAACACAGAGGGCACGTAGCAGCACCTATGAAGGAGATGATGAGAATGAGGAATGAATAAGTGGGAGAGACTGGGGGTGGAGATTCACTCAGGACGCCATTATCCAAGAGGCTGGGTTCTATAGCATCTCTCTGTAAAGACTGAAATAAAAAAAGACTGTAAGAAACTTTTCCTTGTCTTTATACTTTCCTGGGCAACCATCTGAGAGTCTCTGGCAGCATCCTGACAATACAGTGGTACCTTGGGATGCAAATGAGATCTGTTCCAGAGCCCTGTTCACATCCTGAATAGAACATAAGACACGACGGCGCGTCTGCGCAGGTCATGTTTTGCCGCTTCCGCGCATGCGCATGATGTCATTTTGAGCGTCTGCGCATGCGCGAGTGGTGAAACCTGGAAGTAACACACTCTGTTACTTTCGGGTTGCCACGGAGTGCAACTCGAAAGCGCTCAACCTGAAGCACATTCAACCTGAGGTATGACTGTACTGGTATTGTGGCAGATGAATCTACAGGCTGAGTGTATCAGAAGGTTATAGTGTTAAGAGCACAGGAACATAAGAAGAGCCTGCTGGAGCATGCCAGTAGCCCATCTCACCTAGCATCCTGTTCTCGCAGTAGCCAACCTGTGGGAAGTCCAAAAGCAGAACCTGAGCACAACAACACTCTTCCCTCTGGCAGCTGGTACTCAGAAGCATATTGCCTCTGACAGTGGAGGCAGAACATAGCCATGGTGGTTGGTAACCATACATAGCTGTATCTTTTATGAAGTTGCCTAATCCTCTTTTAAAGCCACCCAGCTTGGTGGCCATCACTGCTTGAGATGGTTGGACAACCTGAATAATTACAAGCTCACAGTGTTCATCTTTCAGTGAAATAAACCTGAGCAGACTTGAAACAAATCCTGCCCATGGGCAAGCAGCCCTATACCCTTTCAAATAAGAAGTTTCATTTCCCTATAGAATGTGGCGTCTGTTTCTGATTGAGGCAAGACCCATCAGTCCACCAAAGGGGAATAAACTTAGGCGCCCTACCCTGCTTGCCAAGTAAACTTTGGTAGCTCCCAGCCATGACTGATTGCAACTTTCAGCACAAGCCAATTTTGCAAGAATACACATAATGAGAAATAGTAAGAAAAATTGGACAAGCATGAAAGGACCTAGCCTTTTTATTTTATATTTATGAATTATTAAGGAGCACTGGATCGAGATTAACTTCCTTTGTTCAATATTTATTACTGTTTCATTCTCCTGGAAGTGGGAACACTGTGGGTTCTGATAGATAGGCCCTGCATTTGCATGATAGTTAATTCAAATATCATCTTATCCTTGGGTGAGAAGCTAATTTGTAATTTCCTACAAAGTATTGCCACTTTATGAATGCAATATGTAATGATACACTTGAGTCTTCCATGCTCCCCTCCGTTCCCCACGTTAAAAAAAAAAAAAAACTTGAGAAAAATTCACATTCTTTTTTCTTTTTCTTTTTCTACATTGGATCAGTCTGGAAAGTGTCCACTGGCTCTACCTTTACATTTTAGTAAGAAAACTCTGGGAAGCGCATAGACCAATCCCCCCACCTCCTATGTTGGAATGTTTCCACATCCCTGGAATATGTTTATTCAAGATGGGTGGATAACAGCAGCCTTATTTTTCTGGTTGTAAAAGCCATAATCTAGAAGGTGGTGGGGTGTCTCTCTATTGTTCTGCAAACAATATTGTCCATGTTCAGCCAATGGCTGGAATTTAAGCTTGATAGCGGTTCTAATCTCAGTCTTTTTGCTTATTGGAAGCTTTCCCCCAACTGGTTAGCATCCTTCTGACAAAAGCAGAAAACTAAACATGTACGATGGCTTGAGTGTATGATAAATACTCCGCTGCTAGAACACCTGGGGTTTTGCTTACAATTTTCACTAAACACTACCACAAAACTACTAGCCATGATTTTGTGCCTGGATCTAATGCTGATGTAGTAGTTAGCACATTAATGTAGACTGCACCACACAGAAAGTGCTGTGTTGGCAGTATGGTCCATTCTGGCCTCCTGAGCTGGCTAAAGACATTTTGCCACCTGAGACTAGCCGTGCCACCAAACGGTCCCCTTTTGCTGCCTTCTCCTCACCCAATCCTGTGCTTCTTCCCCAATGGTGCAAAGCCATCTCACCCCACGATTCATTGTTCTGAGGAAGGAAGGTACGTTATAGCATAGCATCTTTCCTCAGAGAAAGGCAATGTCAGGGTGAGATGGCCCCAAACTCAGCTGTGGGTGCATGGTCACATTAGTGTGGTAGCAAATCTTGTTGAAAGTTTATTGGCAAACTGTTAAACAGTTTTGGCTGCTGCAGCGAAATGATGGCAGTATTCCTACAGCTCTCTAGAGTGGGGCCATCTTACCCCACAATGATTCACTCTGTGGATGGAAGTAGCAATACAGAGAACTTCTCTGAGAACCTTTTGAAGTAGGACAAGACCTTAAGTCATTTTTAAAAAATTGAATTATTATGCAAATACAAACGAAACAAAGAATACAAACATTTCAACTGAATACACAAAGAAAGAAAAAAAACAACAAAAAAACAAAAGAAAAAAAAAACAGAACAGAACAGAACAGAACAAATGCAAACAGTAAAAAACATAAGTATAATACAAGGTAACTGTAATAGTCATCCCAGAATGTCACTTCTCTGCCTCAATATTGACCCTTCTGGGGTGAATCTCTTTCTTGACTCGATAGGTAGGTATTTAGACAATCCCATTACTTCTGGACTATTTTATTTGACTTGTTCCTTACGGCTTCAGTCAACCTAGTGAGTTCCAAGTACTTGCTCAATTTTTGTAGCCATTCTTCTTTATTTGGCTTAAGTCATCTTTAGATGAGGGACGCGGGTGGCGCTGTGGGTTAAGCCACAGAGCCTAGGGCTTGCCAATCAGAAGGTCGGCGGTTCGAATCCCCATGACGGGGTGAGCTCCTGTTGCTTGGTCCCTGCTCCTGCCAACCTAGCAGTTCGAAAGCACGTCCAAGTGCAAGTAGATAAATAGGTACTGCTCCGGCGGGAAGGTAAACGGCGTTTCCGTGCGCTGCTCTGGTTCACCAGAAGCGGCTTAGTCATGCTGGCCACATGACCCGGAAGCTGTACACCAGCTCTCTCGGCCAATAAAGCGAGATGAGTGCCGCAACCCCAGAGTCGGTCATGACTGGACCTAATGGTCAGGGGTCCCTTTACCTTTTACCAGAAAGTTACCACATTACTCATCTCTCCCCAAACATGGCGCCCACAGCAGAATGTTAGCAAGACGGTTCAGTGTACATACTGTTTTACCACTTGGCTGATGCATGAGGGGGCAGTACCAGCATTTACCTCAGGTTGGGTGCAGACCTACATCTTGGCAGTAGTTAGAATTCAAGGTAAATGAGAATACATCAAAGTGTATCTCATGGGAGTGGAGAATATAATGTTTGTGCACAAGCCCCCTGGAAAGAGCAACCGTCTTTTGAAAGAAAGAAACAATAAAAGGAGAAAAAGACTCACTCCACTGAGTTCACCATATTTTGGCATGCTGCTATCAGATGCTTGGGAAACGAGGTGTGGTGTCTGGCTGCTGCTGTGGTAGGTTACTGCTGAAGGTTTTCTGAAGTGCTTCTGAGACCTGTAGCTTTCGGCTTCTCATGGCTCCGAAGGCCTGTTTTGCTGAAAGTAATATAATATTCATGGGAGTCTTGAGGCGAAATCTCTGTGCATCATAATGAAAACATGCCAGTTAGTGTCAATTTGCGCCTGCCAATAAAACACAAAGAGAAAAGCATCTGTTCAGCTGAAGAAAGGATTAATGATAAACAAAATTGTTATCCTTGCCTTGAATAATTGAACAAGAGGACCACTGAATATTTCATTTTGATAATATTTAGTTAGCAGGATCCTCAACCTTCTTTTCAAATGCAGGATCATCTGTACAGGGAATGGGGTATGGAGGTGGGGGAGAAAAACTCATGAAAGAAGATAATTTGTTATAGCCTACCACGGCTTTTTATTAATCAGTTGTTAGCTAAAATTGGTTAATGAGCTGAGCTCAATTAAGAAGCACAGACAGTGAAACTCGATGTGGCTAAATAATTATAGCTTTTGTCTACTAAGCCGGTAAACCCCAGGTGACCCAATTATTATGAGAATTCATGTGCTCTTGTCCTATTTTTAATAATTTGGATGAGAAAAAACTCTTTAGTTAAAAAGTCTTGGAGTGGGTGGTTGTTTTTTTTTAATAATAGAATATAGAGACCTGGATTTCCTCTTTCTGAGATCCTTATTTGGAGATTACCCTTCTTCTTCTTCTTCTTCTTCTTCTTCTTCTTCTTCTACTTCTACTTCTACTTCTACTTCTTTTTCTTCTTCCTCTCCTCCTCCTCCTCTCAAGCACTCAAGAGTCCTGGCACTAACTACTGGAAAAAAATAAAGTGGCAGGAACCACATACTATTTGGGTGAATTATGCTGGGAGATCAATTGTGGGTTTTGGCAGAAATACCAGATAAATATTTTATTTGGCTGCTTGTACAGGTTTCAGCCAACTCACCAAAGACACAGGGTAGCAGAAAGCATGAGAATGGTAGAGTACATGGTTTGTTTATGTAAGGTCTTATATTCAGTCCCTACAACTGTCTGAAAAACCTTCAGGACCATGACTGGGAAAGAAGGTGCTGGTCCTACCATTAGACAGAGTGAGGAAGCCTCCACCTCAGGCTGCTGATTTTGGATGTTGTGAAAGGGCAGCAAATATTTATTTAATTAATTAATTGTTTTGATATTTTTTTACTCCTCAGGGGAGACTTTTGTGGAATTTTCTGCCTCAAACACCAAATTAACATGGTCAGCCTTGGGTACTTTGCTTCTTCACTAGATGAAGGTGGGGAATCACCATTTGCTGTTCCAGCTCAGGCAGCAAAATGTCTTGTGCAGGCCCTGACTGTGGCCTTCAGGAGTGTCCCTCAATTTTTGCATGCTCCCTCCTTCCTCTTGCACTTCCCCTTGAATACTTTAATTCCCTCCCTGGGTCAGGCAATATATAATTTATTATGCTCAATTGAAATAAACCATGGTCTGTACAAATTGTAGTTTGTCTCTGAAACAAATCCAGATACTTAATTTTTTGGGTGGCAAACCATGAGTTGCCTGATTTCAGTGTAATGTAATTATGCCTTGTTCAAACCAGGGAAGGGAATGGGTTAAATCAGAGAAGAGGAGAAAATATTTGAGCTGGAGGCACATTCATGAAAAGAAAACCATGAGTTGGTTGTTAGGTATAAACTGAGCTCTTCAGAGCAGATAAGTCAGTGTTAAATGTGGGTTTCTGTATTTAAACTCTGAATACATGTTCTTAAAATAACAAAAATTCTAAGGCCAACATGGGTTCCTTCCAGATGTTGTTGAATTCCAACTCCCATCAACCCCAGCCAGCACTTCTGCTTTTGATTAATTGCCATTTGTTGTGCCATCCAGACTTGGAACTGTATTTAAAATTACCTATGGTTAATTCAAACAAACCGGCTTCAGAAATCAGAGACTGAAATAGGATGTTTTTAAACTAACCATAATTAATGTTTCAGACTGGATGACATGGGAAGCCATGGTTAACCAAAATCAGAAGTGAGAGGTTCTGGACTCTTCTTTGCTACCATGCCACAGGAGGATAAGGCCACAAGGAATGCCCAATTCTGAAGCTCTCTGCAATCAATTCCTGTTGGTGCAGCTCACACTAAACCATGGTTTAGCATCCCCACAAACAGGGAGGAGCATGTGAGCTTTCAAGCATTTTACACCTGAAGAAGAGCTCTGTGAAACTTGAAAGCCTGCATATTTGCCCTTCCCTTAGTTAATACATAGCATGTCCATCCTTACTTTGAATCCTCCTTGGAAGAGGAAGAACAATGTGGGAACCTTGGTACACTGCCAGCAAAAATCCGTATGAAGTTCTGCAGCCAACTCCATTCCCGAGAACCAAAATAATTTTTCTTCAGTGAGCAGAAGTGTCATTCTTAATATGTGTGCTACTTTGAAGACAGGTGGAGAGCTAAAAAAAGTGTGAAGGGAGGGGATGAGGAACAGTTTCAGATAATGACAGTAATTTGTTTATCTTCTTTGACAATCATACCCCTAATAAGCAGGTGGCTTCCTTTCAAGGATTTTGCAGTGATAGAGAAAAGAGAGAGTATTAAATTTATTTTGCTCCCCCACCTCCTCATTGCAAAACTGAATGCCGAATGGATAGGGAGTAACTCCTGCTTCAGTTGTCTGTTAACTAGCATCACACATACAGTGTTTAATATCTGAATTACCTCCAGGTGTTATTTCTGACATTATAAAGTCAGGTAGACTGCAACATATAGCTAAAATGAGGGTGTTGGGAGTTTGGAAGTGAGGTCAGGGTTACTAGGCCACAACTGAGAAAAACTATTCTGACTTTCTTTCTTTTTTATAGTCCAGCAGCTGCAAAAGAGCATGCACTATTCCCCAAATAAGTGCTTTTCAGATGCATCCTTGCATACCTAGTGACAGGAAAAACAATTTACTTTCCAGCTTTAAGTATGTGACATTTAGGGGTCCATGGATACCTCTGGCTTCCTACCATGGGACATCCTTTCTGCTTTGCATCATGCGGTTCCTCATTTCCATTCATTCCTGTTCTCTCTAAACTTTTCACTGTGTTTTTACAGAAGATTTTTCTTTACTGTTATGCCTCTCTCTGGGCTTGTTTTTGTTCTGCTGCATATTCCATCTTTTAGACAGTGGCTGGAGTGGAAGACAATATCCCAGGTCAGGATGTACCAGCCAGCTTGTAAAACGGCACGAGGCTTTTCCAGTTACAATCAAGTAGGGGCTTCAGCCCAATTTTCATAAATCTTTACCACTACATTTCAAGGAACATTTACTTCTTGTTCTAGTTTTAGAGCCACATTGTGTTGCGAATGTTCATGGGTAATTCAAGACCCAGTAGCATATACTTGCTGTTACTTGCAATCAAATTATTCATACATATTTTTCAGACAGAATCAAATTTATCATCTGGTTCCCCACTAAACCAAGCTTTTCATGAGCTCCTACAGAGATTTTTCTGTTACTTGAGAGCATCCAACATGACTTGAGTCAAATCTTCTGACTCATACTGTACATCTTCTGCAATTCTTTACCTCTTATTTTGGTTCACATGGTAAGCAGACGATAGGTGAAGAATGAGTCAAGATGTCAACTTAAAAGAACAGTACATATCGTTGCATATCCTTGCACATTTATGAGCACAGGTGTGTCTTTGTGCACCAACTACAGGAGTGAAAAACTCTGAATAATTCCCATTGCATTTCCAAAGTCGCTTCTGCCTTTATCTAGGTGAATGTAGGGTGAGGACCATCTAGTTATGCCATCATTTCTTTCTTTTTCCTGGCTTTTAAAAAGAAAAGCAGTCCTTCAGGCTGCCATCAATAGTAGAAGAGTAGTGGCAGCTCACATGGGGAGTCAGAGCCCAACCATCTCCCTTTCTGCTTTTTGTTTTCTGAAAAAACCCCTCTGTCTGTGAGAGAGGAAAGAGATCAATGAGTGGGAAAGCAGCTGGAGGGGGCAAATGGCAAGAAAGGAAAGGGTTAAGGCACTCCTCCTCCTCCTCCTCCTCCTCCTCCTCCTTCTGATGGCAGCATCTAAGGATGCAGGTTCGGAAGGAAACACAGAATTACATGTAACTGTTCTTTGGTCCTGACCTAACATATTCACAACATTATTCATGACATCAGGAGAATCCAAGTACAAAAGTCTTCTTTGTCTTGTCCTGATCATGTGCAGAAGCCCACAGAAGAAGAGGAGTTCTGGACGGGTGGGCGTGAGCCAGCTGTAGTCAGTCATTCCATCAAGGTAACAAATATGGCTGGAGTTTCAGCACATTGGACAGCTCCAAGCAGACAATTTGCTCCAACCAGGGGCTTATCCACACTTTCCTCCTCTTTCCAGGCCAGGCTTCCTCAACCTCAGCCCTCCAGATGTTTTGAGACTACAATTCCCATCACCCCTGACCACTGGTCCTGCTAGCTAGGGATTATAGGAGTTGTAGGCCAAAAACATCTGGAGGGCCAAGGTTGAGGAAGCCTGTTCCAGGCATTGTCCCTGATTTAAAGCTCTATGTCTGAGCACATGCGTTAGAAACTGAGATATGAAGCCTAGGAGCAAAATGGCACCTTAAACCTTGGTTATGGGCACAAGAACGGAATGTCTAGGCACACTCTTTTTTAAGACTACAAAGCTGAAAATGAAAGAACTGCTGCTAAAATCTTACGTTCATTTTTCACATGTCCTTCCCCCTGCCCACCCCCCTAATATTCTTAAGAGGGTCTCTTCTCCAGTCTTCAGAGAGTAGCTGGCTGGAAGTGGGGAGGCAGAAAAAGGTCCTCCTTTCCTTCCACTCTGCAGTTTTATTCTGAAATCTTAGGTGCAGAACTGTGCCCAGAGCTCAGAAACTGCTTGCGCTACTGAAATGCCCTGTTGCAAAATGCGCCTAGAACCTGGGATCTTTTGCATGCAAAGCAGATGCTCTACCACTGGGCTGTGCTCTACCTCTGAGTCCTTATCAGCACAAATCAGATTTAGTAGAGCCTAATGTTTCTACTATGTGCTTCTGGTAGATATGAAGGCCTGGAAGATAGTCATACATCTTGCTACGTTTGCTTCAGGTTGTGTGTTTTCAGGTTGCATCCTGTGGTGACCCGGAAGTACCAGAAAGGGTTACTTCTGGGTTTCACTGGTCGCGCATGTGCAGATGCGCAAAATGACATCATGCGCATGCACAGAAGCAACAAATTGCGACCTGCGCAGACGCAGGTTGTGTTCTGCTCATGTTGTGAATGGGGCCCCGTTCACAACCAGACGTACCACTGTATATTCATGGGCAGCTCAGTTAAGTCCTCTGTTCTGGCCCTGCCTCCTAGTGTAATCTTGCATATACCATCATATTCCTTGGGTTCAGTTAGCCATGGGTTCATCTTGCATCACACCTGTGTGGGACAACAGGTGAGTACATGCTTATCACTCCGTGGCTACAACAAAAACACTTTACATGTACAGATCAGCCATCTCAGACTGTGCTTGCGTATCACTTTATAGAACTGCCAATGCATGATGCCTGTCAGCAGAAGCAGTTAAGAACATGAGAAGAGCCCCGCTGGATCAGGCCAAAGTTCAACTTCATCTTTCCCACAGAGCCCAGTTGGATGCTTCTGGGAAGCCTACAAGCAGGACCTGGAGGGCAATAGCTTTCCCATGCTGTTATCTCCCATCATATAGCCATAATGACTAGTAGCCAATGGTAGCCTTATCCTCCATGAAGTCACCTAATCCCAGCACTGTTCCATTGTTGAGCAAATGACTAATGCACATCTATATATGAAACCCACCAAAAAAGCTGCAAGCCTAATAACAGCGTCTTTAATTCTAAGTCACTGAGTGGCACACGTCTCAGTTATGCCAGTATTACAGTCTAGCTTAGATTCAGCTGGAATCCTGGAATCGAAATGAAAGAAATTGCTGTGACTAAAATCTCCAGCCTTTCATAGGATCAGAAGCCAGGGACAGACTTCTTTGATTATTAGAGTCCTGCGCTTGGCCAAGCCCCTCTCTTGAAATGCTTAGCTGCAGGGACTAAAATGTCTCATTATCATTCTCACTAGGGTCCTGTTGATGGAAGGATAATTGCTTTTGTTCAGTAGACTAAAATCACCACAGAGGATTTGGACTGGTGAAAATTGCTCACCTCTTCATCCCTTAGCAAACAGAGAACTCAGTGGAAAAATATATATAAATAGAATATTGCACCTGAGTGTTGAGGTTAGATATTTCTGAGGTGCTTGTTGGGCTTGGCATTCTTCCCTGCCCTTGTTCTTTCCTGTCACAACTACTTGTAGATTTACAGCCCTGATTTTGGCCCTTGCAGCTAAGCTCACTATCTCTAAATGACTTTTAGCTCTTGAAAAGTCTGTGACCTGGTTTACTTACCATATATGCATGGACACCCATCAGCATATGTTGCCTGGCTAGCTTACAGAACAATAAAATCAATATTGAGATGCAACATGATTAAATGCATCACTAAAAATAGTAAAATGCAGGCTTAAAAAACATTTTTCTTTAGCAGTAGGAAAATGAAGTCAGTTTGGAGCTCAAATTAAAAGATGCTTAAAAGGCTTGGGTGAAAAGATTTTCAGCTGGTGAAAAAAGAAAAGAAAAGAAAAGAAAAGGGAACATAGAGATGCCATCAGGTGATATTCTCTGAGGATGCTATTCCATCACTATGAAGAAGGCCTGACTCCACTTAGAATCATAGAATCATAGAGTTGGAAGAGACCACAAGGGCCATCAAGTCCAACCCCCTGCCAAGCAGGAAACACCATCAGAGCACTCCTGACATATGGTTGTCAAGCCTCTGCTTAAAGACCTCCAAAGAAGGAGACTCCCCCACACTCCTTGGCAGCAAATTCCACTGTCGAACAGCTCTTACTGTCAGGAAGTTCTTCCTAGTGTTTAGGTGGAATCTTCTTTCTTGTCGTTTGGATCCATTGCTCCGTGTCCGCTTCTCTGGAGCAGCAGAAAACAACCTTTCTCCCTCCTCTATGTGACATCCTTTTATATATTTGAACATGGCTATCATATCACCCCTTAACCTCCTCTTCTCCAGGCTAAACATGCCCAGCTCCCTTAGCTGTTCCTCATAAGGCATCGTTTCCAGGCCTTTGACCATTTTGGTTGCCCTCCTCCGGACACTTGATGGGGGCATGTGGAGCAGGGTTTCTGAAGTAGATTTGAAGGTCTGCATATATGGAATAAGGCAATCTTTAGGGTAACCTGATCCCAAGGTGTTATGGGCTTTAAAGGTTAAACCTGGAATTTTGAATTTGGCTTGGAAATGAACTGGGAGCCAGCGCAGCAACCATGATTGAAATGCTCAAGTCTCAGTAATCTTTCAACCCTGTTTTGGGTGAACTGTAGTTCCCACATTGTTTTTACATACAATGTATTGAAAGAGTATAAACAGGAGCTGGTCCTAGCAGAATCTGCTTGGCATGTGCAATTAGATGAAGAATAACTCTTGGATCAGAATTTGTGAGGAAGGAGGGAGGATTTGTCTCTTGTAGGGCAGTGGGCCCTACCTGATCACGCAGGACAGATCATCACCACTCCCCTTGTCATGACAGCCATTGCTCATACAGATTTTCTGCTGCTGGAGCCACACATGGAAGTACTTGCATGAAAGCTAATGGCGTGCAAGGAACTTGGTGTATATTGATTTCTTAGCACACCTCTGAAACACCTCGGCAAGCGTTGCATAGAACCAACATCTTTCCATGCAGAGATAAATCATATGTCTGTATGATTATCATGTTTCAAAATAGCTTTTCCTGCTCACAGGGTTCAGAGCTACTTGTTACTGACACATCCCAGTGGCTTGCAGAAAACTACACCTGTCCTTAGCATTACTGTGTGGAGGCCACCACGCTGTGGCAGGAGCAAAGGTGCGAATGAACCTCATGGGTGACACATGTCACAACCATTTCCTCCTATTCTGAAAATGGAATACAAAGTATTCTCATACATTATCACTGTACGTTGTGATAACTTGTATCTTTACAAGGTTTACTGCTAAGACTAGAATAACTTTATTATAGCAGAACAGTTCGTGATGTACCAGCATCTTTTCAAGCTGATGTAGCTAGCGTGTTTATGCTAGTGTGTTTATATTCTAAACTGAACTGAGTGGGAGAGCAGTTTTCTGAACAGAGAACTCTGCAGAAGGATGACTACTGGAAAGCAGGAAAACTGATGTTGTGCTGGAAGACTCTGCCGGATCTGTGCATAATGTGCTGGTTGAAGTGTAGTGTAGTATCAACATACAACAGATGGTTGGGCCCAAGTCTAGGAGGTTATGGGCCAACTGACTTCTACAAGTCCAACAGCCTTTAGCTAATTTCCACCTCTCCCTCCACCCCTAGCCTTGCAAGATGGAAAGGTCTTGTGACTGTGCTGGAACATTACCCTGCTATCCCCTCTGGCACATGGAAGCAATCCTACATCACCAGGGCCATGGAGTCAGTGTTTGCTGTTGTCATCCTACTTTACAGCTGCCAGGGATAACTCAGCTGTCACTGTGGCGACAGAGCTGGCACCTTCCTCCCCACTGCTCTGTATCATTAGCTGCTGCTTACCTTCCTGATTTTTGAGTGGTAGTCACTCAGTCTGTCTGTCTGTCTGTCTGTCTCTGTGTGTGGGGAGAGAGAGAGAGAGAGAGAGAGAGAGAGAGAGAGAGAGAGAAGTGGAAGATGAGGCAAACTGTACATTTCTAACCCAGGGGCCCACAAAAACCTGGATCCAGCCTGATTCTAAAGTATGAAGCAGCCCTGATGTGGAATGAGACCCAAGACACACCCACACCCAGAGCAATGAATCTTTATAAGACAAAACTTTCATTGATCCTTTCAGTTTGTCTGGGCACTGTGGCAGCGCACCCTCCACTTCCAGCATTGGATCTGTTATTCCTGTAATGGAGGCACCCATCTCAGTGTCAGACTCCTTGATTGCCGTTGATTGTGACAGCCAGCTGCACATCTCACAGCGAGCCTCACATTTTGGGGTGCCTTGGGGGGCAATGAGATAATCTTTAAATGCACATTCGTAAGCTCAGGAGCGAGGTTTGCTAAAGTGAAAAGCACAGGGATGCATTTTTGCAAAGAGCTTTCAAATGATAACTTGTTGGTGAAAATTGTTTGAGTGGTTCCAAAGCCTTTTAAGGAAGTGGGATATATACTTTTGCTAATGCAATCCAATCATTTTTGAGTTCATTCATGGCATGTCAGCAATGCAGCGTATGTTTACCCTTCTTGGAAGGTCTGCCTGCCAAAGCGGTAGAGAGCCTTAGTGTTATAACAGTATGATAGTCTGGCAGTAGTGTGCTGGAAGATCTTCTTAGGGCCAAATTACACATGAGCTTTGTACTTTGCCTTTCAATTGTTGGTTGATTTATGTTTTATTTTTTAGTTTGTGCTGGGAAGAAGGGCTTGATCAGGATTGTCTCAAAGCCCTCAAATAGGAATGGGAGGAAAGTGGATGCCCGTGGGATATTTTGTCCCATTGTGTGCCAAGGCACCCGAGCCACAAAGTTCTCAGGAGAACAATAAACACTGACATGGAGTATTTTGGTTTATGGGTTCAAATAGGCCACAACTTTAATTCAAAGTGTTGGTGTTGACCTTTAAAGCCCTAAACTGCCTTAGCTCAGCATACCTGAAGGAGCGTCTCCACCCCCACCCAGACACTGAGGTCCAGCGCTGAGGGCCTTCTGGCGGTTCCCTCACTGCGAGAAGCAAAGCTACAGGGAACCAGGCAGAGAGCCTTCTCATTAGTGGCACCCGCCCTGTAGAATGCCCTCCCATCAGATGTCAAAGAGATAAACAACTTCCTGACATTTAGAAGACATCTGAAGGCAGCCCTGTTCAGGGAAGTTTTTAATGTCTGACATTTTGATGTATTTTTAATTTTTGTTGGAAGCCGCCCAGAGTGGCTGGGGTACAAATAATAAATTATTATTATTATTATTATTATTATTATTATTATTAGTTACAGATGTGAACAGTTTGGCTTAGGCATTGGGGTGAAGCCAGGCTATATCTTGACTCCTGCCCATGTGCAGGGAGTCCTCGGAAGGACAAACCACCGATATGGTGCCCTATGACTTACATCTAATAGGGCCACCCCAAGGGGTCCCCGTAGGGGCTGTGACATGGCCCTAGCCCACATCCAGGCTTTAACAGGATAACCTTACTGAGGAGGGGCAGGTGAAGCAACAACCTCCCCTCCCACCAAACCAAGGCTTATCGAATGCCTAACCTCACAAAAGTTGTGACGATGGCTACTAGTTAGGCGAAAACCAAATGGCCAGTGCCAATTTGCCAAGTGGAAAAAAATCCTACCCGGCCCCAACAAGATGGCGACCAACAATTGCCATAGCAAGGTCATTTCACAGCAAAGCATGAAAACCGGGTGGGTAGTGTGATTCATCGAAGAGGCAAGAAGAGGGTACCGGCCGGCTGCACCACAATTAAATTATCCGCAGCCACATGCACCCTGCCAGCTGATTGGCTGGGGCTGTCCCCCAGCACAGATGACGCTACCAGCCGTGACATAGGGGGAGGCGGCATACCTCCACCCTTAAGCCGGAAAACTGTTGAGGCCCGGCTGCCTGGCCACAGCACCACCCACTGGGTAAAAGGTGAGCAGACATCACAAGTAGCATGGGGAAGAGGATTCAGATCAAGACTGTGCTGAAGGCAAAGGGTTTAATGTCCCTTCTTTCTACACCACAGTCCTGATCCAGCCAGGCCCACTCTATACCAGCTGTTTATTTAATTTAAAACCAGCAGTGCAGGAGCAAACAACATGACAAATGTCTTGCCTGGTTTGGTCCTTTGTTTGCTTTTGAAGCACGAATCTCCCATGCTATTATTTTAGTGAATGACACTTAAGAGGGTATCAAGGAGAAGCAGTGGAATGATGTAGCCTTCCAGGCCCAGTTTCAAAGCTACTGCAATTCCCATTTCAAGGCAGGCAAAATGAAAATAAGCACACTGCAAAGAAAGTAAACAGGCACTGATTTCTTCCAGGTGCTGCTGCTTCATTATTTATTACTGGAAAAAAGTGAGGGTAAATACAAGGCAATTTCAGTACAAAAGCCAAAAATTGCAACACGGTGGGGGGAATTAAAACACATTAGCATTCTGTTAAGAGTCCTAAAATGCAATAAATGGCTTCCATCTTTCTTGGAAATGGTCCAAGTTTGCCTGCATTCGTAAAAACCTTTATACAATAAGTCAGCTTCATCGTTTTGGCAACATCCCATATCTTGTAAAGCCATTTATTAATTCCTTGTGTCTTATTGTTCTTCCAATATTGTGCAGTTAAAATGTTTGCTGCTATCAGTAAATTTACTGTCAGTTCCTGTTGTTCCTTAGAAACAGCATTCTTAAGATAACCAAACAGTAGTATAATTGGATCCCTTGGCAAATTAATTCTCATTGTCCTGTTTAGAAAAACAAGAACCTTTTTCCAAAAGTCAGCAAGAGCACTACGTCTGCCAAAAGTCCCATTCCCATGTCAATAATGTTGACATTCATTTCATGGATCTTCCAAGAGCAAAGGTTTCAGGGAAACATATTTGAAAAAGAATTGTTTTTGGTTGTTTCTTAAATTAATTGAGCTCCATATTTAATACCAGAGATTCTTAGCTAACTAGTCACTTGGATTCCTCTCCTTTTCAATCTTATGTGTAAGCGTACAGAATAGAGTGTACACATATAAGATTCATCGGAAAATACATGTGACAGGGTGGGTCTCCCAGCAAACATTGAGAAACATCTCTCTGTCTGTATATCTCCATATCTTATCCTTACTATCTTGCATTATCCTTATTAAACCATGCAAAATACTTTCTGTCTATTATCTAAGTTAAAGTTTTATTCAAACAAACAAGCATCAAGGGTGATTTCATTGAACTTAAGGCATCATTAATCACGAGGAAATTGAAATAATTATTGGAAAATGTACACTGCCTGTTCTTCATGTTGATCTATAATAGACAGTCCAGAGGTTTCTTAACATCCCACTTTTATTTTCTTTCATTTTATCCCGCTTAAGTACTTCAAACAGCCTTAAAGTGGGAGTCAATTATGTTCTGAAGACCTTTAATGATGCACACATGGCCTCACTGTAAATGTGTGTCTCACATGCATATATGAAAATGATTGTCTTTTAAAATAAGGGATGGTGTCAAGGAAGGAAAGAGGCATCCCCATCCTTTCTCATGAAGTAGTCTTTTGTAACCCTGATAGCAGCAGAGCATGGTTCTGCATTTGAAATAATGTCTAGATTTGTGTCTTTGTGTTCATCTTTCACAATTTTGTAAACCAGCAGTCTCATATTAGCCATGGTTTGGGAATTCTAAGAAACCAAAAAAGTCCATTTTGAAATGCTCATTCCGCCATTTTGATTCATACAATTGTATCCAAACATACATACCAAAAAATCTGCTCTCTGATCACAGGAACCATCATGCAAAATTAGGTTACAGTATCTTAAGAGGTGTCCAAATGCATAGCCATGAAACAAACAGCTTACCAAAATACATAACAGATATTGCAGACTTCCATTCAAAGTCCCAACTACAGAAATAAGTGAAATGTAGGCATTCATTTTTCAAGAATTGTCTAGTTCTCATTGCTAAAGTGAACATGTAAACATGAGGGTTTCTGCTGAATTGGACCACTGGCATATCCAGTCCAGCAATCCTCTTTTCCATAGTGGTCAACCAGATGCTGCAGAAAGTTCACAGTCAGACCATGTGAGGAGTTTCTTAGGATGCTTTATAGTTTCAGGACTAATTGGAAAGGGTTTATTGCCCCCTTTCTTGCATAGGGGGCAGTCTGATGATATTGGATGGCATTGTCAAAATTATACCTTTAAAAAGTCTTGCTGCACCAGATTCAGACACTAATTCCCACAAGCATCTAGTCTAACCCTGCCAGTGTTGCTTCCTGAAGCAGGTTGCTTCACCTGCTGCATGGCAGTACCAGAGGCCTGTTGCATGGTCCATTCTGGACTTCTCTGGACTTCTCTGGTGATATTGTTCAGTTTCTCAAGCATATTGGTTGGATCAGTTCATGCTTTACTGCTAATTGTCTTGCCCTCAGCACCAGTTCAACAGTTGGGAACCTTCTACTGTTAATTTATAAGTTGAAAGTTTTGTAAACAGTGCTTTGCCTTTTCTGGGAATCTTGAGATGTTTGGATTTCTGCCCTTGGCTGCACTTAGTTCTCCAGATGTTGTTGGACTACAACTCATCTCACCCCTGACTCTCGGCCATGCTGGGTGGGCTGATGGCAATTGTAGTACATCTGGAGGGCCACAAGTTAGCCACCCTCGATTTAAGGAGTTTCTCCTTTGCATCCATGTGGACGTTAGGGAAGCAAGCCCTTTTGTATCTGTCCTTTTCATTCTCAAAGTTCATTAAAACCATAACTGCCTTTGCAATGTACAAGTTCTTCCGTGCCTTGTAATTTATAATCTTCATTCAGAATGCCCACTCAGCTCCTATGTTTTCAGCCTCTTCCCCATCCATCTCAGACGTACAACATCTCTCTGTTTTGCCCATTTCCTAAAGCCAGCACCTGTATTGTTTATCCTCTGGCTCCTGGTCCCTGTAACACTGAGATACAAGGCCTTTGTTTAAAGGTTATTTCTTACTGATCTCAGTAGAGAACGACTGGCAGAAGACTAGGTGGAATTCTAGTTTGAAAAGATTGCTGGGCTCTCAAGACTTCTGTTTGCAAGGCTGTCAAGTACTGTCATGGACACAGTGTCCTAAGAATGGTGACACCTCTGCTCACCCCTGTCAAGTTTTACTCCCTTTGGTGTTCACACTCATGCTTTGCTGTTTTGTTTCTTTAAAACCAGACCTGTGTGCAGATACCATTCTGTCCCACTGGAAAGCTACTGCAACAAGTCCAAAACCTGTCAGTAAACAAAGATCTGACTACCATGGAATTAAAACCAATAGCTGTATTTTCAACAGGTGTTTGCTCTCCTTAAAGGGCCACCGGATTTGCTGCATATCTGTTCAGAGGATCGCATCTCAAAGTCTCGGAAAAGATGCAGCACAGAATAATACACTCTGTGCTTATGTACCATCGAGTACCTTTGCATAAAGAGTTTATCCAGCCATTTAACAATGAGTGTAATTCCATTGCATTCGAAAGTAACAAAATATGCTAAAGAGCTTGAGGTAGAATCACCTTTTCATTTTTTTTTATTGCTAGATTAATTTAAAACTAATACAGGCATCTCTCCCCCCCCCCCCTCGCCCAGTATGGAAAACATTCTGGAATAGTAGTCTTGAGTAGTGAGATTAGCTAGCAAATGATGTTTTTGAAAGCAAGTTGCTCAAGGCTTCCATTCCCTATTATTTGCTCATTGCCACAGTTGTATGGGCATACACATTTCACATTAGATTCCCACCAAAGGCTTTAACCATCTGTCATCTCATCTTGCCCCAGTTGGGAACCACTTGCCATATGGAAACTGTTCTGCATTTGTATTAACCATCTCATGGCTGAAGATTCTAGAAGGGGCAAATTAACACAGTATTATGGCTGCAGGGTCCACTAGCCAGCAGGGGCGCCATCCAGCTTATATAATGTAATAAGTTACAGAGAAAGCTACCAGACTTCTTTAGTGAACTAATACAGTGGTTCCTTGCGTTACAAACTTAATTCGTTCCAGAGGTCTGTTCTTAACCTGAAACCATTCTTAACATGAGGTACCACTTTAGCTAATGGGGCCTCCTGCTGCCGCTGTGCGATTTTGGTTCTCGTCCTGGGGCAAAGTTCTTAACCCAAGGTACTACTTCTGGGTTAGTGGAGTTTGTAACCTGAAGTGTTTGTAACCTGAGGTGCTTGTAACCCGAGGTACCACTGTAGTCCTTTTGTACTCTTTGCAGTAACAGTAAGTGCTTCCCAGGTAACATCAGGGCACTTGAAATGGAAACAACATGCACATTTCTCCACAGCTGGTCCTCCTCCTCCTGTACTACCCAGTGCTAAGCCAGGGTTTGACTCAGTGGTACCTCAGAACCTGGGCTCATAGTTTGCTTCACTCCAGGTAAGCCTCAAGTTGGGGTTGAGGTTTGCTCATGGCTTACCACTTGTGGTTTGTTTGGAGTGGTCAATCCATGAGCCCAGATTTGAGTGTGAAACTTAGCCAGACCATGGCTTAGCTCCAGAAAGCACAGCAGAAGAAGAACCAGAGAGAAGTGTTGTTGTTGTTGTTGTTGTTGTTGTTGTTGTTGTTGTTGTTGTTACTGTATCTGCACACTTGCACATTCATGCTTAACTATAGTTTGGCTCTTATTTTTAGTTTGGATGTGTATTTTATATTTTTATATTGGGATCTGTTTTCGAAAGCTATCTGCGGAGGTCTTCATCCTGAGAGGTGGCACATAAACTCTTAAGTAAATATAAAATGATTAATGATAAGACAGTGGGTCATAGTGTGGGAGAAGAAAGCCATATTCGGAATCGGTCACTATGGAATAACATGTGTGTGTGTGTGTGTGTGTGTGTATCCATCCATCCATCCATCCACACTTGTTCTAAGGAGCAATTGAAGATAAAATGAAGACAATTTTAGAAAGGCCCAGCAAAATTTCTGATTTTTGCCCTCTTGTGTATGTTTCAGAACTCAGGATCCTGAGCAGCATGCAATATCTTTTAAAGAGCTCACCTTGAAATGTATCTTCAGTCTTGAAGGACCAGAAGAAGGGTTTTTTATTAAGATAAGAGAGTCAGAAAATAATAATAAAACATGGTTTATGAAGTTGGCGAGAAATTTAGAAATGAGATGAAGTTTTATAGCTGATGAAATTGATACAAGTTGTAAATTTGAATTCCCGGATGAGTCTTTTTGATGTGGTCTTTATTACATGAAGTAACATTTTCCACAGTTAATAGCTCACCTCTGCACGCTGAACAGGGAGTTCTGCCTTTCAAAAACGGCTGCTTTAAGAGTTCTATTAACCAAGCTTTTACCTTACTTTTAAAGGTTCTGTTGATTACTTTCATTGGGAAAACAGCCTCTTTTTGATTATTGACAAACATCTATTACCTGCCTTATTTTGAGTGGAGGTTTGAGAAGTGCCATGTGCTGCGAGCCAACACATTCCTAGTAGGTTTCAGATAATCCCTTTATTGGTGTTGTTCAATTTCTGCTGTTCACATTTAGGTCAAAATGGAGGATTAATATTTCCAAGGACCAAATATATTTTGCACATTGCCCTTCATAAAAAATATTCCCCATAGAACCTATTAAATGTTTCAACTGGAACATGCCTGCCTGAAAGAGCCACCTCCATAATAAAATACCAGGACTGGTGCTGTGAAACAACACCGAATTGTCAGTTTGCAGCAACAGAGTTTCCTTCCAGCAGCAGTTATATTGCAGGATAGTTTTCGGGGGGAAAGAGTCAGCAGACAGGCAGCATTGTGGAATGTGTGGTTGTGGCAATAATGTGTGGTGGTGATTTCTCCCTTTCCCCCCATTGAACACATGGAGGAATTGCAAACTCAAATAACATGACCAGCTTATTTATTTTTTAAAAATAAATTCCTTGCTCAATTTAAAGGAGAAGCAGTTCATAACACACTCAGATTAGAATAAATGGGGGGGGGGATAGACTCATTGCTTCCAGTTTTAAAATAAAAAGTAAAAAGCAGTGCCATTCATTCTCTATTGTTTATTCCTTTTTATATATATAATTTTTTAATTAGTTTTTTAACATATCATTTTCAACAATAATTAAACATACTTTTACATCTTATACAATTTTTTTGACTTCCATCAATCACATCTGAAAATTTTCCAATCTAATCACTTAATATACATTTCTTACTTTCACTATTACGTTTAAATCTCATCACTAATATCTCTAATCTTTCTCTATTTTGCAATGTTTCATATAGTTCTCCTTACAAAACTTCTTGTAATCCTACCAGAGTAATTTGTTGATTACAGTTGCTCTTCAAATAGTTCGTACATTTCTTCCAATCTTCTGTGAATCTCTGGTCCCACGGGTTTCGAATCCTTCCTGTCATTTTATCTAATTCTACATAGTCTATTAATTTTGTCTGACATTCTTCTTTCGTCGGAATTTCTTCTTGCTCATTTTATATTGTTTATTCCATGTACTATGAAGAAAATAAACAAATGTAAAGTCAGTTTCCATTGCCTTATTCTAGTTAAATGTCGGGGTGACATCAGGTTTCGAAGTGCCCACAAGGATTGGGGGATGTCTAGATGTGTCCCACCAGCTTTATAAAAGCTCCGTAGCCCCGCGAGTGTATGCAGCCACCCTGCCTCCTGTCTGCTCTGCCTTCACTTTGTCTGCCGACTTTGCTGTCCTACTCACTGTGCAGCAAAGTTGGAACCTTCAAGGTGAAGTGACCTTGGGAGGTACAGCAGTTGCATATTTCATGGAAGCCATGGAGTTTTCAAAGAAGTAGGTAGCATCTCCAGGTTGAAATCTAGCAACCTTGCTTAAAAGCAGCTATGTTCAAACACAGAAGAGAGATGTGTAAGGTGGCTCCAACCTCTTTATTTTATATCCATTTCATCAGTAACACCAAAGACTCTCTCTCTCTTTCTGAGCCTGTTTCTCCTTTCACTAACACATAAAAGACATTTATTCAGGGCACGATGCAACCAAAAGGAAGCATTCTCTAGCATTGTTGATTTCAACAGGAGAGAGTTAAAAATTCCCCATTGAGATCTGAGATTTAAAAGTGCTTGATATTAGTTCCATAAGGCTGGAACCAAAGAAAGGATATACATACACCTGCGTGAAATAAAACATTGTGTGCAGCTAAAGCTCTGCTTTGCTTTTCACTGGAGCTTTTTCCTACTACTGAAGAAACAATCTGCTCTTCTGTTAAAAGTGACTTGCCTCTTTGGCAATGCGAACTCCTGCTGTGAAAAGTGAAAACAAGGTACTGGCTTTGCATGATGGCCCTCTGCTCCCCATGCATACCCTTTCTTTTGACCACAGCCTTGTTTATAAAGAACATTGTATGTAAAAGATAGGAGAAGCACAGAGAAGAACTGTGAGTGAAATTATTTCATGATGCTTCCATTTGTCTTGTCTGCATGACTACTTGTCATGATTGTTGAGAATAAAAAGTTGGCATGTTTTCAATCAATAAAATGTTTAAAAGCTAAAAAGTAAAAGTCTTTGGTTAAAAATCACTCATACAATGTCCAACAATAATAAGCCTTTATTTAGCTGTCCAAATGATTAACAGATTCATCATAAATTCCATCTGAAGATGATATACTGATTGTACCTATTCCCACAAATGCACTATTCCTTTGGTTCTTCTGGGGCATGTCTACGTGCTGTGAGTATATGTGTAAATATTTGGTTTCTAATGAATCTTTCAGAGAGTAGTATTGTTAGAAAATTGAAACCAGACAGCGGCTGTGTTTTTAGATGTTTCTTACAAGGCTGTATCTCTTTGTGCCGCCTTAAAGGTGACCTCAAAGGGAAATAAAATTGGATTTGTCCTTTTTTGTTTCTTTGTTTCTTTATGATGTGTATAAAAAAGGCCTGCTTGTTCTTTTTTATAATAGAAATGTACTGAAAGCCTGTACAGTGATTGGAAAGTTATTGCAAAATGCAGGCTCTACAGGTGCTGAGAAACTTGAGTACGGAACAGAATACAGAGTGGATGGGAGCAGTAGACGTCTTTAGTCCGCACAGATTTTACCCATAAATGGAATTGGATGTTTTGTTTAACATGGGGCTGCCATGGCAAAGACAGGCTCTGTGTGAAGTTCTCCATCTTCTCCACGTGAGCCTTAGGTATACTTTTCTGTGTGCTGTGATGTACAGTGGTGCCTCGCAAGACGAAATTAATCTGTTCCGCGAGTCTCTTCGTCTTGCGGTTTTTTCGTCTTGCAAAGCATGGCTATTAGCGGCTTAGCGGCTATTAGCGGCTTAGCGGCTTAGCGGCTATTAACGGCTTAGCGGCTATTAACGGCTTAGCGGCTTTAAGAAAAAGGAAACAAACTCGCAAAAACTCGCAAGACGTTTCGTCTTGCGAAGCAAGCCCATAGGGAAATTCGTCTTGCGGAACGACTCAAAAAACGGAAAACTCTTTCGTCTAGCGAGTTTTTCGTCTTGCGAGGCATTTGTCTTGCGGGGCACCACTGTAATGATACTGTGCATTTCCTAAGCTCTGCCGGTGGCAAACAATGACCGCTCCCCACATCAAATGGGGGCGCCTTTTGCGTGGTCACTACTCCTGGTAGTTTGGGCTGGCTTCATCCTCCCAGGCTGGATACCTGGAGGTCTCCGCCTACCTCAGCCAATCACCCAATCACGCCTGGGGATTGGCCAGGTAAGGGGAGGGACTGTCCTGCCCACACAGCAGAAGCTGAATCTTACCTGCAAAGCTGTAAACAATGACACAGATTATGCATGTTAAGACAAACGGACAAAGCTATGACATTGCCTTTATATCCCACCTGCCCTCCGAGGAGCTCAAGGAGGCATATATGGTTGTCTGCCTCCCTGTGTTATCCTCACAACAACCCTGTGAGGTAGGTCAGCCTGAGCAAATGTGATTAGCCCATTGTCACTTCTTGACAGAGTGGGGTTTTCAACTGTGGATTCCCAGGGTCCCAGGTGTGTCCATCCATGTATACTTAAAAGTAAGCCATAGAATGATAGAGTTGGAAGGGACCCTGAGAGTCATCTAGTCCACCCCCTTGCACGTCCTATTGAGCTCAATGCTAAGCTAGCATATATAGGATGGTAGCCTACCAAAATGTTGTGGGCAGAGGGGGAGAACTTGATACAGCATTCTTTTTTTTTTTTTTTAATAGCAGCCCAGGCTTGAACATAATAGAGTACAGTGTTACTCAGGTTACATACGCTTCAGGTTACATATGCTTCAGGTTACAGACTCCGCTAACCCAGAAATAGTGCTTCAGGTTAAGAACTTTGCTTCAGGATGAGAACAGAAATCATGCTCCAGCGGTGTGGCAGCAGCAGGAGGCCCCATTGGCTAAAGTGGTGCTTCAGGTTAAGAACAGTTTCAGGTTAAGTACGGACCTCCGGAACAAATTAAGTACTTAACTGAGGTACCACTGTATTCTGTTCAGTCATTCAATAAATGCATATGAGAGTGGGGTAGCAAGCTCTGAGCCCTATCTATGCATGCTCATTGAACACTTGAGCACAGCATTGGGCATACATCTGTATGCATAGGAACTTGGGAGCTAAATAATGGTCCTTGGGACGTGGGTGGGGTAGAAATTGCCAGTGCAATATGATACCCCACCATGCATTCATAAAATGGTTGCAAAAATGGTTGCAAACTTTCACAAACTACTTAAAAATCTTTATGTGAATTTATTTATGCTACCACTTGTTTACTGTCACTAACTATTGAAAAGGGTTTTAAGAAATCACCTAGAAAACCAATGCTAGAAAACTGAAAACTTCATTCAGCTCATTGCAGGTCCAGTGCCCAAAACTCCGTCGGTTGTGCAATCGCCAGGTAATTCCAGCTGGATCTCGATTCAGCATCTCAGAAAACATCCTGATTTGGAGGCTGTTTAGTTCGTCATGAGATCCAATCCAAGTTGGAAACTGAAGCCTTATGCATC
This sequence comes from Podarcis pityusensis, assembly GCF_964106645.2. Classification (NCBI taxonomy): domain Eukaryota; kingdom Metazoa; phylum Chordata; class Lepidosauria; order Squamata; family Lacertidae; genus Podarcis; species Podarcis pityusensis. Next base: position 36,684,298 of record NC_138032.1, read on the forward strand.
CCATTCACTATTATGGATACATTAAAAATGTCTATAACCTTTTCTCTTTTTGACAGAATTGGATAAAATTTGCAGTGGCAGTAGATCTTCTTGAGTGAATAAGCCTGCCAAATTCTAGGCAAACGGGTTCAACTTTTTTTGAGATTTTTTAAAACAGGAAAATCTATGGATTTTGTTTATTTTTGTCTGAATTGAATGAAATTTTCAGGTATTGTAGCCTCTTCTCAGGGAATGAAAACTGACAATTTCCAGAAGTATAGCTGCAGTAGTTTTCCTGCAGGGATGACCTTTACTATTCTGGAGAGGTTAAAAAAAGGATTCACTGTTGTTTTGTGTTCAATTTGTATGAAAATACCATACATCACAGAACTGCTCTTTGATTAGAAACCTGCCAAATTTCAGAGTGATAGATGCAGCAGTTTTGTGCCACATGCTTTTGAAAAGTTGGTTTTGTGGGAGGGAGAGGGGGACTGGATTCCATCTTTATGGCTTTCGGTGCAATGATTTTAGTATGTAGAGGGCATACACTGCAGAAGTGACCCGAGGGAAGTATCCTGCAGCGTTTCAGAAAGACAGATGAAGAGGCCAGAGAGTTAAGCTGAATGAAAACAACAACATAGAATCCTAGAATCTTAAAGTTGGAAGGGACCCAAGGGTTATCTAGTCCAACCCCCTGCAATGCAGGAATCTCAGTGGAAGCATCCAGGACAGATGGCCACCCAACCTCCAAGGAAGGAGAGTCCATCACCTCTCGTGGGAGTCTGTTCCACTGCCGAACAGCTCTTACTGTCAGAAAGTTTTTTTTCTGAACAGTTTCCTGCTGATTAAGTGCAAAGCTGGTTTAACAAGAAAGGATGTGTGAGGATGTGGAACAGGCAGAATAATTTGGCTGTCCGGCATTTTCCAAGCAAGTACCACTAGCAAAGAGCACAGAGCAGTCATAAGCAAGGTGATACATTGCTTCATCATTCCTCCCACAAAGTATTGTGACTGGAAAGCCCTGGGAAATCAATTCCCACTGATTAGAATTTAGTTTGCCAGAGGAGAGCTCTCGCTCTCCCCGCCATCACCAGTGGTTCTCTTATATGGCAAGGCTGGAGAGAAATGTTTCATTTTTTGCTGACGCACTCTGCAGTGTTTCCCCTAAAACGGAATCTCCAAAGTGCCTTGAATTGCTTTGGCAATCCCTGTTTCAGTTTGGGGCATTTTATGGCGATTCCACTCAGTTTGGGCAAGGCCCGAATCATTCTAAAACAGCCTGCTATGGGTCAGAATTTGTGACTCATCTGAACCCCCACTAAATATGTCTGTTACCATGCTCTCTGTTGTACAATGATTCAAGAGATAAATATATTGGAAATGTCTTAATAATACATAAAATCTTTATAAAATTTGCTGTGGAAGAACAGAGAGTTGCAGTCAACTAAGTTCTAGTCAGAGTAGACCCTTAGAAAATAATGTACCTAAATTGGCCATACCCATTAATTTAAATAGGTCTGCTCTGAGTATATCTAATATTGAATATAACCCAGAAAATAAGGTTGTACAGTGGTACCTCGGGTTAAGTACTTAATTCATTCTGGAGGTCCGTTCTTAACCTGAAACTGTTCTTAACCTGAAGCACCACTTTAGCTAATGGGGCGTCCTGCTGCTGCTATGCCGCCGGAGCACAATTTCTGTTCTCATCCTGAAGCAAAGTTCTTAACCCGAGGTAATATTTCTGGGTTAGCGGAGTCTGTAACCTGAAGCGTACATAACCTGAAGCGTCTGTAACCCGAGGTACCACTGTATATTGTAGCAACTTGCACAGTCAATTGTAGCCACCTATGTATACTTTGTCAGATCCAGAATATGTTACTTTTACATACATTATTCAGCTGCAATATGGTTCTATTTTTGTTCTAATGTTTGAACAGAGTTTTTCTGACCTAAGTTGAACAATAAAATTTGACTGACTGAGTTTCTGGCCTAAAACTCTAAAGGCGGCTTCTGGGAATTTGAAATCTTTTTTCCATCTCTGCAATTGAATATTTTGGTGTTAGGAATTGGCAGTGAGCTCAGGATGGAGCTGGGGAAAGAGTTGACCCCAAAATATATGGGCTTCCTTGAATGAATCTAAGTTCTGACAAATTACAATCTTGGCTGTTGAAGGCAATACTTGGAACAAATCTCAAGGCTGCTAGCAATCATCTGTGAGAAGTCTTGGAAGATAAATGGAGTCCTAGTGGATTTGTGAAGGGCAAATGGTCCTTGTTCTCAAAACCGGGGAAGAGAAGGTCCCAGAAATTTATAAGCCCACTAGCTATCATTGCTGTCCCAGGGAATTATTTAAAATAATGATAAATATATTTCTAAACATTTTATGTTTCAGCTTTAGCTCTCTTCCTCTGCCCCACGCTGTGGCTCATGGCACAGGGCCAAAATAGCAAAGAGTAGACCACATGGATCTGACCTGAGTAGAAAGATGTTTCATATTTGTTATTAGTGACACGCAGGCTGGTTCTGTGCATGTTTGCTCAAAAGTAAAGCCCTCCCCCTCAAGTAAGAGTTGTGTGACTGGGTAAAGTGTACAGCAGGGCTGGGCGATGTTTGGTTTTCAACATCTTGATATATCATCAGCTTAACATCACGATATACCAATATATCATAATATTTGAAATAAGGATGTAACTGTAGAGGCAAATCGGGTAACATCCTGGCAACTGCTACTACTTAGGGGTCTAAAACTGATACATTTTTATTTACCTTTAACATATTGTTATAACTATTTAATAGTACAGAGCAACAGGGGCAGCACGGATCATGAGAAAAGTGATGACCAGCTTCACAGTCCGTCCGTCCCCTGTATCATGGTTGTTGTTTTTTACATAGCACACACATTGTGATTCATGATATATTACTATATCAAACATTATGAAACCGTTATCACGACGTGGACTTCAAAGTTATTTGGGGTGATGTATTGATACAGTGCCCAGCCCCAGTGTGCAGGAAGGGGCTGTGAGGCCGTGCTTGCGGCCCTGCCCTGATGGCATGCAGCTCCTCTCAGCCCCACCTTTGACATGCAGTGGTACCTTGGGTTAAGAACTTAATTCGTTCTTAACCTGAAACTGTTCTTAACCTGAGGTACCACTTTAGCTAATGGGGCCTCCTGCTGCCGCCGCATCGCCGCCATGCAATTTCTGTTCTCATTCTGAAGCAAAGTTCTTAACCCGAGGTACTATTTCTGGGTTAGCAGAGTCTGTAACCTGAAGCGTCTGTAACCTGAAGCGCCTGTAACCCGAGGTACCACTGTATTCACATGGATGTCTGAGGCAGGGAAGCATTTGCATAGAGCAGTAGCAGTCCGCATTGCTCACCTGGCTTCCCAGCACCTGGTGTTGCTGCTGGCTACTGAGAGGGGTGAGGTGGTGGGAAGCTGAGCATGTTTTAGCTGTAGTGATGGGAACGTCAAATTGGCTGTGCAATGGGACCTGCACTATTCTGAGCTCCTGACCTGTCTCCCTCCTGATAGGTGGCAGTGATGTTTTTGGTGCAGGGAAGCCAGGTGAGTGATGCTGCCCTGCCCAATGATTACTGGCATGGAGGCTTCCCTGGGTACCAGAATGCAGGGAAGCCTCCACACACAGAGGTCTGTGCATGGATGCTTCCCTGCCTCATGGGTCCATATAAATGTGTTGAGAGTAGGGTTGGGAGAAGCCACAAGGATGGTGAGGCTGAACTTATAGGTGTAGCCTTGTAGTCTCTTTCCACACAATTTGCCCCTTCTCGTAACACAGGAAGGGGATTATATTTCATTGTGTTCAATGACATTTTCTCTAAAGTACGTGTGCATGGTTCAATGGTGTATTATCACTAGTAAGTATGCATAAGTTTTCTCCTTTAGGGTGTTTTCACATCGAATTTTGGCTGCATACAGATGAACGTAGCTTCAGCAATGAACCCACTGCGAAAGTGCGCTTGCCACTAGACAAATGTTCAACCTTACCTAGATTGAGCTCAGGGGAAAACCTGCCCTAGTTTTGGATTTGTACAATATTGATCGGCTGCCCTTTGTATAAATTATGAAGTTATCTCCCCACTTTTCATATTGGGGCTAAGTACAGAGTTACGTGGCTGACTTTTGTGCAAGTTGCAAAGGCAAATTACTTCCCCCTGCAGTTTCAGGTGCTCAACATTTACTTGTTTCGTTTCATTTATGAATCTCTTCCCATGAAGCATCCCTGAAGGATTAGCAATAAAAATAGCAGTAAAAATGGCAGTAATAGGAACATATACAAAAACCATTTCAGACCTAATACAGGTATAGACTGGGGCAAGAAACCCTGTTTAAAAGTTTTGTTGAAAAAGGAAGGACTTCAATAGGCTTCAGAAAGAGATGGATCCTGCCTGATGTGCAATGGGAGGGGAGATCCAAAGGGATCTTCTCCTGCAGAGAACAGTGATCAGTTGAGCATATTATGGTTGAGTCTATATTTTAGGCATCCTGGTCCCAAGCTGTGTAAGGGCTCTGGGCACCAGTACTAGAACCCTGAACTTGGCTCAGTAGCTCGTTGGCTGCCAGTGCAATTATCTCAGCAGTCGTGTAACATGGTGGTGATATTCTGCCCCAGTGAGCAGTCAAGCTGTTGCAGTTTGCAGTAGCTGCAACTTCCAGGCCAACCTCAGAGACAACCTCCCCCCCCACCCCCGGCCCCACAAATCATAAAATAGCATCAAGCCCCCTTTAAATCTTTTTTTAAAGCATCAGATAAACATCTGATTGGGTTGAATGTGCCAGAAACTTGGAATTTTGTTTAAAAGCCATAACAAAAGTACCAATTTTGAACAACCTGTCTGTAAGCATGGCAATGCAGATGAGGCAATTAGGGTTCAATCTGGTGAATTTACAGGTGTAGATTTACAAGAGTGTATGTACGGAAAGGAAGACTTTTTCCAAATTCACTCCTGTTCATAGCTATGCACTGTTAAAGCAGCTTAAGACGTCTTACTGAAATGCAAGTGTAAAATGATTTTGACTGGACGGCTCTTTCAAATTACAGGTGCCTCTTTCTTGCTTTCTTTTCCACTTTAACAAGGATCAGACAACAACATCAATAGCGCACAAGAGGCTAAAAGGTGATTTAAGCCTCCTTCGTGACAATGCTGCTACTTGAGAGGGGTGGCTGTGCTCAAATTTGCAAATACATGAACCTAGAAGGAACTGATTGATGTATTAATAAAAATAAAGAAGATTGGCTAAACTCTGTGCCCACAAAGTACCACCAAGGGGGCTATATTGGATTGCTATTTGACAGCAGTATGAGGCTATTGTGAGAAGGCATGTGGCATTCTGGCTTCTGTTAATAGATGCAATGTACTTAGTGCTAGTTAGGGCACGACTGGTATATTGCGACCAGAAATAAACACACACTGGAGAGGATTCCGGGAAGAACGACAGTGATTAAGAATTTGGGATGCATAATGTGCATGGAAGGGCTGAACGCTGGCGGTGTGACACAAGTTCTTAGGTAGTCACAAGGCTGAAAGAAAAGCAGCTGTTTTCTAGGACTAGAGATGTGAAAGGCCATGGATAGATGGATGAGACGAGAGTTTTTGTTTCTGTAGAGCAGATTTAGGCTAATAAGGGAAATATTTTATATGCAAGAATAGCTGGAGAATGGAACACGGTACTCTGGGGAGCTGTGGAATCTCCTTTCTTTGATGGCTTCTCAGAGGAGATAGGATGAGCCCAGGGATATGTGTATGTGTATCTGTCTAGGAAACCTCACATCTCAGAACAGCTAGACTGGGTAATTGGATTTTGAAGTGTTACAGTTTTGTTTTGTTTTGTTTTACCAAGACTAGAGTAGAATGGTTCCCTTTGTAGAACAGAAGAAGACATCTGGCAAATGGATGGCTGATGTATTTGCAGCGCTGTGAAATCCGATGGTGATGAGGGCAACACGTTTCCCCTCCATTCATTCTACCTTCTAGTTGCCTCCACTTGGTTTCCTGCACTTCAGGGCAGCCACATCACCCGGGCTCTTTCTCTGACTCTGAGTGATGATTCCATGAAAGCACTCTGTTTGCTCAGTGCTGATGAATGATTCACAGGGGCCATCCTGGGCTATGCTTCTTCCCTTACCGCAGCTATAGCTAAAGAGCCACCACCTTCATTTAATGTGAGTAAGAGCAGTATACACCATCTGCTAGCACAGCCCAAGGAGGGGCAGAGCTGAATTTTGCTTCACTCTTAAATTAAAAACAAGACTACAATAATGTATTTTAATAAATGAAAATAAGTTCACCCGTTTGCATACCATAAAGAGATGATAGGAAGTAATGAACTAACTAGCTTTCTGTTGTCTCTGCCTACAATAGGCAATGCATGCAAATATGAAAGCTGTTCAGTCCCAATGCCTTTATTTCCTTGTTATTTTCCTGCATATTTGCCTAATGGCTTAGTGATCAGGAGTGTGTTCGTTTCAATGTGCAGGGCAGGTCAATAACTTGGATTAGCACAGTGACATTCGGGAATGTAGTAAACACTTTCCTTCCTGTGCTATTTGTCTGATATAAATTGTTTCTTCTATATCTCTAACAAATAATTTTTGAAAAGCAAGCAACTATGAGGTGTCTTTGTGCCTCCTTTCCGTTAATCTGCTGTTGGCCTACAACTGCCTCCTCCAACCTGATGCCCTGCAGATGTTTTGGACTACAACTCCCATCATCCCCAGGTCACAGGGCCATGCTGGCTGTGGCTGATGGGATTTGTAGTTCGAAAATCTGAAGGGCACCAGGTTGGGTAAGGCCGGCCTAATAATAATAATAATAATAATAATAATAATAATAATAATGAGATATTATTTATACCCCGCCCATCTGACTGGGCTTCCCCAGCCACTCTGGGCGGCTTCCAACCAAATATTAAAATACATTAATACCTCAAACATTAAAAGCTTCCCTAGAACAGATGTCTTCTAAAAGTTTGGTAGTTGTTGTTCTCTTTGACATCTTGTGGGAGGGCGTTCCACAGGGCGGGCACCACTACTAAGAAAGCCCTCTGCCTGGTTCCCTGTAACTTGGCTTCTCGCAGCGAGGGAACCGCCAGAAGGCCCTCGGCGCTGGACCTCAGTGTCCGGCCTAGAATTACTTTCTGTCCTTTGATAATTAAAGGCAAATGCAAGCATTTTTTCTTTCTCTGGGTGACATGCAATATATGGTTTGATTTATTGCAATGACTAATGGGGGGCATGTACATTTATGTGTGTGACACCAGACGCCAAATTATATGTGGTTTCTATGGGATTGTGTTTGGTTTTTCCAGTTTATACCAGAATCTAGAAGATTTCCTGTCAACTACTCTGTGAAAGTATTGCCTGAAACCAGATCAGATTTGGTTCTGAGAAAGCAATGTAGTTCAGGGAAAGTGTGTTGTTTCCTGTTGCTACATCTATGGAACCCTCTGTAAATTCATAACAATGATTTCACTATGTTGGAAAGTTACTTTAAAATGTGCAATCTGAAAAAATAATAATTGTATTATTCATAAAATTCTAAAATGAACACAGATATTCACCCGTGTAATTTTAATCTGGACACCATAACAAATGTTTCAGACATTAAAATGTTGATATAATGCTGAAAAATTCATTATCTCTTATATTTCATCTTGAAAAGTAATAACCAATCTATTGTAACTGAATGTCAACTCTGAGAATATAGTGGTTGAGCATTTTTAATCACTCCTTTAAAAATGTATATGCAGTAACCTTGCACTCAAAACTGGGTTGTTTTTGCTGAAATATTTGTCTCAAAAGCAATCTTGCTCCTCTGTATTCTCCACAGTCTCGTCCGATGCCATGGGCTACTCAGATCAAACTGGTCACTTTTGAAAACAAAGTTGCTCTCGTGTTTTACTTTCTCACCTTGGAAATAGTCTGAATTTATTTAAGAGGCACAAAAGGGGGAATGGAGATTGTCTGCAAGATTGAGTGTGTTTTTAGCAGTTGAAATTCAAAGCCATCTGGGTATTTATACAGCAAAATCTTCCGGATGAAGAATAGGCCAAGGTAGTCACATGGCGGGGGCCAACATGAAACAAAAGAATCCATTTATTATCCCGGCAGGAAATTTGTTCTTCTAGATGTTGTAGCTGCAGACATAATGATTTCATTTCCTTCAGTTTGCTCAGATTAATTGCTGGTGCTTGTGTGTGTGCGTGTGTGCGCGCGTACATGAGAACTCATGTTATTTCGAAGTATTTTCCACCTAGGTATACTTGCAAACCCTTAAAATGCCAATTTTATAATGTCTTTGTACATAATCTGTGGGGCAGCCACACTTGTGTTAGTCTGTTGCAGCAAAATCAATGGTGTCTTATAGCACCCGAAAGAGGAACAAATCAGGTAATGCCGTGAAGCTTTTGTCGATTGATGGGACTGTCGTCCACAAAAACTTATGCCATAATAAATTTGTTAAGTCTCTCAGGTGCCGCAAGACTTTTTGTCAACTGGAACGCTGTGTCTGTTTCTGGTTGTTGCATCTGGAAAACGGCGCAGTACAGATGGAAAAGGTGCAGAAAAGGAGAACCCTAAATGATTGAGGGACTGGAACAATTCTCCTGTGGGGAAAGGTTTCAAAACTTGGTGCTGTTTAGTTCAGCAAAAGACAAGTCAAGAGGTGTATAAAATTATGTACAAGGTGAAGGAAGTGGATGGAGAACAGAAGAACAACAGCTCAGTGGAAGAACATTAGCTGTGCAAGTAGATAAATAGGTACCGCTCCGGTGGGAAGGTAAATGGTGTTTCCGTGTGCTGCTCTGGTTCGCCAGAAGCGGCTTAGTCATGCTGGCCACATGACCTGGAAGCTGTCTGCAGACAAATGCCGGCTCCCTCGGCCTATAGAGCGAGATGAGCACTGCAACCCCAGAGTTGTCCACGACTGGACCTAATGGTCAGGGGTCCCTTTACCTTTACCTTTAAACAAAAATACATAGGTTCAATCACTGGTATTTCCAGATAGGGCAGATGCAGGGAACCTTACACACAGGGTCCAAGTGTGATTTTCCAGGTCTCACAGTCTGCCATTTGAAACTCCTCCTGGGCTGTACTCTTTCTCACCTTCACTCACCCTGCTTCATATCCCAAGTCCTTTTACCTGACTAGAGTGTGTCTTTGAGCTATGGTAATACCTCTTGCTTGTCTGGCTGGAGAGCAGAGGGGTGTGGGTATAGAAAGAAGCCTACTTTGCAAAGATCAATTTCACCCACTTCTGCCTGTGGTCCCGTCAGCCACTGGCATGTGATAGAAACCATACCGAACTGGATGGACCAATGTTCTGACATGTTGAAAGGCTTCCTTTGTTCCTGGAAAAGTTTTTCATCTTCCCTCAAAACATTCAAACTTAGGGTTCTTCAAGGAAGCTGATTCAGGACAAACAAAAAGAAGCACTTTCCCATAAACAATACAATTAAATAATGGAATCTGCTTCCTCAAGATGTTCCTCCGGACTTAGATGGCTTTAGAAAGGGATTAGGAAAATTCATGCACTCTCTCATTAGGGCCACTCTGTGTGGCCTAAGTCTGGAGCCCTTCATCCTGACGGCCCCACCAAATGATACCAGAAAGGCAGCTGTAGCTCTGCACATTAGGAAGGGATGCGATCTGCTGGCAGCCCAGACTGCAGCCACTCATCCTTTTGAATTTAATCATTTCCCCAACGTGAGAGTGGCAGTGAGCTCATTCAGTCAATGAGTCAACAAGGGCGACAGAGCAGCAAGGGAAGCAACAATATGGAGGCACCCTGCCTCTGCCCCTCTCAAGCCTGCCAGTGTCTCTGAAAGGAAGATAATGTTTTTGTTAGTGTAAGAGGCATCATGCCTCTGGGTACCAACCAGGGAGGGAGAGGCTGTTGTCCTCAAATCCTGCTTGTGGGCCACTGTGGGAAATAAGACATTGGACTAGACAGATCCTTGGTCTGATCCAGCAGTGTTCTTCTTATCTTCTGATGGCATATATGAAAGGCACAACATACCTAGGAAATTTTTGTGTGATTCACTTTTTGATTTTGGCTGCGATCTGATTTGGACTCATCTGATGCCTTTGGAAAAGGAAACTTGACTAAACATACATGCCTCCTGGAGAGTATCAAAACAGAGACAAAACACAAGAGAAACCACAGCTAGGTTTTTTCAAACAGCATCAGAGAACACTGCTGAAAATCTGGATCAGGAGAAATATAGTATAAGAGAATTCTGGGTGCTCTCTGCGGTGCATGGATTCCTATCAATGGTGGGAGCTGATTGGAAGATGCAAAGGATTGTTTGAATTGATCAGTTCCATGGGAATAACTGCTCTATAGCCTGTAATTGGCCACTGTCTTTAACCCATGCATAGTGGTTGTGGTGGTGTTTCACCTACATCTGTCATGGTTTTGTCTAGCCTTAATAAATTTTCAGAATGCTTTTCTCATAATACAGGCTCTCAATAATGAAGCCTCTTGTGGTTTCTTTGAAATCTGTGGCTCTCCTACTCAGTTCCGTAATAAGAAATCTCTCTGGTATAAAGTTGTTTCTCTATGTATGAATCACTGTGATCTGCTTGTGGTGGCTGGCAGCATCCCGGGCAATTAAGGAGGCAGAAGGAGTTAAAGTCTCACTAGACACACATCCTTTGCTCTTTCTCTGCTGAACCCAAAACTTTCCTGAAGCTACACTAACTTTTATAAATTATCCTTTGATATGAATACATTTCCTCACTCACTCTTGAGGGGGAAAGAAGTGCAGTTATTTGGGACCACATAGTGTTCTTGCAGCCCTATATCCACAGGTCGGATGGGGCAGAGAAAAGGGTTTATCCATGTTGTGGCTGCCACTCTCCACTTCCCCCCACCAGGGACAAACCCACCTGGGTTTGGTTTATCCTGAAGGAGACAGCACTAGCATTCCTGCAAACTTGATTTAGTTACAAAAATAAGTGACAAACAGAAGTGGTGTTGAGCAATAGTCACATCTGTCGTCAATAGATCTGCTACCTTCCACATCGGATTTTCCAAAAGAGGCCATGCCGTAAAATCATCCTACCCTTCAGCTAAGTCTCTCAAACTTCAAAACTACTGTTTCAAAACTCTCCCTGCCTCCCACAAACCTTTCCTCTTTCCTTAGCTGGGCGGGGGGGAGGGGAGTTAAATCACCTTCCCCAAGCCCTGGTGGCTCTTCCATTCAAAACACTCAAGAGAGATCCCTCAGCTTCTTCCTATTGCTGTTGGCATCTGTCTGTCTCAGAGGACAATGAAAGAGCGTATCTTCTGGGGATAAAGTTAAACAGTTGGGGTATTACAGCACCTGCTGTGGCTGTAGCAAATGATACAGGAGGGGCAGGATTGATTGCAGGTGGGGCACATTAAGGCACCCAGTTTTGCTGCTACAGGTGCTCCATGGTTTTTCTTCTCTCTGTGCTCCCATTGAAAATACATCAACTAACCAGCCTGAGCCATTAACAAGCTGAGCCTGACAAAGGATTGACTGCCTTGCTGCCTTAGCAATACAGTGCTGTAGATGCTCTAGTGTGGCATCTTCCTGAATTATGCTGGGATAGTAAACTGTGCTAATGTGTTAGCCAGATGTAATGATGCTGAAGACAGGCTACAATTGGAATGTAATGGATTGTTCTTGTGTATAATATTTATTTGTAGCTTTTGCTAGTGCTTTCAGTAATGGAGATTTTTCTTTTCAAGCACATTAAATACGATTAATTGAAAGAAATCCTGCTGGCAAGACTGGAGCATTTTTGCTTTTTAATTGAAATGATGATGTCTTTTCCACTCTTTTGTGGGTTTTTGTTGTTGTTGCAGCAGTAAGTATATTATTTTCTGTCTTGCACTTCTATAGCCTTTTGATTTCTACCACATTCAAATCTAATAGCCTCCCCCCCAAGAGTATCTCTTGTGATAGAAGGAGCAGTATTACAAGCATGCAGTGATGCTTTGTGCACAAAAAATAATTTCCAAGTTCAGAGGTACACTTTTTAAAAGCAAAATGTAGGAGCTGGTGATCTTTTCTAGAAGCATTATCCAGTGCCATTTTTCTAGAAAAAGAGGTGCTGGAACTCACCATGAATACCTCCCTCATTCTCTTAGAATGGCAATGGCACCCACCTGAGAGGTGCTGGAACTGAGTTCCAGTGAGTTCCAGCTGAAAAAAGCCCTGTATTATACATTGTCTCGACCTCTGTCCCAATCCAAGAACTGGTTGCTAGTGAGGTGCCAATGGCTCATGGTTCTATCCAGCCTTTCCTTACTAGGTGGAGCTGCCACATTTCCAGATTAGGCTTCCAAGACTTTAGTGGAAAACCAGTGGCTCCTCATAACCAGCCCCCGTGCAAACACATGGATACTTTGGCAAATATCCAGTTGCTACGGCCTTGGCAGGACCCATAGCAGCAGCTGCTGGGTCCATCCTGGACCCCCCCTTTTTTATTTGCCCAGCAGAGACAAGAGTGTCAGGTCAATGCAGCTGAACTTACTCCTGTGACCTAAGGCTGCAAGCCTGTGCACACTTTTGTTTGTTGTTTAGTCGTGTAGTTGTGTCCGACTCTTTGTGACCCCATGGACCAGAGCACGCCAGGCACTCCTGTCTTCCGCTGCCTCCCGCAGTTTGGTCAAACTCATGTTTGTAGCTTCGAGAACACTGTCCAACCATCTCGTCCTCTGTGGTCCCCTTCTCCTTGTGCCCTCCATCTTTCCCAACATCAGGGTCTTTTCTAGGGAGTCTTCTCTTCTCATGAGATGGCAAAAGTATTGGAGCCTCAGCTTCAGGATCTGTCCTTCCAGTGAGCACCCAGGGCTGATTTCCTTCAGAATGGATAGGTTTGATCTTCTTGCAGTCCATGGGACCAGCAAAGGTCCCCTGCAGCACCATAATTCAAAAGCATCAATTATTTGGTGAACAGTCTTCTTTATGGTCCAGCTCTCACTTAGCTAATGGCAAACACCCTGGTGGGGTGGGTCTTATTTTAAGGAAACTTGCAACAGACTGAGCTGTTTGTGTTCTGGCTGGGTAGTCTTTTGATCCTGCTAAGCCAGTGTCCCTCTTTACTTGGGAGTAACTCCTTTACTTGGGAGTAACCTACTGTGCAATCCTGACCATGTCCATTCACAAATTCTATTAAATGCAGTGGGCCTTATTCCCAGGTAAGTGGGGCGAGGTCTGTTGCTTGTATTGGGCATCTTATGCACTTCTGCCATAGAAGTAGAGGAGGAAAAGACATAGAACAACCTTGCCAGCCTCAGCCCCCAGTGTCCATGGAGTACACGCCAATGATGCCCGCAGGCTAGCCTGGGAGGAAGAAAGCTAACCCATGTACAGCATCAGGGAAGGGCCCCCATGACATCACACCATCCTAACACATGCACAAAGCACCATCTGCCTGACACAAGGCATTGCTATGCTCATCACTGAAGGAGCTACTGTGACCCAGGAATGCAGGAACTATGAACCTCCAGGAATCCCTGCACCCCAATGTTTGAAGCCACCCTCCCTCTCACACATGCTCACATGCATGTGCACATGCACGCACGCACACGGACACAATTCATAATTGTCCTTTTAACTGGAGAACACAAAGGGAAGGAAGAAGATGCCCTCTAGCACAGAACTCAAATAGCTCCCTTGCCAAGAGGCTTTTGGTAGAGGCAAGGTTCAAGATCCACTGAAGGCCAAAGGAGCCCTTTGCCAGGCAAGAAAAAGGAAAGATCTAGGCCAGGCCACAACTGCACCTTCACAGGAGCAACCCTGTGATTAGGGCCAGCATGGTGTAGTGGTTAGAGTGCCAGACTAAGACCTGGGAGACCAGGGTTCAAACCTCCAGGGTTCAAACCTCACAACGCAGAGTGTAAAAAAACATATTTAACAACTGCACCTTTCAGTAAACCTTGGAGTGAAAGTTTGCAAATATTAATGAAAATTTAGTGTCGTCCTTCTCATGCACCTACCCCAAAAAAGCATGAGCGAGCCACTGAAAGACTCTGCTGACAGGTGATCCACGTTAGAACAGAAAATGTTGCTTCATAGGTGACTGTAACGTGGGTGACGGTCCTTTCAGTGGCCACAGGTTTATCTGTATCTTTACAGACCATCCTTGCTTGATAAATTTCTTGCAATGCATTTGCTCCGGTTTTTATAGAATAGCCTTCTTTCATCAGCCACAATTTCCCGGGGAAAGAGGAAAGCTTGCTTGCTCAAAATTCAAGTCATCCACAGAAGCTACTGCAGCAATCATTTCTCCTCTACCATCATCACACACACCCCTGCACTATCATATGAATCTTTTCTCTCTCACACACTTTCACCAGGTATAGTCATTCTTTTCATCTTTATCAAGTCTAGCACATGTCATAATATCCATTTCCATTTGAAGGTAACGGGCAGATTGATATAGTTCTATGAAGTTGTGATGGCTACTTGTTGAAATGTAAAATATAGAGCAATCATGTGCTACTTCCTTTAGCTTCTCTCCTGCCCCCCGGCCTGATGTGGCATCTTACCACTTTTTCTTTTTTAATATGTGAGAAATGATTGATTCTTGTCTTTAGAATAAAAACAAAACAGTGCAAAGGCAGGAAGAACAGTAACTATGTTTACATCCCCTAAGGGTTTAGAGCCTCCCATTTGGTTGAACTGAATGTCTATAACAAATATCAGCCTCATGAAATTTCCATATAGTGCTCCATACTTAATCTGTATATAGGATTGATTTGGACAATCCCCTGGTCTGAAATATTCTAACTATGGCCTGTTCATGGACGAATATGTCAGCTTTGATTTATTTCTCTTTTCTTTCTTTCTTTTCCAATCTTTACTTCAGTTTGCCACATTTCTGCATCAGCCTGCACAAAATTAAAACAGCCGTACCTTAGAAGTCAAACGGAATCAGTTCCGGAAGTCCATTCGACTTCCAAAACGTTCGGAAACCAAAGTGCAGCTTCTGCAGCCAATTGGAAGCTGCAGAAGCCCCATTGGATGTCTGGGTTCCAAAGAATGTTTGCAAACCAGAACACTCACTTCTGGGTTTGTGGCGTTCAGGAGCCAAAACATCCGAATACCAAGGCATTCGGGATCCAAGATACGACTGTATGCATTTCCATGTGCTTTTTTCCTAATACACAGTTTTGCACACAATATATGCACATCTGCAGTAATGCATTTATATGTTTTTGATAAAGTACAGCTAAGAAATATTTCAAATGAATAAATAAAGCAGTGTGGCCATAAGTCGAGTCATTGGTGGTAGAATAGAAATCTGCAGCATCTGGAGGGCACCAGGTTGATGAAAGCTAAAATAAGATATGCCCCATAAATTCTCATACTTTAACAGAAATCAACAATAGATTTCCTTTTTTTCTCTGTGGTTCATGAAGCCTAGAGTCCTATTCATTAGATTAAGCTAGTAAAGAGCATGTCACCCAGACAGGCCATTTTGGAAAAGTTGGTTTGAGAAGAGACCCTTCCCCAGCTTAACCACTGCTCCTACCTTGGAGCATGAAAGGACAAGGGTAGCTTGGAAGTGCAATGGCAATGCTAACAACCAACAAGGGAAGACTTAGCTTTTGTCATGGGCTGAGCAAATTCCCACTGCTCAGCCCCACTCCTTTGCTCCAGAGGACAACACCAAGGAAGACCAAGGAATGCCACTTGAATAATCCTGTTTTCATAGGAACTTTTCTGTTCCTGATACCAGACTTAGATATCATTTTCATTGCAAGAAAATTCTGCAAGTTGCTTTGAGAGCCTTTCAGGGTTATAAAGAGGCATATAAGTATTCCAAATAAGTAAATATATTTGGGTTCCTGTATCTGGATTTTAGGAACGATAACCCTCTATTTTTGGCCCATATGTTATCTCTCTGTGCCAACTTTGAGAAGAGAATTAATTTTTTGGCCATGCAGAGTATTGACTGATACCTATAGCAGCCAAACGCTGAATTGGCCTAGGACAATTACCCATTTTGCCAATTCCTGAAGACAAGAGAGTTTGTGTTAGCAGAGAAGACTTTTGGCAAAGCTGGGGATTGTTCTTCCTTGTCCTCTCCTAGCCACCGGTTAGAGCTTTATATTACGGACAAGAGCGTTGATCATATCAGAGAACTCAAATAAATTTCAAGGTAGTTAAACTCTAGAAAATGGATAGAATCATGGTTTATATGGCATGGTAACAATGAGTTACTTTCTATATTTATGGTGTAATATTCACAATATCTTTATTTCCTTCAAGTGCTGTCATAGGCAAATATAGTGTTGTCATGTAGCAATAAAATGTTCTGCTTTTTTTAAAAAAAGGGGGAAAGAAAAATGGAATAGTATTTTAAAGCTAGCCTGTTCCTGTGTTTATTGGAGTAACTCAGATGACAGTGGATTTATCACAGTAGAAACTGGCCAGTGAGATTGTTGACTGCTTTCACAAATTACATTGAAACCAGTGTTTAATTTCCTGTGTTTGTTAATTTGAATAATGCAAGTATTTCATTGGGGGATCACAGAGATCTGTTCTGTGCTGATTCTGACTGGCTGCAGTTATCCAGAGGTTTCAGGCCAAGGTCTTTCTCAGCCCTCCCTGGTGAAGCCAAAGACTGAATCTGGGACCTCCTGCATGAGAAACTTATCTACCACTGAGCTATAGCCCTTTCTTAGGGTAGCTCAGACCAGGAGCCATCTACTCTACCACTCTGGGTATAATTGCTTAACATGGAAATGTATATGGGAGGGAGTTGTTGGCCTCTGTCTGTCTCGGGAGACAGTGGAGGAGGGTACCTTTGTGGGGTGAAGTCAGACTGTTGCAAGTTTCAGCGCCTGCTGCGGCTGTAGAGACCGATATGGGAGAGACATGTTTTGTTGCAGGTGATGCAGATGAAGGCATCTGGTTGTGCTGCTGCAGATGCACCATGGTGTTTCTTCTCTCTGCGCTCCTTCTGAGTGATGAACCTTTTCCAGTCTGAGGACCATAGTCTCTTGTGGGCAACTTTCCAGGTAGCCCATGCTAGTGGTGGGCATGACCAGAGGCAAAAGTGTGTATGCCCCAATTAAAAACTGGCTGGAGAAACAGATGTGGCTCTTACCTTTGTAGATGACGTCCCATCCATACAAACGTCATGAAGTTTCAAGGCACATCCCCCAACTCTCCTTCCAAACAAGAGGCATTGTCACAGTTCAATGGCACATGCTAGCCAGGTGAAATCACCAACAGAGGGTACAGACAAAGACCAGTGAAGGGTGTGGCCTCCAGGAGCTACTTACTCAAGGGCTAAGTAGAAAAGCCTGGAAAGTAGCATTTAGCCCCCATATTGGAGGTTCTCCATCCCTGGCGTAAGGCTACCACTGGAAATGGTGTCCATCTGTAACTTGGGTTGTGACATTGAACGTTGAGTATGGAGCAGTGGGTGGGGAAATGTATGGTGTCATGATGTCACAACATGGTATTTTACAACACAGTGGGGGGGTTTACAGGATTGCTATTTATGGAATCCTTTACCTTATACCAGGCATGTCCAAACTTGGCCCTCCAGATGTTTTGGGACTACAGTTCCCACCATCCCTGACCACTGGTCCTGTTAGCTAGAGATGATGGGAGTTGTAGTCCCAAAACATCTGGAGGGCTAAGTTTGGCCATGCCTGCCTTATATAGTTCCACTCTTTGTCTCCAGGGGTGGACAGCTCTCAAGAATGAAGGTGATGGCTGTCCCTTATGGTTAGTTTAGTACCCTGGCTTCATTCCCTGAAGATGGGAAGCTACACTGATTCAATCTTCCAGTTTCTATGTCTCATTAGCAACAAACAGTAGTAACTTAGAGAGTAATAAATAGTGCTGAAATTCTGTTAAGCAAATTTGGGTGATATTTGCATACTTCACAGATGACCGGTGATGACCAGTTTTGGGGGTGGGAATCTTACCTGCGAATTGTAATCAGATTACAGTTTTTAATCCATAGTACTGCGTGTGGTTTACTTGTATCTGTGTGAAGAACTCCAAGTCTTCCAAATGATTCTGTATTTTCTCCTTTCCCTGCTTATTATACTGTACATGGAATTACCACCTGGAACAACAGCACCATTCTAGCTTCTCCCTTGTGTCAGGGCCTTCCTTAAAACCTCCCTTAATCCTCCTCCCCTCCCCACCTTGCTACCTTCCTTTCCTTGCTGTTTCCCATATGTCAAATAATTAGATGGTAAACTTCTTGGGTCAGAGTCTGTCTTCTTGTTACTCTGTAAATGGCCAAGCCCATTGATGATGCAATCAATCAGTCTTTAATTTATATACCACTTAATGCTCAAATGGGTTTCTAAGTGGTTTAAAAGTCTAAAAACCAATTACAGAGCCAATAAAATGCCAGCAAAGGAGATGCAGTGAAAAAGTGTGGTAGAAAATGACAAGATCCAAGACATGGGTAAGAAAAATAAATGTGCCACCTAGTTTACCGCACTAGCTTGTCTAAAAATAAGCAGAGTCTTCCATTTATAAGGCAGAAAAACGTTGACTACACAATTTTGCTCCTCCAAACCATCTCTAATTTGCTATAGACTGTAGAGACGGGCATGTCCAGAGGTCCATTAACAGTGGTAATTGGGCTTGTAGATTGCAATAGAACAAGAAGCTTTATGTCTAATGGAGTTCTTCTTGGTGTAGTGCAGGAAAGCTGCATGTAGAAGGAAAGGTTGCTCTTCAGTGAAATCTGAACCAACCAACAACTGCAAACTAAATAATGAACAGCCACGTTATTAAGTAAAATGTCAGAATTTCTTCCAGACTTCCCACTAACTTCCTTGAGGGGGATTCCACATAATTTGCCTTTGGCATCATCTAGGTACAGATGGATGATGACTGCTGGTGGTTTTAGCTGGTCCAAGGCTTTTAGCAGTTGGCTTTATCGGAAGCCTCTTCGAGAATAGGTTGGAGGATGGAGAACAAACCCACTGCTACCCATCCCCCAAAGTCTACTGCTAGCAATTTCCATTACCATCCATGGAGGAGAGTGCTATCAAGAGCTACAAGCCATGATGGCTATGCTCTGCCTCCATATTTGGAGACAGCAATGCTTCTGAATACCAGTTGCTGAAAACTGCAGAAGGAGAGAGTGCTCTTGTGCTCAAGTCCTGCTTGGAGGTTTCCTGCAGGCATCTGGTTGGCCCTGATGCTAGACTAGATGGGCCATGGGTCTGATCCAGCAGGGTTCTTGTGTTCTTACATTTGGTATAAGGGAGCTGCTACTGGAACAGGGAGGCTACAAAGCCTCCATACGCATGCAGTAGATCTTGTTCAGCCCTTTGGGTTCTGGCTGAGTAAATAAAAAAGGGCCTAGGCCAGCCTTCCCTAGCCCTCAAGACTAACACTCCTGTTAAGCATCAAAAACATCTGGAGGGCATCCGACTGGGGAAGGTTGGTGTAGGCAGAATGATTGCAGTCTGGCCATCTCATGGATTGCACCTGATCTACCTTCATTATGCTTTCAGATAAGAAACTGCACTGAATAATCGCTTCACAAACAACCTTGTTGTCTTTTGAAGGTTATTCTTGTAAAGTGTTTTGTTAGGGCTTAACAGCAGTTTAAATTATTTTGTTCAAACAAACAAACAAGCACAGCGTCTCAGATGCCTGTGACTTTCAACCTGAGGGCCAACAATATAAGAACACCATACTTTGGGGGGCCATGGGATGTTTCATCTAGCATTCCAGGAGTTGATAGTGTTCAGAAACGCCGTGATTCTGCAGTTGGTTATTTACACTTAAGGCTCATTCCTCTTAGTGTACTTTGAGCCATTTCACACATTGCACATTTCAGTGTGTATTGCAGGAGAAATGCGTATTGGGCGGGGGGGGAAGTAAGATGTGCATGCGACAGTCATTAGGAATCTGAGGTTGTCCCTGCCTTCCTGTGGGATATGCACACAGTGGCAAAACTGTGAAATGCCACTGTGCAATGCTTGAAGCTACCCTTAAGGACAAGTGACTGGATGCAGGAGGATTCAGCCTCAGGCAGTTTTGCATCTGCATCCACACAGGAAACTATTCTCACAAATAAAAGAACTACCTTGGCTTCCATCCCAGTGTGCAGATGGTCCGCTCCATGCTTGCTCCTTTGGAGTCTTTTCCTAGCATAGGCTTGCACAGGCGTCTAGGCTGGAGGCAGGGGTGTGCTTTGCAGGGAAAGGTGCCAAACATCATGTCCTGCCAGCTTTTTCTTACCAGTTCCCAGAAGATTATGGACAGGAAAGGTTGATAAGAAGCCAAAGCCATAAAGCCATGCATGTAAAACAAAGAGGGTTGACTGTGTGTGTGTGTGTGTGTGAGAGAGAGAGAGAGAGGGGATGTACATTGCATGTTGCAGCAGACAAATTCCTCATATGAGGTGCACAACAGAGTTGCTTCTTCAAATCATTATGTGCAGGACTTTGCGACGTGTTTGGGCTGTACAGATAGTCCTCTTTTTCATCTTTCCATGTTGCACTAGATTTCCAGTATAAAGTCCACATGGACACTACTGTGCCAGATCCTAGTTGCTGGGAATCTCAGGTGGCAATTGCGCTGTTGTGCTCCTGTCACTTAAGGAAGTTCATGGAAAGATAGCCACCCTACCAGCTCTCACTTTGTTCAGAAGGGCACCCTAACCCACCAGGGAGACCTTTCGGGCAGTGGGGGGGGGGGGAGGGCAGCAGGCAGGAGGGGAGAAGAAACATTCCCTCCTTTAGACAAGTGATTACCGTAAGTGCTACAATATTGTCTTTTGTTAAACTTTCAAATAGCTGTTCTGTTTTTATAATGTAGTGTGTTTTGCTATAGCTTCAGCTTGAGGTTTATAGCAGAAACATAATGATAGCCCAAGAGCAGAAATTGTGCAAACAAAAGACAGAAACAGTCAGTAAAAATCGATACTTCTCAGGGTTGCGCTTTGGCACGGGGAGCTCTGATTTCCAAGATGACGTAATACACAAAAACATTTGGATTCATGGAATAAGGCCATTAGCACTGTACTGGGGACCATGAACCTTCTGTCATAGGGTGAATCTCAGTTGCTTTTGTTTGTTCATTGTGGAGTGATTTGCAGGCGCCTGAAAACTATCTTGCAATCAAATAGTAGAAATCTGCTTAATCTGGGTGATACTGATAGCTGTCAACGATTGCGTTGCCATCCCAATGGATTTAGGAAGTACCAACTGTTGCTAATTTCTCTAAGAACAGACTCTTTACGGCATCTGCATCATTATTTTGATTAACCCTTCTCTTGAATGTGAATCTGAGGCCACCAAACATTTCATAAGCTACTTACATCTTTATTCTATCTGGCTTCATTAATTGTCTTGAATCTGGCTACTATAAAGTTTGCAGAACTAATAGCCAAATAGAGCTTCTGTGCAAACTTCTGGTTTTGTTACATACATACCATGAGAATCTGCCTCATACTGAAAGCAGCCCTAGGTTAGTAGGTGTTATTGTACACTCCCCCTCTCTCAAAGCTTTCCTCTTGTACACACATTATTTTGTGGTTTTGTGGTTGTCTTCTATGCAATATCTATCTGTGATCTTGGAGTCTGGGGAAGATAGTGGATTATAGCCATTGAAAAGACTCGTTGGTGAGGCAGTAATAGGATTTAGCCACAACAGATGTTAACCGCAAGCCATGCAAAGGCGTCACAGAAGTTGCTGGCCTTTTCTTCCTGGCAATGGTTGTGACAAGCTCTTCCTTCAACATAAGAGATGACTAGGGCTGAACTGTGTCAAGGGCACACTTGCTATTTTCCTCACCTCAAGAGAAGTAGTAGCCCGTACAGACTACATTTTTGGAGAGTCTCAAAATCAGCGATAATAAATTCTAGTCCATGGTTCTAGGCCATGTTCTCATACCTAGGTTCACTCTTTCTGCAGTGCTGCAATGAATACCCACTTTATTGGACATATATACAGTATGGGACCAAGAGCTTTCTTGTACCAAAGATATTCTCCCTATATGTGGGCTGAATATAATGCTGCTGCCTATGGATGAGGAATATGGTTGATGTCACAAGGACTAGCTGGTTTGAACACCTTTTACTGAACATGAATGCATATTATAATTGTGTGTTAAGTATCCAGGGATGGTCCACAGCATTCTAAAGTTTCAATGTACAGCAGTGTTCCAAAGCAGGGCTCCTTTTAAAAGCTTCCTTAGCAGTGGTATCTCTTGCTGTGACTTCAAATACACTTTTATTTCCCCTTCATTGTCAATATACTTTGTTTAGTCTACAAGCATTTACAGTTCTTGGCAGATGCATTATTTACTCAATAAACCGGCTGTCCTATAAATACATACCTAAAGACTACTCAAATTGACAGTAAAATCTATAGGAAGTGAAGCTGCAGAACACAGTCCCAAGAGCCTTGGGCCATATTTCCTTTTTAAAAGGATCAAATAAATAATGAACTCACTGCTCTAAAAGGTACCTTGTATCACTTTGTTGACACCCATAAAAGAGAAACACCATCCGTATAAATGAATTTATAGAAACACTCTCTCAGCCTTCTAATTTCCTGTTAGAAGAATCCACCCCCATTCTCACAGATAATACTGGAGTGTTTTCACCTGCTCATTTCAACCCCTATAGAAAATCTGGCGGCAATGTCTCCCTGTAGCTGCTGTTCAGGCTTTAGGATTATGCCTAAGTATAATTTCTCTGGGCCTGGTGCAAACTTGTAACATTGGCCCTTTTACTCATCTTGAAAGGTGAACCCAGTACCAATTTTTATGGCCCAGCCCAAACAAGCCTTGTCTGTTCTGAATATTTGGTCCTTTAGCTCCTTTGTTTAAGCTTTTGTCTGCTTGCTTCATGATTATAAACATAGCAGTATGACAAGAAACAAACACATGATTGATATTATACACTGACCCGGGGATCTAGTGTCAGTTTTTCTAAGAACTCTGGAGCTCACAGATGTAATTCACAAGCTTTCTGGGGCTTGGAAATCTCAGCAGCACTGGCTCCTCCTGTTCCTGGGATCTGTGTTCCTGATTTTGTGGCATTTGTCCCTCATGTCTTCTGCCACACCCTATGGGCTTCTTCTGGAATTCCCTGTAAGAATCAAGGAATTCTGGGGGTTGTTATTCTTTAGGGAGCATGGCACATAGGGGAGCACATTTATCCCAGTGCCCTAGACTTACCTGTACAAGCACACTCTTAGGAACAAAGGAAGCTGCCTTATACTATTGGTTCATCTAGTTGAGCATTGCCTGCACTGAATGGCAGTGGTTCTCCAGATAGGAGACATTTCCTGTCTGTGGTATTTCCCCTTCCTTCCTTCCTTCCTTCCTTCCTTCCTTCCTTCCTTCCTAGCACCTTACTATTCTAGCCTTATTCAGATATTATCCAGGCATAGAGCTAACGTTTGGAGAAGGAGGCAGCAGGATGCGTTGCTGGCACTGCCCCTGGAAATCCATGTGTTGACACAGATGTCTGCATGGTGTGCTTTTGCTCTGCAAACATCTATACTAACATCCTGCTGGATAGCTTAGTTGGTTAGAGCATGGTTCTGATAATGCCAAGCTTGCAGGTTCAATTCCCGTACCAAGACCAGGGCCGCATAGGGGCAGGGGCAGCAGTATGGCCTCATTGCCCTCTTCTTCATGCACATGGAGAGCACATGGAAAGAACTCCAGCATGTTGCCTTCCTGTCCTAACATTGTTCTGAATGACTTCAACAAACCCCACAACATAGAAACAAGTTTGCGTAAACATCCTCAAGCATGATCTCTAGTTCTGCCACAGTTTCTCCCTATATGGTAATGGATCCACAGCCTAATTCTTTCCCTCTCATCCAGGGTCACCAGGCCCAAGTAAACTGCCCTCCTTCCCACCTCCCTCACCCGTGGTGAAACTTGCAATCCTTTGAATCCTGGAAATTCACAGGAGCTGATGGTCTGACACTTGTGAGGGGTGTGTGTGTGTGTGTGTGTGCACAGTGAGGTTAATGTAAAGGTGAATGTTGAAATTTAAACCAGGCTTTAATTTAAGCCTGTTAACTTGAATGTGCTTTATTTCACTGATGACAATGTGTGAATTATGTTGCAAGAATATAGCTCATATGTTGCACACACACACACAATTCGCTGCAAGTCAGACCATATTTAAATAGTAGAGAAGAGCCTAATCATAACCCAAATCATATGCTGTAATTACATGTTCAAAAGATCAACATAATAAAAGGCTGCAATAAATAGAACTGCTTAAATTGTTGCGATGCTTTCCTATTGGTCCTCGGTCTACATCCTGTATCCCTCCCCAGGGCACGCAAATGCCTCTGCTTGCTGCAGCAGGGATATTTTGGTAAATAATGGCAGATACAGGAGACCAGCCATGTAGATGAAATTTTATGAACCCAGAGGTGTGTTTGTGGTGATGCAATTGCTCGAATGCTCCACTCCTTCATAGGTGCATCTGGTTTGCCACTGGCTCTGTGGTCTCGCTGGCAGTAGGTGTGGCATCGGAAGGTAGGGTATGCCCTTTGCCTCTGTCCCTGTTGAAATGATGCACGGTTGGCTTGGAAGAAGCAAGAGAAACATGGGGATGGTAATGAGTAATGGCTAGCAGCTGCAGCAGATGGTGCCTGTTTCTGGCTGCTCATTAGGAGCTGTTGAGCAATAGGAGTGGAGGGTGCTGACTCTCTATGGCAGACATCCCCAACCTGCGGCCCTCCAGATTTTGGCCTACAACTCCCATGATCCCTAGCTAACAGGACCAGTGGTCAGGGATGATGGGAATTGTAGTCCAGAACATCTGGAGGGCCGAAGGTTGGGGATGCCTGCTCTATGGCAAGCCTGAATGCAGCTATCACCTCTTCTCTCGGTTGTGCACTCAATATCTGAATGTGGGAGAACATGTTACTGTCAGCACAATGCTCCCCTGTCCTTTTGGCACTGCAACACCACCTGAAGTTCCTGCTTGTTCCACTGCATGCCTCCTTGCTCTTAGCCTGTAAGGAAGAATATGTCAGAGGTGGTTATGTGGCTAGCTGTACCAAGAGTTGGAGTAAAGTGCTTGGCTATCCTTTTGAATCGATGGTGTGGGTACTTTGGAAGGTTGTGTCCAACAGGGTCCTACCCTTTTCAAATATCAGTTGCTGATAAGCATGGGAGGGGAGAATACTCCTGTGGTCATGTTCTGCTCACTTGTTTCCCGCAGACATCTGGTTGGCCATCTATTAAATTTAATGGGCTTACTCCCAGGTAGGGGGGGTTAGGTTTCCAGCCTTAGTCAGTGCTCTCTGTCTTAGGGTCACGATTAGTCTCTGTTAAGTAAAAAGAGTAAATTACAAGAGGGGGGCAGGGGACGAGGAGATAATCTGTTGTTTGAAGATGCTGCCACCTATCTTCTTCCTCAGAAGTGAAGTGGTGGAGATGAATGATGCTTCTTGGAGGCATGAAATCCCCCCCCCCCCCAATCCGTCTTCATTTCTTGTCTGTGTGGCATACTTTTGTTCTTGCCTCCCCAGCTTCTGGACTGGAGTTAAAGTTTCTGATAGATGCTCACATTTGGTGTCCTGGAATAGTAGCTGAACAACAAAACACAAGTGCCCTTCCTGCATTTGCTATTCTCTTTGGTTGTGCAAAGTCCTTCCATTGGACAAAGCACTCTTTCACTAAAGCAAGGGTCAGCAAACTTTTTCAGCCTTGGGCTGGTCCACTGTCCCTCAGACCTTGTGGGGGGCCGGACTGTATTTTGAAAAAATAATAATGAACGAATTCCTATGCCCCACAAATAACCCAGAGATGCATCTTAAATAAAAGGACACATTCTACTCATGTAAAAACACGCTGATTCCTGGACCGTCCGCAGGCTGGATTTAGAAGGCGATTGGGCCGGATCCGGCCCCCGGGCCTTAGTTTGCCTACCCATGCACTAAAGAGTGTTGTACACACCAGAGAGGGGGGGTCTTCCCCTGATGTGCATTACCTGATTTGTTTCCACCCACCCATGAAGCCCTATTCAAGGAAGCTGTCATTTGTGCAGGTGCAATGGCTGTCTCCAATGTACACACCTCAGCTGAACCATGCATTGCATTTTCAAATCATTTTTTTAGACGCAATTTATTAATTTTATAATCACAAAAAGGAAAAGAACATCATAATAAAAAAATTAAATCATACATCTTAACTGACTTCCCTCCACTCCCCCTCCTGGTTCCATTATTATATACTTACTCATGCACGTCCATAAAATATTATATTCTTAACTGTCTGATTTTAAAACCTTATTCATGTTGTAACAAGTGACCTTTAGAAGTTCAACTAATGTAAAAACCTATACACAAAGCTTGCAAAGCATGCATTAAACATTTTCCCATATATATTTTAAAAAACAATGTCCTTTTCTTTCTTGGGTTTCAAATTGTCTAATATGTCCTGCATGTTTCATGAATTTGTTTTTCTGATCTTCTTTGGCGGTAGCTTCTTCCTTCTGCAGGGATGGGCTTCTCTTGGCCTGGCATCCACTCTCAGATGCAGGAATAAAGTCTTTTGCACAATAAATCCATTAAGTCCTGTACCTTTCAAAATCACAGCTTCTGGGCTGTTAGTTTTTTTTTAAACAAAAATCATTTCCAACATTCTCTTCAAATCTTTATATGTTACCTCCCAGGCCTTCTTAATAACTTTGCAATGGCACCACATATGGTAGCCTCTCATACATGCATTTTAAAATCAGATGGAAGCTGGTTTGAGGGAAAATGTATCAAGCAGGAGTATTTCTCAAGAAACTACAGGATACATACGCATTGTGGTTAACGTCATGTGTGCTCTCCCTCAAACACCAGGGATGGGACTCAACTGGATCTGGAGTAAATGGTAATGTGCACACACCACTGGACTCTACATGGCTCCTATTTTGCTATCATCGCCATATGCTGGTAAGGAGACAGGCCTTAAGGCCCAGCGGAGATGATCAGACACTTTAACTCAACTAGTTAGCCCTATGAGCCTCCCTACCCTTACCACATCCAAGCTCTTCCTTCTCCCGCTCATGATTGCATTATTACGCTACCATAACTTGAATTTATGCCAGGCTAGTGGATTTATTTGCAGTCGTCCCTTCACGCAGTTGGTGTAAGTTGGAGATAGGACCCCACCATAAATCAGAGGTGAGTGCTGGAATTGGGTAACGTGAGCCTGATGCCTTAATCTCTTGTTTTGCCTAAAAAATCCCCCTTGCTGTGTCGCAGCGGCTACACTCTCCAGCAGTTTAAAAACAAATCCAGAAGCAGCTTTACAACTGCTTCTCAATAAAACTAGAGAACCGAAAGAAATATCTTTGCATCTCTAATGAAACTTGGGGAAGGCTCCCCCTTCCTATTTGAAGTTTTTATTACGGGAAGGTTATGCCATATGTTGTTTTTTTTAAAAAAGGAAAACATTAGATAGAATTACCAAGATCTGTTTTAGATAAATCACCCCTTTCCCTTGTTATTCTTATGGTGTTGATAAAGTACTGAGTTTCTTTGCTGATAAAACAGTGGTATGGTGGAGAAAAAGGAATCAGTTGCATGCTGGTCTTCTAGTTTTAGGGAGAGATCTTTGTTTGGCTCAGTGGCTCAGTTTGCATGCCATGTGAAACCATTTTTAAAAACATGGTTTGTGGAACAAGCCATGCTTAAGCAAAAGGATGTTCTGCAGTTGATCGAAGTAACTATGGTTCTACCCTATTTTGTTCTAGCCCTCAGCTGCCTCTCCGCCCAACATCCCTTAAGAGTTGGTGGCACCCAAGTTCTGGCATTGCGGCACTGTGTCACCATTTTCCTTTGCATTGGCTGGCTGCAAGAGTGAGGGTGTAGAAATCTTCTAGGTGACCTTTGGCACCTGTCATCAAGCACCCACTCTGTTCCACCAAGAAAGAAATGCCCCTACTTCTTTGCAGCCGGAGAAGTCTTTGAACCCTTTTCTTCCACTCCTGTGTTCTACAACTGCACTTTTTATTTTTCTTTCTCCCATAAATTGTACCATGAATTTATGCTTTGAGATTACTGAGCATCAACTATGTTGGAGCCACTCACATCTCCTACCCCTCCACTGCCATGGAATTGGATAGACTGCTTTTCCTAATGCACGCCTAAGTTGTTTCATCTGTTAGATGTAATTAATATCAGGAACACAACCTCATATTGAATCCCCCTCCCCATCTTAACTCAATTCTCAACTCTGCTAGTTGTTTCGTATTTTATTTCTTTGCCTTGCTGTCAAAGAGTAAAATTGCAGCTCTTGTTACCATTTCCTACTTGGAGAAAGTGCCTTTGTTTTGAAATAGGACTTCACCCTCCCCACCCTGTCCGTGACTTTACTCCACAACTCATACAAGCACCTTTTAATTTTTCTGTTTCTCTGTCTTAAAACGCAACCCTTTTTCAGCTGCAGAACTTAGTCTGGTAAAATCCCAGCTGCTTCCATCTGTGCAACCCTACAGTGGTATGAACATCCACCTGCTTGAACCTCTGACCCTAACAGCACAAATATAACACACTCAGAAGGTCTTTTTGCAATAACTTCACTTCACAATCACATAAGACAGATGCAGCAGATGCTGCATCAAATATAAGCAGAAGAGGCAGTGCTTGTGTGTTTTTCAGTTATCAGTGATGTCAGCTTTGGGGAAAAATGCCAGCAAGAGGAGTTGAGCATTGAGAGAGGCTTCTTTTTCTAGTTGCTCTTGCCTAATGGCTCTGTTGCTTGGTGCATAATTTCACTGGGGTGACTAAACAAATCACACTTAAATATTAGTTAAGGAAGTCCCCATGTCTGCCTGTAATGCTAAGACAGCAACGACTGATGACTTATTTTTGCAAACCATAGTTGACAATCTATAGTCGAGACATCAGATGTAAAGCTAAGCCATGGCTTCTGAACAAAGGTCTGTTTAAAGCATGGTTTAATGTGGCATGCGAACCAAGACAATAAATGTAGAAGGATGGTGATAAAAAATAAAAATGTACCTGGTGCAGTTTTCTGGAAGCTACATTTTAAAGGTAGCATTTTATAAATGATTGTAGAAGGCATATGTAAGGCTGTTAGTATAGTACACCCTTACCTTGTCCTATTGCTGCCATATGATAAAATGATAATTCTCTTAGTGGCATCTAATTTCACCTGTTGAAATTAGATCTTCTTACAAAAGATAATCTTGCAGGCATTAGTCAGCCTCTGACAAATTTGCTAGTTGGTTTTACATTGGATGTGAGATGATGATACACAGTTTATTGATGCAGATAGAACTCTGCTGTGGCTCAGTTGTGCATTAGCCATACATTAGTTGCATATTGATACACAACAGAGCCTTGGTCACTGCACCACAGTCAAATGCAAACATTGGTGCAGTTGCGGTTTGTGCCTGAGTCTTCATACTGCCCAATTCAATGTTGGTATTGGATTTTGAGAAATATGTAGCATTGAGCAATACAGTTTATAACCTTTCTGCTTCTTACCTTAGAGTACAGATGGTGCTTAAGTTATAGTCCTGTCCTCCTTTTAAGCAGGTTTGTTTTCAGGTTTGAAAGGGGCCCTTTGCAAGGTCCCAGTTGCCCTGTTCGGTTCCCACAACGCTCTTAAGCAACATGACATTGGGGCATTATGGGAAATTTAAAATGGCTGGCAGTTACCTGACCCATCCACTCAGTGTGGAGAGACCAGGGTACCCAAGGATGTCAAGTGCTGATGCCAGGGTGGGTTTGAAAGACTAGCATGTGTAGAAATAGGGGAAAGGATATGTATTTGTGTGTGAGAGAGCGTTATGTGACTCTTTGCAGGTTAGAAAGATGGTAACAATCACAATATTTTATTAGAGAAGCGCTGGTCTGCTGTCTCAATTTGAACTCAGACTGGATTTGATATTGGAAGAATAGACCGGCATTTCCCCAATAAAATACTGTTTTTAACCCTTTACTCTCCTCTCCATGTACTTATCAACATTTGTATCCCTTTTCCTATTGGGATGCTGCAGATGTATCTTCCTGCTGCTTTGCTCCTGCTTTGGATGCTGTTAGTTTTCTTTGTTCACAGCCTCATCCCTGCTCTTCGCTCTCCACCCCCCTCAATTAATCCCCTGTTCTGCAGGTTCTTATTTGTGCTCAGCAATCATGGAATGCCAGGGAGAGAGCATGCAGAGCTCATGTTTCATTACCCAGGCGTCAGGGAGAATTCCTTCACTTTGAACCGCTGCAGCCTCTTTCTTGCTCTCTTCTTTGTTCCTTTCAGACACAGGGAATGCCAACATTCTCCCTCCCTCCCCGCCAGATTTTCGTTCTTTGTTTTTTCGCTTACTCTCAGTTTCACTTTCTCTGCACAATGCCACATTTCTTCCTTTATTTGTTCAAGTAATCTGAGAAACAAAGCCAGAGAGCAAAGCAGCCTCCCTCTGTACACACAAAACCCAAAGAATCATATAACATTGGTGGCGATTGTGCAAGGCGGACAAAAAGATCTTAGAATCATAGAATTGGAAGGGACTCCAAGGATCATCTAGTCCCCTGCAATGCAAGAATATGTAGCTGTCCCATACAGGGACTGAACCTGCAACCTTGGCATTATCGGCACCACGCTCTAACCAACTGAGCTGTAGTCCACCCCGCTTTGCTCCTATGTTCTTATGCTGGCAGCTTCCATGCAGTCATAATCTGCAACAATACAATCCAGATTTTAGGGTGCCACTAACAGGAAGCGGGACGCGGGTGGCGCTGTGGGTTAAACCACTGAGCCTAGGGCTTGCCGATCAGAAGGTCGGCGGTTCGAATCCCCGCGACGGGGTGAGCTCCCGTTGCTCGGTCCCTGCTCCTGCCAACCTAGCAGTTCGAAAGCACGTCAAAGTGCAATTAGATAAATAGGTACTGCTCCGGCGGGAAGGTAAACGGCATTTCCGTGCGCTGCTCTGGTTCGCCAGAAGGGGCTTAGTCATGTTGCCCACAGGACCTGGAAGCTGTACGGCGGCTCCCTCGGCCAATAAAGTGAGATGAGTGCCGCAACCCCAGAGTCGGGTGCGACTGGACCTAATGGTCAGGGGTCCCTTTACCTTTAACAGGAAGCAGGAAGAGGTATGGAGCAGTAGTTCTTGATGACAATCTCTGCAATAGCTGGTCTCTTTGACTTGGAGGAAAAACGCCTTTCCAATTCCAAATACAGGAATCAGTCAGACCTTGAGCATGAGCAAAACCCATCTGCTGAGATAGCCAGGGGAATTGTATTGGGAACAACTCCACGTGACCCGTGCTCTGACTCTAGTTGTGGCAATGCAATGTTTGGGAAGGTATCCAAATTTGCCAGGCTGCTGACACCTGCTGATTCCTTCTGTTCATGACTCTTCTGCATATTGGAAGCTGTCTGAGACTGAGTCAGGCCGTTGGTCCATCTAGCTCAGTACTATCAACACTGACACTCAGCAGCTATCTAGGGTTTCAGGCAGTGGATGTTCCCAGCCCAGCCAGGAGATGCCAAGGATTGAACCGGGCACCTTCTCCATGGAAAACAGATGTTTCACCACTGAATTACTTCCCCTATTGCAAGCTTATGTGGGAGTTAAGTCCCACTGAACATGCTGAGATTCCTGGTGGTTAAAACATGCATACGGTTGAAATGCACATGGAACTACTGGTATAAACTGGGCAGAGGTAAAACAGGCAAGCTGTGCTAATAGCATCCTTTATTGCACACCACTCTTTTCTTTAAAACGAACCATATTAAATTGATATAGTTGTCCATCAATACATGCAAGTGATCCTTTCCCATGAGATTTGGTGATGAGTTGCATACTAAGGTCATTTTTTTTTTTAAAATAAATTTTTATTAATTTTCCAAACACAAAATAAAAAAAAAACAAACAATACACAATACACAGACATACAAACATATAAACATGTATAATTTCATAACCATTTTTTCATAGACCTTACTTTCCGGACTTCCCCATACCTCCCCTTTTCTGCATCCTTGTTTTATATTTCTTCAGCAACTCCTCAGTCAACGAGTTGCATACTAAGGTCATTGGGCAAGAATAACTTCCACGTAGAAAGGAAATTCCGCATAGAATTGTAGAGTTGGAAGGGACCCCAGCGGCTTGAACCCATGACCTTGGGATTAAGAGTCTCATGCTCTACCAAACTGAGCTATTCAGAAGACATTTCCCTAGAATCCAGGGAGTTTTGAGATTTAGATACTGGAAACTGGTATGAATTTAACTTCTCTCACAGTGTTTTGATCTGGTGCAGTCAAGTCCAATTTGTGTAGTCCAAATGAGAGCAACAATATTGTCATACTGGGTGGAATTGGCAGGCCATTTTCTGCATGTGATACCAGATCAGAACGGTGTCTGATCAAGAGGATAGGAAAGCAGGTATGGTGCCCACAGCCAGTATGATTTGGTAATGGGGTATGGAAACTCTGGGCCACAATCTGAAGCCAGGTTGCTGGACTCTTGCCAAGCCATGCTCCTTCTCCCTGATGACACCACTAATCCTCCTTACTGTAACAATAGCTGACCAGACTGGCAAACCAGTCTGACCAATAGCCGATTAGACTGCTTTGCCAGTCCCCTTGGGGTTAGAGTGTCAAGCTAGGGACTCCTCCACACTGCCAGTATTTTGTGGCAGTGATGCAATTGCCTACCAGACCTTTACGTTTGCACATTTAACGTGGAATAAAGTGTCCTGTCACCTGAGGGGTATCATATCCTCTTTTTCAAAACGAGCAAGTCCCAGACTTCTTGCAAGTTTGGAAAGTGACAGAGAAATGCATGGAAAAGTATGGTCCAAATGAATGAATAATGGAAAGTTGTGTGACCACCTGACAAGCAAATCAGGATGAATGCTGTCTGCCATATAGCCACCCTAAAGGTAAAGATACCCCTGACCGTAAGGTCCAGTCATGGATGACGCTGGGGTTGTGGAGCTCATCTTGCTTTACTGCCCAAGGGAACTGGTGTTTGTCCGCATGCAGCTTCTGGGTCATGTGGCCAGCATGACTAAGCCGCTTCTGGCGAACCGGAGCAGCGCACGGAAACACCATTTACCTTCCCACCGGAGCAGTACCTATTTATCTACTTGCACTTTGACGTGCTTTCGAACTGCTAGGTGGGAAGGAGCTGGGACCAAACAATGGGAGCTCACCCTGTCTCGGGGATTCGAACCACTGACCTTCTGATTGGCAAGCCCTAGGCTCTGTGGTTTAGACCACAGCGCCACTCTGCAACATATCAGAATGAATGTTCAACTGCATCAGCTTTGTACAAGCAAATCAGGATGACTGCTCAGTAAATAGGTTGCATGAAATAGCCCTTGGGCCAGAGACAGGTGAGTTTAAATCCCTGTGAAATTTGTTGGGTGACTCTTGCAGCTCAGTCTACCCAGCAGGGGTAGTTGTGAGGATAAAATGGGAAGGGGGGTGGAGTAGAATGCCACCTTGAGCTCTTTGGAAGAAGAGCAGGATTAAAATGTGCTAAGTTAATAAATGTGTGTTAAATATGTATGCTTGGATTATACAGTATGTTTAAGGAGATCTTGGAAAAGTAGAAGTGTGGAAGAAGCTTCCATGGGGTCTGGTGTCCCTTTTGTTGCTGCTGAGTCCGGCTGCATCTTGCAGAGCAGACAGTACCAAGTGCTATACAGTGGTACCTCGGGTTAAGTACTTAATTTGTTCCGGAGGTCCGTTCTCAACCTGAAACTGTTCTTAACCTGAAGCACCACTTTAGCTAATGGGGCCTCCTGCTGCTGCCGCGCTGCTGCTGCACGATTTCTGTTCTCATCCTGAAGCAAAGTACTTAACCCGAGGTACTATTTCTGGGTTAGCGGAGTCTGTAACCTGAAGCGTATGTAACCTGAAGCGTATGTAACCCGAGGTACCACTGTACTTTGATGTCCTCATGTTACCAAGACAGTTTTTTTTGTTTTTTTTTACTTCTCCTGCTTCTTTCCTCATTTGCACCCCCTCTCTCACTCCATATGGTACAGAGAAAGGAAAGATGTTTGGAACACTTGCCAGCTTGCGGTGGTTGATAAAGTGAAAACTGTGCAGATAACAGGAGTAAGGGGGCCTCCTTGCATCTTGATGAAACCGCACGGCTCTTTTGCTTCCATTGTTTGTTTTGTTGCAGCATTTCCATTTCTCATTCCATTTCAAAGCTTTTTCTCCTATTTATTTTAACACATGCATATTGTTCATACTGGGTATGCAGACAGGAGGAAGGAGGGAAGTCTTAACTCCTGTTTTGGGCCGAAACCTCACTAAGGAAACAATAGCTGATTAATTGTATGCATTTTAGTTGATTGATGAATTAATTAAATTAGCAAAAACTGCATTTGAATTTAAAAAGTTGCTATGAAGCAAGAGACTCTCTCTTTTTGTGTTTAGGTAATGCACAATAATATCATGGCGGGCATAATCTTGGAACTGGCATTCCCATCTCTGTATGAGAGAGAAAGAGGAATGTCTGTGTTGTCACACACACACACACACACACACACACTCATATTCCATATTAATCAGGGCATATGTTTAGTTGAGAAACAGTCATTTTAATTCACCAGTCTAACTGACTAATCAGTTAAACACTGCAGCCCAATTCATCTATCAATTACCTATTCCTGCAAGGCAATTCTTTGCATGCTTATTTGAAAGCAAGTCCCACTGAGGTCAGTGCAATGCTCTTCTTTCTCGGGCGTGAGTTCCACTGAACTGAGTGGACCAGCTTCTGAGTAAACATGCATAGGATTGCATTGTTAAAAGCTTTTGCCACTTCCCAAGACTCATGTGTTAAATAAGCACTGAAGCGGCCAGTGTGGTTTAACTTAGTGATTATTAAATGTTTGCATTCTTAAACTCCTCTCTCCTTTCCCCCCCCATTGTCATTGCTATAGTGATTTAGGAGATTATCATCTTTAGCGTAGAATCTCTATAATAGAAAAGGTTCATGTGTTTTGGCAACTGTTCAGAATCCCTTCCCTTCTTATTCAAAGTACTTTAGCTCTTAGCGGTTGCAGTTTCCTTGTCCATGCTGTTAACTCATCAACAATGATCTTCACCACTTTAGCCATAATAAATGGGCAAAAGCCACCTAAGGGCAAAGGCCACTTCATGTGATGTTTGCCCATGACATGCAGCACCTAATATGGCTGTACATCTATGATATGTGTGTGTTTGTCACACTGCACTTACATTTAAATTGTAATCATTTATGTATTTGCGTCTATACATACAAATTAGCATATGCAAACCTGCATCCTCGTTTCATCTTCATTTTTGGTGATGCGTAAGTGACCACCCTTTGTGTCCTTTCGGAAGCTCCCTGCGGGCTGTGCATCTGTAACCGCTGCATATTTTGAAACACGTGTTTGCAGGTAGAACATGTATTGTTAACATTTGTGAGATAGATACGTACTAAAAGGTTTTCTTGCTGGAAGTGTTTGAAGCACGGCAGCATTCAGACAGGATTTCTGTGGAGTAAGTGATTGTGGTCCTACGTATCAAAAAATCTGGAAAGCTTTAGGGGCCCTGCACTCGGACAACATCAAAAGGCAGATGTTTCCCCGGGGCTAGGTTTTGGGAGGAGCCGTCATTGCGTTAGTAAAGGTCGGAGAGGGAACTGATCAGATAGGCTTTGTTGGCTGGAGTCTTAAGAAGTTATCTGGCTGG
The DNA here is from genome assembly GCF_964106645.2 of Podarcis pityusensis. NCBI lineage: Eukaryota > Metazoa > Chordata > Lepidosauria > Squamata > Lacertidae > Podarcis > Podarcis pityusensis. The sequence continues at coordinate 36,719,952 of NC_138032.1, forward strand.
AGATGAAAATTTAACGAGGGCATTAGAATGTTTCTGCTGACAATAAATCCCTGAAACACCCGGCGTACTTTGTGCTTATATTGATCTTAAATATTGCACCTACAGTAAATGCTTCATGCTCTATTAACACCAGCGCTAGAGAGTCTTTTTGATCATTGTATTTACAAGTTTCAAGGGTCATATGGTACTGCTGATGAAATCGCCAAATGCTGCTGCCCTGTCCTGAGAGGGAAACCAGCTGTGCACTGCTTTGCACAGGGAGAGTTTGAGAACTATACCCAGGGAAGTGGTTGTTTTACATGCTGCCTACCGGCAGGCTGGGACATGCAGCGTTTGAGATATAGGGCCTCCTGTAAATCCTGATAATCTTCATTTTTAGTTGCTAGCACTTATTTTGGGACTGTGGCTATAATAGAGAGGAGGAGTTAGAGGAGGAAGGGAAGAACCCAGATAAGTATATAATGCAGCTTTTTTTTAAAAAAGAAGAAGCCTAAAGACAATTGCTGGCCTGCAAAAGTAGCTAAAGATAGAGAAGTGTGAAGAGGGTGCCTGGGAGGAAGAAAGGAAGCGTAGAGAAGATTATCGAGGCAAGATCTATAACTGGACCAGGGTTCATACTATGCCACTGTCATGATGGTAGCATGAGTAGAACTGAGATGGGAAACCTGTGGACATGCAGATGTCCTGGAGGGCAACTCCTATAATTTCTGGACATGCTAGCTGGGCCTGATGGAGCCCAACCACATCTGATGGACCAAAGGTTCCCCATCCCTAGAGAAAGGATGTGTGTGTGTGTGTGTGTGATATTTTGTGCCTGCCAGCTTGGTATAGCTGTTTGCCATGCCTCACCCTCAGTCTGAGGAGCCTTTCCAGAAGGAACTGAGTGGCGACTTTGTGGTCTAGTTATAAAAAAGGGGAGTGGTGGCTGACACAATGCCATCAGCCATGGGACTCCTGGTGTGTGAAAGCTGTTGTGCTGCCTTTAGCACAATGCCCTTTTAATGGCGACATCTGCCAGGTGAGAGACTTTCTCCACCTTTCTCCTTCTTGGGTTCTTCTCCCTGAGGACTGCTAGGAGGGCAGTTGCCATAAGAATAAGGGTACCTTTTCTTGGCCCAGGAGAGGGAACCCTGATGAGAGAAGGGTCTCTTACTATCGGGAGAGGGTGAGCTGTCTGAAGTTCCTTGTGGATTTCATGCAGTTTGCTTTGGGGCTAGATTTGGAATCCCTGTGTGTGTGTGCAGGGTGGGTTTTCTCAGGACGAAGTAGGGGCTGTTGTTTGACATCTTTACTGGGCTTGGGTATAGCAATATAGTATGCATGGTTGGAGACTAGTGCTAAGGAGACTTCAGTTTCCTTAATCCTATATTTTCCTCTATTGCTGCTAGTGTGATTTGAGCAAGCTATCTAATTGTTAGGTTGCTAAATATAACTGCTGAATGACTTCCTTAATGTAGGTTTAATCTTAATATTATTGGTAATGAATAATTTGTTAAGTGACTTATTGGTACATTTCATGCTCATTTAAACTTTTCATACGTCTTCTCTGAATTGCAATTGTTGTAGTATAGTTTTTATTTGTTATGGCTACTGTTCTCAAATTGCCTGTTCTGTGAACAGCTTTGAGAACACAGTATATAAACAAACAGATTATGACTATTATGGGTCTCCATGAATCCTAATTGATGCTACCCTGTGATTTGCATTCTATTCTTATGTAGATATTCTGGCTTCTGCGTCAGGTTATATAATCTTTATAGACACAGCCGCAGGAGGCAGTGATTGCCACTAATCTAGATGGCTTTAAACAAAGATTAGACGAATTCTTGGAGTAGAGGGCTATTGAAGACTGCTAGCCATGATGGCTATGCTCTGTCTGCACTGTTGGAGGCAGTTGTTGGCATCCGTCTGTCTTGGAAGACATTGGAGGAGTGCACCTTTGGAAGAGAAGTCACACCATTGGAAAGTTACAGTGCCTGCTGTGGCTGTAGAGATGGACATGGGAGAGACATGTTTTGTTGCAGCTGGAGCAGATGAAGGTGTCTGGTTGTGCTATTGCAAGATGTGCCATGGCAGCTCTCCTCTGTGTGCTCTTCCCAGTGGTCATTTCTCCTCTAGTCACTGGTATGGATGTATACCAGGTACTGTGGTCATCTGTAAAGGATTCCCAAATGGCAGGGTTGATGATGACAGCCTTCAAATTACATTTGGTGTGCTGAGGGCCTGGGGCCTGAAGCCAGTTCGCTGTAGAGTACATCCTTGGGGATCCTGTCATTTTGCAGTCTGTGTACATGACCAAGCCAGCATAGTTGTTGACAAGACAGGAGTGCAATGTGGGCTTGGAAGAGCACATCCTTGTTTAAGACTCTTAAACTGCCATGTGATGCCCAAAATCTTCTTGGCATAGTGCATGTGGAAGGTATTGAGGCATTGCTACTGGCGGGTGTTAGTTGCCCATGACTCAATTCCACAAAGCAGTGTGCTCAACACACAAGCCTAGTAGACCTTCATCTTAGTCCTGGATGTTAGCATCACATTCTCCCTTCCCTTTTGGAGAGGTGAGCCATTTCCATGGCTGCATTCCCCCACCACACCCACTATTAACTGATTTTGGGAGAAGAAAGAAATGTCAGGAGATCCAGTCATCATGTTCTCCCACATAATGTGTAGTTTGACCCTGACTGATAAGAGGAGCTATATGGAACATACCACAGCATATGCACAGATGACTTTTGCAATAAAAAGTTGTGATTCAGAGTCTAGGGGCGAACATGTTTCAGGCTTTGATCTGTTGGAGTTACAAGAGCAGCCCTTCTGCTGCCTCCCTCGTAAATTTTTGCTCATATTTCACAACAGCAGTTTGAGCTTTCGAAAGGGGAATGATAACTACCAGTTGGCTCGTAAGCTCTTAAAAGTCATAGAGTGTGCTAATGTACCACAAGAATAAACTTCTCTGTGCAGAAGAGCCAGCTAAACAATTTTGCACCAAATAAATGAGATACAAAACCTTTTGTTAGAGTGGCCCGTTGTAGGTAATGACATTACTTTTTCATTTCTGTATTGTAGCCAACATTGCTCAAAGTTGACAATAAATAGAAATATCACCCAACTTTCATAAATGGTGTAGCTGGGTACCTGTGTATTTGTGGCAAACACCATTGTTACATACAGTTTAAGGAAGCCAACCTTGGATACAAATTAGCATGTTTGGGATGAAATCAATTTGCTTTGTAATAAGAATATTGTAGGATCAACACTAGAGCTGTAAGGAGGGAGCAATTTCTGTCGTGTTCAGTGTTTGTCACAATCACTGCTGTTTCCATTCTTCTGTAGTTCGGCTTCAGCTAAAACCTGTGTGGTTAATCTTCATTTCCACTAATGCTGAAACTAATAGAGTTAATTATGCAGTCAATTTCAACAAATTTCAATGGAAGGCAAACATCAAAAATGATGCAGAATATAATGCAATTATTTACATAATGTTTGCAGCCTTAAAAAAAAGATAGTGAATACCGCTCATACTCGCTTGCATGAATTCCATTCCTGACTCTGATGAGCATGCAAATTGTGGCAATTTCCACTCCAATTTCCATTTCTGATGGAATTCTCCAACATCCCTAATCTACATTATCTGCTTTGATTGAAGCAACAGCTGGTTGCAGTCATGCCACGAGAGCAAGTTCTTACATCTGTAGTTTGTCTCTGCAGGACCACTTTGTCCCTTTTCTCTACACTACTGGCATTTTGTGTGCGTGTGTTTGGGGGAATACCTGTTTTTGAAGAAAGTGTGAAGCCTTTCTAGAGAAAATGGTGCAAGAAAATGAATCACGCTGAATTGCTAAGCAAACTGTGAAATGTCATGAAGTCTAGATAAATGTTTTGACATTACCCTACTCCTCACAGTCTTTTCTTTGCTGGCACGGGCCAAAAGAATGACGCTGATGAAGAGGAGGAGATAGAAAGAGGCTAATATGGCGCAATGATCAGAATGTTCTGTTTGGGCACAGAGACCCAGGTTCATATTCTTAAGGAGTCTGGCAGGTGGAGCCTTGTGAGAAGTATAGGAAAGCAAGCAGAAACTCTAAAAGGACCTTATGCATCGAGAATGCTTGTTATGAACATTCAGAAGAACATGAAATTGCTCCTGATGCAAGGATGTGGAACCTGTGGCCCTCCAGATACTGCTACATCACTGACCATGATGGGACTTGTAGTCCAAAACATCTGAAGGACACCAGGTTGGGAACAGCTACTTTAAATAAATAAATATCACAGTGTTCATGCCCAAGGCAGGACACTGTGCTGAGGAGAAGATTTGAAACCACTTTCAAACCACCCACATTTACCTATGACAGTTTTCCCCATCCTCATGCTTTCCAGATATTTTGTAGTACCACTCCAGTCATTTCTGACCATTGCCCATGCTGGCTGCAGCTGATGGGATCCAAAATACCTTGAGGACACTAGGTTAGCCTGTGATGTTCCTCTACACTTCTCTGATCAGCTCAACCTCTCTATGTGAAGTCATCTCAATCATTCATGCATTTGCTTCCGGCACCAGCAGGTCTAAAAACGCAGAGGAGACCTTTCTGATGAGAGAAGTCCCCGACTTCCCAATAAAGGTATAAAGGCCTCACTGCTCTTCCTCAGGGACTGAAATGGAAATTGGGGTATATTTGTCGTGGGCCAGGAGTCAGCTTCGCCTGCTAATCAGCAGGTTGAAGGGAAAGAAGGCAGAATGACTCCACCTGCAGTTGATCAGCCTTCAAGGATAGGAGGAGAAGGCACTGATGAGAACTAGCTGGCTTCAGCCTTCTTAAAGATAGTTCTCAGCAGCAATCAGATGCTGGAAATAATGCCTGTGGTTTGTGACCCTACTTTGCTGCTTCTTGATCTCCATCTGGGCCCTTGATTCTGTGATCATCTGGATTTCCTGATCTCTGGACTGTCTTACTATGTAGATTGCTGCCTGCCCGACCCTTGGAATATACTTCGGGTGTGGATTCTGCTCTCGGGCCAATGTTCCTCAGAGACTCCTAGCCCCTGCTTGCTCAGCAATGGGACTCTGATGGGGCTATGACAATTTTGCAATTCCTCCAGGCTCTTTATGTTATTTAGAGGGAATGAACATACTGAAAAGTAATGGGGTGTTGCCGTTGTTGTTTAAAGTGAGGTAGTGTTTGGCACTAAACCTTCTTTATAAACAGGCAGATGGCAAGGTTAGGACACCAGAGTTGCCTGCTATTTTGAGAGTATATTTGAGCATTGAGGGTGAGGGCCATCCTAGACATGATGCCAACTACACAGTCCACAGCTACATGAGTGGTTGGCAGCTTTTTTTAGTTCTTTTGGTCTAGAATCAGAACCCTGGTGGGCATAGGAGAACTTTCACATTTTCCTCCCACCGCTGACCTGATTCTCAACAGGCTCCTGTGACTTCTGTGCTAGAAAGAAGGCTTCCATTGGTGCAAATGGGATGCTTCCTTTTAATTCAGGAAACTAGTGCGGGCCCTTGGTCTGGATTGAGTGCACAGTAGGGGAAAAAGTTAAAGCTCCTGATATTGCTGCCAAAGTTCTGGATTGGGACATCTGTGCTTGTTTCACTAAAACAACAACAACAACACATTCACAAAAATGTTAACTTTCTGAATGGTGTTACATCTAGTTTGGCCCTGAGTAGCAGACTTGGAAAAATATTCCCAAGGAAGAAACATCATTTTTAAAGGACCTGCCTGAGTTTTCCCCTACATGATTTGAAAGTATTATAGTTGGTGTTTTCAAATATACAATCTTTTTGCTGGGATGAATAATGGGAAATCTTTTCTATTGATTGTATATTCTTAGCTATAGCTTTCACCATCTATCTAATGTGGCCTAAGAAGCATAAATAGCTCAGCGCATGTCTATAGTGAGCAATCTCTGTCGATATTTCTTTTACAGAACTCCTCTATCACATCCCTTCAGCTTTTTATCTTGAGGAAGATTATTATTTTAGCCCTAATTTAATGGGAAATGACCTTTTGTGCACTAGAAGCAGAAAAGACCTGCTTATTTAGAACCTATTTAATATTTTAGCCCTTTTTGATAAATGCTCAGAGTAAAGCATTACTGACTGCCTCAAGGAGGATTTCTGTACAACGATTTCAATGTAACCAGCACTAGAAGAGGCAGTAATTTGCTGTATTTTTCTCTCAAGGTAAGGGATGCTGTCCATTCATGAAAACAGAAAACACTGTACTCGGGTTTAAGGTTTATTCTGTTTACCTGATGCTCCCTAACCTCAGAGCACATTTTAAGTGATCTTTCATGTGATGTAAAAGCCACTTCAGGAAATAAAGTGGAATCTAGTGGAAGTCCAGCATTCATTTCTGTCTTCATTGTGTCCAGAAAAAAATCTGTTTGCAATCCCCTTAGCCCAGCAAATCTGTGGATGAAATTTGGGGCAGTATCCCTTGCAGTCATCTTGCAATGGAATCCACTTGTAGCTGAGCTCTATCTAAAGGGGAACTTTGCAGATGGACTTTGACAGTAGTGAACCCCTTTAGATAAGTCTATAGCTGCCTACTTATATGGTGGTCATGTGATGGTCAAAGGCTGTCTTTTAATACCACTCCTAGTGCAGGTTCTAACAGGAACTTCTGTGAATGATTCGTATTTTTATTTAAAATTGAATTCTCCATTTCTTTGTTGTAGCTTTTTCTCTCAACCAAACTGTTCTTTCTCTTCCTTTTTTCTCCCAAGATGCATTGTTTCTCAATTTTCTTTCTTCTGTTCTCCTCCTGCTCTCTTATCTCCCACTCTTGCCAACACCTCTCTATGTAATTTGTTTGCAGGCTGGTTGTCTCTTTGATTTACTGTGTCTTTTCTCAATAGGATTATGATAAATGGATTGCTTGGCTCAGCGAGAACTAGACCAACACTATTTACTCAGGCTAGGTCAAGCCCATGCAAACAGACGAAAGGCACTCACCCTCTTCTTCCCCTTGCTCTCCATGCCTGCAATTTGCTCTCCTTTTCCTGCTGAGCACCCACTGTAAGGTATCACAGCTCCATAGCCACCACTACCTACAGAATGCTGGATGTCACACAGTGGACCTTTGGGAATATAACCCTATAAATGAGGCAGTGTGTATCTCCCTACAGAGAAAGGAAAATTTTTAAAAAAGGTTCATAAGGAGTGTTATCAGCTGACACTGTATAAATCCATGGATTTTGCAATTCTAAGTAAAGGTTAATCTTGGGAGTGAGCAGCTATGGGAGTGAGCAGCTATGTTGTAGGATCAGCTTTGACTATGGATGGGGGTGGTGGAGGAATTCATTTGGTTTGTATTTTAATGAGAATCTACCAACTTTGCACTTCCAGGAACTGAAACACAGCTCTCCTGCAAAATTCTCACTTTTTCGAATTTTGTGGCGCATAGAAAATGTGTATATATATGAAAATAACACAAAAATGCATTCTGTTAGGTGGAAATTGCTTGCAAAAATGCATATGCTAGGCAAATTTGCATATAAAATGTATAGAAACCCAGGAATGGGGAAATCATGCCCCTTCCAGGTTTTACTGGACCGCAACTCCAGTCAGCCCCAATCAGCATAGCCATTAGCCAGGGATGATGAAAACTGCCATCATATAACCCTTGGGGTTGGTGATGGGGACAAGTTCCCCACCCCTGGATTAATCTTTTTCTCCACCAATGTAACTAATCCTTCTTTAAAGCTAGTATCTGGTGACAATAAAGTCACATCTGATGGCTTTGAATTTCACAAGTTATTGTGCATTATGTGAAGATATTATTTTTTCTCTCTGTCCTGAGCCCACTGTTAATCAGGTTCGTTAGATGTCCTTAAATCCAAGGATTATGAAAGGGCAAGAAGAACTACACCACTTTCTTTCCATCACTTGTAGTTTTATAAACCTCTTTCATGTCTGTTCCTTACTTGTTGTTTTCCTAACCTCCAAATGCCACCAGTAGCTTGAGTGTTTTCTCAGAGGCAAGAAGCTCCATCCCTTGGATCACTTTTCTTTCTCTTTTCTGCACCTTTTCCCATCTCTTTCCCCCATCTATGTTCTGTGAGCTCACACATGGAATCAGGGCATACACAGCTCCTGCCTGCGCCTTAATGATACTACTACACGTATCCTCTCATCTTGCTCTTTAGAAGGAAAAACCTGCAATAGCTCCACTATAGCAACGAAGTGTTATGAGGGGTTTGATGTATTTATAAAGGCCAGTGAAAACACCTCATGATGGATTTATAGAGGTGTTTAAAGCTTTTCCAGTGCTTTGAACTTGTTTGGCTATTCTGGGGGATAATTCTTGATCATAGTGAATCTGCGAGAGATTGATGGGGTTTGCTCGTTATGTACTTGCTGCCTTGTTCTGCGGTAATTCTGGAGCAGCAAAATGCACCATTAAAGGCAAAGAGCCACGGGAATGATGGGCCATAATTAGTTGTTGCCGTAATAGTTTTGATTGAATGTGTATAGATATTGTAAGCAGCTCTTTTGGGAACCAGTGCTCTTAGGGAACTGTTAAGCAGAGCGGTGCTTAGCGAATGAAAAAGGGGTCATCCTGCTCTTACCCAGCCTGCCTCTCCAGAGCCATAATTAAAATGTCTGGCAGTTATGGGAGAGCCATGGAAGAATCATGTCAAAGTGTTCAAAACATGCTATTCTTTCGGAGAGAGGCCGGCTCATTCAGAATGCAAGAGAGCACAGCTGCGCTTGCTCTTCCTCCAAATTGGGAATGGGAAGTGGGGCGGGGGAACCCGCTGTGCTTTCTGCTGGAAATAGTCTTTCTGCAGGTCCACATGGCATCCTTTTAAGGATGCCAGTGATTGGTCTACTGGGATGTCTACACGTTCCATCTATTCATTTAGCAAAGTTAGAAAGACTTACAAAGCATAGAGCACTCTAAAGCAGTGTATATCATAAAACCGTAGATAAATCACAGCTGAAATCCTTAAAACTATTTACGAAAGCAAATATACATAAAATAGCTAGCAACAAAAACCCAAAGAGAAACCAACGGAATTTTTCAAAACAAACACGGGCAACTAAATTACATGTGTGGGTTGGCTTGCTGAAAAGTTTAATGGCGCACTTTGTACTTCACCAAATCTGTTGGGGATCAGGCAAAGTAAACAGTAAACAGTCCAGTCTTGTCAGATTTTAAGGCCGGAATATTCTACACATTTCATTAGCTAAGAAAAGGAAAAGCCCAGGTGAAATTGTGCTGATTCTTAACATAAACGTTGTAAAGAACTAGATTTTATTTTGATCTATCTGCTTTTCCTATCGGTGGGTATGGTCTTTTTGGAGAAAAGAAGGTGTTTGTGCGTGTAATAAAATTGTTACGGTATGTTATATACGGTCCTTTAACATGGTAGAATTGGGGATAACATCTGGGAACTTGGGAAAGCTTGTTCTAGACTCTTTCCAGCTTGCTGTCACAACTGAAACTGTCTTGGCTACCCTGGTAAATGATCTCCACTGGGAGAATAATGGGAGAGTATGACCTGAATCTTTTAGTAGCTTTTGATATAATCAGCCATGATACCCTTCCACTGGTTAGTTTAGGGGTAGGGGGACACTTCTTTCCAGTGGCCTTGCCCCTATCTGGCTAGACTGTGGGCTTGGGACACTACTGTTGGGCCCCATGGGAACTATTCTGGGGGGTAATGTAGGAGACTTGTCTTCTGTAGTATTCAACACCCACATGAACCTGCTAGATATGATAGTACGGGGATCTATTATTAGGGTGTATTGATTTTACTGTAGGCCACCTTGTTGGAGAGGCCGACATTGAAAGGCACAATACAAATTGATTAGATATTTAATGATTGTAATAATAGTGTTCTAGCTCTCTGTAGACTTTTTTTAATTAAACAAACCTATATTAAAATTTTCATTAAATGAAGAGAGCAAAGTGTAAAAAGAGGCGTATTAGCTCTCAAAATCTATTCATAATTATTTCATTGAATAAGAAGCCAATTACACTGTGTAAACATTTTGGTTGGACTAATCTTCCTGTTGCTTGTAGGCATTATGTTCTGAAGTAAACCGACAGCTGAAATATGTACACACACACATCCCTTAAGTCCTTGTATCCTATCATAGAACAGTAGCTTGTTATCTAAGTAGTTAAGTTAATGTTTTGTAGGCGCTTTTCGTTACAATTCTTTAAAACTGAATTACTGTTAACAAAATCTCCATGATAGTTGCTTCTGGATTATTATTTTTTTAAAAAATAAACTTTTAACTTTTTAAAACTGAAAGTTAGATTTTACTAGGAGTGCAGTTCCCATCACCATGTTCATTACTTGTGGGTAGAAGATTAGGATGGCACAGGATTACCTCTCCACCTGCTTCTCATTGGTGGGGTGGGGGTTCCAGCTTTGCCAAAGTGGGTGAAAAGGAACATAGGAAGTAATGGCTCTTCTGTCACCAGTAAATAGTGGAATGCCCTAAACTGGGGTTTTATAGAATGGCATGGATGCAAGTCATGGACCACTTTGAATCCAGAGCCTCAAAGATCCTATTTTCAGGTTATGCCTTGGATCACAAGTTCAAATCCATAATAAATTCTCTCTTTCTAAATCTTGTTTTCAGGTTATGCCTTGGATCACAAGTTCAAATCCATAATTCTCTCTCTCTCTTGTTAGTTCAAAAGTGTGTGATATGCTTACGTAAATTGTGAGGGGCTGCTGAAATAAACACAGATTCTGAATTCCCTAACTTGATTATTCATTACCAGATCAATACTGCCCAAAGAAAGTTTTAATTAATATCAACCACATTTTTAGCTGCAAACTCTTAAGTCCCACACAGTTACATTTTCCATGACTGCTCCTTAAATTTTTCCCAGACGCCCATGGTTTCCGGCTTCATTTTTGCTCCTTAGACTCTGTTATCTGTCAGGTTTCCAGAGCAGCCGTGACACTGTCTTGTTCCATTATTCTCCCATCTGCAAATATTACCCATTCCTTCCCTGTAACTGTCAGACTCATTCTCAATGAGGGAAACCTGAGATGGAGATGTGGGCTGCAATCCTATACCCAATTACCTGTGAGTAAGCCCCACTGAACTTGGTAGGATTTACAGCTAAGTAAGTCAGATATGCAGTCCTTGGAGTGGATCATAGCTGATTACCTCTTTTTCATAGAGAATAATCCTCAAGCAGAATGCGTATCCCATCAAGACTGGAAAAGGAAGAGCTAAGATACAGCAGGATTTGCTTTAGGCATAGCTGTCAACGTTTCCCTTTTCTTGTGAGGAATCCTATTCGGAATAAGGGAATTTCCCTTAAAAAAGGAAACGTTGACAGCTATGGTTAGGTGTTGTGCACTCACTTATGTATACCAACAGGCATTTGACTCTTCCTTGCTGTTCCTGCTAGCCTTCCTCTTTGGGGTGTGTGTTACACCTCTTTGCCCTCAGCGACCCTGGCATATTGATTGCAGTAACTGGAATTTTCACAAGGGCCCATCCAACTTCCGCAGAGCCATGTTTCAGAGGCAGCTACATATAGGAAGGCAGGCTGGCTGGTGAGAAGCTTTGCTCCTCTTGGGACTGAACTATTCCTTCCTCTCCCCGCCCCCCCACAACACTCCGCTTCCCTCTCTCCCGAACTGATTTGTGTCTGGAACGTGAGAATAACATCACAGATGGATATTCTGCTCCTCAAAGAGTATGTTCGTGCATTTTAATTGCTGGCATCTTTACTTGTTACTGGTGTAATTGTGAGTAGACTTTGTTTTTGTATTGATAATTAGGGAGTAGAACAGATGGCGGAGGCTTAGTTTAAAGTAATGTGTCCATTAAAGAAAATCTACTGTATGCAGCTGAAGAGTCTTCACTCTAGCAGAACCTGGCGGCTTCTAACAATCCTCTTCTCCCTGGCGGAGTGGCTCAGGACTGGCAGAGGGTGGGATAGTACTTCCCCACAAATGCGATGGGGCTGGATATTTGGAATAAAGGGAGTGTGTCTGTTATCCCCCTGTATTTGCAGCAGGAGTCCAGAGCTCATGTGGCAGCTCACAGGCCAGCAGGCATCTGGAACGAGTTTCTTTAAAGGGAATGGCTTTATGAGCCACATGTAGCAATGATGTGCTGCCTGGGATTGGGAAGCATGGAATCAAGCACAGAAAGGGGGGAAAAGCAAGTTTGCTACAATTCTTCTGCGTTCCCAAAGTATAAGCTTGCTTTGCAGAGATGCAAAACTTCATCTACAAAGTACTGACTTCACTCCTCATCAAACCCTCTTCTCATTGCGGTGCTCCAGTTTATGGTGGATTTAAGATCTACCTCTTGTTATACTTCCTTGTATGGAGTCTAGCTCATCCTTGGCCCCTTCAATTGTCTAAAACAAAGGCTGAGCAGGCAGCCAGCCCTTTAGCAAATTCTGCCAGCCAGTCCCCAAATACATTCTGCTGCACCACACACAGAGACACAACACTTGGAGTTCATGAATACCCAAGTATGGGGAAGAATTGCTAGGAAAGGTAAACAAACAGGAAGCCATGCTTTAGATCACGAGTCCAAAGTTTAGGAAGCTCTCTCTCTCTCTCTCTCTCCTATTTTTTTCTACTTTGGGATATGATGAAAGAGGTTTTGTTTTTGTATTTTCAACTTTGTCTATGGCACCTGGTATTTCTTCAGCAGCTGCATAGTATTGTGAGTTTGGTGGGGTGGTTAACTTGTACAATGTTTGAGTCCCTTCGAATTCCTTGATCCAGCAAGGATTAAAATCTAATGGAAGATCCCATTCTTGAATTAGTGAGGCAAGGACCAAAATGGCCCCCAAGTATGGGACATTAGTATAAGAAAGGAAGTGGCTTTGTGCCACAGGTCAGGTGGGTGGGCCCCCTCCCTTGCCTGGTTGGTAGTGAAAAGGACAAAAACCAGAATATGTGAGAGAGCTGCGCTGGAAGCAGACTGCAGACAGAAGGCAGAGAGGGAGAGCCATGCTTGATTTCTGCTAGAATCCAAGGCTGTGACTGGGAAAAGCAAGACTGTCAGGGGTGTTAATGCTGTGCACCCCTCCATTGTAGGCCCAAGTTATAGGTATATGTGTAAATAAACCATATAGCATAATGACCCCACAGTCTTAGCTGTCCCTCATTCCAAGGAAACCAAATCCTGGGCAAGTATCTGGAACTCCTGGAGTCTCACACTGCTTGGAGATTAGGGTGGCATGCAACATTATTTTATAGCACTTGAGGTGTAGCAATAAACATCCAGGGAAATTGCAAATAGCCACAGTGAAATATACTCAGAGTCGCAAAGTGATTTCATGCTCTTTATTCAGCTCATAGTGGTGAGGATGAATGAATAAATGTCCCCTCACAGTATCTGCTTTATATACATTATTTACACAATGGGCTGCACATGATTGGCTAATTCTGGAATTCTACTGTAAGCCAATCAGGTTGTGGATTCACTTCTATCTGGAGCAGGATTGGGTGGTTCCTGCCAACCAATCATACTGCTGCATTGTTCTAGGGCCAATCAGACTGCTTCAGTTTGGATCCTATTCAACTCAGTACATAACACCCCTCCCCTCTAAGTTCCAGTCCTGCCCGGGAGGTCGCATTCATAGTCCTCAAGGTATGCCGGCGGCCTACGTGTGCGTTGTGGCCTGGGGTGTTCCCTGGTCCGGGCTCCGGGTTCTGGCTCGTGTTCCAAGGATGCTGGCTGTGATGCGGCTGTTTGGTCTGGTGCAACCGGCTCGCTCAGTCGTGGTTCTGGTTCCGGTGTCCTTTCGGCCTCACGGGTCCTCTCTGTATTTACTGATTCTGCCTCTCCTGCTGGCCCCTCCTGCTCTATGGGCCTCACTGCCCCGCTGTTCCCTTGGGACTCCTCTGACCTGTCCTCCTCCTGGTTTTCTCCCGGGAATCGTCGCCGTATCTGGTCGCAGTGGCGGCGCCAGCATTGCCCCCCATCCGTTAGCACCTCGTACGACACGGGGCCAGTGACCCTGGTGATTGTGGCGGGTACCCATGCTGGGCCTGCCCCAAAATTCTTTGCGTACACTGGGTCCTGGGCCTCGAAGGTCCGGGGGCTCCTGCCTTCCCCCACCACTACCTCATCCTGAGCTCTATCGGGGTGAAGGCGGTCCAATCTGATTGCAAGGCGCCGACCCATTAGTAGTTCAGCGGGGCTCCGGCCAGTCGTTGAGCTGGGGGTGCTGTGCTGTGCTAGAAGGAATGTGGCAAGGCGGTACTCCCAGTCCCCTTGCGTCATGCGGCGAAGGGTGTCCTTGGTGGTCCGCACCATGCGTTCTGCTTGGCCATTGGTGGCAGGGTGGAACGGCGCCGAACGGATGTGGCGGATGGCGTTCTGCGCTGTGAAGGTTTGGAATTCTCCTGACGTAAATGCAGTCCCGTTGTCTGAGACGAGAGTGTCAGGGAGCCCGTGGGTTGCAAACAGCCTGCGTAGTACCCGGATGGCTGCGGACGTGGAAGTGGACGGTACCAGTGCGACTTCCAGCCATTTGGTGTAGGAGTCCACCACTATGAAGAATGTTTTCCCCTGAAAGGGGCCAGCGAAATCCACATGCAGGCGTGACCATGGTGCTCGGGCGGACTCCCAGGACTGGACTGGGGCCCTTGGGGGATCTGGGCGGGATTCTTGGCAGGCCTGGCAGTGTTTGACCCAGGCCTCTATCTCTCCATCGATCCCCGGCCACCACACATAACTCCTGGCAAGGGCCTTCATTCTTACTACCCCTGGATGTGTCTCGTGTAGGGCTGTGAGGACCCTTTTGCAGAGGGGCTGGGGAACAACGACTCTGCTTCCCCATAACAGGCACCCCTTGTGGGCCGACAGTTCATGTTTGCGGGTTGTGTAGCCGGCGAATTCTGGCCCGGGGCTGCTGCTGGGCCATCCCCTCCACACCCAGTCCAGGACCCGGGAGATGACCCTATCTTTCTTGGAATGGTGTGCAACTTCTTGTGCCTGAATGGGGCGGTCGGGAAGCAGCTCCAGGCTCATAACCTCTTGTGCAGGTGCTGGGTCAGGGCCTGTTTCCGGTAGTGGTAGCCTGCTGAGGGCGTCCGCATGGCCCATCGCCTTCCCAGGTCGGTGAATCAGTGCATACTGGTAGCTGGCAAGGAAAATTGACCACCTGAGGACGCGAGGAGACAGCACTTGGGGGGTCTGCTTTTCGGGGGCAAACAAGCCAAGCAACGGCTTGTGGTCAGTCACCACGGTGAAGGGCCGCCCGTACAAGAAATCATGGAATTTTTTTACTCCCTTTACGATTGCCAGACCCTCCTTGTCGATTTGCGAGTAGTTCCGCTCGGTTGTGTTGAGTGTCTGGGAAAAGTACGCCACCGGTACCTCTCTTCCATCCGGGAGTTGGTGCCCCAGGACAGCTCCAATGCCATAGGGTGAGGCGTCGCATGCTAGCACCACCGGCAGCCTCTCGTCGAAGTGTGCCAAGACCGAGTTTGAGACAAGCAAGTCCTTGACTGCCTGGAATGCGGCCTCCTGGCGCTGGCCCCACACCCAAGGGGCCCGCTTGTCCAGGAGTCTGTGTAGGGGCTCCGCTACCGCCGCCTTGTGGGGAAGGAAGGAATGGTAAAAGTTCAATAGTCCCAAGAAGGCCTGAAGTTCAGTCTTGCTCTTGGGCGCTGGGGCATCACAAATGGCCCGTACCTTGTCCCCAGTCGGGTGGACCCCTTCTGCGTCCACCATAAATCCCAGAAAGTCCACCTGAGGCACTCCTAGTAGACATTTTTCCCGCTTCACCTTGAGACCCGCCGTCTGGAAACGGTGCAGAACGGTGCGGAGGCGGTCCTCAAACTCCTCTGGTGTGGGGCCGGCAATCAACACATCATCGAAGAAGGGGGTGACGCCAGGAATCCCTTTAAGGAGAGAGTCCATTATATTCTGGAATATGCCTGGTGCCACGCTGACACCGAATTGCAGCCGCTTTACCCTGAACGCTCCTCTGTGCGTCACAATCGTCTGTGCCTCTGCTGTGGCCTCATCTACTGGCAGCTGTTGATATGCTTGGGCCAAGTCCAGCTTGCCAAAAATTTTCGACCCAGCCAGGGTGGCAAGGACATGGCTGACCACTGGCACTGGGTATGCGTGGGCCGTGAGGGCCTTGTTTATGGTACATTTGTAGTCTGCGCAGATGCGGACCGAACCATTAGGCTTGACGGGTGTGACGATTGGGGTTTCCCAGGGAGCATTAGGCACCGGCTCCAGCACTCCTTGCTCTACGAGTCGGTCCAATTCCTCGTCTATACGGGGTTTCAAGGCGAACGGGACCCGGCGGGCCTTGAGCCTGACCGGTCGTACTGCGGGGTCAAGCTGTAGCGCAATGGGGGGGCCCGTATACTGTCCCAATTTCCCATCGAAAACCCCTGGAAATTCCTTGCATATGGCGTCCACGTCCACTTGTAAGCTAGTGTGGTTCACCCCGGTGACAGCTAGCCCCAGTGGTCCAAACCATGCCAATCCCAGTAAGCTAATGTAGGGGCCCTTGACCACAAGCAAGTCCAGTTGCCGCGTCCGCCCTCGGTATTGCACCCTGAAGGTCCCCACCCCCATTGTGGGGACCTTACGTTTCTGGAAGTCCCGGAGGGTGAATGGGGCCGGCCTGAGTTTGGGACCCCCAGTGGGACACAGTTTCCTTAAGGTCCTTGCCGAGATTATGGATAGAGTTGAACCCGTGTCAAGCTCCATGCGGCATGGGGCCCCCTCTATCTGTACCTCTACATAAATTTTCTCTACGTTGGGGTGGGGCAACTGGTATACCTGGAAGTCCGTGAGCTCCGTCGAGTTGCCTTGGTGCGTTGGGCCCCGGGACCTGGGGCTCTTGGATTGGTCATCTGATGCCTGGTGTCGGGTGGGCCGAGCCCGACACACCCGGGCGATGTGTCCCGATTTTCTGCACTGCCTGCACTCTGCGTTGCGGAAACGGCAGGTCCTCCTCTCGTGACTCTCCCCGCAGCTTGCGCAGTTCCCTCCTTCTCGTCGAGGCAGCTGTGGTCTGTGCGCTGCTTGAGTGCGCTGCTGTACTCGGTGCACCTCCTCCCTGTCGGATCCTGAGTCGTCGGTGAGGTCTTCATGGTGGACCCTCGGTTGGGATGGCAGGCTCGGCCGTGCCTCTTGGGTCGACCTCTCGGCAGCTTCTGTTGCCAGGGCCTCCTCCAGAGCGACCTGGAACGTTAGGTCCTTCTTAGCGTAGAGGCGTCGTTGCAGCTTCTCATCCTTCAGGCCACCGACGAGGCGGTCACGAAGCATGTTCTCCAGCTCTGAGAAGTTGCAGAACCGGGCGGCTTGGCGGAGAGAGGTCACAAACCCAGTTATGGTTTCCCCAGGGGCTTGCCGCTTTGCGTAGAAGGCATTTCGACGAGCCACCACTGAGGGCTGCGGTGAAAAGTGCCCCTTCAGCTGTTCCATTATTGTTTTGTATGGAACAGTAGCGACGTCTTCAGGCGCAAGGAGAGCCCGGGCAATTTCAAACGTCTCCTCTCCGCAGACGCTGAAATGGCTTAATGAAATTGCCAGGAATGAGAGGGTAAAAGCAGAAGGAAAGTCAGGCTTGTACAACATCTCCCTCCTATGGTTTACTTCTGATAAATTCTGAGTAAGTGCTTTGGCCTTCTGGGCTGCTTCATTCAGCAGAATCTCTGAATTGTTTTTAGGACTTGGTAGTGGAGGAAGGACAGAGATTGCAACCAGCTTCTGTAACTAAAAGCTCCCAAAGTCTTTCCTTAAAGAGACTCCCTTCAGAGCTGAAACTCGTATTGGAGACTCTCTGGAGCACCCAGCAGGAATGACATATGGGCACATAGCAGCAGGCACAGTGAAGGAACTGTGAACCTATTTTAGGAGGGAATATCATGTGAAACGTTTGATTGGAAAGACATAACTCTGAAACTCTGGTCGTGTCATGCAAGGGCTTCACCTGGGTGTCTTGTGGACTCCCTTGGCAAGGGTGATCAATGGCCCATCCTGTGGAAATTGCTGTCTTTGGTTGTGGTCAGAATCACATGGGAGTACTTCTGAAGTTTCTGTCATGTGCAGTCCAAATCTCCATATATGTATTTACTCAGAAGCAACGTCCTTGCTGTGTTCTGCTGGGCTTACTCCTAGCTAAGCATGCTTAGGATTGGAGCCTTAGTTTAGTGTTAAATATCTTCAACACATTTAAAAGTGTTTTCTCGCATCATGTTAGCAGCGCCTTCGAACCCACTTATGCTATTTGTGTGAAAGTGTGAATACTGTTAATGTGAGAGAGAAGGCAATTTTAAAAAAAAAAATTGTGCACATAGTCTATCTTATGTAGGTTTTATGTTTTGCTGCTGATGTAGGAAATGGAAATGCCCTTGTGTGGCAAGCATATGGAGTTTCATCAATTAAAATGATAAACTGCAAGAAAATAGAAATAGCAAGGGTGTTGGTTTTTTTTTAATTCAACAAAGGAGATAGGAGGCTCTAATACCATTCCTTCTAACAGGTGGTTGAGAGCCTATCTGTTTGGAGGAGAAAAACCTGGCGTGGATGTCAATTTTAAAAAGTGAAAGTTGGGGAAGAATTGCCTGTTTTCAAACCCCTAACAATTTAGCATCATGGGCTGGGGGTAAAGTTGGGAGGATGCAAATGATGAGGTTAACCCCCCCCCCCCACTAATCATCATCATCATCATCATTTATTATTTCTACCCCACCCATCAGGCTGGGTTTCCCCAGCCACTCTGGGTGGCTTCCAACAAAAGATTAAAAATACATTAAAACACCAGTCATTAAAAACATCCCTAAACAGGGCTGCCTTCAGATGTCTTCTAAATGTCATGTAGTTGTTTATTTCTTTGACAGCTGATGGGAAGGTGTTCCACAGGGCGGGCGCCACTACCAAGAAGGCCCATTCCTCCCTGCACTACATACAGATTTTTTTTGGAGGAACCACATCCCTCAATTACTATACAGAGAATGATTGGCAGCCAGCCCTAAACCTGAGCCTTTTAGTACTCTGTATAGTGCAACAGGAGAAGGTCCTGCTGTGTGTCTTTCTTGCCTCCTTCCCATTCCTCAATATTAACCACCCCCAAAGGCCTGAGCACTTATCCTATTTCAGGATAGGTTAAACTTGAAGTAGGACTCCTCCTCCTAAGGCTATGTATCCATTGCAGGTCCCTACTCTCATTATCTTTGAACAGTATTCTGGCAATTCTTTCACAAACATGAGTTATGCAGTTTAAAGTATGTTTCTGGACATTCTGCAAGTTCTCCATTCCTCAGGTTTGAAGACTTGTCACCAAAGAAGAGGAAATGCATCGTTAAAAACAGGAGCAATTTGCATAAAATTAGCATGAATTAATTTATATGGGTGGAATTTTATTTAAAAATAATTACCATAATTTAAACAGAAATACAGTAACCTTAGCATAGTGTGGAAGCCTATGATCATGTGACCTGTTTACCTGCTTGTTCTGCTGTCCAGGTGTTCACTGTTGATAGCAGCTCTGATAAAACTTCCCTTTCTCACCCCCAAAACAGATGACTGTCCTCCTTCAATCAGGGCAGGTGGCCATTCACAGTTTGACACACGTGGTAGGAATAACTTTGTAGCCTGATGGGCTAACGACTTCAAATAATAACTCTGCTTGGCTGGAATGAGTGGCAGATCCCTCAGAGTTTAGCCAGCTCCATTACTCAGACTTTTTGTTTCTTGGGATATAATTGTATTGTTTTTCCTCTTGGCTTCTGTTGCTTTTCTAGTCCGAACAGAAAAGCAATTTCTGGCACAGCTTCTGCATAGTCGGCATTTTACAGAATGGAGAGATCTGCTGAACTTTTGGTGGTGTAAGGATTTTAGTTCTCTCATGTTGGTGCTTGACATTTCCCTTTTCAAAGCAGCTGCCTCTGCACTGACTGACTCATGATTCCTCTGCAAAAGTGTATCACTCACTTGGCTGAACTTTTGATCTGCGTGAAACAAGCCAAACATATTGTCTTCCATCTTTGGGGGCCTTTAGCCTTGCTCCCTGGTCTCTGGTGGCATCTCTTGGAATGGTGCTGCTTTCTGGTTAGGTGTCCTAGTTGTTGGTGAATAAAGAAGGTCTACTTAGTGCTGGATCTCATTTGCCAAGTATGCCTGTTGGACTAGCACAACATTGTCTATCCTGGAAAATGGTTCTAATGCCTTTGTTGGTGTATGCTGATGGCTAGTTTTCATGCTGGAAGTAAATTCTGGATGGTATGTACTGTACAGCAAAGTCGATAGCAACATAACTTTTGTTGGACCGAAAACAATACAGTGGTACCTCGGGTTAAGAACTTAATTCATTCTGTAGATCTGTTCTTAACCTGAAACTGTTCTTAACCTGAAGCACCACTTTAGCTAATGGGGCCTTCTGCTGCCGCTGCTTCCCTGCTGCACGATTTCTGTTCTCATCCTGAAGCAAAGTTCTTAACCCGAGGTAATATTTCTGGGTTAGCGGAGTCTGTAACCTGAAGCGTATGTAACCTGAAGCGTATGTAACCCAAGGTACCACTGTACGTTAAAGAAAATCTTTAAAACGGCACCAGACATTGTGTGTGTATGACTTATTATTAATGGGTTTGTCAGTTTTATTAGTTAATTTAAAAGAGGACTGGGGAACCTCTGACCTTCCAGATGTTACCAGACTAGACCTCTCATCAACCCTGACCATTGGCCACACTGGCTGGGCAGACTGAGCTGAAAGTTCAGCAGCATCTGGAGGTTCACCAGTTCACCAGCCCTGACCTAAGATAGCCAGCTGGTGATCTGTTTTCCTTTTTGTGTGCAATTTTTATTCTATAATCATCATCACAAAGTGCTTTGATACTTTTAAACAAAATCATGGTATACAATTTTTTAAAAATACATACATTAATTTTTTTAAAAAATCCTTCCTTTTTAACTAAAAAGAGTTCCATGGCAGCTTGCAAACTTTAAAAATCCAAATGCGTGTTAAAACGATTAACAAAATAAAATGCCACAGCAAAACAGGAGCAGGAACGAGTGGAGCATTTTGTCAAACTCAGAAGCTCCCCAAGGACCTCAGGAGAAACCCAGTCTGTGCTCATCAACAGAGAACAATCAGGGAGAACTTCTTCAGGGAGGGAGTTACCCAGTTTGGGGCATATCCAGCAATAGCCATGAACACATTTCCTGTACTGGTGCCAGTCATGCTCCTGGGAACCAGTGTTGTCATACGGAGGGTGGGGAGGGAGAAAAGAAACCCACCTTAATGTAAATTCTTGGCTAAATTATCTGTTGCTCTGTAAGAAAAAGATCCTGAAAGGGAATCTTTCAGGGGGGAGTCTGGCATTGCCACCCCATCAACAAACCAGAAAACGGTGTTAGGGTTTTTAATTAAAGAGTTAGAAACAGACTGTTTAGGAAATACATAAAATAGATTGGATGGAGAAAAGCTGGTAGGAAATTGGGGATGTGAGGGCAGGATGGAAAGACGGGCGGGGGGGGCGTGAAACATCTGACAACAACAAAGCAGATGAAAGAGCTGCTGGGAGTGAAAGAGGGAGGCATAGAAGGGGAATAGCGATGGCTCTGAAGCTTCTTGTCTGATTAATGATGCTCAGGCTGTGATCCATTGTAATCCTCTCATTAGCAAGCTGAGAAAAGTAATTTTACACTGGCCCCTGACCACCTTTCCCACTGCTTTTCTCCCCCACCAGTGATTGATTGTCCTCGCAGATTCTTTGTTGTCCACATGCACACGCGGCCAAGGTGGCACTTTAGGAGTTGATGCAGAACTTGGTCTCCCTCCTGCAACACTGAAAAGTTTCGGCTTGGCTAGCAGACCACTGTTTCTGAAACTCGTGGATGTTTATAGCAGGATCTAGTGATGGAGAAACTTATTTATCTGTTGATGAAATTAGCCACCACTTAAATACAGGGCACTTGAGGTTGCTTACAACAACTAGCATAAATCAATAATAAGTTTATTTGTTTAAATGACTTTTTAGACTGCCTTTTAGTGCTGGGCCCTCACCAGGCAATTCCTAGCAAAGAACACATGGTATACCATCAAAATGAGAACATGTTAAAATTCCATTTTTAAAAAGATAAAGTACCACCAACAGAGCACCCATGTCTGTCTAAGATAGGGTGGGAAACAGAATGTGGCCAGTGGGCCAGATTCTGATCTCTTCTACCCACTGCAGGGCATTTTGACAGGTGGGTGGGTGCACCCACCTGTCAGTCACAATCCCATCAGGTGACCCAAAGTTAGAGAAAATCCTTTGTGGATGTAGCTCAGGCTGCAACTGCACAGGGACTTCCTTTGCACTTATAGCAACCCAACTTTGGGCAAGGATTGTGAACTCTGTAGCATAGCCAGTCCCATTGAAGCTTGCTGTCAGCACTGTTCAGCTGTCCCCATTAATCAGGCATATGATGGTGGGTATGGGGCAGATGAGTACAGTTTGAGAGAAGAGGCCTTGAGGGTCAAATCTGGCACCTGAGCTGGGCCAAATGTGGCCTGTGTGCATTTCCTCACCTCTTATTCTTATCCAATCTGGTACCTTCCAGTTGTCTGGGGGGTCCAACTCCCATCAGCTTCGGCCAGCATAGGCAGTGTTCAGGCATGATGGAAATTGTAGTTCAAAACCTCTGACGAGAACCCGCTTGGGAAAGGCAGCTCAAAACAAATGTGCAAAAGTCCTCCTGGCCACAGCTACTGTCTGTCTATGGGCCAAACAAGGTCCAATTACCTCTGTGTACCTGGCTCCATTGAAAAAATGCAACTCTCTTTAGAACAGGTTGAGGATCTGGAAAAGAATTTAGAAACCTGAATCCTGAAATCTCAAGAGCAATGCCAAACACGCTTTATTTATTCTGAAATCCTCAGTTTTTCCCAAGCCACATTTATGATTTGTGGAGCCTGCCATTATTTCTGTGCAGAGGAACTCCTTGGCACTGGCTTCTTTACTTGGACTTCATAAGGGTGTGCGTGTGCATAAATGGAAGTAACTGTGAGCAGGAACAAATTGCCTGTAAGTCGGTTCTTAAAGGGCAATAAAGCTGTGGCAGTGAAATTATCATGGACATCTCGAAATTCCAATTAAACACACACACACACACACACACACACACACACACACTCACTCCACATATCTGAGAGTAAAGGGCAGAGCTGTCTGAATTCAAGGATGTGGCTTACAGCACATCCAGAATCTTTCCCTTTAGAAATTAATCTCTGGTGAGTTCTGGCAGAGAGAGAGAGATTTGCTAGCTCTTTTTACTGGCCGTGCTTCTATACCAACAGGAGCCTGCCATGAAGAAATCCTGCTTTTGAAACCCTCCCTGTCTTTTATCTCCACATGCCGAAAAAAGCTTCACCTCCTTAATTTCTTCATTTCGGACAGCTTTTATAGGTATGGGAGCAGGGCCAGTGCTCTCTCTCTCTGTTTGTGTCTACTTTAAAAAAGAGAGTCAAAGAAAGGAGGCAAAAGAGACCATCTTTCTTCACAATGAAGTGCGTCACCGGGAGAGAAATTCTGAGCCTAACGCTCTACAGATGTTCTGTATGGAGCCTTGGAACAGAGGGCACTCTAATTGACTACAGGTGTGACCCGTGACCAGGTAACATCCTCCCCTGCCTTGGAGAGGCTTACCAGAGGTCAGGTTCTAATCCACTGTCTTCAGAAGCTTTTATCCAGCATAAATGAGTGGGGCTGAGGAGGCTGAGCAAACTAAAGAGAAGAAGAAAAGGAGAAAACCCGCGCAGTAATAGAACCAAGCACTCATTTGTCATGTTAGAGCAAAGCTGTGCGACAAGCTGCGGCTGCTAACACTAATCCCCCTGTGTATTACAGTCATGCACTATAACACAGATAAGGAAGCTGAGCTGTGAAGGAGGCAACACCAACTTACCCCACCCCGGCTGCCCTGCTTCTCGTAGCAGGGGATGATCGGGGGTGGGGGGGGGGCATATTTGTTCAGCAGGAATATTTCCCCCCTCTGTTGTTTGCCTGAACCGCACAAGTCAATAGTTTCAAAGAACGCCAGCCACTGCCAAGTCTGGAGTGCGCAAAAGGGTTGCTTTCAGAGGAAGCACCTTGCAGCCTGGCTGAAGTTTATCAAAAGTACATTCCTGTGTCAGTGTTAAGTCAGAAAAACGTCCTCTGGGGAAGCAAGTCAGAAGCGTGCTGAGCCGCTGGACAGGAAGGGAAGGCAGAGGAGGGAAAATCCTTTTGACATCAACAATGGTTGTTGTTTTAAATAGAGCCTGGCCTATAATTGGTCACAGCCAATTGCTCTTGAAAAGAAATGGGATGGGGGGATGATGGGTGAATAGTACAGATGCACTGTTGCAGCAAGATTACTGGCCCTTAGGCTGTGCTTGCACTAGCGAGTTTGTTATCCTCCTGTTCCTATGAACATTGTGCCATGGTCCATAGGTGCATCTGTGGTTCATATGTCTACAGAGCTGCAGGGAAATTACTTGTGTGTTATTAAATATGCTCGCTGTGTGAAGTGGTAAGTAGGCTTACTTGTTTATTGAGTTAGACGCATTTGCAGGGAAAGTTGACTTGAAATGGTTGAGTAGACTCTTCCCTGCCAGCTACAAGGAAGTCCACAGGAGGGGAAGCACACGGGATCTGGTGCAGACTGCACCAGCTCTCAGGATGGAATCTGTGGAAAATGACTTGTGGTACATGCAAGAACATAGCTGATATGAACACACCTTCAGTGTTTGAAAAGATCATCATGGGTCATCCGTTGAAACTCAGAGCATGTCAGGTTAGGGATTTCACACATTTATATAGTTCAGCCAATATCTGAAAACAAGATTATCACCTTGGGTTTGTTTTGCACCAAACCTGCACTGTCTGCACTGCAGATGTGAAAAGATAACAGTTTGTGGCAAGAACGGCCTGTTCTATGTAGGGAAGGGAGGAGCAACGGGCGTGTACAGAACTGTTTGCCATTTTGTGCCCTTCTTAATGTTTTCTACACTTTTGTTTGTGGTACAGGAGCTTTCAAAACTATTGATAGAACGCAGGGCTGAAGGTAGGCCACCCAACATCTAATGCATTACTAGCAGGTTGTGGTGAAGTATTTTCTTGTAAATTTCCTCTTCAACACTACTTGAGCCACTGCAGGTAATGACTATGTTTATTGAGTACTGCTCAGAAGATACACAGCATGAGCAGTTACTCTCCCCTTTCCATTACTCATTTACTTCTTTTTTTTGGGGGGGGGGGGAATCAACATTCCTGCTTGACATACACATTGAAAAGTCAGGATGGTCAATCAAAATCCAGACCAGGTAGCAACTCTCTATCTACCAATAATATGTGCCATTAAGGGCTCAGGGTTTTCAACATTTTGAGTCACTAGCTTTGCATTAAAGTCAATAAGAATAGGCCTGGGTGAGCCTTGGGCTCATTCCCTCTCCTGTGGCATGACTGGGAGGAGGAAACTGAAAGCTATTGCTTCCATTTTTGATTAACCACAGTTTATTGTTACATATGAGGGACGTGGGTGGTGCTGTGGGTTAAACCGCAGAGCCTAGGGCTTGCCGATCAGAAGGTTGGCGGTTCGAATCCCCGTGACGGGGTGAGCTCTCGTTGCTTGGCCCCAGCTCCTGCCAACCTAGCAATTCGAAAGCATGTCAAAATGCAAGTAGATAAATAGGCACTGCTTCAGCAGGAAGGTAAACGGCTTTTCGGTGCGCTGCTCTGGTTCGCCAGAAGCGGCTTAGTCATGCTGACCACATGACCCGGAAGCTGTACGCCAGCTTCCTCAGCCAATAAAGCAAGATGAGCGCCGCAACCCCAGAGTTGTCCACGACTGGACCTAATGGTCAGGGGTCCCTTTACCTTTTATTGTTACATATGAACCCTAAGCAGTGGTTAATCTTAACTATACTTTGTTGAAGCAAGCCAGTTTCATAATTATTCAAGTTTGCTGGTTTCAACCATACCACAGTTAAAATTAACCATAGTTGGTTGGGTTCTGATGGTGTCACAGTCTCTGTTTAATAAAAAAAAATGGAAGCAAAAGCTTCTACCTCATTATGGCTTCTCTGGAGGAATAGTGGGAGAGCATTTGAGTTTGAGGCTCACACAGGCTTATTCCCATTTTGATAAACCACGGTTTAACATGCTGCCCAAATGCAGCCACATCTTCAGGGGATTACTGAAGGGGAAGAGTGGTGTTGTAAATCCCTTACTGACAAAACCCTGGTTACTTGAGTCTGAATAACAAATAGACTGTGAAGATGGTAATGCATTGAAGGAAGACACAAGGGTTTGCCGGGAGTTGGTTTGGAGGGAGATAGCACACTGCTTAAAATGAAGTACACTTAGAAGGATGTGGATGATTTCACAAAGTTTAAAACTTTCTGCCTTGGGCTGAAAGGTGGTGATCTGAAACATTATAGCTTTCTAAGCTGTGAGGTGTAAAGCGAGGAAATGCACAGGAAGGACAAATAGGGAACTGCTTGACCAGATGCTGGTGACAATTGTAATTTCCTTTTTTTAACATTTGGTGGAATTGCAGTAGACAAGCAACTTAATCTGTTGAAAACAAATAAATAAAACCTGGAAGATTTTTCTCCCCATCTGTCTGTCTATGTTTTTGTTGTTGCTATTATTGTTACTCTTAAAAATGAGAGTCTGGGAAAATATCAACAATATTTGTTTTTTGTTAAACAAAAAACTACACCAAAAATCCTCCCTTAAAGAAATAAAATTTGACAACACATTCTAATAGTGTTGTTTGATATTGGTGCTTCTGATTTTTTGCCAGCATGGGCAACCAACAAATCAATATATCTAGCAGATGCCAATATAGACAATAGGGGGAAAAATATATTACAGATTTGGTCAGTCAGCCACCAGCTATTCATGGAAAAGCCAATAATTGACTACATCCATCCTCTTCACTGCCGGGCAAAACAAAGCAATTTGGGAAGAGAGCTGCAGTAACTGGCATATTTATATCCTCTAGTCTGGCATTTTGAATTCATTATGCTAGTTACATTCCACTTTTTAAAAAATTATGTAACATTCAAATGTTAGAGATGTGATAATGGAGATATGGGCTTAAGATAATAGGGAATCTGAGTCCTTTACTTGGACCACACTTTCAAAAGGGTTCTGAATGCTGAAGCCTGGCAATTATTTTGGTGCCTAATTGGCCAATCAACAGCCCTGTTAAACTGGTGTTAGAATTTAAGCTGATCCATTGATTTTATTTTTATTTTTTGCGGGGAAGGGGTTTACTTAGCATCTTACACCTATGTACTTCAGCTCTCTGCACCAAGGCTATACTTTATTTGGCGGTGTTGGCTAAAAGACCCAACCTTAGGGTCAGGTCCTCCTTGCAATTCAGCCTTTTGTGTTTGAAGTGATGTAGAGAAAATGCAGCATGAACTCAGTCACATAGATGTGAAGCCCACAGTGACTGGCAACAATTTCCAGGCCATCCAGATTTTCAGTTGCATTTAAGCATATCTAAAATGGGTGTCGATGGTCAAAATTCATTTGTCTTCTGGTTAGGTTCAGTCCCTCAATCAACTTTAGTTCCTTTAAATCAAGGTGTGGCAAAAGAGCAATTGGGTTGAAACTCAGTTAGTTGGACTCAGTTGCCACTGGAAGCAATGGGGCAAGTCGCTATGGCATGATCTAAAGCCTATTGATTTCATAGAATCACAGTGTTAGAGGGGGTCTTGTTGTTCCATCTGATCTAACCACTTGGTCCATGCAGGAAGTCCATAGCTAGAGCATCCTCAACAGGTGGCTGTCCATCCTTTTCTTGAAAACCTCCAGTGAGAGCCCATCACCTTCTTGGTGATTGATTCCATTGTTAAGTTGCTCTTACAGTACATAAATTTCTCCTAATTCTCAGCCACATCTACCCTCCTTTAGCTTAAGCCCATTCTGTGGGAACTAGGAGCAACTCATTTAGTCTGGATCTCACATCGTGCTCAGTTTAACTTAAAAATAAAAGAAGCAGTAAGCTTTAAAAAAATAAATAAATACAAAATCACCCCACATTATACTGCAGTCTTGTGTGCATTCTAGAAAGGCAAAAGATTGCTGCCAATCTGACCCTTTGAGGGATATTTTAGCTTCTCTCTCATCTGATGGCCTCATTCAGTGTACATTGGATGCTCGGGTTGCGAACGTGATCCGTGTGGGAAGCACGTTTGCAACTCGCATGCACGGGTCGTGATTCAGCGCTTCTGGGCATGTGCAAGTGCCGAAAACCGGAAGTAACCCATTCCAGTACTTCCAGGTTCAGTG
Organism: Podarcis pityusensis; assembly: GCF_964106645.2. NCBI lineage: Eukaryota > Metazoa > Chordata > Lepidosauria > Squamata > Lacertidae > Podarcis > Podarcis pityusensis. The sequence goes on from NC_138032.1 coordinate 36,748,221, forward strand.
CAGTGTGCAACCCGAAATCGCGCAACCTGAAGCATCTGTAACCCGAGGTATGACTGTACTTGTTTCATCAGTGCAAAGATGTTTAGCTTCCTCTCCCTCTAAATCTGTTCTGAGTTCCCCCTCAACCCTCTGGAGCAGATTAGGGGAGAGGCATGGGTGCATGCACAGGGAGAGGAGGGGGAGTTCCATTGTGAACATGGAAATCATTGTGCTAACAGAACAAGTGCATTGGATTCTTCCCTGTATCTGTAAAGTCCTTGCTGGTGGGAGATGCCAACTTTATTTTAAAACCTAATAATCCTTAGCTAGTGTCTGGAGAGCATACTGGACCCTGAAAATAGAGAAATCTCTGAACTAAATGAATGTGCACATTTTGCATTGACTTCCACAGAGGTAGCTATTAGTTGTAGCAAAACAAGAGTCTTGTAGCATCATAAAGGCCAATAAATTGATTATGCCAGATATTTTTATGGAGTAGAGTCTACTTCATTAGATGCACCTGGTGAAGTGGACTCTAATCTGTGAAAGCACATACCATAAGAGCATTCTTTAAAGTGCTTAGAAACTCTTTGCTATTATGTAGCCAAACTCCTAAATTGCAGTAAGTGCCTAAACTTGTGTCTACTTTCAGCAGTGATCATTTTCTATGGGTTTAGAATGAACATATATCTCCAGATACATCTTTGTAGTGTGTTTGCGATTTTATTCCAACTTCTCATTTGCTTAGTAATTCTTCTCTTTTTTCTTTTTGGTGGACTTCAGAAACCCTAATGGATACTCGGACAGCCACAGCTGAACTTGGATGGACAGCAAACCCACCTTCAGGGGTAAGTGGATATTTGACATGTTCCTGTGTGTCCGCTGGTTGTTAGAAGGTCTGGTGGGGGTTGTTCTCTTTTTTTATTCACGTAGGTAATAATTTCATGTATATGTCGGTTTTAATGTGTTGTATAAAAACCCTTGATTAAAAAAGACTTAATTTCTCTTTTTTATGTTGACCCAAACAATGGCAAAATCAACAAGTTTCATTTTATGCAAACAATATTAGGTATCTTTTTTTCCAACAGGTGGACTGCTATAATGGGTGGAATGTTTTTTCTTCTTCCATTAAATACATACATACACACACACACAGAGAGAGAGAGAGAGAGAGAGAGAGAGAGAGAGAGAGAGAGAGGTATATAAGCTTATGATTTGGAGCTGGTTCACAACTCTTTTTAAAAAAATATTTCAGAAGAAGCTGTGGGCTGTCAATAATATTTAAACATTCAAAGTGACATATATGATGAGAACTTGACTCACGTCTCAGTCATCAGGATGCTATTTTTTTCTTTGTTGAAAAAAGAATTTGGAATGAAAAGAAATCCCACTTGCTCTTTGGATTCCCAGATAATAATCAGCAGCTCCCTTGGCAGGTCCTCTGGCTGCGTAGGGCTGCATGATGCAGCAAGATGTGAGACACTCACTGCCTTGCCAGGCTTGACTGTCATATGGTCCTATTTCCTTGAGAGTGGCTGTGTGTGGCAGGTGTGCAGCCCCCTTTTTTCAAGCCCACTTCTCTGTACAGTGGAGGCAGACTGGGCACCGCCTGTGTTGTGCTTTCAGTCAACCCAACACAATGATCTTTCACTGATGTGGGAAGTCAGTTATGTTAAGCTTTCCATTTTCTTCCCACCCCCCACCCCTGGCCACATCCCACAACAGGGCTGCTTTTCCTACTCACACTCAGATATCAGCAGCCCCCATGAATTCCAGTTTCTGGTGGTGACACACTGTGTGCATTTGGGAAGAGGTGGGGCGGTGCAAACAGCTGCCTGGGAGCTGATTTGAACTTTTTGCCAATTCCACCTTTTGCATTTATGCTCCAGATCCTATTATACAGCAGTGAGTCACCCCCTGCCTGTGTATATAACCATGCAGGGAAATAACAGCTCAGCAGGGAACACTCTGCATGCTCCTTTGTAGCTTGCAATGCAGCCTGGGTGCTGGGGGAATTCCTTCACACGTATTGCTGTGTGCAGTGGGAGGGAGATGCTGCTTTCAGACTGGAGAGAGGAGCACAGTGTATACTAGGGCAGAGTCCCCACCTCTTGGGGGGACCATTTGGGTGTCTAAGAAACTGTCATGGGCACCACAAAATACTCATTTTGCCCAAGAAAATCTGGCCATGCCAAAAAGAACAGACAAACCACTTACACTCCCCACCCCCAAAAAACCAGACAAGAAAATAATCATGCAAATACACCTCCAAACAGGCAGCCCTGTCAAACAAGTAAAATGAAATGAAATAAACTGAAAAATAAATTGGAAGGGGTAGGGGCCTTTGTAGGTGGCAGGGAGGGTTTCAGAGCCAAGTATTTGGGAGGCCGCTGACTTGGGGAAGATCTGGAATAGGGAGCCCATGCTTTTGATGGGAAATGCAGGATACCAAGAAGGCCTGACAGTGGGACTGAATATCATGTGTTTACAAAGAAGATGGAAAGGGGAGGAAGTCTGGAGTGGGAAGTGAGTTTGGGGAACAGCAGCTTCCTAGTCCTGGCCGCAGTCCTATGCACACTTGGGAGTAAGTACCATTGAACACAGTGAGCCAGCCATAGACTTGTACTGCGTGTCTGCTGGAGAGTTTGTGCGTAAATGTAGGACTGTTTTGAAGGTGTATGCTTGGTGTTACATGCAACTGTATATATTAAAAGCATGCTGCAGTGGTGTGGGGTGAGATGCTGCAGCAGGTTGTGTGTGGAGGAAACGTTTTTTGTCATCCAGGCCATTTTTAGCCCACCATCCCCCACCCCAAACAGCTCCAAGCAGCGTATGTGGTTCGCTGATTTCATCCCACAGTATGAGTCCCGCCCTTGGTCTGGCAAGTCTAGATGGTATGTTCATACATCTCGAGGATTCCTCTAAGTGGGCTTTCAGATGGGTGTTTATTTTGGGGTTGGTGCTGCTCATGCATGCAACCCTTTCACAGTGTCCACGTGACGTCAGGACATCAAAAATGTCAGTTTTCATTCTTTCTCTCTCACCCCAATTTAATCTGGATTTCCCCTTTCCATGGAGAAGCTGACAAATGTTTAAAAACACAAACAAAGCCCTCTTGCCAATGGCTCATTTGCGATATTAAGCCCCCTGTCTGCATCCACCCCTTAGACCCTCTGGTATTGTCAACACGACAGACAGTCTGTAAACCAAATGTTCTTGTTTTTCCTAGGCCTTTGGTTCTAGGCAGTTTGCCTTGACTGATTGCTTGCTTTATCATGGTAGCTGTCCATGTGGAGAGGATTCATGCTCTTCTGTGGTTTGCCATGTGCCTTTGGCGCGATACATCAGTATTAGCTGCACAGTGTCAATCGGCTCAATATGTCAGTTTCAGCTTCGCAGGGGCCTGTTGCCTTTCAGAAGGAATTGACCAAGACTTGCCCCTACCTCCCTGGCTGCTGCCACCCTCTAGGTGAATGGAGCATGTATATAAGTCAATGTTTAGCCCTCTCTCTTCCCTCCTTGTCTCTCTTGCACTCTCTACCTAAAGGATTATAATTAGGAAACATTAGCAGGCTCAAAGCAGCTTTTGTACCTGAACACCATTCATAATTGCACTCAGCAGTGCTCTTCTCTGGCTATTAATGTCACTTCTATGAAGTAATGAGGAACAAACCACCTTCAGGCACTTAAAACATCTTCTTTATACAATAGGTGCATTTGAAGAATGGGAGCATAAAATAACCCGACTCGCATTCCCCTGACAGTGAAAGTGATCAACAAAGACAGGGACAGGTGCATGAGAAAAAGATCAGTGAGAAAGATGGTCGCTGCCTTAATAGGTAGGTTTAAACAGGTGATAGAGGGCTAGCTGCAGGGGGGGGGGGAGAGAAGGCTGTGCTGGAGACAATTGTTTTGTCAGCAATGGAAAGATTGAGAGACAGAGAGTCGTGCCAAAGCAACGAAGATAAAAAGGACGCTCAACAAGAGGGAAATGAATCGTTCCTATTAATTGACCTTTGCAGATGTTTCTTTTCTGTACATAATTTTATTGCACCTCAAAGGATGTGGCTGATTGTTGCTGCAGCAATATCTCACTTTGCTGCAATATTTCATCCCTTTGGGCCACTTTGGGTGCGGTTCCTCTAAAACGGGCCTTTGGAATCATTCTTGGGTGGAGAAGAAGAAGAAGAAGAAGAGGAGGAGGAGGAGGAGTTTGGACTTGATATCCCTCCTTTCACTCCCCTTAAGGAGTCTCAAAGTGGCTAACAATCTCCTTTCCCTTCTCCCCCCCACAACAAACACTCTGTGAGGTGAGTGGGGCTGAGAGACTTCAGAGAAGTGTGACTGGCCCAAAGTCACCCAGCAGCTGCATGTGGAGGAGTGGGGAAGCAAACCCGGTTCACCAGATTATGAGTCCACCTCTCTTAACCATGCTGGCGTAGATAATGCCAATCCAGCACTCCTTCTAGTGTGCCTGTGAATCTCCAATCTGACTGTCACCTCCCTCCCTTCCTTTCCTTCCTGGTAAGCAGCAGTAATGTCCTTGCTGCAGGCATATCCTGTAGCTCCAGCCCTTGGGGTGAACCACTTCTGCATAGTTATGCATTGCACGGGGAAGTGTCTAATTCTGCTGTTTGGTGAGCCATATTATACATCTGGCAGAGACCTATGTCTGAGAACCAGTCTCCATCAAACATCTAAAAAGCAGTGTGTATGTTTCCTTGCACACATGAAGGAAGAAACTGTGGGCCTGGGTTGCTTTTCCCTTTCTTTGCCTCCCACATCTCCCTTGAAGCCATTTTCCTCCTAATTGCCCCAGAAACGTGTCTGAGAATCTGCATTAGAAAGAATAAGCCAGAGAAGGCTGTGTCGTGGCAGGGGAAGAGAGTGGATCCGGCTTGGTGCATCTCTCCTGTGATTCCCAATATCCCTCTACATGTTTGGCAGAAATCTGGATTTGATTTAAGCGAGCGTTCCGTCTCCTTGTACGCGCCATGACTATGGAGAGGGAACATCACTTCCTTGCCTACTGCTTTGGGGAGGGAAAAAATATTTGTGACATGAAACAGAACTTGTTGCTGCTATCTCAAAGAGAGAGAGAAATTGCCAGGAAAATGCGTAGTCAACGGGATGGCAATGAATGCAGACAAAAGACAGAGCAGGTGGATAGATAAATATGGTATCTAGCAACAAACATATGGATGGGCAGACCAATTCTGTACGCAGTCAGAGGCTGCAGTGGAAGAGAAGAAAGGCAGAGCTGGAAGGCAGAACAGATAGGAAGGCAGATGGATGATATGAGGGGGAAAGGGGGCATGGGGGGAGGCAGGTAGAGGAGAGGAAAAACAACAACAAAGAAAGCTAATTCAAAGAAGGGAAAATGGAATAGGGGGAAATTGAGTATGTATATGCTTCCCTTTCTCAGGTATTTCAGTTGAATGCATGGATATTAGCAGGGCTAGAATCAGCACCTGGCGCTGTTGGAAGTTGGGAGAGCTTCATGTCCTGGCAAGAGGCATATTCTCACAGCTTCTTCCTCCACTGCTATAGCTGCCTCCGCTGCCTCTTTCTTTTCCACCTTTCCCAGCCACAGCCATTGCTAACTGTAGGGTGGACTTCAGCATCACATCAGAAATGACCCTGAAATCTCACTTTAAACTGGCTTTAATCCAAATAAAGTTAAAGGTAAAGGGACTCCTGACCGTTAACTCTGGGGTTGCGGCACTCATCTAGCTTTACTGGCCGAGGGAGCCGGCATTTGTCCGCAGACAGTTTTTCTGCATCATGTGGCCAGCATGACTAAGCCACTTCTGGCGAACCAGAGCAGCACACAGAAACGCTGTTTACCTTCCCGCCAGAGCAGTACCTATTTATCTACTTGCACTTTGATGTGCTTTCGAACTGTTAGGTTGGCAGGAGCAGGGACCGAGCCATGGGAGCTCACCCCGTCGTGGGGATTCAAACCACCAACCTTCTGATCGGCAAGCCCTAGGCTCTGTGGTTTAGACCACAGCACCACCCACGTCCCTTAATCCAAGTACTTCACCTAAATTATTGTGCAGATAGGAGGGGGTGTTATGTTCATGGGCTTAAAAAGCTACCCCTAGGGATCAGTTGTTGTAAATATTGTTTATTGTTGTTAATAAGACAGATTCTTCCATCATTTAGTCATGTTGCTGTGGACGGAAATAGTTAAGGTGGGGCCAAGCATCCTGAGGGGGTAATTGCATTTGAAACGGCCCTTAATTATCCAGGGAAAGAAGTCCAGCTATTCCTTACATGACGTTAATGATCATAAAAGGGTCTGGACTTCAGGTGGAATCTAATTGGTCAATAATAGCAAGGATATATCTCCCTAGGTAAGGACTGTAACCTGATTATGTGCAGCCATCAAAAGGGAAACAGAAACGGAAAAATAACTCATCTCTTACACTATTGTTAGCTAGGTTCAGGGAGAGGGGTGGAGAGGGTCCCTGTTGAAAGAAGGGGGAAATACTGGGTTTTGTGGCTAGTCCACCAGATTGATTGTGGAATGAAGAAAAGCAGCTTAATATGTTGAGACATGAGCAACACTTCTGCTTGTGTGAGCCATCTCTTCTTCCTACCATTGTCAGAGTTCCACACCAAGCAAGGAGGTCTTCAATTATGGGTAGTTTCCTGTCATATCTGAATCATATGCCTGATTTGGGCATGTGCTTTTCACCAAGGGAAAAAACCAAATTAAGTTTTAAAAATAAAATACGGTATTCTTAGCTGCCTTAAAGCCAGCATTGCTGGAGAATTCTAAGAAACTACAAACCCAGTGCACTTTTCAAAGGTTTAGTCAGCCATCTTGATTCAACATGGCATTCAAACACAGATGAAAAGTCATTGATCTTAGGAAACATCATACAAAAATTGGTTAGTATATCTTAAGAAGTGCCCAAATGAATAGAAAACAGTAAATGCCCCCCCCCCAAATGTATAGTAAATATATTCTATAGGGGGGGGGGAAAGGTGGCAAATATTAGAGCACAGAAGTAAGGTAAGAGCAGAGAAAAAGCAAATGCATATAAATTGAGTGTCTGAACATGAAACTTATAAAAGCAGGAAAATGAATAATATCCATTAATCATTTAATATCTGGCAAGCTGGATGTGTGCGCAGAAGCAGAGGAGTGCTCTGGGAAAAACACATTGCTTCAAAAATCAGGAAAGTTAATTATTTTATCACTGGAAGGAGTATACAAAAATGCTGTTGAGAGTGCCATAGCACTTTAAGATATAACAGTTTTGTTATAAGCTTTCATGAACAAGAGTCTGCTGCATCAAGTGCTAGTTTCAAGAAACCAAGATTAGGACTGACCACAGTTTAGGTTTCAGAAGATGGGCTAAACTGTGGTTAAACTAAAATGGTAGTGGAGGTTGCAGGAGGAGATGGAGAGAGTGCACAAATCTGGGGCTCTGCGGCTCTTTCTTCTACAACTGAACACAATGTAGCACAACCGCAGAATGCAGTCACTGACTGGGAGTTAGTACTCTTTTCTAACCATTCCTTTAACTTCTCAAGGTTTTTCTGCTGTCTCAAAAGTTCCCATTCTTTCCACCTTCTTGCCTCTGGATTTATTGTTGGATTTATTGTTCCTCCAGCAACTGGAGGAACGTGTAGCTACGCTCCAAAGAATTAGAGAGCTGGAGCTCTTCTTGGAAGCAACAGAGCACACCGTCTCCACCAAGGAGGAGACAGGGGACTCCCCTGAGAAGGAGGCTAGTTCACCAACACAGGAGCCAGATATATGGAGAAACGTGACTCAAAGAAGTAGGAGGCCCAGGGTTCGCTCTGATTGTTTAGAAATACACATTCGCTTTGAGGTCCTCTCCCCTAGCATGGAAGACGAAGAGCAGACTCCATTTGAGGATCTCTCCCTCATTACAGTCGATCAGGTATATGAAGACGAGCAGCAAAGTCAGTCCTCAGGGAATGTGCAGGTGACCTTGGAACGGACAGCTCACGGAAGAACCCCGACCAAACCTAAGAGGAGGCGTGTAGTGGTGATAGGGGATTCCCTACTGAGGGGAACAGAAGCAGTGATCTGTGGGCCTGACAAGATGTCTCGGGAAGTGTGCTGTCTCCCCGGGGCTAAGATCCAAGATGTAACTGAACGACTGCAAGGAATCATAAAACCCACTGACAAATAACCTTTCCTCTTGGTTCATGTGGGAACCAATGACACTGCAAGCAATAGCCTCCAGAAGATCAAAAGAGACTACGAGGCTCTGGGCAGGAAATTGAAGCAATTAAATGCACAAATTGTCATCTCATCTGTCCTCCCAGTTGAACGACGTGGCCCAGGGAGAGAGGGGAAAATAGTGGAAGTGAACAGCTGGCTTCGCAAATGGTGTAAACAGGAACGGTTTGGATTCTTAGATCACGGACTGCAGTTTCTTGAAGATGGACTTCTGGCAAGCGATGGGCTGCACCTCACAACGGTTGGGAGGAATATTTTTGCCAAAAATCTCAGAAACCTCATCAGGAGGGCTTTAAACTGACTAATGTGGGGGAGGGAGACAGTGCTCCTGAAGGTAGGAGTCTATCAATTGATGAAGATGATCATCCAAATGTCATAGACCAAATGGAGCAAACAGCACGCAGACCTAGTGGTGGGAAGAAAAAATCCTTAAAAAAGAGACACGGGGGAATGATTAATGGACTTAAGTGTCTGTACACTAATGCGCAAAGCATGGGAAATAAACAAGATGAGCTTGAGCTCTTGGTACAGCAAACTAAATATGACATAATAGGCATCACTGAAACCTGGTGGGATAAGTCCCACGATTGGAATGTAATAATGGAGGGATACAATCTATTTCAGAGAAACAGACCAGACAAGAAAGGAGGAGGAGTGGCGTTATATGTCAGGGATGTGTATACCTGTGAATAGATCCAAGATTTAGAACCTCAAAGCCAAAGTGAGAGCATTTGGGTCAAAATTAAGGGAGAGAAGAATAACAGTGACCTCATTGTGGGAGTTTACTATAGATCCCCAAGCCAAACGGAGGACATAGATGATGCCTTCCTGGAACAGATGGCCAAGCATGCAAAAGGAAGGGAGATAGTAGTAATGGGGGACTTCAATTACCCGGATATTTGTTGGATGTCAAACTCAGCCAAGAGCATAAAGTCAAACAGATTCCTCACTGGCCTTGCAGACAACTTCATTGTCCAGAAAGTGGGAGAAGCAACAAGAGGAACAGCCATTTTAGATCTGGTCCTAACCAATGTTGATGACCTGGTTAGTGGGGTAGAAGTGGAAGGATCATTAGGCGTGAGTGATCATGCTCTTCTGAAGTTTACTATACAGCAGAAAGGAGCAGCCAAGCATACTAGGACTCAATTTCTTGACTTTAAGAAAGCCGACTTCATAAAACTTAGGGAAGTGCTGGGTGAGATCCCATGGACAGTAATACTAAAAGGAAAGGGAGTTCATGATGGCTGGTAGTTTGTTAAGAGGGAGATAGTAAAAGCACAACTTCAGGCATTACCAATGAGACGGAAACATGGAAGGTGCCTAAAGAAGCCAGGGTGGCTATCTAAAGAACTTTTAACTGAGTTAAGATTAAAAAAGGATGTGTACAAAAAAATGGAAAAGGGGGGAAACCACCAAAGAGGAATTCAAACAAATAGCCAGCACGTGTAGACACAAAGTCAGAAAAGCTAAAGTACAGAATGAACTCAGGCTTGCTAGAGAGGTTAAAAGCAACAAAAAAGGCTTTTATGGGTATGTTCGTAGCAAAGGGAAGAACAAAGAAACAGTGGGGTCACTCAGAGGAGAAGATGGTGAAATGCAAACAGGGGACACAGAAAGGGCTGAACTCCTTAATGCCTTCTTTGCCTCAGTCTTCTCCGATAAAGAAAACAATGCCCGACCTGAAGAATTTGGAGCAAATGATTCAGCAGAGGAAACACAGCCCAGAATAACTAAGGAGATAGTACAAGAATACTTGGCTAGTCTAGATGTATTCAAGTCTCCAGGGCCAGATGAACTGCATCCAAGAGTATTAAAAGAACTGGCAGATGTGATCTCAGAACCACTGGCAGTCATCTTTGAGAATTCCTGGAGAACAGGCGAAGTCCCGGCAGATTGGAGGAGGGCAAATGTTGTTCCTATTTTCAAAAAGGGGAAAAGAGAGGACCCAAATAATTACCGCCCAGTCAGTCTGACATCAATACCAGGGAAGATTCTGGAGCAGATCATTAAGCAAACTGTGAGCACCTAGAAAGGAATGCTGTGATCACCAATAGTCAGCATGGATTTCTGAAAAATAAGTCATGTCAGACTAACCTGATCTCGTTTTTTGACAGAATTACAAGCCTGGTAGATGAAGGGAACGCAGTGGATGTAGCCTACCTTGATTTCAGCAAGGCATTTGACAAGGTGCCCCATGATATTCTTGTAAAGAAGCTGGTAAAATGCGGTCTTGACTATGCTACCACTCAGTGGATTTGTAACTGGCTGACTGACCGAACCCAAAGGGTGCTCATCAATGGTTCCTCTTCATCCTGGAGAAGAGTGACTAGTGGGGTGCCACAGGGTTCTGTCTTGGGCCCGGTCTTATTCAACATCTTTATCAACGACTTGGATGATGGACTCAAGGGCATCCTGATCAAATTTGCAGATGACACCAAACTGGGAGGGGTGGCTAACACCCCAGAGGACAGGATCACACTTCAAAATGACCTTGACAGATTAGAGAACTGGGCCAAAACAAACAAGATGAATTTTAACGGGGAGAAATGTAAAGTATTGCACTTGGGCAAAAAAAATGAGAGGCACAAATACAAGATGGGTGACACCTGGCTTGAGAGCAGGACATGTGAAAAGGATCTAGGAGTCTTGGTTGACCACAAACTTGACATGAGCCAACAGTGTGACGTGGCAGCTAAAAAAGCCAATGCAATTCTGGGCTGCATCAATAGGAGTAGAGCATCTAGATCAAGGGAAGTAATAGTGCCACTGTATTCTGCTCTGGTCAGACCTCACCTGGAGTACTGTGTCCAGTTCTGGGCACCACAGTTCAAGAAGGACACCGACAAACTGGAACGTGTCCAGAGGAGGGCAACCAAAATGGTCAAAGGCCTGGAAACGATGCCTTATGAGGAACGGCTAAGGGAGCTGGGCATGTTTAGCCTGGAGAAGAGGAGGTTAAGGGGTGATATGATAGCCATGTTCAAATATATAAAAGGATGTCACCTAGAGGAGGGAGAAAGGTTGTTTTCTGCTGCTCCAGAGAAGCGGACACGGAGCAATGGATCCAAACTACAAGAAAGAAGATTCCACCTAAACATTAGGAAGAACTTCCTGACAGTAAGAGCTGTTCGACAGTGGAATTTGCTGCCAAGGAGTGTGGTGGAGTCTCCTTCTTTGGAGGTCTTTAAGCAGAGGCTTGATAACCATATGTCAGGAGTGCTCTGATGGTGTTTCCTGCTTGGCAGGGGGTTGGACTCGATGGCCCTTGTGGTCTCTTCCAACTCTATGATTCTATTTCAGATACAATTGGTGTTTCCACACTATTTTTCCACACCATGGTTATGAAATATCTTTATATGTCATCTTTTTTGCCTCTAAGAAGGGTAGCAGTTATTAAAAGCAATATGAAAATCAGTACAATAAGAAATGAAAAACCGAATGAAAAAGCAACAACATTTGAAATAACTGCTTTTACCACAGAAGTAGCTGCCAGTCAACACAGCCTCATGAGAATGACAACATTGCTACCAGGTACCTGAAGGATGGTCAGGTCAGCACTATTAGAGTGTCTGTGGTAAAGGTGCTGGCATAGGTGCCAACACAGAGAAGGCCTTGTTGCTGAACACATGCCACACAGCCTCTGAATGTAAGGATATCTCAATTAGAGCATCTGTGGCTGATTTTAGAAAGAGGAGGAGTCAGCACTTCAGAAATATTGGTCCCAAGCTGTTTAGGACTTTATGTCAATGCCAACACATTAAATTGTATTGCCTAATAGAACCTTCCCCTCCCCAAGCTGTCCAACTCCCCAGAGCAGATTTGGGGATGAGCAGTATGTACATAGGGGGAGGAGAGATGGGGGTTCCCATTGTGCTAGAGGGAATCTTTGCACTGGTGTCTGCTAGTGCAACAGGTTCGCTGAATATGGCCCAGCATGGAAATCAGTGGAGATCTTTTAACTTAGGCAAGATATGGTCAGACCTGAGTCCCAGTTACCAGGTGGCTGCTGTGTTCCAAAACAAGTGAAGTTTCTGAAAAGTTTTCAAAGGCAGCCCTGCGTATATTGCATTGCATAAATCGAACATAAGTGTTGTTAGGGCATGGAGCACTGTGGCGAGGCTGCCTCTGTTTTCATGTGGCTTCTGTTGGCATACCAACCTAAGCTGATTAAAGGCACTTCATGCCTCTGATGCCAGCTGGACATTCAGAGTGAGATCCAGGTCTAATAGCACCTCCAAGCTGCATATCCATCCAGAACAGGTTGTTCACCATCTGCTTGGCCAATGGAAATGTCTACAAATAGTACCTCCATCTTGTCTGAATTAATCTTCAGTTTATGAGGCCTTATCCAGCCAATTACTGACTCTAGGCAGCCATTTCCACTGTCTCTCCTAGAGCAAACAAATAAGAGAAATAGAGCTTCATGTCATCAGCATATTGATAGCCGTTTGCTACAAAGCTCACCATGACCTCTGACAGCAGTTTGATGTAGAAATTAAATAGCATGGGAGACTAAATGGAGCTCTGCACCCCACCCCACCGCCTAGCCCAGGCATGGCCAAACTTGGCCCTCCAGCTGTTTTGGGACTACACTTCCTATCATCTCTTGACCACTGGTGCTGTTATCTAGGGAGGATAGGCATTGTAGTCCCAAAATAGCTGGAGGGTCAAGTTTGGCCATGCCTGAACTAGCCCAGTGGCATAAAAGGCATGGTGCAGAACTAAACTCTATTCATCCATACAGCATCCCTTCTGGAACTTACCTGTCAGGTAAGAGGGGACTCACTAGAGCATGATGGCTCCTATTCACACCCCAGAAGGTTACCATGATTAATAGCACTGAAAACCACTGAGAGGACCTGGATAATCTGTGGGAGAGAAAGGTTTGGGGAAGAAAGATCCTTACTCTCTCATAACAGAGATAAGCACAGTTGCCCTAAGCACATTAAAACTTGGTTAGATTTACTTCTGCCCACATCCACCTTTAAACTCTGCCTTATTCAAAGTCAGAATATTTGTCCAAGTAGCCTAGGACCAGCCCTATCATTAGGCAGAATGAAGTGGTTGCTAATTTTGTGTGCTCTGAAAGGGAAGCAAATGGGTAATTTATTAATATTGTATTGTTTATTCCCAAGGAGAGGCAATTGTGTGGGGCTTTCTACTTCAGATGCCAAAATAACTTGGCCAGCCTTTGATACTATGCACCTTGAGTCGAGGATAGGCACCACTTGCTCTTCTGTGTTAGGCAGCAAAATGTCTTGGTCACCCCTGATGTAGCTCAGCATTATCCTGCTCTTCAGGGTATGAAGTGAAGGTCCTTCCCATCAAGGATTGAATCTGGGGTCTTCAGCACAGAAAACAATTCCTCTGCCACTTACCTATGGTCCCTTCCCAGCCAGATTGATCATGGCAGCTGTTGTTCCAAAAATCACATTTGCTGAACGTCAATATTTCAAATCTGCAGTGGCTTAATGTGGAGACATCAGTTGGTGAATTCAACAGCATGAGAATCCAGTGAACACATTTCCTTTCACCCAATCACCATCTGGCCTCAAAGAACATGGAATTCATGCTCAACACACAAGAGTCCAAGGTAGAGAAGGGGAATCAACCCAGAGGTGAATTTGTGACACATGGATGTACATTAAAACTCCGCCCGCTTTGCATGTTTGTACTCTTTACCTAAAGTGGCCAGAGGGGCATGTTAAGAGCCCATTCCTAACTGCTTCTTGCAACATTGGTGGCTGTGTAAGCTGGACAGTCTGCAGTGCTTAATTCCCAGGCGGGACATGAAGATGAATTTTGTGTAACACATTTGCAGCTGCACTATGGCTGATGTGTGCCTGCTTTATGTTGTAATATATTACTGGTTTTGCTGTACTGAAGGATTGTAGGGACCGTTCTGATGGCCATTCTGATTCAAGCAAACCTAATGCAGCCTGCAGAGACTATAATAGAAATTAACATCTGTGTCTTTAAGTGAAACACAGCAGCATCACCTAGCCTTGGGAAATAATTATTCTCTTAAAAGAATAATAAAAAGCCAGTCAGATCAGTGTAGCCATCTGCTAAAGGAGAAACTAGCTCCAAGGGGCTAGATTCTCATCTGGTGTAAATTAGTGGCAGCAGGATGGGCTTGGTGTGCTAATGGAGGATTATATCCTTGCATTTGAGAGAGATGATTGGCATAGGAGTTTTCTACATAACTGGTCTGCAGCGTTCTTGACTTGTTCAGTGGTGCACATGTTTATAATCCCCGCTTGCTGTTTCATATGCCTGTATTTTTCACCTGCCATCTGTGGCTCTTTGGCCATGCTCTTCGTGCTAACCCTGTGAAGCAAACACACGTTAATATTGGATCTTTAGATAGCATATTAATGTGCACAGTGAATCCGCATCTTGCATGCTTTAGCAACCACCCGTAGGGATAGGCCTATCCCCATTTTACAAGATGGGGAACTGATACTGAGAACATAGCAAGGAGCTAGCCCAATCCCTTCCCCAAGGAGCCCATCGCTGAGCAAGTTATATGTATCCATGACTCCCATGTCCAACTACTCCCCCCCACTCAGCCCACATGGCCGAATAAGAGCTGAAAGGGAGGAGAATGAAATCTAATGCATGTCTCGTGCAGGGTCAATTGCAAATCACCAGAGACCTTTAGGGGTCTGCTGTTTATGGTGAGAGTTTGATGGGTATTTTTAGTGACAGGCTCAGGCTCAGCTCAGTATAGATATACACACCAAGGGAGAGTTGACCCAGATCACAATGTGTAAGGATTGCATTTGGGTAATCAAGACTGATGTGTGGTATTTTTCCTACATAGACCCTGTACACGTAGGGAAAAGAAACGGTTACCTGTTGTGCAGGATGTACACATGGTTTAAAGCTCTAAGGCACAGTCATTTCCCAGTGCATGCATGAGGAGCAAATCAGACTCTTGCACAGTTTTCACACCTAACCTCATTGGGGGGGAAATGTTATATTGAATCCTGACAAGACAGAAGTACTGTTTCTGGGGGACAGGAGGCGGGCAGGTGTGGGGGATTCCCTGGTCCTGAATGGGGTAACCGTGCCCCTGAAGGACCAGGTGCGCAGCCTGGGAGTCATTTTGGACTCACAGCTGTCCATGGAGGCACAGGTTAAATCCGTGTCCAGGGCAGCTGTGTACCAGCTCCATCTGGTACGTAGGTTGAGACCCTATCTGCCCGCGGACTGCCTCGCCAGAGTGGTGCATGCTCTGGTTATCTCCCGCTTGGACTACTGCAATGCGCTCTACGTGGGGCTACCTTTGAAGGTGACCCGGAAACTACAACTAATCCAGAATGCAGCAGCCAGACTGGTGACTGGGAACAGCCGTCGAGACCATATAACACCGGTCTTGAAAGACCTACATTGGCTCCCAGTACGTTTCCGAGCACAATTCAAAGTGTTGGTGCTGACCTTTAAAGCCCTAAACGGCCTCGGTCCAGTATACCTGAAGGAGCGTCTCCACCTCCATCGTTCTACCCGGACACTGAGGTCCAGCACCGAGGGCCTTCTGGCGGTTCCCTCACTGCGAGAAGCCAAGTTACAGGGAACCAGGCAGAGGGCCTTCTCGGTAGTGGCGCCCTCCCTGTGGAACGCCCTCCCACCAGATGTCAAAGAGAACAACAACTACCAGACTTTTAGAAGACATCTGAAGGCAGCCCTGTTTAGGGAAGCTTTTAATGTTTGATGTATCATAGTATTTTAATATTCTTTTGGAAGCCGCCCAGAGTGGCTGGGGAAACCCGGCCAGATGGGCGGGGTATAAATAATAAATTATTATTATTATTATTATTATTATATGTACTGTACCTTTTGGGTCTGAAATGAGTCAAGATTGTATATTAGCTCAGATAGATACATGATGGAGAATCAAGGCTTTGAGTTACACAAATCTCTTGCTTAGGCAGACAAGTTCTGTCCTGCAAAATTCCCAATACATTTGTCACCTAAATGGTTTTGGATCCTAGCTGCCTTTTGTAAGAGTTAATGTTGATAATCTGTCATAAACACCATATATGACCAAATAAGGAATCCAGACCAGAATGAACAAGTATACACGCTAAGAGGCATTTCTCTCTCCCTTTCTTTTATTTGGGTGCCAAGATGTTGTTTGGATACCCACTGTTAGGGAGACACCCTCTAGTCTAGTCCGTCCCGTAGCTTGTTTTTATTCAATCTTTGAAGGACAGGAGTGATAGGCAGCTTTTATTTGACGTCCTAGATAATGACATGTATGAACCTTTGGAATAATGACAGCTGAATAGTGTGCCTGATATTGCCATGGTTACCAGCCAAGCTTTCTCCCCCCTCTCTCCCCCCCCACCTTCTCCTTCTCCCCTTCTGACATTTTCTGTGTGTGTGTTATTGTTGAGTTCGCTTTTGGGATAGTGAAGGGGAGGGGAGCCAGGAGAAGAAACAGTCCATTATAGTCTTTTAAATCTCCCAGCTGGAAGTGTTTTAAATCTCAGCAGAGACAGGGAAAAACACTGTCTTAATCCCCAGCTCCCTGTGAATTATTTAAAGTGATCTTGTCGGAACAATGCATTTGTCACTGTTACAGTGTCAACAGTAGAGGCAGCTGTCCGAATGGCTCTAGGGTTTTGCCACAGGTAGGAGTTTGGGGTGGGGCATTTGCAGGCCTGGCAAAAGGCAAACATGGGATTGCTGAGGTCCACAGAACTCTAGAGGCTGATCTTTTTTTGCAAGGGGGGTGGGGAATCTTTGTACCAGTAACATGGTTTATTTTGTACAGTTTGGCCTACCATTCTCTTCTGGAGACCTCTGGCTGTGCCTGCACCGGTGGCTGTGTTTAAAGTTCCACCCACACCATATATTTAAAGCACTCTTATACCACTTGGAACAGTCATGGCTTCCCCCAGCGAATCCTGGGAACTGTAGTTTGTGAAGGGTGTTAGGAATGAGAGTTCTGAGGGTGTCCCAACAACTCTAAGCACGCTCAATGAACTACAGTTTCCAGGATTCTTTGGGGGAAGCCATTACTGTCAACGTGGAGCTTTAAATGTATGGTGTGAATGTGACTGTAGTCAAGGGAAGAACGGATAGGCGGGCAGACTAGTTATGCATCTGGGGTGGACACCCAGTGCCGCACATCTTGGGGGCAATGTAATTCACCTCTGGATTTGCATTTAGTTATCCACTTTCATCATTGCAAAATTCAGGTTCTATTCAATCCTCAAACATGACTTCTCCTCCCACTCCAGCTATTATCACATATCATTCTCCTCCCCTTCATTGCACCACTGAGTTCTTGAAGTGAACTGCGTGCATTTGATGTCTCATTTTTTTGTAACCTCTCTTTTCTAGATTCTTTTCAATTTGGATTCTGTCCTCTCCACTTTACTCGAGCAACTCTGCAAAAATTATTGACAATCTCCCAGTTGCTCAGCCTGAGGGGCTTTATTGTGGCCTCATTTGATATGACCGCACTTCCGACGTTAACACTTTTGTCCACTCTGACTTTTCCAGTCTTCATCAAGACTTTTTCAAATGAATGTTTCAAAGTTTGATCCCATGCCCTTTCTGATATTCAGTGGAACATCTCAATAACAATTTCGACAGCAGGATGGAAAAAGTCCAGAGCTGTGCTGAAATGAATATATTTTCTTGAACTTACCATGAGTTCCCTTGGGGCCAAACTTCACATCACCTTTAATCACACTCTGCAAACTGGCAGGAAAACCCAGCCAGATGGGTGGGTGTGAATAATAAAAGTATTATTATTAAATTATTATTATCCATTGTCATTTTTGTTTCAAATAAAAAGCAGTTATAGGGCTCTGAGCATCTTAATCTGGAGTGTACCTGTTTCCTGCTGAAGATCCACCCTGATTGCAGTTTGCTCCTGAAGTTGATGTTTATAGTAAAAACACTTTCTGGGGCAAATAGCAGTCTGGTGTGTGTGTGTGTGTGTGTGTTTGTTTGTTTGTTGGTGGGGCACAGGCACACAGCCTTCATCCAAATCATGGTTCTATTGCTGCTTTTCCTTCTAAACAAAAGTGGTAGCATTTAACATGCATTTTTAAAAAACACGGTTTTTTGGTGTGGCTCTGAAGTACTTGTAGATAAATGAATTTATTTCAGAAAATCAGTTCCAGTGGAATTTGCAAAGAACGTTACCAAAATAATGAAGGGGCAAAAGACACAATAGGAAACAAGTGGCAGGCTGGTGTGTGTATCTCTGGGTAGGGGCACTAGCCTGCTGCTTGAAATGCTAATCTGATGTTTCCTTGTGGTATTTATTCCTGATGCCATCAGTCTTCCACTTACAGTAGAATGCCAGGGGAGGGTATTTCGTTCACTGGGTGGGTGTAGTGACCTGATCTGTTTTTTTGGGTCTGCTCTGTCCATTCTGATTTATTTTTTTATTTGAGTCTAAATCTGATACGTTAAATTCAAACCTCTATTTCACCCACATCTAGTATAATGCGGAATCTATGGCTATAACTTGTTCTCCCTTATCACATAAGTGGATGTAACTTGCAAGCAAAGTTTGCACCGTGGTTTGAACATGCTCAGGTTCAGGCAGATCAGTCCTTTAGAGGGAACCCTTTCAGGGTTCATCAACATTGACATTTTTTTCCTAGAAAAAGAGGTGCCGGAATTCACCACAAACACCTTCCTTGTTCTCTTATAATGGTAATGGTGCCTACGTGAGGGGTGCTGGAACTGAGTTCCAGTGTGTTTTGGCTGGAAAAAAAGCCCTGTATCTATTTGAGTTTATTACATTCTGACAGCATTGGATACCAATTGTAGGCACGGTCACCCATTCTGAGGGGATGAATCCTTTCAGATTTCAGACTGATATGTACAGCAATTCTCCAGCAAGAGCAGACCTTACCATTTTGTACTATGCAAAAAAACTGTTCTTGTAAGCCTGCCACATCAAGTAGGGAGCATGTTGGCAGCAAATATGCAGGAGTTGGGATTTAGAGTAAAGAGAAGTGATTTGCCATTTACTTCCCATCATCCTGGGGTCTAACGTGAGGGGAATTGTGTTTGGGGATATTACCAGGTATACACTATTTGAGCACAGGTTTGCCTCCCCAAAAGACTCTCTAACCTGTGAGGGGGAAATACTCATGAATGCGTTCTCTGAACCCAGCCAATCCCCCCCCCCCAATAAATAATAACATGCTACAATTTAAAGGGTGGCCTGGAAAACTCTATCCAAGGCTGACCTTACAGTGAAGCAGAGTGAGGCAATATCCTTAGGCAGCTGCTCTGAGGTGTCATGAATGACCAACAAGTTAGTAAATTACTGAATTTATTATTATTGTCTTTTACTCCCAGGAAGAAGGGCTTTTAAGATTTTGTGCCTCATGTGCCAAAGAAACTTGGGCAGCCTTGGTAATTATGTACCTTGACTTCTGTGGGAGCGGGAGCCCTTTACTTCTTCCCCTCAGGAAGTAAAATATCACTGTCTGGCCCTGTGCCAAATAGACAAATGACCTTCTGAGTTCAAATGCAATTTTTCTGTGTGCATCCAGATGAGGATGAGGATATACATTTGGAGCACGTTTACGTTTTATTTGCAGTAACAAGTTCTTTAGGGTGGATGAGAGAGGCAAAATTTATTTTATTTAAGTTTTTACAAACTGCTGTATCATAAAAAATATATCACAGTGGCTTACAACAATGTCAAAACATAAAAGCAGACAATAAAATCATAAAAAAATTAAAAGCAAGTTAAAGCAAAAAGAAATCAAAAACAAACAGCAAAAAGTAATTAAAAACAAACATGAAGGACCAAAAAGGAACTGAAAGTTTGTCCTGGTGGATGTTGCAATGAAGTTATATGGTTTTAGCAGAAATGTAATAAAGAATTGATTGATAATGGGGAAAAATGGAAAAATTGAAGGATAGACTGTTAAGATAAATTATAGAACAAAAATTGAGAAAGATGGAAAGAATTTGCTGAAATAGTTAACTGAACTAGAATACAAAAAGGGAGGTGTGAGGAGGTCGAGGAAACAAGTAAATGAAAAGTAAAGATATGGAATATTGGATGTGTTTTTAAATGTTTTTGTTTTTAAACGTTTTTGCTTTTTTGCTTCGATGTACTGATTTTTCCCCCCTTATTCTGGCTTTCATTTTCTTTTGATGTATTGTCTTGTAACTTTTTACTGTCTTTCTTTTTCTCTTTTTCTGTAATTGTTAAACTTTTAATAAATATCATTTAAAAAATATAAAAAAGAAAGTTTGTCCTGGTTTTCCATTTCTCCTTGTTTAATTTGAACACTGAGCAATTTACAGAGGTAGATTAAGCCAGAAGGCATTGCCTGCCAAATAATCTTGGTGCCTGAGCAAGAGGCATCTGAAACCCCTCCTAAACTCACTTTTAAAGCCACGGCAGCCAGTATAACTAAAAACCCAAGTTATTATCAAAGTCCTAAATTCAGACTATAAAACATTCGTATTTGCTAGCATTTCATTATGATTTGAACAAAAACGATCCAGCTCTGTCACAAGCTATTCTTCAGTGGTGGCATTCCCAAATGATTGTCCTTTGGAAGCGTTTTATAACTTTCCTTGAAATGCTAATTGCACAGACATTTGCATAGCACAAAAGTACCCAAAGCATAAACCAAGACCATTTTTAGAATGAGATACCAAGGCACATCGTTTCTGTGCTTTAGTATTAGTATTCCCAAGGAAATGAATTAGTCTTTTAGCATGGCAGTGCCTTCATTCTTTTGCCGTTTTTGCATTTAACTGTTACCACTCAAGCAGCTCCACTGAGGCTAGAGAGACTGAAATAATGTTTAATGTTAACATTTGCATAATTATTCTTTGGATGAGTCTCTTGTTTGAGAGCCTAGATTCAGTTGGTAGGTTTCTGGTGTTTCCTGTCCACTTGCCCTCATGATAATGGATTGGAGATAGCCTTGTTACAGTCATCTCCTCTCCCCAAAATAGTTATTTTAAGCTTTTGGAGCTGTTTCCGCTGCTTTTTCCATCGCATTCCATACAGCTGGGTTTCCCCCTACATTTTGCATTTGTACACCCAAAAACCAGGACGTGTCAGGAATTTTCCTGATGTATGGCAAGCCTATCCTGGGTAGACTATTCAGAAACTCGAGCTGGTACAGAATATGGCAGATAGATTAGTAACTAGGATACACAAGACTGATTATAGGGTCACAGTCATAGACCTATCTTAAGGGTACATTGACTGAATGATAGCCTGTCATTTTAAGGAGAAATTGGGAGGACATTTGGGTCTATAGCAAATACTAGGTTTTTCCACCTCACACATTCGTTATGAGGACAAAATGAGGAGGCCAACTTGAGCTCCTTGGAGTAAACATGGGGTATTAATGTCATAACAAATAAGCAAATTGTCAAACTTTATGTTAGAATGCCAAAAAAGGGGGAGCCTTGCCATATATATATGAATCACATCCTCCTTTTATAACCATAAACTGTGGCATAGGAAAAGCATCTTAGCACATGTCTAAACTTCTGGAAGGTTCTGTTCATAGGCCTCAACAGCTGCAATTTCCAGGCATTCTGGAGCTTGAGCGAATGTGGATAGACATGTTGAACCAAAAGGGTTTTTTTGTTGCTGCTGTTGTTAACTGTTGATTTTTCACCCAGGTAAAAAAATTCTATTGGCTTTAAGGGCTTTTTTGGGCACCACTCAGGATATTGGTTTTGGCTTTCAAGGTCCTGAATGAATGGCTCAGGACCTGAGTGACAAAGGGACAGCTTTCTTCCATATGAATCTGCCTGAAGTCTAAGAACTGCTTCAGGGGCCTTTCTCTGGGTGTCCTTGTAAGAAAAACACTGGGGCCTAATTTGAATAGTAGAATGTCTGCCATCTGGTGGGCGGGGCTTTTGTGTTGTGCTCTGGAATCGGCCCCTCCCTTCATGTGTTAAGTTCAGTTAGAGAGACCAACTGTCATCCTTGCCTCACCATGTTGTTTTAGTTCCTCTTAGATAGTATGTTATTGTGTTACAGTTTTCTTTATTATTAAAGCTTTGCTTGACATATGGCTTTGCTGAAAGAAAAGAAACTGTGCTGAAGGATGGTGGAATATCCTAAACTGGGTGAGTGAGGGGATATTCCCAGTCTGACAGGAGGATTGATTTTTTAATCACCTCAACCCTCCACAACAGTGGCTGTGGTGAGGGCCTTTTCTGTGGTGGCGCCCAAGGTGACATTGTTGTAAGCCATGATCGTATAGTGGTTAGTACTCTGCGTTGTGGCTGCAGGAACCTCGGTTCAAATCCGAGTCATGGCACCAAAAGGTTGTAAGCCAGAAAATGGCTTATCTCCTGAGTTTACACCAATAAAACTCAGAAACATAAGGAGTTAGGAGTCCAACATTGTTTATTGCAAAGCAATAGGTTACAGTCAGATCATTTCGCAAAACTGCAACCCCGCCCGGTGGTCCAGGCAGTGGTATTTATAAAATTTCAAACAAAGCATTTCAATTTCCACCAATCATATACATCGTTACCTCATTTAATACAAAACCGCAATAAGCACTGGCAATTTCTGCCGATTAAGTTCTGATTCTCACCGTGTTCTGTTACATTGTGTTAGTGTACATGTTGGGAACCTGTGTTACGTGTAGCCATTTGCACCATGTAGCAACTTATGCTCTAGCTTTGAGCTGTATCTTTGTGATTCACATATTAGCTGTATTTCTGCCCCAATGAGGGGTGGCAACTTGCAAAATCACCAGTTTCATAAAGTACCAGGCTACCATAAGTTCTCTATTAGAAGCACACTCAAGGATTTACAGGGGTACACATTGCCACATTTATTGCGGTCTTTGGGGCCACTGCCACAACATCCTTGGACAGCTGTCAAGATCCCACTACTGCTGACATCCCTGAGTGTCCGCTGACTGCTGAGTGTCATGTGAGCATTAGAAAAGCCCTGAATAATGCTATATAGTATGGCTTGGCGCATGTGGGCAGTTTCAGTGGCAGCCATTTGCAACTGCCACCCTCCTCATTCTCACCCCTGCAGCTGGCGGAAATAAACTGGAGAGGGAGCTAAGAGAGAGGACAGGGCTACCTGCCACCTGCTTCAATGGGGGAACCCCCCCCCCCCCATTAACATCTGGGGAAATACCACAGGCCCCTCAAACCTGGAGATGCTATTAGGGGGATAAACAGGTTAGGCCAACCACCACCAACTTGGTGCTCTCCAGATGTTTTGCACTACAACACATGTTTTGTAATATCTGGAGGGCACCATGTTGGCAAAGGCTAGGTTATGGACTATCTCCCTGGGGAAGAACTCAGGTGGCTCTAGCATTTTTATCACTTTAGACAACTGGTTAAGCCCTTTTTATTCCCCAAGAATTTAATGGGTGATCTGCGGCTGCTGTTCTTTTATTGTTTTGTTTTTCTGATTTTATTTGATCTTTAGACTGCTTCTCTTTTGGTGATGCTGATTAAGTTATTTTTATTGCTCACCTGGCGCCTGCTCTGATGTCATTTCAGCACCAGGCAAAGTTCTTTTTTATTTTCCCAGACCTTTTAAAATGTGAAATTTTATTCCCTGAAGATGGTTTCTTATTTTTTAAAAAAGGTTCTATTTTTATCTGCTGCTTTTAATGTTTGAATCTGTTATGGTTTTTGTAACCCACCATGGGAAAGGCTTTTTTTTTTTTTGAAGAGTGGGTTATAAAGGTTTAAAATAAAACAGAACAAAAATAAATGAATATAAGTACAAATATTGATGTTTTTACTGTTTTACTAGATTTTTTTTTTGAAGTGTGAATTAGTTGGGGCACACTTAATAAACCTCTTAATACTTTAAATAAATAGTGCAATTCATGCTACCAAATTTGAGAAGAAGTGCCAAGTTATTTAGATTCATAATATAAATTATTTATTAGGGATGGATTATCAATATTTATTAGAGATAGATGATCAATATCAGTGTCTGTATTAATTCCCATTCATTCTACATGTACAATGGTCAGTGTTCTTGTCAGTCTCACAGATACGTTCTACTTGACATGAAATATTTCTTCAGACAAATTACTAGCTATTTACGTAAGGCTACTGGCTGAATGTTCGCTCAATGTCTAGATGAGATTTGATAACAGTTGTGGAACCTTTTTTCTCTGATGTAAAATGTACACGCTCAATTTATTGCTTGTATCAAGAACCCTCTAAAAACACTACCGCTAAAGGCAAATATTTATCTCTGGGCAAACCCCAGATCTTTGGTTTTGGTGGACCCTGTAGGAGGCTGGTATAGTGTGCATTATGTTTGCTTTAGGTACTGGTCTGAAATAAACATTCATTCAAAACCAACTCTGTGCATGCTCACTTTGACTGGGAGGGGCAGGGGGCAGCATTTTCTGCTCTGCCTCAGGCAGCAATACTTGGCCCTGCAGGACAACTGCCTACCCTTCTTTCTGTGTGGTTGGGAGGACAGTGTGAAATCCTCATGGAAGTGTTATTTCTATCATTATAATCTCCATCCTTATTTTATTTTAATGCCCCTTTATTGTAATTGTGTTCATTATATCTGATCTGCCACTTGGAAAACTGCAAGTCCCTTTACAAGCACATCATAGCTGTAAGGGAGGCTCTGGCAGATGCGTAATGTTTTGAAGACCAGATTTTGATATTTAAAGAGCATGCCTTATGAGAGGTCAGTGATGAGCCAAGACAAATCAGGAATGGTGCTGGGCAGGCTGCAACCTCATCAAGATCTACCCATATATTTATACCACCCTGCATCCCCACCCCAGTGAATCATACCAAGGAAGTTAGGGAAATAGTATGGTGCCAAATCCTTATTCTTTCCCCAAGGCTGATATTCACACATTATTTGAAGTATGGTCCCTAGGATTAAAAAATACTTGCAATAGATTCTGGATGTGATAAGTTGTCAAATATGAAACAGAATAACAAATTTTATTTAGATAGGCCATTAGGAAAGTTCTGTGTTTAGACAGAAAAATATAAAGTTTAAAAATCAAGTCGTTACTGAGTTTGAGGAGCATATATACCCGAGATATGCAGAATAAATATGCAGAAAACAATCCCTTTACATAATACTGGAAAATAGTCAATAGTCAAAAATACTGTTTTAAAAAAACAGTAATCTAGGGAAGGACCTGAACATTACAAACCCATTATCTTAACTTCTATCCCAGTTAAATAGGTAAGAAGCATTATTAACTTTAGAGTCACTAAAGCATTCAGACTTTAAATTTTAAAAAGTGACTAAGGGAAGACATGGTGGAGGTTTATAACATAAAAACTGGAAAGAACATGAACAGCGAAAACTTTTTCTCCTTATCCCATAGTACTAGAACCCAGGGACTTGCAATGAAATTAATGAGCTCATCCACTCATCTTGATACTTCAGCAGGTAAATAAACACATATGCTCATACAAAATTGCTGCACAAAGGCTGGTTCCATTTTAGTGGTGTGCTTGTGCTTCCTAAGAATGCAGTTCTGCAAGGTTTTCTGGGTCCTTTCTTTTGAGTGAATGGCAAACTGTCTATAAATAAGTTATTGCAGCAGGTAGGAAGAATGCCCTTATCAACAGATGCACTTTGCAGAGAATCCAGCATAACAGCTTGTGTATAAATGTACATGCTTTGAAACAATTTTATATTGTTGCACATAGAGGCAGAGATAGTACCTTTTAATGGGATTGTTATCACCACCTAGGAAGGAAGTAAACGGTTGATTGGTGGCTGCATTACAGTTTTGCGAGCCTTTGCTGCTTCTCAGCACTTTATTCTGGAGCTGAAATTTAGTAGGGGAAATACTGTGTGGACTTTTTAAGTGCAGTAATAAGAACTTGAAAACTCCGAAAGCAACCTGAGGTTGCAGGCATGCGCGCTCCTCAGCACAGAATAATCTCCTTTCCCCTTGCCACCACATTAACTTCCGTTGATCTACATGACAGCCTAACATTTTACACCATACAGTTTTGCTTACATATGTAATACTCTCATCTCCATAAAAAAACATTAAAATCCTTCTGATAACGTTCGGCGACACAGCCATTAATTCATGCTTCAGTGGCACTGGAGCACCTTGGAATTATGCATCACAT
Source organism: Podarcis pityusensis (assembly GCF_964106645.2). Lineage (NCBI taxonomy): Eukaryota > Metazoa > Chordata > Lepidosauria > Squamata > Lacertidae > Podarcis > Podarcis pityusensis. The sequence goes on from NC_138032.1 coordinate 36,774,526, forward strand.
CCAGAGCAGCACTTAAAGGCTGCCATATGAATAATGCTGTTGCAAACAATCAGCCTGTAAACACGGAGCAATTTGGATGGCTTATAAATTGGGCTGCGATATTCTAATTCCATCACAGGCCCGGGCACATTTTCTTCCTGCCCTTTAATTGCCACAGTAGCCAACATTACGGTAATGCCCTTTCATTATTCCACCTGAAAATTGGCACAGTCCCTGTGTCAATTTTGATGGATGTTGCTGCTCAGAAAACTGAGAAGCGGAGAGCCCTGCCTGGAGCAAGTTTTCTCGTATTCATTTCCTATTCCCCAAACCACATGTGGACCACAGGTTCATCCGCTTTCCCACTTTCCTCATGTGGCTGCACAGATGACCTCCCCCTTCCCTTATTTATGATCATATGACACCCACTCAATATGGTCATTACTGGAGAAGTGTTGCAATAATACAGTTGTGCTTTAGCATGTTAGCAGATGGAGACAAGTAGGTTAGAACGCTTGAATTTCGGGCATGGTGTTTAACAGGTTTGATTTTCACTATTCTGTTTGCAATGAGCTTGTAGTTTAAAGTCCTTAAGGTACGCCCCCCCCCCATAGCCATAACCTGAGTGAAGTGATTTTCCACCTTTTTTCCTTGTTGAACTGTGCTGGTTTGGATCACTTTATTCACCACTTCCAAATGGCAGACACATTAGTCTCTTGCAGCAAAAATAGCAAAGAGCTGTCTTGCAACACCTTAAAACAGGGAACTCCTTTAAAAAAAAAAAAGCATGAGAAATTTAAGAAACTGTTGCGGACACCACAACGTATTAATTTCAAAGAAGAAAAATGGATGATGCTCAGAACCCATGCTAAACAGGCAAACTACCTACACTCCCCTAAAACAAACTGAAGACAAGCTGAAAAAGCAGGCAACACCCCAACCCTATATAGGCAACCCTCAATGAGAAAATAACCACCACAAAAATATAATGGGGGGGGGGAGGGAGAGGCAGGTTTGAGACCAGTAGCAAGGTGTCTAGGAGACTGAAATGTTATGTGGAGGAGGACTGAAATGTTAAATGAGGAGGGCGAGTACCATTTGTACCACTCTTGAGCTCCTTGTGGAGGGGAAATGGGAAATGTCTGGCTATCTGCAGTCAGTTCTCAGATGTTACATTATTTGGGGGACAACATTGACGTCCCGAGGAAATTTCTGTTTCATCCTGTGGCCTTTGGCATAACAGGGTGCCAAGGTGTCATCTCTCTCCCACCCTCTCAGTTTTTATCATCCACAGCCACTGATCTTCAACTGGTGGGTTGGGATCCTAGTGGGTCACAGCCTGATCCAAGATGGAAATATATTGCAAATATATGCTTCAAGAAAAGGGTTCCCGAATGCACGTTTGTGTTAAAAGTGGGTGCTGGGTCTGAAAAGGTTGAAGATAGTTGATATATACATGAAGCCACTGGGGAACAGTGTCAGCAACATACCTGCAAATCCCAGAGAGGCTGTGGAATTTCTAAACACGTGTCTAAAGGGTAGTTTTGGGATGGATGAAAGTGAGCAAACTGAAGCTTAAACCAGACAAGACAAAGTTGTTGTGGGTAAAGAAACTGGGTAATCTAGGCAGGGAGGTGCTGGATGGGCACACAGCCCCCCAAAGGAACTGCCTCCCAATAAATTTATGGTTGCCACTATCAGTTGTAGTATTTAATAAAGCTTAAAAACCCACCAGTTTCAGATAGCTGTAAGCTGATGTGTTTTAGCTGATGCTATGCTAGTGTTTTATTGTTTTACTGTGCTTGCTTTGGAAATGGTTTTATGCTGTCTGAATTGTATTGCCATTTCTTTTGTATTTGGCAGTTTGATGTGGTTTGTATGACATGGTAAGCCGATCTATGACTTACTGGAACCACACAAATGTGTGGACTCTTGGAGAGCAGCTTGTAGCTACCTTGCTCCTTTTAAAAATTCTTGTTCCATACTGAACTAAGTCGAGGTTTGGTTTAGTATGTTTTCCAAACCCGGGTTCATGATTCATAGCCAAATTTTCACTACTATTTGTGATTAACGAGGAGAGAGCTTAACCACCAGTCTGGGTTGGGCTGGAACATTAAATGAAACTTTGGCTTAGCTCAGCGCTGCTTGTAAAGATACAAAGACCCTGCAAGCTTCTTTCTAGGCGTATACCATTGTTCCAGTAAGCCATAATGTGCAAAGTCTGGGTAAGCCAGTGCTATATTATGCTGGAATGCATACAGTGTTACAGTATGTGTTATGTACTGAGTGAATAGAATCCAAAAGGCAGCAGTCTGATTGGTCCTAGAACAATAGGGTCCAGAATGCAGCACTCTGATTGGTCCACAGGAGCCACACAAGCCAGCTCCAGGTGGAAGTGATATTTCACTATGTTATTGCATTTTTATGGTTGTATTATTGCTCTTTGCCACCTTTAGTAGATATGCCTCAAAAGGGTGACTTATAAATAACCAAATTCAGTCTGTCATTCTCACAGGGTATAGAATCCTGGCTATCTTGGATGTGGAGACTTTATATGTTTATTATTGCAGTTCCTTATAACTCACTTTCCAGGATGCAGATCCCTTCCAGGTTGCCTCATGAGTGATATCCAAAGTCATCAGGATTCTTCTCACTGGGCAACTGGTGGTAGATGGCCTGCAGAAACAGCCAACCTTGCTCCAGTGTCTTCTTTGCCTTTCTCCTTATTTATATGCCATCATTTTGCTGAAAAATGACCTATAAACCATTAGAGTTTTTCACTGCATATGATATTCTATCAAAACTGGTCACCACACTTTGTTTAAAAATGTCCCTGTCCCATCTTTTGACAACAAGGTCACCAAGGCACATCACAGTTGCAAGTCCTCCAAGGCACATCACAATAATCTTAAAGAAAAACACTACACACAAAAAAACAAAAATTTCATTATTAACAGATAAAAATGGAAGGAACATTAAAACAACCTGTAACAGCAGGAGAAACCCCCCCTGCTAAAATAGAGACAGATGAAATACCTGGTGGAGTAGGAATGTCTCCAGTATTTGTCTGAAGGCCAGGATGAAGGATCCAATCAGGCTTCCTGTGGGAGGGAGTTTCCCAACCCTGGCCTCGCTACTAAGAAGACACTGTAACATGTCCTGACCAGCTGAGTAGTTGAAGGCAAAGGGACATGGAGTAGGACATCCAACAATGAACATCATGGGAGGGAAAATAGCCCTTCAAATATCCTAGAATCATAGAATCATAGAGTTGGAAGAGACCACAAGGGCCATTGAGTCCAACCCCCTGCCAAGCAGGAAACACCATCAGAGCACTCCTGACATATGGTTGTCAAGCCTCTGGTTCCAAACCTGGTTCCAAACCATTTAAGGCAGGCATCCCCAACCTGCGGCCCTCCAGATGTTTTGGCCTACAACTCCCATGATCCCCAGCTAACAGGACCAGTGGTCAGGGATGATGGGAATTGTAGTCCAAAACATCTGGAGGGCTGAGGTTGAGGAAGCCTGATTTAAGGCACTACAGTGGTACCTCAGTTTATGAACAGTCCTATTTATGAACTATTCAGTTTACGAACTCTGCAAAACCGGAAGTAGTGTTCTGATTTGTGAACTTTACCTCAGTCTACGAACGGAAGCCAAACAGTGGAAGGGCACCGGCGGTGGGAGGCCTCATTAGGGAAAGTCGGCCTCAGTTTAAGTACGGCTTTGGTTTAAGAACGGACTTCAGGAACGGATAAAGTTCGTAAACCGAGGTACCACTGTATAGGTAATAACCAGTATGTTGAACTGGAAGCTAGTGCAACTTAGTAACACTGTAGTAATAATCTTGGCAAAGGTGACTCTCTGCCAGCACTCTGGCAGCTACACTTGCCGCTAGTGGAGCAGCCTGTCCTCCTGCACTCCCTGCATCTGGCTGCCTCTGAAAGCTCCCTGCTTCCCATGGAGGAGTTCTGTTTGCATACATTGGTACACAGAGAGATATTCTCCCAGAGGCTGGATAGCAGGGGGCCATAGCAGCCATGCATGTTGGCAGTAAGGGGTGGGATTAACCCATACACGCCCCTCACCTGTCCTTCTAATGTGGAGCGATGACCATCACCTCCTCTCTTACGTGGCTTTAGGATGCTACAGTGGTACCTCAGGTTACAGACGCTTCAGGTTACAGACTCCGCTAACCCAGAAATAGCACCTCAGGTTAAGAACTTTGCTTCAGGATGAGAACAGAAATTGCGCGGTGGTGGTGCAGCGGCAGTGGGAGGCCCCATTAGCTAAAGTGGTACCTCAGGTTAAGAACAGTTTCAGGTTAAAAACAGACCTCCAGAATGAATTAAGTTCTTAACCCGAGGTACCACTGTACTGTTATTTTTCTGATCTATGCTGCTGTTAGTATTATGATTTAATTGCATTCAGATTCATTGATTGTTTTTATTGTTATTATTGTGAGCTGCCTTGGGAAGCTGAAAGGCAAGGTATAACTGTTTCAGATCCATTAGTCAAATAATTAATGAAATGTCCCTGGTTCCAGAGCAGAATTTATTGGTTTTGATAGCCCACCTACAGGTTTAGGTAGGGTCCCTTTCCTTTTATTGTATAACTTGAAAAGCATTATTGAGTCACCAACCTATTTTCAGTAATTTCAGTTAGACCAGCTTGTTAATTTAATTTAATTTAATTATGGCCCACATTTCCCCCCTCTTTTTTACACTAAACACCCTGATAGTTGCCAGCTCTATCCAAGATGAGCATTGCTCAGGAAACTGCCAAGCTTACCGAGGCTCTGCCAATTAGGGGTTTAAAAGAGGTCAAACTATCAGAAGAGCAGAAACTGCTTGATTTTTATGATCTTTGTCACAGAACCTTAAGGGCATCAGATGATTCAGAGTTACATCAGCTTCAAGAAGCGGGTTAGCATATGAGTAAAAATCTAAATGTGTGTGTCACTTTGCTGGCCTCAAGCAGGGTGTGTGTGTGTGTGTGTGTGTGTGACTGGGCCAAGAACTCTTAGCTTATTGGCTTTCTTTCTGTTGGCTGATTCCATGCTCATGGAACAGACCCTAAAATTAGGGATGTCTCTCACGTTTTTCAGAACTGAAAGTAGAACACACAAATCCTCCAAGTCTTGTGTATCCCAGCTAGCTTGCAGTGATTAATGATCCTCCTGGTTTAAAGTGCCATCTCTGTGTTTCGTTCTCTCCATTCATTTTAATTGCCTGATTCCCCCCTCCCTCCCTTCTTATTTGTTCCACACAGTGGGAAGAAGTCAGTGGCTACGATGAGAACCTCAACACTATCCGGACTTACCAGGTGTGCAATGTCTTTGAGCCCAACCAAAACAACTGGCTCCTCACCACGTTCATCAACCGACGGGGTGCGCACCGCATCTACACAGAGATGCGCTTCACGGTGAGGGACTGCAGCAGCCTCCCAAATGTCCCTGGTTCCTGCAAGGAAACCTTCAACCTGTATTACTATGAGACAGACTCTGTCATCGCCACCAAGAAGTCAGCCTTCTGGACAGAGGCCCCTTACCTCAAGGTGGACACCATTGCTGCAGACGAGAGCTTCTCTCAGGTGGACTTTGGTGGCAGGTTGATGAAAGTGAACACAGAGGTGAGGAGCTTTGGTCCCCTCAATCGCAACGGCTTTTACCTGGCCTTTCAGGATTATGGGGCGTGCATGTCACTGCTGTCGGTGAGGGTCTTCTTTAAGAAATGCCCCAGCGTGGTGCAGAATTTTGCCATCTTCCCAGAGACGATGACAGGAGCAGAGAGCACCTCCCTAGTGATTGCACGGGGCACGTGCATCCCGAATGCCGAGGAGGTGGATGTGCCCATTAAGTTGTACTGCAATGGTGATGGGGAGTGGATGGTTCCCATTGGCCGCTGTACCTGCAAGGCTGGATATGAGCCCGAGAATAATGTGGCCTGCAAAGGTAAGGTGATGATTCGTTGAGATGCTGTGTGATGATGGCCAGACAGAAATCCTTGATAGCCCAAGTGGCTGTTAAGGGGCTGGTTTGATAGCATCGTTTGCCCCTAGCAAATTGGAACAGCCAACCTGTATTAATGCCAGTGTGTTTGGGATTGCCTGGGAATTAAAGTTTTGCATTGCTTTGTCCACCTTGGACAGCTGTAGCTCTGAGTTGAGTCTTTTCAGTATCTGTAGCAAGGGTTGCTAAGAACTGTCCTAAGTGGTACCTGCCTTAAACCAAGTCAGGCAGAAAATGTGACATCTTAATAAATGAGATAAGGACTGAGATGATGTATGTTGAGCAGTGACAGTGATTTACTTGTGATTCCTCTGTCCAATTGTGTTTTGCCATAGCTTTATGCCACACAGTTGTTCAGAGTAGAAAATCCCACTTATATTTTATCCCAGTGCTGAAGCTCCTGAAATGACCATCAAATGAGCAGCTTCTCTGCTCATGGTTGAGTCATAGCATATAGGAAACTCATTTGTGAATGTCTAGTATCCTAGGTGTAAATTTGCAGTGTAATTTGCAAGCTGATAATACTTCACAGTAGTATTCACACCCTTTCTGTATCTCTTTGGTAAATGCCATTTTTGGAGGGATCAATTTTATTGGCATCAGCATTTAACAATGAGCTTTTGGTGGAGCAAATGGGACTGCAGCAGAGGTCATGTCTGCAAATATCTGTGGTTTCATAAGGATCAAATGTGGCCTTCACTGAGCTCAGCCCAGAGGAACCTTTACTTAGCTGAAATCTCTCAGTCAACATTTTGCCACGTATTTACTGGATAATACATCCCACAAAGTTGGATCCAGGGTGACCTATGTTAGGTTGACCTACTGATACTGTTGTGACAGGTGAACATGTCTGTTCTGTCAGGAAAGCTCTACCAGGAAGAGGAGCAGCAAATGCCACTGCCTGCTTGTCGCTCTGCCTCGTGAGCAGGCAGGTGGTAGCTATGATGGTGGTGGTGGTGGTGGTGGTGAAGAAGAAGAAGAAGAGCAGCAGCAGGAGCAACTAGTGAAAATGGTGTTGAGACTTTCTGATGGAGAGGGATAATGGAGAGTATCTAGTGCAAGGAACCTCAAAAACCTAGAGCTGACACTCTTTGGATGAATTCAAATGAAAGGCAGTGTGTTATTGTTCTAAATGGCATGGGCCTTGCCTCTGTGTATGAATTGAGCCTTGGGAGTTAGCTTCTCCAGGCTGAGAAATCTGAGGTGGGTAAGTTAGACATATAGAATATGGTGGAAATTATTTCTCTCTCTGTTTTCGACAATGGCGATGTGGGAGGTAAAGGTACTCTATACAGCTGCAGGGTATGGAGCGCACACTAGGGAAATGCTAACATCTAGGGACCATGATGTGATCTGGCTTCTGTAAGTGCAAGGCCATATACGGGGATCTTTTATTGTGAAGTGACTGCTGTGTGTGGAAACAAGTATATGTCACAATGTCAAGGCTATAAGTGGCTGAGATTATGCAAATGGCAGTACATAGTTGGCCATGTGCCCGAGGCGGCACATTCTGAATGCTGTGTCTCACACAGAATGTTTGCAGTGTTTGTAGTGAAACCCTGAGGGAACTGCATGTAAATGTTTAGTAAATACTTCAAATAGAAAAAGGTGCATACTTTTTATAGAGAACATACTGTGCAAAAAGTTACTTGACCTTATTTCTCATTCACACTTTTAAATGCTCTCTAAAACAACATATTGCCAGCACAGTCTAATATTAGCAAATATATTGCTTTGCTTTCAGTATGCTTTCTAAAAGATAGCTGCTTGTGGAGTTTTTATAAGATGAAATTAGTATCTAAGGAAAATGGAAATTGAATCTAAGGGCCAAAACAGATGTGATGCAGTCGATTCATGATTGCATTTCCCAACTTTTTATTGTTAAACTTTAAAGCAGCCATAAGGGGATACCCAGTTTTTGTAGGAGCAGTGATAGTGAGGGAGTGTAGGTTGAAACATTTTCCTCTGCTGTTTTCTCCATTTAAATCCTCCCCCCACAATTTTGCTATTACCAAACTGAGAAAAATCCCAAACATGGTAGAGCTATCTGTATTTTCCCCCAGCAGGGCTGGTGGCAGCTTTGGGGTGGGGTGGAAAAGCAATTTCGATTAAGAAATGACATGGAAGAAAGGAATGGCATGGGTGCCTTTGGGAGGAAGAGCAAGATATAAATCAGGGGTCAGCAACCTTTTTCAGCCATGGGCCAGTCCACCATCCCTCAGACCTTGAGGGGGGCCGGACTATATTTTTTAAAAAATATGAACAAATTCCTATGCCCCACAAATAACCCAGAGATGCATTTTAAATAAAAGCACACATTCTACTCATGTAAAAATACCAGGCAGGCCCCACAAATAACCCAGGGATGAATTTTAAATAAAAGTACACATTCTACTCATGTAAAAACACACTGATTCCCGAACCGTCCGCAGGCTGGATTGAGAAAGTGATTGGGCCGCATCCGGCCCCTGGGCCTTAGGTTGCCTACCCCTGATATAAATCACCATCTTGGATGCTATTTGTGATCCCAGATCTGCTCACACAATGCTTTCTCAGGCACCCAGAATCAAAATTGTTGAATCTGGCTGCTTGGAAGCCAAACAGAAACACCACCTAAAAGCCAGCATACCACCACAAGTGTATCCAAAAATCCTCTTTTTCTGCTAAGCTGCCACCCTTCACTCATACCAACTGTGCTACTGGAGAAGGTACCATTGGTACTCATATGAAAGATGTATTGATTGGGGGGGGGGGCTAGGCCTACCTGAGGCTGGCTAAGTAAGCACACTAGGCTCTTACAAACAATAAGGTCACAACTCTACTAATAACAGACTTAAGATGAGTGAACTACTAAACGACTCACTCCTTTGGCCTTGAATTTTGCATGAATGACTAATCTAAGATTCAAGCTAGCTGAGCCAGAAGGAGAATTGTCCCCCTCCACAGAAGGAGAGGAGCTGACATTTGGAAAATGATAAAGTTTTTTTTTTCTGCCTTCAAGTGATCTGGCACAAGATAACATCTCAACTGGTGGTGCTCTAGTGCCCCCAATCCCAAAATACTTTTCAGATGAGTACCAGTACCACCTGAGCTCTATGCATAACTAAAGACCTGAGGCCCATAAAAGAACGGGAAAAAATGAAAATCCCTACTGCCTCTGTGTGTGTGTGTGTGCACGCAGGGACACATATATGATCAGTGCAATTTATGTTCACAGTGGCCTCTTCATGACTTTTGCATTCTCTATCATGACTCTTGCATTCTCTAGCTTTTGTATAAATGGATTGTGCACACATTACCAGCTTAAAACATAGCAAGGTGGTTTTCTCCTGCTGAGTTTCAAACAGCCTTTGTACATTGTTGTACACGTTAGTATGGTTGAATGTGTTTGCCTGCTTTCTGTCCACACCAGTGGGTGGCGAGGGTAGGTAGATGTCTTTATGTGGTTTACATTTTCAAATCAAAGTGAAGCTGATTTGGGGGGAAATGCATGAAAATGCAGCATTTGTCAAGAATCTACAGGATAGATAGATATGGATTGTGGCTAACATAGTGCTTATGTGGCTTCCTCAACAAGCAATGGGAATGCACTGGATGCTTGAGTGAATGGGAACATGTATACAACCATGGTGAGTAGTATGTTTATGAAGTGGAATGCATGCAAATATTGCCTTGATAATGAGGGCAGCCTCTAGCATCTTCCAGCAGAAAACTGCCCCTGGGAAGCCCGCAAACAGGATATGAAATGAGATATTCATCTCTATTGATTGCCTACAACATATGGTAATTAGAGAGCCCAACCGATCATATTTACATGGATCTGCAGGTCCCTAAAGTTGGGCTACTTCTCCCAACTGAAGCGGTTAAAATTAGTTTAAGTAAGGCTGCCTGGTTTAAGAAGAAAATGGAAGCTGTTTATACCGCGGAAACACCAGTAGTGTTTGTTTGGTTTAGTAATGGAAGTGTAAGATCCCTAGCGAGAAAGGGTGCAGTGAAAGAAAGCAGTAAAAAAATTAATTATAGTTCTCCATATATCCTATACAATGCAATACAAACATAAAAAACCTAGGAGATAATTGATGACCGTATCATATTCACCATCTAGTGGCATCATGAGCAGGTGCTGAAATAAATTGAAACCAAATTATAACATTACAAAGATTAAATATGAATAATGGAGCAGAGTAAAGCTTATGGAGCAGGAAAGGAGTGGAAGGATTTTGTGCTGTGGCAACAATAATGAGATACCTGCGGCCCTCTTGGTGCTGTTGGCCTCTGTGATGTTAACATATGAGAGAGTGCTGGAGGTGAAATAGTTAAACGGGTTACCCAATCAGGACCCAGGTGGAGTCAGAGGGACTATAAAACCAGCTCTGGGAGGGGCAAAGGGGGAGTTCGTTGGAGAGTTCATTGGGAGTTGGGTGGTTGGTTGGGTTGGAGTGGGAGTGAATTGGGATAGAGTGTGGGTAGGTTGAGTTAAGTAAATATCTGAGAGGTGGTTTAGTGAGTGAGAGCAGGTAGCAAAAGTTATAGGTCTGGATAGGCACCCCATGAATGTAATTGACTGATACCATTTATGAAACCATACGCTTATTAAACTGCAATAAATAAACAGAAGTTTATGTTCCAATTTAACCCTGATTGGACTCAGTATTGTCCCAGGTAGGGCCTGGGTGGTGGCAGAGAGAAATAAAGTGGTGGCACAGGGATCAATAGATGGTGAAATGTCCAGGGACCCTGTGTGATCGCCACAGCCTCCAACTCCCATTAATCCCAACCCGCATGGCCACAGGTCAGGAATGATGGGAAATGCAGTTCAACAAGGTCTGGAGGGTCACAGGTATCCCACGCCGGCTTTACAAGACATAACCTTTAAGCCAGGATTTCTAAAAACAGCATCGATTGGCATCCATAGGCCTACAATGGAGAGGTTGGATCATCCCTAAGTGCACCTTAGTACAGTGACTAAATGGCAGCTGTCAGTGCTTCTCTTTTGGTATTAATTGTGCACATTTAGAAGCATTTGCAGCATTCCTGGAAAGGGATTATATTTCTTCCCTTGGGGCACTCTTTGGCTGCACAGCTTCAAAGCATGCACTGGTCATGCAGTAATCCTTTCCTGCCATGTTGACAGGTCAGGTGATAAGTGCATAGATGGTGGTGGTCAGATGCACCTTATAAAAATAGCCGTGGTCCTTTAATTGCTAACACTGACAAGCAGTAAGAGAGAATGGGAAATGCAGTCTCTTTTATTGCACTGTTCAGGAGAAGAGAACTGGCACCCTAAATTGGAGGCCTCGGATGGGGTGTCTACCAGCGGCAGATGGTGATCAGGATTCTGGCTGAGCTGGGAACTGAAAGTGGTAGACCAACCACTGGAATGGGGGTGTCAGCTGACGTAACACAGTCGGCTGCCTTAGGGATCCTTGCCATTGCGCTCCTCAGATCCCCATTCAACACTCCTGTCACACTCTCCCCTCCCCATTCTATTGCATCAAACCTCCTTATTTAGCTGAAACTTATAATGGAGACAGCACAGCTAGTTTCTCCTTTCATGGAATAGCTTTTTTATTCTGCTCATGGTGGCTTAGATTAGATTCCAGCACACATTTTAACGGTTTCCAGGTCATATCAAGATGTAAAACCCAATTCTGAGTAGGAGACATAATGGCTGATAATATGAATTATTTCATCCCTTTAGATAGGCTACATACCTTGCAGTAGGTATTTGTGAAGACGGTTGCAAATACCTTACTGTGACCCAGCTCTGAACGCATTCTCCAAGATTGTCAGTTTACCTTGTTCCTGCCCTTCTTTGACTTCACTGACTTGGCGTTTCCTTGATTTTCTGTGCCCCATGAATCTATAGAATTTGTAGAATGTATAAAACCCTCACAATGGGATTGGAGTCCAAGGTTGGTGCGGGTGTTCATCGGCTGAGGATCTGCACCATAGCAGAGGACCTATTGACAAGAGCCCACTGTCCTTATTGTAGTGAGGAGGTGGACTTGCTGAGGTGAGCGGGGATGGAGGATGCCCAGCAACCAATGCTGCCTCACAATATAGTGGAACAAGGTGCATTGTGAGGTAAGAGATGATGTAATAGCAAAGTAGTAAGATGAATAATACAGCTTCTGAACTCTAGGACCTTTGCGATCATGACGACAGGAATAGTAATGGGATGTGGGATGCGTGATTTGATAGCACCTGAGACATGCATGAACATGACCTCAAATGTCCTTCGAAGCAAAACCGATCCAGGGCTGAGTATGTGGCTTGATCAATTTTGACACCCCTCCTCCAAAAGATTTCCCCTTCTTGCTTGGAAACTCATTGCCCCTGCAGGCTGGCCTTGATTGTTTGTCAGCACCAAGGTGCAGGGGCTGTTGTAAGGCAAAATCAAACTGCAGATTGCTTTCTTGAAGAAGGCCACGCAACAGCTGCCTCGCGAAGGCAGAACTCTCCAAAGTGATGTTTGTGATTTCTTGGCTTCAAAGGGCTGTGTGGGGCTGCGTTGGCTGGCTGGGCCTCTTTCATCTTTCTCATTATTTCCTGAGTGAAACGGCAGGAATCAGAACAAGCCTTGATTGGTTCTGATTTAAATGGAACTCCGGGAACGACACTCTGATTCTTTCTCTTAATTGGAACTTTTCTCTCTCTTGTTTTGGGCTTTGCCATGCGTGCTGTCAATTTGATACCGCCTGCTGGAATCCTCATAGGGTTTGGATTTATAAATATGGAAATTATGTAATTTCTCCTTTTATGTCACTGCTTTCTGAGTTTTTATTAACATTGCTCATTTCCCCCCCTTTATGCCTAGTGGCTTTACTGAAACTTTCTGTTCTTTGAAATAACATTCTAGTTTAAAAGGTTCAGTCCAAAGTTGCTGGAAGGCAAGGCAATGAAAAAGTTGGGAGTGTTGGACATGGTGACACTACTGAAGGCAGCTTTCAAAATGTTAATAGTAATATAAAGAGAAAGAAAAAAAGAAAGAAAGAAAGAAAGAAAGAAAGAAAGAAAGAAAGAAAGCCACCATGGGTCCGAGAATAACTGAATTCTATGCAAAGACTAATCTCAAAAAGTTGTAGTTATAGGGGAATCATCTTTTTTTCTTTTCTTAAAAAAAATGTTTCTAGATCCCACCATTACAGAAATTGCTTCATAATACAATTCTCAAGTCTTCCAAAAGAATTAATGTTTTTTAAACATTTGGTTCTTATAATTTTTCGACCTGCTAAATCTTTTTATACTGTACTTTGCAAAACTATAATACTTAGAGTCACTGTTATTTATTTGAAAGATTTCTAGGCTGCCCTATAGGCCAGTGTCATGAATGGATTCATGCCAGTGACATGAGAATGATCAGTTTCAGGTTTGAAATCCACTTCTGGGACTTTCAGTAAATTGGAAGAAGTGGCTGCAATGTGCTCTAAATATTAATTTAATAATTCTTTGATGTTTTAACTACCTGATTTTCTTTCTGTCTCTCTTATATGGCTTTCTCCTTTCCAGTTAATGGCAGACCTCCTTGGCTTAAACTCGACAAACTATATCAAATTGTGAAGATTAAAATTTTGAAGATTTATTTGCTTTGCTCACAAGAGATGCTTTTTCTTTACGTGTGTTTGATTGCAATATAATGTTCAGTCACTAGATGGCTCTATGTGCTCTGTGGAGTTAAAGAGAGGGTGTGTCCTTTATAGACAAAGAAGCGAGAAGCAGCTCAAGGTGTGTGGAAAGGCATTTTTTTGGTTCGCAGGTAAAACTGATGACAAAGACCCATACCTTGTACAATGAGCAGTTCAAGACCTGGCCAGAATCTCCATTTTTTTACTCTAACACAATAGCAGCAATCTTCATTTCCATTTAGTGAAAGATGGAAGATGTTTTCCAGTACTGTACATTCGCTTATACCACCATTATGCCAAAGAGGTATGATTCTTTGCATATACATGTATTCCCAAGATCTTTCAATCCCCAGCGAACAAGGGAAGGTGTGAAAAGTGTAATCTTCTTAAAGGATTTATTTGTGTTTTGCAAAGGGTGTAAAGCTGACGAAAGGGCCCTGCTCTAGGCCATCCTCTGCCTTTCTTTCCATCTGCCTGCACTTATCCCATGTCAGTCGCTACACAGCCTCAGCATGCTACTCACAGCGGTGCAATTACCCATTGCTGCATCTTTGCGCAAAACGAATGACATTTTCATCAGTTTAATCCTGGACAAAAGGTGGTTCCCATAGCAGGCCATAGCGAAAAGGGTTAAATTGTTCACTCTGGCCAAAATCACCTCTTTTATTATAAAACATGTATGAAGTAATTTCTCAGAGCACAGATTGTTTGTGTGTGTGTGTGTGTGTGTTTTAAAACGCTTTGAAAATAAATGAAACAAAGTGTGCTCCCCCCCCCCCCGCAAATGTTTGTGAACGATTGTTTTCAAGGAGGTAGACATGAAGCTCACTCTCTATATAGTGCAACCACATGGTCTAGTGTTGCCCTACACCTGGGATTTCTTGGACACGTCTGGTTTTGGGGAACCAGCACCCCCTCCGGGCAGATTTTTGCATTTTGGATTAAATGTCCGGGTTTGGGTTTTTAATATTTTTTTGTTTTTGTTTTTGTTTTAATTGTGAGGCATGCACATGCTCAGAAGGCGCTGTGTCCTGGAACAGGAAGCAGGCATCAGGTGGTCTGGAGCAGCCTGCCGGGGGTTGCACTAGGTGTGGTGTTCCTGGCTGCCGCCAGGCCTTGCACTGTCTTCCTGGGACTGTGCTGGTCCCTGCAGTCACCTGGCCTTGCGTGGCCTTCTAGGGGCCACTCAGCCTCTCTTATTGTGAGCAGGAGGCCGAAGACAGCAGAGAGGGGAGGGAAAAAGGGGGGAGCAAGCGGGTGAGGAAGAAAGAAGAAGAAGAGTTTGGATTTGATATCCCACTTTATCACTACCCGAAGGAGTCTCAAAGCGGCTAACATTCTCCTTTCCCTTCCTCCCCCACAACAAACACTCTGTGAGGTGAGTGGGGCTGAGAGACTTCAGAGAAGTGTGACTAGCCCAAGGTCACCCAGCAGTTGCATGTGGAGGAGCGGAGACGTGAACCCAGTTCCCCAGATTACAAATCTACCGCTCTTAACCACTACACCACACTGGAAGGGGAGGGTTAGTGGCAGGGAGGGGGTGAGTGAGGGAGATACGGGATGATGGGGGGTGTCTGGATCGTGGTGATGGGGAGTGTCCAGGTTTTTGATCCCCGGAATGTGGCATCCCACATCCAAACCTATTTTGCTTCCTGCCACAGCTGACACAAATGGGGATAGACCTACAATCACATATTTTACTCATTGAAGCAATGTTTCCTTTCTCGTCCGAAATCTTTTGACAGTCATGGCAAATTATAAATACCTGTGCCTTTTCCGGCGTCTTTGCAAGAATACAGAAAATATGAAGTGGCATTAGAGGTTGTGCTTACTGTTGGCAAGCCCATGGTCCTATGTTCAGAGCTTTGTGTGATAACTGAATATTCTTTTTAGGCTTTCTTTTTCTTTTTCTTTTTTGCTGAGAAGGAAGAAGCAACAGATATTATTGCTTGGTATGAATCAATTTGCAGCTGATAGTAATATTCATTTATTTCGGTAGTGCTCCCAGTGTGCGTGGCATTTTACAAGGCTATAAGAGGACAGGTCTGTGTTCCGGGGGACTCTCAGTTTAAAATTTGACAAGGGGAAACAACAGAAAAAGGGGGTGGAAATGGAGGCTGGGGGTAAAAGGGACGCACTGTGTGTTTTTTTCAATTGCACTTTCTGAGACTCAGCTATAAACTGGGTTACATTAGGGGAAGGCTGACTAAACTGTTTCTCTCCAGATGTTGCTGGATTACAACGCACATCATCTCTATTTGCCATATTGGTTGGGTCTGAGCTGAAGCTCAGCATTAAGCAGCCGCCCCTGCACTGTGGGGGTTCTTGTGCCTGTTAGAATTCCTGCTCCATGATTGCAGTCATGGGATTTTTGTCTTTCACATGACGTGGTATGTTTTGACTCCACAGAGTGGGAAGTGACGGAGACAGAATGTTTGTGTTACTGTGTTCCGCGAAGAGGGACTATTGTCCTTCCCCCCCCCCCTCTTTGCTGTCTGATGCTAGAGAGAGAAGGAGCCATGTTGCAGTGCTCCGTGTATGTTTATATGTAAATAAAGTAGATTAGCCAAAATGCTGAGTTGCTGAGTGGCGGAAATGCCTGGCAGAATCCGAGACCAGGGAGAAGAGTCGGTGGAAGAAGATTGGAAGAAATTTAAAGACTATTTACAGAAATACTGCAAAATTAATGAATGTTAGAATGATGTCAGAATGAAATTAAGTGGTCTTAGCAACAATGTTATAAAGGTGTATGTACAAATGGATTGTTAACAGATGAGAATCTAAAGTTATAATATGTTAAGTTAAAGGATTAAGATAAAAACAAAGAGGGAAAGGAATTGCTGAATTAACTAATAGAACTGGAATACAAAAAAGGGAGGTGTGAGGAAGTCAGGGAAGTAAGGAAATGAAATGTAAGTTATGGAAAGATCGATGTGTTTTTCTTTTAAGTGTTTTTTATCTTTTTTCTGTATTTTGTATTTTGTATTTTTTCTTTTTTTTTCTTTTTCTTTCTTTTTTACCTATGTAATTTTTTCTTTGAAACTTTAATACATATCATTTAAAAAATAATAATAGTGCTGAGTTGCTGAGGTCTGTCACGCAAGTTGCGCAAACTCTGTGGATCCCTGTATGTGCCGGTGTCGGTTGGCATTGGTCGCTGTGATGTTTGGGCTGAAGAAAGCTTTTGAAGCTCCCGAACGAAAGGCCAGGAGGGAGAGAACATGCCAGTCGGGCATGTGTCTCTGCCAAGGTCCTACTCGAGTGTAGGCTGAACTCCTGACAGTGCCCAAGGCTTCATGGAAGAGGTGGGTTTTGAGCAATATTGGGGGTGGGGGTGGCATCTCACAGTTATGCTATGCAATGAAAGCTGTGCCCCTGTGCCAAGGCTAGCAGTGTTCTGTCCTTTTTTGGTGCCTGGCACATGCTGGGTCAACAGAACCCACCATGCCAGGCCAGCCTGCACCACCAACGCCACCGGGCATGTGCATGCAAGGCGCAGAGGGTTCATGGAGCCTGTGCAAGAGCTTGGCCCTGGCCACTGGTGTGGCTGTGCTGTGCCCCTACCCCCGTCCCCTCCCACATGCTATGGTCCAGGCCTTTTCCAAGGCCTTCTTAGTTACTGTCAGATTGCAGCATAAACCACAGACACTAAAAGTGGCATGTGTGAAAGGGTACAGATCAATGATGGTATGGTGACCATTGGAGACAGTCAGAGCACAAGAATGAAAATGCTTAAAAATGGCAGAAAGGGCTTATTAGAGAACAGAAGTCAAGGTTGTGTTTAAAGTTTGCCCTCAGAAGTGCCCTTTAAGCATCTGCTCATATTGGCATACCAGGCTTACTCCCGTGAGTTGTGCTTGTTGTTTAATTTTGCCAGGACCTGGAAGTGAATCCAGAAGACTCACAGTGGGGGCTATGAATCCTTATCCTGCTGGTAGCGACCACGACAGGATTCAGCGGCGGCAGCAGATGGGTCACACCTTGGATAATTTTCCAGCCAAGAGCTTTTACAGATGAATGGATTGCATGAGCTGTGCCTAAAAGAAGCCTTTGCTTCTCCCTTTTACTGCAGAAGCAAGAACACACCAACGCTTTGAGAGCAAAGTCTGAAAAGGAGAGAGGGGGGAAACAAGCCATTTGTGTAATATCTTCCTGCCTTTGCAAAAAGCTCCGGTGTAATGATGTTATTTAGTGAGCAGATTTTGCTTTCTTTTGTTTTTCTTTTCACCTTGGTTTTGGATTCATGTGCACTAAAACAATGTTTAGCAAAGAGAAGAATAATTGATTTCTTGCAATATTGCACAAAGCTGCATTGCAAAAAGTAACTTAAGTGATCATTTCATATGATACTTTACTGATCAGAAGCGAACTACTTTCCCCTCTGAGCAAATTCTGCTTATTTGGCTCCCATGTGTGTCTCCAGGGCAGCCTAAGAATATGAATTTGCAACACTGGTCTGTGCTAAAACAGATTTCCCCCTCAGCATTAGCTTTTCCATTCCAGCTGGTGTATTTGAAGTATTGTAATGGGTTTTTGTCTTTCTTTTGAAATAATTGACAGCACCCACAATTTCATAGTGACCTCTCCAAATTCTGTTTAAAATGAGCAAACCCCAAATTTTCTAGATTGTTTTGGTTAGCAATAATGATATAAATGTCTATAGCAGTCTTTCCAAAGAATCTCAACCTTGTGTCCCCAGATGTTGTTTGACTACAACTCCCATCATTGCTAGCTAGCAGGACCAGTGGTCAGGGATGATGGGAGTTGTAGTCCAACAACTTCTGAGGACCCAAGGTTTAGAAAAGCTGGTCTAAAGGGTAAAAGCCAAAGCCTCTGAAAGCAGGAGACCAGTGAGGAAACAATACATGTACAGTCATACCTCGGGTTGAATGTGCTTCGAGATGAGCGCATTCGAGTTGCACTCTGCGGCAACCCAGAAGTAACACAGTGTGTTACTTCCAGGTTTTGCCGCTTGCGCATGCGCAGATGCTCAAAATGATGTCACACGCATGCGCAGAAGCGCCGAAACGTGACGCTTCTCATAGATGTGCGGACACGGGTTACGTTTGCTTCTAGATGTGAACGGGGCTCCAGAACGGATCCCGTTTGCATCTAGAGGTACCACTGTATAGTATTTTAAGTACATTATTTTAAGATGTCTTAATATAGTTGGACGTTTTGACTTGTTGGTTGCCCTGCAGGGACAGTATGCAACACTTATAATGAACTGATATCTTTATTAAAGTACTAGATGAACCAGTCTATTTGATTTTATGCTCACTGAGCTTGTTCCCCAGGTGAGTGACTAGAAAAAGCACAATATCTTTAAAGTAGGTTTCCTGGTTTTCCACATTGGATCAACATGTGCTTTATTGCTTTGTTCTTTGGAATTTGTAGTTGTAGCTTCGATTGCTGTAGTGCTGAGGTTGAAAACTTGTGCCCTTCCATATTTGTTGGACGACATCTCACATCATCCCTGTCCATTGGCCATTTTGGCTGGGCTGTTGGGAATTGAAGTCCAACAACATCTGGAGACTCACAAATTGCCCACCTCTGCTATATAAAAAAATAAAATAAATTGTCCAGTAGCACCTTAGAGACCAACTAAGTTTGTTCTTAGGTGCTACTGGATATATATATATATATATATATATATATATATATATATATATTGCATCAGACCAATACGGCTACCTACCTACCTACCACCTCTGCTATAATAGGTCATGAAATGAATTTGTAGCTTCATATTTCATGGTGTTGTATGTGGGGCATTTCTTAAATATAGGAAACATCTTGACATCTTGTGATTGATCTCAAGCCTGTACTTTGCAGTTGCTGATGGAAACAGAATGAAGCATTTAATTTTGTTAAACATGAAACTGCAATGAATTGGCAGCTGTGGATTTGCTACCTAAACAGAACAGTGTCTTCGGGGGGGGGGGCATTAGAAGGGGCATTTATGCTTGTTCAAACTTGCTGAAATGAATTGCAGTTGCACAGAGAGCTATGTGACTATAAAAAGTGATGAATATATATATATATGACAGCAGAGGGCTAGGACCGAAAATAACAAGCCTCATTTTTGTAATGTATTGCCTGAAATGCACAACATGATGCGGGGAGGAGACACAAGAAATAGGATTGAATGAGAAGGCTAATCGTTCACTCTGAGAAAGAGTGGAGTGGAATGCCATGACATGCATTCCTAAGGCACATTCATTCACATCAACACATTGAACCCAGAGAACTGTGATTCACTTGTAGTGGCACATGACTTGCAGCACATGTGTGATGGTGCTGTGGGTTTCATTTTATGCCTGTTTTGTTGCTGGGTGCATGTTCGAGCTTTGCAAAAGATTGCATGTAGTAATTTGGGGGGGAGTGATAGGAAAGCCATTTCCATTGCTGTGGAGATTAGAAAACAAAACGTTAGCTGCTTAATGTGAAGATGCATGTGCAGTCCATGCACTGTTCCTTAAATGAAGCAAAGAAAAGCATGAAGTGTGTGCACGGGGAACATTAGTAGCTCTTCTAGATTGTAGTAGCACTCTATGAATTTGGGTGACTTGGAAAGCCGCGTTACATCCTAGCACCACAAAACCCTATCGTTGAGATCTTTGTGCAAGAATCAGAGGCACACGTCTCTCCATAGCTGTCAACTTTCAGATTTGAAAATAAGGGATCAGCATCCTCACCTGTCCCTGGGACAGCCTACGGAATATCTAACAATCCGGGATAGCAGCAGGAAGCAGTGGGAAACGGCGCTGGAATAAGGGAATTTCCCGCAAAAAAAGGGAAGGTTGACAGCTATGCGTCTCTCTTGTGCTAGCACTTTGCTCATCTGTAAGCATTAGAGTGGGCGATTGTTGTGTTTCTTTAAACTGGTCAGGGTGCAAAATAAATCAATAGCATATTAAAATTACATCAGAAAGGATCAAATAAACATTACATTTTCTTTGTATATCATATGTATGTTCCAGATCCACGGTTTTCAGACAGAAAGTGGTGCACAAAGTATTGCTTCATTGAATCAGTAGAACATGGCATTCTGTAAACTGCATGTCCGTTTGAAACAGCTCATGTGAGTTTCAGTGAGAGTACAGGGCACGGTTACAAATTATGTTGATTTTGGCTCGCTTTGATACAAGGCAAATGGAACAGAGATTGCACAATTGATTTGTCACCAGAACTGTGTGGAATGCTTTTGGAGCTGCTCCTGTTTCCCAGCGAGGGCAGAATCCGCCGTGTGTTGTAAGTAGGCACGCTCGCTGCCTCCCTTATGCAAGTTCCCAAGAGATACACACCGCCTGACATCTGTTCAAAGCCATCGTCAACCTGAGCAGCTGAGATGAGCCACTTAATAAGCCTTGGGGAACTGTCACTAAAAATTCCCCGTAAAGGAAGGCTGAGAAAATAGGCCTAATTCCACTGCTGGGGGAAAAATAGGTCTCTGTGTTGTTTAGCTCCCTCTCCCCCTGTACCTCCCCCCACCCTAGAACAAAAGCAGCAGATATCATGGGGCTATTAGACCCAAGCGCTTCATGCTGACAGCCAAACTCAGGGGGCACTTAGGGAGCCATTAATACCAGCTTTTATCGGCACTTAGCTGCTCACTCAGAGCCCCAAAGTGAAAAGCAGAGGCAGAGGCTCACGATCTTCATCAAAGGTGTCTTCAGGTCCCAGGGAGATTAGCTGTATGATTTGGGGTCAGAATGACCAAGGCCATTACCATGGTGGCACTGGAAAGAAAACTTGAATATTGTTGTAATTTCTCCTACTCTTTTTAATATGTTGTGTTGCTATGGTGGGTGTTTTTAGCTTGTATTGTGCAAGCAATTCTGGTGAAACCCACTGTGGCGTTTGCCCATTCCTTGTGGTTTTGTTTGTATAGGGGGATGGAAATGGTTAATGTAGATTGACCAATGAGAAAGCTCAGAGGCGGAGCATGCCTGGTTTTGAGGCTTAGCCCAGGGGTTTTACCATTGGGAGATAGAGGAGTCAGAGTCAGACAGAGCCAGTAAGATGAACATAGCGGTTGTGACAGCTAGAGTGAGAGACAGGGACAGAACTGAGAGAGAAGAGTGTGACACTGTGAGATAGTGCCACATCTAGTTAAGGGCGCACATTTGAGAAACCGTTCTGAATATATTTAATACTTGTTTGTTCTTCAATAAACTTTAATCTTCGTTGCTGACTTCACAACCTGACCGAGACTCAGTATTTCACCAGAAGAAACCTGATTGGTGGCAACGGAAGAATAAAGCAGTGGTGTACAGGTCAATAGTCCGTGAAACGACCGGGGGCTCTGTACGAACACCAAATCTGCCAAATGTGTGAGGGTTGTTGGGGTTTTTTAGATGTGGGAATTTTGTTGGTATTAATTCCTTTCCTCTTCTACACTTTTTCCAGCAAAAAAAAGAAAAAAAAGCTTCATGGCTGCTGTTTTCCCTCGAAGTGGAGAAAATGCAGATGTTGAGATTCCCTTGCAACAGTAGGGAATCAGGAAATGCCAACTTCCCAGTATCTTTTATTTTAGTTATTCCATGCAATATGCATCACATGATTCTACAGCCACAGAAACTAATTGGTACTATGTCCATCATTTTTTACAGTGCAGTCCTCCTATGCACCTCCTAGCTCTGGGAGATTATATACTTTCCATGCATAAGGTGCTAGGTTCAATCTCCAGCAAATCCAGGAAGAGTTGTGTTATATAGACTGATGGGCTGGCATGGTATAAGGCAGCTCAGCAGTCGCTGCCACTGTCTTCAGTGGGGCTTGATATAATGCAAGTGTGCATAAACTTTGCCAAATCTATTGTCCTGTGGATTGTAAAGTGTGATCCAGGCTTGAGTATCAAAGCATAGTTCAGGGCAACACTGGATTCATTACATTACGTTACATGAAGATATTGAATTAAACTGAAAACTGAGGCTCAGTTACTGACAAACTGAAAATGAGTAATGCAGTCCAGGCAGCCTATCACATACTGTTTATTGTGAAATAAAATGCATTTCGTTTTGCTCTGGAACCTGCTGTCATATTTGGGCTTTGGAGTTAATTTGCCTTTTGAAATCCATTGATAAGTTTGCCCTGCCTGAAACTTAATTTGCCTTTGAAAGGTTTTCTTCACAACATTTTCAGTGCACTGTTGTGCCACATATGGGAAAACTCATTTCATGTAATCTGAGCAATGTACAGTGTCAGAACTGCTCTAACAGTCCAGTCCTTTCAAACCGCTTCAGCTATGTTGACATGGCAAGAGGTGTGCAGCTAAAACAGTGTTCTGTACCTGAGATGTGTGAGAGAGCTGGCTGAGTGTAAATCTGCCACTTTGCTAGCGCACCACTGGCCCACATCTCAAACACTCACTTCTTGGGGAAGTAGGTGTAAAGCACAGTATCTTCTCTGACTTCCTTGCTTGTTTGAAAAATAACCTCCATTGTTTTTGAAGCTGTGCTGATGAAGGGGTCAGTCAAGGAGACATTTACTTTCAAATCCAACCACCCAACCCCAGTCTCACTAGAAAGCCAGGTGACAAGCTGGAAGAAAGCCAGGTGGTAGGCCTCACCATACCATGGAGCTTGTCCACATCCTCAGGAAAAACAAACGAACTTGACAGGCATCTTTCACCGTATAGTGAGGTGGGGCCCTATCCCATGTCCTGGACACTCCCCAGCCAAAGGAATGCACATGGTAGGTATTTAATTCTTTATTGTCAAAAGCAATCACTTACAGTAGTTTCTATGGGACTCTCAGTACACTTTCACAAAAGTTCTAGTGTCTAGCCAGCCATTCCCGGTCTGTGGCTTATAAAGCAGTTTCATCAACGGGAAGTCACACCCCCTTCATTGGCTTACGTACTCTCCCCCAAGACAATGGCTGAGACAATGGCTGTATGGCAGCCACTGCTGCTCTTCCTTCTTCAGTCCTTTCCTGGTTCTAGGAGTCAGTGGGGCAGGAGATGGTGGGGATACACTCAGTCCTCCACTTGCCTGATCAGCCTGTCCCTCCACCTCCACCAAGTTCAGTGTTCTGCCCTCCATCCCTTGATAGCTCTGACCCTTCCCCTGGCCTTGGTTCCTGTCTCCCAGGGAACAGTGGCCCCCATAAATTGCTAGCCGCCTTTCCCAAGTCAGTATCCAGTGCCCATGCATCTGACACTCAAATGTCTGAGTCCGACCAGTCCCTGATATCCCATCCAGCTATGACATCAGTTAATAAATTCCAGTTTTATATTGGGAAGACCTCATTTGCACTGTGTTCTTACTTGCACAGCAATTGGTTTGCAACAGATAAACATAGATTCATAGAATTGTAGAGTTGGAAGGAACCCCAGGGATCTTCTGCTCTGAGCCCCTGCAATAGAGGAACCTCAACTGAAGCATCCATGCCAGATGGCCATCCAACCTCTGCTTAAAAACTTCCAAGGATGGAGAGTCCACCACCTCTCATGGGAGCTCATTCCACTTTTTAACAGCTCTTACTGCCATAAAGTATACTACGGAGATGTGTGTATCTAAGCATTTGGATACATATACGGTGAACGCAATGGGGTGTGTGATTGGTTGTAGTTTTCCGCCGCTGCATGTTGAATGTTCAGGGATGTCTGCCTTTCTTTCACCTTTGGCTTCCTGACCACAGTGCAGCAGGCACAATTGCTTTCTTGTTTGCAGTTTCAAGTACAAAAAGAAAAGGCAGAGAGTGAGCGGATGATTTGGTGGGGCCTTCCCCTGCTTCTCCTTAGTTCTTGTTTGTAACACTGGTAAGGACTTTCAGAAGATAGATTTTTCTGCCCAGAACAGCTGGATGTTTAGATCAGTGGGGCCAATAAATTGAAATAAAAAGGTGTGATGCTGATCTGGTCTGATTCCACTTGGAGAAAGCAGGTGATTCTGCTGTTTTCTCTGCTGCCTGCAGGCATATCCTAAAGCAGTCATGTTCCAGTGGCTTTGTCTTTAATGTAAGAATAGGAGGAACACTATCTTTATTTCTAGAAGCTAGCCAAAGACATTTTGGTTGCAGTTCAATGCATTTGACTAGCTATAAATAACACATTTTTCTCCCCTTATATTTAGTTTTTATTTTGTAGGAACCTTAACCTCATGATTTATGTGCAAGACCCCCTCTTCCTCCCCCAACATGGGCTTTTATTTCTTCACTACAAATTCAAAACGGGAACATCAGGTGGTGGAATAATTGGCTGTTTTCAGCAGTGTAGGGGTAGCAATAGCCTGGAACCAAAGTGGGATTTCTAAAGCTTACCCCCTACTTTCTGCACATCACAGGCTGCAGCACTGTTTAAGGCATGAGTGATTATCTTTGTATGTGTCATGAGAAGCCAGGCTGGTGGTATTTAGATAAAGGCTGGAATGGTATGCTGCTGGAAGCTCTATATGCAGACAGGGATATATTGCATGCTGCTGCAGTGCTCAGTTTCTGTTGAGTGGCTAATTCTTTAGCATGTTGAAATCCATAGCACCGCACACATAGCAGTTCCCGGGTCTTTGTGGCAACGCATATGGTGATGCCACACACCACACTGAAAAGCAGTTGGGAGCCAGCTTTATAATGGCATGCTATCCCATACAGGTCGCCGTGAATCCACCAAAATTACAAGGGCTCTTGCTTTTCTAGCAGGTTTGGACACTTTTAAAGCTTCCAGGGTTGAACAGTGAGTAACAACAACACCAAAGTGCTTTCGGGCCATCTGAATTGTCCACCAATATTGGAGCAAATGTCAGTTGACTTTTCCACAGATTGTTGTTTGCTCTGATTCAGCAGCAAAGAGTAGGTTTTCTTGGGGAAAGCAGTGAGGCAAATGGAAAACCAGTTGAATCTGTACTGAGAAAGCATATGGGGTATTTGCAAACCTGAGACCTGTGCTTTCTAGGTGGAGGACAAGCAGTGTGGATGTGCCCTCAGAAAAAGCATTTTCTGGTCCCAGCTGGAGATTGAACCTAGGAACTTTTGCGTGCTAACCATGTGCTTTACATGGGGTGTGGCCCATTCCCCTAAGTAGGTAGATTAAAAAAAAGTTCTGACATGTACATTGGTCTGAGTGATGTGGATCAGCTCAGCTGATACTGGAATTCTAAACGATCAAATTCCTCAAGCATTGTTACCAAGATCTTGTGCAACAGGAACAGCAGTGAAGAAGATTCAGAAATGTTGTCTTTTTTTGCTGAAAACACTTCTTGAAGATATCAGGAAACTCTTGGAAGTTTGCTCTTGATAATGGGCTGCTGTGGTCTCTATGCAGGCACCAGGCAATAATTACAAGCTCCATCCATCACATCATTCTTAACTTTGCCATCCCCCTCCCCCAAAAGCAATCTCCTTTCTTTCCTTCCTATGTACAAATAAACTTTTTCTTCTGACTCAACAAGGGCATTTTCTTAACTTTCAGCGGACACAATATAGGGAGCAGCATATCTAATCTTATATTTTCAACAACAATCAACAAAGTCATATTTGAACTCTGAACTTCAAGCTGAGATTTCATTGTCCTGGCGGTTTCCCACCCACTTCTTTACAGCACTGGCTGTGGTGTACTTTATGTCCTTCTAGGTTTCCTGTTCAAGCTGCCTCTCTTTCTGCATTTTTGCAATGTGACTCTTCTGTTCCACGCCTTGCCCCCTCCCCATCTCAGACTTCCCTCCATGGCTTTGCTGTCTTTGTCTCCCCTTCTCATTTGTCTTTCCCTCTAGCCTGTCTCTGGTTCACTCCCAAGGCCAGATTCATGAAAGGGATAACGGGACAACATTTTCCGTTGCTAGAATGTTAATGACAGGGTGGCCGCATTCCTCGCCAATATCTCTTCCCCCCTCCCCCTGTTCTTGGGAAAGGTGCTGGTAATGATTGATTTCCTGCGTTTATAGCTCACGGGCAGATGGAACAATAGGACAGCTAATAGTTAAAGAGTGACTGTTTGAGTTTGTTTTAGTAAAGATGGACATTCTGTAATTGTCAAGGGAGTAATTTGTTATCGGTTGAAAGCGGAGAATTGTATCTTTGCTTCAGAGTGCCCAGTCTGAAACTCAAGGCTTCTTTCCCAAGTTTTCTTCTTTGTGCTTGCATTTTCCATCCTGTTTGATTTAGGTTTTTGGTATGGATGCATCTGTGGTTCTGTGTCCAGTTTGAAAGCCCCTGGCCTCTTGTGAAGGGTGACAAATGGTTCAAAATTCTAGAACATATCTGAAGCATTCTGGAGGAATCAATCTACCTAGAATTTGATAATATTCCCATCACCTCATTTGCAGCATGGAATTATGCCCATGCCAGCACACTTCTGTTACAGTTCACAGTGCTTTATGTTTTAGCATATTGTTCAATATTATCCTCATATATTTGTATGTTTCTTGTGCCTCCAGGATCCTGGCATATTGTGCTGTGTCTGAAAGTACATATTAAATTTCCCTTCCCTTAACAGTTGTGCTGCTCTTTGCAATTTGTAGGTGGGTAGCTTTAACCACCCACAATCAAAACATTGGTCTGCATGCTCTACTTTACCTGGAGATAGGTTGTAGATCCTTCTCCATTATTATTATTATTTATTTAAATTGCACAGGATTTGCACAGCGATCACCCATGCATAAATATACCTTTTTCATATATATGGGAATGATGGGCTGGTCACCTTAAATGCAGTCTTCAAGTAATCTCAAGCATTATTACACGTGAAGGTGTGAAAACCTGCTGGTAGGTTCATTTTTCAAAAATTGTACACTGCTTTGGAAGCCTGGCTAAAGAGCTGCTCAAAGAGTGGAGGAATTTTTGTGTTTTTTAAGGCCAAGTCAGGTCACTACCAATAGTGGTAAATAAATGGAATACCTTACTTGATCTTAGAATAGTTTGATGTCTAAGAGATGGCTATGACATGGTGTCATGTATTGATGTTATGGGGCTCAGGAGCTTTGAATTAGGGTTTGATGATTTGTTAGCAGCTAAATGAAGTGGCTTCTTCACTTTGAGAGTAGAGGTGTCAAGTATATGCCCAAATCCCTGTTTTTCTGAATGTTAATTGGACAAGTTAAAGAAGGTTTTCCATCCTTTTACCAGAATATGTTATCTGGAATTGGTCAGCGGGTCCATTTACTCAAAAAATTGTTTTAATAGCCTCAAACTAAGGACCCTGGATATAATTTTCCATGCAGATGTGCCTCCTATCATTCGAATTTGGGTATGCCGTGATCCCATCTAGTTTTGCTTCCTTGCTGTCTAGCTTCTCCGTAAGGTGACTTTGGTAAGTGAGGCCAGGTGAAAGACTCATTCTGCGAATGCCCCAAATGCACTTATTCACACCCCTGGTTTCTCCCTGAGATGATAATTCAAAGTTTGTGTGTGGTGGGTGTATGATGACATCATGCAAGAAGCCTGGGGGAAATTCATTGGTTGCTCAACTGCTGCCATATTGATACTAAGGAGGTCAGCTACTCAGCAAGCGGCCACAAAGCATCCGTGTAATAATGTTGACTTGCCATCTTAATTGTTGATTGAATCCATGACCAAATGAGTAGCAATGAAGCCAACCACTTGCTATTTAGTACGCATCATGAAACCTAGTTGTGAAATTTGTATCTGGGTTTCCAATCCAAAGCTGTTGCTGGTCTGATATAGAGGACATGCAATAACTGGCAGAGTTTAGGACCCATGAGGGACACAATCTTTGTCCAGAGAGCTATAGGTTGTTGTTGTTGTTTTTAAAAAGAGTGGCCTGGGGCCCCTGCTTTAGTGCTGGTGACCCACTTCTTCATCTAGGAAACAACCCCATTTCATTCTTCCCTTTCCATGCCTTCCCATCGTAGCTTTTCATCTCCCACCCTTCTTTTTTTATTTTGATCTCTGAATAGTGCACAGCCCACCACGGTCTCTCTGCCATCTCAGCACTGTGATCTTTAGATAGACATTGTACATTATTTGCCAACAGGATGGCTCGGGTGCAAAGAGGAGCTTAAGAAGACACCATCTGCCTCTGTCTTTCACACACATTCTCTGCTCTCTCTTGTTTTGTTTTTGTGTCTCTCTGTGTGTGAACATCCATACAGAAAAGCAATTGCTAATTAGAGCGAGAGAAAGAGGGTGTGGAGAAGAAAAAGAGGGGATCTGGGAGCAATTCTGCCTCCATGCAAATCAATCAGCCTTTAAAGGCAGAGGGGAGAAGAACGGGGAGCAGGCTTTTCTTCAGAAGGAGTGGGAGTGGGTTATTTTGACAAAACAAGTGACAAAGGTCTTTCTGATGTGAAAAGATGGCTTTAAAAAAACCCTTTTCACCATAAAACGAGAGAAAGGGATAAAAGAAGGAGTGAAAAAGTGTTTCTTACAAACTCCCTCTGTTATATTCTCTCAATAGGTCCATTCTGCAATTGTCTCTATTAAAAGGACTGTAAAGTGTATCATTTTCATGAATGCTTTGTGCGTACATGTTATGTGTGTGTGCATGATTCGCACCCCTCCCCCTAAAAAAATCAATAAATCTGGCTGCAAACTTGAATACTGGAGGCTTTCCCTAACATTATTTGTAGTATATGATAGCGCTTCCATGTGTCAGATCCACTAAGATACCAAGAGCAGCCTGAAATCCCAACAGAGGAAATTTGCTGAGTAGTTTCTCAAGAAATATTTCCTGGTGGTTTCTGCTCCCCATTTTCATCTTCACTGTAGCACCCTATGCATCTGCTGCTGAGCCACCAATGTCCACAACACCTCCTTCCATTGCTATTGTCATTTCTGGAGCAGAGAGCAGGGCTAGCTAATATATTTTGTTTGGAACGGCACCAAAAAGCCTTTTTTTTATTCTTCAATGCATGTTGTTGTTTAGTCGTTTAGTCGTGTCTGACTCTTCGTGACCCCATGGACCAGAGCATGCCAGGAACTCCTGTCTTCCACTGCCTCCTGCAGTTTGGTCAAACTCATGCTGGTAGCTTTGAGAACACTGTCCAACCATCTTGTCCTCTGTTGTCCCCTTCTTGTGCCCTCCATCTTTCCCAACATCAGGGTCTTTTCCAGGGAGTCTTCTCATGAGGTGGCCAAAGTATTGGAGCCTCAGCTTCAGGATCTGTCCTTCCAGTGAGCACTCAGGGCTGATTTCCTTAAGAATGGATAGGTTTGATCTTCTTGCAGTCCATGGGACTCTCAAGAGTCTCCTCTAGCACCATAGTTCAAAAGCATCAATTCTTCGGCGATCAGCCTTCTTTATGGTCCAGCTCTCACTTCCGTACATCACTACTGGGAAAACCATAGCTTTAACTATACGGACCTTTGTCGGCAAGGTGATGTCTCTGCTTTTTAAGATGCTGTCTTCAATGCATGCTTTGCTATTAATAGGGTTCAGCCTCATTGTGTTGTCTTGCAATGGTATTTAGCATCGTCATGCAATCTTGGAGTCACCCTAGATTTATTATTGCATGTGGATCTCTACATTGCAGGTGTGTATTTTGCCAACTCTTAATGCCTCCACTTCAGAAACAGACCTCTGATGTGATGGGTAGAAGATCGAAATGCAATATATCTGTTTAGCACTTTCACTTTCAAAGCTGCCTATTGACCTCATTATTATTATTGTGTGTACCACCCATCTTCCCAGAGCACAGGACACTGCACAATATGATGAAGTGCAATACAGCAATAATAATTAAAAAACAATCAGTTATGGCAACTAAACTAATAGGAAAACAGCAGGGGATAACTCAAATAATAGCAGGGTATCAGCAGTAAGGCCCTAGTCTACATTATAATAGGGCTCAGTCATCAAGAGTACATTATACCAGGGCTCCGGCTACTGCTCCTCATTTTCTCTCAGGCTCAATATGATATTGGATTTAATTTACCAGTGTTTGGGCCCTGCACACCTTAAAGATTGCCTCTTCACCCTTGTATCATTCTGAGAACACCTTTTTTCACCTAATAGGTTGGCTAAGAACACACCTCTTTCATGCATTCATATTTGGGCAGCATATAGAAGTTGAATTCAGATCATTGTTTAACCAGAAGGCTTTGAGCAATTGTGAATGGCACACAGAGAAGCGGTCTCAGTGGTTGACACACGGCTACCTACTGGCTTGTTTGCCATCTTGATGGCACAATTTTTCGACTCAACTTCGCCAGCTACACGCCACCCCATTGCCAAATTGCAATCTGTTTAATAAAGATACTATTGGGATAGTTCAGCAGCATCACCTTGCATGATTTATGATGCACACAGTCACTTGATAAATAAAGAGCTACTTAATGGATTTGAGCAGCTTCTCCCCATTTCTAAGTGTCTGCAGAGCGCCATCTGTCAGGGTTGTTTTAGTGGAGATTCCTCTATTGCAGAGGGTTGGACTAGATGACCCTTGGGTCCCTTCCAACACTATGATTCTCTGATATGAGTAGCCACTGTTAAAAATGTACATAATTCAGACATCACTGGATAGTACACTGTAACGGGAGGTATTAACATGGCATTTCTTATGGACAACTTTTACTGGAACAAAGGAACTGCTTACATGACAACTAATCCTCTGCCCTCGCCATCTGCCCTAGTAAGGTCCATGTTGAATCATAGAATCACAGAAACGTAGAGCTGGAAGGGACCCATCTAGTCCAACCCCCTGCAATGCAGGAATCTCAGCCAAAGCATCCGTGACAGATGGCCAACAAGCCTCTGCTTAAAAACCTCCAAGGAAGGAAAGTCCACAAGAGATAGCTAACATGAGATGGCGATGATACTTAACTGTCACACTATTGCTTCACATGGTGGCCAGTGCTACAGTATTTATTATTATTATTATTATTATTTAAAATCAAGAATGTTACTAACAAAAGCTAAAATCTCCTGGTAGCGTTCTTTGATTTCTTCAAGGTGTTGCTTTTTTCATGCAATGTTTGCCCGTTTTCACCACTGGGTGGAACAGGCAACCCACTTTTCCTGGTGATCTCTCAAGCATCAATGAGATTTAGGTAGAAGATGACGTTGATGCACCATACTGTAGTTTAAAAAAAGACCCAAAAAAACACAGATGTAATTTTTCTTAAATGTTGGCCTTAATGAATACATCCATTAACACTTAAAACAATTTCACAAGACAAATGGCCAAGAATACCCAGTTACCATCTTCACTAATGAGTACAAGGAGTTTTAATGGGGGTCTTAATTGGACATTATAGCAGAAATGCTACACTTGTGATTTGAGGCCTTTTCCCACCCTGCTCCTAGAAGGCGTGGGACACACCTCGACTGATTTAGTTCATAGGGCTACATACTGCTATCTTTATTAGCGTGGTAATAGAAGGAAGTTGTTCTCTCACTATCGCTTACCTCTTGAGACCTGAGAACAGAAGGTGGGAAGAGAAAAAAAGCTGGCTTTGTGTTAAAGCCATAAAGTCTGTATTGATCTCAGTCTTCAGATCTGGTGTTTCCCTTCTTTTTCACACTAGAGAGATGAGGTCTCTGTCACTGCCCACCTATAATGTTGGTTCCTGTGATACCTGCCTACACTCACCATCCCCTAAGTGGAAGCAGAATTGTGGTATTTGAAATGTCTGGAGCTGCAACCAGGTATAGGTTCAACAAATCTCACTTCATTAAGCAACCATGTCTGCGACAGATCACAGCATATTATTATTATTATTATTATTATTATTATTATTATTATTACAACTGCCCTTCATCTAAAGATCAAAGGATGGTTCACTTCCATACATCACTACTGGGAAAACCACAGCTTTAACTATACGGACCTTTGTCGGCAAGGTGATGTCTCTGCTTTTTAAGATGCTTTTCATTAGGATGTCCCTATTTCCATTGGAGAAATGTTGAGTTATCGGACCCTCAAGCTGTCTGAAGGCAATCCTGTATAGAGAAGGGCTTTAAAAAAAAAAGTTTAATGTTTTATTATGTTTTTATATAAGTTGGAAGCTGCCCAGAGTGGCTGGGGCAACCCAGTAAGATGTGTGGGGTATAAATAGTAAAATTATCATTATGGAATGGGACGTCCCTATTTTCATTGGAGAAATGTTGGAGGCACACATATCAGACGGTTGCTGCCTGTACATTCAATATTCTATTGGCAATAGCACCTGTTCTAGGATAACCTTGTGTGCATTTCATGTTGAACTGACACAGTATTGTTCACAGCATGCTGTTTTGTCCTCAAACATCCAGAACAACTGGGATGTATGCCTAATCTACTCCTCGTCATGTGGTCGCCACATCCCAGGAGCAGGCTGGAAGTGTTCCTGTAACTCCTGTAAGATCAAGGCATCCGTGTGGTGTGTGTTTTATGGGAGAAGGGATGCTCTTAGTTGCCCTCAATTTTAAGCTAAAACAGAAACAAACAATCTCAACTGAGCAATCTCTTTCATGTTACCAAGCTGAAAGGGGAATTCCACAAGGTGCCCAGTCCTAGATGTGAAAGAGTGTGTTTGAGCACAGGCAATGCTGTATCGTTGGCACCTTTGATCATCAATGTGTCTGTCTGCTCTGACGAAGTAAAATCAATGGCAAGACTTTGCCGAGCAAAATAGTCTTTTATTTTTTTGTGTTGCTTTTGCAAAAAAATATATATGTCTCTCCAAGTCAAGCGAATGACCCGAAAGGTGGCTTCGCTGCTTTCCCTCCCCGCTGGTGCTCTTCTCAACAGAGCAGGGTACATTGTGGGGGCTTTTTTTCTGTTGTTTTAATGAGAACGTTTGAATGTCATATTGATTTCTAGCCTTAAAAAAAGCATGTATTGATTTTTTTTTGGTGAGGGAACTTTTCACAAGCTTATTTAAAAATGGTGGGATAAAGCTGCTTCAAAATTGTTGACTTTGTTCTATTGAGTCAGCAGTAGATGGAAACTTTTTTTTGTGGTAGTTTAAATGGTTGGAGAAACTTTTGTGCCTGTTTTAAAATGCTGTTTGAACTGGGATTCAGGTCTCTTGTCCGTGGTGCTAGGGATTTGTGTGCTGACATAAGCTAGTTGTTGATGGAGGTATCTAGCGGGTGGAAAAGAACTCTGTAAGTCATTGTTGGCTCTTTGGGATCTATTAAAATGTAAAGAAATTTATCTCCGGAGCTGTTAGCCTCCATTTTCGTGCTAAACAGGGCTATCCTACAGTTCCTACCATCCTTCACCATTGGTCATGCTGGCAAGGGCTGATGGGAGCAGGAGTCTAGCAACACCTGATAGCTATTCCTTTATGAACCTTAAAAATACAGATCAAAAAGGTGGGAGTGTTAATTGTGATTATTAAGATGTGGCTTGTTTGAAACTAGGACATGAGAACCCAGAAAGTGATCCGTAAAGAGCCCTTAGATATTTTCAGACTTTATATTTCATCCCTGGCAAGGATAGCAATTGATTTTGTGACAAGCCCGAAAAGGTGAAAACATGTTGAAGGGAGGCGGAAGGGGTGGGGCAGAAGAGAACAAAACGATAAATTTAATATCACTTTGTGGCGAATGGGTGAACTATGCATGCTGACTCAGAAGTAAGCCCCACTTAGTTCAGCCAAGATTGCTCCTTGGTAAGTGTGAATAGGGTTGTAGCCATTCAGAGCGACCCTTTGCATATCTTCCCAGATGCCTATTCCACTGAGTTAAATGAGACTTAAAGGCATGTGGGCAGAGACCTGCAGTCAAAGGACTAGACAAAATAACAGGCAGCTGGGCTTGCAGAGGTGATTATTGCTCTTGGCCCATGGCATTGTAAACTGTAGGGAAGGTTTTTATTTTTATCTTGGTGCATCTGAAGAAGTGTGCATGCACACGAAAGCTCATACCAATAACAAACTTAGTTGGTCTCTAAGGTGCCACTGGAAGGATTTTTTTTTATTTTGTAGGGATGGTGTTTGTTGTTAGCAGCTGTCTTGAGAGAGAATGGAGTGTGTTTTGGGGGTGAATCAGAGCTTTCCAGGTTGATGAGTCCCATCTACCCCTCACTTCCCTCTACTTCATGTGCTGTAACTGCCTTCTTGACCATGGGATCCACAACTGGTCTCATCCACTCTATCTGCCAGAGCCTATCTTTGCATGCAGGTGAAGTCCCTAACTCACTGAAGGTTTGAGACCCATTGGCTACCCTACCTGGTTTAGCAGACCAAAGGGTTGACATAGAATTATGCAAACTTGTGAAATAGCCTAAAGCCTGGGGGTACAGTTAAGGGGAATAGGTTTTATCTATTGCTGATTCTAATTAACATAGTGCTGCATGTCCTTACCTTCTGCAGAGGGGAATACTGTTAGACCTGCTAAATATTAGAGGTGTGCACGGCCCCCAGGGTTGGTCTCATATCTGTATCTCTGCCTTTTTAATAATTCCAGTGTTTCTTAGTTGCTCTGTGCTTTCTTCACTTCAATCTGAAATTCACGTTCCAAGCTGCTCTGTATAAATTAAACTGTGTCTATATTCATTTAAGTCAAAATGGATGAAATTTACAGGCACAGGAGTCCTTGCCAACTTGCAAAATACAAGACATGAGGCTCTTTGTGAGGGGCAGAAACAAGATTTTCGTCCACAATCCTTTATGAGGTGGGGTACTGGGGTAAGCGAGGGTTTGTCTCCAGTGCTTCTTACTTCAAATTGATTAAAAGGTAGCCAAGTAGTGGGTATTCTGCCTGTAGATGTATGTATATATATATTTAACCAGCTTTTCTCTGAGCTTTCCTTTCCAGTCCTTATTTCCTTTTCCAGTCCTTGTGCTTTCTAGAATGCTTCC
Source organism: Podarcis pityusensis (assembly GCF_964106645.2). Taxonomy (NCBI): domain Eukaryota; kingdom Metazoa; phylum Chordata; class Lepidosauria; order Squamata; family Lacertidae; genus Podarcis; species Podarcis pityusensis. Next base: position 36,809,830 of record NC_138032.1, read on the forward strand.
TTTGGAGCTATGAAGAGCTCTGTTTGTTTTTGTTAAAGCAGAGCAACACAGTTGTTGTTTTTAAATTTACATGAATCTTTTAACTTTTCCAAAAAAAGAAGAAAAGAAAGAAAGAAGAGCTCACTGCTGATCTATTTAAATGAAGAAGAAAAAAATTCCAGTGTTCTTTATACTTCACAGGTGATGTTTTGGACAGCATCACTTTTTGCAAAATCCACACACCTTTATTCAATCCACCATAGAGGTGATGCACAACCCTGTTAAACATCATTCCACTTTGACAAATGCTGTCAGTTGCAGTCACAGGTTTGTACATGTGGAGCTGCTGTATTTTGGTGCAGCATGTAAAGGGGCAACATACAGAACTTGGGGTGGGGGAAGTATTTTAGGTTTGATAACTGCACAGCCCAGCCCACCCTGAACTGTCACCGAGGATGTTGTGGTGCATCCCTGAATTGTAAGGAAAAGGACCCTCGTTCGGTGGTAGAGTTATCTGCTTTGCATGCAGACGGCCCCAGATTCAATTCTGGATGTCTCCAGCTAGGAATGAAAATGCCCACTGTCTGAAACCATGGAGAGTCACTCAATGCAGGAAGCTCTGAGCTAGATGGACCAGTGATCTGATTTGGTATAAGGCACCTTCCTATTTGCAGCGCAGCCACATTGGGCATCAAAATCTCTTGGATGATGCCTGTTGAAGCCACTTGGAGCAGCCTCATTGCTCAGGGACACTAATCTCTCTCTCTGTGTATATATATATCTTATCATAGCTTGAACCTTGGTTTGTTTGAGCCTTCTTGAGGAGGTAGGAGCAAGATAGGTCACCGAGTAAGGAGCTGGAATCTCAATCACAGGACTCAGTAACAACAGGCAACTGCTCCTATTCTGTTGAGGCTTAAAGGCCATGCTCCAGTATTTATATCTGGCTTGTCTGGCCTTGCTATTTTTAATCTCCTTTTTAAGGTTAAATATGCTGCTGCATGGCTGTTTTCATTTCTTATTTATTGGTCTACTTGCTTGTACTGTTTGTTTGCTGCGTTGTAAAAACTCATTTGTAAGCTACTTTGGGAGTCCCTTGGGGGCTGGAGGGCAAGATACAGAATACCCCAACAAATAAACACAACATCACAGTTTGGGTTCTGGTCTTGTGCTCCCTGACATGAAGGTTTAGTGGACTACTTATATTTCTAACCTTTTTTTTTAACCACCAAAGGAAGGTGAAGTGTAGCCAAAAGGTGGTTGGTTAAGTGGCTGCTTACAGTCTTTTAGTCTCTTAACTGGATGAGTTGTGAGCACCAGACATTCTACAGCAAGGCTGCTCAAAGTGCTGGTCCATGGACAGGTGCTGGTCTGCAAGCCATCAGCTTTCATTCCTCAGCAAATCCACCACAGCCTAGATCGGATGGGGCACTTCAGGGACCAAATATAGTACCAGTCCCTAGCAAGCTGTGAGAGGGAGAGAATTGGTGCTCCATCACAGCAAACAGCTTGAGAAGCATTGGTCAATGGTGTTTCTGAAGGATCTATTCCATTACTCTAGTTAAGATTCATCCCTGTGTGGAATAGTAACCATCACAGACTTACCCATCCAAGGACAAAATATATCTCCCTGTGTTTCTCATCTGTATGTCTTACCTTGAAAAGTTCTGGCATCTGCTTTGTTATGACAGGGATTGGGGTGGGGTGGGGAATGTGACCCTACAGATATTGTTGGACTCCTATCAGGTAGCATGACAAATGGTCATGAATTATGAAAACTGTAGTTGATCAATATCTGGAAGGCTAGAGGTTCCCTGCTCTTGCCTAAATGTGCAACAAAATGGCAAATAGATTGTAAAGTGATGCTCATTGATGTGAAATATTCCAGCCACATATTGACAATTAATGTGGTTGTGGTGTATAACTAAATGAAAACATCATTTCAGTGGTTGGCAGTGGTGGAGAAAACAACTTCTAGGTGAGGGATTTTTAGGAAATCAGTTGAAAATACAATTGGCAGTATTGTGGTCATGGATGATGGGAGTTGTAGTCCAACAACATCTGGAGGACCTCAGCGACCCTGTCTTTTGCTTCCTTGAACATTTCATCCTTCTTTCACCTTCCCTAGAACAATAATTAAATAAGCAACATTGGGGGGATTTTCTGAGCCTTTTATTCAGTACTCCATCCGAGGTGGGGAAACTTAATTTTCAGGGATGAGAACATCAGGAAGGAGAAAGAAGAATTTCATCACCATCATTTAATCATTTTATTTGTATGCCACTTTCCATAGTTAAAAGTTTGCTCAAGGCGGCTTACAACATAAAAAGATTTACACAATTACAAGCATAACAGGAGTACTCATCCACAATAAATAAAACACAACAAAATACACAACAAAATTGAACACTGTGAAGGACCCCTGAGAAAATGTCACCACAGACTCCTAGTTATTGACCATTTGGTAGAACAAGGAACTCAGCATTTTCTTTTTATTAATTAAGGAAATTCAAGATGATTCCTCCTTCAGTCATAAAGTCTCCGTTATCATTGGCGTACAAAGCACCAACATTTCCAGCTGCGTTTCAGCAGTGATGTGAATGGATGTGAGTTGATGCCTTATAATGGGCTCTGCCACAGCTGATAAAAATGCCAAGCAGAAGCACTGAGATGCTTATATTTTGATGCAGTCACAGTCCATAATTGGACCAGAAACGCGTGTTCTATTAGCATTATTCCCATTATGCCATCTCTAATCGGGGGGGAAATGGACCTTTTGTATATTTCAAAGCAGCTGTCTAGTATCTTTCTGAATGAGGAATGATTCCACATGGTGCATGTTAAGGGGCAATCTGCAGCTCCCATTCTAAAACATGTTTAAGGCTTCATTTTGGTTTTACAAATGATTTTTGAGCATTCAAGTAATGTATTTTGGTGGCAGCCTGAAGGCATTCAGATTTTATGGTCTTCCGCTGGTATTTCCCCATCTCAAAGAAGGACGCACCAGAAGTTAACCTGTATCTTGTAGATACCGAGTATCCTCTGTGTTCTCTTGTAGTACTTGTGTTGGTTGTGGTCCTAATATCACTGTGACACTTCAAAGATAATTTGCTGTGATGCTAGTTTGGTTTCCTGTGGAGGATTGTGGAAAAACATTTGCATGTCATTCACTACTTTCTGAGTTCAAAACCAGCATTTATTCCTTCAGTGCTAAAAGGCATTAAGTCAGGACCTTCTCCAATACAGTAGTTCCTCAGTTTACAAACTTAATCCATTCCAGAAGTCCGTTCTTAAACCAAAACAGTTCTTAAAACGAGGCCTCCTGCTGCCAGTGCCCTTCCACTATTCAGATTCCGTTCTTAGACCGAGGTAAAGTTCTCAAACCGGGACACTATTTCTGGTTTTGCAGAGTTTGTAAACCGAATCATTCTTAAACCGGACTGTTCTTAAACCAAGGTACCACTGTATTATACTCTGCAAATTCTGTTGGACTACAGCTCCCATAATCTCTGACCATTGGGCATGCTGGATGGGCAGATGAGAGTTGGACTCCAACAATATCTGGAGGACACCCGGTTGCAGGAGGCTATATTAAGGTGTACAATATAGTTATTGAGACTGCATGTTTCCCTGCCCTCTTCATCCTGTTCTTTACCCTCTTATGATATATATTCAACAGCCCCTTCTAAGGCTGTCACCACTGTCTGAGATAAGATTGGTCGCCTAATAATAGAGTTTTTCCAGTGGTGGGCCCTTGATTGTGGCATTGTCTCCTGATAGAAATAGGCGAGATCCTGCCATTTAAGAGGAGTGTGAAAACCATTCTGTTTCAACAGGCATTTGGGCTACAGGGAATAACACTGCTTTAAATTCTGTTTCAATATGCTATTTATACTCATTTTCATCTATTGTTTTTAAATGGCTTTTGATACTAAGTTGGGGGTTGAGGCATCCTTTTATGATGACTTCACTCCTGCTTATGGGATCAGTTCATCAGCTCAGTGTATCCACAGGTTGCCACAGGGGACAGTTTTGTCCCCAATGCTATTTACTATCTAAATTGAAGCTTCTAGGGGCAGTCATTAGGACACTTGGAGCAAAAAGTCACCTTTATGCGGATGATGCCCAGCTCCATAATATCTGTACTAGGAGAAGCCTTGTGTTAAAAATTGGTACTAGGATTCACTGTTCATCTGGATGAGGACTAATGAAATGCAGTTGAATACAGACACTATGGATGGATGGTTTCTAGGTTGAGAATTGGGCTCTGTACCTGCCCTGGTTTGGGTTGCACTCTCTGAAGGAGCAGGTACAGTACATAATTTGGGGCTGCTCCTAGATCCACTGCTATCATTAGAAGCATGGGTGACCTCTGGCCCAAAGCATCCATTATCAGCTTTGATTGGTGCATAACGAATGATCTAGAGAAGTATAAACTTGCCACAGTGGGCCATGCTATGGTAACCTTGCTGGCATTTAAAGCCCAAAACAACTTGGGACTAGGTTATGTAGGAGACTGCCTTCCCCAGTCCCCTGAGCTTTTAAGATCTCCTGAGGAGACCCTGCTGGTCTTTCCATGATAAGTGGATTGTCATTTGGTTATAATGCAGAAGCAGGCCTTTTCAGTGGTAGCACCCAGCCTCCCTTGACCAGTATGTGAGTTGGAGGAAGTAATGGTCTTTAAACCTCTTACCTTTTCAATTCCTTTTTTGTTGCACACTGGCCAGCTTTAGCTGTGATGTATAGTTTTGTCCTGTTTGTAGGACATTTTGTGGACTATGATTGTTATAGGAAATTTTATTCGATGCTTTATTGGATGGGGTCTGAGAAGCACCCCATGGCCAGCCCCAGAGGCATCATTTGCCTGGGGAGCTTGTAGCCAGGGCTGCTGCAACAAACAGCTGTGCAAGCCTTTGGGAGACAGAGACGCAAGAGGGCATCAGAGGAGGATGGAAAGGAAAGAGGGACAGGGGCCAGTGTTGCCTGCAGCACCCCTGACCATCATTCAAGACACCCTGGGTGCCACACACACTGCTTGAAAACCACTGCCATAAGCCATTCCCTAACCCCCTATTTGAAACAGAGATACACTATCTAGGGTGGAGACAGAAATGTCCTTGCATGGTACTTTGTGATCTGGAGGAATAATATGGGTGCAGCCAATGCACACAATGTGGTATATGGGATTAAGATTGATTGGGGTCTCACCAACTTGCCTTTCAAGGCATATGTGCCACACAGGGCAGTTTACAAATACAAGTTGAAAACACATAAGATACTAGAAAGAAAATAAATACAACCAATTAAAATTAAAAAACTGTTAATTAAAACCAATGCTGTTAAATCTTTCATGCACAGGACATGAATAAAGTGCCAACTACAATGAAAACATACATTAAAAACCAGTAAAGATGAGGCCATAGGTGCCTTCCCAGAGAGGGAGTTCCAAAGATGTGAAGCCACCACTGAACTGGCCCTGTCCCTGGTATCCACCTGGTATCCACCCATCAAATGCTTCCGGGGCTCATATGGATGCAGACCATCCTTTAGAGCATAGTTCTTCAACCTCAGGTGACCCAGCTTGGGCGGGTTATAGGGAACATATGACTCCCTTGCTGGAACAGCTGTATTAGCTACAGGCTTGTTTTCGGACACAATTCAAAGCGCTGGTTATGACATATAAAGCTCTGTACAGCTTTGGTACAAACTATCTGAAAGGCTGTGTTCCCTTATACAAACTTGCATGGGTTTGGAGATCTTCAGGGGAGGCCCTTCCCCCGGGAGAGGACTTTCTCGGTGGCTGCTCCCAGACTCTGGAACTCCCTCTCTGGGGAAGCTAGACTGGCTCCTTCCTTGCCTTCCACTGGTAGAAAACCTTGTTTCAGCAGGCATTGGGGTACTGACTGCTTTTAATGAAATAGCTGGTGTCATGCTGTTTTTCTTGTAATTATTTGTATGTTTATGCAATGTAATTATTTGTATGTTTGTACAGATTATATATATGTAAATAGTTTTAATTTTATTAATGTTAATTTTTTGAATGATAGTTCCCCCCCCCCATGCTTTTAGCGGTTCTTATTTTATCTGTAAGCTGCTTTCAGTCCAGTTAAGGAAATGGCAGGGTATAAAGAAAGATATACTAATGATAATCCTAATCCTAATCCTAATATTAATACTAATACTAATTTAGCTGAGGCTCCAATACTTTGGCTACCTCATGAGAAGACTCCCTGGAAAAGACCCTGATGTTGGGAAAGATGGAGGGCACAAGGAGAAGGGACGACAGAGGACGAGATGGTTGAACAGTGTTCTCGAAGTTACCAACATGAGTTTGACCAAACTGCAGGAGGCAGTGGAAGACAGGAGTGCCTGGCGTGCTCTGGTCCATGGGGTCACGAAGAGTTGAACATGACTAAATGACTAAACAACAACAACAATACTAATACTAATACCAAGACTAATATTGTTGGAGTGCAGCACCCATCAACCCAGGCAATTGGCTAAACTGGCTGCAGATGATGGGTGTTGTTCAACAGCATCTGGGGACCCGAGTTTGCTTTAAAGAACCTGGTCCTAACTGTTTACAGTTTTAAAGGTCAAAGGGATTGCAGTTCCTTCTCACCCCAAAGCTGTCTTTCTAACATGAATTGTAGATTGCCAAATAAACACCACCAATCACATCAAAGCATTTCTTGTGTATTTTAAATAGGATATGAAGAACCATGAAGGGGAAAAAACACACACCCCAAGACATTAGCTTAAGGAATTCCACTATAACATGCCAGAAATAGTTAAGGTCTTCTCCAAAAGGCAAAATGTTTATCTTTGGCTCAAAACCTGAAGGCACTAAAACAAGGAGCCTGCTTATCTGGTGGGTATGTCCACAGTCCCCTTGAGAGTATATTCAAAGAGATGATAATTAAACAAAGCAATGTTGACTAGGGTGTAACACAAAGTAAATAACAGAGCTGCATTGTGGAGCAGAGGACTTATCATTCCACTTGGAGCATGAGGACAGTGTTTGCAATGTGTAAATATCTATTCAAAGACAGGGTTGGTTATAATGCTTCTGGAGAAATGCATATTTTAGACACGACAAAGGCAGGTTTTAAAGCTGCCAGCTTCTTTCATTTAAGGATATTGTGACCATGGGGACAATGACACAGGGTGGCTTCAGTAACAAGTCATTGTTGATTGATTTCATGCGTTGCTGATGTTGCCCAATGAGCCACAATTTCTCTGTTCATCTGTTAATATCCCCTGCCCATCCCCCTACAATTTGAAGGACACATTTTTAAAAAATCAATTGCTCAATAAGTGTTCAGTTAATACTGCTGTATGGGTGGGTTTGGTTTGGTTTTTCTTACAGAGCACATTTCCAACAGTCTGTGGGAAAGGGAGATGGCAATTTAATGTGCCCAAGTACAGCAAATCAAGATAACGCGGCAGAGTGCTTCCCACAGTGGTGACAGGTTGCAACAGAATGTTTCTGCTTAAAATGCAACCTGCCAGGTCTTGCTGCAGCAGGGGAGTTCAATGTGATCTGATGGGGCCGGCTGCAAGGAGATGTCATGCTGCCATTTTATCTAAAAGGCTTGCCAGAATACAATCTGATGGGCTTTGCTGCAGGGATATTTGTCATCATAAAGTAAGCTGACGGAACAGCTTGTGGCATGGCTTAAATCTAGCGCAGTCAGTTAAAATTATTATGAAATAAAGTGCTAGTGGTGGGGTGACAAACATTGCGCCACATAATCCTGAGGGTGTGCAAAGTTCTGTCATAATGGCCAGGTTTTTCTGTCGCTTATAGGGGGGACTGGATGGTTCTATAACCCCTGGATAGGAAGACACAACAGTTCAGCATAGTGGAATAGGGCAATGAAACATCAAGCAGACAGCGGGAAGTGAAGAGAATGGCGCTAACACGTGTGCTGCTGCTTTTGGAGGGGTGATTTGCGATGAAAACTAGGCAATGCTCTGTGGAAGGCATGGCTGCTGTGCCTTTAATGTCATTAGAAGGGAGAATATCAGCAGATTCAGCTTTGGCGATTGGAGTGCCACTGCGGAGGATCAAACCACACCAGTCTGTATTCTTCCTGTTATACAGCAGGCACAAAGAATCTGGCCTGGGCCAATAGTGGCAAGTTCCCAAATCGTAAGTTGAATGAGAATTCCAGGAGCTCAGCTTGGGACCTGGGAGAAATTACATACAGACCTCAGTTTTGGGAGGCTCATTGCAAAATCCCCCACTGCCAAACAACCCTTCATGCCCAACACAAGTATATTCTCACCAGCAATTATTTTCTAGAGTTTTTGTTGCTTTTGGATAGAGAGGTTCAGGATGGTGGCAAAAGGGAAGTCCACTGCCTTTGACCTCTTCGAACATAAATTAGTGACACAATGGTGGCTGTGGGAGATGGTTTTGCTATTTGGCATATTCTTCTGGCCCTCTCTGCTGCCTTGCCCATTCTCTTGAAAGGGTGCCCATCTGCCTGCTTGCTTTTCTTCCATTCCCCTTCCTGGGATACTGCCCAAATTCAGTTATCTACTGGCTCTGAGCCCCCGTTATTTACTGGGTCCTTTAATTGCTCCATCCTTCTTGTCTGTAGCACCAGCAGAGAAAGCTGAAGCTACAGCATGACTGTACAACTCTCCAACCTCACGGCCGACATTTACATTTCCTTTGCTGGGAGTTTCTTTAGAAAAGATGTAGTGGATCAGCCTGCTGTGTCTGAACCACTTGGCAAGGTGGTCTGTAAGCAAGAGATTCCCAGGGCCCTTTACAACTTCTCTCCATGATTGTTGTACTCATGCTGTGCCTGTATCAAATGGGCACAGCCCACTGCTAGGTCCCACATCCTCAACTCGGTGGGGAACTTGCGCTATTCAAACATGCAATTGTACACACAGTATATAATAATGCTGCTTGTGGGGAGCCTGCGCTTTACTTGCATGTAAATGTAATTGTGATTTGTTGGAAATCACTTGATATGCAGTGCTTTGATCTTTCTCCCCCTCTCCCCACTTCAATTACTAAAGGAGAAATCTGATTCTGAAATGGCTTTGAAAAATGTTTGCTTTGCATGAGCGTGGTTTTTGCTTTTGTTTTTAAAATTTCCCCTTTGTTATCATTTCTGGTTAGAAAGAGCAGCCAAATGCAGCGCAACCAACTGCTGTGACAAAAATGCCTAGGAAAAAAAATGGAATTGATTGTACATTATATTTTTGCATAGATAATAGGTGGGGGAGGGGGAGAGAGAGAGAGAGAGAGAGAGAGAAAGATGGTTGAGTGACACATGGCTTTCTTGATTTATTCTCCCTTAGGTCCCATATCCATCAGGGTAGTACCAGAGATAGTCAGGAAATAACCGCATCACCTTGGCCACCCTCCTTATACATCAGAAGTAGGCAACATAAGGTGTATGAACCATATCCACCCACCTAGAGTGTTTCCACCAGCTGTTTAAGGTAAAGGGACCCCTGACCATTAGGTCCAGTCGTGACCGACTCTGGGGTTGCGGCGCTCATTTTGCTTTATTGGCCGAGGGAGCCGGCGTACAGCTTCCGGGTCATGTGGCCAGCATGACTAAGCCACTTCTGGCGAACCAGAGCAGTGCACGGAAATGCCATTTACCTTCCCGCCGGAGTGGTACCTATTTATCGACTTGCACTTTGATGTGCTTTCGAACTGCTAGGTTGGCAGGAGCTGGGACCGAGCAACGGGAGCTCACCCCGTCGTGGGGATTTGAACCGCCGACCTTCCCGATCGGCAAGCCCTAGGCTCAGTGGTTTAACCCACAGCGCCACCAGCTGTTTACTCTCCCTCATTCCCCAGAAGAACCAGCCTGCAGGTGAATGGCCACAGACACCAGCACAGCACAGCTGTATGGGCAAGAGACAGCTGTATGCCTTTGTTTAGCAGACAGGGCCTGATGGTTTTATGTTGTGTGTAACTGGCCTAAGCCCTTTCAAGATGTTCAAATAAGTAAACTACAACAGTGAAACTGAAAAACACGCAGTTAAACCAATGTCATCGTGCTGACTTCCATAAGACTAAACTATCTTAACTTCAACTGTAGTGACTTAATGGCTTTGTGGGGTGAAGCTGTAAAGACTCCCAGTCATATTATTTTTATCTACTAGGGGCTGCCACCTCTACTTGCTGCGCGTACCAACCTCACCTGTCCCTATGCCAACTGCCCTTCCACCTGTCCCTACGCCAACTGACCAAACCCTGTCACTTTATACCTACCCTTTGACTATCCCCCCCCACAGGTAAAGGGGGGGGGTCCCTTCACAGAGCAGCTTGCTAAGTCGCAGTCTGATGCAGCTCCACCCCGCCCCCCATCAAATCTTGTTGCAGGAGTGTTTAAGAGATGTGGGAGGCACTTCACAGTCCTCACCTGGTCTGCCTACCACCTATACTGCTTGCTGGCCAGTCCTCACACTGGAGTTGCTTATTGGCAGTTATATGAACTGCAGCATGACAACAGCTGTACCTCTTTGTATGTATATAGGAAAATTTAATCAGTTCTTAGAGGGCAAGTGCCATAAGTAAATTATATTTCACAGCAAATTGTTGGTTCCAGAGTGGCCACTGTACATTAAATTCTCACAATCTCATATTTATTTTTATTTAAAGGCATTTCTATCTCACTCAAAAATCCCTCCAGCAGTGTGGCTTTATCCTGCGAACAGCAGATGATTAACAAGAGAGGAGTTATTTTTGTTATTTTACTACTAAGCAGAGTCAGTTTGCTTTCTAGTCCTTTTCAGATGAGAAATGGCTGGATATATTCAGGCTGGCATTTGTACACTGGACAGGCCTATTGCGTTTTGGTGTCCCTGTTAAATATGAGAAAGACCATCCAATCTTTATGCTGTTCCCTGAATACCATCCTACGATATGACAATAGAGACATTGTATATGAATAGGCAGGGAATCACATTAATGCAGAAAGAGCCATTCACAATATGTTAAGCAGGGAGAACAGATTTGTAATCCTTCTGTAAACTTGCTGATAAAAATGCTCCTGTGACTCTATCCAGCTTAGAATACCCCCTATAAAACTGTTCATGAAACCTTGGTGTGCAATGGTCTGTCTATGCTATCTTTAAACATTATCAGAGGCAAGAAGATTTCTTCCTTTATGTTTTATTTGACCTGGTTTCATATTTAATACCTCCATCTAGGGAAGACACCTGTATCTGGAATATCTTTTTGAAAGGAGTTTTTTAAAAAAAAGAAACTTCTGCTATTACCCAATTGCTCCACCAACTGGATGAGGAAGATCAGAATATAGATGGAAGGAAAGCGTAGCTTAAGTGCAAATGGGTGAGTTTAGCACCTTTGGCAAATTGTACACCTTAGCTGATCTAAAGATGCTGTGAAGAATAGTTGATTGCATGAAACTGGACTAATCTGTCTGCCTCCTGAAATCTAAGGAGGTTCACGACACCTGAAGGAAATCTGGGCTAGAAGAGTGTGATGGGATTCCTGTTCAGTAGCTACTTTACCAGCAGGTCACTTTGAGGAAGGAGGAGGGGAAGCAGGGCCAAATTCCAACAAAAGCATCCTGTTGGTGCGCCCATCCACCTCTTTCCCTGTTCTGCTGCACAGTGCAAACAGATCAAGCTGATGTATAGATTGCTGATAGGCTATAAATATCTTGATAGACAACACAAGCTAAGCAAAAACAATCCATCTCCAAAAGGTTTCCTACAATTAAAGCTGGATACCACATAGCATGAACCTGCAGTTTTCCCCAGCCTTCCCTGAAATCATGTTGAATATGAATTAATTGCTTGTCTCATCAGGCCTTCTGAAATGCTTTGCCTCTTACTCTTTTGCCCGTATGCTTATTTCTGTTTTAACAGTTGCAGGGTAAACACGCCTACTCCTTTCTCTCTCTCTCAATTTTTTTTGCAGAATATCTGGTAAAAATATTAGCAATTAGTAAGCGTTCTCTCAACGTATTTGGCAGACATTTAGCCCTTACTTGGAATGCAAGGTATAATTTTGAATTTAGGTCTCTCTAGGAACACAATTATTTGCTGGCAGAATAACTTAGGAGTGCGGGTCCTGTGCACAATTCTAAAGACTTGGGGCACTGTTGGTGCTGTGTTCTTGCACAATTCTCAGTTCATTTCACTAAGACTTGCACTGAGTGAGTCTGGGTCAAACTCATGACCATCCTCTGCTTGGTGTTGTCTGAAGGTACCAACTTGGAATAAAATGTTTTTTTTGGGGGGGCAGGTAAGCCCCACCCCACATGATCGATCACATGATGCAGCACACACACACGCCATTTGAATGCAGTGCTCATCAACTGGGGGGGGGCAGCCCCCTCAAATATTTTATTGGGGGCAAAGGACCTCAGTCCTAGGAGTTGGCTCCTATGACTCCTAAACACGCAGGGAGCAAGCCCCATTGAAAACAGTGAGATTTGCTGCAAAATAAGTATGCATAATAGGATTGTGTTGCATGAGCCATGTTCTGCCGTTCTGTAGTAAAAGGGGAAAATAAATTCGGGATCTTGATATTACTGACCTTGTTATTATTGAAGACAAATCATTCAGGACTCAGCAGCCAATCACACGTTTTGACGGTTGCTAGGTGATGAGGGGACGTTGGGCTCACCCTGCCCCTCTGAAGCAATTTTGGGTCTGGGGGAGACATTGGACTCAGACACATCATGCCCTCTGGTCTGCTTCCTCTGAGCCTAAATTATTTCCCCCACTAGGGGCAGTGGATGAGAGAATCCTCCTTTTTTCTATGTGCCTGAATGGTATTGAGGGGAGAACATTACCACCCTCTGCATCCTTAGGTTTTATCAGTTCTCATTTCGAGGCAATAGCAATGGTTCAACTAGTCCAGCATTCTGCTCTCATAGTGGCTAGCCAGATACCCCCACAAGCAGGATGTGAGTGCATTCACCCTCTCTTGCACACAGTTCCCAGTGACTGGCATTAAAAAGCATACAGTGGTACCTCGGGTTACATATGCTTCAGGTTACATTCGCTTCAGGTTACACACTCCACTAACCCAGAAATAATACCTCGGGTTAAGAACTTTGCTTCAGGATGAGAACAGAAATTGTGCTCTGGCGGCACGGCAGAAGCGGGAGGCCCCATTAGCTAAAGTGGTGCTTCGGGTTAAGAACAGTTTCAGGTTAAGAACGGACCTCCGGAACAAATTAAGTACTTAACCTGAGGTACCACTGTACTTTGGGTTCTGCCCCAGGACCAGAGCTGCTAAATCATATGCCTGCTCTTGCAAAGACAAGGAGTACAGTTTTCTGTGTGTTGAGCTGGAATGCTTAAGGGGTGTGGCCACACGGAATGTGAATATACAGCTCAAATGTGAAAGGGAGACTGATACTCATTGATGCTGGGTGACTTTCATGCCATCTACTGTCCTGAAGGAGTAAAATAAGGGGGGAAAGTCTTTTTCTTCTTAAAAAAGAAACCCCATAATAATTAAAGGTCAGAAAGCAACTAAGGAACTCTTCCTCTTTTGACTGCAGTGCCCACGATTAGTTGCACTGCAATAATGTTCAAAGAGCCATCTTCTACACTTAGAGGCAGAGGCTGCCTGCCAAGGAAATGCAATAAAAATATAATGAAATATAGGAAGAGCAGCATGAATAAACTCAATTAGATGTGGTAACTTAAGGGTCTCCCTGAATGAGGGAAATGACCCTATTCAAGGATCCTGTCGATAGAGTTGGATACATGCTCAGCATCTTTGAAAATCTATCTGCTTATTTCAAAGCCTAAAGATAAAATGAGCATAGCATCTTCCAAGCTCAATACAATTGAATAAAATCTCTCCTGCCCTGAAAATAAAGTTCAGAAATGGTAGTGGCTGTTAAATGCATCCTTTCCTTCTTTCACCAAAACCGAATCATTAAACTACAATTTCCTCTTTTGGCATTAGAACCATAGGATTGTAGAGTTGGAAGGGACCCTGAGGGTCATCTAGTCCAACCTCCTGCAATCTCAGTCCAAACTGCTTTCTAATTACTTGATTTCCTTTTGCTATGAAACTTTTTCCTGGTTGCATTAGATAGGACCATGGTGGATTGACTTTCTTGCCCTCTGGGCTAGATCATTAGCTCCTCCACTCCTTGTTGGCTAAGTTTCAAAGGCAGATGGAACTGTTGATCTGATATCACAGAGATGTCAGGTGACCCCCCCTTTTTTTTGCCCACAGGGGTCTTCAGAAATCTTTCTCAAAGTGCTATTTTGCACAGTGCTTTGAAATATCAGCTGATTGTCAGCTCTTCAGAAGCCCTTTTCAAGATGCTAATTTGTGTCATCTCAGCCTTTACAGGCACTGACAAACCACTGGTCAGCGGTGCCTTCCAACACCCTTTTGGCTGAGCCTCGCTGTTACCTGCTGTATACCTGATGTCAGGTTCATGTGGCTTGGCCACAATGGCCTCATGAACCAAATGAGGAGGTCCATTAGGCCCACAGGCTGGAAGCCCCACACCTCTAAGATAGGGCCTCCTCATGAACATAGAAAGCTGCTTTGTACCATCTAAGACTATTCATCCATCTAGCCCAGTATTAACTACTTTGACTGGCAGCTGCTCTCTTATGATTAGCACTGGTGCAATGGGATTTATGTCCCTTGTCCCCTGTGCATGTTCAGATATGCTCCAGGGGGTTGGAGAAATCCCCAGAACAGTTTTAGAGATGCACTGGGGGAGGAGAGGAAGGGAACATTCCATTGTGCAATGTAATATCCTTGCGTTGCGGGAATATTCACCTTAGTGCTACATTGGCATGTAACATGGGTTGAGTGGTATCTGCCTATTTCCCAGCCTGGAACAAGCCGCCACTGAAATAGGTATCTCTGGAACAGGCATAGGCAAACTTGGCCCTCCAGATGTTTTGGGACTACAACTCCCATAATCCATAGCTAACAGGACCAGTGGTCAGGGATGATGGGAATTGTAGTCCCAAAACATCTGGAGGGCCGAGTTTGCCTATGCCTGCTCTGGAATGACATAAAAATGTCATGGCTACAGATGCACAAAGGTATCTAAAACTGGTGTCCTGACATCCAAAAGTGAGTTCAAGAGACTGGCATCTCCATTTCTTCCTTGCATCTTAGCATCACACCCAGGGTCAATTAATCCTTAAAAAAATTATTGTCCAAGATGCTGTTCAGCTCTTTGTGTCCTCAATGGAAGCTTTTCTCAGTAATCTACTTGGGACTGTCTACTTGGATATTTATTTTGATTGTGGTTCGTTGATTTAGTAACAAACCGCAAGTTTGAGAATAGTTCTGGAGTCTTAAGTCTGCACAGAAACACCCCTCTGCCATCTTTGTGCATTTGAGAGGGTGTCCAGAACAGCCACACCTGGTGCTATGTTAACTCTGTTGGTCTGGTCTGGTCTGGTCTGGGCAGATGGATTAAAGGGCCGCATGAGCTCAGCTCAGGCACTGTGTCTGTCTTTGGTGGATGTGCCCCTTACAGTGCAACCTTCTGGCTTGGCTCCTTTTCTCTCTCTAGAGGGAGTTTCAGATGAAGCTTTCCAGTGACATAAATGCTAAAGGAGAAATTTCCTGCCTGCCTGATGTATCTTTCACATTATGATAATTATATATATATAAGTTAGTAAGGTGGAGACATGGCCAACAGCTTAATGGGAAAAGGTCCCTGGGAGTGAACTTGCTTGGCACAGAAATGTCTTTCATCTGGCAAGAAACCCTGCTGCTGTTTGCTTAATGCACCATCAAGGTGACTCAATGGCAATCCCTGAAAGGGGAAGTTCGGCAGAGTGTGGTATGCCCTAATTTAAGACTAATTTAAGACTGTTAAATAACTCTGTCAATGTCCTTGTCCTCTCCCACAGCACATTGCTTTCCTGTTTCGATGTTCCATCTTCTGTACTCTGCCTCCCAATTTTGGTTTGAAATGGACACTGAAGTGAAGTTTCCGACCTGTGCAGCCTGGTTTTTAACAACTTCCGTAGTGACATCAACTTTCCTATCTGTTGATCAGGGGAGGATCAGAGTTCTGATACCAGCTCCAAAGATCTTCTTGACATGGAAGACCTTTCTCATGGTGTAAATATTTCCTGAAGAAAGGAGCATTTCTCCCATGGATACTCCTAAGCAGGGACATTGTTTAGACAAGAAAATGCCCTATAATCATAGGTGGGTGTTCATTCTTAACTGCTCCCATCACTCTTGGCCAGCAACTTTCAAGCAAAGAAAGCTGCTGGCCCTCAGCAAGATTACTTCAAAGAGAATTAGTTTGTGGTGACCATGAGTTGGACAGAGGCTGGTTGCAGAAGCCTTCCAGGCCCCTACCTTCTAAAGCTGGGCGATTGCATCTCACATCTCTTTCCATTTCTAAACCCAAGGAGCTGCATCCTTTCTCCCCACAAGACTGCCTTCATACAACATAACTGAAGTTGGTCAGCTCTCTGGCCCTCTGCTTTTAGCTTATTGCCTCTTGCTTTGGAGCACTTACATAGGAAAGTGACTGGTCAGGTCATCATAAAGCTGAGCTAAAAACTTAGTTATGGCAAGAGTCCTAAAGGAGAGCAAAGTGCTTTTTCGCATGCTGGCCAGAGAGGGCTCTGAGCCAAGAATCCCTGAAAGAATGTTATTAACCTTGATAGAGGAGAATGAAGTGTGACAAATCCCAACCTCTGCAGAGGCAGACTTGAAACACTTTTCGCTTATAGGCCCTGATAATGGGGAAGAAATGGAGAGCTCTAAGATCATTCAGAACAGGAAGGAATGGGAAGCAGATTCTGTGATTGGGTTGCTGGGAGACCAACATACATATCTGGTCCATTTACCATGCTCTGCCAACCATTTCTGCTAAGCAAGTAGGAGAGTTGAGTGCTGTTCAGACCATTCTGAAGATAGTGGCCCCTTGCTCCACAGCATGATGGTGGGTTGATGGGCTTAGCTGTAGCACTTGACATGAAGTAGTTGTGAAGAAGGAGTAGCCTCTAAGATTGCACAGAATGCTTTTCACTTCATCACCACTGATGAAGAAATGGGTGGGTCAGTCCATTTCTGGTACATGCCAGTTTTGCCCATGTTCCTTCATAACTCCATCCTGTTGCAAGTCCACACCAATATGTGATTAGGATTTTCTAAAAAATGAACAAACCACAGAATTCACATTTTAAACCATTTTTAAAAAAATAAAAATAAAATGTTTAGTATCTTCTGCACAACAGCACTGCAGATATTGGAAGACCTTTTAATTTAAAGAAACATTTGTGCTTAATAGGCAGTCATACTTATGATTGTTGGGATGCGGGTGGCACTGTGGGTTAAACAACAGAGCCTAGGACTTGCCGATCAGAAGGTCGGCGGTTCGAATCCCCGTGACGGGGTGAGCTCCCGTTGCTTGGTCCCTGCTCCTGCCAACCTAGCAGTTCGAAAGCACATCAAAGTGCAAGTAGATAAATAGGTACCGCTCTGGCAGGAAGGTAAACGGCGTTTCCGTGAGCTGCTCTGGTTCGCCAGAACTGGCTTAGTCCTGCTGGCCACATGACCCGGAAGCTGTATGCCGGCTCCCTCGGCCAGTAAAGCGAGATGAGCTCCCCAACCCCAGAGTCAGTCACGACTGGACCTAATGGTCAGGGGTCTCTTTACCGTTACTTATGATTGTAACTATTTTGTCACTGGTTAAGGAAAAATGCCACTCTGTTACTGGAGCAAGTTTACACATACACTTTATTTTTAAAGCTGAAAGAGGTGAAGCACGAGATACACAGAAAGTAGAGAAAAGAAGGTGGAAGTTTCAGAAATTGCTTCTCTGTATTTCCAGGCTTTATTGGCACCTAGTGGTTCCTGAGATTAAGGCTGATAATAGCTTCTCCATGGGAATAACTGAAATCAATGGAAGTGGATGCCTGACAAGATCCATTTAACTGCTATGGGGAGAATAGGAAAGTGTTATTAAAAAGGGAACAAATTACACAAAATCTATACAAATGATGTTCATATGTAGAAATAACACACAGAGAGAATAAACTGCAGCCAGTTGTTTGAAATAAGGCATTATTTTATTCTAGGATTGTTGAAAATTAAATATCTGCTCATACAGAAGATTTTAAGAGTTCGGTGTGTATCTCTAAAACAACAAAAATATTGTTTCCTTTTATGTTACGTTATTATTAATTTCCTTTATGATTTGCTTCCCCAAAATTATTTGTGATACATTAAAGGCATACATAGAACAATGACATATTTTTAAAGAACTAAAACATTTACATATATAAAAAACAGTTTAAAACATTAGCAACAACACATATATAAAATAATTCAAATTCAATACAGGTAGCAGCTAGGATAAATCACCATTTGGAAGGCTTGTTGAAAGACAGATGTCTTCAACAGGTGTTGAAAGGACAATAAAGAAGGTTCCTGTCTGCTATATTATGTACACACAGAGAGGATGTTTAATGTTTAAAAATCGTAAAATACAAGCTGAAGAGATGTATGTTAAGGGGAAAGGGGAGGTGGAACATAGCCATCATGGTAGGCTTATCCTCCATGCATTTGTCTAATCCTCTTTTAAAGTCATCCAAGTTGGTGGTCATCACTGTGGTCACATCTGCACCATACATATAAAGTACATGATTTCCCGCAAAGTATCCTGGGAACTGTAGTTTGTTAAGGGTGTTGGAAACTGAAGCTTTGTGTGGGCAAACTACAGTTCTCCGGGATTCTGTGGAGGAAGCCATGTGTTTTTAATTACATGGACTTCACATTTTTATCCCAGGATTTTTCACTCCTGCCGCTCACAGAATCAACATCTTCACCATGACCCAGAATCTATTTGCTGGTCTGCCACTGCCAGTTCATACGCCATTAGTGTATTTCCTGAAATTAGCATTTTGTGCCCCAGACAGACCAAAATCCTTTTCCTTCCAAAATGTGTTGCTGTATACTTCCCATTTTACTGCTCATCCACTCAGTTTGGAGAGATACTTTTGGAGCTCCTTGCAGTCCCTTTCTGTAGCATGTTACAAGGATTCAAGAACTAAACAAGTGATGTTAAAGCACAGTGAGGTCTAAAGAAGAAACACTTTTGACAAGAGTTGGAGAGTTAAGTAGAAATTGGGAGTGGTTTTTGTGAGCATTTTGCACTTCCCGCAAAGCAGCCCACATTTTGGCAATTCAAAGTGGGAACAAAGACTTGCTTTTGGCTATGTGCCACCCCCATCATAACATTATCCTTTATTGCTGGGATTGTGCTGTGAAGTAGAGTGAAACTATGGTGTAGAAGCAACACCAGACTGAGGGAATAATGGCTGCTGTGGGGGTCTGGAATGGGAAAATGGAAGGTAGAGCGTTTTGGGGAAACATCTTCACCTCTTTCAAAAATGCATTTTTTGTTTGCTTACTTGGCCCCTTAATGTTCAAGGGGGGCAATGAGCAAACCCTAAGCTTGGTTTGACGTTCTGAGAAAGCTGCTTATACAGTGGTACCTTGGGTTAAGAACTTAATTCGTTCTGGAGGTCTGTTCTTAACCTGAAACTGTTCTTAACCTGAGGTACCACTTTAGCTAATGGGGCCTCCCGCTGCCGCCATGCCGCCACCGTGCAATTTCTGTTCTCATCCTGAAGCAAAGTTCTTAACCCGAGGTACTATTTCTGGGTTAGCGGAGTCTGTAACCTGAAGCGTCTGTCACCTGAAGCTTCTGTAACCCGAGGTACCACTGTATAGGTAAAGAATTCAGTCTGAATTCTGATGCACCTGATTTCTTCTTTAGAAACAATGAAATAATCATGCCATGCCTCCTTCAGCAATCTCTGGCAGTAAGGCAAGTGGAGATTCCCACAATGCTTCTGTTTATTTCAAGACAAATAGGGCTGTTTTTAATGTGTTTTGTTTTCTTGGAGATTTGAAAAAAAGCAAATAAATGCACAGTGAGCTCATCATTCTTAACCCCCAAAGGAAGGAATCTCCACTGCATTGAGAGCCACAGGATGTCTTTTTTGTACATGAACTCAATCCAAAACCACTAATGTCTGATGAGGAATACAGCTCAACAGCTCCCTCCTTTGCTTTCCCTTTCTCTTTGTAGCCTCTGTCTGTGCATGAGGCACAGGCTTGCCATGGCAATAATGAGAAACAGCAGCCTTTCTGGCACTGTGATGTTTCTTGACTTTTTCAGCCGACGTCCAGTTCCGCACAGGCATTTTCAATGTTGTGTCATCTGACCCTGCACACGTTTGCATGATTTGATGGTGAAAAAATGTCTGTGCCAAGCCGAATTAGAACTTCCAGCAGCAGTGGCAGCCTGTGATAAATGGGGTGTGCATGCAAGTGAATAAATTACAGTGCAATAATAGTCATTCTGCTGCTCTGATCACTCGATTAGCTCTACATCCCCCCTACCGCCCCCTCCTTAAAAAACCCTCACAAAGTTGTTCCATGTAATAACAATTATGGGTTTTTCCATTATTAATATTCATGGGGGAACGTTTCTTAATTATTTTTAAATTAATTACATATACGGGGCCTTGTGGGGAGGCTGAAAAATGTGGGAGAGTGATTATATCCCAGATGATTAGTTCCAGCCCCGGTGAATTAATCCTCTCTTTAAAATCTCCAGCGATGTGCTGGCAATAAAGCTGGATATTGCAGCCTGGTTGTTGGTGATCTAAAATGGAGAAAGAGGCAGTACCATTTCTAACATTGCTGTAGGCCATAAAACCTTTGCTGCCCAACCAAGTTCATGCTGTGGCCAGTGCCATTGCACTGTTGAGGCGAGGCTTGCTTTATTGCCACTGTCAAACTCCCAAAGGCAGAACAAGGCAAGGCAAATTCTGGCGAGACCAGGAATATGCTTTCTAGTTGATGAAAGCAGGAGCAAGAATGAGAGCATCCATCATTTGGAAATCAGCATGGCAGGTGCCCCTCTTTGAGACTGAAACAGCCATAGCTCAAGCTGCTATCCATGAGAAGGCCATGGAGAACACTTGCCTAAGTATATGCTGTCTGACTGATTGGTTGCAAACCCTGTAAGCAGCCCATTACAATCAGCTAAACATAGCTCAGCGGACTTCAGAGGAAAACATACATCTATACTAAGTAGGAACTTGACTTTAATGTTGGTGTCCTTAATCCTCCTTCCCTCTTTTTATTTCCGCGGTGGACAATACATTATTCTGTTGCAGCTCATTCAGTGATTCGCTGAGCTGCTTCGGATATAAAACCCAACTATGGTGTGTTGTTATGTGGACAAAACTTGTGTCCACACCTCCATTCCCAACATACTTCTCCTACCACTCTTGCCAAAAGCTTTCTGCCATTGCTGGAGAAGGATCCTCCGTAGGCGTACACATCAGACTCTTGGTGGGGGGGATTAAATAGAATCATATTAGGAAATGGTGGGATAGACTGGTGGCAGCTAGACTGGTGACTGGGAGTGGCTGCTGGGACCATATAACACTGGTCCTGAGAGATCTGCATTGGCTCCCAGTACGTCTCCGAGCACAATTCTAAGTGTTGGTGCTGACCTTTAAAGCCCCAAACGGCCTCGGTCCTGTATACCTGAAGGAGCATCTCCACCCCCATCGTTCAGCCCGGACACTGAGATCCAGCGCCGAGGGCCTTCTGGCGGTTCCCTCATTGCGAGAAGTGAGGCTACAGGGAACCAGATAGAGGGCCTTCTCGGTAATGGCGCCCGCCCTATGGAACGCCCTCCCTTCAGATGTGAAGGAAATAAGCAGCTATCTTATCTTTAAAAGACATCTGAAGGCAGCCCTGTTTAGGGAAGTTTTTAATATTTAATGCTGTATTGTTTTTAACACTTGATTGGGAACCGCCCAGAGTGGCTGGGGAAACTCAGCCAGATGGGCGGGGTATAAATAATAAATTATGATTATGATTATTATGATTATGATTATTAAGCTGGAGAGTCCTTGTTACTCATGAAGAGACCCTCCCCAGAGCCTGAAGAGCAGACTTCCTCAACCTTGGCCCTCCAGATGTTTTGAGACTACGATTCCCATCATCCTTGACCACTGGTCCTGCTAGCTAGGGATCATGGGAGTTGTAAGCCAGAAACATCTGCAGGGCCGAGGTTGAGGAAGCCTGCTGAAGAGGATATCAGTGAGGGTGGAGGAAGCCCTGAAGAGACCTGAGGTGCAGCAATGCTTTGTTTCAGCTGCTCATTCTCCATGCCTAAGAGCAGATGCACAGGGTAGCATAGCAGCAGGAGCAGCAGCTGTTTTTCCGTGCATCCTCCAGCCTCCAGAGCTTCAACTCTAGTTGAAGAGACTGTTGGAGAGAGGAAGAGATTGCTAGAGAGCAGGAGAAAACAGGCATTTGGAGGTTTTTTAGAGGGTGCTTCCCACTTTACGTGATTTCACTTATGTGTGCAGGGGGCCGGAACGTCATTCCTGCGTAAGTGGGTGGATGTTTGTAGTGGCTCAATAATGGCTACTGCCACCATCAGATACACCCATGACTGGAGGGCCCACTGATGTAAAGGGTGGGAGCAGGGGACCCTCTGAAACCATCTCTTCTTTGGATCATTAATCCCCCTACAATAAATATGACTGCTGCATTTCTGCCTTAGTTTCCAGGGGATTTGTATAAAGAGGCAGGGTTGAGCTTGAAACTACTTAATTTTTCGTGTGAAAAGGCGCCTCTTGTGAAGACATTCAACTTCGATTATGGTTTGCTTGGGCACTGGCTTTCTTCTGCACTATCCCTTGCCTCAGCTTTGTAGGCACACACTGACGTTTAAATATAATTGTCTATGGCAAATCATTCGTTTTGTGGATGAGGTCATGATAGTACTTCAGACATGGAATCATAGATGGTCATAAATTAAATAACATGGGTTGCCGCAGTTTATCAGATTAAAGAGCAGGTTGGGCAAATATGGTCAATGAGATTAAAGGCAGAGGAGATGGGAAATGGTACAGAGAACCAACAACAGTCTCTCAGAGGAGTAAAATGGGGTCAAACAGCACCAAAACAATTCAAATATTTAGGAAGTGGAGGTGTGTGTTTCTCCTAGTAAATTGTTAGGCTGCATTGAATGCGCTTTCCAAGTGAATGTCAAAAAAAAAGCAGTTAGGCAAATGTGTAAAATCAAACCTTAGGGATGAATCTCTCATAAAAATGAATTTTGTTTTAAGTCTTTGCTGGGAAAAAATAGCTCACATGGGCAGCCTTACTGGGCTTAAACTGCCAACAAAGGGTGCAATCAGAGTTTCAAGCTGAGGTTTCCTTTCCAGAACATTTGTCTCATATTGACCTTCAGACTGAGGAAGGTTTCCTTAGGGAATGGAATTACATGACCCAGCTCCTCTGTTAATGAGCTTTACTTTCTTACATTACTCTCCTAGTTGACCCTCATTGTTTACTGCAGCATTGCATTACTATGCTGCGCTATCCTTTATGGCTTCAGTGTTTTTTGGGGGTGTTTTTTTTTTCTTTTAAGAAAGTCCTGATATCAATGCATAGGTTTCCAAGTTGCAATATTCTATTATTTTACCGTTGCCAGCAGATTTCATTAAAACACATTTCTGCTTGGGAAGAGAATTGATATATACAGAGAAAGCAATATGTTTTCCACTCCCTTCAATCTGTGCAATTTTGGTGGCAAATTTACAAGTGAAAAGATGCTCCCTTCCACCTGCCAGGGCAGCTAAGACTAGCTGGAGTCTGACAATGATGCAGTGCCAAGTGTACTTTCTGCTCTGTACAGTTGTGAACTTAGGGTTAACAGATGTCTCTTATACGATTCCCGCCCCCCCCCCCGAGGCTTCTCTCCTTTATTCTAGAGCATCTAAACACCACCTAACATAATACACAGCTCTTAATGCTAAGTCAGCATAGAACAAATTCGTTATCTGTACGGTGATACCTCGGGTTAATAACTTAATTCATTCTGGAGGTCCGTTCTTAACCTGAAACTGTTCTTAACCTGAGGTACCACTTTAGCTAGTGGGGCCTCTCACTGCCACTGTGCTGCCAGAGCACAATTTCTGTTTTCATCCTGAAGCAAAGTTCTTAACCTGAGGTACTATTTCTGGGTTAGCGGAGTCTGTAACCTGAAGCATCTGTAACCCGAGGTACCACTGTAATTTTGGATGCCATAGCATCTAAAGGCCACCTCATAAGACATTGTCAACACAAGAAGGCCACCTGACAGAGACTTTGCTTAGCCGATGCTCCACATGTAACAAGGTATTTTGAGTCCCGGTGTCTGGTTTGTATGGTGGTCACATGTCGTACTTTATAGAGGGCAGTCATTTATTTGAAGGAGTCCTCTATTTGAAGGATGGCCCAGTTTGAAGATAAAGAACCCTCAGATGTGAAAGCAGGAGCCTTGAAGTTGCCCTTCAGCAGTGAGTTCCCGGAAAGCAGACTGAGCAGGCATGCAGGTCTTCCATGCAAGGGTGTGATGTATTGTATTTCTGCTTAAATTGTAGTAATTATTTCTGAATATGCATGCATGCATATAAATTAGTATATGCAAACTTAATGCAAATCCGAGCCTTCTTTTCTCCTGTTTTTTGATGATGCATTTCCTATCTCTTTGGTGATGAGCCAGGGAATTGTGACCAGGGCTACTCAACAGCTCTCATACAGATGCGTTCTGAAAATGATTGTGAGTGATATCACTGAAGGAAAGGCTGCTGTTGAGTTGTGCATTTTCAGGGCCGTTTTTTGTTATCCCTCGGTAAGTCATCTTCTCTTTCATGATATACTTCTGCGTCTCCTGCCTGCAGTTGGTGGTGTTACAGCTATGCTGCATGGGAGCTATATGGCTAGCTCTGCATATGCAAAGTCTAGTGGTTAGCAGTTTAGTTGATGTGCAAAGCACGGAGAAAATCCAAGCTCCCTTGCCCTAGAGCTCAGCAGGGTCTGCAGTGCTGACAGGAGGAAAAGGGAGTCAAACCACACATTTTTCACCATCGTCAGCAGATCTGGACGATTCCATAGAGGGAGTCAAGGTGACGAGTACGACTCTTTTAGCTGTGTAGGCCATCATTTCCCAGACAGAATCCATACAATGTAATTGTGGCTTCCACTAAGCTGTTTTTAAATCCGTATGACTAGGGTTCCCTCTTCCTAGTCAAATCCTCCTCTATAAAGAGCTTCATCCCCACCTCCTCATTTAACACTTATATACTATGGTATTACTATCTAAAACGTATAAAGAAGACCTTGCCCACAGGCTTACAGTCTAACTTTAAAACTCAAGACGAAAGGGGAGGGAATGTGGAGGGAAGAGGAAAGCTTAGCAGAGCAAAGTTAAGAGAAGAACAGGTGTAGCAAGGGAACAAGGAAACTGAAAATTATGCATTAAGTTGACACACATTGAAATGAATTAGCATATGAATTTAATTGACATATAGTGAAATGAATTAGTAAAAGGGGAGAGAACAGTTTGGTGCAGGTGAACATTTTGCTGCCAGCCTAACAGGAGATGCAGGTACATGTGCAGATTGTCAACAAGGGGAGAAGCCCAGAGATAATGAATTTCCAGTTCTTGCAGCTGGGTAAAGGGGCTTAGATGGTCTGTCATATACATCTGACTCAACTTTGGGGACATGAGACTTTTCCAACTATGGAATCTAACTCTGTGCGTGTTCTTTCCAGCTTTAGATGTTGTGGCTTAAAAAAAAAGAGAGAGAGAGACATCAGAATCTTGTGAATATCATTTTTTTAAAAAGATAAGAAGAATATGTTTGGGATTCAGACTTCTGTAAATTGTTTTCTAGTTTTCTGCCCAATGGGATTGTTCATTAAGCACCTGTCCATCTGGTAATTATGGAGGTTAGTACAACCTTTTTTTTTTTTAGAATGAAAATAAAGATTTGTGTGCAATCGTATGATAAGCAAGAGCTAAGCTTTTTAAAATCTTTTAAAATAAATACATAAATAGACAAACAACAACAATGTAACGATTCACAAAACAAGAGTACAACAACTGAACAAATGAGCATAATATTTCCAGGAGAATTGTCCTATGCTAAAATACTAGAATCAACGCAGCTTGGAAAATTTCAGGGAAGGGAGACTAAGAGGGGTGCAGGGCTTGATGTTGACACCTGCTATTGTCATAATAATGGAATGAGTTAGTTCATAATTGGTTAAGACTGATATAAAAATAAGGAAGGACTCCAGCTCCACAAGCAGTTGATTATAATTCTGTGCTTAGAGCCTGACATGCTGCCCAGATAATTATGCTTCTCAAGTAGAACATTACTAATCTCTAAACCTGATAATTATAAAAGAGACACCTGGTGGTCTCACTCCACTTCTCAGTAAAGATTTAGTAAAAGAGTGCAGTGATGGGATTCCATGACTCCAACATTTTTTCTCTCTCAGTACATTAACTCCGGCACTCTTGAGTTGTCATTTTAACTCTGTGCTGTGGTAACGAGTTGAGCAACAACTTGTATTTTGTAATGCAGCTGCCTTGAGTTCTACAATGCTGGGTGAACTTTCCTCAGCTCTGTTTGGAATAGACTCACTCTTTATGAGCTCTCTCGCTTAAGATTTGGAAAAGCTAGTCTTCCCCCTGCTCCTCTGAGAATTCTCTCCATGCTTGTTAAATCACTATGCGCACACTGTTGGCTGTATACATCTGCAGATCATTACATTATACCCCCTGGGAATAGTCATTTGGTATCATCTGCATAGCACCTGCCTTACAATGCCAGCCATGATGGGGAGCTACTGGGGAATTCAAGAAACACCATAAGCTCACCTAAGAATATGAGAGGGTTTTATACAGGGATGGAGAATGGCAGCCAAAAGTATTTGCAATAAGTGATCAAGAGAACCAGTCTATACAGGGAGTAGATACTCATCAATAAAAGGCTGCTTGGTTGGGTAGGCTAGTGACTAGTCACATAATTCATAACAAGCAGGGAGTGCTTCATCAAGAGTAAAGGGACTGACTTCAGTGTGTGCACTGCACAGCAGGCGACTTTGAACTGGGCGTGCATAATCTCTCTCTCTTCTTTACCAAGCTGGAGAAGAACTTTTTGAGGAAATGGTGTTTTGATTTGTGAGAAAGCCAAGCACAACAAGCTGGAAAGTAGTATACCAAACCAGGTAGGTGCACATTGCTGTGCATCACTATATGTTGTTGTGCTGTCCCAGTGATGCCTATGCCCTTCTTTGATGGTTGGAGGCAGCAATGCTTCTGAATACCAGTGGCTGAAAGCCACAGGAGGGGAGAGTGCTTTTGTGCTTGGGTCTGGTTTGTGGGTTCCCTACAGGCATCTGATTCACCATTGTGACAACAGGGTGCTGGACTAGACGAACCATTGGCCTGATCCAGCAGGCTCTTCTCATGTTCTTATTGTATTTTGCTGAAAAATGCAGAAATCGCTGGCAAATCTTCAAGGTGAGTTGGCAAGGTTGCATATCTTACTGGGGGCTTCAGCATGTGCAACAACTTTTGATACCTTTGCACATGATTCCGCTGTTCAAGTGCTTGCATACATTGCATACATGTTGATTTAGTTTTAGAAGTTGTTTATAGGGAGTTTTTAACATAGCTTTGGCTTGGAGCTGAAAATGGTTCCTCTCCTCATCTGGTGCAAGCGTTTACCATTCCTTTAATTGCAAGGAGTATTGAGACTGTTCCGTACAGATGCTGATCCAATGGTTGTATTGCTTCATGCATCATAGAGGGAGGGACTGTAACCTAATACTACTTTGACCAACATGTGCAAACTTGGGCAAGGATTTGTCTCCTGTTGGGCATAACAGATGGCTTCCGAGCTCTTTTGCTAAAGCCTATGTTATGAAGGGACTGTGGTTCAGTGTTACAGCACCTGTCTTTCAAGAAGGTCTGAGGTTCAGTCCCTGCCATCTCTGGGTGGAGCTGGTAGAGAACCCTGCCTGTATTCTTGGAGTGATGCTGCCAGTCAGTGTAGGCAATACTGAGCTAGATGGGCCAAAAGTCTGACTTCCTGTCTAAATAAGGCAACTTCCTCTGTTCCTTTCTCCAGGGATTCTAGAAGGAGCTACTTTAGAGCATGCCTATAGTGTTGTCTTGTGGAGACACCTGCACTTCAGGTTTTGATCAGAAGTCATTTCCCCAGACTCCTTACTACTCCAGATGTTTCTCCTTTGATATTCTCCTATAGCTTCCATAGCTTTGGGGAAAACATTTCAAGGATAAGGAGACAGCTAAGCAACCTTACATTTGGATGTCAGATTGCAGAGGTGTCATTTCTACCTATCAGCCTTCAACTCTTCACCTGCACAAGTCCCAGATGCTTGTGCCTTAAAACAGCTGGAGCAAAATTACCTGCTTGCTCTGTGGTTAACCCATTGCTTCCTTCGATCTTCTCCACTACGCAAAAGAGATAACTTTGACAGATTCATATGAATAGAGTCCAAGGACTGCAGCTACAGCCAGGCTCCTACCCAATTAGCGATTAATAGACACAGTACACACAGAAATTCCGTACACGGATGCATAGGGTTGGCCAGTCCCAGCTCTGAGGTGAAGACATACAGATGGACTGATGGATGGCAGGAGGAGATGTAGATTGATTGGGAAGCAGCGTAATAGACCAGTGAGTGGAGACAGATTTATGGATAGCTTTTAAGTAGATAGATGAATCACGGCAGTTTGACAGAGATAGAGTCACAGAGCTCTTCAGTCCTCTCCAGAGTCTGCCCAAGTCACCATGCTAGACAAAGGAAAGGCCAGCCCCATGTTGCTGCTCTTCAGTCAGGCTTAGAGCCGGGGGGAGGGGGAGGAAAGGGGAGGAAAAGGAGTGAGAAAGGGAAGATAGAGTGCAAGTGAGCCTCTTGCCAGGGAGCTCCATTGCAAGCTGATGTAAGTCTGTAGCTAAAAACAGGCTTGAGAACTGGCCTAGGATATGAAGCAAGACACGGCAAAATGGAAAGCAGAGAACGTAGAATCATAGAATAGAATCATAGAGTTGGAAGAGACCACAAGGGCCATCGAGTCCAACCCCCTGCCAAGCAGGAAACACCATCAGAGCACTCCTGATATATGGTTGCCAAGCCTCTGCTTAAAGACCTCCAAAGAAGGAGACTCCACCACACTCCTTGGCAGCAAATTCCACTGTCGAACAGCTCTTACTGTCAGGAAGTTCTTCCTAATGTTTAGGTGGAATCTTCTTTCTTGTAGTTTGGATCCATTGCTCCGTGTCCGCTTCTCTGGAGCAGCAGAAAACAACCTTTCTCCCTCCTCTAGGTGACATCCTTTTATATATTTGAACATGGCTATCATATCACCCCTTAACCTCCTCTTCTCCGGGCTACGTACTATTCCCCCATGTTGGAGTATTATGCCAAGTTCACAAAGGGCTAATTTATGTACAGTTAACATTATTTCCCCCTCACAAATGTTTTCATTAAAGTTTTTTAATTATGACAAGAAAGAAAGAGCTTGACATGTGGAGGAAAATAATGGCAAGACACAGAAATTACATGTAGCATAAAACCCAGCAGAGGACAAAACAGTTGCAATAATTTCCATGTACCGTAAGTAGGAATTTCCTGGAACTGAAGAATTCACATACAGAGTTGCCAAACGAACAATAATATGAAGAGCTTGCATCATTGTTTCCCTTGCTTCCCAAACACTCTTAGTTTAAAGGAAATATAGAGAGGATATGTCTGTTGAACTGTACTTTGACAGAATCCACACCTTGGAATAAACAGGAGGGACCTTGTGACTATGGGCTTCTTCATCTGTAAATGAAATGTGATCCTGAGTGATCCTATGGATCTCTGTATGGGCATGTAGCCTTTCAGGAAGCTTGGTCCCAATTATGTTAGCAGCAAGACCTCAGTAGCAGGGTTGCCATATTTCAAAAAGTAAAAACCACGGGGCCCTGAAAGTTAGTGTAGAGAACTTGAAGGCAGAACAGGCCTATTTTTCTCACCTTTGGTGGATGCACCATGTGTGGGGATAACAGATGAGGGTGTACATGGGATTGTGGCAGTCATTTTGAAAATGCTGACCCAGCAGGTTTACAGAGGCCTGGGTGATGGCTTAACATTCATTGCAGCCCCCTGCCCATGGTTTCCTTAACAACCTCACAATCCCATCAATTCACAAATGTTCCTTGCCTTCAGGGTCCACTGCATGGGACATTAAAGATCTGGCTCTGTGTAAAAGGTGTGAGTGAGCTTTTCCATTTGAGACTACCAAGGGAAATGCCAGATGCTAGCTAGTAAATTTTCCAGGACCACAAAAGAATAATAATGGTGAGGGAATGTTTCTTTCCCCCCACCTTGTCTGAAGGGGAAAAAAGATTTGCTTGCTTTTAGCATAACTAAGGAGAACTCAGGAGAACAAAGGTGTGAGCCTCCACCTGACACACCATATTTCTGCTGAAGCAGCATATCTGCACTTGCCAGTGGTGGGAGAGTGCTATTCTACTCATATCCCGCTTGTGGACTTCCCATAGGCATTTGGTTCCACTTTGGGAAACAGGATATTGGACTAGATGGGTCCTTGGTTTAATCCAGCAGGATTCTTCATCTGCCCTGGCCAGCCCCATTTGTTAAGGATGGCAGGCAAAAAGATGATTGAAGAGATAGGATCAGGAAAGACTAGAATAACAATTCAGAATGGTGGTATGAATATAAACAGACATTCTGTTCAGGTATTTGCTTCAGAAATGAAGAAAGACTTGCATCCACTTACAGAACAGAGAAAAAGTCAGGCGAGATGGCTCCTTTTTTGTTTATTTGTCACTTTTCCCTTAGCTGTACCCACGCGCTGCTATTCTACATCAGGGATAACCATGGAAAAAATGGTGAGGGGCATGTTTAACTTTTTACTGGTCCCTCAGGCTGCATTTCACATTAACAACATTCTATTTTTAACTTTGTGGCTTAACATGATGTGTGAACCAGACCTGCCTGTCCTGAGCTGCCCTACTGCCCTCAGGTGAGGTGGAGGATGTTGTCCCATCACCAATGATAAAATTCAGCTGCCAGTACAGTCAGCACCTGTACATGCCATCAGGGTGAACCAGCTGGATAGATTTTCCTTAATAGGTGCAGGTGAGCTGTGGCTAGAGATTGGCATCTCTGTCAAATTGGTTTCTCTCACTTTCTCAGTTTTCCATAGTTAAGTTCAGTTTTCCACATCAGCCTGTGGTTTATTTATTTTTAAAAAGTGCTCATGAGAATTCATCAGAATTTTAGTGCAAATTTCTCACAATATACACATTTTTGTATGCAGTTTTGCCCAATAAACATATTTTTGCAATGCGATGTTCCCCATTGTAAAGCATTTTTGGTGTGCTATTTTCACCAATAAAGGCCTTTTATGCACACTTCATTGTATGCATTTTTGTACATATTAGTTGGCTGGAGAACTGCAATGCAAATTTTGGAGAAGTCTGAATTCCAAAGGTTCACTTTTAAATGGAAACTGAATCCAGTCCCTACCACACCACCTTCCCGCTTTTCTAGTTGTGGCTCAGAGATGGTGGGAAGGTTGGTGAGCGAGTCGGTAAAAATCACAGCATTTTTAGTATCTCTACAGCTGCAGTGGACAATTTGACATGGAAATAGCTATTTGGGAGATCCAGAACTATGAGAAGAGATTAGACAAATAGCTTAACAATACTTCCAGGAGCAATGAAACACTTACTAAATAAATTGCAGAAAATTCAAGAGAGAGATGTAAATCGGAGGCTACAAGATGATGTACTAAAAGGAGCAGGAGACACCGGTATTAAAAGTAATGATCTTTGTAGCAGGCAAAAAAGTCCAGTCTCTCTGAGTGCCAGGTCTCCCTCCCACTGTTGTCAATGGAATTTTGGATTTGCTCATTTTCTTTGCTTGAACGTGTTCAGCAAATAGAAACTGTGGACTTCTCTTGAGTAAAGAACGTAGAAGCATATTGAGACATAAAATACAGAAAGTCTTATTTTCCGAATTTTCTACATCAGAAAATTATTTTAGCATGTTTCTAATTGTACCACACCTATGACATTATGACTCACCACTAGATGGGATCATGCTTCAGCAAAGGGATCATGATCCCATCATGCTGTGATGATCCCAATGCTTCCTTCTCCTTTTCCTGTTTAAAAATGTGGCATTGCAGCCCCAGCCCTTATTACACATATATACTGGCATCCTCTGGCCGCTTCACTGTGTAAAATCCTCCTCCTCCCTTCCCCTGTGTACTAGCCTACCATATTTCCAGGCCACTTTGTGCATCAAATGATCTGGGGCGTTTTGAGCCCCTTGACTGCATCAGGATCTGACATAGCACCATAGATCTGTCAGCACTCGATGGAGGAGGAGGAGGAGGAGCTGGAAGCCTGACAAGCAGGGGTGGAGGAGGATGGCCCTCCCCTTGTGACTCTAGATGTCAGAGAAGGAGCAGCACAGTTGCCAACTCTCTCCTTTGTCCCTCTGTTGGAGCACACAGCCTCATCGAGAGAGAGGAGGACTATAACCCACCACAGGGAGGTCTGAACAGAAGGAGCCAGAGCTGAAGTCAGAGAGGCAGGGTAGGGCCTTCACAGGTGAGACCAAACTCATCTGTCTATGTGAAGTGAGTGTCTGTGTGTGCATGTGTATGCAGCAGAGTCATAGGTCAAGAGAGTCCTATGAATGAGCATGCCCCACATCATATTTAAAAGCTTGTCTGGAGGAGTCTGTCCACCATCAGGACATCTCCTTAGCTTCTGTTTCATTATGAAGCTCTTGCCTTGCTCCTATATCTTGGAACCTTGACTTCTGGAGCTTGTACTTGCTGTTGATGCTGAACTATTATTAGCCTGAATAAAGACCTCTTCCTTATTTACAAGTAAGAGTAGGAGCTGTTGTGTTTTGGGATGGGAGCCTGACAGGGGCTGTGCTAGTCTTCAGTGCACCACAGAGCCCTTCTGTCATTTTTCCCTATACAAAGTTGCTGCCAGTAAAAAGGGAGGTGGATCAAATGAGCTGGGTATCTGATTCTGCATTGCATGGGCCTCTCCATTGCCTCAGTGTGCAGGACATTCACCAGATCTGTTAATGCTGACTCACTGCAGGCTGAGCGTTTCCTCCACACTATATCGTACACACACCCTATTCAAAGGGTCATGGAATAGAAGGGCAGGGCAGAGCCAACAGCAGCACATATTTGTGACTGGAAGCACTTGGTGGGGCACTTGTGCACATCTGGCGTAAGCTCTGGAACAGAAGGCATGGGTTCCGGCAGATGTCTGACCTCCCAGGCTTTTGCTCTTACTGCATCTGCATAAAAAGGTGAAAATGGGACCTAGCAGCTGCAGTCCTGACCCTATACATGCTGCCGTTGTTTGGTTTCTCTTGACACATTTGTATTATGTGTGTGGGTTGGGTACATCTATGTGTATGAGTGAGCGGTCTCAAAGGGAAAAGACAGCAAGGCGTAAACATCAGAACTTCAGTCCTGCATCCAAATATACATATGCTGGCACCCATTAATGCCAGTGGAGCTTTATCTGAATGAAAGATGATGAGAGTATGAAGCTAGCTGCCTTCTACAGGACCAGACTGAAGGCGCATGGGTATAGGTCTTGGGTATAGGTCTTTCATATCACCTTCTACCTGGTTTTTTTTAACTGGAGGCTGCAAGGGACTGAACCTGGGACCTTCTGCCTACAAAATATATCTATACCATTCAATTATGACCCCTTCCTAAGTCTTGGCATGTGGGGGGCATAGACTAATAGCCAGCATAGATATGAGATATGTCTGGAAACATAAGGAATATGCACCAGTTTCTTCAAGTACATCTTTTGAATGTGAGAAGGACACAGGACATGTCCCACATTTGCCTTCACCAGCCTGATGTGTTCAACTCTCATCACCTAACCAGAACTCATTTTTAAGTTCCCACCAGGGAGGCACATTCTATGGGGGTGCCATTTTTCTGCTGCAAACTAACCTGTGTGTGTCAGTGAAAAAAGAAGAAGGAAGAAAAGGTCTAGGCTCAAGCAGGGGATGCCATGTGGAGATTTCATTTCAGCTGCCAAAATGTCCAAGGCCACTTCTGGCTCCTTTCTGTGCTAGGCTGTGTGCCTTCTTATGTAGAAAGGGAAAGCAGAATATGGTAGCTGAATGTCAAGAAAGAGAAAAAATGAAAGGCAAATGGGATGTAACATGGACAGGAAGAGCTGTGCATGTGATTAAGGAGAAGAACTGTGGTGTCTCTTCATGGGATAATACATTCCACCTGCCTCTGCCTGTCCTGATGTTTCCCTTTGCTCATTTACCTTGCACTGAGTTCATAAAGGGAGATTAGGTGACCCTCATCCTTCATCAAAAGCGCATACCTCATTCCCCTTCCCTTCCCTGAATGCTGATCACTTTCATCATATTGGCCCTTCACAGCCACAGTGAGCTATTGCTCCACTCCCTCGGTCAATATTTACCCAGCAGTCATTGTGCACAAGTGAAGATGAAATCACGCCAGCCGGGTTTCTCTGAGTGATGATTTTTTTACTGCGGTAATAGCACCACCAACTCTATCCCCTTCCATCTTGCCCCATTATTTCTGGTAACATCTCACCTCTTTGCCTTCTTCTTAAGTAATGGTTGTTGTTGTTTTGCATCCGCATCCATCACTGCATCCTCCTCTTTTTTCTCCATCTTTCTGCGTTTCCCGACATTTATTTACTCATCCTTTCCAGGGTATGATGCTGTGTAGATACATGAGGATAACTTTCTCCACATCAGTATCTCTCTTCCTTCCACTGTAAATAGCGTCACAACAATTCCCTCTGTGGTGCTGCTTCCCACACACTCACTTATGTATGATACGTAACCTTTCCTGTAATCTGTTGCAAGAGATTGTAAGCAGCAGCCAGAAACATGGATGAGTTGAATGAAGACCTCATGCTTCTTTCTGCCCAAGAGATTCACCAACCACCTACTTCCCTGGAGTCTTTCCTTCTGTTTCTGAGTCTTTGCTGACAGCAGGGGGACCACAAGGTGCACAAAAAAAACCAAAAACCTGAAATGAGTCAGTTGTAGGCTAGTGCTGGGGAAAGGAAGCATTTTAGGGGCTATGATTGTGGCCTGTTCTTCATTTCCTTCAAGCCAAATAATGGGGAGGAAACTTTGTAAAGGAATCCTATTAGAGCCCCTTTACTAAAAGCTCAGTAATATGGATCATATGGGTTCTCAATTCCAAAAAGGGGTTGGATCATAAAACAGTTATGTTCTATCATGTAGTGGTACAAAGGGTGTTTTGTAGGTATGCAGAACACACCGTGCACTTTGTTGTGAAAGTGGAGGGAGTAGGGGTGGATTTTGCAAATCAGTGACCTCTGAAATAAACCCCACACACTGCAAAAGAAATGCCAGCAGCATAAAGAGGGGAAACATCATAAAGCTGCCCAGGGATCCCATTTATGTATAAGAAAGCTGTTATTAGGGAGAATAGATCAGGTACACTCACTGCAAGACTTACCACTGAAAAAGTGGAAATGCAGCCTGCTGCTGCTGTGCCTTTTGCATCTTGGATTTTTTTTATTTTTAGTGTTGTTCTTCATTTGGGGCTTGTCTGGCTGAAAATGAAAATACAGATCCCATGATTGATGTGTCTCTGATTGAGCCGGATGTGCATTACAGCCCAGGTATGATCTCAGTTTCATCTGACTGTCTTTTAGACACTGCTGATTATACACAAACATATTGTACCTGGCACTTCAAACATGATCTACTTCAATGGCAACATCATCCTGAGCAGATAGGCGTGCACAAGTACAACAGCTCCAAAGTGCGAAGCCTTCCTAGACATCAAAACGACTGTTGTACTTGCTTTCCTTGACCTTCCAGGCCCTGCTGATTGACCATAGTTATTACAGGACAGCCCCTCTGTAGAGATGAAGGAGAGCATTTCAACTACTGGTTCCTCTTTGTTCAGTATGGCAGATGTCTGGTGAATGCCTTTCCTTGCATATGTGCATTGAATCAAAGGTGGTGCTTATTTCCATTGTAATGGTTGTTGCCAGCAAAGAGCTGTGCATTGGGTCTCTAGAAGCAGGCAAAGAAAAGGATATTTTTGAATGTTTCTTGTTTGCTTGAGAAGGAGGGTACTTCCACAGCAATTGGATCAATAAGACTTCCTACATGAATAAGATTCAATGTGTTTACAGGATGCAGGTTAAACCCTTTCCCCCTTCTGCTGCACCATTTGCACAATCTTTTTGAAAAAACATTTTAGAGATGCAGCTTGGTGGATTTGCAAACATGCATCATGGTTTTTGTGGTCTTGATGTCTGCAGTGAATGCTGCTCCTCCCACTGGCCACACTTCCTGGAACACCTTGGGAGTGAACATAGAACTATAGAATTGTAGAGTTGGCAAGGACTCTGAGGATCTGCCATGTTGTGTTGTACTGTGCTGATCCCAAGGCACACTGGACTGTGGCTAGTGGAAAGCAGCATGAGGTTTTCTCCACAGCTTCCCACAGGTCACACTTCCTGACAAGACCCAGTGAGGTAAGCAGTGACAGCCCCCTCTCTATGGTGGGGCATTTCAATATTGGGGAGGCAGCCATCAAGAATACATCTGTGCTCACCACTACGGTATTGACCTGGTGCATAGCATAACCAAAATAGGTTAGCATGTTGAAGGTTATGAAGGAGATCCCATAAGAATTGTATACTTGGGTCCTTTTTTAAGATCGGTTTCTTATACCTAAATATAAAATGCATGTGTAAGTTATGAAGGACACATAAGTATATAAACATCTTTTTCCTTCTAAATTGCAAACAAGAAAATATTGTACTTCCACTTAAATATATTTGGAAAAGAAAAGCTACAACTTACATATGCATTCAACCGTCATAACTGATGCAACACTTGGGTATTTGGTGAATTGATTTATTCTATTTGTTGGAACCTAAGAATATAATGTCTTGTTCAAAGTGGCCACTGTGCATGTTAGCACTTGAATGGCTTATTGAAGAGCACATTAGAATAGCCCAAAGGTAATGGAAGAGGATTGCCAGATGGTGTAGAACTGTGCAAAACATCGACAGCTGCTTTATATTGAACCAGAGCATTGGTTCATCTAGCTTGTCTACACCAGGGGTAGCTAACATTGTGTCTTCCAGATGTTGCTGGACTGTAGCTCCCATAATTTCTGACCATTGGATATGCCAATGGGAGTTATAGCTCAACCAGAGCTGCACACCATGGTGGCTATTCCTGATCTGCATTTGCTGTCAGAAGTTCTCCAGAGTCTCATGCAGAGATCTTTCCCATCATCTGCTACTTTTTTTTTTTTTAATCTGGAGATGCCAGCAGTTAAATCTGGAACTTTTTGCAAAGCGCATACAACAGGCTTCCTCAAACTCAGCCCTCCAGATGTTTTGAGATTACAATTCCCATAATCCCTGATCACTGGTCCTGCTAGCTAGGGATCATGGGAGTTGTAGGCCAAAAACATCTGGAGGGCCGAGTTTGAGGAAGCCTGACATACAATAAGCTATGACTCTTCCTCAGATAGCTTGTACAGGCACCAAAGTATCATCTGACATGATGAGTTGAACTTGCGCCCCTAGAACCAATGGACAAGCAAAAATGTGAAGAATTAATGTTCATTGTGTGCTGTTGCTTCCTTTTATGAAGTATAGGGTGTGCCCGTTCACAGAATGATGTGCTGATGATCTGGTATAATTGGGACACACTATGATGCTGAGCTGGACTGATTAAGTATATATATTCAAGAATGAGAAGGTTAAGTGCCCTGAAATTTTCTCAGAGGACTTCATCACTTGTCCTTTGTTGATTCAGTTTAATAAACTTGGTCAGTATTAGAACAGTTAGCAAAAGCAGATGGTAATCATTGCTGTTGCTAAGCAGCAGCCATTTATTAAGCTAGTAGACAGGCTACAGAATTGCTCTAAATTATATAGCATTTAATCAATGAAGCTGGATGCCATAAAGAGCTGAACGCCTCCCTGTTTCTTAAAATACTGTGTATATATTCTGGTACCTGCTCCTTTATGGAACATAGCTAAATGTGCAATGTAATGATGACAGAACTCCAGACTTCAGCATCACAGTTATTTCTGACTGAACTAGGTTAAAACTGCTTACTTAACCAACCCTGTTTTAGCAGGCTCAGTAAAGCTGCAGTCCTACAAATAACTTGTCCATTTTATTCTGCATTTAGTATAATTTGTGCTCATTGTGCTCTCAGGGCACAATCCCACTTTCAATACTGTTTGCACCTGCAAATGTTTTGGGATGGTTACACAGCTTCATATCCTGTAACTCCCATATCCTGCTGAAATCCCATAACTTTTTATATCACAAATGTTCTTCTTTCCTTTTTGTCCAGCAATAATGTGGCGGCATTGGGGAACCATAACAGAACACTAATAAGGTGGAATAAATCTACCACTAATGCACTATTATTGTGTTAAGAACATGCTACAAAATACACCCACAATAAAACACCACTCTGGAGGGTCCCTTATCCTACAGCAGTGTTCTTGAGCTGAATGAGAATAATATTCCAGCGAACGTAGTTAGAGAAGCCCAGTGAATCCTTTGGCTGTTAATCTACTCATGTTCTGAGGCCTTATCTGTAGGTTTTGCTCACACGAGAAGCTTACAATATGCTTTTGAGCCTCTCTTGAGCTATTTTGTGTCCTGTGTAGGTCTGAGAAGAAAATTTATTACTTTTAATCAAAAGGTTTGTTTTGAGGTTTGGATAGACCTAAATTATGTGACAATTGAAGTTGTTTCACTATATTTTGCCCACCCTCTGTGAATACAAATCATTACTCACGGCCTAAAGGGTTGGAGAAGACTTGGGAATGTGTTCAGTCCCTGACCCTTGTTCATAAGGACGAGAGATGTACTGAACCTGCCTGTTCCTTTTCCATCTTCAGCAGATATAACTGAGTGCCTCATTATTCTATCACATTTCAATTACTATAGCCATTTAAAATAACAACAACAACCCAAACTTGCTGAAGATGCATGTTTTGCTTTCAGGCATGTGGCTGGTTAATCCTTGCCCCTCATTTCAGATTTCTTGGAACTTTTTGTGATTGGTGTTCATTGAAGGCAATGCATTCTGTACATTCTCAGGGGTTCTAGAAACAGGGCTGAGGATTTTCCCTCTTGCTCTGTAGGCATTCCCCCTATGCTGAGCTCTTTTGGTCTGGCTGTCCCTTGATCCCAATTCCCCTATGCCCAGATCCATCTATGCTTGTTTTGAGCTTCAGTTAGTATTTGCAAGTGATAAGGTACCAGCAGAAACTCATTAAGTCCATCCTAGATCCAGTATGACAGGGACATGGGTGGCGCTGTGGGTTAAACCACAGAGCCTAGGACTTGCCAATCAGAAGGTCGGCGGTTCAAATCCCCGCGACGGGGTGAGCTCCTGTTGCTCAGTCCCTGCTCCTGCCAACCTAGCAGTTCGAAAGCACATCAAAGTGCAAGTAGATAAATAGGTACCTCTCCAGCGGGAAGGTAAACAGCGTTTCCGTGTGCTTCTTGGGTTTGCCAGAAGAAGCTTAGTCATGCTGGCCACATGACCTGGAAGCTGTCTGCGGACAAACGCTGGCTCCCTCAGCCAGTAAAGCAAGATGAGTGGCACAACCCCAGAGTCATCCGTGACTGGACCTAATGGTCAGGGGTCCCTTTAGCTTTACCTAAATCCAGTATATCTTGCTGAGATTAAACAAGTGAAAGCTTTCCTGGCAAGGCAAGAGTAGTTATAGGGAAATTTTACTTATTCAGTAGCTAGCTTTCAAAGGCACAAATAGCACAGCAGAGGGAGGGCTTAATTGCTGAAAATAAACCCTGTCCCACCCTGGATTATTATTTTTTTTAATGGCTGGATTAGACCCACCGTGCAACCTCATTGGAAGGGCAGGGAGTGAAGAAGAGAGTCTGGCAGGACTTAAAACAATGTAGCCAACATGTTTTCTCCAAAGGCTCATGTGCCTTTGAAAGGTGGGTTGGTTTGTGAGGCAAGAATTCAGCAATTGCTTTGAGCTGCAATATGTATTTCTGTCAATAATTATAATAATAAAGTTTGAACCATATTGGAAATAAATCTATAGTGCTTCCTTTTCTCTTCCTCCAGCCACAATAATTACAAATTATTTTCAGTTTAATGGCGGATGGGAATATGCATAACTTCCCTGGGGAATTTTGCTATTCATGTCAGAAGTCTCTTAGCTTACCAGTCTTGCTTTGTTCTGCATAATGCAAAATTTTATAGCAATGCTAAGAAGGACCAAGTTCAGAGAGACCTCCTTCTCAATCCCAGTTGGGGAAAAGCTTGGCCACCTCCCTTTAAATCAAGATGCTGTACAATGCCCATCATCCCAGCCATCATGGTCAGTGGTCAAGGACAACTGGAGTTGTAGTCCAGTAATATCTGGAAGACCACAGATTTCCCAGCCTTGCTTTATAGACTCTGTGTAAACTCTCACCCAGCCAATGTGTGTTTGCCCAGCTCCTTGGAGCCTTTGAAGAAGACAAAAAAAAAGGGGGGGGGGGGGAGATTTCAAGGGACTTGTTAAAAAGACATGGGAAACAGAGATGCTTTTAATGATAACAAAACTGAAATTGCATAGATAGCATTGGCTTTGTTCCAGCCTCTTGTTATGTGAACGTTTTTAATGCAGGCTAGAATGGGGAAAAGAAATCAATTGTGCATTGTAGCCAAAGTGGGCTACATTAATGCACAGAGCAATCTAAGCCAAAACTGAACGTCGCTCCATGTGCGAAAATCCTCTATGATGTTTGAAAATGGCTGCAAACATCTACTCCATCCATTATTGACAAGCTGCAGGCTTTTCAGTCACTAGATTGCCTCCCTGATGGAGACTGATAGGTTTTTGGATACATGCATTGAAGAACAATCCAAACTGGCTCATTGAACACACACACACACACTCTTGCTCCTCGAGATTGTTCTTTTGATTATGGTTCCGATAGCTTTGATTAATAATCAGCATTTATATAGTGCTTTCAGTGTTCAAATTACTTCATATGCATTATCACTGCTACTCTTTCGATAGCTCTCTAAGTGAGACATATTGCAGATAGGAGACTAAGATAGTGGCTTTGCCTAATGCCACATAGCATGATGAGTCTTCTCTCTCTCTCTCTCTCTCTCTCTCTCTCTCTCTCTGCCTTACGCTATGTACATAGCTTGAAACTCAGTGAGGTAATTTATCCCCAGCCCTGTTTCAAGTCACATTCTTACTTTATTGTACACACCAGAGTGGGAGTTGGGATGTCTTAACCCTACATGCATTACCTGATTTGTTCCCTGTGCCAAACTCCAATTTAATGAAACTGTCACCTGCGCATGCGCTGCACCTGTGCATACACAATGGCTGTCTGAAATGTACGCACTTTAGCTTAGATTTTCAAATCAGATGTAAAGGAAATCTTTCTTTAAAAGCTACAGTACGCACATGGACTGACAAAACATTGCAAGCCTCCCATCACAGTCTTATTCCTGACATAGAACTTTTGAGTCTGAATGGAGAGAAAGTTACTTTCCTTGTGTACTACTGTTGGGCTCAAGTTAAGACAGTCTGGTATTGGTTGGTTTAAGGCCTTTCTCTTTACCTCAGTCATTTCCTGCCTCTCCCCTCACCCCCTTCTTCTTTGATCAAATGCTTTACTTTCTGGTCACTGTCTAACCTTTAGGAAAACACATGCAAACTAAAGACACTGATGGATCTATGGTGCTATCTTACAGAGTATCTCCACTGTCTCTCATGAGTGCTGTGTGCCCTGTAATATAATGAAACCGATCAAGAGCAGTTATCAATATTTTGTTCTGTGTTCCTCATGTTATTTCGCCATTAAAGCTCTGCAGTTCTGAATGCTGCATCAAGGAGCATGGCTGCTGTCCATGCTTTTTTATTCAGGGGTCAAGGCATTTCACTCCCTGAGGTGGACCTGCTGCCGCTTTCTAATCTTCTCGCCTGACCTGCTGACACAGCACATGCACTCCCAGAATTTCTGGGGCTGTCTCATCCTAAGGGGCCCTTCCTTGGAGAGATGCATTGTGGGAAAGATGGTGTTTTGCTGCCATGGTGGCAGATTTCATTTAATAAAGTTTACCAGAGGTTGTTCAACTTTAAGCAATATTTGTCCATTGCCCACAGAGTGTGCCTGGCGTGCACAGAATTGTTTAAGAGGCCAGGCTTGCCCCTGTGTGTTCCTGCTTGCCCCTTCCTGTGGGGAAACTTGAATGCCCAAAGAGGGCCAAGATGAAGCTAAAACTTGAAGTATTTCATTAAAGATAAAGGAGTGAATTCTTTAAAACTTCAATCCAGTTTTCCAGTCCGCATGAGATAGCCTCGTGGCACAGTTGCATGTTAGGACAAACAGCAGCAGCACTGAAAATCCAGTGTGAAAGAAGAAGAAGAAGAAGAAGAAGAAGAAGAAGAAGAAGAAGAAAAGGAAGAGGAGGAGTTTGGATTTGATATCCCGCTTTATCACTACCTGAAGGAGTCTCAAAGCGGCTAACATTCTCCTTTCCCTTCCTCCCCCACAACAAACACTCTGTGAGGTGAATGGGGCTGAGAGACTTCAGAGAAGTGTGACTAGCCCAAGGTCACCCAGCAGCTGCATGTGGAGGAGCGGAGATGCGAATCTGGTTCCCCAGATTACGAGTC
Source organism: Podarcis pityusensis (assembly GCF_964106645.2). NCBI lineage: Eukaryota > Metazoa > Chordata > Lepidosauria > Squamata > Lacertidae > Podarcis > Podarcis pityusensis. The sequence continues at coordinate 36,852,448 of NC_138032.1, forward strand.
CACCGCTCTCAACCACTACACCACACTGGCTACAGAGAGTGGGAGGGAAGCTGAGTAAACACTGGAATGCAGGCAGATGACAATGGCATGGGGCAGGATTCAGCCCATGAGTCCCATCAGTGGAATTCTTGTGCAAGGAGTTCCATTTCTGCAGTAATGATACCCCCTCCCTCTTGTGCCCCCTGGAATTGGTTCAGGGTGTGTGTGTCAGGAGACCCCATACAACAGTTTTTTGGGGGGAGCACTGTGGCGCAAGAAGAAGTCCTTGCTCAGATAGAGCATTTGTCATAGCCTGATGCTGAATTCTGTCTATTGATTGGATCTTCTGTAAAAGGTGATTGGACAAAGGATGACAGTTCCAAAACAAGTGACTAGTATCAAAGCAGCCATGGGTTTATTGAGCAAGATATCGCCATATAGAATCTAGGCTAGTAACTGCATGTGTATCAGTAAATGAATGAAGCACCACCACAGAGTTTCTTACATTTACTGAAACTCTGCACATATAAATATATATATACATGCAAATGAAGTCCTACGTTCTGCAGATGCTGAATGCTTTTATTGCCACCAAAGTCAACAAGAATGGTAGGTGCTCAGTACTGTGGCTGAGTCAGCACATAACTCTTGATTTAAAGCCTTTTATAGTCTTACAAATTATACTACAGCCCACTTACACGTGTGCTATAGAAGCGTTATCATTAATAATTGAAATTGCTTTTGTCAAAATAAATGAACAATGTACTTTCCCCAGATAGAGTGCCTTAGAAATATGCAGACTGAGGGACTGCAGGGAGCTTGTAAACTGCACGAGGGTATTAATTCCATTGTCTATTTTGCCTTCCTCACACCCATGATTAAACTTTCCCTTCTGCTCCTCACAAAATTGAACAAATAAGTGTTTAACGCAGCATCTCGATGAAGGGGGCTAAAAAACAACGACATGCAGTTGGCTAAGCTTGCTGTGATACTAATGTAATGGGTGATGAAAGCCCTTGATATTATAATAATCATTTTGCATCTTTAAGCTCCCTGTCCTTTCCCATATTATCTGTGTTGTGAATTGCTCCCAATTATTAGAAGGGGAAACCATAATATAGCATGGCCATGGGGATGCTGGGATCCTACTTCTTTATTCCATTACACTTGCAAATGAGAACCTGAGCAACTACAGCTCCAATAATAACTAATAGCTGGGCTTTTTAGAAATGGTAACTGGCACATGCAATGGCTCTTGAGCTGCTGCTGGTATTTGCGGTGCAAGTACTTTGATGGTGTACACCAGGGTATTCCAAACTAGGGTCGCCAGCTGTTTTTGGACTACAACTCCCATCACCCCTAGCTAGAAGGGCCAGTGGTCAGGGATGATGGGAATTGTAGTCCAAAAACAACGAGAGGCCCCAAGTTTGGGAAACTCTGGTGTACACCCTGTTAGGTGTCAAGGTGGGGGTATATCTATTGAATCTAAGGTGGGGCAGGGTGGAAGGTTTGCAAAGTGGTCTCTGAGATCCCAGACTTTAAGTTTATCAGCCAACACAGCTGTCTTGTTCTTCTCTAAATGCCCCCCAAACAATGTCTTAAACTGCACATGCTTTGAAACAGAGGAAATGTAGAAAATTCTAACAGGATGGTGAGGCTTTATACATGAGCAAGCATTTATGGAATACCAAGCCAAGAAGCCAATTTAATTCACTTGTAACTTGAGGCAGGTTTAAGCCTTTTTTTTTCTTCTAAAGGGGACAGACTGATTTAATTAACACAGTATGTCACCTAGGGCAGGACCCCTTCTTCCTTTTTACATCTTTGATAAATATGTACCATGGCCTGTAGAAGGAGAAAGCCAGATGCTCTAAAGCTCATGTTTATCTTATGAGTTTCTCTGTATACATTTTCAAAATATTGGGGGGGGGGGGATGCTATGAATGAGTACTGTTTGCAATTATATGTAGGAATTGTGTTTGGTTCCAAATTTACAAATAGCTTCTGGTAATAAAGCTTAACCTAAAATACCATGAATCACATCTTGCATAGATGTAGCACTAAGTTATGTGTTTCATATGGCAAGTTTTCCATGACATAAAAATAGAACATCACATATACTGTGTTTCTAAACTGCTGTAGGTCTCTGGTGGCAGCTGTCCAGGAGGACCACACATGGCAGCAGATCACTGAATGTCAGCTACCCAAATGTAATACTAGGCCTCTCCTTTTTTTGCCCTCTCACTGTTTGTATACTAAATTTACACCAGAAGTGGATTTGTGTGGTGGGTAAATTACTAAAATTGAAATTGGCTGGTGGATTATTGTCAAGACCGCAGTTTCCCCTCTCTTTCTCTCACTCATGAACATGTACGCTGACATTGCACACATTCTTGTAGGTCATTCATAGTATTTCTGTCTGTCTCCAGCAGCAGCAGCACCTTGCTTTGGTCTTGTGCAGTGGAAATCTAACAGTGGCAGAGACCTGTAACATATATCCTTGTGCAAAGTGCATAGGCACTAGAAGGGTGAGAGAAAAATCTTCAAACAAATAAGATGAAAAAGTCTTTAACCACTGCACAAGATAGATGGGAAGGAAGGAAGGAAGGAAGGAAGGAAGGAAGGAAGGAAGGAAGGAATGCCTGGATTTTATAACTATATGTTTTTATATTTGCACAAAGAGATATCTATCAACATACCTCTGACATTGCCCCATTTGAGGGTGGGGGCTGTTATCTTCTCCCCTGAATTTGATGAAGTCTTGCGTCACTTTGCCAATTATCGCTATGCTAAAATCATTAATTATGATACCATGTACTCTTTGATGCAGGTGATGGGTGCTATCCAGAGAAAATTTGATGTGGTTTCAGTAATCATTATTTCCCCATCAACAGTGTCTAGTCTAGCTCAGTACAACTTAGAGATATGAATAGGCCTTAGATCTTGGAACCTGGGCGATGCTTGCTGTTAGAACAGTTTTGGAAGAGTACAAAAAATAAAAACCCATTCCAAAAAGTTTAGGGTTCAATCCTTAGAAGGACAAACTTTGTCCTAAAGTTGATAGTGAATTAACAAAAATAACCACTGAATTGTCAGAGGAATTTTCATGTTATAATACGTTTCCATGCCAGCTTTAGAAGACATTCCAGAGGGCCAAATTCCAATGCAATAATACTGGTTCCCTAATCCTAATAGGATTTGCTTAAAATGAAGCTCCATGGTGTATGCCTTGATTTCCCTCTCTGATCAAGTTTAAATGCCAAATATTACATCTCTTGCTGTTAGCCTGGAAAGATTGCTCGGAACAGAGGGATATTTCAGAGTTGCTTTCTTGGGCTTTTGGCACAGCTGCCCATTGCAACTGAAGCCTGACAAATCTTGCAGTCTCCATCCTGTTATCTCTGCTAGCGGTGTGTGGTGCTGTGGCTCCAGTCCTGATGGACTTGGAGTAGGCAGGCAGTGGTTGGCTTGAAATGAAAGGGAATCAAATCATTAAAAGGTTGTTTTAAAAGAAATGTAATTGTGAGGAATCAGAGCAGTGCCTTCCTAGAGTTCCAATTAAATCCTAGCCAATCAGCACCCACAACTTGCTTCTTCTATTCTGTTGCAAAAATAATGAGAGAGATGAAAGCGACCCGGACGAGTGAAGTCTTTGCTGTGCTTTGAAGATGGGGAAAATGGCAAACATTGCCTGGGAGAGGTTCTACTTATGTGACAGCTGTTTCTGGCTCTTTAACACAGAATGAACTTTGTGGGAGGGTCTAGTTAGCTTGCTTCAAGGACTCCTCAAAATAAAGGCAGCCTCAGAAAATGAAGTCTAGTGCATCTTGACTTGCAAAGTTACATTTTTTAGAAAGAAAAAGCCTGTTTGTGTGTGTGTGTAGCGATGAATAAGTTAGCAGGATTTGCTTGTGTGCAGGCTGTTCATCCCTAATGATGATGTTATCTTGAATAGCTCTGACTTTACTTTTGTTACTCCAGGTAGAGATTGCAATATGGTATGCACTTACCTAGAAGTCCTGAGGAACTTACTTCTGAGTAGACAAGCAGAGGATTCCATTGCAAGAGCATAAAAGAAAGGAGGGGGGAACTATGAGGGAAACCAGATGTGAGATTCTGTAAACTGTCTTTACAAGGTTTCTCTCTCACTCTTTGTGTGCACGTGTGAATGATGTCAATATGTTGGGGACAGAGAGTGGAAGAGAATCATATTTTTTTTGAGGCTATATTTAAACACAGATGCCGGGAAAGCAATAAGTCATTTTAAATTATTTCGTGTGAAAATGTCCATTTTCAGGATCAAAGGGTGATTTCTTAGTGACCCTTGAGGATATATCTGTGTTGGAACTTTAATATTGATTTAGGATTTAACTTCTGAAGTCTAGCAAATTCAACTGAGCTCCCTTGTAGCAGGACTAGGGAAGGTCAGAGGTGGGGGAGGAGACTGCCTAGTAAAAAATAATTGAAGTGAAGACTACCATTCAGTTTAGGAACTAACAGTTCAGTCACAACAATTTACACTGTTCAACAAACGTTTTTCCATAAGATAAATCTGCACCAATTAAAGTGAATTTGACTTCACAGTCACTTTCAGGCTTGCACAGTTTCCGCACAACTTTCCCAAAATGATTGTCAATCACCCGTAATTAATGGCCTTGCATTTTAGGTCCTCGTGAATTCTTAATTTATGAATTTGCTACTTACTGCTTAGTGCAAAATCTCACATTTACTTGATTAAAGGTAGATTACTAGATATTAGAGGATGCATGCAACTGAATAAGAGTTTTGTAAATGGCTTTGTGAACTAAGTGACATATGCAAGCATACAGAAATGGATTAGAAGTGCATTCTTCTGAATAATTATGAGATTTAAATGGACTCAGTTAATAAAACACTGAAGAAAATATCAGTCAACAGCTCTCTTATTGACACAAATAGATCCTCTAATATTTCTGGGTATATATAAATTAATATACATTCATCAACTCTAAATTGTATCAATTATCCCTCAAATCCAGTGTAATTACAGTTAAGAAATTTATTACTTGCCAAGTGCTTCATAAAAGTGTGGGGTACATGTTGTACACCTATATTTTTCTGATGTCCCCCTTTGTGGCCACTGCTGGTTCCCTTGCTTTTGGCTTCCAGATTTAGCAAGAGGAATGTCCAGAGGATTCTGGGTAACATAATATCCCCGTGGGAAAATTCCTATTCACGCCTATTGGGTGTATTTACTTCTCTTTGTATAGCCCAATCCTGTGAAATGTCTCTGTGCTGTGACAAAAACTATGCCTGTTCTTAGAGTTGCAGTGCACACCCTAGAGTAGCAGCTCATAGGATGGGGCTATAAGGTACACACCATTTGCAGAGCAGGCTGGTTTTCGCAGATGCTGTCCATAGGGAAAGATCCATTTAGAGTAGCTGGAAACACATAAGGTGAATACTGATTAACAACCTTTTTCTGGTGGAAATTTTTTAATTTTAAGCTGCATGTCTTACAGCTCAGCCCTCCCCATTCATAATATTTGGATTCCACTAAATATATGTGAAAGCCCTAGTCATTCCTTAGAATAGATTCTAATTTTTCAATGCAACATGCAAGGAGCTTCGCTGGCATTCCGAAGCTTAGAGAACTGAAGCTGAAAATAATGAGACATTTGTTTTGATAAACAGATTAAAAGGAGGGATGGGGATAGCTTTTCAAAGTGAAGAAAAGCACTGAGGTTTATGGACTTTTATATGAAGATAGAAGGGCAAAGTGGCCCATCTCAGGCTGGCAAGGGTTAGGATTAAATTTAAATCCTGAAAAAGAAAAAAGAAAAACAGCCCACAACAGCATGCTTTTATTCTGATGGGGAATCAAATATTTACGGAGCTGGCTACCTAGGAAAGATCACAAGGGAGGCTGTTACTCTAATCAGGGCTATGGTTTTTCTGCAAGACAGATGGTTTTACCATAGCAATCTGGCTTCCCTCTAGTATTTTGTGTTCAGAAGGCCATCACTCATGCCCCACCACTGTGATTTACCTGCTTACAGTGCTGCAGTAAGTGACTGAGAGCATTACCTCAGCCCTCCAGCCTTTGAGCCACAATAACATTTGTCAGGCATAGGAGGCGGGCATGAGGGATGGAACCAGGAGGGCAGGGGGCACAATTTTCTTTCCTACGCAGCAGTACGCAGTGAGGGGGGGGGGACGGGAAATCAAAAAGAATATTGTGCCTTAGAGCAATAGCTTTTCATGTTCTCATAGAATACAATTTTCATTCCTGGACACCACCAGTTTTCGCAAAATGACTCATTGCATTTAATCAGAGAACAAGGAGAAACCAAATAGGTTGCCTGCAACGTAATGTAGGTAAGTGAAATGGCAGATCTGGACCTGGGAAATAAATAAAGTGGATGTGTCGGCAAAGGGAGGTGGCTAAATGGAGGAGAATGGAAGTGTCATGTCCCTAGCCTGGAGTAGCAATTCAGGACTGGTTTATACATCCTGCAGGATGAGGCAGGGAGAGAAAAAAAGAATGAGGTTGTAGAAATCCGAGATGGGAGAATGTACTGCACTATGCCAGGCTGCAGTTAGGAGGTTCAATTTTCAACACTCTTCTATGTGAACATTCCCAGAACATAGAAAAATAGCACATTAAGGAGCAAGCTCTCTTTGTTCTGTGCTAGGTTTTTACTTACAAAGGTGTTTACTTTTTGTTTTTTACATGGAGGACTACTGAGAAATGTGATCCTCCACGCCAACTGCAGCCTAAATTGATACATTCTGCCGTCTCAAAACTCTTCCCTCTCATTCACTTGAGAGCCAGAGTGGCATAGTGGTTGGTTTGGATTCTGCATTACAGAAGTGCACAGTTACAAACTTAACCATGGTCTAAGCCCTTGTCCACCCATCGGTGAGCACTCATGGGAAAATGTGGCGTGATGTAATAAAATAAAATAAAATAAAATAAAATAAAATAAATCAAATTAACCTCTAAAACATGGCATGATAAAAGTCTGTAATTTTATTAGGACAAGTTACTTGTTGTTTACTGTTGTAACAACTGTTTTCTCAAAATTTATCTTCCGTACCATGAAAATAAATAAAAACAGTATTTAAAAAAAGGGGAAAAAAGGAACAGGGTTTGGAACAATCCCTGCTGTGTGGCTTCATTCATGTTCCAGCACATTGAAGCAAGATATTGTCTACCTCTTGGAGCTGTCCAAGGTCTAAACATTCACATATCTGACTAGGAGAGACTATGGCTTATTCCTCTGCAATGTGGTCTCACTGATTAGTATTGGTCAAACCACTATCCTGAAGCATTTTTTCATCTGTGAAATGGGAATTTTATTCCTAAGGTGTCCGCACAATCTGCAGTAGTTGCTGAGAGGGCAATTAAAATGCATTGCATGTTAGATATACTAGAAGACTGATGAATAACATTTCTAAGTGCTCTTTCACAAAATGTTATTTCTTCGAGAGCCATCTGTCAGTTCCTTCCCTTTGACTCTGAGGCTGCCCAATCCTTGGTCGCTGGCACCACATTGTCATCAATGCCTGTTGCTGCTAATTAGGCATGCCTAGCTGGGTGGGGCTCTGGCTGATTGAAGGGTTGCTGCTTGGGGCAACATTTAGCTTTCAGATAAATATTTAGATTCTGTTTCTGCATTTCTCTCATCAGACTTAGTGTGAATTATTATCCCATTGTTGTGAACTTCTTTGAGCATGGATCATTATGGTGATATGTTTGGGCAGTGCCACTTCACATGGGGGATCGCTTAATTGATTAACCCTCCATAGAAACAGATAAAAATAAAATCTCTTCAAATATAAAACTATATGTCTCTTTGATATCTAGTTGTCTGTCTGAAGGATTATAGTATTGAAGAATATTCAGGTTTGTGAGTCCCCACCCATTTGCAATCTGAAATAATGCAATCCAGAAACAGAGTTTCTACCCCAGTAAGAACAAAAAAGGTAAAGGTAAAGGACCCCTGACAGTTAAGTCCAGTCGCGAGCGACTCTGGTGTTGCAGTGCTCATCTTGCTTTACTGGCTGAGGGAGCCGATGTTTGTCCACATACAGTTTTTCTGGGTCACGTGGCCAGCATAACTAAGCCACGTCTGGCAAAATCAGAGTACCTATTTATCTACTTGCACTTTGACATGCTTTCAGACTGCTAGGTTGGCAGGAGCTGGGACCGAGCAACAGGAGCTCATCCCATCGTGGGGATTTGAACTGCCGACCTTTTGATCAGCAAGCCCTAGGCTCAGTGGTTTAGACCACAGCACCACCCACGTCCCTCAGTAAGAACTAGGTCCTTGCTTTTCTTATCGTACTCTTCATGTAGCCTGCTCATTCTGAGCTTCTAAATCTTTGTTCCTGCTGCTGACTGCTGGCCTTCACCCCATCCAATGAGCCTAAACAGAACAATAAAGAGAAACTGGAAGAGCAGAGATCAAAGATGGGAGCCGCAGAGAAGAAGAAAAACCAAATACAAGAACACAGTTGTATATAACAATCATAACAAGTGCTGAAAAGCACATGACTATAACAATATATTGATGCCGAGAAGAAGTTTACAATAAAGTAGACAAAGTATCATTACAGTTGCAAAGTGAACATTTCAGCAACGCTTACGAAGAACCACCAGAAAGGTAATTATTATTGTATTGTGCTGTGCTGTGGTTCTCATCTGTCTGCTGCCTCCAGCCATATGCTAAGCCCAGTGTTACTGTGCTGCTGTAGCTGCTTAAAAAATAATAATCTGTGGAAGCTGGGCTGCTGCAGGTGCAGCAACACTATGCTTACCGCGTGGCCAAGGGCCTCAGACATTCCCAGAGGAAGCTTTTTAAAGGACCAGCGATCATCTGACTCTAATAGTACCAAAGGACAAGAGGGCTGGCATTTAGTAGCATATGTAGGGCCCACAGAAACAAAAATAACACATAAAAGTTTTAATTGCTTTGCTGAGGCTCATCTGATATGAAGGGGAAATGTGCTTTTGTGGTAGTAGTAGTAGTAGTAGTAGTAGTAGTAGTAGTAGTAATAATAATAATAATAATAATAATAATAATAATAATAAATATTATTATACCCCACCTATATGGCTGGGTTTCTCCAGCCACTCTGGGCAGCTCCCAACCAAATATTAAAAACACAATACAGCATTAAACATTAAAAACTTCCCTAAACAGGGCTGCCTTCAGATGTCTTTTAAAAGTAAGATAGTTGCTTATTTCCTTGACATCTGATGGGAGGGCGCCACTACCAAAAAGGCCCTCTGCCTGGTTCCCTGTAACCTCACTTCTTGCAGTGAGGGAACCGCCAGAAGGCCCTCAGTGCTGGATCTTAGTGTCTGGGCTGAACAATGGGGGTGGAAACACTCCTTCAGGTATACAGGACCTAGGCCATTTAGGGCTTTAAAGGTCAGCACCAACACTTTGAATTGTGCTCAGAAATGTACTGGGAGCCAATGCAGGTCTCTCAGGACTGGTGTTATATGGTCCCAGTGGCCACTCCCAGTCACCAGTCTAGCTGCCAAATTCTGGATTAATTGCAGTTTCGAGTCACCTTCAAAGGTAGCCCCATGAAGAGCGCATTGCAGTAGCGGGAGAGAACTAGAGCATGCACTACTCTGGCAAGACAGTCAGCGGGCAGGTAGGGTCTCAGCCTGAATACCAGATGGAGCTGGTAGACAGCTGCCCTGGACACAGAATTGACTGCACCTCCATGGACAGCTGTGAGTCTAAAATGACTCCCAGGCTGCACACCTGGTCCTTCAGGGGCACAGTTACCCCATTCAGGACCAGGGAGTCCTCCACACCTGCACCCTGTCCTCCAAGAACAGTACTTCTGTCTTGTCAGGATTCAGAAAGACAGTGCAAATGTGGGCCCTGTGGGGATATTAGACTTGTGAAAATTACAAAAGTGCTAGACAGGCTTTAAGGGCTCCATCACAGCAAGGAACCAGGGGAGGAGGCCTGGGAGATGGAGTATACAGGATTTCTAAAACAAGTGAAGTGCCCCCCACTCCCCAAATACATTTCTATTTTAAAAATGGAGAAGAAAAGATGCCACTGCATCCCCCCTGGAAAATGTTGTGTGTGTGTCATATTGAGTGTGTATGTCATATTGAGAAGAGAAGTGTCTTCTTTGTGAAGCTTCCCTGTGAGGCTAACAATGGAAGCTACAAAGTAAGATATCCTTTGAAAAATATGAAAGTCAGATGTTGTCGGGAGAGATCTAATCTCTGTTTACTTCCCTGGAATCACAGACCCAGCTCGCTCTGTGAGAACTGCCCTGGAATCACACTTCGTTATTGGGTATCACCTTTCAGTCTGGAATCTTGCCTAGTCAGCTGGTTGCTCAGGTGTTCGGGACTTGCCTTTTCTTGGTCAAATGAATTGCTTCAGATCTCGGGGGTCTCATATTTTATTAGAGTTGTTTGGAGTAACCCACAAATGTTTATGGGGCTCATAGTTTCTGAGAAAATCCCCAAAACATGGTTAAACTCTTGTGCGTGACATGCGAAGCAAATTTGAGCCTTCTCCTAGCCGCATGTGAAAGTTGTTAAAATGTAACCACATGTGGAAGAAATACCCAATGGGCACCGTAGTCAGTGTAGGTTTTATATTCTCCTTATAGTCTAGTTCAAGGGAAAGCTGCTTTAAATCTTAGGCATGGATGGGTCATTTACCCCTCGACTTTTCTGGTGGTGTACGAAGAGGATAAAACACAGCATTCTTAAATGCTGTGGAAGCTTCTAGTGGTGCATAAGCTGTTCACAAGCAGGCCTCACCTCAAGTCCAAAGTATGAGACTTACCACTCTGGGCTGCCTCCGCCCAGGGAGCAGCTTCTGATTAAAGCTAGGGTAGTCTGAATGCTGTAACCTACCTTTTTAAAGTGCAAAGCATTTTTCCTCCTCATGGATTACTTTAATATTGCTGATGCTTTTGGCAGACCACCTAATGATTTTTCTGCCTGCTGTAGCAATTGTAATGTGCTGTGCTGGATGCAATTTTAATTGTTTATTCTATTTTATTGTATTACAGTTCTCATTCTTTGGAATTCAAACTGTAATACTATGAAGTACAGCGTGAGCATTAAAAGAAATAAAATTAAAATTAAAAATCCATATGAATATTTAATGTGGACATGTCACATACCACCTGAATGAAGCTTGGGCACCACTGTTTGAGAGTCCCAGGTATAAAATAATTTTCATCATGTTTGCAAGGTTAATAATAATAATAATACATTTATATGCCACCCATTTGACTGGGCTGCCTCATAAGAGGTTGACATCCATAAGAGCTCCTTGGAACATAGGAAGCTGCCATAGAAAAAGTCAGACCAGTAGTCTGTTTAGCTCAGCATTCAGTCAATAAATCCCTGGTCAACACATTGTTTCACTCAGCATTGTCTCCATTGACCGGCTCTCCAGAGTTTTAATGCAGGTACGGTATCTTTCCTCAGGCTATGTTGAGAAGCTGGAACCTTTTCTTGGTTCATGTTTTAATTTTGCTGAGGCAGGAGGCAAAGGAGATACTGCTGAGAGATACTGGTAGCCAACGTGGTGCTTTCTGTACATGGTTGGATTACAGATCCCATCATTCCATGGTGTCTGGGGCTCATGGGACTTGTGGTCCAGCGGTATCTGGAGGGGCTACCCTTAGGCTTTCAAGTGCTTCAGATATATTAGAAAAGTAAGCCTTAAAACAATAATGTAAGGCAGGTCAGTACTATTGTATCCGTATTGCAGCGATACCGCTGAGGCTGTGGGATAATGGCTTGGCTAAGGCCACCTGATGAATTCATGGTTAAAACAATGTGTTGACCCAGGATTTATTGACCGATAGTCACTTATGCTAATGTAGCTGAGAGGAATTCTCCATTTGGCTTTGCTCTTTTAAAGCTAACTAGAAAGAGAGAGAGGAGGCAGGGTTAGACACTTTATCTTACGTTTGTTTCCATGTCTGGATATATGAAATTGTTGTTAAAAGGTGAGTTACCCCAAGAGTACATTTTACCTGCAAAGATTTCCCCTATGGCAGGATAGTAATTGCTATGCAAAGACCTCCTTGCACATTTTAACGACCTCTTGTATCTTAGGATTTATATAGGCCTCACAACGCTGAATCACCCTGACAAATATTTCAGTGGGGCTTGATTAGTTAAGGCTGGTGGCAACTTAAAGAGGACATATCACTGCTTATTAGTTGCAGCTGCAGCTGGCTTCCATTATAAATCTTAGCACTGGTAAGGAAGTTCATAGAGAACCGAAATGGCTTTTCTCATTGGTCCCCCCCTCCCCACACACTTGCAGGTTATTGAAAACTTTGCCCTAGTGCATTCAAATGAAGACTTGCACCTGTTGTGTCTTTTGTCATTCCTAACAAAAAATATTTTTGCAACTTCCCCTTTCTCCCTTTGCAGCTCTCATGAAGGGGCTCTGCAAGATGAGGCTCCATGGAAATTTGCAGGGGAGAACTGGGCTCCTAGAAAGTGTTGTTTCTGGTCTAATACTACTTCCTCCCCTCAGTAAACCTGACAAAATGAATCATTTATGGTAAGGGTGAGGAACCGATGGCTTTTCAAAAGTTGTTGGGAGAAGTTGGGAGAATTGCCCATTGATGACCCTGGGAATTAGGACAGGCAACGCTTGGGCCACAAGAGACATAGGAGCATAGCTGTCAACTTTTCCCTTTTCTTGCGAGGAATCCTATTCGGAATAAGGGAATTTCCCTTTTAAAAAGGGTAACGTTGACAGCAATGCATAGGAGCCACCCAGGGGAAGTCACAGATGAGGATGTGGATCCTAGAGAGGGTCCCAGTAGTCACCCTGGCGCTCTGCGCTGTTCCCTCTCATGTCACCCGGATGCTATGTGTCCACTTCACCATCAGCTCCTCTACCAGTCTCACCTCCAGCCCCAGCTCCCCCTCCAGTGCCACCAGAGCCCACGCCTAGTTCAGCCTTCCAGGAGATGTCCACCACCCAGTATGATTATGAGTCAACACTGACTTCTTCTCTGTCACCTAAGTCATTGAGACACCAGCATCAGTGTAAACAGACAGCTCGGGTCTAGGCCATTATAAGAAGGCCCCATCTGCCTGCCCAGTCCAAAGGAACACCCCTCTTATTGTGCTCAAGCTGTGCCCACTCTATTCTTTTATAACGGATCAATGTCGTAGCTCACTTAGCCATGCATATCACCTGTTGTGCCTTGGATCCTTGCTGTGCTTATGTACGGTGCAGATTTGAGCACTAACGCTCAAATTATAGCCTGCTCCATGAGGAAAGGTCTACCCATATGCAATGACCTATTTGCAGGCGAGTTCTTACCTGGAAATATATAGGTGGAGTGAGAATGGGGCAGGCAAAGTCAGCTGCCCAAAAAAGTTCAAAGATGGGAGAGATGGGACAGACCAGGGAGGCAGAAGGGTTTGCCTGAGCTTCTCTTCACAGCAAGCCTCTTGGCAAGGAGGACGCATATGGTGGTTGCTTTCTAGCCCCTTCCCTCTTTCTGTGGCCTGGGGCAACTGATTGGGAGCCGTCAGGATGGCAAGTCAAAGGGCTGCTCCCTCCATTTAAACTGATTTATTTCCATAGTAGTTCCTGCAAGGAGGGGAAATTCCACTGTTCCCCAGTGCTTATTGTTAAGTCTTACTGACAAGTGGAATGCATTCGGAAAATTTTGAATACACTGAGAGAATTAAAAGACTCTCTGATAACTCCTTTCTGAAATGTTGTCAGGGTGTCTAATGCATCTTTGTGTTCTTCTGACTTGCAAACAAAATCACATGACTCCACAGGATTTGAAACACAGATAGATTCTGACACTAATTCATGCAAGAGGTAGTTTTCAAGGGCAGAAATGGTAAGATGTTTAAGAAATTGCCATTAGTTGAAAACAGGACACAATTTTCTATCATTGAGGCTGATGGAAGAGAAGGGGGAAGAGCACACAGCACAGTAGAGAATTTGCATAAACCCTCTCTAGTCAGGCATGGGCTGTGTTTCAGATGTGGAAGGAAACACCCAAAGCTGGGGGAAGAGATCTGTCAAAAGGAATAGTGCATGCTTAGTGCAATAGTAGTAGCTTTTGTATACAGACAGTCATCTCTCTCTCTGAGAGCCAGTGTGGTGTAGTGGTTAAGAGCAGTGGACTTGTAATCTGGTGAACCGGGTTCGCTTCCCCGCTCTTCCACATGCAGCTGCTGGGTGACCTTGGGCTAGTTACACTTCTCTGAAGTCTCTCAGCCTCACTCACCTCACAGAGTGTTTTGTTGTGGGGAAGGAAGGGAAAGGAGATTGTGAGCCGCTTTGAGAATCCTTAGGGTAGTGATAAAGCAGGATATCAAATCCAAACTCTTCTTCCCAATCTGGTAAAGCAGGGTATGTCAGGCAAAGGTGCTGCTCCAGCCCCCACAATATTCCCCATGAAGGGGCATGACACCCATATATTTTTTGCGCGGGGCCATAGACACCATGGGGACGTGTGTGCCTGACATCAGCACGCCCAGCAGTGGAGTGTATGCTATTGCCAAGCGCACCCCCAAGGGAGCCTGCCACACCCAGCCCAGCCAGGCACACTGCTCAGCTGAGGCAAGGAGTGGTAATGCTGCTGCGACTTTCCTTCCTCTCTCCACCTCCCGGGTCAGACTTGACCCAGGAGCGGAGCTGAGTCTGGGGGTACATCGGGAGCCCAGTGCAGGAGAGAGGCGGCAATGCTGTTGCCACTACCGCTGCCTTTCCTCCACTCCACCCCTGGGTCAGACTTGACTCGAGAGCGGAGCTCCAGCTGCGCGCTGGAGCCAGGCTCCACTGAGGGAGCCTGTGTGGGAGCACCTAGTCGCGCCCCCTCTCAAAAATGCGCCTTGGCTGTGGTGGGCATGCTGACGTCAGACATGTGCACTGTGGGCGTGCTGATGTCAGATGCGCACACGCACACAGCCCCCAGGCACCCACTGTCCCAGGGCCAAGCTGGCAGGCCTGATGTCAGGTGTGAGCAAAATTCCATATGACACCCTTGAGGCCCACCTGTCTGATTTTTGGGATTCATTCCAGGCACATCTCCCCAGCTGCACACACTCCTCTGCCTCAGCTCCTGACAGCCAGGACTCCCTGGGAACTTTTTCCCCAACACAGCTTGATACCGCAAGTGAGTTGGGCTGTGAGAACCGGAAATGAAAAATGGAGAATGAGGAAGTGGTACTGCATGGTAGGGCTCAGTTATTCTTACCCGGGTGCCCTGTTTGCAGTTAAAAATAATAATCCAATAACCCCCTGTTTAATGGAGAAGATAAATAACCAAATACAGTTGCTGCTGTCGTGTCCCATTTGATCCTCAGTTGGCAAGAGCTTTCAAGGGTTGGAAATGCCATAGGCTGGATGCACATCAGTACAGCAAACCAATGCAGATATTTATGTCTTCAACGATAGCATTTCCATGAAAGCTTTCAAATGCCGCCGGCTAAAATGGTGTAAGCTGAACTCATGACATGGATGTCAATCCACGAAATTGATTGATAATTTGCTTTACTGAGTATACTGATTATCCTGAAAAGTGGACAAAGGCATCCAGATGAAGTTATGCAAATGACCGGGACAGCTGTCACTCTTAGGCCTCATTCAGACACAACACTGAAATATGGTTTAACATTGTGAGAACTAGCCATGACAAGCCATGGACTCAGACACACTCCTCCTCCCCTCCTCCTTCACACTCAAAGGAAGGGGGACTAAGATCTCCACTAGGTCTGAATTTAGGAAATTGTGATTAGTTAACAAACTAAGATATGAAACCACTGTTGTGTCCTGGTTTGTTTGAACTAACCATAGCTTCTCGAGTTTGGATGTGACAGGAAAGTGCAGTTTATTAAAAACTAAATGCCTGTGCTTTCATTCTTTTCTTATGCATGGAGGAGGAGTGGTTTAGCATTAGTCATGGCTTCGCATTATGTCTGAGCCAGGCCTTACGGTATCTCCACAGGCCCGCAGTCTGGCCCAGATGCTCTTTTGCACTATAGAAACTAATTTGCTAATTTAAGCAATCAAATTTATTTACATCCTGCTCCCTCCACTCCTTAAACACTATTTATAGAAACCAGTTGCACATATCTAAAAGTCTCTTTGCGGTAAAGTGGTTTGTCAAAATGCTCCCCTTAAATTGCAAATGGATTGTTAGATGTGAGCAAGGTTGATTTGGTTTTCTGGTTACAGCTCAGTTTGTTTAGGGATTAAAGGATCCCCCGCCCCTCACAAGTGATAATAGAAAATCTGTGCCCTTTGTTTGTGGTGAGAATATTTTCTACAAGTTAAGCATCAGAGATTCATTTGCATTATATGTTTTGTCTCTCAAAAGGAGCATTCTCTTTGCCAAAGAATATGTGGTAATTGTACCCAGGGAAGATCTTTTCTCCTGTTTTCACTCAGCAGTTGTGTGATGTTTCTGGCCATTGTGCGTGTGCTATTGGTAACACTGCAGAGTTTCCATAGCATAAGTGATTATGTGACATACCATGTCAGCCTGCAGCTGTCCTTCATGCTCAAGCCATTTTGCTTGACACTGTTTAGACGGCTGCTTAACCTTTTCGGACATTGGGACTTTCTTTGGCTGTTTTAGCACATTCCATTTCCAGACTACACAGAGACACATTTCAGAGGTTGGGTAAAAGACAGTAATGTAAACATTTATTTTGGGTTTGGAAAGTATAGGTAAGGCAAGCCTATGTATGCATATACATACATACAATGGCAAGCCTATGTACGCATTTATATACATACATACATAATTACCTATGGAAGAGATGTATTTATGCACACATTTATTAAACAATTACACCCCAACTTTCAATGCAAGATTCTCAAGGCACTTTACAACAACTCTTTAAAATATAACTGATAAAATAGCACACCACAGCACATAATAACAGTTAAGAGCAGCAGTAAAATCCCAGGAGCCATTGGCAGAACAATTGTAAATGTGTGGGTGGTGGTTAAGGATGGCCTATCATTTCCAAAGCCGTGATGACTGTCACTGGCTGGAGTGTGGAGCAGATTTTCCTTTTCTTATCATAATGTAGGTTTTTGTTTTTGTTTAATTCTCTCATTGCTTTCAACAGGGAAGAGTTAAGCTCCAGGCTAGCACAATTGAAGGGCTTGATCATGGGGCCTTTTGGAGGGGTGGACAGAGCCTACTGACAGCAGAAATGCTGCTACCAGTAGTCCTCTGCCCACTAAGCTTTCTGCTGGTGTACCAGGGGCCACCAAGACAGAGGTGCCACCCACCAGATGAGATCCTCTCTGCCAGCAGAAGGGCACTTCCACCCCAAACTAATGCAGAGTAAGATTAGGATTGCTCTGTAAACCATTGGTAGTTCAGCAAAATAAAATGGTTTGGGTGCCTTGGTTTGGCATCAAACAAACACGTTAAAGGGAGAGAAGTTTCACAGCTGAGGTGCCACTCTTGAGAAGGCCCTAGTTTTGGTACCTCACAGCTCAAGGTGAGGTGGCCCGTGCAATAGGTCAAAAGGCTTTTTGTAGATAGCTTTATATATAGATATACATGATAAAACTAGATTGTACACACTGCACTGCACACCTTGAATAGAGAAGGAAAAAGGTATATCTCATAAGACAGGGAGGAAAGAGGGAAAGTGAAGGGCGGAGCTTGAGAAAGGAGTAGCAATAATAGAAAAGGTGATGGGTTTGGCTGAGTGCATATAGAACAGGAGTAGGGAGCCTCAGGTCCACTAGTATGTGACCCCCTGGAAGGCGGCCCTCTGTCTGAAAAAGGTTTTCCATCCCCTGATATAGAATAAAACGGGCTCCCAATGATGGTGCTGGAAAGGCTTAGGTATTGAGTTTTGAAGGACAGGGAAATAAATTGGCATATAAGATAATGAGCAGGCTGTTCTAGACATAGGGAGTGTCAGAAAAGAGCTCCAAGAGGAAGGGTAAGTACACATATGGGGGGAGGGGAGGGGAGAATGCATGGGAAGAAGTAAAATGTGCTATCTGGAAGACCTGGGCATTCACATATAATAAAGGAAAGATTTCTCATTCCTTTGGGGTTCTTACTTTTCTTAGAGACGAAACTTACCCTTAGATTTGGGGTCTGGCTGACATTCAGCACCCCATCATGTTTTCGTGATCCCAACACTATGGATGAGGAAGAAGAGCGGTTGGCAGCTGTGGGAATAGGTTCATCAGCAAAGATGGAAGCAGCAGATGTGTAGAAAGGGAACCACCCTCGATGGGTAGTTTGAGTTCCACCAAGTGTAGAAGTCATTTGAGTAGAGGGGACTGCCTCCCCAAAGATAACAGGATTGCAGCATCAGATTCCAGAGCAGACTAAGGAAGCAGCTATTGTGTTCAGAGGAGGCAGATGGTGAAGGTGTGGGGAGAGACACACAGTTCTGGGACATTTTTTTCAGGACAGGAGCAGTGATGTCATTTGATGGACAGCTAGCTTAAGTGACATTCCCACTTTGCTCTAGTATGTGAATAAGGGGAGATATATATATATATATATATATATATATATATATATATATATATATGGCGTCCAAGTTTGTTTGTGACAAATTAGCATAGAGGAAGTCAGAGAATGGTGAAAATAATCAAATGAGGCAAACAACAAATATTTGTTTTGGTGAGGTTCTTTCTTCATGCTAGTAGTTTAATTGGTGACATTCCTTTGCAAAGTTTACATTTCCAATTAAAAGCTAAAGGTTCCAGTTCGGTTGGCTGAAGATGTTTTGTTAAAGCTTCTTATTGTCTTCTAAGCTGAACCCATGCAGTCAAAAATAAGCATCACTGAGTTCAGTTATGTTTATTCCTACAGAATGATACAAAAGACTGCCACAAACAATAGGAAAAAGTGTTGTTCGGCCATTGGGCTAGTTAGAAACAGTCTTGTGGCTATATGGGGGCTGCCATGAATTGAGCTTTTTCACTTCAAAAGTCACCACTACATCACAGTAAGAGACACTGAATGTGAATAAGGTGGTGGTGTGGGGGAGACAGATTGGGCTAAGTGAAGGCCAAGATCCATGTATTATGTCTACCTGTTGGCAGGAACTGGAACTCACTATGAAGTAGGAACTTTTCCTCTCTTCTAGCGAGCTGTTTGTCACTAGTCAGGTTTATGATTTTGCTGTGTTTCCTGCATAATTCTCTTCTCTGAGATTATTATATGAAAGGCTACTTATAAAGAAAGCCATTTATCACATTCCCAGGTCTGAAGGAATGGCACAAACAGAATGCCTAAGACACTTCCTGGAATTATGAAAATGAGGTTGCATTTTGCTCAAAACAGCCTTGCATTGTGAGTGGAGTGTAAGTACCTCTCTGATACTACAGTGGTACCTCAGGTTACATACACTTCAGGTTACATACGCTTCAGGTTACAGACTCCGCTAACCCAGAAATAGTACCTTGGGTTAAGAACTTTGCTTCAGGATGAGGACAGAAATCATGCTCCGGCGGCGTGGCGGCAGCAGCAGGAGGCCCCATTAGCTAAAGTGGTGCTTCAGGTTAAGAACAGTTTCAGGTTAAGAACGGACCTCCGGAACGAATTAAGTACTTAACCTGAGGCACCACTGTACTTTAGGCCACAATCCACTCAGAATGGCCTCCTGCACAAGTCCCTTTGACACAAGTGGAAAGAGTGGTGTCTTCAGCAAAATAACTTCTAATTGACATAAGGGTGGGAGAATGTTCAGCCACAACTGAATTCTATACTGTCAGGCTTGGGTTACATTCTTGCATTTGAGGACACTGTGTTTTTACCCTTGTGTAGAATGAGATGGGGGGTGGAAAGAGGAGGATGCATCAGACAAGAGTCATATCGTATGGGACTATAATGAACCAGCCAGATAACTTTAATTCAGTCCCCAAGGGCAATGGCTGGAATTGTTACTAAATTCTGCTTCAGGTGCTATTTGAGAAAGGTATTTATTTATTGCATTTTACTACCTTGCTCTTCATTCAGAGTTGTTCTTAGTGGTTTACATGGTCCCCATTTATTATCACAACAATTCTGTGAGGTAGGCTTAGGCTTTGAAATAATTACCCAAGAAGCTTTGTAGCTGATATTGAGCTGCCACTTTTCTGTTTTGGTTGCTGTAGCCACTAGACAGTAGCAGAGGCTAAAATCCACAGACATTAGTACCTAGAGGCATCTGTGCAGGGAAAACCTGCATATTTTCTTTCCCCATTGTTTGCCTCATGTCAAATTTTAGATTGTAAGCTCCTTGGGGATTGTATCCGGTGAAACGTCATGTGCTATATAAATAATAATGTCAATTTTCTTACTGATTCTCTTTGCCATTATTGTTCCCAACCAGATCCCCAATATCATCGAGTCTATGCCTGGCCCCTCTTCCATCTCTTGCTTTTCTATGTACTGTAGTTTATATTATTTCTAGAGAGGAGCAGAACGCTTACATTCTGTATAATATTTTGCGCAGCAATTAGCAAGAGGTTTAGCTTGGAATAATATAATTCTTGTAGCTTTCCCAATTTTCTTTTCCTCTCTTAGGAGCACCTTCCTGACAGGTTTCACAGCACTCTCACATGGCCTGGTAACTGGCAGAAGGGCACTTTTCTTCATGAAAAGGAACAAACAACACCTAGGGAGTTTACCACCTTATGCCTTCCGATAGAACAGAAATATTACCTTTGGCATAATAGGAGCTGAATCTAAGGTCTTTGACAGCCTTCAGCAACAGCATCAAACAATTTAGGACAGGAAGTGAAAGATGATGTACTCAGCTGAAACTGTTGGGGGATGTAGGCAGACAGACTGTAATTATCGAAGAGAGATACTAATTTGTAATAATAACTAAGAGACACATTGCAGATTACAGAAATTTGCAAATTAGCAAGTTAAGTAGTAACAGAAAACCATGCACAGTGTAGTACAAAATGCACTTTGTTCCTTTATTTTGACAAGAATCATTCAGATTAATTGTCATTAAAATAAACAAGTGTGACCCATTAGCTGAGCTACCAAGTGGTCCATATGGCAGAGACGGGTGGCCCACTGTACCCGTGCTGTCCTTCCCCATCTTGTCTCTTCCTTCAGTGTTTGTCATCCAAATCTAGACTCCAGGCACCTCTCTCCCTCTCCCTCTCTTCCCCTAGCCAGCTTAACTTCACATGTGTTTTGACTATTTTGAGTACTGTGCAAAGAAGAGAAAAGCATAGCTGAGTTGTTGTTTCTGCTTCTTAACAAACTAGCACACAAACTGCAGCATGTATGTGGACTTTGATTTTGAGAAACAAATCACAGGATTTCTTCTCATCATCTGCTCCCCTCTTCAGCCCCTGGAGAGTTTATTTGGTGTGTCAGTCAACACTCCTGAAGATGGAATTGCCCCAAACTGGGTAGGCACCTTGAGCAAGCAGAAACAGCTCACATAAAGCGATTCTGCCCAATTTAGGATGGTCCATCTCCTGCTGGGCTCTGTACCTCAGATTGTGCTGCTTAGGAGGGCTTTCTAACTTTTCAGAGTGGTTCTGCAGGGGCCTGCAAAGGGAGTAAAGGATGTGAAAGTCTTCTGCAAGTTTGCTTCCCATCAAGCCACTTTCAGAAGTTATTCCTCCATGCATTCCATAGAGGAATAACTTTGGAAAGGATCTTCACAGTTCTCAGAATTCAAGCCTTCTTGTTGTGTTCAACTAACGTTTGTTCAAGGTAGACCCATTAATTTCAGTGGGCCTACTCTAGAGCATTTATTTTAGTAACTTCATTATCTGTTCTTTACCCATTTTCTCATGAAAGTTAATAGCTGCAGACTTCCACCCCTGTGCTCTCCCCCCACATGCTCATTTCACCCCTATTGGACATCTTCAAGGGGCTACTGTGGACTTAGGTATAGGGGGGAAAGTTGGTTTAATTAGAAATAAGAAATATAGGTAATTTAATTACCCACGGATATCCTTGCTTTTTGAGGTGAGAATGGTTTGTTTGGAACACAGTTTAACATCTGTTGGGAATTGGTGAGGGGTAAACAATTTAAAGGGTGCAAAGAGGTGGACTGAGCTGCTGGTCCCACCACCTCTTTGGAGAATCATGTGGAGTGTAATGCTAAGCATATTTGCTGAGAATGCCTGGCGAGCTCTGGCCCATGGGGTCACGAAGAGTCGGACACGACTAAACATCTAAACAACAACGAATTCGTAATAAATTCAGTGGGGACTTTTCCTCTGATGAATATGCCGAGCAATGCATCTTAAGAAAAACAATGTTTCTTCTTAACGTCTATCGTAATGACTTTTGGAATACTGCATTTTGTATTTAGTAGAAAATACACAAAAGTGATATGTTGTCTGTGATGATATAATTGTTAAAATTGCATAGAAGGGAGAAATAAGTCACTAGCATATGCAGTTCATGAGTTACCACACACTTTCTTTCTGAAACTGAAGCTACAGATGTTTAGGGTTTGAAAAGTGAAGGTTGGAGTGGTCTGACCAGTGACAAATTGATTGCTCTGAATATTCTCATTGACTGCTATAATCCTAGCCAGTTGGTGTAACATTAGTTACATTGCACTGTTCCTTTCCTGCCATTAGAGTAGCAGCCAAAATAAATAAAATGTAATAGTCATAAAAGAAAGAATCCAGGGTGTGAAAGGAAAAGAGAATAAATGGTTTTGGCTGGTATTTGACTCTTGATTACTAACAAAAGATACAATGTAGGAAACTAATGGCAGTTTTATGCAAACTAGGTGCTTTGTTAAACCTCTTGCAGGTCCTTTCAGTGCTTTGCCAGAAAATAGCTGTGGTTAGCAACGTCTAGCAACCTGGAGCCTCTATAAAACAGTCATTGTTAGATTTTGTTGGCTGTATTTGGATGTAGCGGGAATGTGGAGAGAAGTAGACTAGTCACATCCTGTCTCAGTGGATACATGGTGGCAACCTGTCCTTTCGCTTATGTTGAAAGCAATATGTACACCGATGGCGCATCATCATCATCATCATCCAGCCATACAACTTTTTTACCTCATGTCATTCAGTTTTCTTAATATTTTGTACACTTGCTGAGTGATCAAAGCTAAGTTTAAATCTATCATGCAATAGCAAGCTATCACTCAGCTTTGGAACATGTTTTTAGTTTTGATGTATCTCAATTTTGAACTGAGCTTTTAATGTTTTTGTGTAGTCTGGCAAGGCCAAAATGGTCAACTTTTTGAAATTTCAAACCCTCATCATTCACAAACGAGATGCGATAAATAATTAAAATTTTAGATTTAAACTTGGTTTTGATCATTCAACAAGTGTACAAATTAAGAAAATTGGATGACACGAGGTAAAAAAAGTTGGATCACTTGATATGTAATGCCCCCATTGTTTAGTACAAACAGCTATAGCCGAGAGATAGATTTGGTGTGTGACCAACTCACCCCCCCTTAAAAGAATATGATCTACACCAGAATGCAAGCAGTCATCATAACTCTTCATTCTATATGGCTTTCCCCCTTAATCTTCTGCTCAGCTTTGAAAACTGTTTATCCCTGGATAAGGAGGTGCCTGAACAGTCTCTCATCATGAAAGTGGTTCTGGGCTAATCAAGCAAAAAGGGCATCTAGATCACTTTTTATGACCTGCATATTGAGGGCACATGTGGCCAAAATAGTATTCAGGTGAAGGAAGGCTAATGGATGGGTCTGTTTTCAGAAACCTGGAAGAAATGCGTTTACCCACTAGCCAAGATTGTTATCTCGCTGTATAAATACTGAGACTACACGCTGCTAAATCTAGCCCATTTCCCCCTTGTTAGAGCAATCTGGGACATGTTTTCTGACACCCACAAGTTCCATCTGAGCTGCTTTCTGCCGTCTGTTTCAATTATCTCATGGCAAGGCTACACAGAAGAGAGGGAGAGCAGGTCATAGACAAAATCTATTTATTTATATTTTATTTAGGATATTTGATAGATCACTCTGCAGTCCCAAAAGGGACTCTGAGAGTGGTTCACAAGGGAGCCTTAAAATGCAGGAAAGTAAACCAACAAATAAGGATTTAAAGTAATACAAGCAGCAGCATTTACAAAATGAGAAGAGAGATTAAGAATAATCACAGAGATGAAAAAAGCCCCAGCTAATTAAAATGTCTTCACCTGGTACTGAAAAGGCATCAGGCACAGCTCCAGACAAGTGCCACAACTAGAGAGACCCTCTTCCCCATCATCATAAGGTTGTTCCAATTGAAAAGGCCTAGAGAGAATAACAGAGAAAGATACAACCCCAAACATTCTTGTGGAGGAACAACCCCACTGGAATTCTTCCCTTCCCACACTTTTTAGCAAGATGTAGCTGGTTCTTAAATATCCTGCTATGAAAAATTTAAGAATGCAAGAATGCATTAAAATAAGGTATGTGAGAAGCTGGTAAACCACTTTAGAGCCCCACCACCACCACCAATGCCTTGTTTTAAACAACATTGTTGCAATGATTCTTTGGTCCAGTAAGTTATGTGGGTATGGATACAGTGGCTTAGCCTTACTCTAGTAAAAGAGGAGGAAAGAGCATTTTTGCAAATTTCCCTTTCTGCCTGATATTGTCCCCCATGCTCCCTTTCACCCTATTTTGTAGGGGCCCCCTCCAGTGGGAGCTGCAAGGGGGCAGATGAACCAGCAAAAAATAAACTTTTCATCTCCTTCTATCTACTAAATGAAACACCCTTCTGTGAGCTCAGGGGCACCAAGTGGATCCACCCATCGTTGGGGGTTCTTTTTTGTACACATCTCAGGACAGGTATTTTGTGTCCTTTTGCTATCTGAAGGAACTGGGAGAGCAAGAGACCTGTGTGTGTTTTGAATTAGAGGTTAAAGGACTTCAATAAAGATTAGATGGACCGCTATCTCCCAAGGAAATTGCATCAAAGTGGTTGCTCCAGCTTGCTCCTGTTAATTTCCTCCCCTTGGCTGTGAGGAGATGTCTCATATCCTGATACAGCAGACAGGGGATAAGAGGCACTTTCCATTATCTCAATCACTGCGCTGTTTATGAGACACTTAATATGTTTCTTTAAGAAGTAATGTGACTGTGGGGTGATGGATTCCATGTGGGTGAAGGAATGGGGGGTGCTAGAAAAAGCAGCTCTGATGGCTTTTACAATCACAAGGGGAGGGCTGTAGAAAACAAATTGCATTTTTGTGTGTGTGTTCCGCGCCTACTTTTTCCGTTAGATGGCATCCTTTTGTGTTCTTACTGTGTGTTAAGTACAACATCTTGAAACATGGCATTCTTTTGATTTTAAACAATGAAATGCAAACATTTTATTTGCATTGATTTCATATTTTTCTTATGTATTTAGAATTATTTTTGTTCACATCTTTTAAAGTTATATATTTGTACTGTGGGACGATTGTATTTCTATAACTTAATCTTGTTTATAAATTCCCGATGCCCAAATGTATCTTAAAAATAACCACCCCTTTATTTTCATCTCTTTTTATAGTAGCTACTGGTGGTGGCGGGAATGAAGTGCTTAAGAGTTTATTTGGGGTGGCCAAAAATTCACAGGATTCAGTGCCCCTCTTACCCTGAATTCCCCCCCCCCCACACACAAAGGAGGCCTCAACTATGCTAGCTGTGGATCTAGCAGGGCATGGAAAGCAGAAGTAGCTCCACCATGGAATATTGCCCAATACCACAGCTATAGGATTACTCTGACCTTATAACTTTAGAAATTTTAATCGTCAAAATCTTCAGGCTGTCAAATAATAGCCCATCACATATAAACTATGGTTCTTATTTCATGGAATATAATCCCTCCTCCATTGCTAACAGTCCTCATTCCCTTTGCATCTATGCATGGTCCATAGTTGCTGTGGTTCATCCTCAGAATTCTCCATCTTCACATGTGCTGACCAAAGAGGAAAACTGTTTGTGGCTATACTTTTTCAATGGACAGCTGGGGTCCTTGTGCAGATCCCACCAAGGTCCCTATCCCTATGCTTCCTTTTTAGGCCCGGTAAATCCATACAACAAAACACCCGCTTTTCTAAGGAGGGATTGATTTGTGCAGGGCTAGCAATGAATTCCCCAGGGAATTCAGTGTTAGTGTCACCATTCCAAGGTTCTGCTCCCTTAATGTCAGCCTGCCATAATTTCCTGGCTCTCTGTATATGCTCTTTCTCCACTCTTGGGCTGTTCAGGACAAAAGTAAAATGAAGAAAAAGAAGCAAGCTGGCAAAACACAACGACTTAAAACATAACTATGCACTGGGAAACCTCTGGTTCAGGTCTCTGGTATGGACATACAGGGTGGTCTTAGGCAAGCAATTGTATCAGTGACTCATCTCCCTGCTCCCTCTCCCAGACAGTCTTGCAAGGCCTAATCACTTTGAGGATCTCTGCTGTAGCCTCTCTGCTGCCCATTTCTTGTGGTGAGACATAGATTGCTTTTCACTTTTTTCATAGAAAAGCCTAGACTATGCTACATACAGTTTCTAGTTTGTTTTCCTGTCTCCCCTACCTTCCCAGCCCAAGAGTCCTTGCCTACTTAGAGCAACTCCTTCACCTTCCTCTGAACCAGACCTTCCATTAGTATAGGCAAATATTATTCTCCCCAGCTGATAATGTTCACATGTGTGAGTGTCTATGATGAGTCTGAGACATAATGACTTGCGCACGACCACCCAGTGTTATCATGCATTGCTAACCCCTGCCTTGGAATGGGGGCTGCCCCTACTCAGTCTTCTTCCTCTCCCCCTCCCCTTATGCTTGGTTCCATGGGTAAAACTAGAGCTGGGCAATTAAATTGAGGTGAGGGGAAGAGGGGGAGCACTTCCAATGATGAATCATTCCCACCCATTCTATAGATCCTTCTGCATAGTATTGGACTACATGCACACAGTTGCACATATGGGATTACATGTGCCCACCCATGAAGTGGAAGATGGGTAGCATTTGGGTTTGCAAAGTAAGTTGAGATGGGATAGATAGGGGCAGAGGTGGGAGGAAAAAAAGATATGAAGAATACTTAATTGTTGAGATACTGTTCTCTGAAGTCCTCTAAGCAACTGTCAGGAGCAAACCAGCAGTAAATCACACTATGGAGATGACTCTTTATTAAAACATGTTATGCACAGGAGTGTCAGGTGTAATGAACACATCAATTCATCTCCAATAGGTCTTGCCCCCATGAAGCAGCTGCTAAGACTGAAGGTCCCTGGCTTCCCACAACTGCCCAAAGTCCCCTCCTCACCAGGTGTTTCCCCAAGCAGAGGCTGATTCTGTGCATCACCAATTGCTCCTTCACTCTTTCATGCCTCTTCTGGTTCTGGGAGATAAGCAGGGAGGGGAGCTTGACACAGCAAGAGGGGAAGATACCTGTGACTCTTCACCAACCTGACTCATCTCTGCTTCTTGGCCCCTTCGGACTCTTGATTCTAGACTTCTGTCTGCCACAGACTCTCCCAGCTCACTAAGCCCTGTTAACTCTTCACCTTCCAACATCTCCTCTTCCCAGACTTCTCTCTCTTCTCCATGTGATCACTCATCGTTGTTCCACCTCCACACACCAGGCTCTGAGCCTTCATCCCTTGGTTCCTCCCACCAATCATCTGTGTCCAACCAGTCCACGAGAGCAACTAGTTGCATATTTCTGACTGACCATGCTTTCGGTGTGCTGCTGCTGCTGTTGGATTTGCAACCATTTCTATGATTTGTTGTTCATCCAATAACCGAGAGGTCAAAAGTGTGCTAAGAAACAGCTGAAGCCACCAGGCATAATTTCTTCCTCTGTGACCTAAGGGCTGTCTTAATTAGTATGACTTTCTGTTGCCACTCTTGAACCATTGGTCGTCTTGGAGTTCCGCTGGCAAGGATTTGAAGAACCACCTATTGATAATAAGTGTTTTTCCTTTTCCTCTTTCTCAGTTGCATTCTGTTAAAAGCACCAAGTTCATTGTTAAAGCAAACAGAAACTCCCCCTTCAGTTTGCATAATGCTTCAGTGCATTCTTTCTCTGTTCTTCTTACTAGCTCAGCGTGATCCCCCTTATTTTCTCTCCTACTGAGCTACACATGTAGTTAAAAATATAACCCTGGCATCTATCCTGGAGCACCCTTCATCCATTTTTCATTCACATAGTAACTGATTCATGGAAGACTAGAACTAACTCACCTTTGGGCTGTACATCTTCTGTTATATGTTGGAGCAACGAGCAGGCTGTCAGTCCACTAATGTTTTGCATACAGGATCACAAGTCACGGAGAGCCAGTTGATTAATGAATCATCACACCAGCAAGGATAAAAACATTATTATTGCTCTAGTTGGAGAGGGCTTCCTATTTATGAATTAATTGCTAGCTTCTGGTTGAATAAGCTCTGAGGTGATGGCCTAGAAACACATTAGCACTGGGTATAGTTTGAGGGAGATAATCAAAAGACCCTTCAGATTGTTGTTGTTGTGAGTGTGCAGGCATTGTAAATGAAGTATGAACAAGTATTAAAAAGCAATCTCAAGTGAGTTCTTTGAAAAGCTGTAGGCTGAATTTGAGCAGCATTCCTCCAGACAGTCTCTTGCTTCCTTTCTCTCCCCTCCCCACCACCCCATTCCTGAGTCTGTACCTACCTGTCATGACAAGGGGATGGGAAATCTCGTAATCTTAGTTGCTGTCACACGGCTTGGATATTTTGCCTGAAAAGGCATATTACCATTCAGTGATTATGCAAATCAGACACCCACAGCCAATCGGAGTGGAGAGAATTGTGTAAGTGAGAGTAAGCGGTATGATTTTCTGTCCTTAATGGTGCATCATCCATCATTATGATTAGATGAGACAATTCCATGTCAAGCTAATGCTTCTTAACTTTGTTTTTGCTTTATAAATTTATTTCAGCTTCTAAACTTCCCACCCTTACCCTTCTGCATCAACAACTAGCTATTATGCAAAGATTTCACACTGGACTCATGTCAACAGCCCATTTTAGCTCACCCGTCTCATTAAGACAAATATCCTGGCGGCCTCTGCTCACTCTGTATCATTGTACATTAGCATCTTAGTGTTAGAAACTAACTTTTC
Source organism: Podarcis pityusensis (assembly GCF_964106645.2). NCBI lineage: Eukaryota > Metazoa > Chordata > Lepidosauria > Squamata > Lacertidae > Podarcis > Podarcis pityusensis. Next base: position 36,881,470 of record NC_138032.1, read on the forward strand.
TGAACATTAAATCCCAGTGGCTTTGTTAAATTTTTGCCTGCAAAAATCTTCTGTGCCAAAGCTGCCAATTAGACTGAAAAGAGCAATGGTGTTTATAGTGTGGTCAAGGACTCGTCTGAGAATATCAGTTGATATGCCAGGCTACTGGCATTGTGATGGTTAATAATACTTTGCAAAACTGACCAAATGTCATAGGATGAAACTCTGATGCAATGTGCTATTTAAATATATATTTCCATGTATTAAATATCTTCTTGTTCTGATGGCTTAGGGCTGGTAGCAACAATCTTGCATAGGTATGGCAGCCTGAATTCAATACATTTAATAGTGTGATCCTATGCATGTCTACTCAGAAATAAGCCCTGTGGCTTATTCCCTGTGGCTTATTCCCAGGTAAATGTGCATAGTTTTGCAGCCTAAAATTTAAAGAAAGATGTAACAAAGAGACATAGATTGCTTTTATTTTTTTTCATTTTTGTATCCGCGCCCCGATTTGTCGGAGGGCATCGTGAATGATGGCTCATGTAAGACATCAGAACAGGAATAATGAATCATATTTAGATTCCCCCCCCCCTTGAAGAACAATTCTGCAAACCCTTATTAATTGGGTCTCTTTTAAAACAAGGTATGTAGTTTGCAGCATACTTCAGTAATAAAAATAAATGGGAGTTGTGCTGGAGCAATACTTAAAGAATTACACTTAGTACCAATAAGCTGATCAGATAACTCGTTTCAATATTATAAGTTTGGAAGAGTGCTAAGAAGGCCATCCCTGCCCAAATTATTTTCAATGGCACATTACAGTGGTACTTAGGTAGTTGAACGGCTTGGCTCCCGAACACTGCAAACCCAGAAGTGAGTGTTCCAGTTTGTGAACCTTTTTTGGAAGCTAAATGTCCAACGCGGCTTCTGTGGCTTCCACTTGAGTGCAGGAACTTCCTGCAGCCAATTGGAAGCAGCGCCTTGGTTTCTGAATGGTTTCAGGAGTCGAACGGACTCCCGGAATGGATTAAGTTTGAGCCATGGTACCACTGTATTACAGAAAGAGGCCCTTTAACATTAAAGAGAATCAGAGTCACTCCACAGTAGACAGCATACTTATATGTGGCTTTTTATCCATCTCTCTTCTGTGTGGGGGAGCTGCCTGCAGCGCCCTAAATCCCGAGCAGGAAGGAGTAGTTTGCCATCTTGTTCTGCCATGAGCCAATTCAGACCACTGGTGAATTGCAGCAGGGCTGTACAGTGGTACCTCAGGTTAAGTACTTAATTCGTTCCGGAGGTCCGTATTTAACCTGAAACTGTTCTTAACCTGAGGTACCACTTTAGCTAATGGGGCCTCTTGCTGCTGTTGCGCCACCGGAGCCCGATTTCTGTTCTCATCCTGAAGCAAAGTTCTTAACCTGAAGCACTGTTCCTGGGTTAGCCGAGTCTGTAACCTGAAGCGTATGTAACCTGAGGTACCACTGTACTCACTTGCACAGCCATCTTACATTGCCACAAACTCTGCAAAAAATAATCATTCATTCTTAGATGTTCTCTGGCTTTCTAGACCTTGGCTTTTGTTTAATAGATATATATTTACACCCCACCCAATAGCAAAAGTTCTCAGGACGTTTGTCAGTCAAACCAGGACCCTTCTGTACAAGGATGTTAAATTCTTTGTTTCTATTGATGATGTTCATGTCATATTTTGGAAACTGTCTTGGGAACTGCAACAAAGTTAGATTAATTCAGTTCCTGTCTGATACATGTATTTTGATGAGAATTTGACACCTTCTTGATTCTTTCTCTGGCCTTGTTTATTCCAGCTTGCACAGCAGGGATGTTCAAAGCAAACCAGGGTGCCGGGACCTGCACACAGTGCCCCTCCAACAGCCGCTCCACGTCAGAGGCTGCCCACATCTGCACTTGTCGCAATGGTTACTACCGTGCTGACTTTGATCCACCAGAGGTTCCTTGTACCAGTAAGTAACAACATTTTCTACTGAAAACGCATAGGCCTCAAAACTCACATGGATAATGTGTTCTATGAAGGTAGCTGATAACGATTTAGAGTGAGTATTCAGAGTTGTATCGGGGTGTCATGATATCTCAGTGGTTCCATTGCCTCTCTTGCTCTGTGGGCCTGGTGGACAATGTTCTGGAATTGTCTTGAAATGATACGACACTATCCCTTATGGCAGTATCCCTTTCTGTTGGCATGGAAATGTCTCAGCACTGTTAATCCTCAGTCTTCAGATCAGCACATGAGCTAGGTACTCTTTATAGCACATACAAAGGCAGGCCTCATTCAGAATAATCATTTTTCAACATACTTCAGAAAGAAAAAAGAAAAAAATCAGCAAAGTGAACGTACTGAGGCAAAACAGAACAAAAAATGAAACAAAACCCCACCAGCTAAGCCATTTACTGTAGGTATCATTAACCCAAAGGAAAGGATGTGAAAACACAACCCTTAAGACAAATTATCTGTCAGGGAACTGCCATCGGAAGGAAGGGAAGTGAAAGGGCTCACACAGGTTGGGAGAGACTCAGCAGCTGAAGAGGGAACCAGTAGGGGGAGAGGAGCTGGGCTGAGGGAAAGGGAGCTGGAGGGATGGCTCAGAGACACTTCCAGCGAAAACAGTGGGGAGGTTTCAGGACCTCCTGTAGGGACACCCACTCCTCGCCGGAAACTGTCACGCAGAGAGTCCAGAAGACGTGTTTCCGTTAAGGAGCTTTTATGTTGGAAGCGATTCCGAAAGCAACCACTGTCGGAATCTGCCAGCGACTGACGGAGCCATGTTTAAGGGGCTCCGTTACAGACAGAGGTTTGCAAACTTGACCAAACTCTGAGGGACTAGGATTTTACACACAAGCAGCTCATCGTCCCATCACAGCATTCCGACAGTCTTCGTGAGCAGCTTGTGCAGGAGAAGGCATCATGAGCAACCCAGCCGGAACCGGAGAAGCAGGAGCTGGAGCGGGTCCAAGCCTGGAAGAAAGGTACCGGGTGTTGGAGGTCCAGCTAGCGCTGCAGACGGCGAGGCTTGAGGAGAGGAGGGCTCAGGATGCAGACAAAAAGGGGAAAGACACCCAGCTCGTCAGAAAGGTACCAGGATTGGTGCAGAAGTTTGGGGGGGAGCCCAAAGACTATCATGGCTTTCGGACAGAGATGCAATATGCCCTCAATCTGCAGTTTGATGAATTCCCTGACGAGGAATCACGAGTGGCTTTCGTGATTGGGCATCTTGAAAAGGGGGCGAGAGACTGGGTTAGACCCCTGATGGCAGCGAATAGTGACGTCCTAAAGGACACGATGAAGTTCTTTCGCGCCATGGATCTGATGTTTTCCAGCGATATTGAACAGGGAGTGGTCCGCAGACAGTTAATGGCTTGCAAACAGGGGAGCCGATCTGTCCGTGAGTACTGGACTGAGTTCACCATGTTGATCCATAAATTGGGGTGGGATCTATCGGCGGAACCCATTCAAATGCTCTTTGAAGAAGGGCTTTCTTCGGCTGTGAAAGACGAACTTTCCCGGGCGCCCAGGGCGGAGTCTATGGACCAGCTGACCAAATCAGCGCTGACCATAGGAGCGCGCCAGGAGGCGAGAGCATTGGAGAGGCGGGAAGGGAAGGGGGAACGTTGGAAGGAGTTCCGCATTCCAGACATTCCAGAGCCAACTTTCCCGCCGGCAGAGCCGATGGAAATCGGAACAGCGCGCGCGCGCGCAGTTTCAAAGCCCAGTGAGGGGGGAAAGAAGGAGGGAAAAGGCGCCCGGAAATGCTATCTCTGCCAACAGCCAGGTCACTTTGCCAGAGTCTGCCCCCAGAGGAAGGAATGGCAAGGGATGGTAGGAGCTGTGGAGGGAAGAGAGGAAGAAATACCGAAGCAAGTAAAAGCCAACGCCTGGCTGCCACCGTCGGGGCACAGCAGCCAGGCCAAAGAGCAGTGAAAGTGCCCACGCCAGAACCTCCTAAACCCGCCCTAGTGATAGAAGTGGCGCTAGAGCTGCCAAACGGACACCCTCTAAAGATAAAGGCGCTGTTGGACTCAGGCAGCTCCTGCAATTTCATGAGCAAAGAGTTTGCAGCTGAACACCAGATACAGACGATCCCTTTAAGCAACCCCCTGCAGGTGACCACGATCGATGGCAGGGAGCTGTTGGGAGGAGAAGTCAGCTTGCAGACCGTCCCAATGATAATGAAGGTGGCAAGGCACACCGAACTGATAGCGTTTAATGTGGCCACCTTGGGAGGAGCTCCCATTATATTGGGGATGAGCTGGCTAGCGTTACATGATCCGCTGGTGGGCTGGCATCAGAGAGTGGTTTCTTTTGGTTCAGCACATTGCTTAGAACACTGCAAAGAGGGAAAGGGTTTGGCAGGGGCCCAAGCCACCCTAGCAGGGACTGAAGTAACGGAGAACGTGAAGGTACCACGACAATACGCAGATCTCCGCGACGTCTTCAGCGAAAGGGAAGCTGACCAATTACCCCCGCATAGACCCTTTGACTGTCAAATCAATTTACTCCCTGGGGCACAGCTCCCTGTAGGCAAGCTGTACGCCATGTCAGACAGAGAGATGCAGGAGCTAAGAGAGTTCATTGACAAGAACCTGAAGAGAGGGTTCATCAGAGAGTCCAGGGCGGTGGGGGGCAGCCCAGTGTTTTTTGTGGATAAAAAAAACACGAACAAGCCGAGGCTTGTGTGTGACTTCAGGGCCTTAAATGCAGTGTCAGAACCAGTGGCTTTCCCTATGCCCAGGATTGACGACATTTTGACAAGGGTCAGGAAGGGAAAGATTTTTACTAAACTGGACCTAAGGGGGGCGTACAACCTGATACGAATAAGGAAGGGGGATGAATGGAAAACCACCATGTTCACCCCTTTGGGGGCATTTGAATATTTAGTTATGCCCTTCGGCCTACAAGGAGGCTCCGCGTGCTTTCAATCGTTTATGAACCACGTCCTGGGGCCTTTGCTTTACAAGAATTGTGTGGCCTTCTTAGACGACGTGTTGGTGTATTCTGAGAATGAGGAGCAGCATGTGAGAGACGTCAGAGAAGTGTTGAGCAGGCTGCAAGCCAACCAGCTGTGGGTGAAACTGGAGAAGTGTCAGTTTCATACCAAGGAGGTGGAATTCCTGGGGTATCGCCTGTCAGACAAGGGATTGGCCATGGATCCCGGCAAGGTCCAGGCGGTGCTGGAATGGAAAACACCCAAAACAAGGAAGGATGTGCAGAGGTTCCTAGGATTTGGGAACTTCTATCGTAAGTTCATCCGAAACTTTGCCCACCTGACGGCGCCCATTACGGACTGTCTCAGCAGTAAGAAGAAGTTCGTTTGGACTGAGGAGGCGGAGCGAGCATTTGAGGAACTAAAAAGGGCCTTCGCCTCGGAACAACAACTCCTGCATGTGGATTTACAAAAACCGATGAGAGTGGAAACTGACGCATCAGACAGAGCTATTGGGGCGGTGCTTCTGCAGCCAGGGAAGGAGGAGTCAGAGTGGAGACCGTGTGCCTTTTTTTCGCGAAAGCTGAACAAATCCGAGAGGAACTACACGGTGTATGACCGAGAACTACTAGCCATTCATGAGGCGTTCCGGAGATGGAGGCACCTGCTAATTGGCGCACAACATAAGGTGCAAGTGTGCACTGACCACAAGAACCTAGAGTATTGGAGGACGGCACGAGTGCTCAACCAACGGCAAGTGAGATGGGCCCAGGAGTTCTCCAAATTTAACTTTGAGATTTGTTACGTGCCAGGCCCAGAGAACATTAGGGCGGACGCTCTCTCACGCAAACCTGAATATTTGGAGGGGGAGGGAGCACCCGAAGAGAGACATGTCATTCCAGAGGACCGCTGGGTGTGTGGGGCGGCATTGGTGGGACAAAGAGAACTGGTAGAGGAAACAGAGAATGATGAATACGCCCAGAATAAGCTCAGAGGTCTTAGGGGTGAGGGAGAGGAACCAGGGGGTTTCGAGGAAAGAAATGGAGCTTTGTATTACAAAGGGGCACTGTATATCCCTGAAGGAGACTTAAGGGGGAGGGTACTCAAGCAGTTGCACGACAGCCCCACGGCGGGGCATTTTGGACAACACAAAACCATGTGGTTGGTCACCAGGGAATTTTGGTGGCCTAAGGTGAGGGAAGATGTACGGGAGTATGTAAGAGGGTGTGAGCAATGCCAGCGAGCCAAAGGGGAGAGGCGGGCACCGGCGGGGCTATTAGAACCCTTACCAACCCCAGAACGACCTTGGGAGGCAGTGTCGATAGATTTTATGACTGATCTGCCGAAGTCCAAGGGGAAAACAGCCATCATGGTGGTGGTAGACCTACTAACAAAGATGTGCCACTTTGTAGCCTGCTCGCATGCAGTCACGGCGGAAGAGACAGCGAAGTTATTTGTAGAACACATTTTTAGGTTGCACGGGGTGCCATTGAGGGTGGTCTCAGACCGAGGAAAACAATTTACTTCCAGGTTCTGGAGGAAGCTCATGAGCTTACTGCAGGTGGAGGTCAACTTTTCGACTGCCCGGCACCCTGAAACCAACGGGCAGGCGGAAAGAGCAAACGGGGTCCTCCAGCAATACCTGAGGTGTTATGTCAATGACAGAGAGAATGACTGGGTAGAAAAGTTGGCGCTGGCGGAATTTGCCTACAACAATGCCGAGAATGTGTCCACAGGGATGAGCCCCTTCTTGGCTAATTATGGGTGTCATCCCAGGGCTTTCCCAGGGGGAGAAGGGGAGAGATGGGGTGTCCCGGCAGCCGAGCATTTTGTAGAAGAAATGGAAGCAATCCATCGTCAGCTCCAACTCAACTTAGAAAGGGCGAAGGAAGAATACAAGAGGCAGGCAGACAAGAACCGAAGGGAAGGTGAAACCATAAGGGTGGGAGATAGGGTGTGGCTGTCAACCCAAGGGTTGCCGTTCAAAGGAGGTTGTAAGAAATTAAGACCCAGGAGATTGGGTCCCTTTGAGGTCATTCAACAGGTCAACCCAGTGGCTTTCAGGCTCCGGTTACCCAACCACATGAAACTGCACCCAGTATTTCACAGGTCGTTACTGTCACCGTATGGGGGGGGACGAGAAGGGATGGCCACTCGGGGACCGGTCATAGAAGAAAGGGAATGCAGCAGCCATGTGGCAGAAATCCTCGACGCCAGATGGAAGGGGGATCAGGTGGAGTATTTGGTAGCGTGGGAAGGAGAACCGGAGTCAGAAAACACTTGGGTAATGGCAGAAGATATCAATGACGAGGTATTGATAGAAACGTTCCATCAAAGGTTCCCAAGGAAACCTCAGCCTGTGGAGAGGTTCCGGAGGGAATACTTTGGGACCACCGATGAGGAGGAGGAGTTGGAAGGATTCTCGGAATCGGAAGGGGAAGGGGAGATGGACTCTGAGGAGGAGGAGTACTTCGAGACCAGGAACCGCAACAGGTGGAGAGAAGTGTTCGGGACATCGGAAGATGAAGGAAGTTCATTCCGGGGTTTTGCCTCCTCACCGCCCGTAGAGGAGGGGGCGAGAGGGGATGAAGGGGGCCCTGGAGGGGAGGTGGATGTCAGGGAACTGCCATCGGAAGGAAGGGAAGTGAAAGGGCTCACACAGGTTGGGAGAGACTCAGCAGCTGAAGAGGGAACCAGTAGGGGGAGAGGAGCTGGGCTGAGGGAAAGGGAGCTGGAGGGATGGCTCAGAGACACTTCCAGCGAAAACAGTGGGGAGGTTTCAGGACCTCCTGTAGGGACACCCACTCCTCGCCGGAAACTGTCACGCAGAGAGTCCAGAAGACGTGTTTCCGTTAAGGAGCTTTTATGTTGGAAGCGATTCCGAAAGCAACCACTGTCGGAATCTGCCAGCGACTGACGGAGCCATGTTTAAGGGGCTCTGTTACAGACAGAGGTTTGCAAACTTGACCAAACTCTGAGGGACTAGGATTTTACACACAAGCAGCTCATCGTCCCATCACATTATCCTACTCATAATTTAGGGCACAGATGGAAGACATTAACTCTTAATGCTGATGACAGCTAGAGATACATTTGTATGACAGAGGAGGAGTTGGAGACTTCGAGTCCTCTGTCTGACCACCACTAATGTGTGACACAAAACGGATCCCAGGACAGATTTATTTCCATATGTGGTTGTATTTTCACATGAATGCATCAGCAGCTGGGATATGGATACAATATAGTAGCTAGAATAGTACAAAACCCAGCTCTGCTTGAATTCCAAGTTAAGAAGAATCAGGTCGTGACAGTATACCTTCAGTATTCACATGCCAGGATCCTTGTCAGAAATATGGGGTGAAGTAATAGGATACAAGAAATGCATTATTCTGTGTTGGATTATGTGGGTTCAATGTGGGGGAAGGAGCTGATCTGTGGAAGATCCTGCATTGGGAGAAAGATTAGACCCTGTGATCTTCAGCCTCTTTCAGCCGTATAATTCTGTGGGGAGAAGTGAAGGTAAATAAGTAATTTGTGGTTTTTGTGAAAAAAACAATTGGTTTGAGAGAAATAGGGCTACCCTGTGTGGCTCCAAGGAAAGAAGTTGGCTTTTATCCTTCTAACTTCCAGTGCAACTTGCCTGTATAGGAGGCCTGTGTTAGCATACTGCTTTCTGCAGTTATTCTTCTGTAGGTAACTATGCATGCATGCTTGTGAGATGTCTAATGTGTGTCTGGAATAAGAGATTAATTTTCATATTGTGCCTGATTCCTGGTAGCAGCAAGTGTAGTAGTAAATAAATCTGTTTTTATTGCCTCTTGTTATATAGCTGATTTACAGTATGTCTCACCAGAGGAGTACTGTATAAAAAAGTCAATTTGTTGATTTTTATTTCTACTCGTTAAGACTTAATTTTAAAATGTTCTAATTTGAGGTGCCAGCTGTTCTATTTCCAAGTTGTTACATGTCATAGGAGTAAATAAATTTCGTATTGTGTATCTGTGGGTGCTGCTGTTCCCTGGTGTAACAGAAACATGCCTCTCCCTTTCCCGCACATTTCCTGCTAAGTTGAGCATAATGCATATTTATGATTGGTGCCACAATGTGAACAATTGCCATTTTAACTGTTGCACATTTCACAAGACAGTTACTAAGAAGCAGTATTTCAGTAGAAGCTATTTTACACACTGACCTCAAACCAGCCAGGGATGTGCTGCTTTCTTTTGCCAAAAGAGGACAAAGCTTTGTTGTAGGTTGCTTCTTCGATGTGGTTCCACCTTACTTTGATGCTGTCTGTAGAGCAGTTCAGTATTGCTTCTTTGACAGAATCAGAGAAACCTTCACAAAGTTCAGGTGAGACTGTTCTGACAGGGTTGATTCAAGGCCACACTTTCTCCTTTTTGCTATAGGTCCTCTTCGGCTGGAGACGGAGATCTTGCTCACCACCAGCCAAGAATCCATACCACAGTTGGCACTGTAGTCGCTCACTGTGCAACAAAGATAGTTGAGTGCCAATCACCTGGTGACAAACAAGTCCCTCTGCTGCCAATGGCCTTTGATGTCTCCAGGACACCTAACATTTTGCCTTGGCAGAGAAGAACATGTTCAAGAACATGTTCAGGCTATGGTCTGAACATAGCTCAAGCAGCCTTTATCCGCCTTTGTTCATGCTGCCAATACTTATGCAGTTGACCTATGCAGTTGTCTATTTGTGATGATCACCCCCAACTCTGGCACTGAAATCTCCCAGCAGGAATAGGTGTCCATGGGCTGGGACCCTCCTGACAACCTGGTCTAGTTCCTCATAGAACTGGTCCATGATCTGTATATTCAAGCACACAGAGGGAGTGTAAGCGCTCAAGATGCTAACCTGACCGAATGTGGTTGAGAGACAGAGAGAAATAACTGTCAAGGAGGAGGAGGTAACAGTGGCAATGGTGAGGTGGTCCCAGGATTTTGGCCATTCAATAACCATGGCTCAATGGGAAAATTTATGGAAGATCAATTGGAAATTCACAAATTGTTACACGATTAGAGAGAACTTTCAAAAAATGCAACATCGATGGTATTTAACACCATGGAAACTTTCAAAAATGTATAAAAATGTGTCAAGTAATTGTTGGAGATGCGGTGAATCAGGAACATTCTACCAGATGTGGTGGATATGTAGGAAAATACAGGTATTCTGGGAGAGTATCCATGTAGAACTGCAAAAAATGCTAAAGATCTCTTTCAATAAAAAACCAGAGGCCTACCTCCTGGGAATAACAGATTTGGATATTCCACAAAAGAGGAAGGGTATCTTTTTATATGTGACGGCGGCAGCAAGAGTTTTGATCGCAGCAAAATGGAAGAGTAATGAAATCCCCTCTATACAAAATTGGATCCAAAAGCTGACAGAATATGCCGAATTAGATGGTTTATCAGAAATAATAAAGAATAAATCAAAACAGGAATTTGTTTCTAAATGGGAGGTTTTCAAAGATTATCTGAAAAATAAATATAGTAGTTTAAATTCTGTTGCAGCATTCGAGGAACTTCAGTAATACTCGCAAGGTAGATATAAGAAATTAGATTTATTGAGAATAAGTTTAATTATGATAAAAGCGTATACTGGCAAAAAGTAATATGAATTTGAAATATGGAATAGACGGGAGGTTGGGTCTTTAGTGTTAAGACCAATAGATGTTTTATTGTTTGCTAAGAAAATTATGTGCCTATAGTTATTTTTGTAATTTTGTGTAATTTGGTATTTGTGTGTGTGTTTTTTTCTTGTTGTATAAATAAAAAACTTTTAAAAAATTAAAAAGAAAGAGAGACAGAGAGAAATAAGCATTCTGAGCCCTTGGTTGGCAGTTCTGTTGCAGACAGGAGTGCCTCACTGTGAAACCTATGCCATGAATATGTGGTTCTTCTGGGTGCCCTCCTTGCCAATCAATGGTGTAGTTCTTCTCTCAGAGGCTGCATTCAAACTGAGTGTGGCCTCCTGTAAGTGGCAATGTCAGTGTTGAGCGTTTTCAGCTCATGGTCAATGATAACTGTCTTCCATGAGTTATTGACCTGAAACAGGCCAGTGGACAAGCCAGGACACATGGTCCTGACATTCCAGCTTGCACAGCACAATAGGGTTTGTTTCTTTTCTTTGTTGCCTGGAACAGTGGTTCAGTATGCTTACTGAGTGATACTCTGAGCTCCAAGTACCCATTGAAGCATGTGGACAGCATTTTTTTTGACATGGGATAGTAGCTGACCAGTGAGAAACATCAATCTCTCCCACTAAAGAAGCCAACCTGTAGCGCTTGTATCTTATACTAGTCAGATTGAGCTTATAATTTGTAAGTGCTGCCTCCTGTGTTGATTTTGCTGTACTGGCAGCACCAAAGTGACCTCTTCAGGGTGCAAGCTTGGAGAATCCTGGGCTGCCCAGATGACAAGACCCCCCCCCAAAGGAAAGCAAAACAGTACATTTGGCACCAACTTGGCTGAAGGAGTTGTTGGAAAGAGGCATACAAGGTGCCAACCAACAATCTTAGGGACTCCGCTCCAGATTTGTGTCAGGTTTACTCCTTGGCCTCTCCCGAAGATGTCCTGCAAGGCAGTGGATAGAGCTTTGCTACTGAAGCCTTTCTTGCCAATGAGTATAGCCACAAAGCAGTGGAGGTTTAAGATCAGTTTTCCTTCTCCTAGGTTAATGAGCCCCACCTGCCCCTTATTTCCCTCTACAGCACACGCAGAAACCGCCTTCTTGACTCATGGACCCACTTGTGGTCTCATCCATTTGATCCACCAGAGTAATGCAAGTGATGCATTGATATCTTAAAAGTTGCAGGGTTAAAATGTGCCTGAAAGCTTCAGTTTCTGATCTGGGAACCAATTCTGCTTATCTAAAGTGTGTGTGTGTGTGTGTGTGTGTGTGAGAGAGAGAGAGAGAGAGAGAGAGAGAGAGAGAGAGAGAGATGGGGAGGAGTGAGTGTTTGGAGTAGGCTTTGCTTACTGTGTAATGCTTTATGCCTGTGCTCTGATGCATTTTAAATGTAACTTCAAATGTTTCAGAGCTGAGACATGGGATTGAAAACAGATCCTGGGGCTGAGTCTTAACATGCTTCAAGGCCATGATTCCACCTGGGTTAAATATGGTAAAATGCTTCTCCAAAGGGTTCCAGCAGTACTGTGAGATGGCTGCCCTCTTCCTCCCTGACTGTGCTTTAACTGTAGTGCTGACATATGCTGGACAGCATTCCACCAGTAAATCAAGAGTTGACAAAGAACAGGAGATTGGGGGGTGGGGATGATGACAGTCTGCTGCAAGATCCCTCTGGTAAAATCAGATGTATTTGTTACTTTTTCTGTGGTTCCAGGAATGACTGCTGCAGACAAGATAGATAGTGTCAAGAACTCCACTATAAATCACCTTCCCCGCCCAGGGCTTTATAATTCCAGTAGTGAAATTTGCTTTGGGTTGTATTGATATGTAGTTGTTCCTTTTTGGTAGATAGTTTAAAGGGTTTAAGGGAGATGGATTTAGAAAGCATAGTGATTAAGCCCCCTCTTCCTTTCCTCCATTTACCAGGCATGAGTCCAATCCTGTGGACATTTCCCCATCTGTCTCATTTTTAACTGCCAGCCCCAAGGGATGGGCAAATGCCTCAGGCGGGGGGTGGGGGTGGGAGAGACAAACTTACAAACTGATGACTTAAGGCCAAAATGAAGGCTGAAGGCAAGTAAAGTGATTCAGAAGCAGATGATGGGAAAGACTTTTATGTGAGGCTCGTGCGGCCATTTACAGAGAAATGAGAAAGGGGAAATGTATTCCCAAAAAGAGAGCGAAAGGAGACACAGATCTGCATTACTTTTGCATCTGCTTATTTATATGTATAGGTGCAATTTAAAAAAACAACTAATGGCTTTAATTTAAATAGATGTACAATACATCTCAATGTAAAGAGGGGCATGATTCTTACCAAATTATCTATACTGGAACCTCTGGGAAAATTCTATTCATGGTACCTCACCTCATCTTAGGGTGATGACCCCCAAACAGGCATTGTCTGCTGTTGCTCTTTTCTATGTAATGCCGTTCCCTTTGTCGTATGTGAAACAGCAACCACCAGTTACTTCATGCATATTTTATAGCTCAGGATGGAAAACCTCTGACCTGAAGGTAAAACTTAGCTTGCCAGGCCACCCCATTGAGGTCACCAGGGGATGCCATGTTCACCCACCCTGCACCTGATGTCATATATGATGTCAGCTGTGTACAGCCAGTAAGAGCGAAGCTGCAAAAAACAACAACAACTAAAGCTGGGCTCCTGATTCTTCCTTTCCTGGAACAAGGCATGACCCAAACCTCCAACCAGCTGGCAGGAGGTGGGAACACCCCTTACTCAAGAAGGGTGCTGATCTTTGGAACTGTCCCACAGAGCTCCTTCCCGGCTCCAACATGGGAGACTTGGAAAGCACTTTGTGATCTTCCCTGCTCTTCTCTTTCGTACCTCTGAGGTCATGGTGTGAAGGAGAAATGCAGGGAGGATTGAAAAGCCATTTCCCACACCTCCCCATTCCACATCCCATGTTGGGGTTTTGACAGTTGTCTGGGAAAACTTACCTGTCCATTGTGTCATGTGATAATGATGTCATGTGATTGACAAGTGGGTTGCCCCACCCCTTGTCAAAGTTGACCCATAGAGTGGTGTGCCAAAAGGTTCTCTATCTCTGGTATAGACATATCTTTTTACCCAGGTTTGTCTGACCCACAAGTTCAGTCCCTTATGAGACCCTCTTTTCACCAGAAGTCTCATTGGTACAGAATGCAGGCGGCCAGTTCCAGCTCCACAGGGTTCCCAGTTGGAGCCTGGCTGTACCTTACAACAGCATGAGCAGATTCCCTGTGAAAGATAACATGGTTTGACTGCTTTTTATTAGGTGGGGAATCTCAGCTTACTGACCATTATCAGAGGTACAATATATCTACCCTCGGATTTTATACCCCAAGTTAAGTTAAGGAAGGCAATGGAGCTATAACGTCTATTGCTCAAAACGTCTGCCACTAACCCCTCAAACAAGCTGATAAAAGGTTCTGCTCTGTGATTGATGGCATCACTTTTAATAACTCTGTCTCAGATCGAATCTCTGAAACCAGGCAACAGAGGCAAGTGTTATGTACCATCAAGCTTTCAAGATGCAACCTGTAATGTTGCAGCAGAAAGTGATATGGCCCAGCCAGATTCCCACCCCCAGCCATTAACTAACCTGGCTATGATGTCACAAAGTCCTGGAGACAAGGAGAGTGGATATTGGGGGTGGGGGAGCTTAAAAGCAATTGAGGCAGAATATAATTTTATTTACTTACAATATTTATTAGTACAAGGCCAATGTATGCACCCTAAATGGTTTTGATGAGTTGGGTGGTTGGGGCAAAAGGGGCTTAAGAGCAAGTCATTATTAATCTGTGGGAAGGCAAAGTCTACCTACATACCCATATATATATTGGGTGGGGAGCTCAATTTTGAGAGGAGGTGGCAGAGGGTTTCAAGTTGCTTTCTATCCATTGCCTACAGAATCAGGGCAAGTTTGTGGGGTGAAGGGAGCCTGACAGATTTTGGGCCACTAGGAGATGGGACTGGCTTAACACTATCCTGGGCCTTCGTCCTAGTCAGCCTTCATCATCATCATTGATGTCAATCTCACCTCAGATGGACAAGGCGGCGTATAGAGGAGTGCTTTGGCAGGTGATCTCAAATAACGGATAAGGTGTGCATCTTCAGTTACTTGGGTTCCAAGCTGTTAAAGGTTTTAGCAGCACCTTGAATTGGACTCAGAACTGGACAGCTAACCAGTGTAGGTCTTTTAGAAGTGACAAGACAAGATGTGCCAGTGAGAATTGTGGCACCCTATTCTATCATGGATAATAGACGTTGCTACAAAGTGTGGCTTACTGAAGCAGCAATTTCAGGAAAGCAGCAGTAGAATCGCATTAAGGTTGAGAGGGAAGAATTGGAGATGGCAAGAAAAATGATGGAAGAAATAGAGAGCTTGGCTATATTTTGACAGAGCCTTCATGTTTGTTTATGTATTGATGAAATGTGAACTCATTGACCTAGGGTAAAACAATTAGAATGCAACTAGAATGGCCTTGCATTTTGTGTGCATCCCTATATATTGATGACCCACACATGGGAACAGTTTGAAGTACAGCATCACTTCAGTACATCACATTCAGCACATCACATTTCCACTGTGTACACAGCAAAGTCTTTGCTGCTAGATGGCTCATGACAAATACTTTAACTGTGCTGACGGGAAAAAATTAAATGAAATGGAATTTTCGTTAAAGGATAGCATTTTTCTAGCAATTTTAACAAAATGCTTTCATCTGCAGTAACCATAGTAACAGATCAGAGAAGCTCTCTCTCAAAGTGCCTCTCTGAATGTAATTATGAAGAAAAGGAGGGAGAGAGAAAGAGAGAGAGAGAGAGAGAGAGAGAGAGAAAGGAAGCCGGTAGTTTGGAAGGGGACAGCAGCTGAAAACTCCTCAAGGGCTTGAGCAGAGGTAGGTTGTGACAGATTCAGCAGAACTTCCCTGGATTCATTTTCTGCTAAGTGGGGTGCTGAAATGCCAGCCTCTTAATGGTAACCCCTGATCAGTGTACTTCTCCACCACCATCCTGTCAGCACAGCACAGCACAGCACTTCCAAGCACTTCTAAGTGCTAGTCCCAAAAGTAATGTAGAGGAACGCTTGGTAGATGGTTGGGGCCAGTTTGCAAACCACTTTGCTAGTAAAGTCCCTTGCAGGATCTATGGCTGCGGCTGAGATATCTGTTTGGACTATTTGGATACATGAATTTCAGCTCGTCGAACCTGAGGATCAGTAAAAGATGCTTAGAGGACTGAAGCTAACTACTTTCTAACTATATCCATATTGGTTCTTTTGCACCTGTTGGCAACCTTCAATATGATTGACCGTAGTGTCTTTTGAGGACATCTGGCTGGTGTGGGTTTGGGAGACATGTTGCAGTGGCTCTGTATGGTTGGACTTTCCAAGAAGGTGGTCAGTCTTGACCCCCTTGTTATTTAATAACTACAAAACATTCATTGGAGAGGTCACCTGGGATTTTGTGTTCAGCTGTGATCAATATGTTGATGACACCCAACTTATTTTTCTTTTTCAACTGATGCTAAGGAGGCTATAGAGATCCTCAAGCATTGTTTGGGTACAGTGATGGAGTGTTGACGAAGAAGGGTAAAAGATGTGTGCAGATGTATCATATTCTGATTAGCTTGGACTCTGTGAGTTTGCACTTGCCATTTTCAATACGTATTTCTCATAACCTCCTACAAAAAAATATTTTTCTTACCTGATAGTGGGTCAGCTTCACTTTCACCAAGTGTGGCTCTTTTAAGTTGCAATCCCAGCTTCCGCTTCTGCTGCATTACCTGCTTACACATTTCTCACAGTGTCTGCAATTCCACAGGCATGGAAGGACACCAGATGCAGAAGCAGAACAGAAAGAGTCTTCAAAAATGTATAGAAGAAAATCTTGATTGCTTTCTGAAAAAACTGAATCAGATTTGCTCTTGAGGAAAAGTGCAACACTCAAAATGCATTGGACAATAAATCGTTTTCTGTACATCTCTGAAGTCCCCTCCCCTTTTGTTATTGTTAAGTAGGGCCTCAATCCTACAGTGTCAATCTTACAAGATAATTTTTATTATCAGCTCCATCCTCCCTAACCATTTCCACCCTGCCAAAGTGATTTCCTTAGGAAATCATTCAGCTACTACTATTCCATAAATTAGTTTTTGATTGGACAGATTAATGCAAAACCCCATTTTTATTTTGTGCATGCATTGCACTTGTTGTGCAGTGAATCGTGAGGTCTGCAGTTTATCATTTGTGCAAACAAGTCATTCACGTGAATGTCTTTTCACTCAGAGTCATAATATACTGCACAAGTGAACGGAGAAGGATGTAGCCAAAGCTACCATTCTCCTCACACCACAAACTTCCACTCACACCACAGCTTTCCCTCTCCTCTCCGCTCCTCTGCAGTTACCCATGGACCCTCCCAAACTGCCCCAGAGAGAGGGGACCCTCCAGAACAGATTTTTGGGGCACACAAAGAGAGGAGAAGGTGAAGTCCAACTGCATGAGTGGATGGATCAAAAGCATTCACACAGAAGCAAATGCTACATTGGCAGGAAAAAGTGATATCACAGGATTTTGTGCAATTTCTGGGAGATGATTTGGCCCAAGTGAATTAAAATATTATAGGAATATCGGTGGTGTTGAGCTTTGAGTTTGAAAATAAATATGGATGTTGCAATAATGTGTAACGCTCATAGATGTAATCATGACAACCATGAAACTTCCTTGTCCAGGGCTTGCCCAAAGCATGAATTGTTAGAACTCCAACATTAAGTTCCAGTTTTTGTTATGAGAATTTTTGTGGCAAGTCTGCCCAAGTCTGAATTCAGTTCTCTGGTTTAGAAAATAGTAGCACTGATCAGACTGAATAATTACAGTGTTTGTTTAATAGAGCTTGGCCCATTATGCTGTTTGCTTTGCCTGCAGCATGGCCACAGTGTTGACTCATTTTATTTGTCATTTCTTACAGCCCAGAGAGTTTTCTCTGTGGCACAACTGCCTGATCAGCATTCCCCTGTTATATATGTGTGTCTTTGATTACTCTTTCCACACTGTATTTGTTCTTATTGAATCTCCATTAATTGATTCCAACCCCATTTCCTCAACGTATAAAAACAGAGTTGCACTTAATTCCCCCGCCCCTGCAAAGCCACCATTCTCCTTCTCAGAATGGTGCTGCCTGCAGTTTTGATATACGTACTCTGAACTGTGGCGTCCAAGTTGCTAATAAATAATAACTGCATAAAGAGCAGACACAGAAGGAGACCCTTGTAGGACCCCACTAAATACCCATCCTTTCAGCCTGACATATTGAACCATTAATAACTGCTCTTTGCTTCTGACATTTTCTGCTAGTCTGTCTGTTTTTATATCATGTGTGCTTTTCTGAGCCCTAACTGTATCTTTCAAGGAATTCTTAAAATAAAATACTGTGTCACCTCTGTTCTCCCACCCGCCAAATGTGAATGTTCAATAGCATGTGGTTGGTGGAAATTTCCAGATGTATAAACTTGTAGCTTGAATTCTCATTGCAACTTAGTGGTACTATCAACTCAGCTTCAATGAGGATGGGTTGATGTTGCAATGGAAGTAGACCAGATTTTTTCGGTTCACAAAATGTCAGGACCAAGATTTGGAAATGGGGGTGGAGGGAAGCAGTGCTTGGAAATGTCAGAAATTAAAGGCTGCCTTGTATTACTCTGCTAGATGGTTGGCGTGGGCAAAGAGAAGGCATTATACCAGCCGAGGCCCCATTGTGAATTCCCTGCACCAAATCTTTCAATACCTGTCACTGATTTGCTCCTCATAGTCTTATAGCAGCTTCTCCCACATTGAAATGAGGAACAGTGCATGGCAAATAAGGAACAAACAACCAGAGACACCTTATTTGCAGGGATACAATATGTGTTTCTGGTTTGTATTGTCTGAGTGGAGCGCTAGACATTTATAAAGACTATAGAAGGAGACGTGGGTTTCACCCACTCACCGACCAACAGCCATTCCACAGCTCCATTTTCTTTATCCTTTTGTCCCGTTCTTACCAACTGATCTAGTGACAGATCTTGCTGCTGTTAGCCTTCTCATATTTTGAAGCATGCCACTGTTGGTCTTTTGGTATAGCCTCAGCTCCAGTATGTGACTGGGAGCAGAGTTGGGGAAGGAGAAAACCCTTGAACTCTAAGTACACACTCTCCTTTCTCTCTTTAGAAAGGATATTGTGACTATTTTCTATCCAGTTTCTTGAATATTTGCTGCCAGAGTAACTTATGTGGCTCATGAGCCTCATCCTGGCCAGCCCTGTGTGTATATATAAAGCAGGATTTATATGGGTGAAGTCAGCAATATTTGGGGACTCAAGAGATCTGAGCTGGAAGCTGCATGTCAGATGGACCATTAAAACAAATCAAGGACCTCATAGAGCTGAGAGGACTGTGCTGTGTGACTTGATAGCCTCTGGCAACTATGGCCAAGTCCAACAGCCCATAAACCTTTAGTGAACTGGTGGGACTCATAATACTAAGGAGGGAAAGTGTGACAGCTTTAAAAATAGAGCCACATGTAAGATTCCTTTTACAGAGCAGGACAGCTGAGTGCTATAATTTGGTAGAAATACTGTGGAAGGGACAAAAGGCCATCTATCTTAACCCCAGCAGCAATTCAAATAATAGAGACTAAAGCATAACCTAAGCAGAGAAAAGAAGATGAAGGTGTCTGAAGAGCAAACAAGAATTAACCAAGAAGGGACACAACTTTCCCACCACTCTGTCTACTCCACACATTAGCCTAACCAAGCAGGGAGAAACTTCCAAATGTGTTAGTCTGGTATCTGAGCCAAGCGACACTACAAAAGAGGGATCATTACTAAGTAATCTGACTGAAGGGGTATTGTTCTACATTTTAAGTAATCAGGGAGGTTCTGTGTGAGCCCAACATGCCAATCGGAGGATTTGGGGGTGGGGGAGAGAGAGACTGGGTAAGGTTTATTGAATTCATGTATCATTTCCCACAACAAAGAGTCCTAAAGTGGTTAACATGCCATGTTGTGGGGGAGATGTTCAAGATCATTAGGAGTGGGGTGGAGAGCCTTCTTGGTCTAAGGGTCCTCAACAAAAGCGCCACAATGGAAAATCATGAGGCATGCATTTATCCAGTTCTGGTGAGTCCGAATTCACTAATCTCTACATCTCAGCAAAAGTATACATTGTACCATGATCAGGCATGTAGTTGCATAGCCTTTATCTGTAAATTGCTTTTTAACAGGTGTTCCTTCCGGGCCTCGCAACGTGATCTCTATTGTCAATGAAACGTCAATTATACTAGAATGGCACCCACCCCGGGAGACGGGAGGTCGAGATGATGTGACCTACAACATTGTCTGCAAGAAGTGTCGGTCGGACCGCCGTAGCTGCTCCCGCTGTGATGACAATGTGGAGTTTGTGCCAAGGCAGCTGGGCCTCACGGAAACCCGGGTCTTTATCAGCAACCTGTGGGCCCATACACCATATACCTTTGAGATCCAGGCTGTCAATGGAGTTTCCAACAAAAGCCCATTCCCACCACAGCATGTCTCCGTGAACATCACCACCAACCAAGCTGGTAAGTGCGACAACAGCAGCTCAGAGACCTCATGTCTGGTTTTCTTGATATGCACAGAGAAGAAAATCTAGATTGCTTTCAGATACTGCACTTGCCTCTGCCATCGTTGATTTGACATTGTTCAAGTTTTTCAGCCCTGTTCCATAAATATATGTTGCTTTTGCCACTTGTCCTTCTGACCTCCACCCTTTTTAAATGCTTCTGTGTCATACCTCCAGCCGGGGTTTCTTGTAACTAGATAGAACAATGGCATAGCTGTTTCTGTTTGAGAGCATAGTGCCATTCAGTACTCCCCAACACCATTGCTACCATCTGGTGTGCTTACTAACAATGGTTGGCGCATGGCGGGAGGTGGCAGAAGCACTGGTGGCACCACCATCAGGGCCTCCCGTGCTGTCTAAGTCACTCTCACAGTCACATTACTCTCTGTGTTCACAACCACAAAGGAAGTACCAACTGTTGGAAGAATCCCATCTTCCCAAATGGCATGATACTGCAATTTGAGTGGCGGTGTCATGATTCCGACAGTGGGAGCACTACCTCGAGGGAAGTTGTAATCGGGATCCACTTTTTAGCCGAGTAACGACTGTGCAGATGGTGCACTAAACCAGTGTTTCCTAACCGGGGGGCCATATGGCCCCATTTGGGGGGGGGCAGGATATTCCAAAGGGTCCGCAAGTGAAAATCACATAAATTGGGGGGGAGGGCACAGCACGAGGCTAGGGGGCCACAGAGGGAAGTGGCAGATGGAACTCCCTTGGGAGGTTCTGGACTCTCCTTCCTTGGAGCTTTGTAAGCAGAGGTTGGATGGCCATCTGTCATGGATGCTTTAGCTGAGTTTCCTACATTGCAGGGGGTTGCACTAGACCAGCGGTTCTCAACCTGTGGGTCCCCAGATGTTTGTTGGACTACAACTCCCATCATCCCTGACCACTGGTCATGCTGGCTGGGAATGAGGGGAGTTGTAGTCCAACAACATCTCGGGACCCACAAGTTGAGAAACACTGCACTAGACAGATGACCCGTGGGGTCCCTTCCAGCTCCATGATTCTGTGTTTTTCTGCTTCAACAATATTTCATTATGTTCTGATCATTTTATGAATTGTATTCTGTATAAATTATAAAAATGATAAACAAAACATGTTCTATTTACAAAGAAAAGAAAACATTTAAATAGCTACCTTTCTACTGGTAGGACGGGGACGACGACATAGGCGTAGCCAGGATTTTTGTTAGGGGGGCAGGCTTTTGCTGGGGGGACAGAGCCTCAGATATGTATTGATTTGTTACTTATTGGGGGGCATCTGCCCCCCTGCCCCCCTTGGCTATGTCTATGAGGGGCACAGGAAGGAAACAAGGTCAGAAGGAGACCATAGTTGGAAAATTTGGGAAACATTGCACTAAACAACAACAGCAACGATACATAGAAAGGCGCTTAATTGTCTTTGGAGTTTCTCTCTTTAGACATTAATTTTTTTCCCTTGCAGACTCGTGTTTAGTTACCAGGAACAAATCCTAGAGAAAAATATTACTGAATGTGACCTGTATTGGAAGGAAAGAGGGGCACAAATAGGGGAAATGGAGTAGGTAGCCAGATGGTGGTGGAGCTGTGGAGGGTGTGAGCACGTGTGCCTGTGTTCTCTATGTGAGGTTAAGAAGAAGGGTGGGGAAGGGACAGCAACCAGGTGGTGACCCTGGCCTAAAGCTTAATGAAGGGAAGAATTGACAGTAGAAGGCAACAATAGATGACAATCTGTTTGGTTTCGTTACAGAAAGGGAATGGTAATTTCTGCTTTGTATGAAACACGTAAAATGGAAAGTCTTTGTTAACTCCACCCCGCTGGGAGAGTTCACAACAGAAACCTGGCGTAAATATTTTAGCGTCACATCTCCGGGGAATAAGAACTCTGTCAGGTTGTCATGTTAGGTTTGTGCCTGGATGTCGTTTCTATCTCTAATCAAGTCCAATCCAACCGACTACTTGTATCTATACTCTTTTGTCTGTTATGTCTGCTTGCTGCTCCTCTCTCCCTCCATTTTGACATGTGCCCACCTGCCCATCTGCTCTTCTGCCCATCTGCGGCTGCCTCTCCTTGGACAGTGAGGGGCCTCAAGGTGGCTTCGGCAAGAGCGGGTCAAACACTCCTTTGGTCTATTGTCTCAGCTTTGATTCCCCAGAGCTCCATTCAACTCTACTCAGCCCATCCTCCTCCTCCTGTAAATTTCTCTTGCTTTATTATTCTGTTAGGTGTTGTTTCCTATGCTCCTTTTTTGTCCTGCCTGTCAGTCACTCTATTCCCCATCTGTGTATCCACTCATCTCTCCTTTCCTATTTCTGCCAGAAAGCCATGATTATTAAGAGTTGATATATTTGCATTGTATTCAGACATGCTCTGTAATTATCCAACTGAAGCGCATTTGCTTTCAGTGCATTATGGATGCGAACAATATTTGAAAGACCACAAACATAAAATAAATATTTGGCAGTTAGATGCAAGGTGTTAGCATTCACCACTTGTTTAAGCAGGTTGAAATGGGGTGCCAAGCACTAGAGGCATTTGAAGGGAGGTTAATGGGAATGCACAGGCAGAATAGATTGTGCAGATTTGGCACTGACTCAGTCATTGATGCTTAACAATTTAGTTTTGCTGGCCTCTCTTTTTTTGTGCCGCCGCTGACCTAAAAATGCAATATATTTCTAACTGCAAGAGTTACTGCCTAAGCAGACAATAACGGGGAAAGTGTGTTATTATAGGCAGCTGTATCTCCATACACCAACTTTGAATGGGAGTGTGCATTCAGAATCTACATGGGGCTTTATTAAAATCACGCATGAAAGAGTGGGGGGGGGGGAGCAGACTCCAAGTAATGACAAATGATGGAGAAATTTGCATACTCCAAGTTCACAAAAAAATAGTATTTATGTCAATTCTCTTCTCTTTAATTAGTCTAATTAAGCATTTCTTAACAGAAACAAACTTGGATGCCTTTCTCAGGTTCATAAGAACCAATCAGTACCCTTTTCTTAACCATCTGTCTGCCCATTCACCCATACATCCATCTCCACACTACTTTTCTTTTCATCTCTCTGTAACAGCTATCTCCCCATCTGTCCATCTAGCCATCCAAATAACCCTCCACCCCAATGAGTTCCTATTTAATTCCTTGTATCTTTAAGGCTCCCTTTTGTTAATGTGCAGAGCCTGGGTGCCTCTTTACATGGTCCTGAGAACTTTTGTAAGGCTCGCAGTTTTGCCCACTTGCCTGCCTGAAAGATTATTGCTGTGGGAAATGTTGCTAACTGACCCTATTCCCAGAGCGTTTCAGGCTGCAAAATAGAAATACGTACAGCACACTGAATTTTGTGTGTGAGCAAGTTGTAATTGCAGGTCTAGACTCATGGTGTGTGCTTTAGGTTGGCTGGCTCCTGCTATCGGCCTGCTTGCTTTGAAGACTGCTTTTTCTCATATCCAGCGGACATCCAAGTTAAGAAAGAAAGTCATTTTCCACTTCTTCCAAAATTTTGCAATACAGTGGTACTTCAGGTTAAGAACTTAACTCGTTCTGGAGGTCCGTTCTTAACCTGAAACTGTTCTTAACCTGATGTACCCACTTTAGCCTCCCACTGCCGCCGCGCTGCCACGGCACGATTTCTGTTCTCATCCTGAAGTAAATTTCTTGACCCAAGGTACTATTTCTGGGTTAGCAGAGTCTGTAACCTGAAGCATCTGTAACCTGAAGCGTCTGTAACCCAAGGTACCACTGTATTGACTTGGGCCAGTAAACATTTGCTGCATCTTCCTATTTCAGATAAGCCCAGTTTTGTTATTTTGCTGAAAGATTCCCCCACAACCACCATATTTCTAACACATTTGACTCATGGGGTAGAAATTTTCCCAAATGCTCAGTGCTTACCTGATTCTATCCTGGTGGCAGTTATTTGTATTTATTATAGAGCCACTTTTAAAGAACAAAAATCTACTTCATAGCCCATTGTCCCTCTAGCAAAAAGAGGGCAGGATTGTTTCCATTTTTAAGTTTCATGCATGCATCCACTGGCACTTGCTGAACCCCCACCTTCCCCAGTGCCACTGAGTTGTCATACCTATGAGGCCCTTGGTGAGTTGGCTGGTTTGCAGCATTCATAAGCTGATAGCAGGGGATGAAAGTATCAAACTGGATTGTTCAATTCCCTTTTGAGCAGGAGAGAAACCTGTGAGGCAGGTTAAGGAAATGTAAACTTTAACCTTTAGTATTTTTCTGTTAAGCCACACAGTCTCACATGTGTCATAGTCACAGAGGTCACACACATAACTGCTAACACATCACTTCACATAGTTATATGTACTCAAACTCACATACATGAATACAAAATCAAATAGTTCTGCTCATTCTATAAGTATCCCAACTACAGTATACAATGGCACTTAGAAGCTTTTCCTGTAATTTTTGGTGCTGCACTCCATAGTACTATTTCAGGCTCTGGAAAGGGCACAATCATCAAACATCTACAAGGAATAGTTGCTATATGAAGTGTGGATGCAATAATAATAATAATAAGATGATTCTGGCATTTCCAGGATACATACACACACACAAATGTGTGGATGCAATTTATAATACTTTGCCTTTCATTGCGAAGAAAATCTGTCCTTATAGCTTGATGGCATTAATTTATTGGCCAAGTTGACAACCTCAAAAGCTAGAATTTAAAATGCTATCCCTCCATGTATTGAATTGCAAAGTTGGCTGCTCACTTGTGAAAAAGACTCCTAACTCTGCTTTGACCGTTGTCACATATTGCTGTTCTGAAGCACAAAATGTAGAGATGGAATTGACGAAAGAATCATGCCTTAGCTAGACACACCTGTCCGTTCCCCTGAAGACCAGTCAACCAGTATATAGTCACAAGATATCACTTCACCTGCTGGATGTGAGAAGGTTTAATTTCACATAGGGAAACTTTCAAAACAGGTTTGTAATAAGAGAAAGGAAGGCGTTTCCCCATAAATAGCACAAGGTGCTGGTGTGCGTGTTAAATATCATGATATTAGCCCAAACCCCTGTGATAAAAATACCTCATTTGTCAGGGAAGGTGTCAGCAACATCGGATACCAAGTGTGTCCCATGCTGCAGTAGGGGTCCCCTCGCCAGTCTCTGGAGACTCCTTGTCCTGCAGCTGCAAACCCAGGAACCAGTACTATTCGCTGTTAGAATTATTATTTTTTATTTAAAAAAGAAAATTCAGAAAGATTAACATTTCTCAAAGTGGCCAGTAACCTTTGTAAAAGTAAAATGGAGTCAAAACACACTAGTCATCTGGGGTTTGTGCACTATTCTGAGCCAGTCATTCCCAGTGGAATTAGGAGGGGGCTAATCAGATGAGTGATCTTTCATAGGCCGTATAGTCATTTGTTTCATTTTTTATTTCCTGCTACATTCCTATCTCTATCCCATTTTGTTTACTTTGCTCATTTGGTAGTCAAAAGAATATAATCCTAGTGGGAAATGTCTAAACTGGTAATCTTTGTTTGTTTCCTGAGTTCTAAATTTATCTTACTATTATATATGTGGAGCTCATTCTTTTTTACAGGAGATATTAATTATATTTTGCTGGTAACAGCAGATGCCTGTGCTGATCCTTTACATAAAATATTAAGAAGGTCTGGAAGCCTTCCAGGAGATGTTCAGGATAAAGACTTGCACGAGGGTCAATAAAGTTTGCTGTATCCATTATGCCAACTTTGCTGAACTACAGAAATAAATCATAGAAAAAGTTCAGCTTGGCACACACACCATTTCAGGATTTCCATGGGATCTGGCTGGCCCTGTGATAACAACATGCTAGACTAGATAGGTGTACTTGGTGTGATCCAGCAGACTTCTTAAATTTTTATGATCTCAACCTTGTTCTGGGAGCAAAGATAAACACACTGGTAGAGGTGTGCTGAAGGCATTTGCTGTGCTGAGGCCAAGGGTGACTCTCAGTGAGGACTACAAGGCAGTCTGAACTCTGTGCCTTTGAATGCACCAAATGTGAGGTGTAGAATCAGACTGTTAAAGCTGGGAAGCCACTAAACAATTATTGTGTTTATAAGAGGTTTGCATTGTGAGTCACTTTGAGTTCATCTGGTGAGGGGAAAGTGGGATATAAAGCTTTCAAAGTAAATAAAAGCATAATTGGTGTTTCTGTCATCGATGAAATTGATATTTATTCAGGTGAAAACTAATCCAAGCATGATTCATTCTACATAAGATGCCCTTTCGTTTATGCAAACCGAGTTCTTTATAGAAATGTAGGGTAATTTATCAGAGCTTCCAAGAACATATGATCAGCTTCCAGTTTGCAAGATTCTTCACATGCACCCCAGTGCTAACAGGGTGAGAAATCTCTTTCTCAAGATTCCTCTTTTGAACTTCCATCTGTGTGGTTTTGTAAAGACGTTTCCGCTTCAGATTAATTCTTTCCCTTTGTGCAATGATGCTGGGCAATCCATCTGAACGAGCAACGACGAGGAGGCCTCACTACTACCGCCCGCCCACCTGCACACCAATTTGATGCCGATCATCTTTGCAGCATTATCCATGTTAAACAGGCAGGAGCACCAGGGGGGGTTTGTGAATGTGGCAATTAACAAAACAGCAATCAAGCTAAGTGTTTAATTTCAGAAAATTATCATCTTCTCTGAGCGGATGTGGAGAGATAAAAAAAATAAAATTAAAAACCCAGGATTAAATGTGCTGTGTAAACAAAGGCAATGCTGGACTGTCAACATCACCCACTGGAAAGAATAAGCAGCACCTCACTAAGTGAATTCCTGAACACCCACCCGAAGCAGGAAGCATAAAAATAAGAGCTGAGCACACACATCCACTCAAACCCTGTTCTGAAATGATTTGTCATTTTTCAGTCCTTTCCTCTCTTTGGATTTTGAGGAGGGGTGCTGGGGATTTATTGGGGGGGGGGGGAACGGAGCGGATGTCCGTCAAAATAAATTGGAGTCTCTGCCTGCGGATGGCAGGCAAAGCCAAGCCAAATATACCAAGGAAGACTAAGCATGTTGATGAACTAGAGAAAGATGTGAGAAAAAGAGAGATGGTACCACCAAAGCAGCCCCAAGGGGTCCTTGGTAGGAGATGGATTACATCACCAGCATCAAACAGGGGTGAGAAAGAAATTTGGTTCACTTTGCACTTTAATGAAGTGAAATGCAGCTGCCCTTCCAACATCTTCACTTTTCCGAATTTTGGAACACAGTTCTCAAACAACAAAAATGGGCATGTTAGGGGAAAGTGTGCATTTGAGGGCTTTATATTAGTGAAAAGAAAACACAAAAATGCATCATGTTGGGGGAAATTGCATACAAAAATGTTTATGTTGGGGAAAATTCACACTAAAATTCTGATAAATATTTGTGAGGACTTTTAATAATTTTAAAATAAAAAATTCACAAAGAGATGCAGAAATGTGGCAAGCTGTGCTTAAGATTGGAAATATATATATATATATATGAAACCCCCACTTTCAGGGGTGCAGCATTTGTACCCCCCGCATACAAGACAGTGGAGACAAGGATCAATTTCGGTAGCTGACAGAAAAGTGGGAAGAATGTTAAAACTGTTTCACCTCCTCTGAAATATTTTGGTAGCATTATTCTCCCCTAGCCCTCTGAAATCCATTTCCTCATTTGAGTGCCAGTTTAATCACACCAAAACAATTAATTTTTTGGGTGGGGGATCTGCCTTCAGGTGTTTCATTACAACCATAAGCTAATCTGAAGAATGTTTTCTGTGGTTTGTAGTAGATTGTTTGTAATAGATTTGTATGTGTCACATACTGGCAATTCCAATGTGATGTGTTGTGTGCAGATCAGCCTTCCACAAGCTGGTGCCCTTCAGATATTTTGGACTACAACATCATCCCCAGCTAATGGGAGATGTAGTCCAGCACAACTGGAAGGCACCAATGTGGGGCAGGTTGGTCTACACTCTGAAGTTAGATGTAACTTGATGTGACATGGGAGATCAGTGTTTAGGAGCTCCTTGCTGTTTTTAAGAAAGCCTTAAATACCAGCTGTGGGAGGATGATTAATAGTAATAAAAACATGTGTTGTTTCCTGCCTGTGGCTCCCCAAAGTGGCTTCTAAGCAATAAAAGGCAAAACAAATTAAAATATACCAATGCTATTTGCAGTGTAATATTGTAATGTATGACATCATATTAATGCAATGTGCAACATCAGATTGCTGTGTAAATGAATGGCTGAAGCATTCACATCCTTGCTCATTCAGAGGGATTGGCCATTCTCATGGCAACTGTTCTCCCACTCCAAGCTTGGGGAAAAGGTACAGATGCCACCAGATGCATTTATTACTACATGGAGAAATAGCAGGTTGAATGGTATTCCAACTGGGGAAATGACTCAGGGAAGAAGGGATAACTCCTACACTCACCCCACCCTGCTCTTTCCCCAATACCATGGTCTTGATCTGATTTCCACCCACCCCACTAGAGCTGGTTGGATTGTTTGTAAACCACCAGAGATCCCAATCACAGATCTCTCATCTCCCATCCTTGGACCAAGGAGATCTGGGTTCAGTTGACCATGAAGCTCCCTGAATATAATGAGAGTTTGAAAAGATAGTGGCTTGACTGAGCTCATTTGCCTATGGAACGGGCTCTCTTCTCTTTCGTCCCTCTGTTATCTCTGATTAAAAAGATTTTGCAACTTCTTCCAAAAGCTGTGAACAGAGATAAAAACATCTATGCTCCACCTCTCCATATGCTCAAGGCTGGTTTCAATAATATTTTTTAAAAAATAGTTTTACAAAGCCTAGCACATTTTGGCAACAGAGAAATCTAGACCATTAACACCCCCCAGCAATTATGATGCCTCTATAAATACCACCAGCAGCTACCTCAAATATGAGGCAAAGTGTAACACCTGCCTTTCAGGAGTGAAGATTTCACATAAAGAAAAACGGCAAAGAGAAACTGGTCCTAAGATAGGAACATTTGTGATGCTATTGTTTCTAGTTTTAACAGAGTAGTAGTAGGAAAACAAAATTGACCATGTCAGTCTTAAGGAGATTGCAAGTGGTGACAGGACAGATTCCCCTCAGCTTGATTCAGAATCAGGACATAGTATTATAGGCCGTGTATTGTGTTGCCTTAAGATACATACTTTTGTCTGAGCTCTGTACTCTTAATCACAGCTCAGTTCAAGCTACGACCAGAAAGGGAGGGGTACTTTAAGACTGAGGAGAGCTGTGGGCAGGCCAGGGGAAGTTCCAAAGGGTACAGGAAAAAAGGACCTATGCAATCCTCAAGCCTGGGATTTCTGTCCCAGGTCACATAATACATTATGTAAAGATGTTTCTGTGTTCTCACCTTAGCCTCTATTTCCTTTACCTTTTCAATTTGAGTCTAGTCCCAAAGCTTCCCTCCCAGAAGGCTTTGTGCTAAATGCAAGTTAGATGATTGGCAGCCACCAAGCCACATCATTTCGTAGTTCAATAACATTGTTAATTTCAAGATGAAAATCAGTGAAAGGAATTTCTGAAGCCTTCTTTGAAGCCTTTCCCCCAGCTGCTTCTTCAAGCTTATTTTTTGACTCCAGAGGAACTCAGTTACAGAAGGTTGCAGGGAGAAAAACAACAATGTCCCTTCTCGCTCACTGCTGCTCTGCCCACACACTACCTGGTAGGACCTACCATTTTACAACTATTTGTATTCCTGATTTCCTCCGGTCCAAGCCAGCATGGCCAATGGTCAGGGATGATGAGAACTATAGTCTAATAATATCAGAAGGACCACAGGTTCTCCATCCTTGATTAATTGTATATGCTCCAGTTTAATTGTATATTTGCAGAATCTGCATTCATTTGTATGAGTTGTAATCCAAAATTTACACCGCTGCCTGTCAAGATTTATGGAGTGGCGGGACCCCTCCCACATCTGTAGCCATTGGCCCAGTGCTCTCATACAACAGCTGTAAAATCAGCTTGGGATCCAACAGATCCCAGGCCATCTCAGCCCCTCACCAGCCAACCCCCCCCCCTCTCTCTCTCTCATTATGTTCATTGCAAAACATACTACACAAACAGACAAAAACAATACCACAATGACAACTAAACATTAATTGACTACACATCATCTAACATCACACACGTTTTTGACTTCTGATTCACCTCATTGTGCTTTCTATTCTTAAGCTATACACACTTCCTGTTATATCTATTACATATTGAGAATTTTTTTTACGTTTATAATTTTCTTTAATATTCAAGATTCAATCTATACCTGTCTGAAGATTTGCATTTTCACAATATTGTTTTAAATCTTCTTTAAATATTACCCATTCTTTGCTCACTTTCTGATTTGAGTGTCCTCTTATTCTCCCAGTCATTTTTGCAAGTTCCAGGTATTCTATCATCTTCACCTGCCAGTCAAGCTTTGTAGGAATTAAGTCACCTTTCCAATTGGAAATTAAATCGGCCACCCTCACTCTCACCTGTGTGTTTGGCAGGTGCAAGGGGGAGTGCTACATTGACTGGGTGAGAAGCACATCAGGGTGGCAGTGGGAGGCTGACTTAACTGGGATTAATGAAGGGCAAAGGGATGCTTCCACACAACCTAGCACACATCCCTCAATCCCAGAACGAGGGGGTTCGGCTTGCTCCATAAGACACCTCTCTAGAGGTGGGCTATTAAAACAGGATGTTTAGCACTGTTTTCATGCAATTAGGATTCACCGGCATCCAGAGACTCCTTTTGATCCTCAAGGAGGCTTCCTGCGAATTTTGTATTTAGATTCCATTTTGAGCACCTCATTCTATAGTACATTAGAGTTATCAGCATCATTGTTACTTATATAAAACATCGCTCTATGTTCTGGTGGAGAGGTGATTGACTGTCGGTAAGCAGCATTGTTCTGTGCACCATTAAATTAAGAGGCTGGCACCACTGCTCACCAGGGACTTAAGGGGCAGTGAGTTCCAGAGGCATGTATAGGGAAGAACATTTAGAAGACTCTGAGGATTAGTCTCTGCAGAGCCCTCACCACATGCATCAGTGGGCTTTAAAATGAGACACTTTGATGTCTCAGGAGGACCAGACAGGAAATTAACTTGTTTAATGAAGCGCAAGTTATATTGCCTTGGTTCTGTGTGGACTCCCATCCCCAGCAGGGATTCGAAAATAAATGCAGGAGGCAGATTCACGGATGACGTCAGTGATTCTCCAGGACTCTGACTCAGAGCAATGCGCACTCCCATCTGGCACATACGTTTCAAGAAGAGATTCCTACTTCGCCACCGTTCAGCTGGTTGTCAGCTTGAATCAGATAAAATAACAGGCATGGCATCCCTTCCCTTCGATTTCCCCCAGGACTCTTTGGGGAAGCCGTGACTGTTAAAATGGTAGATGTGCTTTAACTGTATGGTGTGGATGTGACCTTTTGTCTCCTGAGATACGGGCAAAAGCAGGTCTGGGACAACATGGCTGGGGTTACAGCGGAAAAGTGGTCAGTGAGCAGGGAAGGGTTATGGACAGGACACATACTTGTTTGCCATTTATCCTGCGTATATTTCCCCATCTCTCCTCCAGCACAGGCATAGCAGATAACTTCCAGGAAGTCCTCAAGTATGGCATGAAGGCAACAGCTTATTATTTGTGCCACAGAAACCTGTATACAGAGATATACTGCCTCTGAACATGGAGACTATCATGACTAAGAAAGGTGGCTAGACCTGTCTGCTATACCTTTGTCTAATTCATCTAATAAATCTATCTGGGTGTGGGGGCACCACACAGAATAAGTTCATCAACAGCTATTAGTCACAAGAGGTATATTGCCTCCAGTATCAGAGGAAGTAGGTTTCTGAATACTAGTTGCTGGGGAACATTGCACTTGTGTCCTTCTTTGTGGGCTTCCCAAGGGTATCTGGCTGCCTACTGAACAGACTAAATAGACCTTGGGTCTGAACCAACAAGACTCTTCTTATGCTATGTTCTTTTACCCTCTTGTAGCAAATTCCTTAAGCTGAGTATGAGTTGTGTGAAGAAGTACTTTGTTTTGTTTGCTCTGGTCCTATTGACAATCTGATATCAGTGGGCAGCTGGCGTCTAAAATTTTATTGGGATAAAAAATTCAGTCTATTCACTTTCTGCACACCACGCACAACCTCTATCACAATCCCCTTAGTTGTCATTTTTCTAACCTTAAAAATTCCCCAGATTGCTTTGGCCTTTTCTCACAGGGTTCTTCAACCCCTTGATCATTTTGCTTGCCAATTTTGCACCTTTTCTAGCTCTAGGATATATATTTTTGGAGATCAGATAGCATAACAGTGTTCTTGAGGAGGTTGTAATATACGTAAGTTTATAAAGAGGCATTGCAAGATTTGTTATTCTTATTTTCAATCAATTTCTTAGTGATTTCTTTACATAGAATTTATCTTGCTGCTGTTTCACACTCTTGATGCTTTCAGTGAGCTGTAAGAGATACCAAGAGGCAAGGCTAGTTCATAGCCCAATTGAAACATGTTAGTTATTACTGATTTAAATGGCTACCCTATTCCCCACCAACTTCCTGCCTGCAAGTTTTATATAACCTTCCGCAGTAGAGTATTGCAAACTGGCTCTCATAATCAATTGGTGTGCAATGCGGAATTTGCCACGTAATGTCGCAGTCATATGATTGCTTCACCATCTGTCCCAACTCACAACTCAACTTATTTTTTACTACGCTCTAAGAATGTTACTGCACCACAGAGCAACAATTATTTTTATTATCGTGTAGGAGTATTAGTTGTGGTAGTAGTAGTTTAGGAATATTTTTAACCTGTCCCTCATTGACAAGCCATCTCATGGTGGGTGTATAATAAAACTATTTAAAAAGTAAAAGAGTGTCACCAAAATATCATAAAGAAAAGTCTGATAAAAAACCAACAGCAACCATAGCAGCTATAAAACAGCAATAGTAACACAATTGGAAAAGAACACTGTATTCTTGCCCAGAAAATGCCTATGTGAATAGATGGGTTTTCTGTTGGTGATTGAAACTCATGAGAGTCAGCAGCAGCAGCCATACATCAAAGGACAGGGTGTTCCATAATGGGGGTGCCAAAACTGTGAATTCCTTTCCCGGGTAGCTGCACAGCTGATCTTATTTGGGAGATATTGGCTGATATTGGGAGAGTGGGGCAGGAGCTGACTCTTCAAGTATTTCAGTCCCAAATTGTATGGGGCCTTACAATTCATCACAAATACCTTGAGTTTGATTTGGCCAATGCCGAATTGACAGCCAATGCCACTCTTTCAGGTGTTAAGTGGTGCTGCTAGGTTGATCAACCCATTGCATTTTGTACGAGCTGCAACTTCCAGACTTGAAACAGGCTGAAATATTATGTCCCATGGTAAATTGGTCATACAACTGTCTCACCAAATACCAGACGGTGTGCACAGACCCATTCAAACCCTGCTCAACACACTATTTTGGGTTTTCTGAATTGGTCTTGAGTTGAGAGACAAAGAACACGTGAAATTAAGCTGAACCACAAGTATAATTTAGTAAGCTATGTAATGAGGTAGTGGAGATGGAGCCAAAACTGGGTTCTCAATTTTTGCCCCCCACAAATGGGCTGTCATTGCTTCTGCTTGTCAAGGGCAGGTCACACTGTAGATGACTGCAGGGCCCCCACACTGCAGTCACCTTCCGTGCAATCCTTTCTTGACAATTGCTTTGCCAAGAGCAAAGGGTCCAGCCACACTATTCATAGTGCTGCATATTAGCTGCAACAGCCATTTTATAGATGACAATACACACCTCAAGACCGCTGTGCCATCTTGCTAGGGGTAGATTGTGTGTACAGAATATCCCCTTTAACTGATTGGCCTCTTGGCTACTTTTAAGGATGCAGTCTGCCAAGCAATGCCCAGCAGAGGTCCCCCACTGCTGTCTCTTTTTAGAAAAAAATGTGACCTCCCCCACGCCTGCCCCCATTTCACTGTGAAGAAGAACCCTTCCAAAAATCCATTGCAGCCTTAGAAGTGCCTTTGCCGTTGTTCATGTGATGGGGAGGCTAAGGAGAGCAAGTTGTGCTGGCTTCATAGGGAGTGAAAAATATTTTTCAGAATTTGCTTGTTCATTTGCAGATGGGCCTGTGTCGCTTGCCTTTGATAAAGAGTCCCGAGGAATTTTAAGTTCTAATTAAAAATAACTAGCCTTTTTAAATATTAAAACTTTATTATTTACCGACTGTTCCCATTTCATTCCTCTCGCTGCAATAATGTTCTTCAAACAGCAATTAAATATGAGGAAACTTTATCACCATGGCAAAGGGAAGGCAGTATTGCTTTGAAAGCAAGCTCCATTGTAAGCACACTTGCTAAATGGAGGGGGTGGCGAGACTCTTGATGCATGCATTCTCCAAGAGCACGTATTCTAAGTCTTCCCCAACCAGGTGCCCTCCATATGTTTCACTCTCATCCACTCTGTATTTGCTAGGAGTCATGGGATTTACAGTCCAAAACATCTGGAGGGCACCCGGTTGGGAACAGCTGTTCTAAATTAGGAAAGGCCAGTTCTTTCATGGAGAATTTTCTGCACAGCCTGAGCTAAATTGGAAAGAAAGGTCTATTAGCTCCTCTTTAACCCCACTGGGCTATGGGAAAAAGTCTGCTGCCATTTATCTTTAATTTGGCTTCCTATGATGGGGAGGAAAGGGCTGTAAAGTAGTTATAGGAAAACGATACAAAAAGACCAAGTCTATACCCATCCCTGTTTTGTCAACACTAACATCACTTCTGAAGTTGCATTCCTAGATTTCCCCAGCTTCTTTTCAGGCAGCCTTTCCTCCTGCCTAATGAGTTTGCGAGAAGTGGGAATAGAGAGAAAAAATAAGAATTGTAAAGGGATCACAAGGATAATCTCGTCCAATCCCTTGTAATGCAGGAATCTTTTGCAAAATGTAGGGCTTGAACTCCCAACCCTGTGATTAAGAGTCTCATGCTCAACTCTTTTAAACTATTGTTTTGGCAAATAAAAACTATACAGAGTATGGTAGAAATCCATGTGCTTTTGAGCATGGGGCTTGAGTCTGTCACATGTTTTGTAAATATATTATTCTTTGTGTTTAATTAGTCTGTCTTTTCTAAAAAAAGCAAACTGAGTGGCTCAGACATGTGGACTCTCAATAAAGAGGTGATCCAACGTGAGCAAAGCTTGATGGGGTCGGAATCACCAAATTCTGTGTGTAAATCTGTTTGAAATGGATTCCTCCTCTATCTCTAGTCAGAGTGGCTGGAGTAACTGTACTAGAAGTGGAAGTTAACTAGGGATGAGGGAGAAATCTACTCAATTTGCACTTCCCGAAACAATACACAAACTGAATGACAAGCATCCTTTGAAATTTGCACTTTTCCAGATTTTGCACTGCCATTCACCAGTAAAAATTCTGTACAAAAATGCACACATTGGTGAAAGTAAAACACAAAAATGCATTATATTAGAGGGAAATGCTTTGAAGAAATGTGTATATTAGGAACATTGCATACCAAAAATGTTTATATTAGAATAAATTTGCATTAAAATGTTCATACAGTTCCATGAGGGCTTTAAAAAAAAAAATAGAAGTTGAGGAAAAACTGAAATTGGCAGATTCACTGCTCCCCACAAGCAGAAATCTGAGAGGAGGAGGAGGGTAAATTCCATGAGGCACTGAATGAAGGAGAATAAGCAAAGAGTCATGTGCATAAAGGCCATAAGGAAAGTTGGGGGCTGAGAAAAAGTTGGGGAAGGCAGTAAGGGGCAAGAGAAAGGATGGGGAAATATGGCCTATGACCATATCTTAGGAAGGTAAACTTAGGAATGGAGACTTGGAGTAGGCAGAGGTCCAAGTCTTGATTAAAGGGTCAGAGAGACAACAGGAAGCAAAGGTAAAAGGGAGCTGCTGGAAGAAAAGCAGAGGAACAGAAGCTGAAGGATCATAGATGAGATGGAGGAATGGGACAACGAGAAATCCAGAAGCATGAGCTTCTGAAAATAGGTGCAGTTCTTGTAAGAAAAGGAGGCCTCCCCTCTTTGCAGGTTGTGGATACATCCTAGTGAACAAGTGGCGTTGTGTATTGTGGGCAGGAATTTCACATATTGCTTTAAAATAGCTATGGAAATAGCCTTCTAAGGGTGCAACCTACCTTGCTCCTGATGAAACACCTCTGAAATATTCTTCTCGTACAGCTTCCATTCAACTCATCGGAAGCATTTTTGGCCTCTTGAAGATAAAAACTAATGGTCATTCATTCATTAATTCATTTGGTGGTTTATTTGTATGCTGCTTTCCCACAAGATGGTGGACAGAGCAGCTGAACAACAAGAAACATAACAGGTCTGCGTAGTCAACATAGAATTCTATACACTAATTGTTCTAGTGCAGAAATGAATTTTTTCTTGTGTGTCGAAATACTGCATGTAATTGCATTGGACTGTACTATTATTTCATGTAATATCCATTCTCCTCCTTCACCCTCACTGCCCCTTCGACTTCACCGTGATCCCACCCTGATGTTTTATTTCTACCACCTCT
This sequence comes from Podarcis pityusensis, assembly GCF_964106645.2. Taxonomy (NCBI): domain Eukaryota; kingdom Metazoa; phylum Chordata; class Lepidosauria; order Squamata; family Lacertidae; genus Podarcis; species Podarcis pityusensis. The sequence goes on from NC_138032.1 coordinate 36,918,239, forward strand.
TCGGAATGCTCTCATCCTCCTTCCCCTAGGTTAATTTTCACTTTTCTTGCACTTCCTGTTTCCTCCTTTCTCCGTAGCTCCCTCCACAGTTCCCATCATGCACCAGGTAAGTGCCAGCATGAGGAGCATCACACTGTCATGGCCTCAGCCGGAACAGCCCAATGGCATCATCCTGGACTATGAGATCCGTTACTATGAGAAGGTGAGCCGGATCTGCATCCCCGAGATTAGCAGCACTATGGGCGCAAGACCATCCACCGTAAGCCTGAATGTGTTTGAGGAAGGGAGGGGAGTTGGGATGGGCCATTATTGATTTGGGAGTCTGGTGTTGTTTTTTCATGTTGTGGAATGTGCAGTATTGGCTTGATTCAAAGCCTAGTTGAAGTCAATGGGGAGACACACTGTGACAGCCGTGAGATTTTTGAAGTAGGCTCTTTCCTCAGTATTAATATTTCTGGAAAACCTATATCAGATTTGTAGCCCAAACCTTCAACATTTGAGGTGGGCAAGATGGGGTTAGCTGTCCTTCATATTGACCTTCACCAGAATGAATTCGTATTACTTCTCTACATTCCAGCATTTTAATGCAAAACTACTTAATTTGCACTTTCTAAAACAACGCACAAAGCAAAATTCAGCAATCCATTGGCACGCACACTTCTCCAAACTTTGTGCTGCAGATCTCCAACCAAGAAATGTGTACCAAAATGTGTATATTGGGGATAATTGCATATTAAAATGCATATTTAAAAGTAAAAAAATGACAAATCATAAATTCAGGCAGAAACGTGGAGAACGGAATTTAAGATTGGGGGGGAAATGTATGAGAAACTAAAATAGACAGATTCACTTAGCCGCAATTGGTTCTAATCATATTGTCAATACAAACTCTTTCTGTACATACAACACTCCCACCTGTGGACTATCTCCTTACAGGCTTTGTACCACCGGCCTGCAAAGAGTTCACGGGACACAGTTGCTTTAGTACATTATTTCACAGCTTACTAGGAACTTCTCCATGTCCAATCTTTACATTCTCACTATGGCTCCAGTCCTACCCACATTAAATCAAATGTACCCCGCTTAGCTCAGCTTCTGTTGCCTGTTGCTTGCCTGAACCATAAAGCAGCAGCAGAGAAGGAATTCCTGTCCCAAGTGTCACTAAACCATTCAGCCCCACTGCTGCAGAAAATCTTGAAAATAATAGTTAACTGAAAGCAGGGACTCCCCGTTGATTTCTGCTTGCTTGCTGTGTACACTTGTTTCATTGCCTCATGTTATTGAAATATCATTGTTTCAAGTGACTAACAGCTTGCTAGGAGTGACAGTCTGCACACTGAGCTAGACTTGGTGATGTATAGTGAGTGCTTTGCCAACTCTGTGCCACTCTCCTGTGCCTGTATTATCCTCCTGAAGTCCTCTGCCTCTCAAGCCCCTCATATCCCAGAGATGACTCTTGTTTTATTACCTTGTAAAAGTTGGATAGATGTAACCCAGCACAGATTGCTGCAGATTGGACTAAGAACCTGCTCTGCCCATGAGTCCCTGAGGTACAGTGAATGATATCAAATGCCAGATTGTCAGGAAGCACTTGTCAATTGCGGTGCTACTGTACAGACCATGCATGGTATCGTTTATGAGTGCAGGTCTACCTGAAATGGGAGGTGGCGGCAGCTTTGGACCTCAACGAGTTCCCATGTTTGTATTAGACCCTCCTGCCTAAGTATCTTGACTGCTCAGAGGGAAGTGAAGCAGTCCAGAAGAAAAAGGGAGACAGGGCAAATGAGTTTCATGATTTGGATTCAAAACTGAGGATATGCTATAGCTACATAGGGTCTTGATAATTGAGTGTCAAGCTGAACACAGGGTGGTCAGATGAAAAAGAGGACATGCAGCTGCACTTGTCGCATCAACTACACCTGCTGAAATTCCCTCTTCTACACAACTATTAAAGTGCCAGAGACTTGTCCTCTTTTTCCATCTCACCACCCTAAGCAAATTGGAATTGGACACCAGGGAGTCCCAAATTCAAGCACTGGGCACTATGGTAGCCTTGGGCAACTTACTGATTTTCACCTTCAGTTTTCTATCTGTCAAATGAATATCTGGGAAGTGAAGTGTAAGAAATAGTATATGACAATCTCCAGGCCACAAAATTGGATAGAGTTGCATTCTTTCTTCAGGCCCCATTGTCACAGAGACAATGGATAGTGACGGCTCTCTGTGCCTGATGCGCACTTCACAGACCAACCCAGTGTGTGAGTACATTGGAGTGGGCTGTTAAACTGGAATCTCATCTACACCATCCCACGCACACCACAGCAGAGCTGGGGCAAAAAAGCAGGGACTGGAATGAGAATTTGATGAAATGCTAACACTGTGTTTTTGAGTCACAGGTTTTCAGCAAGGCTTGATAAAAGCCTAAAGCCAAATCATATATTATAGTATCATATGTTATATTATAGGTCATGCCACCACTTTTGAGAGAGGAAAAACATGGAGTCCAGCAATTTTATAGAAAGATATTTAGGATACAACAGTTGTGTTTGAATTCTAATATTCAATTGTTATTCCAAATCTCCTATTTTAGTTATCATATATCAATAGGAGTCACAGACTTTAATTTGCATGTACATGTCACATTGCTCAGAAATACAATGCTTGATGCAGTGTGTGCACTGCATAGTCTGTAAAGGGTTGAGTTTGAGGAGGGATGTTCTGTGTTTGATTGTTGATGGTTGTTTTGCATATACAAGTTACCACTTCATATTTATATTCCTGCAAGTGAGGAACATGCATGTGTAAATTCAGCTGCAATCGCTGCCCATTTGGGAGAGATGGTAGGCTAGCTAGATTAAGAACTGTATAGTGGGTACTAAGAATGGAAAGCCTCTCCAACTTTTTGTACAATAAATATTACCCATATTTTTACCCAGCAAATCACCTTCACTCCAAGTTGCACAGTGAAAATGCATTCACTGTGCAGTATATTGTACCTTTCCGAAGAAGCAGGGAATTTGGTTACATCAGTAGCAAACGGTGTGGTGTGGCGCTGCCATTTGCCTGGTCTCTGTCACATCACTGCTGTTTAGCAAAGGGAAGTCCAGGTGGTACTGAAGTTGGCACAGTAGAAATGCACCAGCACAGTCAATCTGGAGCTCCTGCCAGTGTGCTTTCATTGTGGCCACCTCCCTCCTCCACCTCCCAAGAAGTAGCAGTGATGACACTGACCAGAGGTCAAGTGAGTGGTGCTGCTCCACCACACTGTCCACTACTGGATTGCCCAACTGTTGCAGGTACCTCTTTGCTACCTTTTGTGATAGAATCAGTGAACTGTGCTGTAGCTCGCTCCCCTATAAGCCTTCACTATTTAGTGAGGTCTGTTTGTTTGTTTGTTTGTTTGTTTGTTTGTCTGTTTGTTTTAAAAGTCTGTGAACCCCCTACACATACAGATACAGTGGTACCTTGGGTTACGAACTTAATTCATTCCAGAGGTCCATTCTTAACCCAAAACCGTTCTTAACATGAGGTGCGCTTTTGCTAATTGGGCTTCTTGCTGCCGCCATGCCACAGGCGTGCGATTTCCATTCTCATCCTGGGGCAAAGTTCATAACCCAAAGTACTACTTCTGGGTTAGTGGAGTTTGTAACCCGAAGTGTTTGTAACCCGAGGTACCACTGTATGTTCATTTCATCATTTTTTAATGGAGTGAATCTGCCTTTTTGATTACGTATAAATGGTGCATCACACCATGTTATTGAAAAGGGGTCAGTGGAAGTCAATATGTAGCTGTGATTACAAAACAGTCATCAACATCATCAACCCACTGCTTTCCATGCACCGGGCCTAACAGGAAGCTTGCCAAATGTTAGTGGTTGCATGTTGTTCCTTGGCCCTGTTGAGGGAGAAATACAAGGAAGATGATTGATGTTGCTTTTTGTTGCCATCTTAACTTTAAGAAGCCGTTGGCACAAAAGTACACCTTGGAAATAAGATCCCCAAAATATAACTTTTACTCATGTGTTTCTCTTTTCTATTTGCTGTTCCCTGAAGGACCACAATGAGTACAATTCCTCCATGGCGAAGAGCCAGACCAACACGGCACGGATTGATGGGCTGCGACCAGGGATGGTGTATGTGGTACAGGTTCGGGCTCGGACAGTGGCTGGCTATGGGAAATACAGTGGAAAAATGTGCTTCCAAACCTTAACGGATGGTAAGTGTAACAAAAAAAAGGAGGGGGGAGCCGGGATGGAACTGAGAAAGGAACAGAGGGAAGGAGGTTGCACTCTGTCGAGCCTCTAAGCTATAATTGGATTAAATCAACTTGTCTCTCCAAACCCTTGCCTCCCAGTGGGGCAGTGTGGAGAGAGACTGGTGATTTAGAGAGATGTTTGATTAATTGCCAGCTGGAGGATTAATCTGACTGAAATCTCTTATCTCTGTTTTTGCTCTGACCATGTAAGCGATTCCCCGCCCAACTGCATATGAATGGGTTTTCAGTGTTTGCATGCAAGCTAGCGAGGGATCAGATTGGCCTCTGTTGGTCTGAGTAGTGGCCCAGTATTCTGTATCCAGCAGTGGGTAGTGTTCTGCATAATATAGGATTTATACATGAGTGTGGTGTGGTGTGCTATCCCTCATTGTTCACACCCAACATGTAAATCTGTAGTTCTAGGAAATAAGCACCTGTGGCGGTATAATACAATTAGATTTTGTTTGAAGTTATAGGAAGTTGAGAAATAATCTGAATGTAAACGTTCAGAGCCTGACTGTATTTGCCAATATCCTTTGCTTGTATAACACTGCATCACCTTCCAAGGTCTAACTGCAACAAGTTCATTTTTGGATTTCAGAAGAAACAGAGTCAGGCCCATGTACATTAGTTTAAGGTTGGTAGATTAAATCTGTTTACTTAAGCATGATAGCCCAACACTCTACCAACAAGCAGCCAATTAAAAGTGTATAAAAGAGAGTATACATATGCACTCCTGAATTTACTCTGGTGGCCAGTCCTTTCTCTCTCTGCACTAGAGAATGTATGGGACCTTCCTCCAAAAAGCAGGCCTAGACAAAATCCAGAAGAAATTGTGCATAATTGGAATAACTCTGTGACAAAAATTAGCTCTCCAAGTGTAGGCAAAGTATCCTCCTTGGCACTCACCACCACTGTGGAATCAGACCAGAGGCATCATCTTTCTCTACCACTGAGGGTTTTCTGTATATGTTGTGTCATACATGGCTGCAACTTTGGCCCCAATAGCCTGCATGAATTAGCATGCAGAGATTTGAAAACTTAGACTTGCTTTCTCTAGAATGAACTGTAAACAGATAAGCTCCTGACCACAGCCTTGTGCAGGTATGGCACATAAACAGGAAACTAACCCAATCAGGAGGCATGGGGCAGGCCCCACCCACAATGTCCCCATGTGTGCCAGCCCTACCTCTCTGTTTCTGTGCTGAGCAGGGAAGAACTGAAGAGGATTATCCACCTTGCAGTCATTTGAATGCAAATAGAACCCTCCACATGATTAGGAACTATGATAAAGTTCTATGGTCCTGTTTTCTATTATTACCATACTAAATAAGTATTAGTGTTCAAGATTTGTCTACAATTGACAGCCACTCTCAGTTCATCAGGATTAAAGCATCTCACATAGTTATTCTCTAAGAATGGGTTGGCCATTGCATTTTTAAAGTGTACATCCGAAGTATGTACTAAAACTGTAATCTGTTAGGGAGACAAATTGGTTTGAAAGATATACACACTGACATGAAGGGTGTTGACATGTGTCACTGAACCAGCAATTCACTGCTGTATATACACAGCTTAAACACACATGTGATTCCCGTAGTGCGTCAAGCACAGAAGTCTTGACTGTATCATAATTTCTATATCTGTAGAAGTGGACAAGGTTCAGTTTAAAATGTGCACAATTAATTTTCTCAGAACCTAAAGATTGAAAAACCAGCATGTTTGGTTAATTATATTTTGAAGAATTGTTCAAGTTCTAGCTCAAACCTCAGGGGAGACACATATATATGAGACTTTTTGATGATGCCTGGTTAGACAAATCTTACTTTGCTTGTAACAAAATATACTGTATTTTTCGCTCTATAAGACGCAGCAGACCACAAGACGCACCTAGTTTTTGGATGAGGAAATCAGGAAAAAAAATATTCTGAATCTCAGAAGCCAGAACAGCAAAAGGGATCGCTGTGCAGTGAAAGCAGCAATCCCTCTTGCTGTTCTGGCTTTTGGGATAGCTGCGCAGCCTGCATTCGCTCCATAAGACGCACACACACACACCCTTACTTTTTAGAAGGGAAAAAGTGAGTCTTATAGAGCAAAAAATACGGTACTCTTTTCAGTAATGTATTCTCAGCGTAGCTAATGATCAGCAAGCAATTTCCCCCCCATTCAGGTGGCTCCCTCGATGGAGCACTTTTGAGAGGTTCTTTCAAAGTCTAGCAAAGTCACTTTTGCTACAAATGCCTGCTTGTCTAGTGTCCAGAAGTTTTAATTGAGGAAGGGTATGGGGAGCACATACACACAGCACATAACTGATGGACATTTTAAAAAAAATGATTTTCTCCAATACTTACAATTAGGCAGACAAGGAGAAGGCTATGTCTGAAATAGAAGCAGCTAATTGAAATACAGCAAGAATGGATATTGTATGTTATTAAATAATAATTGATTGTTAAATGAGATTTTGCACAGGATTTAAGCATCAAGCAGGAGATAAAACAGGTTACCAGTAATTAGCTGCAAAACGAGAGGAAGAAAATTAAAAGGAAGTGTGAAATATTTCCATTTGTGTGAATTCATTCTAAGCTGATAGGACTTAGAGACAAAATTATCAGAAGATGAACAATAATTTTAATAAAAATAAAAATGTTAATTGATGTGCAAGTCCATTGTGGTAAGGACTGAACAAATAAAGAGTTCTTCCTATTTGATCAACTTATTGAGAAAGCCAGAAGGCATTGCAAAGGATATCATTTCCCTGGATTAGGTCCTGGGTTGCAGGGCAAACATAAGCCGAAGTTTTCATGTTCTGATGTAATGGTAAACTAAGGTTTGCAAAACAACAACAACCAAAAAGTAATTAGGTTCTCTGAGTCTGCAAGGGAAGTATGGAGATGGAAGAAAAAATATAAATGTCTAAGGCTCCTTCCAGGCTTTTCCTTGTAGTACGAAAAATGATTTGGTGTTCCATGTGAACTGAGCCATTAGTAAGTGCTTCTCTCCCATACCCCTCAACGTTCAACTTGCCAAACTGCGGAGTTCAGGATCTGAGAGCCCTTTTAATATAGAAATGGCAAAAGCTGTCTCTTTCCAGATAGCATTGTTACAATCCTGTCATGCATGGGATTCCAGGGGTCTTCAACCAGGATCTGTGCTTCTTTGGATCACCTATGTAACCCATCCTGAATTCCTGGTAGAAATGGTGGCATACAAAGATGGTACATAAATAATAGAGATTTGCTATTAGCAGCAAAGGCTTGTACGAGCAGGCAAGAATGTTACAAATGTATTTTCTTTTCCAGATGACTACAAGTCAGAACTGAGAGAACAACTACCATTGATTGCTGGGTCTGCAGCAGCAGGGGTCGTCTTTATTGTCTCCTTAGTGGCTATTTCAATTGTTTGCAGCAGGTACCATTTGCCACATTATAAATTTTGCTTTCATTCCAAAGGCTGAATCTTCCTGAAGGAGTTTGTGGAAACACACACATTTACTGCAGGGCAGCGCTGGATAATGAAATCAAGGAGCTAACAATTGATCTGTAATGGTTACATAAGAAGCGCGGTGTAGGTGCTAATGGATGTTTGGTTTGCATAGCTTAAGCACACCTTCTTTTTTAAAGGGGCAAATGTTCTATTGCTAAGACACGTTTGCACACAGGGCAGAATCTCGCATGTATTCTCTTACAAAGGGTGCCAGATTTAAACAACAACAACACGAGCTACTCCAGTCTCTGCATTTAATGGCACTTTCCCTGAGAAAGCTCCTGTTGCTTTCCATTACTGGTCCTGAGCTTGATGCACACAGGCCTACCAAAATACACTCTTCCTGAGGAGTTTCTGGTAGAAAACTCAATTTGCGGTTTGCAGGGCCAGCTCTGACTATTAGGGAGGTTGCCTCTGGTGCCAGATGCCGGGTGATGGGGACTGGCGATGAGGTGTTGGAGGACAGAGCTGTGCCCCCAAAGCTGTCCTACTGCTCTCAGGCGCTGTGGGGAATGCTACAGTGTCACCAATGTTGAAGTAAGATTCAACTGTCTATCTGGTCACACACATGGAAAGGATGGGGTGCGATTTTGTCCCTCACCTCAGGCAGCTCCAGTCCTTGAGCCAGTCCTGATATGTTAATTCCATATTTGGCCACAAAGGTGCAGTGAATAAGGACAAACTGGTCTGTCTTTACAGCCTTGGGCACTGATTGAACGGCATCTTCTTTTTCATTTTCCTAGGAAGCGAGCTTACAGCAAAGAGGCAGTGTACAGTGATAAGTTACAACACTACAGCACTGGTCGAGGTGAGTGGTGGGAGAAGCCAGGAAAGTTTGGACAACTCCATGTAACTGTTTTTCATTGGGGCAGGGTTGAGAAATGTCAATTAGATTTATTTGTTTCCTAAATTTATTCACCACCTTTTGATAATAAAATTCATCCCAAGGCAGTTTACTACCTTATATATCAAAATTCAACAACAAAATACATTTTTAAAAAAATACATACACTTTAAAGGCATCTTGAAGCATTGTGGTCTAACTTGGAAGTAAGATAAAGCTGAGAGTGAAAGACATGTGGAAGGAATGGCAAGAGAGATGGACAGTACTGAGATAACTAAGGAGGGGAGCAGGGATCATTTCAAGGAATATATTGGCAGAGAACTTAAAGCGAGAACAAGTGTTTTGCTGGAAGATGTTTAAGCTTGTACGAAAGTGGGGATTTTCTCAGGAGATACACTGCAGAGCAAATTTTTAAAAAGGCAGCAAGGAAACAGGGAGAATGTAAGGCTTCAAAAAGCACTGGAGGAAATCCTCAGCCTTTGTGCCTCCTGGCTTTTGTTTAGTCAGATGTTGAAACAGGTTCTGCCATTATTTTTTACGAATGCGTGTTTTAGGAAAAATGAGAAGCTGAGATGTTTGCAGCACTTGCTTGTCAGCCAGTTACTTGTAGTATGCGCTTCTCATCAGCCCTTTTACACATGAGTCCTAGGAGAGAGGCCTACACACAGACCTCGGCTCAGCAGAAATGGGAGTTTGTCACAGATTACTGTAAAGAGCAACTGCCTTTTTGCTTGCTATAGTTAGATTGATGAGCAAAGGCAAGGTCTTGGAGGGAATCGATAAACAAACACTCCCCCCCCCCCCATTCTATAAAGTGGCTGGTTTTTCCAACTTCCTCCTTTTGAAATGCATAGATTGATTAGCCACAGTGAAATATAGGCATATGGCTTTTCATCAGCTGTTTAGTAAACAGATCATAACCAGATCCTTCCCAGAATGCAAACGGAGCTCTCCTGAAAGGCAGCAAATGAGCCTTTATAACCTGTATTAGGAAAGTTAATAGGATAATAAAATAGCAAGGCAGCAATATTGGCCAGTGAGTAATCACTGTCCATCGACACTTCTCTGCCCGCACCTACACATACTTTACGTGCTTGCTGTGCATGCAGAACCAGCTGCAAACAATTATATTCGACAGTTCCCAGGTGTTTCAGGGGAAATCTCCAACACAAATGCACACAGCTCTTTAGGGCTCTTCAGATTACAGCCAGCAGCAATACCTATGTAAACCACAGCCAAAGCAGGAAATGAGATAGGGGGAAGAAAACCAAATTGGGAGCAGCTAAAATCCAATTTGCACTTTAGGAGAGAAGCCTCCCAGACTTTCTCTTTCTTTAAAAGGAAAATGTGAGCCTAAATTCTTGGGGAGAATGTACTCATTATAATTCAAATGGACGGATCATGAACATGCAGCCATGGAATTAAAGATTAACCAAGAGCGTACTGCAAAAGGTGGAATTAAGGTTTCCTGCTAAATTTGTAGTTGCTCTTGTACTTCCTGACCTTCAGATGCTTTGTTGTATATCCCTGAGATTTTCTTAATTTTAAGTTTTGGACAAAATGTCTCTGGATCACTTCTTATCCTTAAGGGAAGATAATTAAGCTGAAAACAGAGGCCAAGAGAGCTCAGTGCTGGAGCCTAATAGGTTTAAATAATTCTAAAGCTATTTAATGAGACCAATGTGAATATGGATGATGGGATCCTTTGCACAGAAAGTTTCTAAGCTCGGCAACAGTGAATCAGGATACAGTAACTATCCGTATTTTTCTGCTAATGTGTAATACCCTTTAAGGAAACGTGTGATCGGATTACCTAAAATGTTTACTTCAGTACAAAATATATGCCAGTATACTAGACTATACAGAAGATTGTGAAAACTGCCAAAAAAGCATAACTCAAAAAACATACGGTAAGTATAAAGTTACACTATTGTATCAACTTTCTAACTAACATGCTGGTATATCTGAAATTACTGAGCACAAATAGCATTTATCGGCCACAACTGAATTTATTTTTTTTACTAAGGGACAATATATGTTATATAAATACCTGTAGGCTACTTATGCTAATAAATCAATATACCTATAAATGTAAATATGAAAGTGTTTGGAACTTAGCTCTGCGAGCCTGACATCTTTGAGGGTCCCATTTATAGAACAGTGACCCTTAGAGCTGGTGGGAGAGAGATAATATAGATGGAGAACATCTCCCCAAATGTTGTTGGACTCCCTTCAACACCCAATTGGAAGATAATCTAAAAATTACAGCTCTGTTCAAATTGCCTCTTGAAATTCTCCACCATATTTGTGGGCAGAGAAATTATGGGGAGAGGAATTCACTTAATTTCTCCAGGGGATGAGAAATTTTCCAAAAGTCATTCTAGGGCATTGTGGGAAGGGGATGGATACGCCCCCCCCACCAAAAATGGTGGAGAAATTTCTTCAAAGTGTTCTTCTTTTTCTAGATAGGTGAGACCAAGAAAAATCTCAGAAATTTCCTGATAAAACCTAAGTCTAAGAAATTTCACTTCCTTTCTACAAAAAACCCTACTTACACTGTTTGGGGCTCTTTGGAAGAAGTATGGAACACACATACCATTCCAAATAAATAAATAAATAAATAAATAAATGTGAGGCCAATACTTCTCAAAGCTTCTAGAAATTTATTCAAAGTACACATAAGAGCGGTAGTCTCGTAATCTGGGGAACCGGGTTCGCGTCTCCGCTCCTCCACATGCAGCTGCTGGGTGACCTTGGGCCAGTCACACTTCTTTGAAGTCTCTCAGCCCCACTCACCTCACAGAGTGTTTGTTGTGGGGGAGGAAGGGAAAGGAGAATGTTAGCCGCTTTGAGACTCCTTAAAGGGAGTGAAAGGCGGGATATCAAATCCAAACTCTTCTTCTTCTTCTTCTTCTTCTTCTTCTTCTTCTTCTTCTTCTTCTTCTTCTTCTTCTTATTTCTATGTGCATTTTTGAATGTGAGAAGGAATGTGTAATGTTGGAGAAGTGGGCCTAGGTTTGGACCACATTTACTGAGATTGATGGTGGCCCTGAGATGTAGATGAATAGAAAAAAGTTGACCCAGCGCTTGAGCAGATTGCTCTCCCTGTCTTAGTGTTGTTTTTGCAATACAGGTAGAAACTTCCCTTTTTGATATAAAAATGCACACATCCCCATGGTTGCTGTTTGCTGTGTCTTTGTTCAGCAAGTTAGTTTTCTGTGTCATGACATTTGGATGGATTTTTACTTTCTGGGCTCTGCAGGAGCTTCTTCAGCATGACCTTCGTACCCCTGTAGCCAGCAAATCTTTGAGCAAACATATTTACCACTCCTCAAACACCACTGGACTGTTTGTATACATGATACGCCTCTTCCCTACTGCCGTGATGCTCTTTTGCGGCATTTCTGCACTTTTTAATGCCCATTAGCTAAAGCCTTGTTCCCCGAGCCATTACAGTACTTCTCCCTATGCCCTTGGTCCTCTGATGTGTTCCCACTGCTGACATTTTCCCCGAAACAGCACTTTGTCTCTCTGTCTGACAGCATTTTTTTTTTTAATGGAAAGAATTATTTCGTATAAGGCAAAAGCAAGCACACAGCCCAGTGGCAGGAACATTGTAAGGGCAGCCCATCAGGACAAATTTGAGACAGCTGGCATAAAACAAAGCAAAAATATGTAGGTAAGGCAGCACATAAATTCTGGCTTCCTCTGTGCAGAAATTTTAAAAGTTATTAATAGGCAGCAGATCAACTCGTTCCTTCTGAGACAAAACAAAGGTTTCTGCAGGTATGTTTTCCTGCATTGATCTGTGGGGTGCCATGCCTTGAATCAATCCTGCCAATGCATTTCCTTTATTTTCAAAGCTCGCCCGCCTCTTTTTGAAAATGCTCCCACCTGGATGCCAAATCTGAGTAGCAGCTCATTGGTAACAGTGCATATCCCAGGTGACTGCTGATAGTGCCTTGAAGACTGCACACATTTCAGATTATCCACTTTTGGCAACTTCTGAGCAAGGCCTGCACTGCACAAAATAAAAGACTCTGTTCCTGGAATTTGAGTGCGGGTGGCGCTGTGGTCTAAACCACTGAGCCTCTTGGGCTTGCCAATCAGAAGGTCAGCATTTCAAATCCTCACAATGGGGTGAGCTCCCATTGCTCTGTCCCAGCTCCTGCCAACCTAGCAGTTCGAAAGTAGATAAATAGGTACTACTGTGGTGGGAAGGTAAACAGCATTTCCATGCACTCTGGTTTCCGTCATGGCATTCCGCTGCACCAGAAGTGGTTTAGTCATGCTGGCCACATGACCCAGAAAGCTGTCTGTGGACAAACGCCGGCTCCCTTGGCCTGAAAGTGAGATGAGCACCACAACCCCATAGTCTCCTTTGACTGGACTTAACCATCCAGGGGTCCTTTACCTTTTTACCTTTACCTAGCTCTGCTAGCCAGAGCCAGTGCAACAAGTCCCACTAGCACAATGGGGCTTCCTCCTTCTCCTGCTCTCATGCCCTCCTACCAGCCCGAAGAGAGGTAGAGAACACCCAGAATAGCATGCAGCGGGAGGAGATGGGAGATCTTTCCATCAGGCAAGTAAAAATGTTTGTGCTGATGGAGTGATCTCCTTAGCGCTGCTTGGAATTCCATCCATAAATTCTGAGTATAGGGATGGATGGATGGGGAAAGCTTGTTGCCAAAGCTGTGGTGACTACTAATGAAAGCTATGTGAACAGGATACTCTCCTAATTCCACACTGCTCAGTGGGAAGGTTAAGTGAGGAAGTAATGGCCAAGAGAGCCCAGAGAATCCAAGGTCTGGAGAATGGCTTGGGGTGGCCAGAGATCATTCTCACATGAATATGAAAATATGCACATAAGAGGTCATTTAAGGTTTCCCAAAAGAAGGCATTTTGCTAACGATTGCAGGCTAGATAATGGAGAAAGAGAGCAAATAAAACATTTTCTTTTAAAATCCCGGGTCTTGGAAGAATCCACAGGTCAGAACCATTTCCTTATGTTTGTGGTGGGGAGAAAGTGTCCCTCAGCAAAGGTAAAGGTAAAGGACTCCTGGACAGTTAAATCCAGTCAAAGGCGACTATGGGGTTGCGGTGCTCATCTCGCTTTCAGGCTGAGGGAGCCGGCGTTTGTCCACAGGCAGCTTTCCAGATCATGTGGCCAGCATGACTAAACTGCTTCTGGCACCATGGCACGCCATGACGGAAACCAGAGTGCATGGAAAAGTCCCTCATTACCCCAGCAAAGCTCTAGTAAGAGCACTCCCTGCAGCCCCCTCTACTTGGCTGATGTAAATAAAAAAGGGTACAAGGTAACAAGCAACGCTTTCAATTCTGTTTTGGCACACTGCAGAGCCAGTGCTATAGTCTATCACTGCAACAGTAAAACAGAAATCCTTACAGTGTATATCTTTTTTCCCAAATGAAACATCTAGGTTAGTCTGTCTAATTAACTCTTCAAACCATTTTCTGAGTGCTGGAGTGCTGGCATTTAAATGACCTAGATGCAATAAGCAGCCAAACACAAATGAGGTAGCCTCAGTTGGCAAGCCAGTCTCTTCCATGTACCTGCTTGCAGAGTATCAGTATCTTGTTCTACAAGTAAGAAGTTAAGAAGACAATAATTGCTTGCTGGAGCAGAGCAAGGTCCATCTAGTTTTGCATTCTGTTTTTAACAGAGACTGACCAGATGCTTCCCATGGTCACAAGCTAGACATGAAGACCTCCCTTGTTGTTATCATCAGCATCTGGTATTTATACACATAGGTACATTACCTCTATATGTGGAGGTTCCATTTAGCTATTTTGGCTAAAGCCGTTGATAAAGCTCTCCTACATCTTAAAGGTAATTTCCAAAAGTTCATGATCCATTTTGTGTGATGGCAAGAGCTGTGTGCCCATGCTAATACTGTGCATAAGTCTCATAGCCAGGTGATTCCACTGGATTTATCTTCTCAGTTATTGTTTTGGTAAGTATCCATGCAAGATGCAGAGTGTGTGCCCTTGAAAACCCTGAAACACAAAATTAGAGAGATGCATCTTTCACTAGCTTGCCATCTGCTGGTGGTGCAGAAAAAAATGCACAACTTTGAGATACAGGCATTCTCCCCAGCTGCATGCTTCAGTGAAACTAAAGTGGGGAGCACCTCTAAGCACCCTTTAAACGCCCTCTGTGCCCTCTCACTTCAATCCATACCAAAATACTGGATCCAAAAATATCCACGACTAGAATTGAAACTCTGGGGCCAGCAGAAGGCTGGAGGATGCATGGGAAAGCAGCTGCAGCTGCTGCGTGACCCCACACACCAGCTGTTAGATGGGGAGGCTGAACAGCCTAATCAGAGCCCTGCTGCACCTCTGGTCTCTATGGGGTTTCCTTCACCCTCACTGACATCTTCTTCGGAATCTGGAGAGTGTCCCTTTGTGAGCCATGAGGACTCTGTAGCTCTCTCCTGCCATTTCTGGGTTTGAATTGAACTATTTAATTATTTCCCAGCACTGTGTGTGTATGCGGTCACTTGAGTCTATTGCTTGTAAGTGGTGTGTGTGTGTGTGTGTGTGTGTGTGCACGCGTGCCTGTGCAGAAAAGTCCTCTTCTTTAGGCAGAACAGAAAGGTTGCTAATTCTCAGCAAGAAAACCAAACAGCTCCTGTCAACTAGGAATATACACCGTTCTACTCACCATCTTTGAGTAGACGAATCATAAAGCTTTTATTGATAGCTCTATGGTTGGATTTGGTCTTTGTACTGAACTTTACACTTCCAGACATGTTGTTCCAAATATGTCAGACTGCCTTTATCCATAGTCTGGTTCCAAACTCTGGCAGATTTCCTCAGACTTCTTATGAGCCCAGAGCTGTTCGTCAGCAGCATGGATACCTTTCTCCTGGACATTTAGAAGCCATTTTACACTGGCCGAGTGGGTAGCACTAAGTCCAAGGTCATTGCGTCCCCACCTTGATCCTTCTGCATTATATGTTTGTTTTGCTTTTCTAATCTGTAAGCCAGCCTTGGTTATGATCTTGTAAATTCCTTTGTAATCCTGCTAGAGCATCAGCTGCACTTGTAAAAGGATTTATGGAACAGTAAAAATGTATGTGATGAAGCTGTAAAAAGATTTATGAACTGGGCAAAGCATGGATGACTTCATCGCAGGTTTTGCCATCAGTAATGGAAGGATAGAGTTTTGGCCCAGTGTGTGCCTAAGGCTGCCTTCCTGTAAGCTGCAGCTTTCCCTTTGGCAGATTTAGTGCTTTACTACTAAGCTGTAAGTGAAAGAATTGTACTGCAAGGAAGAGAGATGAACTATTGTAAGGGTTTGGTATTTCACTAGGTGTTGTGTCCTATGCCACCTGTGCTGCTTCTGCTAGACGTGGTACACCATCCGGATGAGTAGTAACCAGCAGTTGGTGGGGAATGGACATTCTGCCCTGTTCCTATGTGACTTGTGAGTGTCAGGCACTCTGAATTCTCAAGACTCATAGAAACTCTGGAGTTTCTCTGGAGTGACTCCTCTGCAGTCCTGGGATATTCTAGACCTGCATCTTCACATTTCATAGGGCTTACGGCTGCTACTTAACGTTAAATATGTGGTAAACGAACAATGCTTGAATGGGATTGGATTAATTATATAGACATTAAAACTGCAGTCCTAAGCCGAGAAGAGGTGGAGAGTGTTTGCTCTCTGACTGATTGCCAAACATAAAAAAGGTGAGGAGCAAATCCCAGGTTGAGATGAGATGCTAGAACAAAAGTTAATAATAGGATGGAAAGAGAAAGGGGCAGGTGAGAGTAGGGAATAGGAGAGTCACAGCAGTGGGGCTGACTTTAGTGCCATTGCCCAGAATAAAAGAGGATTACTATTTTTCCAGTGAAAACAAGATAACTGTGCAATGCATTCCAAGGATTGCCTGCTGCGATCACCCAGAGCATCTCTGGCAATCTTTTCAGGTGTTAAATATAGTGATTCATTTTGGTCAAAAGCATATGACAAATCTTAGGTTAGCCACTTCTCTGAAAATAGTGTACACTACAAAGAGAGAGTTGAAGAAGAAATGGAAGGACAATTTTCTGGAGAGCACCAGGTTGGCAAAGGGTGGTGTGATGTAATGCATGCCATGTTTAGCTCAGGTGGCTTTCACTACTTGGGAAGCCCATTTTCACATTCGGAAGACTGGGATTTTCAGCTTCAGCCTGCTGGGCCTCATAGCTGCAGCAACACCTTTTTGGATCCTGCAGGCCAGGTAATTTGACAGGTGAATGGCATAAAAGGCCCGAGAGGACTAAGCTGCAGTTTGGGAGGTGGTAGAGCTCTCACTTCTCTTTCCTAGTACCTGGCCACAAACAAGAAATACATTGGGTGCTTTTGCAATGGGTGAAAGTGATCGTTTTCCCCCAGCGTTCAACTTTGCAGTGTAATCTCAAAACAGCAACTTGACTAGCCTTTGTTAGATTCACGGGTTCCACGATTTAATGTGCACCAGATGGGAGGAAATGCCTCCACCAATGCGATTTGTGTTCCTGAGTGTGAGATCTCTCTTAAAATTTAATGAGTGAAATAATGAGGTTTCTACCAAAGTTAACTCCTGCCGGCAACCTCCCAAACTCCCTGCAGCAGCCTACAAGTTCCCAGTCATGTCTGGTAGAGATTTGGCAGCCTGCTGCAAGGGGCCATGTGACGCTTTTTGAAAGCTAAAGCAAACCCCCAAGAATATTTATTATGGAGGCTGTATTTTATCATTAGGATGCTCACTCGTTTGTAATTGCTGCATTCTGTCATTTTAGTAGCAGCCACAAAACTATCAAAGGTATGTTGGGTAAATAAAAATGGCTTAAATTATGCATGAACAGCAGCATCGTAAACCTGCTGCCATCTTTCCCATAAAAACAGCAAACTAGTGTTGGTTTGTGACTTCCCTCTAGCGGGTTGAATGTTCAGCCTGAACAAGAGAGGGCTTACAAGGAGGCATTCAACACCAGGCTACAGAGGTGGTCAATCTGAATCAACTGGAAAGCTCCTAGGATGTCAAAAAGCTGAACAAATGACTTTCTGCACTCTCTTAAGTCCTTCATCTGTATACGCCTCCTCTTTCAGAAGGGACACCGTGATGATTTTCACTGTGATTGAATCCTCTTGATTTTTCTTTCCTTTCTTCTTTTTCATTTCTGAGACAACTTTTCCAAAGCGATTTCCTTCTTTCTTCCATTTCTCCCCCTCCTCCTCCTCCTCCTCTTCATTCATTTATTCTCTCAGCTTGCTGCTATTCTCTTTGATTTTTATCTTTATTTTTGCCCTGCATTCACTGCTATAGCACAGCCACCTGGTATAACCCTTCCAATCAGACCGACGCAGGAAAGGTGTCAGATTGATAAATATTGATCTCTACCTGCAGTTCTTTCCTTGACTCTCCTGCTAATGGATTTGGTACTGCTTCAATAAATAACAGTGTGCACCCACTTTCTGGGTGCAACCCATGGCCTGCTCCCAATCTGCCAGTTATAACTAATACGTTACACATTTCAAGGAGAAAAGATAATGCAGGGGAAGCAGAGAGAAATATAAGAGGAAGAACGAAACAAGAGAGCAAGTGAATAGGGGAGCTGATTGTACAGATAGGCAAGGAAGGAAGGTTTAGGGGGAGACGTGCTGTTGATCCCTTTTCCTGGAGATGAATATGATTTTTTCTCTCTCTTCCGCTCTTCTCTAAAATGAGAAGGATCCCCAGGAATGAAGATCTACATTGACCCTTTTACGTATGAGGACCCCAATGAAGCTGTTCGTGAGTTTGCCAAGGAAATTGATGTGTCTTTCGTGAAGATTGAAGAAGTCATTGGAGCAGGTGTGACTCATTTCCCATTGGGCAGGTTTCAGTGGCATCCCTCCCCCCTTTCCCCTTCCCTTCATTTACCTTCCTGCTTTCTTCCCTTCCCTCCTCTGTTGTGGATGCTCAGGCTCGTTCTGCTCAATTAACAGTGGACTGGCACTTTTCTCCTGGAAGCCTAACAGAATTTTCTTCTGTGATTTAAGAGACTGTGCTTAATTAATTGACTCACTTTAATACATTGTTGTGCTCCCTGGTTTAATTAACAATAAATAGGTAGGGCAATAGCTCCCTAGTTTACAGCATCTCTCTTATCTGCTACAGCAGGAATCATACCTTTTTGGGGCCGTTAGCTAATTTCAGAAGGAAAAGCTTGCATACTTGCCATTAAAACACACACAACAACAACAACCTACCCTCTAGTTATTAAAAACCAGCCGTTTGTGTTAAACAACAGTGTGAAGAACAGCATTTAGGAGATTAGTTGTTATTCTGTGCAAATCGTTTGACTTGTTCCCTTTAAATCTTTTGAGTGGTAAGCTTACCCAGGACGGGCACAGTTTAACTACAGCCCCTGAGCACTTCTCAAACTCGTCATACCAGAGACCCATTCCCAAAGACAGTGCTAACATGTGAATGTTGCTTCATCACTGTACAACTTCAAATGATCCAGGAAGTACAGTTCACCTAGGAGGAGGTTAGTACCCCTGCTGGAGGGAGCAGCATGTTCAGAACTTTAGTTAACAGTAGCCATGTAAGGGGGAAAAAGAATCTTTATGGTTGCAGTGGACCATAGGTAGATCCCAAAGCCCATCTAGTCCATCAAAAGGGGAAAGTATTGCAACCTGAAGACAGCAAAGTATTGCATTTTGACTACACCATGAGAGGACTGGTCTACTACCATCCCCAAGGATTTCCAATGTCCCCTCACCCCAAATTTACAGAGTAAGTGTGCATACTCAGAATCTTTCCACTATTGTGAAATGGTGGAAATCCTGAGTATGCAGTCTTTCCTGAGAATATAAGAAGTGCTTGGGTGGAGCACACTAGGAGCAAGCTAGTCCAGCATTCTTTATAACAGGGGTCGGGGAACCTGTGGGTCTCCTGACATGGTTGGACTACAAGTCTCATCACCCTTTATTATTGGCCAGGCTAGCTGGACTGATGGCAGTTGGAGTTCAACATCACCTGGAGAGCCACAGTACACGAACCATCAGAAAGTGGCCTGTAGTCCACCAATGGACCAGAGTATACTTTTTGCCCATTCCTTTGCTCTGGGCATCTAGAGTCTGCCTCAAAAAAGTTTATTTGCTAGCATGTAAGTTCCCAACTCCCATGTGTCAGAGCCCATCTGCTGCTATATCTCTTTGCTCTTTCTTTCCAGCATCTTTATAACCAGTTGCTTATAATCTGTGCCAACCTATTGTTTGCATTCATTGCTTGCTATTTGCGTTCAGTGCTTCAGCGTTGCTTCTTTTTCCGCTAAAGGTGCTTCCAGATGAAGCTGCTTCTGAGCATCAGATGTACAGCATGTGGATTTTCATTCCGATCACTGTCTGTCCAAATGGACTAGAGGCAGTCTGGGTGGCACAACAATGGCAGTACCATCATGGCACCAAATGTTTGGAATAGGAAGTACCTCTTCTGGAGTTGGCACTGTGCCTATTTTATGAGCTATTGTCTGGAAGCATCCTTAATTTTCTCTTTTACTTTATCTCCCTCCCAACCACACTTTCTGCCTCTATACTGAGCCTCCCACTCATTCCACAAAAGCCTTTCCCTCCCCATTTTATGAGACAAGATGGAAGACACTGGTAGCTCACAAAAGCCTTGGAGAGCAGCTCAAGCAGCAAGCCCTTTCCCTTTTACTCTGCTTCCACTGAAGCCCATTCTAAAAATTTCACCTGTCTGCTTCCACTGAAGTCCACTGTAAATAGTTTTCTGTCTGCTTTGGTATAAAATTGGAATAAAAACAGTTTTTGGTCTCTTCTGTCCTATTTGTTGCTTTTCTTCTTTTACTAATTGTGGCAGAGTTACATTTGTCTTGCCTGTCTTGTGGCTTGATCTTAAAAATAAGTCCAATGAATTCAGTAAGACTTAGCACATAGACTTAGGATCACAGAGTAAGGCTGCAATATTATGCCTATGTAACTGAGAGAAAGCTCCATGAACTCAGTAGGACTTGCTTCTGAGTATACATGTTGAGGATTGTACCATTAGTGTGACAGCTTGGAGAGACCTTGGATGTCATCTAGATCTCTGCTTTTTGCAGGATCTGCAGCACCCCTGGCAAAATTCAATTTCAGCATTGCAGACAGTGAAGAGGAGCCCACCACTTCCTGTTTCTCTTTCAAACAGTTCTTACTGTTAGGAAGTTTCTCTTCAATGAAACAGATTTACAACATAAAACATATTTCTCCTGAATTAACTGATGGCCGATTAGTTGGAAGCACCAAGTCAAACTATTGGTCCATCTAGCTCAGTAATGTTTACATTGGCTGGCAGCTGCTCTCCAGGGTTTCAGACAACCTGGAGCCATCAAAATGATATTGGGACTACAGTTCCTATCATCCATGACTGTTGGCCATGCTGGCTAGGGCTGATGGGAGCTGTAGTCCAGCAACATCTGGAGAGACCCAGCCTGCAGGAAGCTGGAACAGAGGCTTCTGAACCTTTCAGCATTGTGATGTCATAGCGTCATGTCATGTGATAGTGCTAAAAGAAAAAAGCTCCCTGGCCCAAACCTCCCTCTTTGACAATAGTTAAAGGTACAAGAATTGTGCTGTGTGTTGCTTCTGTTCACTTTATTACAGGGCTGGTATTTAGACATGTGTTTTCCTGCCCATTCACTTTTTGAAGAAATGTTTAGAATGCCTTGGGCAAGCACCTTGTCCTCGGCTTGGGTAGCTCTCATTTCTCTCCCCCCCCCCCTTAAAATAGCAGAATGAGCAAAGTTGATTGTAAACGGTACCTGTTCCATTACAGGGGAGTTTGGTGAAGTCTACAAAGGGCGCCTCAAACTGCCTGGCAAGAGAGAAATCTATGTGGCTATTAAGACATTAAAGGCTGGCTACTCTGAGAAGCAGCGGCGGGATTTCCTGAGTGAGGCCAGCATCATGGGTCAGTTTGATCATCCAAACATCATTCGGCTAGAGGGGGTGGTCACCAAAAGCCGTCCAGTGATGATTATTACAGAGTTTATGGAAAATGGTGCCCTGGATTCCTTTTTACGAGTAAGTATGACTTTCTTTCTTTTTGAAGTGATAATGAAATTGGATCGATTTAATGAGGCCAGCTCTTGTGGAGGTGTTCACTGTGCAATTCGGCCATGCAAATGCAGGAGCATGCCTTTCCCTCCAAATTAAAACGTCCAAAACAACAATGACATCCTGGCCTTAATGTAATTATTGCTAAATCTGTTTGGAAGTTGCCCAAATGTTTACTGCATTTTGTAGAAACCCAGCTGATAAGTATTTTAAACAGATTTTATTGATTTTTCTATGTTTTTAGCAGTTCTTGTTTTTATCTTGAGTTCTGTCAGGGAAAAGGGCAGGATATAAATAATCACCATCATCCCAGGACTGTTAAATGGTCTCCAACTCTCCTTCTGACGCCAATGGAGAGCTTCTCCTGCTCTTGGACCAGCCTTGCCCATTCTGGTGCTCTCAGGAAGTTTTGGACTCCAACTGCCATCAGCCTTAGCAAAATGGCCAATGGTCAGGGATGGTGGGAATTGTAGTCCAATAAGATATAGCGTATACCAGGTTGATGTAGGTTGCCATAGTAGGCAATGGCTTTTTCCTTGCGATTCCTTCATTGGTCCTTCCTTTTCTCAATTCTTTTCATTTACTGCTCATATTTTCGTTGCCACTCCATCTCTTCCATTTACGCTTTCATTAGAATTAGTTTCCAGTCTATTGCCTGTTCTTTCTCCTTCCTTCAGCTACTGCTTCTGAGATTTCCTATCATCTCTTGGGACCTCTTTCTTCACATTTCCCCAAAATTAGCCTCCCTATCTGGCCAAATAGATCTCTGTTCCTTAGAGCCCGTATTGTAGGATACTATTCCCAGCCTGGATTCTTTGAATACAGAGGAATGCTAATTCTTTCATTTAACTTTCACTGACACAGCAAAATGATGGGCAGTTTACAGTCATCCAGTTGGTGGGGATGTTGCGAGGGATCGCAGCTGGTATGAAGTACCTTGCAGAAATGAATTACGTCCACCGGGACCTTGCAGCCAGAAATATCCTGGTCAACAGCAACCTGGTTTGCAAAGTATCTGACTTTGGCCTGTCACGTTACTTACAAGATGACACTTCAGACCCAACTTATACCAGCTCTTTGGTAAGTACCTGTTCACATATCATGTATGTAAGAACTCACATGGAGGGAGATGTGCAGTTTCCATCAATTCACTTTTAGCCAGTGATAACAGCTGCAACTATGCATTGGCCCTCTTCTAATGATTTCCATACAAAATGGTTTTAGTTGAATATCCATTCCAATATTTATTGCAGTCATAATTTGTTGTATGGTGATTATGAAGACCAAGGTCATATTGGAGACATATTTCAAGGGAGGCTTGGTCCCAAAGGAACTATATTTTGAATGGGAAATAGAGAGGAAGGGAGGAGAGAAAAAGTATCGGCCTAGGAACATGAGCAAACAGGTGATCATAGCAGATGGCAAGTTCAAGGGAACAGCAAAATAGTACTTATCACTGACACTTGTGATAGGCTCAGCACAGCAGCCACTTCGTAGCCATTCAGCTTAATGAAATTTTTGAAGACACTGGATATGTGCTTTTTCAGAAGCATACATTGTTGCCGAAACAATGCACAGCTTCCTCTATCACTTTTCAGATTGTCAACAGCTCATTAAGTCCAGGTTCTAATACTGAAGTGTATATTGACTCTCAGTGTATATTGTAAAAGCCATGATGTCACCTATTAAGTGGATGAAGGTATTTTACTGTGTGGTTCATACAGTGAACTCTTGCTTTTTAATGAAGGGAGGAAATGCAGAATTCACAAGAAATTCAAAACACAGTTACAACAGCACTGTGGGATTTTGCAGTTCTTGATTTAAGATATGTCTTAGAGTTAATTCTCCTAAGAAAAGTTTGGTGGTTTTTCTTGGCAAGAGGCCATATTGTCTTGGCTGGCCTCAACATTGTTTGCAGTCTTAGCAGACCTTTCAGACTCCACAGTTGACTCAAATGGCTTCTTCTGATGTCTTGCTGAGACTTGAAGGCAAAAGTGAGTGTTTTCAAGCAACACCAATACTGATGACCAGCATCTACTGATCCTTGGCAGCAGCCCTTAGTGTGCTCTATTTATCGTGTCAGAATTCCAGAAAACAAAGCTGGAAAGCGTCTATTACATTTTTATCCCTCCTTTTCTCCAAGAATCTCAAAGTGGCGCACTTCATTCTTTTCCTCCCATTTTTCTCCTCACAACAACCCTGTGAGGTATGTTAGGCTGAGAGACTGCGACTGGCCCAAGGTCAGTGGGCTATCTAATTGGCTTTAAGTCAGGATATCCTAAAGCACTGGTGACTGATGCCCGTGAAAACATTTTTGTTGCTTTGAACTGCTCAAAATTTCACAATTCTCTGAAAAGTTTGTTCCAGCACTGAATAGTATTTTCCCAAAATCATTCAACTTAAAATCTTTCTTCCTATGCCTTATACTTTTTAAGGCTAGGTATATCTTTCATCGTAGCTCAGTTTTAAAACTTCCGCTTTATTAAACAGAACTGGACATAACATTTTCATAAGGTTTTTTTTAATGATGGTGATGCAAATTGCTGAGGAAATGTAGGAAACTGATTTTAATATTGAAAAACTGAGAGAAACCAACATTGACAGATTCAGCCATCGCTGGCCTGCTCCACAATCCCCCAGTGGGCTTTGTGGCTGATTTAGGATTTGAACACAGGTATCCCTAATCTTAGTAGGGACATGGGTGACGCTGTGGGTTAAACCACAGAACCTAGGACTTGCCGATGAGAAGGTCAGCAGTTCGAATCCCCATGACAGGATGAGCTCCTGTTGCTCGGTCCCAGCTCCTGCCAACCTAGCAGTTCGAAAGCATGTCAAAGTGCAAGTAGATAAATAGGTATCGCTCCAGCGGGAAGGTAAACGGCGTTTCCGTGTGCTGCTCTGGTTCGCCAGAAGTGGCTTAGTCATGCTGGCCACAGGACCCGGAAACTGTACGCCGGTTCCCTCAGCCTATAGAGCAAGATGAGCGCCGCAACCACCGAGTCGGTCACGACTGGACCTAATGGTCAGGGGTCCCTTTACCTTTATTCCCAATCTTGGTATAACCACTACAGCACATAAAAGATAATGGCCACCTTAATAGATGCTGTAGAAAAACCTTTAATATGTGTTCCATTAATTTAGAGGGTGTAGCTAAGTGGGTACTGTCTGTTCCAGAATTCCCTTCTCAGCACATCAGATCTTTAACCAACATCCTGCCAAACAAGCAGCAAGACACAATTTTTGAAAGGTCGGGTGAAGTGGGAAAGGTCCTTGCTTCAAGAAGTTTTGGGGTCTTGACTGTGACATTTATACCTGACACTGGAGAGATTAGAACAGGATCACATGCATACCAGAGCGTATTGCAGAGCGAATACCAGCGACTGAGCCAGAAACAAGGAGCCAGCTGGTGTTAGTTGGTATGAATTTCACTGGATCCGAAAAGCCACTTTCCAGTGGTTGCAAATCAGTGGCATAGGTGCCCTTGCAGTCATTACAGCCAGGCCAATTTACACCAGCTGAGAATCCTTGAATCAGCCATCCATGGCTTAACTGGGAGTTCAGTTTCCTCCCCAGGCTGCACACTGCGGCCCATTTAAGTAAATCAATGTGAGTTTAAACTGCCCGACTCTGCCTGCCTGCATTGAGCATGAAGTGGCCTCTCCCACCTCTGGAGAAAAAGCAGATTTTCTCATCTGTATTTTTATAGTTAATTTATGCCACAAATGGCCTTCCCAGCAGCTGGGAAATGATGCACTGCCTGCAATTACATCACAGCCTCCCACGGCAGGTTCATAGCTCTGCTCTGGGGAAAAGGTAGGCAAAAACAACCTTCAAGCAAATCTCTCCTCTTTTGGTTATTTAAATAGAGCTTTTATTACAACAACCAAATCTGTTTTGCCATCCATCTTTGAAAAGCAGCTGAAAACTAGAGCAAACAATTCCTCCCAGAGTCAGTGTCTTACTTTGTCTGTGTTTCTCTTCTTCCTCCCATTAGTTTTAATTATGGCATGAATCATTTACATGGAAACAAGATAATTGTTTTCTAACACTTCACATGCTCCGGCTGCTGCTTATTGCACTCCTCACTCTTCCATTGTGACATGGCAGTCCTTACCCATCAAATAGGTCATAATGGTGTCTGCCTCCTGTTGGAGAGTCACTGGCTCAGATGAGAGGCACACTGCCATACATGGGATGAATGCAAGGTTTTAATCTTCACGCACATTGAAGAGATATTTTGAGTGGGAAGCTCTCTCCGATCTGATAAATTTATTAGGATTAGGCGAGCTGTCTCATCCTCCCTTTGTACAGGTGAGATATTATCCCAGTCACCAGTCTTAGGGTAAGTGTAAGGCAACCAAATCCTCCATTTGATATGCTAGTGAAATTTGCCAGAGCTAGACTCAGAAACCAGCTTTGGGGGCTCAAGACGCCTACTCCAGATGAAGTGTGGAAATGAATTTCCTCACAGCTTTCTCTCCCCTCCTTCCAATAAGTCCTGCCCCCACTCCATTGGTGTAGCAGCCAAGAGAGGGGTATATATATTCCAACATACTGATGTGCTGATAAGGGTTGTAGGATGGGTGCCTGTATATAATTTTTACATGCGCCTTAGATTAGCTCAGAAAACTAACCCTTTCCCCTGATTTTTTGAGCGGGTGAGGGGAAGATAAGATAATTAAAGAATCAATTCAAGACAATGAGTCAACACTAGCTAATGGGTTCTGGAGAGCTCACCCATCCCTTGTTCCTACCAATATTCCCAATATCAATAGCAACTTTTAACATGTTTGCTTTAACGCTTAAACATGCTCACTACTGCTGCTCACCCCTCCTACTATTGCTGGGCATCTCTGATTCTCCCCTGGTGCCCAGTTACTCCAGCACTTTCTTTCCCAAGACCATGGTTTTACCATCTTCATTTCTTTGATGATCTAGATATTTGAAATACACACTCAACAAGATTCAAATGAGCATGAACAGCACCATCACCTTGAACTCACTTTGTCAACTTCTGCACTAGTATAGCTTAGATCAGGGAAACTGAAGTTGATTGAGCTGTATGAAATGCAAAGCGCTGGTGGGAATCTGCATTTAAACCAGGAGAGCAGGGTTCAAAAAAGTCCCCGGCTGTGCACACAATCCCTCCACTGTTGCTGTAGTAACCATTAAGACATCAAAAGCACGTTCTCAATCTTCTGGTTTTAAATAGGTCCCTTCCCAACATTCTGACAGTAGGTATCTTTTGTAGCTATGCTGAGATGTGCTCACTCAGAGAGGCATGTTTGCTGACATGCCCTGAAATATAATGAAAGGGAACCCACATTAGTTGCCTCCTAGAATTGGACAAATATAATTTCAAACCGAGCTACCAAAGTATGTGTTGCTCCTCATCTGGTGTATTTGTGATGAGCTGTCATCTTTGCGCCAAGGGCAACTCCACTTCCTTGCCCTTCGCTTGCCATCTTTCTTAGGGGAAGAGGCCCGAAGCAAAGGAAGTTTGCCTGTGCCACAATAGAAAACTGCCAAGGGTAAGGAAGTGTCACTCAGGATAAAACCCTGAAGGCCATAGTTTCTACTTGATATGCAAAGAGGTGCAGAGAAACAGCTGTTGCTGTCAGCCTTTGACGTCTGCTTTTGGGACTAGTAAGTGTGAGAGCACCTACATATTCCCTGCAGGAAACATGCTGTCCTTTCCAAAACACTTGAATGTTCCTTGGCATTCATGGGAATGAAATTTTGTTACTTTAGTTAGTGTTTACATTTAAACCTCGCAGCTGGAATAAATGTCATAATGTTATTTTTCTCACCACAAACGTCACATGCAGCAAATAACCTGTGCCTCCTTCAAGGTGCATGTTCAGGAACAAGGTAAGTATATAAGCTAGGGTAGGGATGGGAACCACCTGTGGCTCTTCAAATATGTTTGGACTCCAACTCTCATCACCCCTGTGAGAACAACCAATAGGCAGGGATGATGGGAGTTGTAGTCTAGCAACATCTGAAGGGCAACTGGTTTCCCATCCCTAAGCTAAAGCCACAAACCTAGACTTATTCGTACCTACGGGACCGCCTCTCCTGGTATGCCCCACAGAGAAACTTACGGTCTTCAAATAAAAACATCTTGAAGGTCCCAGGCCACAGAGAAGTTAGGCTGGCCTCAACTAGAGCCAGGGCTTTTTCGGCTGTGGCTCCGATTTGGTGGAACGCT
Source organism: Podarcis pityusensis (assembly GCF_964106645.2). Lineage (NCBI taxonomy): Eukaryota > Metazoa > Chordata > Lepidosauria > Squamata > Lacertidae > Podarcis > Podarcis pityusensis. Next base: position 36,946,125 of record NC_138032.1, read on the forward strand.
CTGTCACAAGAGACCAGGGCCCTGCGGGATTTGACATCTTTCCGCAGGGCCTGCAAGACAGAGCTCTTCCACCAGGCCTTTGGCCAGGGCACAGCCTGACTCCCTCCCTCGGCAATCTTCGCGGAGCTCTGGCCCAATAGTTGCCAGTGGCCTGAATTAATTAATTTTATAATGAATGATTTTAGAGTGTTGTTTATGCTATACTTTTATACTGTTTTATTGTTGTTAGCCGCCCTGAGCCCGGCTTTGGCTGGGGAGGGCGGGATATAAATAAAATTTATTATTATTATTATTATTATTATTATTATTATTATTATTATTATTATTCTTGGACACACAGACCTAAACCAGTTTTGTTGCTGTTCATGGAATCATGGGAATTACGGTTCTGAGAATGGAAAAACTACACTTTCTAGGGTCCAAGGTGTAAAATATGGCAATCTGGTTCAAAAGCCAACTGTAATCTAGTCATTGTCCGTCTAGCTACTCTTTGGTGTATTCCTTTTGCTCTCTGAACCTGTCACTTTACCAAGGAGAATAATAACAATGTCTTTTGTAAAATCTACTGAGACTTCCTAAGGAAACATAAATCATTCTCCTCCTCCTCATACATCAGCACTTGAATAGCTGGTTTGTCTGGAATAGTGTTGCACTCTGAAATTTTGTATTTTGTGATCTGTCAGGATTTGCAGTGAACCAAGGACATTGGCATTCATACTGGGCTTTCTTTTTTAAGCTTTCAATTGCTCTGGGTTTTTTTTTTAATGTGGACAATTAAGAGCAGGGGTAGCCAGCTTTATATTATTCTCAAGCACCACTCTGTTCCCCAGATACTAGGAAGGTTCCATACAACTTGATGCTGGCCTGAGTTTAAAGGGAATGGTGAACCAGCACCCAGCTCAGATTGAACCCTAATGATGATTTATTGCCCCCTGCAATTGATTAAGAACCAGATCCAGGTGTTTCCTGAATTGACCCATGTTGAGCTAATCTGGTGCCCTGGGGCTGTACACCCCCCTAGTTCATAGAAACTAACAAACTGCATTAGACTTAAAAAATAAAATCAATTTACAAATCTTGGTGTTTTATTGTTTCTTAGAATTCCTGAGCAATGCCGGGTATATCCAGCTAGTCTACTATATATTTTGGAAAGTTGTTTCTCTGTTTATTATATGTTTAGACATATATGTTTGGACACCTATATGTTTGTAACCAAATTTTGCATAATGATTTGTGAGATCAAGGAGCTGGTTTTCACCTATGAATGGATAGAACTTGAAGCCATTTTAAATCAAGATGGTGGAACCTTTCAAAACAGCACTGACTGTAACCACTGATGGCAAAACAGCACTGCGGGGGTTTTTGTTGTTGTTGTTGTTTCTTAGAATTCCCAAGCAATGCCAGGTGCAAGGCTCCTAGGAAGTAAGCTATAATTTTATAGTTCTAGTTACAGGTAGGTAGCCGTGTTGGTCTGCCGTAGTCGAAACAAAATAAAAAAATTCCTTCCAGTAGCACCTTAGAGACCAACTAAGTTTGTTCTTGGTATGAGTTTTTGTGTGCATGCACACTTCAGATACATGTGCATGCACACAAAAGCTCATACAAAGAACAAACTTAGTTGGTCTCTAAGGTGCTACTGGAAGGGATTTTTTATATATAATTTTATAGTTATTGTTTGTTAGTTTCATCGCTTTTAGGTTTAGGTCTCCCAAGGTGGCACAAAATATAAAATCCGAATATTAAGGAATTACCGTATGTCTAAAAGAGTTGTAGTAACAACATGTAAAACTGTCAGCAGAATAAAACATGACTAGTAGCCATCAATACTCACGTCCTCTATGAATTTTTATAATGGCCTTTAAAGGCATCTATAGTTAACACTTGTCTTTTCTTCTCCTTCAGGGTGGGAAGATCCCAGTGAGGTGGACAGCCCCAGAAGCCATCGCCTACCGCAAATTTACCTCTGCCAGCGATGTGTGGAGTTATGGGATTCTCATGTGGGAAGTGATGTCATTTGGGGAAAGACCCTATTGGGACATGTCCAACCAAGATGTGAGTTTTGTGAACCCCTTCCTTAGACCACAGAAGCCATATTCTTTTGTTTTTCTTGAGGGTGGAAAGAATCTTTCACAACAACACTTCCAGCAAGAATTGCTCAATGGTTTTCCAGTGCTATGTCAACTGTTGTTCTTTCAGCAAAATCTTCTGTATGGAATATGTCTTAGTGTATTCTTTCCTTTAAGGGGAAGTGCTCTCTTTCTGCATAGGGAGTGGCTTGGTTGGGACAATGGAATATACTTGTACAATACTCTTTCTTTCCCATACACAGCAACATTATTTTTCTGCCTGATATCATTCCTGTCTACCTGGGCTCCATCCCCCCCCCCCGCCCATGTAGGTTAGTGTAGCCCTCACATAAATTAATATTGAAAGGAAGAAAGACATTTGAAGAGGGACATTGATAAATTTGAGCATGCCCAGAGGAGACCAGCCAGGATGAAGAGAGGTCTGGAGATTGTCCTATGATGCTGGTTTTAACCTTTAAAGCCCTATACGGCCTAGGACCCTCGTACCTACGGGACCGCCTCTCCTGGTATGTCTTCAAACAAAAACATCTTGGAGGTCCAGGGCCACAGAGAGGTTAGGCTGGCCTCAACCAGAGCCAGGGCTTTTTTGGCTGTGGCCCCGATCTGGTGGAATGCTCTGTCACAAAAGACTAGGGCCCTGTGGGACTTGACATCTTTCCGCAGGGCCTGCAAGACAAAGCTGTTCCACCAGGCCTTTGGCCAAGGCACAGTCTGACCTCCTCCTTTGTTTAATCCTCACAGAACTCTAGCCTAATGGATGACATTAATTTGATTTTGAATTGATTTTAAAATGAATTGATTTTAGAATGCTGTGTTACTTTTATTGTTGTTAGCCACTCTGAGCCCAGCTTCGGCTGGGGAGGGCGGGATATAAATAAAATGTTATTCTTATTATAAGAGACGGTTGAAAGAGCCAGGTATGTTTAGTCTAGAGAAGATTAAGGGGAGACATGATCATTGTCTTCAAATATCTGAAGCGCATACATGCAGAACACAGCATAAGCTTGTTTTCTGTTGCTGTAGTTTTAGTAGAGGGATGCTGTAGTGGCATCCTGCATTGAGCAGGGGTTGGACTAGAGGAACTCCAAGCTCCCTTCCAACACTCTTTGGAAAAGGTCCGTCTAATCTAGCATCCCGTTCAAATGTCCATGATGCCCACCAGAAGAGCCCTCCCTCATTTTATGCTTCCAGCAGCTGTTACTCAGTGACTTGTGGCTTCTGAACATTGAGGTTCCATTTAGCTGGTGTGTGTGGCTAATAGCTCTTGAGAGAACCATCTCCCACAGTTTTCTCTTTCACAAAGCCACTTAAGTAGTGGCAGCCGCCACATGTTGTGACAGTGAATTCTAGGTGTTAACTATGCTTGGGTAAGATAGTGCTTCCTTATATATATTCTGAATACCTTGTTCATTCTAAATCTCTTGTCAATCAGTATTAACCCTCTCCCTGGTTCTTATATTATGAGAAAAAGCAAGAAACCACATATTACTGCATTCTTATACTGTAAACCACCCTGTGATCTTTGGATAAAGAGTGGTATATAAATTTTAATAATAATAATAATAATAATAATAATAATAATAATAATAATTCTCTTCATACTATTCATGATAAATGTCTGTTGTGTTAATTGATCTTACCTACCCAAAAGAGCATTTCCTAGCCCTAAGGCTGTTCAGCAAGCACTTTCTTTTTAAGATCGAACAATCTTGCCTCGCCTTGTTAGCTGTGCAGTGAACAACTGGCACATCCATTTCCCCTTCCACAGTGTGCTGTGTGCACGAAGAAGGATGTTTGTTATATATTACAACATTGTAGAAGTGCAGTATGGAAGACAAGTCTCTCCTTAATCACACAGCCACACTGAGCCATGCAGTGACACCTTTTTATATCTGAGCACTGGGGCTGCCTGTTTTATCTACTGGTGATTTTCAGGTAGAAATGTTGGGAGTCAGTTCCAGTGCTGATGCATGCTGGGCCCTCGAGAAAGGCTGGGAAATGCTAGCTGTGAGGTGCAAACTCCAGCTTGCCATTCCTTCTTCTTATTTTCCCTTGAACCTGTGCTACAAAGAAAGAGTTTCGGAGATGAAAGAAACTGAGAAGGGGAGAGGAGCAGAGGAAGAGGAGCCAGTGTGGTGGTAATTGGACACTAGGAACCTGGCAGGCCTTTGAAAATGTTCAGAGGGTTTATGAGCCAGGCACAGAGACTTGATGAAGTCCTGCACTCCAGCATGATAGGCAGAGATAATGAGAGTGGCGGCTGCTAACAGGGAAGGGACTACCTTTGTCTTGAAGCATCAGAACTCAAATTAACCTCTCAATGCCCTGCTTCCTTCGGAGAGAGGAATGTTTCCTTTGCTTCTTGTGCAGAGGGCACACACCTCTTCCTTTACTCCATATTAGTGTTCTGAACACTGGCTGGGAAAAAGAGCTCAATTTCTAAAGGAAAACGAGAGTGGGGAACATACCTTAGCCCAGGAGGGATAGAGCAGGGCGGCTCTGGAGGAGAGGCAATGTTTTAGCTGGTTGAATCCAGTGCTAAATTCACCACATTCCAGCCACCCAACAGTTTAATCCATATAACAAAAGAGATTCTTTTCTAAGCCTTGTTGCCATTCCTGCTGTGGTTGAGCTTCACTAGTAGAGCACTGTGGGAGGACCTGTTGAGAGTAAATTAGTAAGATGAGCCAAATGAGCTTCTTCTAAGCAGCAAGGGCAGGTAAACTACTCCTCCTGTTATATATTTGAGTTTTTAGTTCACTCTGCTGGTTAGTGGGTGGGAATATCCTTTTGTTTTATTGTTAGTGTGCTGCCAGAATTTTCTGTCACTGTTATGGGATGACTTGTTTTTTGTTCTTTGTACACACACACACCCCATATATTGTATGGAATGTTATTGTTTCAAAATAATTTCATATCTATCTTTCTATCTATATCTATCTATCTATCTATCTATCTATCTATCTATCTATCAGTGTAAGTCTCTTGCCTACCATTTAGGTAACAAGCAACATAAGCAATGATAATAATAATAATAATAATAATAATAATAATAATAATAATATTGCCACTGGCCGACCTGTGTGAAGTTAAACACTAACTTACGACCAAGCTAGATAGGAATCTCATGATGGGCCCTTGGGTGCTTGTTTTTTCTATGCTAAATAGCAGCCACCAAGGGATACCCATCCAGATGGGAATGCTGGGGCTTAAACTTTTTCCTTCTGACACGATCCCAGTCTGGACTATATGCCCCATGACTAGTATTTGCATTCATATACACACACACACTTTTGACTAGTGGGCATCCTACCTTGCTTCCTTTTGCTGCACCTTTTGGCTGCAGATAGAGCATTGGCATGCCTGGTGGGTGGAATGGGGACAGTTGCCCTTGACCTCATGTATGGAGGCAGGCCACATCCGCCGCACTGGTGAACAGTACACTCTAGGTGGTATAGGAAAGGGCTCAAGTGAATATAGGCCCTGACCAATTGTAGAGGAAGAGGACTGCCAGCTTGAATTGAATTTGCAAGACCTGCAAGCAAGCAATACAGCAAGCAGACTTAACATGGACACTGGTACCAGAGCTTGGAATAAACCCAGATGCCAACTTTGCTGCCACGTACACCCAGACAACACCATCACTGGACCCAACAACATCAAACACACCATCTCAGGCCTATTTAATTGCTCATCTTCTAGACCTGGTCTTATTAGAGATATTGGATTCCTGTCTCATTACATATGCTAATCATCTGCATACTATCCCTTGCTTTTTCCTGTAGGACTAATTGCAGTCGTTAACAGTTGTCAACAGGTTTACCATACCCATTGAGTCAATCACCCATCTCCTACTACACTCCTGAGAAAAACTCCACCCTACCCTCCCACCATGTATAAGGGTCTGGTGACTTCCGTTTCAGTGTATCTGAAGAAGTGTGCATGCACACAAAGCTTATACCAAGAACAAACTTAGTTGGTCTCTAAGGTGCTACTGGACAATGATAGATGATAGATAGATAGATAGATAGATAGATAGATAGATAGACTGCATCAGACCAACACGGCTACCTACCTGAATTTGCAGGTGCCGTCTAAAATGAATATGAAACCTCTTATTATTGATCCTAATGAAAGGGTTTGGGCACACCCAGCAAGGGTCTAGGAGGTTTTTCCTTCAAGTTAAAATGTTATTCCCCCCCCCCCATCCTTTGTTGCTTTTTTTTTTTTTTTACAAAAAAAACACTGATGACCCTCCAAGTTGTTTTTGTTAACGTTTGTATTTATCTCTTTAACTTACTGATGCACTTTTATTTTTGTAGGTAATTAATGCAATTGAACAAGACTACCGGCTTCCTCCTCCCATGGACTGCCCAGCTGCCCTCCACCAACTTATGTTAGATTGCTGGCAGAAAGACCGCAACACCCGGCCACGCTTTGCTGAAATAGTTAACACCCTAGACAAAATGATCCGTAATCCAGCAAGCCTCAAAACTGTGGCTACCATCACCGCTGTGTAAGTTTCCAGCTGCCTTGCTGCGTAGTGGCTGAGGCCCTGAAAGCCATATTTGGCATTGCAAGTAGAACTGCCAAGCAGCTTTTAAAAACAACAACAACAAAAACTTAAAACTTAGTTGATTAATAATCTCTCTTAAATTTTAAAATGATTAATTAGTCAGTTTTATTTAAGTACATTTGCATATTACCAAACACTTAATATATGGGTCTTTTAAATGAGAGTGAGACAATTTGCCATTTTAATTAACAGAAACTACCCCTTGTTGTTCTTGTTCATTCTATAGTACAGTTACATAACAAAACAGTAAATCGTCAAAATAGAATCAAGTGGGCTCTTAAGTGAGTCCTGCCAATAAAAGTTCCTGTCAATTAAAGCATTGAATCAGCTCAAGCTTTAGAATATAATCTATTGGTTAAAGGTTGTGATTCAAACCCAAAGAAAAGCAGAGAGGCCTGCATTGTGTTTACTGACTCCTAAAGTTCTAGTTCTGATCCCCCTGCCCCCAACTTCCCAGAAGAAAAGAAGGTGGCAGGAATGGCCCAAGCCATGTGAGTGTGCAGGCTGTGGAAGAGGAAACTATAGCCACTTCATTCCTCCCTAGTTCTTTTGCTGCATTGAGCTAAACCTGGACAAACCATGAGCTGTAAACCATGGGACCATCCTTGGTGACAGCTCATAGTCTGGGGAGAGCTAAACTATGAACCCAGGTTTGGGTGACATGCTCAGCCAAGTCATGGCACTGCAACAAAATGACCAGAGAGGGGCAAAGCGGGTGATATCTCTTCTCCAAGAACCTGTATGTTTCCATGGTCATGCTAAGCCATGGCTAGTTCAGTGTGGTGTGTAAACCAGACCACCATGTAGGAGCATCCAAGGACTCCATACCAAACACATTCCTCCTTGTCATCCCCACTCCCTCCCGATGAATCCTCAGTGGGGCAGGGAATGTCACTTGGGCTGCAGCCAATGCAGATGCCACAGATTCTCCAAGCCCAGGAAGTACTGCAACCAAATTAACTTTATACTTTCCAGAGCATCCAGAAACTCTATGTGGCCAATGGGACTGCCACCTTTCCATTGGAAAGTTATGGGTGGGGAAGCAGAGGTGTCCTCATTTGCATCAAACAGGCCATAGCCAGCACTGAAAAACTTCTTGCACATCCAAAATTGGCCTGTTGAGGATGCAGTTCTGACGTAAGCTCCCTGGCATGCTAGTTTTGAATTTGAACGAAGAGGACATTGTTTTTTAAAAAAGAAAAAGTACAAGTGGGAACAATTCAGACATTTGATCCTCATCCTTCAGTCTGAAGTGGTATCATCTGGTAGCAGCATCAGGTGAGCCTGGTGTTCCTGTGTTTTGCCTCATGGAAATGTGGGAAGGTGTATCTGGCACCAATGAGTGAATGGGATGGAAGAGAAAGTTGAATGAAGGTTGGAATTTGTCCAGTCACAGGACCAGGTAGGTTAGTGAGAGGAGAATAAGCGGAACCTCAGTTGCCCAATTTTTGCTCATACTGCCTTTGTTTTTCTTATCATAGTTCATAGTTAATGATTATTCCATCTGACCTATTGTTTGTCTCATGATCTAGGCCTTCTCAGCCATTGTTGGACCGCTCCATCCCTGATTTCACTGCCTTTACCTCAGTAGAAGATTGGCTCAGCGCCATCAAAATGAACCAGTACAGAGACAGTTTTCTGACTGCTGGATTCACGTCCCTTCAATTAGTTGCCCAAATGACATCAGAGTAAGTGGTGCCTTCTCATTCTCATTTCAGTTTTTAACACACAGATTGAATGAGTGTTCTTACCTCAGTGATGAGAGAAGACGGAACCAGGGTTCAAGAATTCACTGGGCAGATTCTGGATCAGAGTAGAACTTCAGCACTGGGAATGTGCTGACTTCCTGAAAACAGGCAATTCCCCCCCCCCCATTTTTTTGAAATTGAACCACTTCCTTTCTGACTTCAAATGGAGCCTATTGCTGTGCTGTTTCTTTTGATTTTCCTGTTGTTGTTTGGCATATTTAAATTCTGTTATTTCATGGATATTTTATTGTTGTTGGGTATTATTGGGCACACACACATTTTAAGTAAATAAATATATAAGGAAGGGAAGCAGGTCATAACTTGTAAGGCAAATGTCTCCTCCCACAAGCTCTTTACCACTTTGCCTCCATTTCTCTTGGCCAGATTAATTTGCTCCCAGAATTCATTTGTGCTCCAAAACCTCCACATGTTCCTTGCTCCCATGCTAACCATTAGCTTCATTCATCATCAAAGGCTCTTCAACCAGTAAGCTATACTCTCAGGTATTCACCCACTCGCTGCCATCTTCCCAGTAGCCCTCCACCTAGAGGTCAAGACACAATGAATCCATAGCGTTGGGTGTCAGAGCATGTGGTTAGGCAGTTAGCATCTTTGCAGAAAGGGAAAATAGACTCCCTAATCCTTTTGTGCTCAAGTGTCCATTTGTTGTGGCTTTGAGAAAAGTAATACTTTTGGCTCATACACATATGCACATTCATCCCATGTCTTTCATCAGCACCGATTGCTGATCTTTGGTTACCAGCCTACAGTTTCCTGTACTGCAGTTTGAATTTGCCAGGCCATGTATCATGTCCACATAGCCAAAGGAGAGACTTGGGACAAAGGTCTCTACTGCACGAGTATGATCCTGTCTCTTGTCTTTTGCAGAGATCTTCTAAGAATAGGGGTGACCTTAGCTGGACACCAGAAGAAGATCCTGAACAGTGTCCAGTCTATGAGAGTACAGATGAGCCAGTCGCCAACTTCGATGGCATGATGCTTCGTGTCTTCTTACAACAATGGGGAAAAAGAGGGGAGGACAGAGGAGGGTTGGATGTGGGAGGGGAGGGTAAGCCGACAAGACAGTGAGATGTTTGCAGAGGTTGGATTATCGTCTGAGAACTTTTAGGAGCTGCAGGCGAAGAGGACACAGGACTTGTTTCAACATGGCAACTTCCGTTTCTCTCCAACAGAAGCACACTTACTGATGCCATGGGAAGCAGCATATAAATAAGTATAAATATGTACAAACCATATATTTAAAAAAAAACAGTGAAGACAAACCAATGTGTGTTGGGAGGAAAAGAGACTCTAATCCCACCACCAGTGAGCAGTAGTCAAGGGGCCGGTGGGAAGGAGAGAGATGCAACCCAGAGCAACCATCTTCAGCAACCATGTTCCTTTTCTTCTCTTCTTACGTTCTCCTGATGGAGTCCTTCTCACCCACCCATTTCCCTGTTTTGCTCATAAACCCTGGGGAATTTTCTTCAACAGTCTCTACAGCTACCTACTAGAATATCAAGGCATTGTTCCACCAGTTACCAAAGGACTTCACTGACCACTGCATGGGGGATCCAGAACAATCCAGTTAATGTCTTCATATTGAAGAAGAGATGTACCTTCAATAGAAAACCTTGTTTTTTTCTTTTGCTTGCATTTTTTTGCAAAAAGGGAAAAAAAATCCTCATGGAAAAGAAGAGAGAGAGAAGGTGTTCCCACGAGTGTGCGTGTGTGCGTCTGTATGTTGTCAACTTAACTGAGGAGTCACTCACTGCTTGTCCATAGCAGGAAAACAACCAAGTGGGGCTGACGGATGATAAATTCACCACCTCCGGGGAAACTGGAGATTCAGTGGGGGAACAGAAGTGGTATGTTTTGCTTTCTGTCTAGATCAACTGCGCACGGAACGTGTAATAGGAAATGGGGGGAGAAAAGGGAAAGCAAAGGATTTCATAGGAGGAAGAAAGCAGAAGAGTGGACTATGCAACAAGGGTTTCGTGTAAAACTGTTACAGGATGCACAACTGTAGAGGCAACTGAACAGTAGAATCTAGCATCCCAGGGACCAACAGAGGAAGACTCGGGGATATTTAGTTTCCTTGTGTGGACCTAAGAATTTTGATATATATTCACTTTGGTTTCATGCCATCAGAGGTAGGTTCATGTGCTGCATCCATCTGTCTGTCCATCCCTTTCCTTTACTGCTTGTCTCTTATGTTTCTTTAACATTCTTTCATTTGGCCCTTTGCCCTCTATATATTATCATTCTGTTAACTTAGCTCATTTAAAGTAGACAACAAATTAGCTATAGAAGGAACAGTAGCCCTTCTTTAATCAGAAGAGTTTATGCAAATGACCCTGAGATTAAGAGTCCCATGCTCTACCGACTGAGCTAGCTGGGCACTACAAGAGTTTATGCAAATGAATTGTCCCTTAACGAGGCTTTTAACTAGACTGTTATAATTGTACACTGTCACTTTTTAAGGGATGCAGCCAACTGTCAGCTTGCACTTCATTAAAAAAAAATGGGTGCAATCAGTTATTTTTTTCTAAAGCAAACCTGGAAATGCAGCTGGCTTTCAGAATTGGAAGAGACCTAATGGATTATCTAGGCCAACCCCTGCCCTAAACAGCATCTTATAAATATAAGCATCTTCCATTGATGTCTGTCTGGGGGAGGGGGAATGTTTTAAGTTCAAAGGAAAATAATTCCACTACTTCACTAGACAACTGGCAGGTGGGTACATTATCTACATCGTCAGTGCATTGAGTCATACATATGTATGGTGCCCCAGTGTTATAAATTGTGATCCCATAGTATAATAAGGCTTCCTTCAGGCAACACTTGTTTTATGTGATCTTTCATATAATATAAAGGCCACTTCTGAAAATATAGTGAAAAATTAGTGTTCATTTCCATGTTAATTACTTCTAGGGGGGGAAAGTGCTGTAATTTCCCTGCAGTTTTCATGGATCGTGCCGACACAGCTCACATGATGAAATTTGGGGCGGGTATTCTGGCATACAGTTCTTTCTCACCATTTTCATGGGTGGATCATGGGGGAACAGAAGCCCTCATGTGCATAAAGGGCGGCAACATATCTAATGCCACCCGCTGGTGTGAATAAAAATTAGCACAATATGGTGGTATGTTCCATTATGTATATTCCATAGTGCAACAGGTGATCCAGTTTAAAAAGAAGTGCTAGCATTATAACCAGCTAAACTAATGCAATAAACCACATCTGAATGTACCCTAAGATGCACATATACCATTGGTAGTAGTCTCCATACCTGTTTTCTTTTCTCTTAAAGGAGCTTTGCAGCTCTTCCACCAAATTTTCCTGCCATGACCCTAATTCTAGACAGCTCTGTGTGTGTACATGCATGTGCCTATTTCTGTATATTAATCACCAATGCATACAGAGAAATGTGTGTAAAAAGCACCACCTATTTAAATGGGAATTATTTTTGTGCAGGTAGGCAATGTTATTTTTAAAAGTGTTTGATAGCCCAGAATGTCTGAAAAGAGCTTCTCACCATCACAGAATTAAAGCTGAAAGGATATATTGATTTTCTTGGGCCAAATATGGAAGCATGTTGTGATGGGACGATGAGCTGCTTGTGTGTAAAATCCTAGTCCCTCAGAGTTTGGTCAAGTTTGCAAACCTCTGTCTGTAACGGAGCCCCTTAAACATGGCTCCGTCAGTCGCTGGCAGATTCCGACAGTGGTTGCTTTCGGAATCGCTTCCAACATAAAAGCTCCTTAACGGAAACACGTCTTCTGGACTCTCTGCGTGACAGTTTCCGGCGAGGAGTGGGTGTCCCTACAGGAGGTCCTGAAACCTCCCCACTGTTTTCGCTGGAAGTGTCTCTGAGCCATCCCTCCAGCTCCCTTTCCCTCAGCTCAGCTCCTCTCCCCCTACTGGTTCCCTCTTCAGCTGCTGAGTCTCTCCCAACCTGTGTGAGCCCTTTCACTTCCCTTCCTTCCGATGGCAGTTCCCTGACATCCACCTCCCCTCCAGGGCCCCCTTCATCCCCTCTCGCCCCCTCCTCTACGGGCGGTGAGGAGGCAAAACCCCGGAATGAACTTCCTTCATCTTCCGATGTCCCAAACACTTCTCTCCACCTGTTGCGGTTCCTGGTCTCGAAGTACTCCTCCTCCTCAGAGTCCATCTCCCCTTCCCCTTCCGATTCCGAGAATCCTTCCAACTCCTCCTCCTCATCGGTGGTCCCAAAGTATTCCCTCCGGAACCTCTCCACAGGCTGAGGTTTCCTTGGGAACCTTTGATGGAACGTTTCTATCAATACCTCGTCATTGATATCTTCTGCCATTACCCAAGTGTTTTCTGACTCCGGTTCTCCTTCCCACGCTACCAAATACTCCACCTGATCCCCCTTCCATCTGGCGTCGAGGATTTCTGCCACATGGCTGCTGCATTCCCTTTCTTCTATGACCGGTCCCCGAGTGGCCATCCCTTCTCGTCCCCCCTCATACGGTGACAGTAACGACCTGTGAAATACTGGGTGCAGTTTCATGTGGTTGGGTAACCGGAGCCTGAAAGCCACTGGGTTGACCTGTTGAATGACCTCAAAGGGACCCAATCTCCTGGGTCTTAATTTCTTACAACCTCCTTTGAACGGCAACCCTTGGGTTGACAGCCACACCCTATCTCCCACCCTTATGGTTTCACCTTCCCTTCGGTTCTTGTCTGCCTGCCTCTTGTATTCTTCCTTCGCCCTTTCTAAGTTGAGTTGGAGCTGACGATGGATTGCTTCCATTTCTTCTACAAAATGCTCGGCTGCCGGGACACCCCATCTCTCCCCTTCTCCCCCTGGGAAAGCCCTGGGATGACACCCATAATTAGCCAAGAAGGGGCTCATCCCTGTGGACACATTCTCGGCATTGTTGTAGGCAAATTCCGCCAGCGCCAACTTTTCTACCCAGTCATTCTCTCTGTCATTGACATAACACCTCAGGTATTGCTGGAGGACCCCGTTTGCTCTTTCCGCCTGCCCGTTGGTTTCAGGGTGCCGGGCAGTCGAAAAGTTGACCTCCACCTGCAGTAAGCTCATGAGCTTCCTCCAGAACCTGGAAGTAAATTGTTTTCCTCGGTCTGAGACCACCCTCAATGGCACGCCGTGCAACCTAAAAATGTGTTCTACAAATAACTTCGCTGTCTCTTCCGCCGTGACTGCATGCGAGCAGGCTACAAAGTGGCACATCTTTGTTAGTAGGTCTACCACCACCATGATGGCTGTTTTCCCCTTGGACTTCGGCAGATCAGTCATAAAATCTATCGACACTGCCTCCCAAGGTCGTTCTGGGGTTGGTAAGGGTTCTAATAGCCCCGCCGGTGCCCGCCTCTCCCCTTTGGCTCGCTGGCATTGCTCACACCCTCTTACATACTCCCGTACATCTTCCCTCACCTTAGGCCACCAAAATTCCCTGGTGACCAACCACATGGTTTTGTGTTGTCCAAAATGCCCCGCCGTGGGGCTGTCGTGCAACTGCTTGAGTACCCTCCCCCTTAAGTCTCCTTCAGGGATATACAGTGCCCCTTTGTAATACAAAGCTCCATTTCTTTCCTCGAAACCCCCTGGTTCCTCTCCCTCACCCCTAAGACCTCTGAGCTTATTCTGGGCGTATTCATCATTCTCTGTTTCCTCTACCAGTTCTCTTTGTCCCACCAATGCCGCCCCACACACCCAGCGGTCCTCTGGAATGACATGTCTCTCTTCGGGTGCTCCCTCCCCCTCCAAATATTCAGGTTTGCGTGAGAGAGCGTCCGCCCTAATGTTCTCTGGGCCTGGCACGTAACAAATCTCAAAGTTAAATTTGGAGAACTCCTGGGCCCATCTCACTTGCCGTTGGTTGAGCACTCGTGCCGTCCTCCAATACTCTAGGTTCTTGTGGTCAGTGCACACTTGCACCTTATGTTGTGCGCCAATTAGCAGGTGCCTCCATCTCCGGAACGCCTCATGAATGGCTAGTAGTTCTCGGTCATACACCGTGTAGTTCCTCTCGGATTTGTTCAGCTTTCGCGAAAAAAAGGCACACGGTCTCCACTCTGACTCCTCCTTCCCTGGCTGCAGAAGCACCGCCCCAATAGCTCTGTCTGATGCGTCAGTTTCCACTCTCATCGGTTTTTGTAAATCCACATGCAGGAGTTGTTGTTCCGAGGCGAAGGCCCTTTTTAGTTCCTCAAATGCTCGCTCCGCCTCCTCAGTCCAAACGAACTTCTTCTTACTGCTGAGACAGTCCGTAATGGGCGCCGTCAGGTGGGCAAAGTTTCGGATGAACTTACGATAGAAGTTCCCAAATCCTAGGAACCTCTGCACATCCTTCCTTGTTTTGGGTGTTTTCCATTCCAGCACCGCCTGGACCTTGCCGGGATCCATGGCCAATCCCTTGTCTGACAGGCGATACCCCAGGAATTCCACCTCCTTGGTATGAAACTGACACTTCTCCAGTTTCACCCACAGCTGGTTGGCTTGCAGCCTGCTCAACACTTCTCTGACGTCTCTCACATGCTGCTCCTCATTCTCAGAATACACCAACACGTCGTCTAAGAAGGCCACACAATTCTTGTAAAGCAAAGGCCCCAGGACGTGGTTCATAAACGATTGAAAGCACGCGGAGCCTCCTTGTAGGCCGAAGGGCATAACTAAATATTCAAATGCCCCCAAAGGGGTGAACATGGTGGTTTTCCATTCATCCCCCTTCCTTATTCGTATCAGGTTGTACGCCCCCCTTAGGTCCAGTTTAGTAAAAATCTTTCCCTTCCTGACCCTTGTCAAAATGTCGTCAATCCTGGGCATAGGGAAAGCCACTGGTTCTGACACTGCATTTAAGGCCCTGAAGTCACACACAAGCCTCGGCTTGTTCGTGTTTTTTTTATCCACAAAAAACACTGGGCTGCCCCCCACCGCCCTGGACTCTCTGATGAACCCTCTCTTCAGGTTCTTGTCAATGAACTCTCTTAGCTCCTGCATCTCTCTGTCTGACATGGCGTACAGCTTGCCTACAGGGAGCTGTGCCCCAGGGAGTAAATTGATTTGACAGTCAAAGGGTCTATGCGGGGGTAGTTGGTCAGCTTCCCTTTCGCTGAAGACGTCGCGGAGATCTGCGTATTGTTGTGGTACCTTCACGTTCTCCGTTACTTCAGTCCCTGCTAGGGTGGCTTGGGCCCCTGCCAAACCCTTTCCCTCTTTGCAGTGTTCTAAGCAATGTGCTGAACCAAAAGAAACCACTCTCTGATGCCAGCCCACCAGCGGATCATGTAACGCTAGCCAGCTCATCCCCAATATAATGGGAGCTCCTCCCAAGGTGGCCACATTAAACGCTATCAGTTCGGTGTGCCTTGCCACCTTCATTATCATTGGGACGGTCTGCAAGCTGACTTCTCCTCCCAACAGCTCCCTGCCATCGATCGTGGTCACCTGCAGGGGGTTGCTTAAAGGGATCGTCTGTATCTGGTGTTCAGCTGCAAACTCTTTGCTCATGAAATTGCAGGAGCTGCCTGAGTCCAACAGCGCCTTTATCTTTAGAGGGTGTCCGTTTGGCAGCTCTAGCGCCACTTCTATCACTAGGGCGGGTTTAGGAGGTTCTGGCGTGGGCACTTTCACTGCTCTTTGGCCTGGCTGCTGTGCCCCGACGGTGGCAGCCAGGCGTTGGCTTTTACTTGCTTCGGTATTTCTTCCTCTCTTCCCTCCACAGCTCCTACCATCCCTTGCCATTCCTTCCTCTGGGGGCAGACTCTGGCAAAGTGACCTGGCTGTTGGCAGAGATAGCATTTCCGGGCGCCTTTTCCCTCCTTCTTTCCCCCCTCACTGGGCTTTGAAACTGCGCGCGCGCGCGCTGTTCCGATTTCCATCGGCTCTGCCGGCGGGAAAGTTGGCTCTGGAATGTCTGGAATGCGGAACTCCTTCCAACGTTCCCCCTTCCCTTCCCGCCTCTCCAATGCTCTCGCCTCTTGGCGCGCTCCTATGGTCAGCGCTGATTTGGTCAGCTGGTCCATAGACTCCGCCCTGGGCGCCCGGGAAAGTTCGTCTTTCACAGCCGAAGAAAGCCCTTCTTCAAAGAGCATTTGAATGGGTTCCGCCGATAGATCCCACCCCAATTTATGGATCAACATGGTGAACTCAGTCCAGTACTCACGGACAGATCGGCTCCCCTGTTTGCAAGCCATTAACTGTCTGCGGACCACTCCCTGTTCAATATCGCTGGAAAACATCAGATCCATGGCGCGAAAGAACTTCATCGTGTCCTTTAGGACGTCACTATTCGCTGCCATCAGGGGTCTAACCCAGTCTCTCGCCCCCTTTTCAAGATGCCCAATCACGAAAGCCACTCGTGATTCCTCGTCAGGGAATTCATCAAACTGCAGATTGAGGGCATATTGCATCTCTGTCCGAAAGCCATGATAGTCTTTGGGCTCCCCCCCAAACTTCTGCACCAATCCTGGTACCTTTCTGACGAGCTGGGTGTCTTTCCCCTTTTTGTCTGCATCCTGAGCCCTCCTCTCCTCAAGCCTCGCCGTCTGCAGCGCTAGCTGGACCTCCAACACCCGGTACCTTTCTTCCAGGCTTGGACCCGCTCCAGCTCCTGCTTCTCCGGTTCCGGCTGGGTTGCTCATGATGCCTTCTCCTGCACAAGCTGCTCACGAAGACTGTCGGAATGCTGTGATGGGACGATGAGCTGCTTGTGTGTAAAATCCTAGTCCCTCAGAGTTTGGTCAAGTTTGCAAACCTCTGTCTGTAACGGAGCCCCTTAAACATGGCTCCGTCAGTCGCTGGCAGATTCCGACAGTGGTTGCTTTCGGAATCGCTTCCAACATAAAAGCTCCTTAACGGAAACACGTCTTCTGGACTCTCTGCGTGACAGTTTCCGGCGAGGAGTGGGTGTCCCTACAGGAGGTCCTGAAACCTCCCCACTGTTTTCGCTGGAAGTGTCTCTGAGCCATCCCTCCAGCTCCCTTTCCCTCAGCTCAGCTCCTCTCCCCCTACTGGTTCCCTCTTCAGCTGCTGAGTCTCTCCCAACCTGTGTGAGCCCTTTCACTTCCCTTCCTTCCGATGGCAGTTCCCTGACACATGTCATTTGCACCCATGCTCATTACACCTCTGTCACAATCCCATCTGTAGATTTGGGTGGGAGGGCAAGTGCATATGCAGCAAATGTAGGTGTAGTAGAATTATCCATCATCATCACCTCCAGCCTAATCTTTCCGTATAATATCTTGCATCTCTTCTTATATCACGGCATTCCACAGCTTCTTTTGCGGCATCACAGACGTCGCATAAATCAGCCACTGTGTTTACAGCTACTCTGGCCTCACTGTGGGAGCTATAAAACTTATTTATTCTAAAGCAGAGTTGAGTAATATTATGAAGGTTACCCTAATTCCCCCCTCCTCAAGCTCATGTTTCAGCAGCAGTCCACTTGGCAGCCCCAACTCACACCCGGTGGGTTTGTACTCCCTTCCCCTGGTTCATCAGGATCTGCCACAAATCAAAGCAAGATGTTGAGTGGAATAGATCTTTTGTTCAGTAATGTTTGCTTTAGGGATATTCTGGAGTTGATGGAGCTCCATATTTGGGGTTGGGAAGGATTTCCCTCCATTTGCTTTGATTTCCTAATTTGAACATATTCAAATTCCTCACAATGAGTGTGACCATTTGGCCTATCTCACTCCTTACCTTCTAGTCAGGGCCGGTGTGAGTTAGGTTAGTGGATGGCTTTAACATTTGAAAGAGAGATGGGTTAGGTAGCCTTTCTGACACTTTTCAGTGTTGTGACACTCTGAAAATGTGTAGCAAAGAGAGAAGGAAGGGTGATGGAGCACCAGCCAGTCTCTGGCAAATTACCACAAAAAGAGAGACCTGAAGGCTTCTTTATATCACTGCCATCTGATTATTAGGAAAGTTCCCTGCAGCCCGGGTTAGAAGGAGATGCTAACAAGATGCAAAAGAATGATGTTTTATCTTGCAGGGCCTCCCCAGACAGGCAATGGAAAAAAGCCCCTTGTTTAACAACACAAGGGAGTGTTTTTAGCCCTGTCTGATAGCCAGTCATGAATCCCTTCTGGAGTATTCAGCGCAAAAATCTGTATTCAAGTATGTTGTCAAACCAAATACAACATGCATAGAAAAGGTGTATTCTGAATATTAATCCTCTAAACCAGTCCATTGATATTCATGCAAGGTGGGTTGAAGGAGCTTTTGTGCTCATTTCTTATGACTTTTGCTTTTATTAGGATAAATCCAAAGGTGTGAAAAGCACGACAATGATGACTCAAGCTATAAATACGCCATTCTACCTATCTGGCAATATTGTTCCTAATTTAATGCGAGTTTGTCATATTCTTCCATGCCTCTGAAAGCTTGCTTGGCATCACTTGTGAAGTTTGTTGGCCTTGCACAGACAGAACTGAACAGCTAGCTACCTGAGTGGTTATTTTTAGTAGCACCTGGTGGCCACAGGAAAATGCCTGTCCGTTTTGGCTCTCAGCTCATGATGAGCTGGTTGTGCACACTCTTGTCTATGCCATGGGCACTCTGTGGAATGCAGAGATGACTGGGAGGCTGACAAAGTGGGTGCGAATGCTCCATCAGTGCAAGGATTTCTGCTTCTGCAATGGAAGGTTATCTCCATCTCCTGCCCATGTGCACCCCTAAATGGGTTCTAGGGGTTCCCTTGACCCTCTGGAGAAGATTTCCAAAAGTTGCATGGTGTGGGGAGGGTGGGTGGGTTGGAGAATCCCATTCTGCAAGTGGAAACTCTTGACCTGACAGGACTGCTTAGTTGAATACTGTCCAAAATGCCCCATTCCAACAGTATTCTGCAGAGCTGAGGGCTAGGAAGCAAGTAGAGAAATGCAGAGAGAGCAACCAGCAGAAGGTTTGCAAACGATTTCTTTGAACACTACTCACAGCTCATTATTGAGCCTACTTAGTGGCTGTGATGTCAGCAAAGAAAGTTATTTTCTATTCCTGTCATAGTACCATCCAGTGAAGTTTTTCCATGTGGTTCAGGGACGTCTTCCATTTGGCTTATATGGCACTGTTCAGAATATGGAGGCCAGTTGTGACATGTTTGCAAAGCACTTTAAGGATCAAATTGCTCGTATCCATGGTGATATGGATGTGACAATGGAATCAGGTCTGTCTATGGAAGTGTCCACTTTTGAGGATGGAGACAGTTAAAATGCACTTGTATTTCACCCAGAAAAAGTGCATTGAAAAGTATATATTGCGGAAACACAAAGAAAAATGTCTTCAATAATGCATATACCGTACTGTATAATAAGGCATACAATTTGAATGTGCACTTTTCATTCAATCATTTGAAAGATCCATATACAAAATGGTATAGAATGGATTTATGATTGAGTGCCAGTGAAAATGAAATGGGATGGACTTAGGCTGATCTGTCCATCCTTAGTCATGGCATCCTGCATTTGTTTGCTGCTCTGTGTGTCTTCTGGAGAAAGACCATTGGAATTGATTTCTGAGTGCTCCCTTCCTGCACTGTAAAAACAGGGGTATCAGGACTGTTTTTCTCCAGATGTTGTTGAACAACTCCCATCATCCTAGGCTAACATGGCCAAAGATTAGGGAAGATGGAATTTCTGGTATAACAGCAACAAATGAAGTACGCCACATTGACTTCCCCTGTCTACAAATCAGCCATTAGTCTAATTTGCAGATACAGTACTTTTTCTCTCTAGTATTATTTATATTTGTCACCTATGGTCACCTCACCCACCACCCAGGCCATATTTTTGTATACCACCCTTTGATCATCTTCTGAAGTAACACCTAATCAGTAATCATTGCCATCTAAATTTCTGAAAACTATGGAAATTTGCTCTCCATTTCAGGTCCTTGGACTTAGGAAGATATGGTCACTTTCCCTAGCTTCCTATTCTTCTTTCGTCTTTCTTGTTTGGGGAACCCTAGCATTACTTTCCACTCCCTGGTTTCCACACCCAAAGCTGTTCTTTTCTCGGTCTGCAGCTTT
Source organism: Podarcis pityusensis (assembly GCF_964106645.2). NCBI lineage: Eukaryota > Metazoa > Chordata > Lepidosauria > Squamata > Lacertidae > Podarcis > Podarcis pityusensis. Next base: position 36,966,557 of record NC_138032.1, read on the forward strand.
CTCCACTCGCTGTTTATCAATTTATCTATTTGTCGATCTCACCTTTCTCTTTATTTCCTGTGACTGAGTGTGTCTTGTTCTCCCTTGTTCTCAGCCATGTCTTTAAATCTATGAAATGGTTTTCAATTGTCAGCTTCATCCCTACATTTCTATGGCAACGGCAAATTCCCGTCCTACTCCTCTCTCCCCACCCACCCCAGCCCGGCCCGGCCCTCCTCCCATGTAGTGGATAAGCTGTGAGAATGCTGACAAGCTGTTGAGCACCAGGTAATTTATCTCCTAAAGCAGACAGCTGTGGCAAAAGGAAGAAGGGAGAGCAGGGCAGAGAGGTTGGGAGGGAGGCAGCCAGGAGGGGGTTGCCCTGCCAAGATGGGGGCGGAAGGGAGGTCACGGAACAAAGGTTTGCAAGGGCTGGTGTTTGCAAACAAGGGAGAATGAGCAGGGAAAGGTGCTAAAATGCCCCTTACAGATATGGGCAGATGGTGCAATGTTTGCTAAATGGCTGTTTGCAATTCCACTGAGTGCTACAGAGCCATAACCATAGCTGTGGGGTAGGGGCAACAGACCTGGCAGAGCTGTGGCACACTGAGGCACTGACCCGGGATACATTAAGTGGCACTTGAGGCTGGAACACCTGGTACCTTTGCCATTTAGCCACAAGTATGCACCTGAGTTGCAGGGTTTCTCCCTCATCCTGAGTGCCCACCCTCCCTCCCGGCAAATGCCTGGGCTGCTCTAGTGCGTTTTCTGCTTCCCTTTATTCCCCCCCCCCCTTTGTGTTCTATGATCCAGAGAAGGCCAAGTGATGGGAGAGTTACAAAGGAGGGTGGGGGGAAGGCTGCTTTGTGATAACAGTAATTCAAATGGGGATGACAGAGTGCATAGCTGGTAGCCAAGGGAAGTCAATCGCTTTCATATCGGAGATAATAAATACTGCAGGAAGGGAGAGAGGAGTCCATATGCATAGCATTATTATGCGCCTCTTTATAAATAAAGGAAATATATTTTATGCTCTTTAATGACCTTCAAATTAACAGCTCTTTGAAAGCACTTATGTATATTTAATTTGAAATGGTGCTGAAAGCCTGAGTGGGGATCGCAGCGAAAGCAGCAGGCAGCCAGTTTTTAAATAAGAGTAAACTCGGGCCATTATTTCTCAGCCTGTCAGCTTTCCCTGGATTTAATGTACCAATTTTTAAAAGAGAAAACCTTTTCTTTCCTCCTTTGTGCTTTAAAGCTCTCCAGCATCCTTCTTTGCAGGCTACAGCAGCAGCTTAGGACTGTATTTAATTGTTCCCCCCTTTCTTTTTCTGCTTTGTATCGCATTTCTTGAGTAACAGCTTTCACTGATGGGTCACTCTTAGGTATACAAAGGATTAGGCTCCCCAGTGACCTGGATAGTGTGTGCTAGTTTATGATTACCGATGTGTCATCGTGGAATTATTTCCTGCAGCATGTTGTGCAAGTAGCCTGGTGCACGACATCCATGACCTACAAGTCATCAGGTACTTTGTGCTGTGGAGACTTGTGTTATTTATGCCTTTGCTGTAGACAGGAGGGAGGGATCCAATGCCTGATGCATACAGAAGCTTTCACTTCTTGCTTTTGAACAGAAATACTCTGAATAAGTATAGGCATTTCTTACCGTACTCATCAAGCTGGGGTAGCCAAAGTGGTGGTCCAGATATTGTGGACTACAGTTCCCATTATCCTGAACCATTGGCCATGTTGTGTTGGCTGGGGCTGATGGGAATTGTTGTAGAGGAAACATATTGGCTGTCCCTGTGGTAGAACATTTCTTCTTGTAAGTAGAATCAGGAAGCTCCAGAGTTTTGATCATGGGTTGGGAACCTCTGGCCCATGGGCCTAATTTGGTCCAGTAACCTCTCCAATTGGCCTGGGAGATCATTTTGGCCAAGCTCATCTGCCTGACATCTGATGTCATATATGGCATCAGGTGTGGGGCATATAAAGACCTGGATCAGCCTTAAAGGGTTTCCAGGCACTGCTGATCAGTTCTACATTCTAAAACTCTCCACAATTGGTCTTGTGGCATCCTTTCAAACCATGCAGGCTAAAAAAAAAAAAAGTCACCTGATGTCATTGTGATGTCAGGTGATTATCAGGTGAGCGGGCCCCCTCACCTATCAGTTTGACCCATGGGGGTGTGGGATATAACGATTTCACCCATTGGGTAGAGTAACCCATGAATATAATTGAAATCAACAATTTCAATATTATGCACACCTTCCCTTTTTTTCCCCTTATGAAAGGACAATTTTCATTCATGGGTAGAGAATGAATGGGGTGAGAAATGGCTATTATTATTTTTTGTGTGGAATTTCTCTCCTAGTACAGATATTTTCATAATCTGTAAATTATCAGAACTTTTTTCTTCATACCATTGTTTCCATCAAACATCTGGGCTGAAAAAAAAGTAGTGGGATTTGAGGAAGGCTGGCATGAACAGTTTCCTATTTATGTTGAAATATAAACCAGAAGCCAAAGGTTGGCTTTTAATCAATGTGATCTTCAGATCTTACTTTACCAGCTGCCATCCACCTTTCCCCTCTGTTTGGACTGTCTCTTGAATTTTATTCCTTTCACAGATCTGCCCTTCTGGTCATATCCTCATTTCCTACCTTTTTTCAGACTCTTATATTTCTGTGTGTTTCTCCCAGTCCACTGTATCTCTTCCACTCCTTTATTTTTTTAAAAAAACCCTCACCACCCTTGACCTTTTGCCTTCTCAGTTCCTGTTTCTTTTTTTCCTACTTCACTAGACCATCAAGTGAAACGAGAGCAGCCTAGCTATACTTACTAAGGGTTCAGCAGAGCAGAAGGCCTCACCGGAGGCAATTTGACTACAATGTTGTCACTAAGTAAGTTCTACCAGGAACAGTTTGAGGGAAATAGCCTTCTTTTGGGGCTCCAAGAGCTGCAGGTGTAGATCTATATAGGCATATATATCTGAGATCCAGCACTCTTAGAGCTGGTTGCAGATCAAAGACAAGCACATGCAGAATGATTGCTGTTTCCTATTCATTCCTTTGCATCCATTAAACATGTCCCAAAAATCTGTACAATGATGTCTTGAGTACCATATCCTCCTTCCCCTTTTAAACCTGCTAACCTTGGTAGTGTTGCACCTATTTTCTCACTGTGTGTGAACAATGCATTGGTTATATATTTCAGTAGTTTCTTTCTGAGCAGAGTTGGGCAAAAAGTTAGAGAATTAGTTTTTTAAAAATCCCATCAGAAGTATTGCTTTTATTTTTTATAATTGCAAATAGTTTTCTTCCAGGATCATGAGAACTTGGTCTGCAACAGACAGATGCACAACCCAACCGTTTCCTGTCGTCACAAGGTATAATCGGGCAGACTTCCCACTATTTGGAGGAATAATGTTTGCAATACAATGTGTTGGCAGAGAAACTGGAGGGTGTAGCTGATTCTGATGCTGTAGGAGTTTTCCAGCTGGCAGGGACAGGGAACACAGAGCATCATTTATGCATTATGGTTTTGGGTGAATTACTATGATTACTGCTGCTGATTTGCAACTGCAAGCTACACATTTGCAATTTGAGAAAGCAAGGTAGATTCTCCCTTTGATCTGCAAATGCTCCTAATAAGTTTTAACTACAATGTGTTCACTTGGAAAGCTGTCAAATCTTAGGGCTTCCTTTTAAAAATTCATCTTTCTAACTGTAGCGAATGAATCTTAATGTGAACCATCTCCCTGCTCTGGGCCTATTTTTGTGTTTCGGTAGCAGGCAAATCAATTTGTAAAATGTAAAAGGCTTTACTTTTCTGATCATAGGTTAAATCACAACTCGTGCTGTGCAACTAGGCATTTTGCATCTGGTTCCCCTCTAAAGCTCTGAGTGAGCAAAAGAAGACGATCTACATAGATGTTCTTCATTTGCATGTCATAATCTGATTTGGGGGCTCTCTTTCACAAGAACTTGCCAAGATGGAAACTTTCCAGTAACAGCCTGGCAGCCTTCCAAATTATTTTGAACAGTGGATGAAAATTTACAGAAGACTCCCTAGACCTTGAAGCAGAAAATTCGTTGTCAAAAAAGTCATAAAAATAGTAAAAAAGCTAGTCCATGTACTCCTCTACTCCATATTTAATTGCTTGTTATAAACAACAAGATTCTTTGCTGGGAGGTGGAGAGCCAGTGTGGTGTAGTGGTTAGGAGCGGTAGTCTCGTAATCTGGGGAACCGAGTTCGCGTCTCCACTCCTCCACATGCAGCTGCTGGGTGACCTTGGGCTAGTCAAACTTCTCTGAAGTCTCTCAGCCTCACCCACCTCACAGAGTGTTTGTTGTGGGGGAGGAAGGGAAAGGAGAATGTTAGCCGCTTAGGGACTCCTTAGAGTAGTGATAAAGCGGGATATCAAATCCAAACTCTTCTTCTTCATCATCAAAAGAAAGAGGTGGAAAGGAGATTCTCCCAATCAATGGTGCATGAATAAGGAATCACCACAATTATACATATTCAAGCTTTTCCTATCACCACTTCTCTCTTTTAGGTCCTTCTCTTTCTCTCCCCACACTCTGCCAGTGGGAGATATTCAGCTATGGATTACTCATAGGATAGGAGACCCACTACAATCAATGAACATGACTAACTTTGGTTCTTCAATTTTTAGTAGACCTACTCTGAGTAAAACATAGTTGAATACCATCCAATATACTTTTAGCTGTTAAACCTAACCCTTATTCAGAAACGTTCAAGATTAGCTTCAAGTGGGCATATTTAGAACCTGCAAATGCTTGTTTTGTAAACCACTTTGAGGTAGGTTTTTTTTTTAACAAGCAGGGTATAAATGTTATGAAATAAATAAAATAACTGAAGAAGCTGAATCTCTGGCAATTGCCTGAATAGGTGGGGATGTTTGCCCTTTTGCAGAAAATAGGAGCCCCCCCCCCCCCCAAAATTTATTATGCTCTTGTTATTTCATTTCTATACCACAGACTCATATAAAGATATGTCTATGTGGTGTACAAAATCTCAATTAGGACCAAACAACATAATAAGTGAAATCAAACAGAATACATTCAAGAAACAGACTTGAAAATGGGTCATCTGACAAGAAGATGACAAAAAGCTATAAATCATTTTCATAAGAAAGCTTTCATTATACGGCTTAAGTCACATCTCTGTGACCCAACAGCAGACCAATATGGATGTTTGTATTAATTTACTGAGGGAGAGGGGGAAATGTGAAGGGAGAATTGTGAAGATGAAGATAGGGATGGTTAACACATGGGACACAGAACAAACCATTGATTGTAGGTCTGAAGGAAGTACTGTATTTTCCCGTGTATAAGACTAGGTTTTTTCCCTAAAAAATAATGTCAAAAATTGAGGGGCTTCTTATACACGGATACATCTCCCTCCATTTTCTTAAATTGGAGTCCCCCAAAATAGGGGGCATCTTTTATGTGGAGGCATCCTATAGATGAAAAAAATACGGTACATAAGACCTCAGGACAGTTTTGTCACTGTGCAATTGGCTGCATTTTACACTCATCACATGAGAGGCAGACCAGTTATGGCAGCTGAGAATTCTAAAGGTGCCTTCTAGACCACGAGAACGTGAGTAAACTGGAAGTGTTTGCTTTCAAGTTACGTGAAAGCAAGGCACTGCTGGTGATAATTTTTTCCTTATCACTATTCAGCTAGCAGAGAATGAGATAGTGAAAAGACAAAGCCTGTTAGTCAGCAGGGTTTCCTGGTCTCTGAGCATGACACCAAGAATGATGTCACTCCAAGGTGTCCTTGACTGCTGATTGTCCAGAGGGTGCCCTTAGATCAGTGGTTGCCAACCCAGTGCCAGTGGGTGCCATGTGCCCATGAAGACTTTCAAGGGTGCCCTTGAGCATGGGGCCCAGACTCTGACTTTCCTTTTTTCTAACACTTTGGAAAGAAACAGGTAGGTAGCCGTGTTGGTCTGTCGTAGTCGAAACAAAATTAAAAAATTCCTTCCAGTAGCACCTTAGAGACCAACTAAGTTTGTTATTGGTATGAACTTTCGTGTGCATGGTATCTGAAGAAGTGTGCATGCACATGGAAACTCATACCAATAACAAACTTAGTTGGTCTCTAAGGTGCTGCTGGAAGGAATTTTTTTATTTTGTTTCCACTATGGCAGACCAACACGGCAATCTACCTGTAACTAGAACTATAAAATTATAGCTTACTTCTTAGGAAGTACTTAGGAAGTACTTACTACTGGAAGGATTTTTTTTTATTTTGGAAAGAAAGTTATGGGGCAAGATGTACAGGAACCTTCTAAATGATTTCTGTGAAATAAAAGTAAGGCATGGCCACCGTGTGTGTGTGTGTGTATTCATTCTGGTGCTGAAAAGTGCTCCTTGCTGCTATTAGACAGCAACAGCACCAGTGTGTATGCAAAATCAATACTGCGTGATTCAGGACCAGCAAAGACATAGCTGACTTCCCATGGTAAGCCTAAGGTTGTCAGGGGTAGTTGTCGCTCTCTTTTAGTGTTTAGCCACACACATCTCTTAGCAGCTATTGTGTGACTGGTGCTGCCCGCAATCCCACAAATTTTGAAATGTGCTCTCTGGCCAAAAAGGCTGGGGAACCCTGCCTCAGATACTCAATAGTCACACCCTGGCTACTTCTCAGGTGGTGATTGCGACATGTAACCAGACTCCAAATCCCAGTTTCATATATGAGGAAGTTAAAAGTCCATTTGGAAATTATATAGCATATCCTTATCATCATTATTGACCAAATAGTTCTTATCTCATACGTTTTAAAGTCAGGTGTGATATTTCTAAAATACTGGGAAAATCCATTTTGAATACATAAGCATTTCCCCCACGTTTTAAGCTGAAATTTCAGTGTGACAAATAGAGACCCAGTGGCCAAATTTAATGGCAGAGCTACCAAATGTCCAGTCCAAATTTAATGGCAGAGCTACCAAATGTCCAGTCTTCATCTTGTGCTCTTGCATATTATGCCAAATTACTCCTTCTATAACTTAAAAAAATAACAATTTCCCCCTTACTTTTTATTTCTCCCATTGGTGTATTGTGTCTATTTTTTCCCTTTAGAACTATTTCCCTCTGCTAGTAATAGCACTGAAGTTACCAGGGCTGCACCATGATTGAATTTGTCCCTGTTTCTTTCTGATTATCCTCAGGGGTCTCATTAGGTAACCAAGCCCTTGTTTTGAAGGTGGGGAGAAGGGATGAAAATTATGGTTAACATCACTGCAATTCTCCATGCTAATTAGCAATGAGTGGGACTGACAGCATGAAATATAGCCCATGCCAAGAGCTGTGTTGCAGGAGGAGGATGCCTGGAGAGTTTCTTATCTAAAATGCAAATTGTGATTTCCAAAGACTATCAGGAAGATGAGTAATTGGTACAAGACACCACTAGCCCATCTTTAAATAAATAATAGTATTTTCAGAATTTTTTTAAAAAAACAACAACAAACTTTTGCAATAACTTTTTAGGAAGGGGCATATAGAGCTGAATTTGGGATTTGCACACATCCCCCCCCTCCACGATTTCCCCATTCTTCCATTGAATAGATGCACTGGTTTAGTCTGAAGGGAGCAAGATATCCTGATGTTCAACATTAAAGGAAAGACCAGATGGACACCATGACTTCCTTTTAAGCATACTTCAAGTGGAGCCCATTGGCTTTGTGTGATAGTGTGCTCTAGTAAACATCTCCCTTTTCTCCCATATGCTCTGAGTTTCGTACCTGGCTAACAGCCTATAGCAAGGCCACCTGACTATTCTAGCTCACATTCCAAGGTCTGGTGTAATGGTTGCATTTCTGATAGTGCTAGTTACTTTCCTTACATTTCCCAGTTTTTATCAAAGCAAGCATATAATGCCATTTTTAGGGCGAAAGTGAGTCCAGTAATTAGGAAGAAAGCATTGAATTTGTAGCAAATTAGAACACACACACACACGCACACACACACACACACACACACACACACTGGGAAAAATAGAGAGTAGCAAGAATTATTTGCAAATTCCTTTCATCATGTCTATGATCTATGGTTGATTACTGTTAAATCTCACAGACTCTCCAGATATTATGGAATCTAAAGTACTAGGAACTCATCAATTTTAGAGTGGCTGTTGACTTACTGAAAATTGCAGAGAAGTGGAGAACAAATCTGGTTACTGTATCCAGTCTTAAGATTCTTCATTTGTTGCTCCCTTCCTTAGTAATTCTGAGTCATATCAGAGCATATCTTATTCAACAAATAAAAAGGGAGGAACTGCAGGGCTGCCTAGTTTAGTTCATACAGAATGTTTCTTAATAGTTTTATGACTTGTTTAGAGGAGAAAATAAAACCCAAAGTAAACATTCCTGGCAGTTCTTAAATAGTAGTGAGATGCAAATGTGTAGATTGTAAGGTAAAGTTTAGATTAAATTCCACGAAATGTCAAAGGGTTAAGAGAGCAGATTTTAACATGTCTCCAAAACCCAGCCTATTCTTCTCATTTGCAAGAAGAAAGTGATTTGCTGCAGAAAGTGGGGGAAATGACCTCTGCTCACCACTTTCTCCCAGCAATGTTCTTGACCTACATTTCCATCTGCACAGGGCATTCCCATTGGTGAGAGGGGAGGTTGTAGGAGAGAACTGACAGGTGGGAAAGGGCTTGAGATTCCCTGCCATGGATTCTTTTTCTATCAGCCTCAATTATGCCACAGTAAAAAGAAGAAGAAGAGCCGCATGCTCAAAATGTGAGGGCAAATGCAATAAGCATTTAAAAATCCTATTTGTCAAAGTTCTGTTTTCTTTTCAGAGGTTGGTGCATGAGATTTTTGTCATCTTGCAAGGTCCATTGTAATGAATTTTGTAGTTGAACCTCAGAGAGGTCTTAATTTGGCTATGTGCACTACAGTCAGTGTGCACTGAACATGCAGCAGGGTGAGTGGGATTGCAGAGGTCAGCGCCAAACTCTTCTCTTGCATTGGCTTTGAGTTCACAGAGCCTGTGCATATGCAGCCTGAATATGTGAAGTTTCACAGGTCCTCAGATTGCACAGAGAGCCAGTGCCTGTTTAGGCTTGGTGCATGAGGCATAATATTTGGATTGGGTGTGGAAGCAGGGCCTACTGCTGCAATCCAGTTCCCTCCTCCTCAGTTCATTCCATGTAGTCTGAACGTGCAGGGATTGTGCAGCCTGCCTTTTCACGGGAAAGAGTCACAATAGGATGAGGCCATCCAGAATAACCTCATCTCTATATTTGCTGTGCTGATTCTTTTATTCTTGGCCCTCTTGAACATGTTCCTCTTGGCACACATTCTGCTAGGAGGAATGAGTCAACTGCCTGCCAAGGGGATGCTCAGCCTATCCCAGAACTTTGAATTGTACTCTGCATCCGTCATGGCAAAAGCCAAGGGGAGTCTGTTCCACACTGCAGTTTCCTTTGTGTCTTTGCTCTGTGTTCTCCCTCTCAAGTACTTCTGGAAATTAATGAGCTTTGTCTCATACACACCTGGTGGGGAGCAGTGTTAACAGTTGTTTTTTTATATATAACTTTTAACCACATGATGGCCTCCCTTCATAGAATCAAAGCCCCATTTGAGTTAATTGTGGCTGTCAAATTATCCTCCCTGTGAAGTGTGAAACTGCACTCAGCTGACAATTGGGATTCCCTAGGGAGATGACATTGTTAGGGCAACTAACCAGGGAGTGCTTGTATGAACAATTAGAGGCAACAGTGGCTGCTCTGGCTTCTTCCTCTCCCCACCCTTTCATCTTGCCTACCCTATTCCAGAATTACTCCATATTTGCAGGCATGTTTTCAATCTGTACAGCCGGCATTCCCCTCCTTTCCTTGTAATTTACTGTGGCACAGAAGCCACACTGACTCTACAATGGAGCCGGGTAACAACATCTGTGCACCATTCTGCACCGCTGCTTCCGCTACATGAAGATTTGAAGCAGGGGGTGCTGTTTGGCCTAGAGATTATATGATGTGTTAACAACATTTTGTACTTTTATTGGACCATTTAATCTCAAATAAATCTCAGTAGTGTAGTTTTATCACTGTTAGCTATATCATAGTCTCTTGTGGAACAGTCTTGTCCAGGCTGCAGGTCTGAGCTCAAGGATAGATTATTATGTCTGCTACTGCTATCAGCAAGGAATAGTCTTAGAAACCTGAGAATCTGTTCACATTGTATGTATAAAAACCACCTCTTTTACAGAGGCATGCAGAGGCAGATAGGAGCTGGCTCGGTTTTCACCTCACCCCTAATCCACCTCTTCCTGTGCCTCCTTCATCCTGTCCTTTCTTGCAATCTGCCCCTCCATTCTCCTGCCTTTCCACCATATAAATTATCGACCTCTTTCTGCTTTCTGACTTATTTCCTGCTGCTTTCAAGTATCCCACAGGTTCCTCTGTCCTTAAAAGATAATAATAATAAATTGGCCCTTCCTTTCTGTCCACCTACCAACTAATTTCCCTTTTTCTCTTTGTCTCCAAACAGCTGGAGCTTGTTGCTTACTTCCACTGTCTCAACTTCCTCTCTTCCAGCTCCTCTCCTGACCCCTACAATCTGGTTTCTGCACCCTCCTGAAACTCCCCTCTAACATCCTCTTCATGGCTATATCAGATATTTGTTCTTGGCCCTCTGCTGTTTTCCTTTGACACAGCGGCCCTGAATGTCCTCATAAAATCCCATAGCTTTCAGTACTGCCTACATGCTGATGACAGCTAGCTGCACTTCTCTGGTCCAGATCTGTCTCCCTCCTGTTCTGCATCTCCAACTGCTTCATATTTCTACTTTGACATTTCATTGATTTCTAAACTTAGCATGTCCGAGGGTAAATGTCTCATACTGATACTAAGCACTCCACCTCTCCTCAGATCATTTTCTGTATCTGTTAACAATGTCACCACCTACCCTCCTCTTGTCCAGGAATGAAACTTTGGCTTTATCTTTCATTCCTCTCCCTTCTGTGCCTGCCGTCGTACTGTTGCCAAGTCATGTTGATTTTCCCTTTGCGATCTCCTCCCCTTGTATCCTTCATTGACTACTCTAGGTCAACTCTCGCCTAGACAACTGCTACTGTCTCCACTCTGGTCCACTCATTGTCTTGCTTCAGTCCCCCCCTCCTTCTGTCTAGAACTTTGCTGCCAAAACCATTCATCTCCTTTATGGTTCTGCCCTCCTTAAATCCCTACACTGGGCCTTCTCCCAGATCAAGCACAAACTCCTTGCTCTTGTCTTCAAAGCCCTCTACACTCTCACTGCCCTTTCTTATCTCTCTGGTCGCATCATATCCTGTGGCAGCCCTGCCTGTGACCTTCACTATTTAGCCATCTAAAAATCTTCTGCCCCCTCAAATGAATTTGCTTGCTCTTGATGCCTTTTAAGCTCAGGACTGTCTCCCAGAACATCTGAAGGATGCTGCCTCTCTTCCTTTCTTCAGATCTCTCCTCAAAACCCATCTTTTCAATTAAGCCACATTTGCCTGGTCCTCCCAATGCACTGTAACTACTCCTAAGTATGGGTAACTGAAATAAACCCATATCCTTCCCTGTTTGCATGTGCCTATATGCAGTGCCCCCCTCCCCTGTGTCAATTTTTAATTTGTAAGGTGTCTGGGGAGGACAAGGATTTATTTTCTTATGCTTTGTAATGCACCATAGAGATTCATAGCAGTACATAAATAATGCAAAATCATCATCATTGATTCCCATTTTGCCCTAGGAGATACAATAGACCGGCTGTAATTTGAAATGCAGTTGGGGGAAATCTTCACTGGTATTACCAAAGGCAAAGGGCGGGATAGAGCTCCTGAACACATACTTTTGATTTCTCCATGTAAGTGAATGGATGACATTCCTTTCTATGGGGGAGAGTGCTGCACTTGGACACCATTGCAGGGGAGGCAAAATCTGTATCTTGCCTTTGATGTTGGTGGGGGGCAGCCTTAGAAGCAGGAGTGCAGTGAGGCTCAGTTGGCTGAGTTCAGAGTACCCCAAGATATATAATAGTTTCAGGGGTTCCTGTACTATACAGGTACTAGTAAAGGTAAAGGGACCCCTGACCATTAGGTCCAGTCGTGGCTGACTCTGGGGTTGCGGTGCTCATCTTGCTTTATTGGCCGAGGGAGCCGGTGTACAGCTTCCGGGTCATGTGGCCAGCATGACTAAGCCGCTTCTGGCGAACCAGAGCAGTGCACGGAAACGCCGTTTACCTTCCCGCCAGAGCGGTACCTATTTATCTACTTGCACTTTGACGTGCTTTCGAACTACTAGGTTGGCAGGAGCAAGGACCGAGCAACGGGAGCTCACCCTGTCGCAGGGATTCGAACCGCCGACCTTCTGGTCGGCAAGTCCTAGTCTCTGTGGTTTAACCCACAGCGCCACCCGTAGACAATTCATTGTTACTTGATGGATATCTTTTCCTGTGCACATGTATTTAGGAGTATGTCTCATTGAAAGCAATAGGATGTACTTTCCAGTTTAGATTGGGTTGTAAAACTCAGTTTCTCATATGCTTGGCTCCATCTAGCATACCTTTCTGCAGACTCTACACCTATCCTCTGTTACACTCATGTCTTCCTTTCACCCTGCTTCTAAACTCTGGAAGTAAATCACACTGATTTCAGTTGAGATTTTATTCATGTTAAGCTTTGCCTGTTTAACCCTATCATACGCACTTATCTTTTTCCCTGTCGGGTAATTTCCACAAGCTTCCCTGTTCTGCATTTCTCTCTGACTGGTTTCTGCCCTCCCCCTTTCTCCTTTTCTCCCCCTTGTGAATCCCAGATTAATAAATAAAAGTTTCATTACTACCTAGGTTTGCAAAAATGATTTGATTCCAAAAGATGATGAATTTTAAGAGAAGCAAAATGTCAGGCACAGCAGGGACATTTTTTAAGCTTCAGTAAGTTAGGATGGTGGAACACAAGCCCCAGTATAATTGTGTTGGCAGCCCCTAGTTATCAGGAGCTAGGCAAGGGGACACAGCGGTCAATTGCTTTGCTATTTAATGTGGCGGTTTTATGTTTCCAATGTGCAATTGTATATTAAAAGTATCTTTGCCCCCCTGACGTGGCTAAATAATGGGATTTTGCTGCTGGGCTACACTTCTCTGTTACGGCATGGGTAACAGGCAACCCTTTGCTGCTCTTTTCAGGACTAACTACACAAGCGGATGGTGCACCATTTCTTTCTTTAAGAGACAACCTTAATCATCTGTGCCGGAAACTCCTTAGGAGAGCCACCCATTCTGCATTTGTCCAGCACATTGGTCTAATTTTTCTCCCAGAAAGCTGCCTTATATTGAGTCTCACCTAGCTTAGTGTTATCTACATTGAGTGACAGTGGCTCTCCAGAGTATGAGATTGGAGAGAGGCACCAGGGATCAATCCTGGGACCTTTTGCACACATGGTTTGAGCTCTACAACTGAGCTACAGCTCTTCACCTTATATGCAGGACTTAAAAGAATGAAAAAGGCAGACGGCCTGGCACAAGTGGGTCAGGGCAAGGCTAACAGATAATTCAGCATTCAGTTCTCTGGTGCATACATCTGTATTATCTGTCTGGTGTTCCTGGCATAAGGATTATTCTTCACCCCTTTAATCCAGAAGCAAGGGATATGTGGTGAATCAAGGTTCTCAAAATCCATGCAAATTGGTGTTTGCACTTCCTAAACCATTTTACAAATTATTTACTCTCAAGCTCCATCACAAACTTGAAATTGAGGAGTAGGTGGGCACCAAAGCAATGCAGAGCTTTTGGTAAAATGCAGGCCATTTTTGTGCCATTTCTGAGAGAATTACAAAGGGGGAAGGAGGCAACCTTGGACAGGGGTTATTACTGCTGCAACATTAAGCAAACCCTGTTTTATTAAAGTTATGGCTCATGCTGGCATTAGGGCAATAGAGGTGTCAATTCTCCTGTTATTAACTCTACTGCCTAGAGGCATAGATTTCAGCAAACATATCCAAGAGCTGGAGCTAATCTGTAGCAAAGAGTGGAGGCAAGGGGTAATTTCCTCTGCCTAGCATCAAACCAGAGGAGGGGCGGTCAAGGAAAACCACAGTATTTCCGAAGAGAAAAGGGAAAGGGGGGGAAATATTGCCCCCCCACACCTGATTTCCTACGAATGAAACATGAAAAGAAATCAATGTAGCTGAGGGCCAAGTATGTTATTGCTGTAATATTATTCACCCTTTACAGATTGCTTTAATAGCACAATCACAGAAAAGTCATGCAGGGAGGCTGAGGATGATATAGGGAGCTTTGTTGATTTTGCCCTCCTCCTGCCCCAAGTATAACGGATAAAAAAAGTAAAGAATGGGGAGAGGGACAGGATCAGTGTGAAGAGATGCTGTCATTGAGAGCTTGATTCCCCTACATGAGCACAGAGCATTGGCTTAGCCCCAACTCTCAGTACACTAGAAAACATTGTAGTTTATTTTCGGGCTGATGGGAAAGGTGTCAAGAAGACACATGGGCTAGAAACTCCAAAGCTGGGTTCAAGATACCAGTTTTAAAGGCATTTGGGTCAGGACTTCCTTTGACTCCGTGCTGATTTCTGGAAAAAGTTAGTAGGAACGTTGTTCATTCAAAATGAAAAGGTAGGCTAGAGTAGAGCAGACAGAAGGCATAGATGGCAAGATAAAGACTCGGTGTGTATGTGTGCGCATTCGTATTGTTCCAGTATATGCATGCAATATAATGGTGAGTTTAGATGGCAGATCTTGCCAGCCGATCAGAAATTCAGGGACAAGTGATAGGGTGCAGCAAGGGTGAGAAATTAAAAACACCATGGAAAACAGGAGGGGAAGTTGAAATAAACCCAATAACAAGTTTTTATGTGTTGGAATGTATATGTGAAATTTTTGAAATTTATTAAAATACAATGAATGATTAAAAAATGGAATTCAGGGACAGGAGACCCTAGAGGTGCTCTAAAGACATTGAAAACTGTTCTGAACTACCTTTTGGCCGTATTGCAGCATTTCCAGAACCAATAAAACCACAGATCTCCTGGGAAGCTAGTTAGCTGTGGCAGGGCTTATAAAAGGAATCTCATGTCCCAGAAGAAATAATGATGGCATATATTCTGATAGAGTTGTACCAGAACCCTCAAACACCTCTGCATAGTGGGTAGCTGCACTGGCTAGTAGTACTTAATGTAGTAGTTAGTTCCCAAGCAGTAGCAAGAAGCTTCTGCAACTATAATCCGATGGAAAGAACATATTATGGTGCCAGTACTCATTGCTAAAACTAGGACTGTCACCTGAATAAATAAAGTCTAGCTGATTGAGCCTATATGTTTTCATCTGCATGAATCTGCACAGAACTGAAACAATTATTATGGGGGGGGGGAATTGTCTTTAGGTGACACATTTATTATGGTAGACTTCCTCTTCGTAGGGGCATCATTCATTTCAGAGTGAGATAGAAGGGTGCTTATCGTCTCTTATGAGATGGTGCTTATCTGTATTTTTAGAAATACATTAAATAAATAACTTCATTTTAAAAATTGCCATCGTTTTAGCCAATATAAAACTTTGATTAATTATAGATGAAAATTACCGTAATAGGTGAAAATTAATAGGTGACAACGAACAGATAGGACTCCTCTTTCCTCCTCCACCATCAATATGTCTGCCTTCACAATGCTATAAGAGTGTGCATGATTTAAAAACTAAAAAGCTAACCCTTTGTTGTTCTTCTTGTTCTCGTTTCTGCCCGCTGTTGTTTCAGGAACACTTTTATGCCACTGTTTGATGCCGGAAGGACATGGAAAGAGGCCAGCCCTGACAGCGAAGCTTACCACCGCAGACCTGTCCTTGTTTTCCGCTGGCAAGCTGGCCATGCCCTTCAGATGAGCTGTGACCTCCTGAGGATGATGCCAAGCTCTCGTGTCAAGAACATGCTCCATCCTGATGAGCAGAGGAAGGAAGAGTCCTCCCGCAGTAGCATGCACTGTCCCAGCCAACAGAGGCCCCGCCGTGTACATAGCCAATGAGATGTCTGTAAAGGATTGCGCCTTCTTGTACATTTCCCTCGTCCCCTTTCAACTTGTTGATTGTGTCAAAATTGTCAGAGTTTGTAACAGTAACTTTCAAAAAAATATTGTACTAAAAACTGAAAATTGCACTCAATAAAAATTACGAAATAACCTTGATTTTGGAAAAAAACCACTTTAGTAGCTGAGAGATTGAAGAATGCTATCTGAAGGGAAGGGGGCCTGGTTTATGAGTATGGCATGTTGTGTATTAGCAGCAGAATCCAATCTGCATTAGTAGGAACATCAACATATTTGGGTGGCATTCAACTAAGTTCTGTGCGTTGAAATTTAACAAACACAACTACATTAGGTTCATAAACTTCAATGTATCTACTGCAGGGCTGTAATATGTCCAGGTTTTCCCAGACCATCAAAATGGTGTCCAAATCGGAAAAATGTCCTGGAAAACCCGGACGTATGACAACAAAGATTTTCACTTTGGGGCAGATGGCAACCCTAATCTTGTCGGAGTAAAACTTTGTTGAATGCCATCCTTTCATTCTAAGGGTTCTTTCTTGTGCAATATTGTTATATTTGGGTAAAGATACCAAAGTACAAACAACATTGCCTTACAAAGGGAGCCTGCGTGTTTCAAGAAATTAATTTCCATATATGAAAAAGTCATATGGCCTTTGCTTCCATCTACTTTAAGATTTGAAATTTGTGCACACTTTATAATTGGCTTGGTACGTATGTGATTTTGTACTTGAATCATATATGGTATCAGCCAAAGGTTTATTGGGTTTTGAGATAATTGGCATAATATCCATTTGGACCACACCCCTTTGAATGACTCACAGGGATGCTCAAGAGATAGTTGATGCCAAATAGCTTTCTGCTCCAAACTTGCTTTTTTTAAGGTGAGAAAGAAAGGAGCAGGGATGAGGTTGCAACATACTGGAACTGGAAGAAAAGAGAGAGTAGTTTTGATTGCTGCAGTTTAGGTGCAACAGAGTAGAAAAATGTGGGTTGCTTACAATCCGATCCTATGCACATTAACCCAGAAATAATAAAACCCACTGAGGGCAAGTGTGCATAGGACTGTGTCTTTGCTTACTTAATTACAGCTCAAATATGAACTTGCAGTAAATAAATGCTGAGTCACTCGTATCTGCTAAGGCTGATAAAGGGGATGTTTGAAACAAATGAAATATGTTTTGCAAAAAAAAGTGGGATTGTAGAAATTGAACAAGTAGGTCTGATTAACCACTGGATGTTTGTTTGTTTGTTTTAAATGAGGAATCAGCCATTTTTTGTTTCATTGGCCCAGTTCACCTTAGTGTATCTTGAAAAACTGTTTAACACCTAGCAATTACTAAAATCTAATCAAGTCTTCACAAGTCCTGTATTCCTTCTTAAGGTAGTTTCAAAGGGCATATATTGTGGCTTTAACATCATGCCATCTTTTTCTCTCCACTCTGTTTTGCCTGGGGGAAAGTTCTGGAGAACTCAAACCTTGCTCACTTTTATGACATTTTTGTTGGTCCTAATAAAGATGTCACCACACTGTGAAATTTGAGTTTTTTTCCCTATTGACCAACATGGCTATCTTTGAAGTATGAAACAAATAAGAAGTAGTTGGTCAACCCTTATTACTTGCCCTACTCCAGAACATAAATATCACACCTTTTTAAACTTTGTTCAAGGCCCTCTACTGGGTAAAGTAGCTTTTCTAGAAGGCAGCTTTCACCAAGAGCTTGAGAGAGTTCCCCCATTCTTATCATAGCTGTCAACGTTTCCCTTTTTTAAGGGAAATTCCCTTATTCCAAGTAGGATTCCTCACAAGAAAAGGGAAAAGTTGACAGCTATGATTCTTATACACAAGAGCCCACAAGTAGGCATCCCTCCGTGATTCCCTTTCACCCCTAGACTGGCAACTGGAGATTGCAAGGGCACCCATCAGGGAATGGATTTCATTCAGGGACTGACATTTTTATAATGCTGTTGTTTCCAAAGCCATTTATGAAACCTGATTGTCTGTTTAGACAGATTTGTGTCCTGGGCTAATGTTTCATCAGTGTGGAGTAACTCTAGGACTGGGTGGCTCAACTCTGACAGAGGAATAAAATGAGTGCTCTCTGTAGTGGAACTTAATTTACAGGGGATATGGACAATTTTGCAATGACCCCTAAAGGCTGGTTTTAAAAGTGGTTTGTGTCTTTTTCTCGACTACCCTTTCTTAGTAATGATTATCCCCTGTTCTCATTTGTTCGGGTGGCAGGATGGACCTCCGAGATTTTCATTTTCAGGCTGTGAACACACTGTATCTTTAAAGCACATTTGAAACACATTCTTTTCCTCAAAGAATTCTGGGCACTGTAGTTTGTTAAGAGCTGCTGGAAATTATAACTCTGAGAGGTGAATTACAGTGCCCAGAATTCACTGAGGGAAAGAATGTGTTTCAAATGTAATTTAAAGGTGTAGTGTGTACACAGCCCTAGGGTCATGTGGTAAAGTCAACTTAGAAGCTACTTGCAAAAAAGGAGAGGCTCCCAGTTTCTGTTGCCTCAGAAAGGCAGGGTGTGCTTGGGTTTCCAGAAAGATACCACAGAACTTCTAATAACAACTGGAACAGAAGAAAACCATAGGAAAGCTGCTAGAAAATATGAAGCAAGCCAAGGCAAAATTTCAAGACTCACATAGTTGGAAGGTATTTCAAAGGTAATCTAGTCCAACCACTCCTGATACAAGAAACCCAGGGCTACAGCATCCAAACAAGGTGGTCATCCATTCTCTGCTTAAACACCTCTACTGAAGAAAATCTAGACTTCCAAGGCAGTCTGTTTCATGATGAGCTAGTTTGTGCTATCATAAATTTCTTTCCAAAGTTTAATCTTGACCCTTTTCATTGTAATTTGCACCAACTTCATCTTTGGGGGCATGAGTGGCATTCATTTTCATGTGTAGGGATCAATATAAAGAACTGGACTCAATGGAACCATTGGGATTGTGGTGCATGTTTCTTGCCACTGGGTAACCCCAACCATGAAGAATCGAACCTGCACCTATTTACATAGCCACCATAGTGAATTCTCACTTTTTGTTGCACTGGAGTGAGGGAGAAGGCTTCATCCTAGCAGAAAGTACTTCCTTGACACCTGCAAGAGAAAAGAATATCTTCCTCCTACATGAAGTTAAGCAAAATAAAATAAAATCAAAGCGGGGAAACAGCTGTCTGGGGTATAAAGGTTGGAGCTCGCATATCATTTTAGCAGATATGTAATTCTAGCATACAATTTTAACATGCAATTTTAGTAAGTATAGTAGTTTTTAAATTGCTGTTTTTATTTTATATTTTTTAATATTTGTATTTTAAAAGTTATATTTACATTTTATGTAACTTGTTTCCATGTTAGCTTGCATTGCTACTTTTAATGAATATTTTAGATTGTCTTTTGTAAAGCAGTTAGCAGTCTTTAATTTGAGTAATATATGAATGTTGTTAACCTATATAAACAGTGCATTACTTTGTGCAAAAAAAGAGAAAGAAACCCCACCTCAAACTCCCTGTATACTAGCTGCTGGGTAGCCAATGTGTGAAACAGATTGCAGGACTAAACGGGTCTTTGGCCTGATCCAGCAGGCCAAAGGCTTTCATTCTTAGGCTCCCTGCAACTAGATATGAAGGAGAAAGATCATACCTTTCGCCTTCTAAGTGGCACAGTAGTTTTCTACGTATAGGAATCTTTTGTGCCTGTTCTGTGTGTGGGGACTCCATTACATGAGCCCCAACCAGGAGTCTAAAATGGCATGACCCTGGTAGAGGCTTGGCCTCTCAGCAAGAGCAAGGCCTGAGCCAATTAATTGTGAGCAGGGTGAAGGATTTCCTGGCATTCAGTTTTTACTCTCAGTGCTTGTCACATCAGAAATGGCAAAGCCAATACAAAATACTTTACAATTTGTACTTAACATACCGCTTGTAATGTATTTCTTGGCAAAGGCCGCTTGGGAGGAGCTGTGGCTTTAGGAGCGCATGAAACATTTGCACATCAAATCCCCTGGCTTTGCTTTCTTAGTATTACTTTGAAATAACATCCCTCAATTGCTACGCCAGATTGGAGGTTACTCTTTACAAAACAGAGCATGCTATTTTGTATTGTTCATTTTCTTTGTGCGTTCTGACTTGCAGCGTTTTCTCGGGTGTCACTTCTACATATTGATTTGCAGAGACTTCCCATTCCTCCAGCCTTGCGATGGCGTTTGCTTTTTCTGCAGGGTCTCAAAATGATACGGATTGTCAGACACAACGGCATGATGTTGGTTGAAATCTCATTGAAAGCTAGACCATCAGACACTGACTGAGCAATAATGGAAATTCCAGAATTCTGGATGGCAGCATAACGGCCCACTAGAATATCTAAAAATGCACTGCATTCAAAAGAAAAAGCAGTAAGACAAGCTGAACACCTTAAATAGTGAGTGGGAAAGCAGAGAGAAAATAGCCAGAAGGAAGGGATGTAATCATGAGAGGAGCATGGGTGTTTGAAATGGGTGAGACGTCAAGGGGCTTAATGAGATAGTACAGATTTGGCGGGTGACACACAGCTCTACTTCTGCTTTACACAGGCAGGTGTGGCAGTGGATATGCGGGAACATTGTACTGCCTCAGTTCATTGGATGAGAGTCAACAAACTAAAGCAATCCAGATAAGACTGTGGCACTATTGGTGGGTGCTCCCAAGACTGGATGCCTGGGATGTTGCCTGCTTTTGATGGAGATACACTCTGTTATGAACTGGCAGGACTGCGGGGAGGAGGAAGAGGATCCTGGCAAGGGGTGTGGCCAGGACTGGGACACAGCGGGGCAAGCTGGGGATGGGGAAGGAGAGGTTGGTGTAGGAAGTACAGGGTGACAGAGGATGAGGGGATGGGGGTCCGTGCACAGGAACCAGAGCAACAGAACCCATCACCAGAGTGGCCCCCATCTCCATGAACACAGTGGGCATAGGCATAGGGAGCAGTGGGAGAGGCACTGTGAGTCTCAGGTAGGCAAGGGCCCACAGCCCAGCTCCCTAGCTGGCCAGATGGGGCTCGCTGGCTCTGGGAGGAGGTGTGTGTTTTCTCAGCTGGGGCAGGCTTGGAGCAGGTGAGGGTCACCTTGTCAAGCCCAGATGCTGCAATCAGCATGCAAAGTACAAAAGGGAAGCACCATGCTGTGTCTGCTCATGTTTGATGGACCTCAGCTTGGATGCACCAGGATCTCTGTGGGACTCTGCTTTGGACTGGACTTTGGGCAAGTGGATTGACCCTGGACTGAGGACTTGACATACTGAATTACTGCCATGTAGGCCAGGGGTTCAGGACACACTCCCTCTGAAGGAGTGAGTAGATAACTTGGGGGTACTCCTGATACTCCTTTATGAGTCCAAACACCACTTTCCATTATGGGCAATTAATAGGTCCTGCAACTCTGGCACCAGTTTATTGAATTGGGGGTTCATGGGAGAATGCCTGCTGAGGTTCCAATCTAGTGAAGGAACACTATGTGAAAAATAATGCTAATATCTAAGAATAGTAATAGTAATTGATGTGTGGTGGTGGTGAGGGGGGACAGCCAGTGAGCGAAGTGAAGTGAGCAGGGGTGCAAATACATAGTTGTTGTTATTTAAATTTCTTCTGAAGATTATAGGGTGGTTCACAGCATAAAAAACAAAACAAAATGAGAACACAAAATACATAATAAAAACAACAACCAACCAATAACCCCTCTCCCACAAAGACATTTTAAAGGATGTAGAATGTTAATCAACCAAAGGCCTGGTTAAATAGAAAAATTTTCACCTGGCACCTAAAGATATATAATGAAGGTGTCATATGAGCCTCCCTGGGGAGAGCATTCCACAAATGGGGAGCCACAACAAAAATGTCCCATTCTTATGTTGCCACCCTCCAGACCTCTTGTGGAGGAGACACACTAAGAAAGGCCTTAGATGATGATTACAGGGTCAGTTCATATGGGGAGAGGCAGTCCTTGAGGTATTGCAGTCTTGAGCCATTTAAGGCTTTATAACCATACAACCTGGTAGTTATTTTAAATTACCAGTCTGTTCTGGCCCTTTGGCAACGCTTTAGAAGAAGACTGTATGTTTTCTGGGTAGCTTGATTGATCAGTATATGAGCAATTGTAAAGAGCCTGGTGCAGTTCCGCTACTTAAACACCATGCAAACACATTTTTTACAGGGTGGCAATTGGCAACCTTGGGGTGTCTTCTGTTGAATGAAAGCAGCTATATTGCTGAAATACATTGCTGAAATGCTGGAAGGAACATTCTATTTGATTTCTGTCTAACAACATAAAAGCTGGCTAGGATATTCCTGCACTAAGTCAAAAACGGATAGGGAATCGTAACGTTACCTGCTAGCTCTTGTAACCAGTACAACAGTACCCTGTGCATCAGTACGGTACTGATGGTAGCATAAATATTGCAGTGACTGCTTTCAAAGCAAGCAGCCAGTAGTTACTATTATTCAGTAGTTACTGTATTCAGCTAGCTAAATATTCTGTGCCAAGGATGTATGAAATAGTGACATCTCTACTCAAAAGCCCACATAAGTTACTAAATACAATTTCCAATAGTCACAGAGCAGGGCTTCTCCAGGGGCAGATCTTGGGATCTCAAATGACAGCGACACCCTGTGCGATGCCTTTTGTGCTTCATTCCAAATCATAGCTGTGGTGCCCCCTGCATTGGCCCCGAGGCTCCACACCCAAGTGCAACTGGTTCCGCTCCCCTAAATCCGCATCTTTCTTATACAGAATCATACATACATACAAATCATACATCTTGCCCCTCCTAATGAGCAGCAGGAACAGCGACACTTTCGGCAATGGACAGAGTCCAGTTCGTTTGGAGAATTAGAGGTTTTGAAAACCATCTGTAAGCTTTGAGGAAGCTTAGCTAGAATTGCCCATAATCCGTCCTGTACTCAGATGTTTGGCTCCAGTGCATTTGCCAAGCATGCAGGCAGATCTACAGAAAAAAAGATGACAAAAAGAAGCAAGAAGATTCTGGGTGAGATAAAATATATACAGTAACAGTGTAAGAGAGAGAGAGAGAGAGAGAGAGAGAGAGAGAGAGAGAGAGGTGTGCCCAGTAGGATCATTGGCTAGACTGTAATTAGAATTAGAACACTATGGCACAATGGTAAAGCTATGTGCCAATTTGCATAAAAGGGAAGCATCTGCCTGGATTATTTGAGGTGTTTGACTAGTAATTAAAAGGAGTTTCTTCCTCAAAGAAGGTGGCCTCTGTGTCTGTGTGTGTGTCTGTGTGTGTGTGTGCGCGCACCACAGCTGAATTGAAACAACTTAAGATTTCCCATCACTCTTTGCCATAAGGGTTGAATTGCTCTCAATTGTCCTCTGTGACATCATCACATTTGAAATCTAATTGCCTACAGACTCTTGTGACATCATCTTGCTCACCGCATGACCCCTGAGAAGTACCTAAACCAGGATGGAAGAAGAAGAAGAACTGAGGGGAGAAAATTGTGCTAATAAAAGGAACACCATAAAGGTAAAGGTAAAGGACCCCTGACAGTAAAGTCCAGTCGCAAACGACTCTGGGGTTATGGTGCTCATCTCGCTTTACTGGCCAAGGGCACTGGTGTTTGTCCGCAGACAGTTTTTCCAGGTGGCCAGCATGACTAAGCCACTTCTGGTGAAACCAGAGCAGCACACAGAAATGCCGTTTACCTTCCCACCGGAGCAGTACCTATTTATCTACTTGCACTTTGACATGCTTTCGAACTGCAAGGTGGGCAGGAGCTGGGACCGAACGACGGGCGCTCACCCCGCCGCGGGGATTCAAACCGCTGACCTTCCGATCGGCAAGTCCTAGGCTCAGTGGTTTAGACCACAGCACCATCTGCATCCCGAGGAACACCATAGGGTGCCTTATACTGAGCCCAACCATTGTTCCTTCTAGCTCAGTGCTGTCTACATTGACCAGCAGCAGCTCCCCAGGATTTCAGGCAGGGGTGATGCTGGGGTTGAACCTGGGACCTTCTCCATGCAAAGCAAATGCTCTACAACTGAGCTGTGACCCTTGGAGAAAACACTGGAGTTATAGAGGAAGCACATTAGAAGTTGAGCCATTGCATATGGTCTGCACATTCGGCACGTGTCCCTCCCTGGCCCACCCCCAGCCTTCTTTCATCAAACAAATTTTGCGAGATTTCTGGAGCTTCAAAAAAGTGACAAAACTCTTTGACAGAAATGACGGCAGGAGAAAAGGAATTGCTTCATGCTTATTTAATAAGGCGGCTCTTAACAACAAAGTCCGGTAAGGTAAAAAGAATGCACATCATCCCTAAAATAGCACAGTCCTTAAAATATAACAAAGCAACGACTCATAACAATTCACAAAATACCACTTTACCTATAGCAGCAGTAGCCACTCATCCATTTGCCTAATGGTGTCTCCTCCTCCTCCTCTTCCTCCTCCTCGTACCCCAACATTATCTTGACTGATCTTCTGCCTGCTCTGACTGGCAGCTGCTTTCTAAAGCTTGGGCTGGGTTCATCCCTACGCCATGAAATACTGCTAGCTGGACATGGCAGGGCTCGTGTGCTGTAACTACGTAACTGTAGACCTACCATTAAAAGCTATTGTCTGTCTTCAGCTTGGGTACTTGCTTGGTGTCTAACCAATTACTTGCCATTTGGAGTCTGCCAGACTAGGAAACACCCCTGGGAGCAGAGCTTCTGGATATGATTGATCTGATGGATGAAGCACACTTTCTTCTATTCTGAATATTTGGGGTGTGTGTTTTTGTGTTTTTTGACACACACACACAGACACACATCCTTATTGGAGTTGCTCACTTCCACCATATGTAACCTAGGCAGAAGGCATTCTGGACAGTCTCCAGATGTTTTTGAGACAAAAGCCTTGGAATGTGGCTGCAGCGCCCTCCCTGGAATCTGCATATTCCTCTGTGGAATTGTGCGTGGGCAGGCAGTTACACTGACTCCATTGTTGTGAACTGGTTTTCAATTACCATCTTAATGAAAGGATGCCCAGGTGACCCGCTGCTGTTTGACTGCCCCCCTAGTCAACAGCTGTTTTCAGAGTCTGCGGACCCAGGGGGCTTATTTGCTTGCCTCAGGTGGAACACCTTGATCCAATTACTTCCCCTCTCATCACAGAGCTGAAGCCTGGCACCACAACAGCTGATACTTGATCTGGGCTCCGAACGAATTCTCTGTATTATATGTGCCTCTTGGCATTAAACAGGATAAGCAAAAAAACAAAACAAAGCCCGCCAACAGCTTCGACATCTAAAGCATCTCCTCCTGACAGGATGTCTTCAGGCACTTTAGGGAAGATGGTACCGTAATGCACAATAATGTTACCTTAATAAGGGAAGCAAGACGACAGGAGGAATATTCCTGCTTTCGTTCCAAAAATGAGAAATCTCAGTAATCTTGCTGCCTTTTCCATTAGCTTCATTACAGGAACTCTACTGGCTCAATAAATGTAGTGCACAGCAGACAAGGACATCTGAAGATGTTTCTGTGATGGGCTTCATGTCTTCACTGCCTCCTCTGTGGAGCTCCTTGTGCTGGTTTCAAGCGGTGGTCATCTTTTTCCTGATCTTGGTGGCAGAAATAGAAACTGCCAAAGTCAAGGTCAACTCAAGAGCAAAGTGACCCTGAGCATGAGCATTTTTCTGTGCATGTGATAGCAAAACTGGATGCCTTCATCTAGCCCATCTGCAATAAAACATGTCTCTCCTGTATCAGTCTCTACAGCCACAGCAGGTGCTGTAACAAGGGCATTTTTTTCAACCAGAACTCACAAGAACCCAGTTCCAGCCCCTCTCAGGTGGGCACCATTGCCATTCTAAGAGAACGAGGCAGATGTTCTTGGTGAGTGCCACCACCTCTTTCCCCAGAAAAATAGCACTGTCAGTAACTCTGCAATGGTTTGACTTTACACCCTAAGGCACACTCTTCCATTGCCTCCCAAGACAGATGGATGCCAACAAGATAACAACTCTGCTTAAATGCCACTATGTTAACTGTATCCTTCTTTAATTCTTGAAGCCATCCTCCCATAATGTTCTTAGATGTTGGTGGGGGTGGGAGAAGCTACCCAACTTAGTCTTGAAATGTGCTTAACAGTTAGCAGGGCTACTACCAGGACCCTTGGCCAGCCTTCAGGCTTAATGCATTTTGCTGCCTGAAACAAAGGACAAGATGGTGCTCTCTCCTTGTTCCACATAGGAAAGCTGACTGTATTGGCAGTTACTTCAACATGAGATACAGGATTAAGTCCTCCAGAGCATCTGAAGCAGCAAGTCTGATTTTGGGGCAGGGGAGCAAGCTGTGAGGCAATAGAATGGGATAGTGGTGGTTCTGGGGTGAATGCAGGAAAAACAGCTAGGGAATGCTGTATCTGGCATCTAAGGTGCTTACCTCACCCTGCCTAATGATAGGGTTGGTCCTCCCAGTATTAACTGCTATTGGACAATGAAGGTGACTCTGTAAATAGTTTTCCAGCTGGATCCAGCACAGGAGGACCATATCACAGGCCTATGGCATGGGCAACTTTCCTCATCTGTTCTGGAATTATTGGATGAAGTGAAGCAGGACTTCTTCATGCTAATCTTTCAGGGAAATTAGCAACATCATACAATCACATGGGGTCAGTATCAGTTGCCCATTATTGCCTTTCACAGTCTTACAACGGCTTATAAAGAGTGTCAAATGAGACAAACCAGCAGCAACAGCACTGGTCTTAACACCATGCAGATGTTTACATCAGGATGCATCTTCAATAACTAGCTCCACTCAGTGATACAGATTATGTTGGCTGTTTACTGGAGGTGGTTATTTATTTATTTATCTATCACATTTCTAGTCCACCTTTCTCCAGATGGGATACACAGGGAAGGTTGTAGCGCAACAGAAAAGTAACTAGTTTGCAGGCAGAATGTTCCAGGTTCAACCCCTGGCATCTCCAGGCCCCCTTGGCATATGACATCACGCAACGCCAGGCCCCCTCAATGTGAGGGGCAAGTCGGTGCCCCTGCACGGATGCTACTGGTAATGGCAATTGGCTAGTCGTGACTTTGGCTCATTATTGCCAGGAAGCTGATTATTGGTTGCCATTCTGCACTGAGCAGCGAAGAGCAGCCTGCAAGGATCTGTGCTGCTCCCTCTTCCCCAAGAGCCCTTCAAGCAAATGAGAAATACGGAAATCCACATGAGACCTTTCCTGGAGACTGACTGACAGCCTTCTGATGCGAAGGGAGTAGGAGAAGGCCGCACAGGCCTACTGCACTTACACAACCATATTTTTAGAAGCAGCTTTTATTATTAGCGGCAAGCATGGGAGCCATCTTCATCCGATAATGAGAACCTTTGCAAGGAGTTTTCCTCCCACAGGGCCAGCCCACTCTTTTGTCTGTTCCTCCCTCCTCTTGTGTCTTGTCATCATGTAAGATTCTCAGCTCTTTGGGGGCACAAACTACCTTTATAGCTTCTATATAAAAGAGTACTTTACATGGTGCTCTCCCACCCCCCACCCCCCGTCCGTGTGTGTCTCTGTGTGTGTGTTGCTAGAAAAATGGTGGAGAAATGAAAGTACAGATGAATGAATAACAGGAAGACAATCAAACATCCCAAAAGCATATCAGGATGATTCAGGAGGGATGCGCAATGTATCAACTCCCTACAAATAAAGCAGAACGAGTGCTCACTAAAGCACTCTGACCTCTGCACAAGCTTTGCACAAATTCAGATATGCGCTCAATAAATAGGCAATCTGACGGAGCCTTGAGTCACCCAAATAGTGCTTTCTGGTCTTCTGGCTCACGTTTCCCGAGAAATGTCATTATCATTAAAAAAGTGAAGTCCCTATGGATAGCCATGACAAGCAGCAATTACTGCACTGCCAAAATAAAAAATGGGAGCTGTTTTGCAAACATTTTTTTTTGCAGTCCTGCTATCACAAGAGAAGTAGGTGTGAAAACACATGAAAACATATCTTCCTTAATAGTCTTTTAATTATCTACTCAGGTGAACTATAATTTGAGGGAGGATATATTAAATCTAATCTTTTAATAACAGTACGGATAGTTAAGGATGTGATTCTGTGTAATGGAGTGATGGCAGGATGCAGTCGGATTGCAGCTGCGTGTTGAAAAACCTGACTAGGGATAACACCATGACTTTGGGGGAATCATTTCAGCTCCCTCCCTCTTTATACACACCTGCTCCTGGCCTGGTCTAGGTCACCTGAAATCTCTTTGCTTTAAGGGCCTTCAGTTGTGCACTTGGTATCTATTGCTGCCATAGGGAATAAAGGAGCAACCAAAATAAGCAGGGACTCATTGGTATATCACCTGCATCCATGCTCCTTGGCATTAGAGAAAGATACAAATACAAAGAAAGAAGAGGTCAAAGCAGTGAAAACCTGGGAAGGAAAAGGTAGATTTTCAAAGAGGAATTAAAAGGTAAAAAGTGGGGAGGGTGTCACATCCCTGAGAGACAACAGAAAGACAGATAACACAAGGGTCAGAAAGGATAAACAATGTGGTTATGGGATTAGAGGCCAATATTGGGAGATCTTTCCTAGACATCAAGGAAGCAGTGGGGAGCAGAGCATACCGTGGTACCTCGGGTTAAGAACTTAATTCATTCTGGAGGTCTGTTCTTAACCTGAAACTGTTCTTAACCTGAGGTACCACTTTAGCTAATGGGGCCTCCTGCTGCCGCTGCGCCGCTGCCCGATTTCTGTTCTCATCCTGAAGCAAAGTTCTTAACCTGAGGTACTATTTCTGGGTTAGGAGAGTCTGTAACCTGAAGCATCTGTAACCTGAAGCATCTGTAACTCGAGGTACCACTGTATGTGACATAAGGCACTGATGCACATTTAAACAAAAAGAAACAGGGGTGGAGGGGAATAAATCGATCAGCCTGGAGTGGTCTCAACAATCAGTGTGGCCATGCTGGTTTAAGGGACCACAGTAGTCCGGTCTCTCTGTCACTGGGACAATGAATGTGATTCCTTTCCTCCTTGGCTGCCACATGACTACAGGAGTCTTGCAGCTTCCCCTCTTCCCCCACCATGATCAAAACCTGATATGGAAACTGGCTGGCTGTGAGTACCCTGCACAGTAGAAGCAGCAACAGATGATGCATGTATGTGTGTTTGTAAGTGACTGTACAGGGTTCTTGCCTAGCTGCAACATGATCTGTTACATCTGGCATGACCATGGCAAAGTGGAGCTGAGTAAGGGTCTGCATATTTGCAGTTTCCAGGAGATGGAACAGGGCCAGCACTGTTTCACTCACAGAGCCTTAACACCATGCCCCCATTCCCTTAGGATGCGGATATGAATGTGCCAGCAAACACACACCGTTGCTTACTTCTCAACCCCCACTACTACATTGTCCCAGATGGTCACAGTGGAGAGACAGCTGCTAGGCTTAGGAGACCAGGAAGAACATCTTCTGAGGCACCCACAGGCAAATCTCCATTGCCTAGGCACTTTTCCCCTTCCTTGGCAGTGAAAGCAACAGTGACCTACTTCAAAAATGGTTGTAACAACAAGGCTGTGAATCAGTCTTTGCACTTTAAAAAGCTGCATGTACATTATAATTAATAAGGAGACATTATCTCAGCTTATCCTACCTCACTCCTCCCTGCATTGGATGCTTTCAGCTACCACCCACTTCTTGCCAGTTATACTAATATCTGCTTGGCTTATGACTTTCCGCACTGCACTCTGTTTGAGAATGTTTTGCAGTGCTTTGGGGACATGGCATGTGAGACTTTTTCTCAGTTCATAAAGGAAAATGCACAAGTCAAGTCAACCCCGTTCATCATTTAGGTTTCTGACTGTCTCCCTTCAGATCTTCTCTTTGTTTGGAATGAGTTTAATTTCCCTTAACGGCATTGTTTTAGATTCTTGTATTTTATTGTTATTGTTTTGTTTTCTGAAAAATAATCCCTGGCCCTGGAATTCCCTGGCTCAGTTATCCCAGTCTGCTTGGCACAGGAATCCCCTTAGTCCTTGCATAGGCTAGCACTATAGGCAGCCATAGTCCCTAAGCAGAATTCAGGGGATGAACTCACCCTTACCCTCCCACCAAAACACAATCCTGTTGCATTACAGTTTGTTTTGCACTCTGCTGCTTCATTTGCGGGGCGGGGATCACATTCTGTGTCTCATTCTGTAATGGTGTTGTGTGACATAATGATTTTCCTCGACATTCCATTAAAAAGGCAAAGGACTCTAACTAGTAAAACAGTTTTGTGTGCCCATTATTCAGATCCACATATTATATCTAAGTTATATGACACAAACCCTAACATTTGACCATAGAGGGAGAGCTGTTTCCTCTATGGTCCCCAAATGACACTTGTTAGGACAACATAAGTAGCCCAGCCAGTACATGCCTGTTCTGTGACATAGGAGAAATAGCAGTATTGGTAACTGAACCATAGTGTGCTTGAATTTTGATAATGGAATTCCAGTTGGGAAACATGGCCTAGAGCAGCTTTCACCAACCTGGTGTCCTCCAGATGTTTTGGATGACAACTCCCATCTGCTCCACCTGTGCACTACGTTGGTAAAGAATGGACTAGAGTTTCCATATAAGGAGGGTTTATTTAATAAAGCCGATATTGTGTTGTTGGAATCCATATGAAAGCAAACTAGTACCAACACTATAAGCTCATGAATTTGAGTGGCAGCTCAATTTAGTAATATTTATTGATAGTAGTATAGAGGGTAGTATATAACTGAGCACACCTTAATGTATTTACTTCATTATTCCATGATGGACCTTGACAAAACTTACTTTCTGGTCCTAGGCAACTTCCCATCCAGGCATTTAACACACCCAACCTTTGCTTAGGTTCAGCGAGGTAGCATCATTATGGGCCTGTGGACCATGTGCTGGGTTGCTAGACTGCACAAATAAAATAAGCTACTGGTTACTTTGGACTGTGTGAGAACTTCTACAAAAGCCAACACACTACAGAATGCATCTGGGATGAGAAGAGGGAGAAGGAAGAAGTGCAGGAAAGAAGGGTCTGTGTCGTTTCAAAGCACAAAAAGTAAACAGGATACAAATCATCCATAAATGGGGATATGTTATCAGACATTGTATTAATAGCTACACTAATAATGTGATTAGCTAGTCATATACTCGAGTAAAGCAATTTGCAAGCTGAGGACTTGGAGCTACTTCAGGCCCAAGGAATCTAGCAGTCAAGAGGCAGTGGGTGGTAAAAAGTCCTGTCTTTGTGTATGCGCATAGAATGTGTGTGTGTGTGTGTGTGTGTGTGTGTGTGTGTGTGTGTTGTGTATGGTGACACAGAGCACTTAGCTGAACATTCTCTTGAGATTCCCCCTCTCATGCAGGATAAAGTTTTCCCCTCACAGCTCCTTCCTCAACATTTTTCCATCCTACCTTCTTTCTGCTACTCTGCAATCTCATTATTCAGCCAAATGGAGTTATAAAATATATGATGCTGTCAAAACAATGGCTCAGTGCTTCGGCGTGTTGTTGCTGGAAGCACATAATAGAAGAGGAGGTTGGCTGTCATTATCAGCCCATTGGAAGGATAATGTATTTACTTAACCAGGGCTATGCACATGGTAGAGAACTGGACATTTTTGGAAACTAGAACAGCCAACAGAGATAGCTAATTACAGGGATAATTAGCGGCTACTAGAAATTGTCCCTAGTGTTACATTCCAAAGAAATTCTGGCATTGCAAAAGCCACACCCATGTTAAAGTCACACTTCATGTTATAGTGTGACATCTACAAATATGTGGGATGTTCAGCTTCATATAACCAACATGCTAAACTCTAACTAATGCATGAAGGGTTAAGACCATAGAATAAGCCAGGGGTCAGCAAACTTTTTCAGCAGGGGGCCGGTGCACTGTCCTTCAGACCTTGTGGGGGCCAGACTATATTTTTTTGGGGGAAATGAACGAATTCCTATGCCCCACAAATAACCCAGAGATGCATTTTAAATAAAAGGACACATTCTACTCATGTAAAAATACACTGATTCCTGGACCGTCCGCGGGCCGGATTTAGAATGTGATTGGGCTGGATCCAGCCACTGGCCCCTAGTTTGCCTACCCATGGAATAAGCTGTCCTCTCCTTGGGAGGAAGGCTTACCAAACTCTTTGTTCTTCTATTTCCATCACATGAACCCTACCAGTAAGGAGGTCTAAGCTGGCTACTCTAAGCTCAGACTGAGTGGCTTAAGCAAGCCATCTTTGTGTTTCTATACTAATATATTTTAGAAACATTTTCTGTTTGAAAACCTAAGTTATACTGCCCGTCTTTTCTTGCTGCACATGAATCTGATGTTTGAAGAGTTTGTAAGTAAACATTTTTTTTAACTTACCAAATGTGTGGTCACTTTCTATGCTAATAAGAAGTGGGGTACTTTGTAAACAACTTAGAAGGTGATATTTAAAGGTCTATCCATCTATATTTCCATACTTTATACTGGTGCATATTTTGTGATTTTAAATCACTGCTGGGGTTCTGTCACCAAAGAGTACTTGCCCCAAACCTGGATCTTGGTATCCAGGGAAATCTCCTTTTTATTTTACCATATCTATTTTCCCCCCTTTCAACCAACACAATATGCCCCTCACTGAGAAATGAATAGGGAGAGCAGATTCACATGTCTGAATTCTCTGTGTGTGGTTGTGAAGGTGAAGGTGAATGTGAAGAAAAGGCTAATAAAAAGGCAGTGGTACATGTGGTGAGCTATTGGCCATCTTCATGTTTTCAGCTGATGCGAGGATGCAGCTGTAATCCTAGAAATGCTGCTGGTTTACTGTGTGTCCTTCTCACTAACCTTCTCCATGTGATTCTATGCTCATGCATCCCTGTACACAGTTGTGTAGTGCATAGTGGGAACTGCTCAAGATCATCTGGAAATAGTTCTCCACCCCCCTTTTTTATCAATTGTTAAGCTTTAAAGTAAAAAAAAATTAAAGCAAGTGACTTAATAGCAGGAGCTAAGATCACTGACAACCTTAAAAGCAGTTGTACTCACAAATGAACAATTTTAAGAGCTGGATCCTTCACCTAAATCAGTGGTGGCGAAACTTGGCCCTCCAGCTGTTTTGGGACTACAATTCCCATCATCCCTGACCACTGGTCCTATTAGCTATGGATGATGGGGGTTGTAGTCCTAAAACAGCTGGAGGGCCGAGTTTGGCCATGCCTGACCTAAATGGTCAAAGGCACACAGGCCGAGTTGTGTGACCAGTAATGCATTACCCAAAATGAGGATTTGCATTACAAAAAAGAGAACAAAATATAATAGCAATTTGCTAAAAGTTGCATAATTTATATTTTAGTAATTTATATTTATATTTATATTTATATTTATATTTATAGACGCAAATTTAGAAATAATTACAACAATTTAAATAGAAACCAGTTATATTTCACCATAGCAAGGAAAACACCAGGTGACTTGTCTGCCTGCTTAGGACAGATAGACAGCCCTTCAGAACAGAGGACTGTCCTCTGCAAAGTAGGGTGCATGGCCACCCTAGGCTACACATAGTCAAGGCTTTCATACCACACCCATGGGGCTTCAGTAGAAAAAGCCTTGCTCATCTAACTATGATTCATGTTGGGACCTGCTGATCTGAACAAGCCTGGGGCAATCTAAACGGATTTGTAAGAAGAAGCCAAGCCCAAGGATGCCAGAATAAAATTAAGCAGCTGAAAAAAGTAAATAAAAATGGCCTCTGGTTGCATCAGAGGTCATGGGGAAAACAAATCTTCTGCTTCCCACATTGCCCTTCTCGTAGTGCAATGGCTCAGTGGGTCTGGCTGTTAACCAGAAGGTTGGTGAGTCTACCCAGGGACAGCTGGGTAGACTCACCAGGGGTTTGGACTAGCTGACCCTTGGTGTCCCTTCCAAATCTACGATTCTATGAGTCTATGATTCTTGCTTTACGAGCAAGCGAAACAAGCTGCAGAACTCAGGCAGGGTTGCAAATGCTTTCCACATTAGGAAGCGGGGGGGGGGGGTCTATATCTGCAAATCTCTGGCAATAATGAAAGCCAAGTGCTGTGCAAACAGAAGAGTAAAATGTCAGATCAAGTCCTGACAAGTCTCTGCTGTAAATTGAATTATCGGCCATGCTCTTGTCTTGTACTGTTCTCATTCTCTCAAATGATAAACAGCATCCATCATATCATCATGTCTGGAAGCCAAACCAGGAACTCCTTTACATTGTGTAGCCAACGAGAGAGAAAAATGCATCTGTCTGCTTTTCTGCATTATTTCAACTCCTTCATGCCTGATACCTTCTTGTTTCATTGCACTGGGATCAATGCCTTAGGCCCCCAAATGGCTTATACCAACATTTGCCAACCTGGTGCCCTCCAACTGTTTTGGATTACAACTCCCAATGCTGGCTGGTGCTGATGAGTAGTTGTAGTACAAAACTTCTGGAGAACACTGGGCTGGCGAAGGCTGGTTTATACTTTCACTATTCCACACATGAAGGACTTACCACCAGCAAGGTCCTCACACCTCATCTTAGTCATATGGACTTGGTTTTCCTAGAACAGAATACTGGCTTTAAATTTGGTGGTGGTTTTGTGGTTGTCATTTGCCAAATCACTCACAACATCTGAGCCATGTTTTGAGAATCATTTCATTCATTCTCCATTCCATTGAAACCTTACACCTTTTCTCTTTGAATTTATAATCTGAGTGTCTGTGGTTGTTTTTCTTCATGCAGGCTTTTGGATGGAATTGCGTCCAGTCCTGATCTACCTATCTCTCTGACTCTGATCCTGTTAAGCAAGTTGGGGAATCTGTGGCCCTCAATAGGCTGCTAAACGCTTATTCTTGCCATCCTTGACCACTAGTTATGCAGGCTGGGGTTGGTGGTAGCTAGAGTTCAACAGCATCCAAATCCCTGTTACAAAGGCATGGACACTCTGGTCATTTATTACATACGCTGTCATTTCTGCAAGAACCATTTACCTGGATCCAAAGGCAGATTGTGAAGTGTCTGTTTCAAGGCTGTTTTATACAATGTAAAGAAGCCAGTTACTGTAAGAAAACAACCTGTTTCCCTTCACAAGGGTTGTCTCTGTTCAGAAGCCAAACCATGAAGCCCCAAATATGTCAAAACAAGGCAACGAAAAACAAACATTTTTTCCCCTTTGTGGTCAATACACTACGCTTTGATTTTGATATCTGCTGAACTCTTGACCCAAAATGCTCACATTATGCACGTTTATGATGAATGTCAATGACCGTTCTGTTCTAATCAAATGTGAAATTATGAAATGTTTGGGAGCAGAAGGACTGAATTTGGGAACTAATCTAATAGATTCCATTCAAATCCCTCCCTCTCACCCAGCATAGGCAGTGTAGCAGGCAGCTTTTTATTTGTGTATATTTTTTGCAGCTGAGGTTTTCGTTGCTGTTGCAAACTGACAGCAGTCATGTTCGCCCTCCATATAACCTGGGGAGTTCAGACCTGGGCTTTTTTGTTGTTGTCGCTGTTAGCATAATTGCTCTTCCCACAGTGCCTGCTGCACAGTTTGTAAGCTTATTTCGAGCTCTGCTGTGGGGATTAGTGATAACACTCCCTATTGTACAGTGTGTCTTATTATTTAAAATCCGAAAGAGAACAAAGGCAGTTTGGTTCTTCTTCTGAACCTTGTGGATAGAATAATATTTCCCGAGAACGGTGTTGAAACACCCCCACCCCCAAATCCTGTCTATCTACTATTTGCTCTGTTCGGCCAATAAAGGGCAAAGCCAATGTTAAAGATGATGAATCATGATAATTTATGCTTTATTAAGTGTCTGCCCTTAGAGAGTCCTGTGGCATTAAGGTGTTCCGTGGGGGTAGTGAGATATCTTTCTATTTACATCCCTATATCTAGGATCTAGCTATATGGCAGAACAATTTGGTGTGGGAGGAATGTTGTCTGCTAGAATGTAACCCCAGCAGCATTCTATTTATATTACGTGAGGATTATTTAGCCAAGAAACAGCAGCAAATCAATCACATTTTTCATGCTACAGTATTTCACCATTATGTCAAAGGGAACATCCTTTAGCTTTAAAGGATCATTTTGCCCTATATGTATCAAGTTTTGGTAAATTGTATGCATGCTTGCTTATTTATTTATTTATTTATTTATTTATTTATTCAATTTATATACCACCCTTCATCCAAAGATCTCAGAGCTGTTTACAAGATAAAAATACAGGATAAAAGCCAAAGTGAATAGTTAAAACAAAAAACAAAACAATAACTCCTCTTCCCACAAACACATTTAAAAGGTCCTAGAATATTAATCAACCTAGTCGAAGAGGAACACTTTTGCCTGGTGTGTAAAGATGTATAATAAAGGCACCAAGCCAGCTTCCATGTAGAGAGCACTTCACAAACAGGTAGCCACCACCACATATAAGGCCCGTCCTTGTGTTGCCACCCTCCAGATCTCTCATGGAGGCACACAAAGAAGGGCCTCAGATTATTGTTACAGGGTCCAGGTCGGTTCATATGGGGAGCGGCAGTCCTTGAGGTACAGTGGTACCTTGGATTACATACGCTTCAGGTCACAGACGCTTCAGGTTACAGACTCTGCTAACCCAGTAATAGTACCTCGGGTTAAGAACTTTGCTTCAGGGTGAGAACAGAAATCATGCTCTGGTGGCGTGGCAGCAGCGGGAGGCCCCATTAGCTAAAGTGGTACCTCAGGTTAATAACAGTTTCAGGTTAAGAACGGACCTCCAGAACGAATTAAGTACTTAACCCGAGGTACCATTGTATTGTGTTCCTGAGCCATTTAAGGCTTTATAGGTCAAAACCAGGACTTTGAATTGGGCCTGGAAGCTAATTGGCAGCCAGTGGACTAGGCCAGGACCTGTGTAATACGCTCACACCGCCTTGTCCCAGTGAGCAACCTGACTCCCGAATTTTGCATACGCTGAACTTTCCAAACTGTCTTTAGCGGCAGCCCTACGTAAAATGATTTTTTATCTAAATAATGTATATTCTGTTGAGTATAATGGTCTCTAAGCAGTTTAATCGTACTGTCACAAACGTTTTCATGGAAAAAGCTTTGGGAAATCAGACTTGCATATCTTCAGTTAGACATGGTAGAAAGAGAAGACGTAAGCCAAACCTCTCACTTGACCAAATATGCATTCAGCCAGATCCCAGAAATGCAAGGTTGGTAGGGTAAATCCACATTTAACCACAACTAGTTCATATTTCATTTGTTAACAACCTGCACTGGCAGATGGCGGCAGGAGTAGGACCTGCCCAAGGTATTCTATTGCCTGGGGCAAAACAGCAAGTGGTGTCTTGTCGCATCAAGGCAGACTACCAAGAATGACCAAGTCATTCTGGCACCCAAGGCAAAGAAAAAATCCCACTAGTACCCAGAGGTGCCACCTTCTGAAGAAGAATGGGGGGAGGTGTCAGGACATCGGAGGAGCCGGGGGTGGAGCTGAGTGCAGTGGCTGCACACAAGTAAACATTTTGGGTATTAAAGGGATGATTTTTCTCCACCTACCCCTTGTTCATCTTTTTCACAGTGGTTCAGTTTCTGTCTGCTGTCCAATCAGCAACTGCTTTTGTGCTCCCCCCCCCCAAAGTGCTTTCTTCTTCTTGCTTATAGGATTGCAGCAACAGGGGATGTCATGGCCAACATGATGATAGCACAATGCCATCATGTAGCCTGAACCACATTTCCCGCCAGACCTGGAAGACATGGCCAATGGCTAGGGATGATGGGAGTTGTCATTCAACAACATCTGGAGTTTCCTGACATTTGATGCAGCCCATCAAGATGAGCTATGTTGTTTTGTTGCAAAGGCAAATTCAGAATGAAGGCAGGGAGCACTCACTGAATTGTTGAACACATTCAACCCTGTTTCAAATTGTTGAAATGGGGATTGCTTTATTGTTGTTGTTGTTGTTGTTACAATTTGGGGAACCTTTGTGAAAAACCACCCATTTTAGCTCAGCATTCATTTCTTCTGCTACCTATATCAATTATTGTTTTAAAAGCCATGTGTTTTTTTTAATCCTAATAAATTAAAATTGGCTGGAGCAAACACAAAACCCCAGCGGCAAAAACTGAAAACATTGGAATTATTTTTGTGCCAGGTTCCCCCCCCCCCAAAAAAGAACACCCTGGGTGGGATTCACCCAACCAGCCCTGTCAGTGGAAGCCATGAGCAAGGACTTCCACTAGTACCGTGGGGCTTTCCCCTTCTCCTCCTCCAGCATGCTCCTGCACCACCGAAATTGGCTTTTTGAGGGGTTAGGAGCTCTCAGGACAGTACATGGTGGAGCAGAAAGGGAATCATTTCATCTGGAAAGCAGAAATGCTTTCACAAATGGAGCAATTGGAAGAGTGCATAGCTGAAGTCTACCCCCTGTCTGGGCACTTAAAATCTACATCACTGAATCAGTTTTTGTTAGGAGCTTTTCCCCCCTCACCTACTTACATTTGTGAGAGCAAACAACAAAACATTCTGCTTGTAAAATTAATTTTCCTTGTTTCCTTTTCATCACAGGCACCTTTTGTACGGAAAATAGAGAGTGGCTGTAAATACATGAAATGTGGAGATGTTGTCTCCTACTGTGCAGGTGACTATGCCCTAGAAGGATTACATTGTAAGTTTACCTCTGTGTAAATCCTGCAGTGAAAAAGCGTACTGGTGGCATAATTTTATCCTCAGAAGTCTGGGTGAGAGTTAATACATCAAGATAAGGATTTAAATATTTATTTGGAAATGCGCATTTAAATATATACATATATATCTTTAGAGAAAATAGACATCCAAATATGCATTCAAATACATATTAAATACATGTTTTGAGGCATTTTTTAAAAATGTAGTGTCAGAGCTGCTTCCAGATCCTAGCTCACAGAGGATCACGCTAGCCAGCGATCATTAAATAAAAGTCTTTATTGAGTTACAGTTTCCATTCTCAAGCTGCTGCGTGCAACTCTACGTCTCATGGTTAGATCGGCGAAGCTCCATCTGAGTCTCCGCCCCTTGTACACCAACTTAATATCCTAGCCTTGCTCCACCTTTTCCGCCTGACTGTTCTTCTCTGGGTCCCTCTGCCCCCCGGGGTCTCTTCCTTCCGGGATTCCTCTGACGCTGACGCTGACCCCCCTGACTCTTCTCCCTCCTTTCGGCGGGCTTTAGGACCTGGCTCCCTTTCCGGGCTGCCTACTGCGCCACCTTCCTGTGCATTTGAACTTGGCTCGCGCGCCCAACCTTCCACCTTCCGTCTGACCGTTTCTTCGCTCCCCGATGGAGGTGTGGCCACTCCTGACTCGTGCCCTCCCCCCTGTTGTGAGCTGCCAGCGCTTGATCCCTGGCGCCCTTCCTCTTCCCTGCTCTCTGGCGGTGACGCTGGTCCCGATTTCCAACTGCTCCCCTCTGAGTCCCCTCTGGCTCTATCTTCCTGGGGTGTCCCCCTAGGCTCCCCCCTTGCCCTGGCCACTGGTGCTCCTTTCTGTGAATCTTCTGATTCACTGGAAAGACTCGGAGATCTCGGGTCGTCGTCATCACTCATCTTTTCTTCTGCCTCCTCCCCCTCGCTCTCTGTTTCCTCCCTTGCCCTTGCCTCTGCTCCTGAACCCCTGACATGTAGATTAAGGCAGAAATTGAGGAGAACAGAATTATGGGAAGAAACATGTAAATGTTGCATAGTCTGGAAAGAGATAGATTTCTAGATGTAAATGTGTTATAGACTGGAGAGAGATACATTTGTCTATCCCTCCTCACCGATCTCTTGCTTCTCATACTGAAACCTCATCCCACCATCTCTTAGCTTCTGGAAATAGGGGTGAAGCTAAGTCTTCACCCCATCTCTGCCCAGCCCATTATATAGCCAAACCCTCTTACATTTCAGCTGGACAATTTGATGTCACATTCTTCACACCATGTCTGTCCTTTGTAACCAAATGACAGTGTGGTAAAGATCAGGGCTCCAAAGCTTCACCTTTGAGGGGGAAGCCTAGACACGGACAAAGCCAGAAGACTGGATGTTAAACAGCTGGTGCCTACTCTATATTCATAACCAAGATGGGGCAAAAGAGTAGGATTGACATTTGAACTGCAACCTCTAGGCACTGACATTATGAGGTCACGAATTCCATTCATGAAAAAGACAACCTGTAGTAGGATGGCCTCCATTCTCCTGACCTCAAATCCCTTTTACCCTCTGTTGTTCCTCCACGCTCACACCCTACCAGGTTTGGTGCCTGATGTGCAAATAAGGCCAATACTAGGCCAAGGCTTTTCTTACAGTGTTAGACTACACTTTACAGTATTAGTCTACCCAAAGTGTAGTCTAACACTGCAGATCCTCCAAGTGTCCCTATTTTCCAGGGAAGTCTCTGATCTAGAGAAGCCATCTCAGTTTTTGAATTGATCCTGGAATGTCCCACATTTCCTTAGGATGTCCCTATTTTCGCTGGAGAAATGTTGGAGGGTTTGGAGTTATCCAACCCCCAAGCAGTCTGAAGGTAATCCTGTACAGTGGTACCTCAGGTTAAGTACTTATTTCGTTCCGGAGGTCCGTTCTTAACCTGAAACTGTTCTTAACCTGAAGCACCACTTTAGATAATGGGGCCTCCTGCTGCCGCTGCACCGCTGGAGCAAAATTTCTGTTCTCATCCTGAAGCAAAATTCTTAACCTGAGGTACTATTTCTGGGTTAGCGGAGTCTGTAACCTGAAGCGTATGTAACCTGAAGCATATGTAACCCAAGGTACCACTGTATAGGAAAGTTTTTAAAATGTTTTATTCTGTTTTTATATGTGTTGGAAGCTGCCCAGAGTGGCTGGGGCAACCCAGTCAGATGTGTGGGGTATAAATAGTAAAATTATCCTTATGGAATGGGACTTCCCTCTTTTCATCAGAAAAATGTTGGAGGGTATGGTGCTATTAAAAAAACGACAATGGTGTGCTCACCAGCAAATGGTTTGGTTCCATCCTAGGTGCCACATGGATCTAGGCTGTTTCTGGAGAGAAAACTCAGTTCTGACCATCGTCTAAGGGAGACTTGAAAGTCCTCGTCTACTCTGTTCCCATTCAGGATTCTGAAGGGGGAGAGGAAAGGCGCTGTTATTATTCCTGCCATGGAGTCGTACCATCCCCAGAGCCTTCTGCTGAAGCAATATGCCCTCTTTATCACCCTCCCACATCCCTAATCTGTCTCAGCGGCATCATTCAACAGCCCTTCATCTCCACACCGGATTCTGGCCCCAGCGGGCGGCTGTTGTCCAATATGGCCTATGGAGCTCACCAGAGGCAATAATGGGCCTGTTATGCTGCATTAAAAGGGTCATTTGGCTTAAGCCTCATGCCTCCTCCCCCTGTTAATCCTAATATTGAAAGGGTCTCAAGCAAAGGAGGAGGAGCGAACGGGGCGGGGTGGGGGAGACCGAACTCTGAATACACAAAAGCTAGAGGAATGGCAAGCGGCAGTAACCTAGCAACAGTGTCTCAGGATTTGAATGTAATTATCCCTCCAACGTGATAAATACTCTGAAGGACTCCTTATGTGGAGATCATACTAAACAAGTCTTTGAAATTACCCTCATCAAATATTGATCGAGGGAGAGGTTTGGGGGGGGGGGGAGAGAGAAAGGGAAAGGGAAAAGGAAGAAAAGGCCCAGCAAAATCCAGCAAGCCCATGGACTGTGGGTTAATGGGACAACACAGATTCATTAACATACAGCAATAGTACCAATAGTCTCAGCTGGCAACAAAAGGAACAGTCAAAAGCACAGCCATCAGGAAAGGCCGACGTATTGATTCTGCTTTTGTTTCATGTCCAGCATACAGAGCAGCAATCACGATAAACAGGATTTATCTTACCCAGCTGAACTGATGAAAGTTTAATTGTTGTGGAAGGTGAAAGGGTGTTCCCCAAAGGGAAGCATAAGTAGGGTAGAGGCTAGGATGGGAGTGCATCTTTACACATTAATAATCAGAAGGAATGCCTCCTTCTCACAGTGTGTGTGTGTGTACATTAGATATATCTGGGAAAAGAGCTGATTTATTTGCTCGAGTGCGAGAGGAATGGATTTATTGCCCAGGGGTTAGCTTTTTGCGGCACTACACACCAGAGGTTACTGGGAATGGACTCCGTGGTACAAAACAACTTCACAAAGAACTCAGGTGACAAAGGAGCCAAGCAGTGGATGCCAGTCTTAGTCTGTGTACACACCATATTTCTAAAGCACATTTAAAACAAGTGACTTCCCTTAAAGAATCCTGGGAACTGTAGTTTGTGAAGAGTGCTGACAACTGTTGTTCTGTGAGGCATAACCCACAATTCCCAGGATTCTTTGGGAAAAGTCATGTGCTTTAAGTGTACGGTGTGTGTGCAGCTTAACTCTGAAGAAATTAGGCAAAATTTAATGAAACTTAGGGGCACAAGCTGCAGTCCTATACAGTGTAGTACATACACTCACCTAGGAATGTGAGCAATTGAACTCAACAGAATTTACTTTGAATAGAATAGGATTGCACTGTAAGTGTCTTACCACACTATTATTTTTTTTAATTATTTTTTGGGGGGGGAATTGTCCACCAGATGCCCTCAATAAATAATGCAATACCATAACATCAGGCCTTCAGAAATGATGTCAGGATGTGCCATGAACTTTTTTCAGTGTGTTTCTTTGGACACATAGGGAGGAGAGGAAGTAGGTTCATGGCAGGCCTTGCTCTGACCCACTTGTGTTTGCTGCAAGGTCTGAAGAGAGATGTGAAGCATGGCAAGCACTTCCACCCTTGCCATAGCTGTCTAGGGATGGGTGAGAAATTTGATTCAGTTTTGGAATTAAAGGTGAACTTACCTAATTCATTTTCTGAAATAATAAACTAACAGGAGCACAGACATCTTTCAAAATCTGCACTTCCCTGAATTTTGCGATGCAATTTCCCCACTAACTAATGTACACACATATGCATATACTAAAGCAGAGTGTGCATAAAGATATTAGTAAACATAGTAAATCTAGTAAACATCGCATACTAACAACTATATTGGGGAAAATTACCTCACAAAAATGTGTGGAAAGTGAGATCAATTAGCCAAAGTATGGAGGAGGTTCCATGAGCCTGTCCCAGAATGCACTGCAACTGAAAAGCCAAATTTAAGAAAGGAGGTTTTTTTTAGACTAAGTCTAATTAACCAAAGGCAAAATAATACTTTAAGAAAAGATACAAATGTTACGGATCTAGCTAAACAATGGACACATACTCTAAGATTTCAAGCGGAGAAACAGCAGGTTAAATCTGTTAACAGGTGCAGGTGAGAAACTAAGGAATAAAGGCCACACATTTGAGGTCTTTTCCACCCAGATGCTTGTGAGTAACAACTTGCCTGGCACAGCCAGTGGGTCAATTTGCACTTACATAGGAAAGCACTTTTAACACATTCTGGAAAGATGGGTGATTTGAGGTGCTGATTAGCACAAATTTCCCCCCATCTTTATTGCAAATGTGACAGAAGAAAAGCAAAATGTTGTCAGCTCACATTAACAGTAGTAATAATAATAATCACAGGGCAACAAGAACATACACAGAAACTGCTCAGCTTTTCTGCTAGACAGCATCTCTCAACGGGCTGCTCAGCTTGTGGTTTCACAAGTGGTGGGGTAGATGCTGTCTCCCCACTTAGAAGGAAAGAGAGAAGTTATGTATTTTAAAGAGACATGTCCCAAGCAGGGTGGATCTGCATCACTAGAACCTACACACTTGCACAACTATATGCACGTATCGTCCTGTGCATTTCAAACACTGACAAAGCAAGCATCACAATTGCACAAAGAGAGACCACATTTATACATTTGGGGTGCTCATCGGCTCTCTTCAGACCAACAAGCTCACACGCATAGATGGGGCACAGGCAGTATACATTATCCCTACACTTCCATGTGTGTTTGCTACGTCATGTGACAATCAAGGAAGAATTGCTGGAGCTTATTTTTTAATAATGATCACAGAACTTAAAAACCATTTAAATCATCTAGAACACTCTTCATCACAAAAGCTGTCCCCAAACAATGGACAAGCAGAACAAG
This sequence comes from Podarcis pityusensis, assembly GCF_964106645.2. Taxonomy (NCBI): domain Eukaryota; kingdom Metazoa; phylum Chordata; class Lepidosauria; order Squamata; family Lacertidae; genus Podarcis; species Podarcis pityusensis. The sequence continues at coordinate 37,010,743 of NC_138032.1, forward strand.
GGCTAGAACAAGAACATAACTAGGAACTAGAATAGCATTTGTACTCCCCCCCCCCAAAAAAAAACAACCCTCCACCATTTGCTAGGCAACTGCCAATATAGATTCCATATGGGCAATCACTGGTCTCTAGGCCAGATGCTTGAGGGTCAAGCCAAGACTTCAGCCTGGGAATTTGCAAATCCAAGTTGATAGCCAATTACTTATAATGGTGTTGAGTTCTCCTGGAACAAAGTGAAGATAGTTGGGCTCAAAGTTTCAGCAGTGATGTAATGCTGTGATTTGAAATGGTGACTTCACTCCCCTTGGATGAGTAAGAAGGAAATGTTAACTCAGATTAAGAGAATTAGACCTCAATTTGGGGAAGGCATTGTGAATGTTGGACTAAAGAACATACTGAATATTTAGACTGAGACTGGTGATCCCATATCCCTGTGTAAAATTCAGCTCTCTAGAAAATGAATCGGGATGATGACACTGAGCATGAAAAAAAGAGAAAAGGATAAACCTGGAACATTCAGAGGCTCATACTGGTATTCGTTTTAAGGAGAAAAAGTTAAAATGTGCCCTAATTAATTTCCTTACAATTCTGATACTGCCTCCTAATGCAGAGGCACAGAAATGGAACACTTCTGGAGCAAGGAGTAACCTATATTCCACCTCCTCCTGCTCTAAGGTGGCAGAATAAAAGAGCTCCTGCAGTAATCTTTTTCTAAGAGTTGCATTGTTAAAACCATCCTTAGGGAAATTCAAGCAGCATAATTGCTCTAGTCTGACTCTGTGTGCTAAGCTGCTTGAATTAAGTGGGTGTTTTGGAATCCTGAGCAAAGCCTTCTGGGAAGTGACCTTTGACCCCCACTGCTGCACTTCTCAACCTGCCGCTAATTAGGATGGAGAGAGTCCCCCCTTTGTTTTCAAATACTAGTTTACCTCCGTCTTAACTTTCTGCTGGGAGCTGACCATGGTGACTTGGTGCATAATGAACAGGGCAGAGCAGATGGCAACACCAGCACGCCTCTGCCAGGAAACAAAACTTTCCGCGCTGCAATGCAAAGAGGCCAGGCTTTGAGCTGTTTGTTGAGCCTCAACACTGCAAAGCTATTCATTAGCCACACAGCTCATAGCCCTGGAGGTAATGTCTCGGAATGTGGCTTTGTTAAAATCTATCTCTCTATATAATTCCCCTCCTCATTCAGCAAACTTCTAAGCCCGTGGGAGGCCTAGGAAGGAGAGGGAGATGGAGAAGGAGAGAAGCTTCCAGGAGGAGAGACCTGCCTTACCTTAGGACCACTGGACAACTCTCAAAGCCTACTGGGCTGAGCTGGGTTTGAGTAATTTGGTATGAGGTCAAATGAATAGATTTAGGTAGTTCTTTTTTCTGCTAAGTCAAAGGCCCTGAATAGATGATAAGCATAGTATGTAATTTTCTCCCCTGGGCTTTTCGTTTCTTTCTTCTTTTTTTTAAGCATCAAGTCATGGTACCCACACCATAATGATGCAGGATAGAGTGATCCTGTTCAGGATTCCAGTCAGCCAGCCATGCCATTTCCCTCTTCTGCTTCTTTTTCTTCCTCGCCCCCCTCCTGCATCGGTCTACCAGTATTCCATGGCTATTGATCATGCTCAGCCTTCACTAGGCTGCTTTCACTGCTAGAGGCTTCTTTCTTAACAATTTTTGTACATCTGAAAAGCACAGGCTTCCCCCAGATCTGCTGATGCCTCCCTCTCATGTTTAGGTAATACCATTTTGACTGCATAAGGCTCCACACTTGGAGATTATTTGTTCGCTATTTGTATATAGCAGGTTCAGCCAACACTGTTGTTGGACTACAAGTCCCATCATCCCTGACCCTTAACCATGTTGGCTGGAGGGGTGATGGGATTTGGTGTCCAAAACATCTGGACGGTGCCAGGGTGGCTACCCTTTGTATATAGGATAGCAGCCATGGAGTATGTGTGTATGCGGGGGGGGGGGGGGAGAGTGGGAACCAGACTGGGAATATTGCAGCACATGGGGTGAGATGTATTGACCTTTAGCCCTTCACTGGATCTCCATTGAAGAGCCCCAGCTGCTCCTTGTCTCCAGATTTGCTGCAACAGCACCTTTGAAGGGCAAATAGCACATGGGATGAGGAATTGTGAATTAGAGAAACAGAAGGACAATCCCAATGCTTGCTAGTTCTTGAGGGAGAGGGGTCATGAGAGAAGCAATCATGTGGTAAATGTGCCCTCTTTTGGGGTGGGGGTGGGGTCCAATATTGTGGTTTTTTTTTTAAATGATATTTATTGAAAAAATTTTAGAATTACAGAAAAGAACACAGCAGAAAAAGAAAAAAGAGAAAACAAAAAGAAAACAAACCACATCAAACAATGTAGATTCAAAAAAACAAAAATACACCACAAACAGATAAAAACAAATCCATCATTCTGGGGGTGGGGTCCAATATTGGTTGGAATGTGGACTAGCTCCCCTCAGTCCCAGCCGACATGGCCAATGGTCAGGGATAAAGTTGCAGGCCAGCAGCCTTGGTGGGGAGAGCACCCTGTTGGCTACCCCTGAACTAGAGAAACATGGAAAGCCCCAATATCAAAGAAACTTGAAAAACCTAAAGCAAGCTGCCTAAGGCATTTAAATTCACATCATTTTCTGTAAGAAAACAAAATCAAAATGAACCACCTGCTTATTTGTCACTATCCCAGTACTTTTGAATTTACCTGCTGGAATCATGCAAGCTGAGAGCAGATTTACTTCTAAACTGAACAGCTGTTGAATCTTCATGTACTATTTCCCTCATGTTTCCAAAAGTAAAAGGGATAGTGGGTCGCCCCCCCCCCGCAATATCACATAAAATAACCCACAATCCTGCTTGTGTGATATGGAGACCAGACCTGTTTCAGTGGTGTCACAGTAAACACTTACAGCAAACAGTTCCAGCATTCCTGTGTCCCTTTTGCTGAAAACCCTTTAATCAATTTGAGCACTGAGAAATTATGGTACACAAGATTAATGGGCACTGGGGACCAATCATACACATTGTAGCAGACACAACTCCAAAAGGCTGCAGCTTAATGCATTAATGTCATCAGAGCCCAGGAAATCCATCTTATAGGTGACAATGCCTCCAATATGGTCATCCCTATCCATCCCCTTAATCTTTTTTTTCATGTGGAAAAGGCTGTGGGGGAAAGCATGGTCTCTTTGAGCCTTGCTGTCCTCCTGCGAGAGAGTATGGAGTGGATTCCCTTTTTGTGGGGAGGTAATTGAGTCCCCTCAAAAAAGCATTATGATAGGTATGACAGGCTGAATCTAGCCTTAAAAAACCACCAGACTGACATGCCAAACTCTCTCTGGCTCTCTGTGATTCCAAGCCCTGCTGACCCCTCCCTCTAGCCTAGTTCTAGACATAATGAAAAGGAGCTTTAGATGTACTTTCCAAAAGCCCAAAGGACACAAAATGTAACAGAACCTTGAAAAAAGATGCTTAGATCACAAGCTTAACAACCATACCATCTAGCACATGAGGGAGAGTTCAGTGAGAAATTCCAGAAAAATGCTTCTTTAAACCGATAACAGCCAACTGTCAATGTTTATAAGAAAATTTATTTGGGGGAAAAGGTAAGGGAAGAGACCAAATAACACAGAGGTTTTCAGATAAAAAAGAAAAAGTCAGTCAACCTAAACAAGTTACATTTTATGTGGTTGAGTAAAGTTTTGGGTTTCAGAGCATGTGTGGAATACTTTGCAGAAAATATTAGTCCCTTTCAGAGTATCTTTGGTCATCTGATTTGCATTCTTCCAAAAGAGAGATGGGACAGGGTTGGTGCCCCAATATTTACTGGAATTTGAGACAAGCTGAAATGGGCCTTCTTTTGGAGGCAGACAGAGTAGCCAAACAGTACGTTTATATCACATTCAACACATTCAAATATGGCTTCCACAAATATTCATGGGAACTGTCATTTGTTAAGGGTGCTAGAAATGGTAGCTCTGTGAGTGGGAAACGACAGTTCCCAGGGTTGCTGAGGTTGGGGAGCCATGCTCTTTAAATGTGTGTTGAATGTGCTTTAAATGTATAGTGTGGATCTGCCCTGCCTGTGTAGTTTGAGTCAATGGCAAGATAAGCTCCATCGCTGAGGTAAATGGCAAAGCCATGCAGTCAAGAATTTACTTAGAAGATGGTTCCACCGTTTAAAAGGGTTGGGACTGGCCAAGGAGCAAGCTAGTTCAGATGAGTGTTGTAAAAAGAAAAGAAAAAAAGATAACACATTTGGAAAGTGGGTTGGATCTAAAATCAAGGATATTGATCTACACAGTGGGCTCTTAGCAGGCATTCAAACTAAACAGCATTATCAATCATTATTGGAATGTAGCCATTTGTCACAACCCAAGGAAAACTGGAAGATTCTTGTTTCAAGAACGGAAACTTATGAGATAATGTCTCTGGAAATCATGGCATTTTCGAAGAAACTTCACAGACAACCACTTTCTTGGAGGCATGGAAGCAGTAACCCAGATCAGATTACTTCTGTTTCTCTGGTCACAACTGGAGCTATACGAGCTGCAGTAAGGAATACAGTAAAAGTGCTTTTAAGTCTATTAACTCAGAGAGATTATCTCCTTCAAAACAACAAAAAACAAGTTCTATTGATTTACAGTGTATAAACACAATTACAAAGAGACCGCCCACCATCCCAACCTACCCCCTACCCCTCCTCAGCTCAGGTCAGCCTATTATGTTTTGCCAAATTCCAGTTTGTGTTTCTGGTGGATGATTCTCTCCTTTTTTTCAGGAGCAGCATAACTTAATAATAACTGGCTTTGGACATGGTGGAAAGGCAAGGAGAATATAAGGGGTGTGTGTATATATATATGCCTTGCACCTACTGTTTCTGTGCAGGAGAAAATGTGAAGAATCCCATTTGGATCTTACATGCAGGGAAGGAAGAGCAACTTCTATCCCCTGTTAATTCTGCATGGAGTGTAAGAGGCTGTCAATGACTACTAATATCTCCAGTGTTGAAGGAGATGTGCCCCTGAATACCAATCACAGGAGAACACAAGTGCAGAGAGTGATATTGTGCTCTTGTCCTGCATACGGGCTTCCCAAAGGCATCTGGTTGGCTGCTGTGAAAACAAAGGTACTGGTCTACATAAGCTTTTAGTTTGTTCCAGCAGGGCTCATCTTATGCTCAAATAATAGATTTTTGCTCACCTTCCATCTTGCCATTGTGAGGGGAAAGTCAGTGATCCATAACAATGGATCAGTGGCAGCAGTTTCACACAAATTCAAGTTATCATAAAGCAGCCACACTAACCATGGGGCAAACCTAATGTACTACCCTAATGCTGGAGCTTTGCATTTAAAAGGATAAGCATCTTCCATTCCTGTCAGCGATACGCCAGTCCTCCATAGCCTTTAATGGGCTCTTCGGAAGATAAAAATTCCAGACATTATTCTTTGTGCTGTATTATTATTCCCAACCTCAGTCCTGCACCAGCAACAGAATATCCCCATCCCTATGACTAGGGACTAGGGCCGCTCAGAAGGGACTTCACTCAAACATGCACACGTATAATGGTAGAGGCCTGGCTGGAAAACTTAAAGCCCACTACTGCTACACAGGAGATGGATTGAAGAAAAGAATATATATATATATATATATATATATATATATATATATATATAGGCTCCACTCCGTAACTTGACCAATTATGGCTAGGAGCAGCTAGGAGCTAGATGGGGGGATCTTTAAAAAAGTGTAGACTTGCACATGCTGGCCAGCTTCCATTTTGACTCAAAATATTCATTCTGGGCTTCCCAGAAGTATGGTACCAAGAAGCTGCGCCCCACCCCCTCCTTGTCAGCTGATGCTGCTGGCGGCGCTGGTGACAACATGGAATAGGAAGACAAGTGAATTATCAGCTGTAGACCAATCATCCAAGAGAGTGGTGGTAAGAGGGTGGTACCAAGGGAGAATGAGTGTCCCATTCCAGTATCCTTTTTTTAAAAAAGTGACATTTTGAAAGTTATCCAGGGGCATGAGGCCACTTCCTGGATATTATGATCCACAGTGAATTCCCTTTTCCCTTTTGGGGGGTTAATTTGAGCAAGTGAACATCCTTCCCCTGCACGGTGGTATCCAGCTTCCCTCAAAGTATCAACATCGGAGTAGAATTCTGTGTGGGGAGGAAACTGATTCCGGATTTTCAGCCGTGTAATTTTTTTTCACTGCTGCTGCTCCTTTAATAAGAAGCAGCCTATTGGGGGGAGGGGGGGAATCAATTAGGGGCTGAGGAAGGAAAGGCGGCTGGTGCCTTCTGGAAGGGAGAGGGACTCAACTAGCATAACAACTGGGAAAAATCCATCAAGAATGCCTGAGTAAACCCGCTGTCTGCTCTGGCTAGGAAAGAAAACAGCCCGGCCTTAATCTGTGGCTAGCAGTCAGTACACGCTGTCGATTAAATATCCATCAATTTGCACATCACACTTTGTGCTTGTGTACCCAGAGCCAGCGGTGCACCGAATTACAGCACTGCAGGTTTGCCAAATGGGTGCTGTCAACTGACAGGCCAAGAGGCCCTAGAGCAATTTCACTCACTTTTGATTCATGACTTGTCAGAATGCTAACCAAATATTCCATTTTCACCCTCAGGCTGCTTCTCTTACTGCTGACTTGCATCGCCAACGAGGACTCTGCTCTTGCTTCTCGGAGGGATGTGTTGGGCTCCCCATTCCCTTGAGGACAGACTCTAGGGAGGATGGATTCTTAAATAACAATCTGAATTCTGACGGAGAAACAGTTCAAAGATAGAAAGGGGGTGGGGGAATGTAGTTGCAGCTTGCAGAACTTAGCGCCATGGGAATTCTTATTCTCTGTCTTTTCCTCCCGTATTTTGTTTTTAAATCACATGTGCAGGGGAAGTGTTTTACATTCAGACTTAAGTCATAGAGGCAGCCTTCTTGCTTTTCATATATATTAAAGGACACCAATATATTTCATGTCCTTTAGACCTTCCCCTTGCAGATTTACAGGGTTGGTACTTGGAAAGGTTGCTCTGGAGCAGACAGCTTTGCATCCACAAATGTTCTGACCCAGGATGTATAACATTCAGCATCTTCCTTTGATAATCCCTAATGCTTGAATCACATGGGTTCGTAGCAGAGTGCCTGTCGTAGTTTTCTGGCTAGAAAATGTGTTCTTACATCGGATGGAAGACGCAGTGGAAGCAATATCATGAGGGTTTAGGGAGGAATACTCTTGATTATGGGGGTTTGAACATGTGCAGGCCTCTTCCCCCCTCCTTGTTTCCTTTGTCTCTAATTATCTCCCCTCTCTAAGACTGCTATGGCAGCTTCCATTATGCTGCAAACTCATACATATTTATGTACGTATGAGCCCCATTAGGAGTGGAAGGTGAGTATGAGAAACATATGGAGTTTCCTTAGCAACTGTGAGATGCCAGGCCCTAGTGGAGTGGGTTGTGTGTGTGTTTTACCAGCTCAAGAAGTGGGCCTCCCATAGGTGTGGGGGGCACCAGTAAGAGCACAGAGAGAGAGATTTTTAACATGCTCTCACTGGAAGAATGTCACACTTTTCAGTAAAGGCTCAGCTTTCCCCAAACTGTAAACCATGATTTCACTGAAAGATTAAAAGCGGGGAATAGGGTTGTGAATCCTGCCCGCTGGGGACTCAGTTACTTCAGGGTGAAGATAAAAGAAGCTGGGGAATGGGGGAGCCAGAGGGAGAGGTGAGAATGGGTAGGTGTGGTTGCAGATCAGGGATCAGGAAACGTTGTCAGCCTGAGGGCAACATTTCGGTCCCTGCAACCTTTAGGGGTCACATGGCAGTAGTGGGCAGAGACAGAAGCAAAAAAGCAATGAATATAAATTCTACCTTTGCACCATAGGAGAATTGTTACATCAACCCACCAATCCCTTTGTCCTCCATCCAGGTGAGCAATGGATATGTATTATTAGAGCTAAAGGACACATTCCAGCCAGGCAAAACCATTCAAGGGGGTGGAGCAAGGCCAGCGACATGACATGAAAAATGGCTTGGCAGGGAGGCCGTATCAGGAGGTCAGGAGTGAGCTACACCTGGTGGACAGGATAGTGGAGTGAGAAGAAGAAGTGGTGTAAGAGGAATGTGAGGGTTCCTGGGTGGTTCTGAGGGCACTGTAGATGCAGGACAGACATGATTTCTTAATACATTGGTACCTCGGGTTAAGTACTGAATTCGTTCCGGAGGTCCATTCTTAACCTGAAACTGTTCTTAACCTGAAGCACCACTTTAGCTAATGGGGTCTCCTGCTGCCACCGTGCCATGATTTCTGTTCTCATCCTGAAGCAAAGTTCTTTACCTGAAGCACTATTTCTGGGGGTTAGCGGAGTATGTAACCTGAAGCGTATGTAACCTGAAGCGTATGTAACCTGAGGTACCACTGTAATGTTTTTCGAGTTACTGAAGAAACATTTCCAAGAGCATTAGGGAAGTATGACTGGTGGCCTTTAAACAACTGCTACATATTCTCCCCATTTAACAGCAGTCTTGACCCCAAGGGATGACGTTGTTGTTGGTTGTTGTTGCTTTTTTTTAAAAAAAAAATCCCATCCTTCAGTTAAAAAGAAAAGTAGTACCACCCTTGCAATGAGGTTAAGGGTTAGGGGTAATTTGTGTGCCTGTTCGATTAAAACAGGATCAGAAGCACCCAGGAGAAGCTTTCTCCTCCTTGCCAACACCCTTCTTATCTTACCTACCATGAGCTTCCTTTCCTGTGGCTGGAGGCACTGAAGCCAGCTGCTACTTCCAGTTCTCCCTCCCGGAGTTGGCTGCTGTCTCATTTACCCAATGCAAATCAAGTCTCTCTTTTCCTGTAAGCCAGCTCAATCCTCTCACTGATCCTTGCTGTGCTCTGGCAGGCAGGCAAGAATCCCACAGCTACAGTTTTCCTTCTTTGTAGGTTGTCAATATTCAGATTTCTGGGGTACTTCTCAAAGTTGTTGCTAGGATCAACAATAGAAGGAAGACAGTCCTTGAAACCGAAAAGTGTCACTTTAATTAGGTACTTTCTGTTGTTGGTTTCAAGCTGCTTTTGCTATTTAAAGTGTGAGACCAGTGAGTCCTCTTCTAACAATTCATTGTGGCAATTCTGCTAGGCCACAATGATAGAAAGATGCATTTCTTTTCATCCTCTGCTTTAATGAGTAGTTTGTGGTTGGTCAACACTCTGGATCCATTGTGCTGGGGAAAACTGACATCTGGAAGGGACCTGAGATCAGCCTTTGCCAACTTGGTGTCCTCCATATGTTTTGGACTACAACTCCTCTCAGCCAGTCTGGTTGGTGAAAATTGTCCTAGAGAGCATAATTCCTAATTATCATGGATCAACATGATTCTAGATTTGTGGGCAGGAAAGATTCCTTGTGCTGTAAGATATCAATGGCCTGCAAAAGCCATACGTAGAACATATCACTACATCATATAGACGTAAGCATTTCTAAAGCATTTCTATTCTACCAAATAGGCTTGTGTAGTCTCCAGATTCATTCGTTGACCCGAACCGTCAACTGGATTGTCTAACTCCAAAAGGTTAGTGAGAGTGAGGCAGAACTTACCCTTGTAGAAGCCATGCTGGCTTTGCTCCAGCAAGACTTGTTCTTCCATATGCTTTGTATTTCTTTCTTTAACAATGCTTTCCAACAGCTCTTCTGGTACAGTCCTTAAGCTAAAGGGACTGTAATTTACAGGATCTCCCTGATCCCTTTTTTAAAACTTGATGTTACATAAGGCCACTTTCCAGTCCTTAGGTACAGAGGCTGCACTTAGGCTTGCTACATATTTTTGTTAGAAGACCAGCCATTTCCCATTTGAGTTCTTTAAGCACTCTCAAGTGGAAGCCATCCAGACGTGGTAATTTGTCAGTTTTTCATTTGTTAGCCAGGCCAATAGTAGCTATAAGCTACATGGGGAATGGTATCAGAAAATGCTGACACAGCTCAGGCATAGCCTAATTTGTGCTTTCCTTCTTTACATCCTCAGAAGAATTAAGAGCTGTAGACTTTTAGCATTCTGACCCCCGAAAAGCCTCCCTGATGAGCCAGCAAGGAGTAGCCTTAGACATTTTGCTACCATAGGGGGAAGTCAAACACTTCCTGCTCCACAGGGCCACTAACATTTCTGTGGCTGCAAATCTTGAAACATCTTTCTACATAATATGTTTTTAATATACTGTATACAGCACCTCTTTTTTATTTTACAAAAAGTCGTAAGTACTTAAGAAGGTGCCTCCTAAACTAAACCAAAGGTTCATCGAGATCAGGGATGAGGAACCTGCGGCCCTCAAGATGTTGTTAGACCCAGCACTGCTCAGCTTCAGTCAGCATGGCCGATGGGCAGAGAATATGTGAACCTAGGAAGCTGCTTTATAATGAGGCATGGTCCATCTCATTTAGTATTGTCTACACTGACTGGCAGCAGTTCTCCAGAGTTTCAGGCAGGGGTCTCTCCAAGCCCTAGCTGAAGATACTGGGGACTGAACCTGAGAATTTTAGCATACCAGTCATGCTACTGGGCCACAGCCCTTCCTTGATCCTGCGAGTTGTAGTCAAAAACATCTGGAGGACCAGACCACTGATCCAGGCTGTCATCCTGTTTACTATTGTGACCAATCAAATGCTTCAAGTATCCCAACAAAAAGGAAACGAAGGCAACAGCCTTCCCCTGTAACTGGTACCCAGTGGTATTTTATCTCTGCACTGGCAGGTTCTTCTTAGTGATCATGGCTAATAGCCTTTGATAGATAGATCCTTTGTGGATTTCTCTAATTCCCTTTTAAAGCTGGTAACCATCACCAGGCTCATAGCAGTGAATTAATTCCATACATTAATTACATGTATGAATAAGTACGTTATTTGTCTGTCCTAAACTTATTGCCTGTTAATGTCATTGGTTGACCCCTAGTTTATGTTATGAAAAAGAGAAGAGGGGAAGGAAACGTTATATTCACTTTCTACACACCATGTGTCATTTTATAAAACCCTATGGCATCCTTCCCCCTAGTACTCATTTGGCTGAATGAAAATGCCCCAAACACTTCAGCCTATGCCCTCATTAAAAAGAAGGGCAGCCAGGACTGCAGCAGAACCTATGAGGAGAGTGGCTATGTGTCCTACTTGAAGAGCTGGTCAGAGGAGAGACCGCTGTTTGAAGGAGTCCTCGATTTGAAGGGCGGTCCAGTCCATGTCTGGTTTAACATTAAAGAACTATAAGTTGCCCACAGGCCATTAGCACCTGGGCAGTGGACCGAGCAGGCACACAGCTCAGCAGGTTGTAATCTTCTCCACAATGGTGAGATGTATTGCAGTTCTATTAAAACTGTAGTCATTATTTACCAGTTTGCAAGTATGCATACAAACTAGAATATGCAGATTTTACTCAGTCCATGACCTCTTTTGTCCTCTTTTTTTGATTATGCATTTCCTATTTTTGGTGATGTGGCCATCCCACCCTGGGCAGCAAGAATGAGAGCATTAAACAAGGGCAAAAGGCTGTGCTGTTTGCTGCCTCTGTAAGCAGAAATCCTTGGTGTCAAGTGGGAGGCAGAGGGAGGAGAGACATTTGCTTGTCTGGAAACTATTAGTTAAAAATCATGGCATTGATCAGTTCAGGGAATTCAAAAGTGGTGTGCAGAAACTGTCTACGACGTTTCCTTATTAAAATGCTGCTCCTTACCAATTTCTTGTGTGCTTTAATTGCATTATGGGTGAGGAAAGCCTGGGGCCTAATTTATGGATCTCAACCTGGAGCATCTGAAATGCTGATGATGGTGAATGCTGGAGGCATTCAAAACACACGAGGGAACACAACAAACATCCCTCCAGGGCATTGTCTTTGGATTGTTTAATAAGAATGTGTATTTCTAAATCCTACCTCCACATCTGTGCTGAACTAGTTTCTATGCATTGGGTGCAGGGGTTTCTGGTTTCTGAAATCATTGTTCCCATACACAGATACTTCCATGCTTATTAACATCTAATCTTAAGATGAGAAGAATTGGTAACAGGACAAGAGATTCTACCTAACATTCCCAGCCAAATTGCTGACGGGCTTCAAAACAGTGAACCATGTAACCACCAATTTTAACCAGTCATGATCCTGGGTTCAGAAAACACACCAAGCCACATCTTGCCCTCAGCAACCCCCAGCACCTTGCCAACCACCTCACCCCCTAGATCACACCTACTACCCACTCCCCCAACTTATTCATTAGACCTTCCCCTTTCCACCTCATACCAGTGCTGAAGCCAAAGAGTTGACCTAGCAGGAGGAGCGCCACAAGAAGTAGGCCAGAAATGATGGCCAGCTAATCTGGGACTGCCACCACCTTATCCAGGCCTACATACTTTCCATCCCAAATGGTGGCAGTGGCAACAGATTAGCAGGGTAGCTGTCAATAGCTTCTGGCTGCCTTCTTCCTTCCTGTACTGCTCCTCCTATTGGGCTGACATATCCTGATTGGTGATGCTTGGAGGAGTGGATCTCCAAGCTGGCCAGAGGAGGAGGAGGGTGGCTAGCAGTATCAGCCAACATGGGGATCTGGATCCTGGGGGCAGGGTTCCCAGGGCTGGCAAGTAGAGGAGCCTCTGATGCTTGCCTGGGCCACTCATGCGCCACCCCCTAGTATGGTGTAGTCCACCTGTATGTGGCCAAACAAACTGCAGTGTGATGACACTCTTACATTTTTATTACATGTAGACATGATTTGCGTCAGCATGACTTGCAAATGCAGCCATAGCTATTGTCTATTAGTATGCATTTCACAACACAGGAGCTCTGATAAATGACCTAAAAGAATGGGGGATGTGGGAGGAGAGGGCAAAGGGACTTAGCCCTGATCTGTGTGTGATATGATAAAGGTATGTGTGAAGCAAAGTCATCCATTCCAGCCACTGAATGTAATAATTTCAGCTTGCATAATCAGTTCATACCTGGTTAATTTTTTGTGCCATCTCTATTCTAGCAATACTCCATCCCCTCTTCCCCTCGAACAGAAAATGGCACATAATGAGACCATAATTGATTTACTCTCTTGTCTCCTGGGGAAAATTCGAAAATCTGAATTATATTTTCCTTTTCCTTTGCTAAATCCTTATATGTATGCCACAGCAAAGACTATTAATGGTGAGACTAATATTTTAAGCTTTTTCATTAAATGACTTAAATTATGGGCATTTTAATAGTAGAATTAGATGTTGTGAGATACAGAAAGCTGTTGCTGCTCCACATCTCTCTTTCCCTCCCTCCCCGCATTCCTGGCTAGGGCTCATGCAAGTTTCACCTGTAGAAATGTCCACTTCTTCACAACCATGAAGATGTATGGTGGGATGGATCGATGAAGCCCCCTCCCAAAACTGGTGTTGCTACTGCTTACCTGGGCAGGACTGGGGTGGAGCAGCACTGGTAGATAAATGGGAGTGCTTATTTCTTTATGCACACAATATATTTTTCTCCGGTATTTTTATGAGACCATATTCAAAGTGGGTAATACAATGACTATATTATACTCTTCTTTACCCCATGGGCTAGCATATAAAAAATTCATAAATAAAAAATAATTTTTTTATTTATATCCCACCCTCCCCAGCCGAAGCCGGGCTCAGAGCGGCTAACGACAATAAAAGTAACACAGTTTACAAAAAATCACAATCAATTAATTGAAATGCATTCTAAAATCAATTCCTTCTAAGATCAATTCCAAATCAGTGTCCAGCTTTATCTCTAAAAGACGTAAAGTCCAAGCCTTCAATTTGGGATGGTTTGAAGAAAGTAGTGAGGACAAGCTTTATATATAATAAATTCTGCCCAGTCTCAAGCTATTCTTCCCCTTATCCGAAAATAAGGCTGTCAGTCACAATACATTGTTATATGCCCGTTCAGTTCCCTCTCTCAATTCTGAGGCTGCAAATACTCAACTAAATGTATATAAACAGAATAATTTTTAAATGCACCTGTGAAAAACACCAGCAATATAAGAACTCTCCTTTCCTACGCTTTTCAAAAATGCAAGTCTTGTTTTTTAACATAAGAGTGAGGGTCCCAGTCCAGCTGATAAAATAGATAGTGATGGCAACATATTGCCTCACCTGGGGCCCAGTCCCAGCTGGTGAAGATGGAGATGGTATAGTTCAGCTCATTTGCTTCTTCCAGAGAGAGAGAAATGTCTAACCTTTCATTGTAGGTAGCTTTTCCTAGGCTAGTGGTAGAGAGCCTGTGGCCTTCACTATGATATTTGGGCTCCAACGTCCGTTAGTCCCAGCCAGCATGGCCGATGTCAGGGATACTGCTGCAGGCTATCAACACCTAGAAGGGACCACAGGTGTTTCACCCCTGCCTTAGCCTTTCAGCTACTTGGCATTTTTTAGGCAAGGGATTGTAACGTATGCAGCCACAGACATAGCCACAATACTCCCTCCTCCACAAGCAGCAAAGCTTTAAAAATAAAATTTCTACCACCCAGAAATATAGTGTTATACGTGGCTGGAAGTGTGTGAAGGCACTGCACCCTACAGTGTTTTCTGTGTCTTTTAAAGTCTTTGGGCAGATGTCAGAAGCCTCCTAGTGATGCTGAGTTTTTGTTTGGTAGTCTGCATGCATTTTCAAGGCACCGAGATGCTTTGCCAGGGTGCCACCTGGATCAGTCTGTTGGCTGCCTGCTTTGTTTGCCTCCCAGATGCTGTAGAAAGTACTGAGCCTTGGTTAGAAGCGCCGAGTTGGCAATTTTTGATATTGCTGTTAACATAATCAGCTTTTGCTTCTGCAGCAATTAGCATATTATTACCCATAATGTTTTGCATGGCAATTTTGTTGTAAACATTTGTACTAATTCACCATAACCTAATTATTTTTATGATGCATAATTATGGAATATTTTCCAAGAAGGAATGGTTCTGTTTTCTAGCGTGTAATTCTTTTGGAGGAAAATCGGGTCATTCTAGTGCTGTCCCCAACTCCACATCTTTCCTTCCAAATCTGTTTCATTTGGTTATGAGCACACTTTGCAAAGTTTCCCTGAATCTCCTGAGCAGCTGAAGAATGGATCCTTTTTGTATGGAGAGCGGACTGAACCAATGTGGTCCAATCAATCAGGTGTTAGATTCATAGTACCTCAAGATCTGGGATCAAATCCCTGCTAGGTCAGCCTTGCATTTTGCTGTTCAGTTACTTGCCTGAGATGCTAACACTTTCTGGGAATATAGTTTGCCAGAGTGATTGATAAACCTCAGCAGGGATGGGGGTTACCTGTGGCCCTCCAGAGGTTGTTGGCCTACAACTGCTCTTATATAAAAACATAGGATACTTCCTGATACAGAGTCATACCAGTGCTCTATCTAGCTCAGTACTGCATGTGCTGACTGACAATCACTCTCCAGGGTTTCAGGCAGTGGTCGTTCCAAGCACTGCTTTGAGACTGAATCTGAAGTCTTCTGTATGCAAAGCAGATAGGCTACCACTAATCTATGGTCCTTTGACCTGAGCTACAACCCTTCTCCACTGGACACGCTGGCAGGGGCTGGTGTGAGTAGGAATCCAACGACATCTGGAGAGCCAAATGTCCCTCATCCCTGACCTGCAGGGAGACAGGTGGGCAAAAATTGTGTGGATACCTTTATCTGCAAGGTCATACTAAGCTCACTGGTGCTCTTGAACAAGTCACTACTCCCAGAATCAAATCTCAATACTAGGAATGAGGAAACCTACCTCACAAAGCTATTGTGCAGGCAATGTGGGGCAAACATCCTAAACAAACAAGCAACTGAGGGGTGCCACCTTTTAGGGCTACATTCATGGCTATGTCTTCTTACTTCCTCTGCCATTATGTATGTCTATGCCCCAAAGGACTTCATGAATGCAAGATGCAATCATACATTTAATTCCATGCCTAGTTTGCCATGTATGCGAATGTTACACAAGGGTACCACTTAAAGTTGCAGTTCCTAAAGTCACAGCTGATGTCAGTAGCAGTTCTGCCTGTCTTGATAAAGAGCAGTTCATCCCCGAAAACACTCTTCTCTCAGAACAGATCCAGGAGCAGAGCTCATGATAATACTGAGGTCAGGACAGTTCCTCCCTCTGACAGCTGAAGTGATGGCTGTGGCGATCACACAGGGCCCCCGGACGTTTCATGGTCTATTGACCCTGTGCCACCACTGCGGTTGCTTTCTTTGCTGCCACCACCCCGCTTCTCACGGGGACACACGGAGTCCAGACAGTTGTTAACATAAACAAATAATCAAGTTTATTTTTAAATGCAGGAATAAGCGTATGGTTTCGGTTTATTTTTCTCTTGTCAGGCTCCTAATCTTAGTTCCTAACAACTTCAAACTGAATTATTCCCAACTGTCTATCTGACTCAACCTAACAATTCCTCTCACTCTCTCACAATACAACTCTACCAACCCACTGCCTATTCCACCCTCTTCCTTCTCCAACACCCAAGCCTCAACTCCCAACTCCCAAACCTCAACTAACTTTTTAAAACCTCCCACTCTATCTTTTACTCCCCCCTTGCATTCTCACTGGCCAATCACATCACACCCATTTTAACCCTTTCCTTGACCCATCCTAGGAGGCAAACGCCACAATGGCCCTTTAAAAGGAATCCATAGCAGAGCAATAAATAAAATGCAGATTGAAACTGCAATGTTTTCAATGTTGTTGTTGTTTTAAATAAGGACAGGGCCACATGGATTTCCTTATGGAGTGCATTTCATAAATCCAGAACTACCAAGACCTGTCAGTCTGACATTTTTCAGTGATGGGTCAGAAAGCCAGGTATAAGATAATGATCTTAATGCATGAACAGATTTTACAGGTGCAGTCATTCAGAGATGAGGCAGGTGAGGCCGCTGCTTCAAGCAGCAGAAGACCCCTAGAGGTGGCACACCTGTGGGTGACCTGCCTGCACCACCACCTCCATCAGCACCAGAGAAGCACTGCCACCATCGATGCTGATATCGGGCAAGATCTCAGCCATTTTGTGCAAGATCTTGCCCAAAATCAATGCCAATGGCAGTGCCACTTCTCCACCAGTAGTGGATGGGACAGGGTGTGTGGCGATGGCAAAACAGGCATTGGTGGCAGGAGCAGGTAGGTGGTGGCAAGACCAGTGACAGCAGTAGAGCAAAACAGCACTTCCTGTTTCACTTTAAGCGATGAAACAGTGCACAGCACCCCTGCAGGCAGTCCTACAGATAGCTAAGTTTCAAAACATTTATGACTTGAAATGTGAAAAACATTACTTTAAATTCAGTCTGGGAACAAGTAGACCATTAGTTTAACTGGTGGTTAAACCCATTGTTGTAATATGTTCGGCTTGCTTGGCTTCCAACAGAAAATCTTCATGGCATTCAGGATGTGCCCATATATGCCGTTCTCCACCTATACCTGCTTCCTGTCTGTGGACATGACCCTTTCTCCTAAAGAGGGAAATGGCCGGAGTCTCATGGGCACTAAAAGTGCCCAGTCATGCCCTCTGGTGATTCAGAGGAAGGAAAAGAAATGAATTGTAGTAACCTTTACAACAATAAAACCCCATAGTGTTTCTGGCCAGGTGTGCAAAGAGGAAATCCCTCTCTAGGTGATCAACTTACACACTGAAGCATGAAGTTTGATTAGCCCTGTAACGTTTTATAAGCTTGCATAGCTGAAAATGTTATTAATGCTCATAAAGTTTACCCAAGCCTTTAAAATCCTATTGGGCCAATTCAGGTCTCGTTGGATTCCTGGGGCAATGCATTCCAGGGGTGATACAATGCCACGGAAAGTCATTATTCCTGTTTAATTTGTCTAAGGTGGATGCTGCTCATTTTCAGAGAGTTTCCTTTGTTTTTGTGTTTCCATTGTCTATGCATGTGGAAGGGAGTGTAAAACAAAATGACAGGCACCGTTTTTGCTGTAGCTTGGATCACAAAAAGTGTAAGTCAAGAGCCCCTGTTCTTCCAGAGGTTCTAGATCTCTCCCCTCAGCTTGTGAGAGCCACTTCACATGTTTTGAGGCAGGGAAATAGATATTTTTTTTTCTCCTGTAAGGGTACATGCTACAGGGAAACACCAGCAATTGTGATCCCTCTACATAGGGTAGTCTCAATATATTTTGCTGCCTGAAGTGAAGAATAAGAGGTTGCCTCCAGCTCCATGTCATGTTAAGAAGCCAACCACCACTGAAAGAAACAGACGAGTGTACTGGTGCAAAGCTACATGGCACAGGATTATAGAATTAAAGAGTTGGAAGGGACCACAGGGTTCATCTAGTCCAACCCCCTTCCTTGCAGGAATCTTTTTTTACCCAACGTGGGTATCCTGAGATTAAGAGTCTCTTGATCTACCAACTGATCAGCTCTGCCCTCCAGCAGCTCACTGCCGCTCCCCATCTCCCACCATCTGCTGCCTGAGGCAACTCTCTCACTCTGCCTAATGCTAGGCCTGGCCTGCCACTCTGCTACAGCATCCACATGCATCAAATGTACATCAGTGTCATATGGTTCACTGAGGAAATGGAAGGTTTTATTACATAGTCCTTCAAGGCAGGAGCACAGGCTGGCTTACAACATAAAATATGCAATATAGAACTTAATATAAATATATACACCAATTCATATCAGTTATATGTTTAGGGAGGCCTTCTGAAAATACAGATTTTTGTGCCCAGATTTTTCCTGACCTCTAAGATTAGACCTTTAAAATTTGTATCTTTCTAGCATGTTCCCATTTTGTGTTCTCATTTTGTACTTTTCTGTTGTGAACCACCCTCTGATCTTTGGATGAAGGACAGTATACAAATTTAATTAATAAATAGCTCTGCCACAGTATTTTACTGTTTTTGTTTATATTGTTTGCTTAATGACTTTATACCTTGTTCCATGTTTTTACTGCATGCTGTACACCTCTTAGATATCTTTTCATGTTGAACATTCTAGAAATATTCTAAATAAACCAATAAACAAAACAGCCACAAAGCTGCATTAAACACAAATCAGCAACAGCATGTTGTGGTGAATATTTGGAAGGGACAGCAAAAACAATGGGAATGAGATGGATGCTTGTTTGCCACTGCGATAGTGATCTCCAATTCAAATTCTGAGTTGTCATCTAAGATGGCAGTCACCCCAATAGCCAAAGGAAACAACTAGGGGAGCTTTAGAATCAAATTGGCATTGAAATGTTGGTTCCTGCGTCATCTTGGGCCTGCTCAGCAGCTGGTTGCCTTGACTCGTTTTTGTTTTTGTTTTTACAGTTGCAGCATGGATACAAATCTAAACCTTTGCTGATATGCCGTAAGCTCTCGAGAGACACCTTCTTTTCCTGGTGATAAGACTCGAGCCTGACGGTGTGGAAGCTGAATTGGGAAAGTGGGGCTCTGTTGCATCGATTCCATGTATCCTTGGAATCCTTGTATTAGCATGAATTAATAGCCCCTTGTGCACAACGAAGAGGAAGAAAGCATGCCAGAGTTAATAACGAAGCCAGGCATCGAGTTAACAGCAGGCAGAGAGGTGACTGAAGCTGTCTCCAGCAGCTGCCTCACAGCCTTTCCTGCTGCTGCAGCCTTGTAAAATGAGAATTTCACATGGCACAGCTTTGTGCTTTGAGCTGTGAAGGCTCCTGATTCCAGAGCCTGCTATGTGGTCCTGTGGGGGTGCTCCAGTTTATGAAAATAGCCACCTGCCGTGCCCTAGATTACTAAACCTAATGCTGAGTGCTGGAGTCTATATTTCACTTAGCATCCCCTCTCATCTTGGCTAAGCTGCCAAACTCTTGCAATGTCCCACATGGCATCTCATATGCCTGTAAGAGCCAGAGAGCTGGATTCATGAAAGGGAGGCAGCTTTACCTTCTGAATGACAATGCCGGTGAGATGGTCCAATTTTCTCTCTGTTTGTTTTGGAATAGCTGCAAACAGTTCAAGTGACAAGTGGAGAATGGGAACAGGAGGGAGCGCAATGTTATCATTGAGTGTGCAGTTGATAAAACCTCCAGTCCCATAACCCTTACTTACAACCAAAGGCCATACATTCTGAAAGCTCTGTATCTGCAATCATGTACCATGTGCTGATTTGTTTCTGAGGGGCATGTTTGGGTTTGTTGGATCAGGCCGAAGGCCCATCTAGTCCAGGAAGGATCCTGTTTTCACAGTGACTAATCCAATGTCTTTGGGAATCTGTATGTAGGACCTGTGCACAGCTTCACACTCCCCACTTGTCACTCCTGGCAAAGAGTATTCATCAGAGGTATACTTGCCTCCAACAATGGAAGGAGAATATAGCTACCATAGCTTGTAGCCATTGATAGCCTTAATCGCCATGACTCTGTCTCTTATAAAGTCATCTAACATGGTAGCCATCATTATTTCGTTTATATGTTGTGTGATGTACTTTTTTTTGTCTGTCTTTAGTATTCCAACATTCAGCTTAATTGGGTGGTTCTAAGTTCTACTGTTAAGACAGAGGGAGGAAAAAAACCCCATATCTACAAAATATTCCTGCACTGCAGAGGGGTGGACTAGATGACTCCCAGGGTCCCTGCCATTCTACAATTCAGTGATTCTATCTTCTCTACACCATACATCACCTTGTACATCTCTATCATGGCCCACTTACTTGCTTCTCACTGTCTGCACTAACAACAGAAGTGGTTTTAAGGTGGTGTGGCTGATGCGGCTGCACTGGGTGCCACGCTGAAGGGAGCCACAACAATGCTACAAAACGGGGCACAAGAGGCCCACAGCCCCCCACTGCTCACAAGCCCCAAAGGTTGCAGCCATTCCTAATACAGGAGTTGCTCCAACCCTTTGATCATTTGGGTTGTTCCGTTTTGAACCTTTTCCCAATGAGGTGAAGTAGCCAGAATTATACAGAGTATTCCAAGTGAGTCTCACCATAAATTTGTGTAAGGGTATGATATTGTCGATTTTTATTTCCATTTTTCCAACAATCACTTCCTAAGGATCCTTAGCACAGCATTCACCTTTTTCCACAGCTGCTACATTATTCCTGGTCAGTCACTGCCAGTTCAGACCTCGGTAGTGTATATGCGAAACTACGATGATTTGCTCTGACATGCTTCTCTTTCCTTCTTTTCTACACTTACATCTTGCCCTTCCTCCCAAAGGAGCTCAGGGTAGCCAACAACACGTGATAAAACAATACAAACACCTTGAAAACTTCTTTACACTTGCTTACATAGTAGTTCATTCTTCGTATCGTTGGTGAAAACTACAGTGATCAGATAGGAGTGAATTACTATCGGTGCTATAACACTGATGGCAGCTGAGCCTGTTGCTGAAGTAATTGCTATTGATCAGTTGGTATTGACAAGCAGGCCTGGTTCCAAGCATGGATCAAAAACCGTTGTATTTTATTACATTGTGTAGAAGGACAATGGATCAAAAACCTTATTGTATTGTGAGTCCGGAGGCTCACTCCATAGATTTTGGTATAACCTGGCCATAGAAGGTACGAAGACATATGTGCAATTAGCATTCCCAAATATCTAGAAAGTGAGGCAGTATATGGCTGAAAGGTCTTTGCTTGGTCTGGGGTCTTGGTGCAAGGTGGGGTGACAGGATTCCTGTTCTTCTAATAGTTATGTTATGCAGTGGGTGAACAGCTGCACCTGCCAAACGCTTCCTGCTGTGTGACTATTAAAGGACAGTAGCATCTGTTCACCCTCAATAAGAACTCAAGAGCAGCAGTCAGGAATTTGGCTCAAGAGCAGCAGTTGGGGAAAAGACTATCGTTTTGTGATGGACACTGCTTTCTGACATGCTTGCGTCTGCAGTATGGTAATACCTGCTCAACCTGTACATGAGAAAAAGAAAGAAAGAAAGAAAGAAAGAAAGAAAGAAAGAAAGAAAGAAAGAAAGAATTTCTACTCCTTTGGAAACTGATTTGGTAAAGAAGTGGTAGTGAACTTTCCCCCCCCATTGAAGGTTGCAAGCCCGCATGGCAGCTTGCTGGTGGAAGTTGGGGCAAGAGCCAAAAGTGGTACATCGCTTTGTTGGGTGGCTGACCAGGCGAGAGGCTCAATCTGACCATTTCAATGCGGGTTGGTTTTCCCTTCTTTGGATTTATTAACAGGGAGCGATCGTCCCACATCCCTCTTGCATCTCATTCCTTGTTATGGTTGAGGCATTTAAATGCCACCTGATACAGTGCAGTATGGTTGCAATTTGGTATCCTGGTTTGCTTTTGCTATTTCATTCTGCAGCTATATTCCTTCCTTCCTTCTTTTGTTATGTACCTGTTTTTTTCAGTGTTTATATGTTTATGTATGTAACAAAAATTCAATAAAAAGTTGAAGGGTGGGGGGACTGGGTGGGCCACTACCTTTTCTCCTTTTTCCACCACCTTCTCCCTCTTTCACTGCCCTCATCCCTCCCTACAGTGGGCTGCCAGGGAAGGGTCCAACCACCCTCCCAGTCATCTGAACTAATCATTTGCAGAAGGATTTTCCCCATCCTTCTATTGCCCTTTCCAGCTTGACACTCTCCATTATTTCCTCCCTCCTCGCTAGAAGTCTGAACTGATTGCTTCCCAATGTCTTCTCCTAATCATTCCATTGCTTCCCTGTTGGCTCTTGCCTCCTGCTGCTCTAGGTTTCTTCATGAAATCAGGTAGGGGGCTGCATTCAGTTAGGCTATGGGCTGCATGCAGCTTTGGGGGCCACAGGTTCCTTATCCCTGCTGTAAAGGCTGGGTTTTATATCCTACCTTTCAGGGGAGTTGGACTATACCATGTTCTGGAATCTTGCAGAATTATTTTGTTAGATGATACAGAAGTATGCTCACAATAGAAAGAAGAATCTGAATGTAAAATTGTGTCTCTTGTAGATGGCAAGGGAAATGCCTTTTTTGAGTTAACATTTCCATAATTTCATAATTGTGTGTGCTGGTGCAAGTTAATGTGAGACAAGTCTGCCTATTTTCATCTCGCACGTTGCAAGATAGGTAGGCCTGGGTAAATGGAAGGGGAGACAAGATTTAACACTCTTATTCTGTTTAAATCAGTCTTTGTCTGCCTGTGTGTGTGAGTCCAATTTAAATGGCTCACGCTGAATCCTAAATTTCACCTCTTCCCTCCGTTAAGTTTGCAAGAATAAATTTCTATTTGTGCACTGATTTAGGGTTATAGTTGAAATAAAATTAGTAATGCTAATTGCTGTAATTAGACTTCTTTAGTCCCCATATGAATTTTACAGCTCTTATCACACACAGGACAGAAGAAAGGCTTTCCCAAGAGAGACGGAATTAACTGGTATAGCAATAAAATCCCTCGCTTATTAGCAGGTGAGGCAGGAATGTGCTAACATAGCATCTCTGTCACCATCTGGCTGGTAAATGGTGGTATGTTTCTGAATAACACCACTCTGAAATTATGGCTGGGGATCCTGTCCTGTAAAATGTCAGGTGCAAAATAGGTGAGGAAGCACCTTTGTCGGGGTCAGTTTGTTTTGATGTAGGAAGCGCATCCTTTGAATTATTCAGAGTTTCATCAAGCAGAAGGGAATGGTAGCCACAAGGCTAGCGCAGGACATTTTGCTGCCTTTGGGATGCTCAGGCTGCACCTTTAGGACAACCAACCTAATTCATGCATCCCAGATGATTATGTGGGTCAGAGAACACAGCTATCCTTCAGGTTTTGCACTTTTCTGTATTTGTAATACAGTTTGCAATTGAATTGCAATGCAGTTCTCCGATCAATTGTACCAAAATGTGTACTTTACAGATAAGTTGTGTACACAGATGTGCTTTATAAGGTTAAATGCATGCAAAATGTGATTTAAAAAAATAAATAAAATTAAGTTTTTTAAAAATGTGGGTATTTGTGCAGTTTCTTTTAAATTGCAGATTAAGGCACAAACAAGTCAGAACTGACTTACAAATGAAAACATGCAAAACTGACCATCGGGAAATAAGCTGATGCACCCATCCCTTGAGAAACGTCTCGCGAGAGTAAAATAGACCACAAAGTTTTCCTTGCAACGAAATAAAATGGAAAACACAGTTGAACTCACTTTGCCTCCCCTGTGTGCAAGAGTTCAGAAAGAAGTATGAGGAATGTGGAGAACTCAATGAGTAGCTGAACATCTCTCGGTTCACTGCTAGGACAGATAATATAGAACTTCTGGGTCTCATTACCCTGAAGATTGGTTTTAAGGTAAGCGACACCACTTTAAAAAACACAAAAACGGACTTCTTTTTACTTTGCCTAATGCATGCTGAGCACTTATTCTCATCTTATTTTAAAATCAATGTCATGATTTTTGAGTAGCAGGAGATACTCAAAATATATATGGGTATATCTTGGCATGGAGGTAGTATGGGAGAGATGTCAGATGCTGGCCTTTTCAGCCATTCACTAAGGCTCTTTTCCTTCATGTGGTGGAAAACAGAAAAGTAATGGCAGGTAAACGTGGGTGGTATTTTTTAAAAGATTAATGAATTTCAGCTTTGAAATTTTTCATGATTCTGAAGAGGCTTCTCCCATCTTGCGGGAATTCTAATTTAAGACTGGCAGTAGGGGAAAGGCAGATAATCTCCACCTGCGTGAGAAAGAAAGGAAAGGAAAGGAAAGATAAGTCTTAAAAAGGAAAGGCAGGCTAGAGTGCAAGAGACTGCCTTGCCAGACAATTTCCATATCAGCAGAGACAATGTATGGGAAAGAAAGAGGAAGTTTGCAAAGTTTCTGAAAAGCCAAGTCTTAAAAGAAAAAAAAAGGGGGTGGACCTCAAGGGGTCTAATGAGGAAGCCTAATGAATATACAGCTCTTTTTAAAATGGGCTTCCTCCTTATGCAATGGATTATTTTTAACTTTGTGGTGATTTACATGCCAGTCAATTTGCATATATTAACCCAAGCCCTTCTCCCTGCTTCGCTGTGTATTTTCTCTTTCCCAAGTCACATCTCATTATAGCTCTTCTGGGACCAGGCAAATCATGGCTCTGGAGGCAACATTAATTTACCCAACGCATCCTTTGCAGGCTTTTTTTTTTTTTTTAATCGCTTGCTACATATTGTACCTGGTATCTCTGAAGCTGTTCACTGCCTCAGCCTTCTGTTCCCAGCAGCAGAAGCAGCAGCGATGGCGGGGGATGAAAGGAGGGAAATAAATGTAATGGGACGTACCAGGGGAGGAAGGAGGTCGGCTTCCTTGGAAAAACTTGGGATGGAGCAGGAGAGGTGCTGAGAGGTTTTATGCCTAAATCACATAGGCTGCCTACTTACGTATTGCAGCACACAGCTTTACAATATCACTTTCCTAGTATGGATGGGCAACTCAACCAACTTGTTGTTGTTCCATTTACAGTGGTACCTCAGGTTAAGTACTTAATTTGCTCCGGAGGTCCTTTCTTAACCTGAAACTGTTCTTAACCTGAAGCACCACTTTAGCTAATGGGGCCTCCTGCTGCCGCGCTGCTGCTGGAGCACAATTTCTGTTCATATCCTGAAGCAAAGTTCTTAACCCGAGGTACTATTTCTGGGTTAGGGGAGTCTGTAACCTGAAGCGTATGTAACCTGAAGCATATGTAACCCAAGGTACCACTGTATTAATTTGTTCCTGTGAGGCATCTCCAAGTGATTTACAATGTAACACACCCACACTCACACACCCAAACACCAGTTACACATATAAACAACCCAAGTGTGTGTGTGTGTGTGTGTGTGTGTGTGTGTGCATGCACGCGCACACACACACAAATGTAGATGGAGAGGTGGGAAGAGTACAGGGAGAAAGCCCTCTGTAAGCCATCAGCTCAACTTCTAGTGAGAGTAATCAAGCCTCATCCTAGCAGCTCACAGGCAAAGAGAGGAATAAAGGGGTGTTTGAAAGAGACTAAGGAAAAAAATGGGTGGCAGAAAAAGAGAAAATTTAATATTGTTTTGGAAGCCGCCCAGAGTGGCTGGGGAAACCCAGCCAGATGGGCGGGGTGTAAATAATAAATTACTATTATATTATTTTTATAAAAGGGATTGGCCCCATTCACTTCTGGCTCCACCCACCACAAGCATGTGACTCCTGGCAGATTACTCTCAAGGCATGCAACCCTCAGCAAGAAAATTTGCAAGCACAAAGTGTTTCATGCCATATCCCCTTACCATCTCACTCCTTGCTTTCAAACAACAAGCTTTCATCTTCCAGCCATAAGGGACTGGTTTACACGTGCACATTCATCACAGTGTTATTGTAAACTTTTGCCATGTCCTGCCTGCGCAAATGGGTCACCTATATCTGACATCACAGACAGAATTCTCACTGCACCTCAAATGCAGTGTTCTGCTGCAGGAGTAAACCTATACATTCCCTTGGGGAATTTGGTCATGCAGCCGGTCCAGCGGGCTTGGAGTTACTGCCTATCAGTTTACAGGCAGTAACTTCAAATCTGCTGGGCTTCTCCTTGCCTGCTTTTGGACAGAAGTCAGCTGTGCTACTGAGCTCCCCATGGGGAGCCAGTCCCAGCAAGCTTGCTCTCCACTTGCCTCCCTCGCCAATGCATAACTGGAAGTGCATAGACAGCCATAGCTCTTTGTGCTCCATGTGACATCAGGTGTGGGGGCAGGTGGCTGTGGTTTGGGGGAAATGGCCTTGTGGGCCAACCTGGGATCTGAGCCAAGACCAATTAGGCCTGTGAGTTCCACACTGCTAATTAAAAACATAAATTAGCTTGAGCATTATGTTTCAGCAGATGCACACACATGACCATTTTTGGAGGTGACAGCAGGTGTTGTGAAAGTTGCATCTATGAGACAACATTAGAGGTGCAAATCTCATTGTGAAATAGCCCCAAGCTTGTTTACTCAGAAGTCATAAGTCCCTCTGAGTTCAATGGGACTTACTATCTCTTAAGTGTGCTTAGGAGTGCAGCCTCAAAAATTCAGAGGGACTAGTCAACAACCCACTTACCACACTTGGTCCCTATGTTGTTTGAAAGCCTGGAGTTTATGGATTTGCAGGAAAATTGCACCAGGACCAAAACTGAAATCCGTATTAAATAAATAGCCTCCCCAGAATATGCCTGAATCCAATCATTGAGCTCCATAGAGTATGGAATGGAATCCAGGAGCATAGCGAGTGACCACAGAAGGGAATGGAGAGGTGGAGAAAGGAAAGCAATGAGGGGAAGAATTAGGTTTTTAATAGAATATTGAGGTGTGAAATTGTTGACTTCTGAGATAAAAGTTCTGATGTATGTTATAATATGATCATCCTGTTCTGTTGTCTCCATCTTCAGTCTCTGTTCAATCTCTATTTTCCATCTCAGTACAGAAGCGAGCCCTGCTATTTACATTTTCCCAAATGTCAGAACCTTTCATTTAGATTGCACAGGAAAGCTTTTACCTTATTTACCTTTGATCTCTGTTTAACGCAAAATTTGCAGACTTCTACAGCTTTATCTCGGGTACACAACACTTTGCGGGTGCTTTTATTTAGCAAATAACAGTTTGAAAATGCCAGGTTTAAGGTGTGTTTTTTAATTGAATTTGGCTTCCCCTCCAGATGGAGCTTGGCACACATGGCAGGTTTTTTTTAAAAAAATATACTGTTTAATAAGGAAGAAATATATTTCCATGCGTATCCAAAGCCTGCAGAAATGAAGGGCGTGAATAAACTTATATTAGGCTATATAGCTGATTAATGAAATGAATGGTATGTAGACTCCCTCTGCTTTTTGGCTAGCTACAGGAACTGCTGTGTACAAAGGCTGTAAAAGGCAAAAACGAAGGTGTTTTAATGGTTATTAACAAGCAAGAATATATCTTTTGGGGAATTTGTTAAAGGTACAAATAAGAGAAGGCTTTAAAAGGGGGTGGGTGGATCTGGTTTGCTTTAGTTATCTTGCTGTATTGTAAATGCTGATTATTACAGTACCAGCCTGCTCTGGGAAAATAGCTCATAGGTGCCTAAGATTTGACCTCAAACACAGGGCTAGTGCAGAGGCAGAATGTATGCTCTGTCGGTGAGTTCAAAGATGTCCTTCTTGATGTAGAAGATACACACACACATAGTGGTGCCATCAGGGCAGGACTTTGAGGCGGAGGTCTTAAAGCAGAATGAACAGGAGGACCTATACAGTGGTACCTCGGGTTAAGTACTTTATTTGTCCCAGAGGTCCCTTCTTAAGCTGAAACTGTTCTTAACCTGAAGCACCACTTTAGCTAATGGGGCCTCCGGCTGTTGCTGCACCGCTGCTGCACAATTTCTGTTCTCATCCTGAAGCAAAGTTCTTAACCCGAGGTACTATTTCTGGGTTAGCGGAGTCTGTAACCTGAAGCGTATGTAACCCAAGGTCCCACTGTACACGCACATTTTGAAGTAGAGTTGCAGAGCTGGAAAGGCCCAGCCTCCTACAAATGCAGGTAATGCCCATTGCCCTCTAAAGAGCTCCCCCCTTCCAGTAAGACCATTAAGTCCAAAGTCTTAAATTACCTGACTGCACTGTTGAACACACACACACACACACACACACACACACACACACTGCTCTTTCCTTGCCAGTGCTGACTGGCCAAGGGGATATTGTGAAGCTGGCTCTCTGGAGGCCACCTTGCTATAGAGGAGTTGGTGAGTGATGTATCCGGGCCCCATGGATGGAATTCATTTCCAGCACAAGAGAACAATACCCCTTCTTCCAGCCAAGAACCATTTTATTAGTAGTAGTAGTATTACCATCAGCATTTCATATGCCTCTTAAGGGAGGAAAAGAAGCAAAGGGATACACACACTCACACACACACACACACACACACACACACACACTTTTTTTACTGCATGCCCAGGACTCTTCCATCACATAATGTAACAATTATCGCAGCTTGCAGGCGAGGCGAAGAGGGGACATTTGGAAGAAGTGCCAGCTCCACGTTCCAAACGAAACAGTCGTGAATTCTCGAGCATCCTAGCCTCAAAATAAAATGGGCAATTAATTCATAAGGAGAGTTAATTGTTGTTTCTCGCTTTCTTCCTTCTCTCCCGCCACTTATGTGAAACCCAGAGATTCGTAAGGAGGTGCTGGGACTGCAGCAATTTTGCCTGAATCGTAAAGTGTCCTTGTCAGTTTTCCTGCCTGCCTGCCTGCCTGCCTCTTCCCTCTCTGCCTCTCCTCAGGACTTTTCAGGTCAGAGGTGTTTCCTGGTTCATTCCTTTGTACCTGAGTGAAAATTATTGGGGCCAGGGCCTATGCAAGTGTAAATCAGAACTGCTGCATTGATCTATCTCACTTGGGAGCTGGGCTTTGATTTCTCACATACCTTAAGCTGCCAAAGAAGAGGCAAAGAGAAACTGTCACCCCAATGTCCACGTTCTGCATTAGAATGGGCGCATATGTCGGTTTTTGTTTCTGTCAGTTTCTTATTTTTCTAATCTTACATCTATGCCTCCACATTTCCACAACAGTTTGTGATTTTTTTAAAAAAAATGTTTGAATATACACGTTCTGCCATGCAATTTTGCTTAATATGTTTTTTCAAAACAATTTCCCTTAACACCATGTATTTGTGTATGTTATTTTCACTAATACATGCAAGTTGATGCACAATTTAATCTAGAATGTGCTTTCTTTCTTTCTTTATGCATTACTTGGCTGAAGAACCGCATTGCAACATTTGGAATTGTCTGAATTTCAAAGTGTTTTGGCTTGCAGAACATTTTGAAAAGTGTGAGTTAGGTGAGTTCACCTTTAAATGCAAACTGAATCAAATTTCTCTCCCTCATTCCTACCTGTGGGGGGGGGGGGATAAGCCCACCAGGGCTGGAACATGGCTTTTTCCTGCCTGATACAGAGTAGAAAATGGCACCACACCTACCCCAGTTAAAGTACATTATATCCAAGGTTTGGCACACCTGAGATGGAAAAATCCCCAACAGTGCTTTTCCCCATCCCTGGAAGTAAAAATTCAATAATAATTAACTGAACAACTATTTGCTGCCCTTTGCTGACTCTCCAAATCAGTAGCCTGAGGCAGCTATTTCCCTCTGGCTAACAGTAGAGCTGAAGGACGCGGGTGGTGCTGTGGGTTAAACCACAGAGCCTAGGGCTTGCAGATCAGAAGGTTGGCGGTTTGAATCCCTGGAACGGGGTGAGCTCCTGTTGCTTGGTCCCTGCTCCTGCCAACCTAGCAGTCAAAAGCACGAAGTGCAAGTAGATAAACAGGTACCGCTCCAGCGGGAAGGTAAACAGCATTTCTGTGCACTGCTCAGGTTCGCCAGAAGTGGCTTAGTCATGCTGGCCACATGACCCGGAAGCTGTACGCCGGCTCCCTCGGCCAGTAAAGCAAGATGAGCACTGCAACCCCAGGGTCATCCACGACTGGACCTAATGGTCAGGGGTCCCCTTTACCCTTTACCCCTAACAGTAGAGCCAGCCTTGAAGGCCACTGATAGAAAAGGTTGGTAACTGCTGTTGATGCTGTCTGAGGAGAGTCTTTGAGTCTCTCACTTAAGCTTTCACTTCCAGAATTTACTTCTCAAATTTCCTGACTGAAGAGGCAGACCAAACCAAGTACAAAGAAACCCTGAATATCATCTGCTGGCAAAGATAAACATCTACAAGCAGTCAGGGGGAGCTGTCACTCAGTGGCAGAGCTGATCCTTAGCAGGCTCAAGGTCCACAAATGCTGGCTTGTAGCTAACAATGAACATGCGGTTCCTAAACCCTCTGGAGCACATTTTGAGGGTGGTGGGTGGGGAGCTGCAGGGCCGAGAAAGGAGAAGTGTTGTTGTGAAAGTAGAATGGCAGTATTGGATACAACTCTTCATCTATAGAATGCCCTTTTAAATCATAGAATCATAGAACTATAGAGATGGAAGGGGTCACAAGGATCATCTAGTCCAACCCTCTGCAATGCAGAAATCTTTTGCCCATTGTGGGGCTCAAACCCATGACCCTGAGATCAACAGTCTCACACTCTACCGACTGAGCTATCCCAGCTGTCAATGGAACCTTTGTAGCAGTGCTGAAAATGACCTTTATCTGAGTCTCTCAATGAGGGCTCTCAACTGTTTGTCTTGTTCCAGGTTTGTGAGCATCAAAGTGCACTTCTTGTGTTTTTTGTTTGTCTGTTTGACACTTGCTGCGAACATAAATATGCATTCTTTTGGTCCCGTCATTACTGCTACTTCTCTGCCCTCAGCCTCATTTGCTATTTCTCCTGTTTAATCTGATTGGCTGGAGTGACGTAAGTGTTTTTTTGCCAAGGTGGTGACAAAATGCTATACCCGAGGTGATGAACTCAAGCTTTAATGCAAAATCTAACACTGAACTTGAACTAAACTGCCTGCTTTTACAAACAGGAAAGCTGGATGAAAAAATTCTCTTGGAAATAAATAGATGGGAGATGCCGCAAATGTAACACATAAGAAATATTATTCATAAAAGTAACTTTAATTGCCGTGCTGGTTTTTGGCTTTTAACATTCCTTCAGTTTCATGAGTTTTAGGGGGTGGGGTGGGAAAGAGAAGAAAACATTATTTTTCGATAACAATGGAAGCCTTCCATGTTTCTGGAAAGTAGCATAGCACTCAGTGGGTGGCAGTTTTCTTATGGTAAGGTCCTGAAAACGTATAGCATTTGCGAAAGATACCTACAGGAGAACTTTCTCCTGTGAGTTCTCGTTCTCCTTATGGAGTTCAGCTTCTCCTTTCTCCCACCACCTATAAAATTTAGGATTAAACCACTCTAGAAAGGCTTGCTTAGTGAGTCAACTTTGGCCAGACATACCACACATCTCCTGTTTGCTATAACATCCACCGATTGGTTTATAACACTTCCTTCCTAAGCTCTCAAAAGGGCTGTACAGGAATTTAATAGTTTCACTTCTAGTAAAAGCCAATTGCAACCACATGAGAACCTCACATAAGTTGGGGAAGTTTGGAGGCCTTGAGCAATGTTATGAGAGCTGGAAATAAACTCTATACATAGGACCAGAGTAGCTAGTTTCTGGGATTTGTTGAAAACGCTCTTCAAGCACACAAGCCTCTAGAGTCTCTTTGCTTATAAAATGGCTTTAAATTATTCCTCACCCAACTTCAGGCCGCAAGCAGGCACTTTGCTAAGCTGAAGCAGGTAGGCATGGTGCAATTTTTAGAAGGCATTGCTCCCTTTGATGAAAAATATCAAGAGGCAGTGTGGTGTGGTGGTGGTTAAATTGGTGTCCTAGGACTTAGGAGACCAGGGTTCAAATCCCCATTCATCCATGAAGCTTGCTGGTTGACCTGGGGCCAGTTATTGTCTCTCAGCCTATCCTACCTTACATGGTTATTGGAAAAATAAAAGTGGAGAAGGGAGAAGCCATGTGCGGCTCCTTGAGCTCCTTAGAGTAAAGGCGGGGTGAATATAAATGCAATGATAAATAAAAAACAATAGAAATGTATAGGGTTCTTCACTCTTTTTCTACAGTATCCATTGCAGCAGAGTACAGTAAAAGCAAAATATGACTGTGAGCATTTCTTCATTCAGGCAGGTTTCATTGATCTGGTTGTTTGTGCACTACAATCTAAAATGCCTAACATTAATAAAACAGTTACAGATAGGTAGCCGTGTTGGTCTGCCATAGTCAAAATAAAAAAATCCTTCCAGTAGCACCTTTAAGACCAACTAAGTTAGTTCTTGGTATGAGCTTTCGTGTGCAAGCACACTTCTTCAGATACAGATTAATAAAACAGAACATTTACATAGCTCATTACAAGGTTCAAAGTGTTTCACCTCTATACTCCCCCTCATCTTTACAATAGCCCTGGGTCAGTTATGGATTGTTTGAAGGGCTAACCATAATAGAACATAAGGATGTAAAATACGGGTAGCAGTGATTTCCGTTCTGACCTGTATTAGTCACCATCAGTGCTGTGTCTGTTCCTCTGCAATTCACTTTCTGCCAAATTCTACGTTCTTCACCTTGCTGTCCACTATTTAATATTATGTTACTTATGTAACTATTTACATAACTTAATTCATTTTGATGTAAAGGAAATGGCAAAAAGATGTTTTAGAAAGTTCATTAGGTACATATTGTTTGTGGCCTTTAAAATAACAACAACAAAAACAGAAATGATGTGAACAAATACTGATTACATTAACTTGACTGTTATCCATTCTCGACCACAGACAAACATGCAAACTGCAACAATTCCTGCTTTTTCATGTTTTCACTGAAATGATCTGACATCTTTAACAGTACAAGATGCTGAAGGACATGTCACACATAGGTCCACTGGCTTAGCCCACGCCAGAAGAAGAAGGTGAAGCTGGCAAAGAATAGAAGAAGAGCCTGCAGGATCAGGTCAGTGCCCATCTAGCCCAGCACCCTGTTCTCACAGTGGCCATCCAGATGCCTGTGTAAAACCTGCAAGCACAACCTAAGCACGAGAGCCTTCTTTCCTCCTGAGGTTTCCAGCAACTTATGTGCAAGACCAGGTGGTGGTGAGCACATGTATTTGCAGAGCCCTGCTGGCAGAAAATCCATTTGCTTCTGGCAGCTTGGAGCCCCAAGGCACAGGGTTGGAAGGCACAAGACAATGCAGCAATTTCCAGGAAAGCTCAATGAAATCAAAAGCCAACATTTTGCAGTTTCTTTCCTTTTATTTTACTGCTTCCTCCTGATTGCACTGTATCTTCTTATTGCCGATAGGGAGCTATGAGGATTGCCAGAGGCCACCTAGTGTCGCTGTGGCTGGACGCCATGAGATTTGACTGGGGATTTCCCAGCTCACTACACTGCCCCAGCATTCCTCATGCAGATATTTTCCTGTGATTTGGGAGTTATTCTTGCCTGTGTGCCACAGAACTCCAAACCCACCTGCCTCATTCAGGCTGCACCCATACACGCTTGCCCTGGTACATTCCTGCAAGCTATGCCTTCTGATCTGGGAACCTTGCACAAAGGTGTGACTGTGCTGTATTCATTCACTGGGGAAGAAAAAGCCCTGTGTGAACATTCTCAGGTGTGCTCTTCGTTGTTCTTTTGTCTCATTGCATTGAAAAGAGGTTCCATGACTAAGCCTGAGTGAACCATGAGTCACCCAAAATCTGTATGTATACTTCACACATTGTACTTTGAAGCAGTGCCTTGCTTTACTGGCATTTTAAAAGCAGACGTGACTCCCCTTAAGCTCTCCATAAAAATGAATACTACAGAAACTGACGGGATAAAGCAGCTAACCATAGGGAGGAAGTGGTAAAATAATAGGAGGTGAATTGCAAATTCTTGGCTTTTAACATCATTGAGCTCTCCTAGAAAGTTTTGCAGGCCTTCTTTGCAGCTCTGCTATTACTCTACCATGTGCTATACAGGCAGGGATGCAGAACTCTATGGGTGGCATGCAGCTAAATTTTACACAGAATAGACTCACTGAAATTAATTAATTTGACTAAGTCTAAGGGCTGCCCTTGCTCACAGCACTCCTGGCTTAATACATTCTGCTTCATGAGGTCCTTCTATGCTGTCCTTCCTTGATATCCCAAATCAGTTGCTTGAGGCAAACTCTGCCCTACTTTGCCCAATGGTAGAGCTGACCCTGACCCAGTGGCCAGCACCAAATCTTTGATGTGATCTTCTTTTGGGGGCTCAGTGTCACATTTTTCAAACCGCCTCCCTTTCTGGGGACATAATTCTCTGGAGCTGTACAATCTTTATCGTGGTTGCTGATACAACGAGCCAGTTGAGGTGCATCATTACCACTGCTACGTTGCATACAGTGACTGAGAAAGAGGAGGAGTTGTTCAAGGCCTATGGCAGAGATGAGATGCGGATCCAAAGCTAACACTGTCCATTGCTGTGTGAAGGGTTAATCACATGAGTAGTGGGTTGTGGAACCAGGCTCCTGCCCCAGGCATCAGGCCTGATGCCTCGCCCTACCTCTAGATGTCCATGTGTTAGCATGGTTGTCTGCAAACATAAAGCCTATGCAATCAGGACACCCAACTGTGCCTGTGTCCCAATTGTGTGGAAGCCTAGAGATTCCAGAGGCTGGACCTCACACCTTGTGTGTGCCAAGCATGCTCTCTACCACTGAGCTCCAGCACATATCTCTGGCCACAGCTCTGCTCAGCTGAGACCCTGCTGGGCCTCACTTTCTGTATAGCTTTTATTCCCCCTTCCTGCACCAACTGGCAAATGGACAGTTTCACATCACTTCATGGCAATTTGCTCCAGATTAAACATTCGCTGTGGCAACAGGAGGAGGAAAAAGCAGTCCTTTGAAGCAGAGCGTAACTCCTGTTGCTCACCAAGAACCTTCTATAGATGGATCAGTTCCAATGAACCTTTCCTCTGGAAGTGGGTTTTCTCTGTTCCTGTCTCTTTCTTCTCGTTGCCACCTTGTGAGAAGGAGTTAACAGACTTTGACTTGACATAGAAAAAGACACTTTCAGCCAATTAAAAGATATAATAGCGGGAAGAGGGAAAGGAACATGGTGCTTCCTGCATGCGAGGAGTTCATTGTCACTCAGTCCTTCATGCTGCTGGAAGGATTAAAGTGCACAGGGGCGGTCTGTGAGAGACTTAATGCTAAGCTCCTGAGCTGCAGTTACATTCTTCAGAGCACAGAGACAATAATTCATTACTGATGAGGATGGAAAAATTACTTTTTTAATTTACTTATTGATTTCCTACCCCCACATGCCTGCCTGCCTGCCCCCCCTCTCTTCCTCTCTCCCTCTTCCTCTCCCTCTCCTTCAACCTCATACAACAGTTTATTTCTAGGTGGAAATTAGCTCCCAATAGACACGGGGTCAAATGAAGAGGCAAACAGTGAAAGTAACAAAGAGCATGTCTATATAATGGATCAATCTGGTTTTAACAGATTAGTTGGTTAGTTCCTCTTCCCGAGGAAATCAGGGATCTGAGGAAAAGACTATAGATGTATGCCAGTATTCTCAGCACTCTCATGAAACTTTGAGGTGGTATCCAATGCCCACATTCTGTTAGTGGAAAGATTTGTGCAATAAAATTTCCCCTTCCTCCCTCTCCCATGTACCCTATGCCCTCCCCATGGGGAACCCCCCAGGAGAGATTATGGGGGGCTGCAGGGCAAGGAGGGGAAGTTCTGTTGCACAAGGATAAATTCTTGCACTAATGGAATGAGAAATTTAGTGCTACTTTGGATACAAGCCACAAATCTGAGGATTGGAGCTGTGTTTATGTGAGTCATTACAACTAAACCGGCATAAAACTAATATTATGCCTGTAATATAAATATGTTCACATTGATTTGGGCGCCTGTTTATATATCACCTTCAGTTAGAGATGGACCAGTTTTTTCCTAGTCCATGTCCCTTACAAATGTGTTAATTTATAAGTGCATTCCATTTCTGCATTAATTGGGGGGAGGCGGTTTAACATTAAAAAATCCATATGAAAATTCACATTAATTTCAAATATATGTTTAAATGTGCATGTTTTGAATTTCGTTTCCTAGGAAAGACTCACTTCTAACTAGATTTTTATCCTGTTTTGATACAGGGTTATGAGCTGAGAACTGCAACATGAAGTTTGAAGAAGTGTGGTATGTGTGATAACTACCTTCCAAACTGCACATGGGTCCAGGAGGTACAAATATGGACAGTTCCTATCCCAATTCAGAAAGATCAGGTTCCTCAGGCATCCCTGCCTTCTATGTGCATAATACACAGTGATGTTCAGAGCTTCAAATGCAAAGATAGACAGGTCCCTGTCCCCAAGGAGTCTGCCGTCTAAAATACAGGAGCAGTTCTACAAAGCTATCTGTATACCCCTTTTTTATACCAGTTTGAGTGTCACGGCTTCTCCAAATAATTTTGAAGGGTTCTCTGCACTTCTGAGCCCTTCCCATTGAACTGTCATTTCCTGGGAGGAGGAAATTAGTGTTAAACCAGTTTAGGCCTGTGCTGTAGATATAGCCCTTATTCCTTCCCTCTTCGTTCCTGTTTTACATCTTTGCTGAAGAGCATTCTGGCCCTGTTTCCATTCATTTTAATTGGCTGTATACAGGATGACTTCTTAGTAGGTGGCATCCCTGGGCACTCTCCCTTGCTGTGCAACAGAGGAAGCATTTATCTTTGCCTCTGCTCACCCTTGTTACAAACTATCAGGCCCTACATAGTCTACAGGAAAATATATATCAGAGGACAGATGATGAACAGCCCCCAGGTATGCTAACTGTTTAATTGTACATTGAAATGGAGAAATAACTGTATAACTTTGTATGCACTTCTAAAAGTACAGTATAGCATTGGAAAGTTCCATTGAACTAAACAAATGAGTTGCAGGAAGCCTAACACAGTGTTTCACAAACAACCTCAATAAGGTAGGTTAGGTAAAGGTAAAGGTACCCCTGCCCGAAGGCCAGTCGTGTCCGACTCTAGGGTTGTGCGCTCATCTCACTCTAGAGGCCAGGAGCCGGCGCCGGCCGAGGACACTTCCGGGTCACGTGGCCAGCATGACGACGCTGCCCTGGCGAGCCTTCACCAGCGCAGCACACGGAAACGCTGTTTACCTTCCCGCTATAAAGCGGTACCTATTTATCTACTTGCACTTAAGGGTGCTTTCAAACTGCTAGGTGGGCAGGAGCTGGGACCGAACGACGGGAGCTCACCCCGCCGCGGGGATTCGAACCGCCGACCATACGATCGGCAAGTCCTAGGCACTGCGGTTTTACCCACAGCGCCACCCGCGTCCCTGGTAGGTTAAGAACCACCAATAATGTTATGAAAATCCCAACTGAACCAGAAGACTAGCCTTTAGGGCCAGGGTTATTATATTTTGGGGGTGGGGTGCAAAATTAGGTGCAATCTGAATAGCTGGAATGTTGGAGGTGTGCTATTTGGACCATAATAATAACAGTTTTCAAAAATCACCCAGCCCCGTGCTATAAAGTGGGAGAATCTGATGTGAGATTACTTCAAGAGAGAGAGCAAGGCCAAGCAAACCTTTTCATCTCCCTTCCCCAAGGGTTATTTTAAATGCATTCTAAATATGCAATAGTATCATCTGACAAATTGATTTGCTATATAGCCCAAGCAGCACTCAGACTCCTTTCCCTTAAATTTTAGTTTTGAGAAAAATCAAGAACGTAATTACTTGGCTGAATCATTAATTACTGGCTACTGGACAATTTTGAATGGAGTGCACAGAAAGCCTGAGGCAGCTATTAAAAGCTGCTTTAATGCTATTGATCTATTTGTGTTTATCATTAAATTTCTCTGCTATTATGACATTTTATTGAGCACATCACTAGGGGAGTGGAAGCAGAGCATGGTACCCTTTGCCCTCTTCTTCTGAGCTACATTCTCTCCTGGGGCTTAAGTCTATTCAAGCCAAGGAAGATGTGCTGGGGCTCAAACCTACTGAAAAAGAGGCAAAACACACCACATCTTTTGACTCAGCAAGGCATCCCTTAATCTTATGAGGCATTTGAAGAAGAGGGAACTCGCTGGCTGTTGTCTCGGTCATCACATGCTCAGAGGCACATTCAGGTTAGTCTGAACGTGCAGGACCAATGGCCCCCACCAATACATCATTTTTGAAATGTAGGTTCCGGGCCTTCCAACTTGATTTCTGAAATACGTTATGGCACCAGTGATTCCTCAATGAAAGTAACCTCTGAAGCAGGTTATATGATTATTTTACCACTGAAAGGAACCTGTTCATATTAGCAAGGTGATTATTATATTACCCAGCTAGGGAGAATAGCTATAGGAAAGGTGAATCTTTGGAATTCTTGAATAGCCATTTAATCTAAACGTAGCAATGTCTAATCCTTAACTCACTTACAAGGGGGTAAGGACCTACTGAACAGAATGATGCTAGATCAAAGTACACAATTGTAAGATTGCACTCTAAGGAAGGAGATGGTGGAAGATGGCCCCTCTTCAGTTGGAGATACCACTAAACAAGTGGGGGTGACTCTGTCCACAGCCATTCTCATCCCTGTCCATGAGTTGGTGGTCAATTGTATGAAACAGGGAACATTCAGCACTCATGGAGGTTCCACGCACATCATAGAACTCTGGAAAACCAAGAGTTCTAAAACACACAGGGAGGTGCTACATGTATAGAGCAGTTGCACAGCAGCACGTGGAGGGCAAGGGGAATGACGATGGGATAGTGATATAGAAATACCAAAAGAGCAGAAAAGTCTGTTTATGTACATACAGCTGCCTGAATACTTTTGGCTCAGAGATGGAAGGAAGATAAAGTCCCTACCAGAGAAGAATGTCTGATAAAGATGATGGACTACGCCGAAGTGGCAAAAATGACCAAGAAGATCTGAAACCAAGAAGACAACAAATTTAATAAAGAATTGGAAAAAATTGTAAGTTACCTTAGAGAACACTGTAAACAATTATAAACATTGACAGGATTTTAATAATGTAACAAGAACTATGGTAAAAATTGAGATTTGAAGATAAATGGAAAACAGTATACAATGCAGTTGGGGGGAAAAGATCTGCAATGGAACCCATGGAGGGGAGCAGAGAAGTCCAAGGATTCAGAGAATCCTATAACTGTATGTTTTTGATTTTTATTTGAATATAAATGTTAATTGTAAAATGAAATATATATTTTTTTTAAAAGATGATGGGATAGTGATGTAGCTAGCACACCTATCTCTGCAACCCCACTGCCCACCCTGTATGTTTAGATAACACTGAACATTAATGTCTGAAAAGGGTTTTGAATTTTATTACCTTTTGGGCATATATTCTCAGGCTGGTGTCAACTTTGGCAAAGTTTTTTGCCATCGGAAGATCCAGTATTCATTTTTGCTTCTGTATTTTGAATTAGTTTACAAAATTCACAAACCTTTTATGCTTCCAGCTACAAAAGCTCTAGCTTTTGTGCAGGAGTGAGGATGTGCATTCTCTTTTTCCAGGCACTAATAGGCATTTCATTCTTTGCCTTACATTTTCAGATAGACATGAAAGTATAATTTTTCCTTGATCTTCTGAATCTGATGGCCTTCGCTTGGTTTTGAACATTGCACAGAAGTTGGGCGACAGTGGAAACGTAAGTTAGCCACACAAACCATCTCATTGCACTTCCTATGGAACATGCAAATGAGGAACTTGAACATTTCCTACCTCATCTGATGCATGAGATCTGTATGCGTTAGAAGTCTCACATTCCACTTTGGATGAGATGCACTGGTTCACCCTTTTCATGTTATACAAGAAGGACAAGTGGGATGCATGTGTTTCCCACCCTCGTTCTGTTTTCACTTCTCTGTAATATGCGAGGATAACCTGTATACATTCTTCCTTTCCTTCTTGTAATGACTGTACATGGTCATGCCACTTTGTACAGTTAAATGAGCAAAATACAGGTCAACAAGATTGCACGCCAAATTATCCTTCTGGCAAAGAATCAGCATGAAAGAACTCAATGTGAAAAAGGATGCATGTAGAGTACACACTCTCTAAAACCTATAAATAAACATATAAATAAACATGCGGATTCTTGAACTGAATCACCACTAAGAATCATGCACTATTACTGCAATGGGTTCACCAGAGAATTATGGTCCAAACATATAACACAAATTCTGGCATGACCACACTTGCTAGCAATTACTTTCTGGGCTCAATTCAAAGTGCTGGTTTTTACCTGTAAAACCTTATGGGGTTCAGGACCCCAATACCTCATGGACTGCCTCTCCTCACGTGAACTGACCCCAACCCTGAGATCATCATCTGAGGCCCTTCTCTGTGTGTTCCTTCCATTGGTGATCTTGAGGGAGGCAACACACAAACTAGCCTTTTCCAGTGATGGCTCCCCACTTGTGGAATTTTCCCCCAGGGAGGCGTACCTATCACCCATTCTTACATATTTATAGGCACCAGGCAAAAACTTTCATTTTTACCCAGATTTTTGGACCTTAATTTGATGGATTTGGGTTATTTGTGGCTTCTTTTAGAAGGGCAAGATCAGTATCACCTGTCTTTTTATCTGTATAGATGTGGTTTTTTTCACTTTTCTTCCATTTTGTTTGCTATAATTTTTAGTGTTTTAACATTTACGCTATTTTTGTAAGTTGCTTTGGGTCACTTTTGTGAGGAAAGTGGCTGATAAATATTATTAGTAGTAGGAGTAACATTATCTGTCATATTTTTAAAAAACCCTTATAAAATTAACATATTAAAAAAGTATTTAAATATGTATTTTTAAATACATTTTCCTCACAAAATATGCATTTCTAAATGCATTTTCTTTCAAAATACACTTTTCAAACACATTTCCCCCCCTTGGCAGAGGACTGCATCAGGAAATTCAGAGAATCTAAAAGATAACTAAATTCTGATCCAAACATCGTCTGGTAAGTACAGAGCAAGATTGGGTCAATTCTTACTGGAATTCACATACATCAAATTCCTCAAGCATCCCAACTTACCTTTCAGCTGAACCATCTATTCTTATTCTGCTGGTAGTGTTAATTCCAACAAGTGAGAGCTAAGCGAAGTGTTGGGAATCTTATCATTCAGAGGGAGAAAGGTCAGGTTACACCATCATCCTCTTGTGAATATAATTAAATGATGTGGAAAAGACATGATCAATAACCATCTTACATTTCTGCCTTCCTATCTGGCATGCAGCGTCCAAAAGGATGTTGGCCTTTAGATCATGGTAAGATGATTGCAGATGATGCTGAAAAGGTGGAAACCTCGATAAGCCAAACTCTGAGTCACTCCCATGGGCAGGTTTGTCACCGTTTATCCCAGTGACTGCTAAGTCATGTATATTTCTTGCAGACACACACACACACACACACACACACACACACACATACACACACACACACACAAACACATATATATCTGGTCTGAAATTCTTCATTTTTTTACTGTCCATCTGACTGGGTCGTCCCCTAATATATATCTATTTTGTGCGCTGTGAACTTGAGTTAGTATAGCAGACACAATGCAGAAGGTCAAAAGGCATAGACCCACATGATTCCAGTTTGTAGAAGGGTAATTATCTTCCCGGGGATGCGGGTGGCGCTGTGGTCTAAACCACAGAGCCTAGGGCTTGCTGATTGGAAGGTCGGCAGTTCGAATCCCCGTGACGGGGTGATCTCCCATTGCTCGGTCTCAGCTCCTGCCAACAATTCGAAAGCATGTCTTTTTTAAAAAAAATGTTTATTACTTTTATAGATTACAAAAAGAGAAAAAAGAAGAGAAAAAAAAAGAAAAAAAGACAAAGAAGGAAAGCAAAAAGAAAAAATACAATACAATACAATATATAAACAATGCAAAACACAACCTAAACTCAAAACTAAATACATTAAACTAAACTAAACAAACCCCACTCCCTAACCTTAACCCTAAATGAAACAAAACAAAAACAATTTAAAAACATACATCATCTCTTTTCTGTATTCTATCTTTCATTCCCTTGTTTCCTCGACCTCCTCTCGCCTCCCTTTTTGTATTCCACTTCTTTTAATTGTTTCAGCAAATCCTTTCCATCTTTCTCCATTTTCTATCATATTGTAAATAACGTATTTTTTAACCTTATTTTCCATTAAAACTAAAATACTTATATATACTTACCTCCTTATAAAATTTCTGCTAAGCCCATAAAAAATCATTCCACCATTTTTCTATCACTCATTAGTTTTACCATAAGTCTATACTGTATATAAACTTTGAATTATCCAATCTTCTTCCACCATCTCCTCTCCCTGGTTTCGGATTCTGCCAGTCCTTTCCGTCAACTCCATAAAGTCCATCAACCTGGTGATCTTATGTCCGAGGCTCTTAACTCTTTTCCAAGTCCCTTCTGCAGGTCTGCTTCATTTTCTTTAATGCTAAAGAGCAAATCTCGGGGAAACTACAACCTGTCAATCCTTTTCTTCCTTCTGAACAGATCAGCCAAATTTCCATAGTTAAAGCTACAGTCCATAAAGTATTTCAGGGCATATTTCAAGATTCCTCCAAGTCCAAAGGCCCCCAAAACTTCAATCTCCTCCAGGCCCGAGTCCATGTCCCAAAAGTCAGTTAATCCCTGCATAGAGGGATCTTTCCAACTTTCCTTCTTTCGTCCAAGCCGGGATCCATTCCTCAGAGTCTGACTTTTCCTAGATTCAATCATAAAAGGCCTCAATTTATAGTCCTCAATTTGCTTCTGTAAAGCCACAGATCTCACTTGTATTACTTTATGTTCAACTTTATGTTCAACAACAGCAGCATTCTCCTTCTCCTCCTTCTCCTCCACCATTTGTCCTGCCAAAATGGATTCCTGTACCAAGTCCTGAATTATTTCTGTGTTGATGTTCGCTTTTTGACTCAAATTAGTCACTTTCTGTTCCAAATTATCAACTTTAAAAGTCATGTCATCCATCTTCTTGTGAAGCTGTCCCAGCGAACAGCTTATCTTACATAAAACAGTCACAATGGCCTCTCCTGTCAACATTTTTAAATGGTCCAAGGTCACTCTCTGGTTCTCAGAAACCTTATCTGCAGCTGGAAATCCCCCAGTTACAGTCCTGTAACAGTTTCAAAAGTTCCCTCTAGAGGGAAACAGTCTCCACATGTATCAGTTCTTTCAAGCACAACTCAAGCATTAAAGATAAATTTTCAGTTACTTTTCCTCTTTTTTAAATGCAGAGGAGGACAATGGAAACAGTATCTTACTCTTATTTAGCTAGCTGTCAAATCCGTTCTGTCAAATGCACTCTCTCCAAACGTCATCTGGCAGCCCGTTCCCAGGTTCAGAGCAGTGGTAATTTGATTTTTCACTCTCTCCTGCAGGCTCACTAGATCCAAAATTTTCCACTCTTCTCCTGCTTCCAAGGGGGGGGTTTGTATTTTAAACCAATGGAAATTTAATCCTTTGCCAAAAGCTTTCAAAGACTTTAGCTTGTAACGTCTTTGCTTCAGTCTATTTACAAAAACGGGAGGCGGACTTCCTGTTTATGACCTCCTGCTTCAGTGCCAAATTAAAGTATTTAAAAATCCAATTTTCCGATTTACTCACGAGTAGTTGTTTATAATCCAATTGTCCACAGGAAAAAGTCAGCGCTCTCCGGCAACAGCAATGCGGCTTCACTCCGTGAAAAAAGCAGTCGATTCAAAGCACCGCGCCACTCACCCCACGTCGCTCCGGATCCCCAAAACAGGGTTTCCCCGCGAGTAGGGGAGGCGCAAAAGGTGCCAGCCGAATCCCAGGTTCACAAGCTTCTCCCGCTTGTGATTTCAATGGGTCTCCACCT
The DNA here is from genome assembly GCF_964106645.2 of Podarcis pityusensis. Taxonomy (NCBI): domain Eukaryota; kingdom Metazoa; phylum Chordata; class Lepidosauria; order Squamata; family Lacertidae; genus Podarcis; species Podarcis pityusensis. The sequence goes on from NC_138032.1 coordinate 37,054,976, forward strand.
TCGCCGTGGCGGTCAGACCCTTTTTTCACGGAGCAAGTTCCTCCTGAACGGAGGAGCTCCGCCATTGCCGGAGGCGCCAACCTGAAAGTCTAATTCGAAAGCATGTCAAAGCGCAAGTAGATAAATAGGTACCGCACTGGTGGGAAGGTAAACGGCATTTCTGTGTGCTGCTCTGGTTTGCCAGAAGCAGCTTAGTCATGCTGGCCACATGACCCGGAAAAACTGTCTGCAGACAAACGTCGGCTCCCTTGGCCAGTAAAGTGAGATGAGCGCCGCAACCCCAGAGTCGTTCGCGACTTGACTTAACCGTCAGGGGTTCTTTACCTTTAACTATCTCCCCAGATTTCAGAGTAGTGCTACAGACCCAAAGAGGGAACACAGCAAACTTTCCTTAAGCACACTAACACAAAAAGCTGCCTGCCTGTTTTTCACAACCATGGCTACTAGAAATTTGCAAATAATAAAATAAAATAAAATTCCAGACTGTACTTGATCATTCCCTTTGAGTCAACTGCAGCCATGCTGCTTTCTTGACCCACCAAATATATGCTTAATCCCACTTTACAGTCCATACATGATTAGGTAAGATGTTGTGGGCTGGACAGAACTGACTTTCCACTTTTTAAATATCTGAATTTTTCATTGCTATAAAAAAGTAGTAAGAAAAGTTGTTCAAATGGTACAAATAAAGCAGAATTGCATATCTTTGCTTATTTTAGTAAAATGACTGCTGAGTATGAAGATTTGTAACAAGTAACACAGAGGTTCAAATGAGCCCCATATCTGTTCGATCTCCTGCCCCCACTAAGTTCTTTGATTCCCCTGTCATTCTGACTACAGCTTTCATTCAAAACAACAACAAAATGTGAAGTTGCATTGTACAAAAACTGTGCTTGCATTGTTAAGGAGTAATGTATATGCACACTCATTCACCAAAATGTGGACACATCAGCCTTTCACCCTTCCAGTAACCGGGGGTTCTGCCTAGTCCCCAGCAACAGTGGCCCCCTCTAGCAACATGACAAGCAAATCACAAGACATATATAAATCTAACCATGGCTTCTGTTGCCCTGCTCCAGTTGTGTGCTCCCTCTCTTTTGCAAGCCCAAGGAGAGCAGTGGAAGTGTGGTGGCTCTTATTGTGTCATTCTCACAGCAAAGATAAGTGCTAATGGGACACACACACACACACACACACACACACACACACACAGACACCCTGCAAAAAACAGAACAGAAGAACAGTGGGCTCTTTGTGGATTTCTCATGTTGTCCCATCTACATTAATTCCTCCCTTGGTCCAGAAAGGTTCTCTAGAAATATCTGTTCCAAAAGATGCCTTCTATTTTGTTTTAGGTCAGCATGAGCACTGAGACTCATAGCAGCGACAGAGGAAGGGATGGTTTCATTGTTCATCCCTGTAATTGTTCTCTTAGCATGCCTTCACTGCCCTTCAGGATGGGAAGTCATGCAGAGATAGGCTGTGGTCAGTCCTGAAATATCTGTGTGTGGAGAGCAGGAAGGCAGCAGACCCACCCAGGCAGCTGTGCACCTGCAGTATAGCTGTGAAGGTTGATTTGTCCCATGTTGCTGCTCCACACAGGAGCCAGAATGAGCCATAGAGCCACAAAAGCTGCCATCTGGATGTGTCTTAAGAATTCCTCCTTCCCTTCTGTTTGAGCTTGCCATGGCTGGCCAGAACAACTCCTCCCTCTCTGCTTAACGGAGCAGAAAATGACGTGGCTCTCAGAATGAGCAGGGTCCAGGGAAGGGGAAACTTCTTGATCTTCTGGAAAGTCAAATCTGTTCCATTCAGGGGGGAAACAGGGATGGCTGCCATTGGAACCATCTGCCAGTTTCCTGACCGAAAGGTCTTGATGCACAGGCTTTACATCGCCTCATGCTCTAAACTAGGCTTTTGTTTTCGTGTTCATAGATTCTCTGCTGCCCACTGTTTCAGCACATGATTAGCGACTGCAGGGAATCTAAATTGTACTGCTTGTGGACATGAATATGGACCTGAGGTCTGGTGGTTATTGGAGCTGGTTACAATGGAAGAAAAGCAGTAGCTCAGAGGTACAGAACATGCTTTGCATGCAAAAAGCTTCAGGTTTCATCGAGCGCCAGAACAACTTGGCCACATTAAGGACATTTTGCCCATGGTATGACTATTTTCCACCTTCCCATTTCGACTCTCTGGCATCCTATCTGCATAACCTAGCAATTCTAAAATATAGACTCGCTTTTACTCTCACAAGATTGATAGGGCATTACTTTCTTCATTTAAAAATGTGAGAAGCTAGCCCTTCTGCACCTGGGGGCCCTCCTTCTCTTTTTTTTCTTTTCTTTTCTTATTTTATTTATACAACAAGAAAAAAACACACACAAAAAACACAAATACCAAATTACACACAAATTACAAAAATAACCATAGACACATAATTTTCTTGGCAAACAATAAAACATCTATTGGTCTTAACACTAAAGACCCAACTTCCCGTCTATTCCATATTTCAAATTCATATTACGTATTGCCAATACACATTTTTTTTCATAATTAAACTTATTCTCAATAAATCTAATTTCTTCTATCTACCTAGCAACTATCACTGAAGTTCCTTGAATGCTGCAACAGAATTTAAACTACTATATTTATTTTTCAGATATTCTTTGAAAACCTCCCATTTAGAAACAAATTCCTGTTTTGATTTATTCTTTATTTTTTCTGATAAACCATCTAATTTGGCACATTCTGTCAGCTATTGGATCCAATCTTGTATAGAGGGGATTTCATTACTCTTCCATTTTGCTGCGATCAAAACTCTTGCTGCCGCCATCGCATATAAAAAGATACCTTTCCTCTTTTGTGGAATATCCAAATCTGTTATTCCCAGGAGGTAGGCCTCTGGTTTTTTATTGAAAGAGGTCTTTAGCATTTTTTGCAGTTCTGCATGTATGCTCTCACTCCGCTTAGTAGGGCCCTGGACTCAAAATGCCTGCTTGCTGCTATCCTTTTCACAAGATATTGACAACTGTTTCAGGGGCTTCCTCCCATTCTGTTTAAAATGCCTCCTGTGCCACGAGCGTAAAATTGATAAGCTCCATGTCTGGGCGGTGTGTGTATGGGGGATTAAATTTCAGCATCAAGGTTATTGATAAGGGTAGTAATTATGGCACAGACCCATTATCTCCAGCTGTTAAATAAAAATCAATTCACATCCTGAATGTTACTCTGAACACACAGCTTCTCTTTACCCTATTGTGTGCCTTGATTTGTATGTCTTTCCCATGATGCTGATCTTTACAGTACACATTCTTTTGCTAAGGAGGTCCATAATGATTTTCTTTTTCCTCTGCTAGTTGCAAGGCCCTGTATTTCATTTCTTTGTTAAAAAAAGAAATAGCCCACCCTCCTCCTCCTAGCTAGGCAAATCATCCTGTTCCCACAGGCATCCTGTGAGAAAGGCAGATCAAACAGAACAATTAATTCAGCAAACAATGCAATTAAGCCATGATCCAAGCATAGTTTCCAGGCTGAAACAAAACAAATAGCCCTGGCAGCATGGATAAATAAGATCACAGATGGAGGGATTTCACAAGCAGCTAACTTTTCCTGCTCTGAGACTTCGAGAACATAAAAATGTTGAGCGCAAGGCCCCTTTTCCAAACCCTCTCAGCCCTTCGGCGCAGAGCTTGCAAGCCTGCTGAGAGGCACCATATTGGGTTCAGGCACCCCTGGGATCCTCCGATCACCAGCTCCAAGGGGATAATTATGCAAGAAAAACACATGCAAAACAACTGGTGCTCCAGCGGCATTTTCAGCATCTCCCACTGGGCTGGCCTCTGTCACCATCTTGACACACAGCAGAAAATGATAAAGCTGTGAAAAAGAAATCTGCTTCACACCCGGATAGGTTTCTTTGCTATTTCAGAAATTGATAGAAATTCCAATTTCTGGACAAGTATAAAACCTGTCTGCTTCTTGGTGGAAACACGAAATGCATGTAGCATTGAGAGCTAAAACATGAAGGCAATAGAGCAGGAATGGGGAACCTGTGGTTTTCCAAATGTTGTTTGACTCAAAGTCCCATCAATCTTAATCTCAATGGTCAAGGATGATGGGAGTTGTAGTCGAAAAGCATCCAAAGGAACACAGGGTCACTCCCCACCTTTGCATTTATTGGTTAGGTTCGTTGACTGCGATTCTTAGCCTTCACTGTTATAGTGCAATAGAATGAGTGAAAAATGCAGCTGCCTTTTCTTCAGTTCACATCCTATTCTGGTCTTAAAGCTGCATTGCATATTACACTATCCTATGCAGCAAGAGGAAGTGTGTGGGAATAATGCACAAAATATGAATAGTCATCTGTTTTAACAGAGGAGCACTGGGGGATTTCAAATTTCAGTGGTGTCCTGTGTGAGGCCAAAATTTGTCCACCCCCCCCCCTCATTGTTCTGCTCAATTCACTACATCATAGTTGTGATACCTTGTGGCATCCCCTAGGCTTGGCTTCCAGTGTGGTGGAACCAGTTGTGCTGCCTTGAATCTTTCTCTGGAAGCCAGGTTTGCATAAATGGATTCTAGGCAAAGTCAATCTGGATAACCCATCCATGACAACATGCGCTGTCCCTTTGACACCCCCAAGTACATCAAGTGCAAAAACTTGGGCACTAGCCACTGCCTATCTGAGCAAAAAGCATACAACTTTCTACTGCTTCATTTGTACACACCTGTTATCAACATGGCTCTTACATTGATGGCAACCAAACAAGATTGTATATTAGTTTCAGATCTGGAGGAAGCTTTATATCTGTAAATTCAGCAGGTATGCTGCTCTCTGCTGCTCTTGTTGCAGTTTGTTTTCCTTGATTCCTCCCAAATGAACCTTTGGATTGATGGTTTCTGTGTGGAGAAAACACAATTCACTCTAGTGAATCACAGTAGATTTTCAGCTGGACTGAATATGATGGGCATAGTAGTCCCATATTTGTCCAACCATGCTAAATGCATGAAATGACAATCATAACTTTGTCTACCCCTATTTGTATTAAGATGGTGGTGCCTAACTTAAATGGAAGAGCTGAACACCCAACTATCCTTTTTCTCCTAGGCTATGTCACCTCTCCTTCCATTACTTCTTACAGCTTTTAGGTAGTTGTGAACCCTCACTGATGGTTCCCTGTTGGCTGCTATTACTGGAACCCAATCTTCTCTAGTCAGATTACACCCAGCAGACTCATTGCTATGACAAACTGATGTACCCACCAGGTGTGCCTTGATTAACAGGCCAAATGTGTTCCTCAGTTGAGCTGTATTTCTGGTCCCCATCTCCTGGCTTCCTGAAAGGAACTCTAGTTACCCATTCCTAACACAGAACAACCCTTTTGTTCCTGAACAGCCCAACCTGCCAGATCCCCTGCACTCCCCTCTCACCACTCTTTATTCATCATGGTGATTCCATGATATTTCACTCCTTGTTTTAACCATTTATTGCCCCCCTTCCCTCTATGGCTTTGTCTCTCTCAGCTTGGACAGTTCAGTTGGTTAGAGTGTGGTGCTGATTAATGCCAATGTTGCAAGTCTGATCCCCATATGGGACAGATGCACATTCCTGCATTGCAGGGGGTTGGTAGATGATCTTCAGGATCCCTTACAACTCTACAATCCTATGATTCTATTATTTATTCTCCTTGTACTTTCTGCTTCACAGACACCCCCCCCCCCCAAATTATACTCCCTTGCCCTCCTTTCTCTATTCTTCTTCATGTTCACTTGTTGGTCTCCCCTGCACTGCTACACTCCCGCCTCCCCCTTTATATTCTTTTTCTGTTATATATTTAAGCCCATGCAGAAACAAATTATTTATGAAGGAGTGTAATTTACGATGCGTTCTTAATGTCTTGGAAGACACAGATAATTTATTTAATGAGTAAGGACATGATAATTCACAGAAGATGATTCCAGTCAGAAAATTAGTTTCATTAATTTGCTGTAAATTCTTTGCCTTGATTTAGTACAGCAGGAGTTCCTGTAGCCAATGCAAATCATTGCCAGAGTGTTTTTGTCATCCCAGAATTTGAGCGCAGGTGTTCCTTTCAGCTTTCTTTCACCTCAACCCCCACCCCATGCTCTTGCTTCTTTCTTCCTTGTGCATTCAGCATGCCATCACACCGAGGCACCTTGCCTTCTTCTACCCAAGGGCACCCTGAAAGCAAAGGGATCATATCTCATCCAGATACTGGCTGGGGTATTTCATTTGGATGCAGTTCACAGCTTAAGTTGCAGGCCGGTATCCACTTCCCTGGGAGTAAAAACCCAATTTGAATTCAGCAGGACAATATGTGTAGAGCCAAATTGTCAAAGGGTGAGGAGCTGTGGGCTAAAATGGTTTTGTGGCCAAATCTATGCATGTACGGCCCACTATTATTGATGGGTTTTCCCTTGGTGCCCCACGGAGCCAGATTTAGGGTCACTATTTGGGCACTGTGGGAAATGGAAATGCATCCCTCTAAATTTTGATTTCTTGTGATGCTACATTAGGTGCTCCAAGGCATTGTGGGAAATTAAAAATGGCCACTGCCTGGTGCTGATTTTGGGAGTGTCACCACCAGGTAAGCCTACTGGGAGACTCATACTAGCATGCCCATAGGGAAGACAGTGCCAAATGCCCCTTCAAGGTTGGTGCTGCCCTCCTGGCACTGACATTGATGCTGCTTACCTGGATGGTACAGGGAAGCAGTGCGGTTTGGGCTGCATGCCAGATGGGCTTCTCCAGTGTACCTGAGCAGCCCTGCCCTCATCACTACCCTGCCCATGCCCCATATAGGTAAGCAGCAGTGATGCTGGTGACTCCTGGCTCAGGTTTAAGACCCCAAGCAACAGGGAAAGTCAGGGAATCTGTTATTATAACTTGCCTTTTTTATTGATATCATACACACCTTCTGTTGCCAAGGAGAAAAGGTCAGGAAGGATACGTAGCATCTGAGCTGACAGCAACTCAGATAATTCCTACGCACCAAGAACTGAAAATAAATAGAGAACTTCCTGCAGCCGACAAGGCAAAGGGAGAGGGCAGTGTGAACACAGTAATCATTCCATAATCTACTTCTGCACTACAGACAGCTCCACTAGAAGATTCAACACAATCCCCCTGACCCCTATGCAAAGGGGCATGTGACTGGATGACATAAGGGCTGTCGTGGGCTCCTTTGGGAGGATGGTGGGCACAGAAATTTAATAAATAAGTAAGTGGAGACTACTACAAAGAAGATTTAAAGGATCAACAGAGAGGGGAATGAAGGGAAGGGGCTGACGGACTGATCACTCTGTGTGTGTGTGTGTGTGTGTGTGGTGCTGTTGTTATTAAATGAAAGCCTAATATGCTATCAACAATGATAAACACAATAGAGGGAGAGAATATAAAGCTACCCATCACAATGCCCCCAGCTGGCTTCTGTCACAAGGACATACTGATCTTTTCATTGTCTATATGTTCCACTGAAATGTGTACTGTATATGTGTGAGACAAAGACCATCTCTAGAATCCAGGAATAAACTTTCATCTGCACCCAGGGTTGAGTGGAGATTTCCAGAGGATCTCACCAGAGAGTGTGTAGCACAGTGTTTTGTGGGAGAGGAGAGAGACTATGTCTACTGGCTTTTTCCACCTGATGGCCCTAGGAGACTTTCATAAAGGAACTTGCTTCCAGAAGAATTGTGGTGGGGCTTTCTGGCCTGTTGGGTCTAGGTGTAAAAGGGGGAATTGTTAGGCACTAGCACCAACAGCATTGAGGCTGTTTCGGGATGTGAAAGTATTGCCTATTGTCCATGGATGTGCTTACATCTTGATGTATTTTAAATGAAATCCCGATATGTTATGATTGTGCACAATTATTGTAGACAGTTTATTTTCTGCGAGCACAAGTGCATTTGTGGAAAATGCAGTTCACAAATAAATGAACTATGATGGTAATGTGAATAGTGCTTGTTGCTGACTTGCTCCGAGTACTCAGGACTGCCAATCCGTAGCCCTGGGAGAGCTAAATTTTTATTTCACTGCTTTCCACCGCCCTGCCACACTCTCCAACAAATTGCTTCCTGGTGGTGGTTAATCTCTGCCAGCAAACCCAAACATTTATATGAACTCTGTTGCCGTTGCTCACATCCCTGATGCCTTCTTTATTCAGCAAGCGACAAGAGTTGGCAAAGCCCACTTACATTCATTGTGGCTTCGCTGCTCCAGACATAATGAGGTAAAATGAAAACAACTCCTCCCGCCGCAGCTATGTGAGCTGGGAACTCATAAAGGCTAAAAAGCTTTTAATTACGAGCTTGTTCCGATTATGCCCAGCCTCTCTGCTTCCTCCCAAAGAGCAGAACAAGCACTCAGGGGTCAAGATGAACTTCAATTACTAAACTTCTGGCAAATGGTGCTTGGAAACCTGGAGACTTTCTCCTTCCTTAGAGCAGACACCTGGGCTCTGTGATCCTAGCACTCCCCAAGGCCCCATTCTCTTGGCTGTAACATTGCTGAAAGCAGAACAAGCACATTCTTCTCTGAACCGAAAAAAGGAGGGCGGCATTTTCTTTTCTCTCTCCCCTCCCCTCTGCTGTTCTCCTTGCCTTCCTCCTTATGCTCAGCCATAGATTAGGACCCTCCTGGCTCTTGCTGCAGCTGTAGGCACAGGGGGGCTCCTTCCCAATGGCAAGCCGGGGCCTCTAATCAGAGCTGCAGACTTCCACTTTGCAGCTTGCCAGGATCAGGTTTCCTAGTTGCTAAACAAAACCAAAGGGTGAAATTTTAATTTCAGGTTTGCTACACAAAATCTGCCTCCAGGCGTTTTTCGGGAGGTGCCAGTCTCAAGGGTTTCCAGGAAAATGTAACTAGGAAAGAGAGTGACAGAGAGTGTCAGATCATACTTGCAAGCAATGTGTGATCTACCTGAGGTAACGTGGTTCTTTTTGACTTATTGTGTGAGAAAGATTGTAGCAATTTCATCAACTGCTTTATATCTCTCCATCACAATTTGTTTTTGCTTTTTAACACCCAGGGAATCTTGTGGTTCTCCTATGGCAGGTCAGATTGGATATGGATACTTCACTGCCTCCTACTGCCTTAAGATATCGGGACTGGGTAGACACTGAACCAGACAATATCAGAGTTGAAGGAGGCAGAATAAGGCATCACAGTTTGCCCATCTTCTCCCAACAACATGGAATGAGTAGTGGGGAAATAAATGTTAATTATAAGGGGGCACCCAAACCCCAAACAGCACAACTATTTGTTCTTAAATGGATTTTTACCAAGCTTCATGGCAGGGTGTGAGATGGGGTGAGAGGGTTCACAGACAGGGGTGGCTCAAGACATTTTTGCTGCCTTGAGGTACAACAGCAAACACATCCTCCTGCTTCATCAAGGGGCATATGGCCGACGAAGACTGGCCAAGTTATTTGGCACCTGAGGTAGAAAATCCCACAAGCAGCTTTCTTTGGGAGTCAGAATATAACAGCAAATTAACTACTAAATAGCTGCCAATTAATGACACCCCAAATCAGCAGCCTAGCTCTGCCTAATGGTAGGACTGGGGCTATTTGGGATTTTCCAGAAAGATGGAAAGAGAGAGTGAGTATAAATGTTTACAAAGCTAGCAAATAATGGATGCTTTGTGCTTACTTATTGCAGCCTAGCATGAGACCTTTTTATTCTTTCTTACCTATCACTCATAGTAGGCCTGGCCCAAGATATTCTACTGCCTGAGCTGCTGCTGCTGCAGCAGCATATACAGTGGTACCTTGGGTTACAAACACTTCGGGTTACAGACTCCGCTAACCCGGAAGTAGTACCTCGGGTTAAGAACTTTACCTCAGAATGAGAACAGAAATCGTGCAGCGGCAGCTAAAGTGGTACCTCAGGTTAAGAACGGTTTCAGGTTAAGAACAGACCTCCAGAACAAATTAAGTTCATAACCAGAGGTACCACTGTATCTCCCCTTCCACAAGTCAAATTGCATAGTACCAAGGCCATTCATTTATATTGTCACCCAAGTCACAAAATCTCCCAGGCACCTCAAATATATGATGGTTTGCTTTCACCACACCCCAAATCAGCTGCCTGACATGGCTGCCTCACTCTGCATAATGGCAGGCCCAGCCAAAGTCCAATAATATCCATTGAGGCTGTGGGGAACCTTATGTAGCCTGGGGGGCACATTCATGTCTGGGCAACCTGCCAGTGGCAGCTGAGGCCAGTTGCAAAAGATAAAGAATTTTATCTTTGTTGAGCAGGATAGCTTGCATGCCAATGCCCCGTTGCTCCCTTCCTATGAAATAACCAGACAAGACAGCAGATAAATAGATTGGGTTCAAGGCAGCCTGGGCAGGCCTCAATTTATCCCCCCTGGAAGCAGACTCAAGTGATGCTTATTGGTCAGTTGGATCCGCCCTCCTGGAGAACTTCAGCCCATGCCTTCCCATCATTGGCCAACTTACAGGCAGGTTCGAATCCACCTAGGTGACGTTCCCAGGTCACAGATATGGCCGTGGCTAGGATATAATGCCACCTGACTATGGAAGGTAAGCATATTTCTACACACACTTGCCCCCTCTTTCTATCCTCCATCCATTCACGCAAGAAGCACCATCAAAGTTCAAGCACTCGTTCCAGTCAGGCAAAAAAACAATAACACCCCATCCTCAAGGAGGGTGCTAGGCAGGGCTGTTAAGGGGTGTAGCCTGGAGAGAGTCCCAAGGGTCTGGAGACCCTTCCTAAACATTAGGAAGAACTTCCTGACAGTAAGAGCTGTTCGACAGTGGAATTTGCTGCCAAGGAGTGTGGTGGAGTCTCCTTCTTCGGAGGTCTTTAAGCAGAGGCTTGACAACCATATGTCAGGAGTGCTCTGATGGTGTTTCCTGCTTGGCAGGGGGTTGGACTCGATGGCCCTTGTGGTCTCTTCCAACTCTATGATTCTATGATTCTATGATTCTGTGACCTGGAGGGTCACTTTTGGTCCCTGGGCTTGAAGGTCCCCATCCTTAGTATACATATGCTGGCTTTGCTAGATCATGGCCTTCTTCATATGAAGTAGTTTATCATTCTTGCTGGTTTGTCCATTCAACAAACCTGAGGGATAGCTTACAGTGTGTGATTGTGACCTTTTCAAGTCCATCAACAACTAAGTGTCATGACTAATCTAGCATTCTAAGTTGACTTCCTTGTGCCTAAAATCTGGCAATATATCAGCTGCACCACAGTGACTTGTTGTTATTGTCACTGTTGTTATTTCTAAAAATGAGAATTGTTCAAAATCTGCTTTCCATAGCTTGTATGCCAAATGCTCCTAAGGTAATTGTTTTTAGATTTTGCTTAAAAGAAAGCTTAAATCAGAGATTTTGGGAACATAGCAGCTTCTGCAAATTGTTTCTAGGAAACCACTCCCTAGTTAGTCTTAAATAATCACACATAATTTACCTGTACATTTCACTTACATGCATTTGGGAAATTCCTTCTTATTTCAAAAGCAATCGGAAAGAGTGTCAACATTTGAGCCCTTTGAGAAACACCCTGGAGGTCCAAACATTGATTTTTTTGGTTTGATTTCTTTGTTATGTAAAGGGAAAACAAAGAAATGAAAAGCTGGCAATATGTTAGTATGTTTTCATTCTTTTTTGAAAAACACATACCTCCAACAGGTGGATATATCCTTGCAAAAAAAAAAAAAAATATCCAGAGGCTATTTTGTCAACTTTCTAAACAGAATTCTGTCTAGAAATCTCCTGTTTTTGAAGATGGAACAAAAATGAAGATTGTGATGAAATGAGACTTTTAAAAAATCAGATTTTTGTCTCCCATACTCTCATTCTCAAACATTCCCCTCCCACATTTCTCAAGTTTTCATCATCCACACACCCCTCGATTTAATTAAAAAAAATGGGAGAAAAATTCTCGGCCTTTCAGCTCTGTGGAACATGCAGACAAATAAATTAAAAAGCGGGAGAAGTGGAACTAACCCAATAATCCGTGAAAACCTAATTTCCCTCACCAGCGTTGCTGACGCAATCATGTCCCTTCTCCCTTCCCCATCTCCAGTTCTGGGGCAGTGATTGGAGAAATTGGCTAACAAGATCAGAAAATTTAATTACTGTTATGCTTCCCCTTCTCCAGAAATTGGATGTCACACTTCCTTGTTGCCTGTTTTAGAGATGTGCTATATAACGGATTTTCATAAAGCTTGATTCCTCCTCCTCTCTCAGCATTGCAAATGAGAGTTAAGAGTTCAGCCTTAGGGTTACAAAGCAGAGGTCGGGGTGCCAATTTACGTGTAATCGGAAGGAAGACACGGTCCTGACCTCCCTGTAAATTACTCTTTGATCCTTCTTGTCCCCAAGTCCTGAGCTTAACAGGCATGCCAGAAACTTCCTAAAAAGAGCATGTGTGGGTTGGGGAAGGGAGATCACCTCTAAGCTGCATTATAACAAAGTCAAGATCAAGACCAGTAGTTCTTTAATCTGTGCATATTTGGAGGGTAGGGGACCTTCCAAATAGTTACCCATGGTCTGGAGCCGAAAGCAGGAATAGACATTCTTCTTCTTCACCTCCCAGGATACTAATGACAATAACACCTCTGAGATAAGTCCCCCCACCCCTTTTCTCTTTGTAAAATTTGGAAATACTCATCATATGACATGCTGTTGTCATATGGGATGTTTTCCCACCCAGCCCCCGCTATCATTGGCTAACACTGGGCTTGTGCACAATTTCACTTGCTTCATGCCTAGAAATCATGAACCTCAGCAGCTTTCCTCTTGCCCCTCTTTCCCAAGGAAAACCCACTCTTTACTGATAAACAGCAATCCATGGGAAACCCGAATTACCGTTTACTCTGACTGAGCACCAAAGAACTGTTTTCTCCAGGAGAAAGCGGCAGGACAAGAGGAAGTGTGGATAAGCCCATGTATAAAGGGGGCCAAACTTTAAAGCTGCATCATATCAGAGTGTTGCTAAATCTTACAGTGAGAGAGGGGGGGGGGACAGGAACCAGTCAGAGGGCTTTCTCGGTAGTGGTGCCCACCTATGGAGCACCCTCTCATCAGATGTCAAGGAAGAAACAACTATCTGACTTTTAGAAGACATCTGAAGGCAATCCTGTTTAGGGAAGTTTTAAATGTTTGATGTTTTATTGTGTTTTTAATATTCTGTTGGGAACCGCCCAGAGTGGCTGAGGAAACCCAGCCAGATGGGTGGGGTATAAATTTATTATTGTTATTATTATTATTACTATTATTATATTATTACAGGACAAAACCAGAACATCTGGTAGCATTGCAATAAGGGCATTACAACACCAGCACCTATCAGTGCTAGAGAACTTTTTCCTAAGAAGACACTGTGGAGTCCAATAAACTTCAACTATCTATATATATTTGTTGCCTCACACACAATCTAATATCTGTGGAAATCAACCTGACAGAGGGCATTTATTCCCTGGATGCTCACATCTGCCCACTTCACTCTGACCTGGGTCCCTCTAGATCTGGTTTAGACTTGTCGCTTAGGGTTTGGTAAAGACGTGTCACTGGCTTAGGGCCTCAGGTCCAAAGAAAGTAGCTAACAGATGTTTCAATTGCAAATACTGCCAGCTTGCAGCTGACAGGAGAGTGTGTGTTTCCCTCAGATTGGAAAAGGGTAGAAATTAATCATTTCCCCCAGTCAGTAAACACACCTCCATCAACCAATTTCCTTCAAACGAAAGGTTTCCCACCAATTCTAGACCTAAGGTTTGTTTATTTTGTGCATGTGGATCAAACCCCAATTTTTGGGCCAACCTATTCGATGTCTTACAAGGAGCTACTGCCGCCATTAACAAATTTATAGTGCCTTTTGTGTGTTTAGACCCCAACGTCATCCATCTGATCAACCGAGCAAGATAATAGCATTCAAGGGCAGCCCACAGACGTGCATGCAATGGTGGGGGTTGGTACCAGTAGTGACTAGCTGCCATTAGGAAAGGCAAAACCACCTTCTGTAACCGGCCGCTGCAGTTTCTGAAGTGAAATGGGATGTTTCAAAAGCTCTTGGATACATCATCTGTTTTGTATACTGCCACTTTGTTTTCTCTCTCCTATTTAGTTTTAAATTGTTAGGTTAGTTAATTTATATTGTTTTATGAGTGTTGTATGGGTTATTTACTGACATTTTGATTTCCCCCCTAATAGTTTCTAACACTTTTTTTTAAAATTGTGAGATTTATTTTTCATGTGATATGTTGTATGAGTCACTTTTGGTGCAATTTTGTGGGAAAGTGGCATACAAAGAAATGGATGAAGTGAGAAATGAGGAGGTTTTCTGTGCATTTCAGAATGACCGCTCCCCACATCAAATGGGAGCGCTTTTTGCTTGGTCGCGCGCAGACCTTCGGATCCCAGTGCAACTCCTGGTAGTTAGGGCTGGCTTCATCCTCCCAGGCTGGATACCTGTAGGTCTCCTCCTACCTCAGCCAATTGCCCAATCCCACCTGAGGAGGCGTTGCCAGGGGATTGGCCAGGTAAGGGCAGAAACCGTCCTGCCCACACAACAGAAGGTGAATCTAACCTGTGAAGTGGCAGTCGGCTCCAGAGCTTCTCCCCCCTCCCCCCCTCAGTTAAGTCTTCTTTTGCAGGTTAACCTCTTCTCCACAGGTACGCAAGCGCTGCTATGTCAGGGTCACTGTTGAAGGGCTGGAAAGGAATTTTCCTGCATTGGCAGGTTTTGCCCTTCCTGTAGTGAAACGTCACAACTTTGGCAGTTTCAGGCCTTGGGCGGAATCCTTTAGTCTATCTTCCTAAATGGGGGGGGGGGGTTTGAAGCAGTGACCCACGCCCCCTTGTGGTGGTGATACCAGGGTGCCCCGTTAAAGGGGTCTTGAGGGGAGGCATTGGCCATACGCTGAGAGGTTGTCATTGCTCTCCCCTCCAACGGCGGTGAAATGGGGGGCGGGCTCTCTGCTTGAACATATGTTCTCCAGAGCCAGCCCAATTCTGGATAACCCTTACATCTCCCAGATCCCTGGCTGGGGACTGGCAAGGATAAATGCCCAATGCCTGAGCCAAGGTCTCCCTACATCTGAAACTTAATAAAGTTGTGGCCAATTTTAATCCCATGGCACGTTGTCTTGAGTCATTATTCCACTCGGGGGTTGCCTGGGGTTGGGGGGACTCCGCCTGTCCACACAATCCTGATTTTTCCAGAGTTCCAAAAATCAGGGGGAGCCTTCATGAGTATAAAGGCTGTTACTTCTGAAGACTGCCTGGACTACATGTTGGAAGCTGACTCGAGAAGCAGAAAGGGGCAGAGTTAATGCTTATCCCTGAGGGGCCCCCTTCCACGTTTATAACACACATTTTAAAGAACTATTATATGTTTATCTAAGCCCCTACTAGCAGTAGCAGCCAATGGTGTGTGGAGAGGGGTGAGGAAGCACTTTCCTCAAATAATGTGGATTCTGAAATTGTAGGAGGCACCTCTCACTCTTAATATTCCTGCTGCAGCTCAGTAACACAAAGCCAAAAGAAGGTTTTGGGGAAGGGCCATATATCAGTGCTAGAGCATCTGCTTTGCATGCTGAAGGCATCTCCAGGTCAGACTGGGAAAAGGACCCTGTCCAAAAGCTCTGAAGAACCTCTGCCACTTGGCCAGTGAGTATAGACAATACTGAGCGAGATGGACTGATAGGCTGACTCAGTATAAAGCAACTCCCTAAATTTGGCGGAGGTGCACTTTGGACACATGCTGTGCCAAATTCTGTCCTGTTCTGAAAGTTCTCTTCTGCAAAAGAGGTTTCAATTTTTCCACCTCATTCTCAGGGTACTTAGAATTCATTGATATTTTCCAGTCAAATTAGTTTAATTACAGAAAAATCATTATGGACCTTTGTTAAGGACTGGAAATTTCTTATGGACTTTTTTGTGTGAAAGAGAAAATGATCTTGTAATATTTGAAGATTGAAAAAATACTAGTTTATAGAAGATAGAATGGTTAAATGTTAAGGAACAAATATCATATGTAGCTTCAGGACAGAGAACCAGAAGTGCTTTTATTCCCCCCCCCCCATCTTTCTTAAGTTTTTTCTTTCTTTTCCTTTTTTCTTGCTTTCTCTTTCTTTATGTTTCTCCTTTTCTTGTCTTTTCTTCCTTGTGATTTCACTCTCTTATAGACTAAGTTGCAGTTTTATCTCAGTATGAAAAGATACTTTGTAACGGGTATGTATTTTCGTATATCTTTGAGTAAGTATCAATAAAAAAATTCTTTCAAACGAGAGATAATTCCAGTCAATACAGGGATTTGTGCTTACCTCATTACTGAGAGGTTGCCAAGGATGGTGTATGCGTCTTTCTGCCCTGCAAGTATTTCTACAGCAAACTGAAGTCTCCCTGAGTTCCCATGGGAGGAGTTGCCTGTTTTCCCCAGAGCTTTAAAGCACAGGCACTCAAGAAGGCTGTGGAGTTCAGATCAGTGGTGAAATGATTCATAGAATGAAAGAAAGGGCACTAACAAACAGGACTCTGTAGGCCTCCATGAGAGAATTTCACCACATTATTCTCTCCACTTTGGTAATTTTTGTATGCAGTTTTCTTTCTCAGTAGTTGATGGAGAATGGTCTGGCCGAGTGGGGGCAGAGAAAGCAAGAGAAATGTGTGGCATGGTACTACATTGCACTCATATTTTCTAGTGTAAGCAACAACCAAGGATCTCATAGCATCCTCCCCTTGTGCATCTGAGTTGCATCTTCTCTTGTGGGAGTCAAACCATAGGCAAACGGGTGAACATCTAAAAGGCTGTTTGTACTGGAAAAAGTGCTTTTTGCTTGTATCTTTGCTTTTGCAAGAGTGACCTGTTCCAAACATACAACAAAATGAAGTTTCAGCATATTGAGGTGCTAGGGAGGACGATACCACTTCAGACTGCAAGTAGAACTTGAGTTTGAACCCAGTGGGTTCAAGTGACATGAAAGAGGGTTTAGATTAAGTGCCAGGAAGAACTTTCTGATGGTGTACAAGCTGTTTGACAGTGGTGCAGGCTGCTTCAGAAGGTTTTGCTTTGTTAAATGTATAAGTCTTCTTTTCTCTTTCTCCAGAAAACCAAGCTTTCCTTTCACAGTCAGGGTGCCAGTTGAGCTCCTTGATATGTTAAGAGTGCATGGATGAGCCATTTGCTATACCTGGTCATTTATATTCTCCCCACGCTGCATTTCCTGTAACTATAAGCCTCGCTTAAAATGCAGCACAGGCATCATATCAGATAAAGAATAATGATTTATTGAACATATGGGTAAACAGCATAGATAAGAGAGAAATGCACTTCAGAAATGCAGAAACAGTTATAAGAACATATTCTGAACTGCCACAGTCAGCATCCTGCTACTAGTTTCCTTCCCATAAACAAAAATATATATATATTTTGCTACACACACACACACACACACACACACACATATATATACTCACAAACCAGCACATACAGTATCTAATAAAAGCCTTTGTAGTTGCCTCAAATGATAAGCCAGGAATGCGCTTGTGCTCTTATAACAAATTCATTCAACCTTGCTATTATAATTACTTCTTATAGCTAGACTCAGCTGAATGTATTTATTCAGTCTGTCTATAGCCCACTTTTCATCCAATAAGTTCCATATGGCACACATTCGTTCACCCATATGTAACCCCATAACAACTCTGTAGGTTGGTCACCCAGAGAGCATCATGACTGAATAGGAATCCAGGTTTCTCCTAAGTCCTAGTCCAGCACTTTAACCACACCACATTGCCTTACACTAAATCAAAGACAATTGGTACATCTAGACCTGTAGTGTCTATGGTGACTAGCAATTGCTTTCCAATATCTCAAGCAACAGTCTTGCCCAGCCCTACTGCTGGAGATATTTGCCAGGGATTGAACCCGGAACTCCCTTCATGGAAAACATGCTCTCCCACCAACTTATGACCCATAGCATATACATGTATCCTATCCATGACAAATATGATATCAGTGGCTCATGGGGATGCTAGCATTGAAAAGCAAGTGGCAGACCATAATATATCTGTATACAAAAGAGCATGTCAGAATAATATGCTTTAATCTACTTATGAGTGCACTATTTTCTGTGCAACTGCTTAGATCCTGCAACTAGTCTCACTTTCGGTGACATTGCATAGGCAACTAGATTCTTCTTTCTTCAGAAATTTGGCATAGGTGCATATCTGGTGTCAACAGACAATCAGCCAGATGCTTGGGCTGTCTTCCAGGCCATGGTAGTTGGCATGGGCAGAATACAACAGCAACGGCACCAATATTATAAGAACCACAAGGAACAGCCAGTGAATATTTAATATTTATGTGCCACTACATGTTAGTGTCATTCTGGTGCTCTTTGTCCATTAATATTGTGCAGGGGAACTACCAGAATAGTACTGGGAACAAATTTTGGCCATCTTCCAAAAGACATAGTCTAAGATCCATAGGACGAGTGCCATGAGAGAGGGACTCAAGAGAAACCAAAAACACCACCACAATGAAAAAGAAGAATTGCACCACCAACTTAAGACATGCTAAATGACAGCCAGTGTGGTGTAAAGGTTGGAGTTCTGGGCTATGGCTTGGAGACCAGGGTTTGAATCTCCACTAAGCCATGAAGCTCACTGTGTGACCTTGGGCCATCATCTCTCAGCCTAACCTACCTAACAGGGTTGTTGTGAGGTAAGATGGAGTGGAAGAGAACCCTGTACACCCCCTTGAGCTCCTTGGAGGAAAATGTGGTATATAAATGTGGAGGCACTCAGTTGCTCACAATGCAAGGGGAAAGGGGATACAACAGCAATGTGTGCTCATCTACCACATCTCCTGATTGAGGACTTCTTCATGCTGTCACTAGCCTATGGACAATGTATATGAGCAAAAAGCTGAGATGCTCTGTAACTAAACCACACTGCCATAGGAGTCCAGAGGGACATGCTCCCCAGTTGAATGAGGATATTTTAGCATGGATATGGGGGCTTGTTTAATAGGCTTGTTTCTTTATAGAAAGCCGCAAGCACAATGCTCACTTTTGAGACTTCCAATATGTTAAGCATATCCTTCCCTGGAGGATTCTAGTCTGCTCATTAATTAGCTGGCTACTTCTTCCTTCCTATTTACCTCCTTTGCTGCTATCTTTCTCCTGCCTTAAAATTTATAAAACAGAATGCTGATGGGACCTATTTTTTTTCCTGGAGCACTTAGATCGAGCATGCTTCTGCCAGTGGCAGAACTACTGTCTGTTCCTATGTTTAGTTCTATATTTATTTATTTAGAGATTTATTCACCATTCCGATAGTGGCCAACCAGATGCCTTTGAGATGTTCACAAGCAGGGCATGAAAGGCACCTTCTCCTGCTGCTTCTCTCCAGCAGCTGGTATTTGGTGGCACAGTGCCCGTGAATATGATGGTTCAACATTGCCTTCATGAATAATAGTCGTGGAAAGACTCTATTCTCCGTGATTTTGTCTGGTACCTAAAATTGAATACCACCACTGACATGAAAGCTGCAACAAACCTACGTAAATTCGTTTCTTTAGATGAAAGCACCATTTATATCGGTGTGAATAAGGCATCTGGTGGAAGTCTAAGAATTACTAGGTCCATGGTCTCCCCCAGCTGAGAAACATTTAAAGGTTGGCACAAATAGGAACATGGGCACTTAAATAAGACTGTGGAGGCTCAACTTTAAATCTCTAGGATTCGATAATGTAATCCTCACCTTTTTCAGATCTGCAGCCTTGCCTGGTTTGCTCATATAATAGATAATTCCAGCATTCAGCTTTTACTCCTCCGAATCACATTTCACTGCAAGGAGACAGAGAATAGGAAGAGTGAGCCTGACTGTCACGTTTATATTTGAAAGATTAAGGCAGAATCTAATGAGCTCATTAATTTCATTTCATTAACCAAACAGCGCTGTGGAGAACTGCAAATATTTAAAGAAGCCCAGCAGGGTTAGAGATGCATTTAATTAATATTGTCACATGATGATGAGAATACAGAAAAGAAAAAACATCCTGTTGCTACATTGTTAAAAATAATAATCCTTATGTCAGAGTGACATCTCCTTTATTGTTAAAAGGTTACATTGTCCGTAAAGACGTTCTTGGATTTGGAAAACACACTGTGATATCTAATGCATCTATTGTTGCATTTTAAGTTTGAGTGATTGCTTTTCATTATGCACAGTTTGCATTTAAGGCAGTTTGCCTTTTGAATCTTTTATCAGCTTTGGCTGACAAGCTAGCTGTCTGTTGCCATACCTGGATAGAGATAGCTTGACCACAATTGTTCATGCTTTGGTAGCATCATATTTATTGTTTTTGTTGTTTAGTCATTTAGTCGGGTCCGACTCTTCATGACCCCATGGACCAGAGTACGCCAGGCACTCCTGTCTTCCACTGCCTCCCGCAGCTTGGTCAAACTCATGCTGGTAGCTTCGAGAACACTGTCCAACCATCTCGTCCTCTGTCGTCCCCTTCTCCTTGTGCCCTCAATCTTTCCATGTGGAACCTGAATCTAGTCAGAAGGGACCCAAAATTACCAAGTGAGACTGAGGGGTTCGACCATCCAATGCCTGCACATTGGTTCTCACTATTTCCCCTCTGGGACCAGTTTAAAGGTTTTAACATTAAAAGGTGGGGTTCAGCTAACTAGTCCTGCTAGCAGAAGCCCAGGCAAGGATGTCTGCTAGTGCAACACTCCCCCCAGACCCTCTGAAATTGGCTCTGGAGGGGTCAGGAGAACCCCCAGAACAGCATGTAGCGGAGGAGAGGGTTGATTGTTCCATATGGCAGGCCAAGACCTCGTTCTAGAGGGCTCAAAATTTATGTTGAGAAACGCACACTGAATGGATCTCACAAGAAGGAAATACAACCCCCGTAAAAAGCAAGACTGTTAGGAATGGTGCAATAAACAGTCATTGCAATACACCAGCTGCTTAATTACGATCAGATGCTTTATAGGCAGTATAGTACAGGTGGGCTTTCAGGAGAGAGTTTAAATATGCAAACATTTACTGCAGAAATAGATGCTTAGTTCAGTAGCTTGATTTTTTAGAATTTAGAAGGGAGGATGATCTTTTCCATACATGGCTCTCCTGATTATATAAAGTCTTGATCCTTTTATTGTGGAGTTATATTGACACCCAGATGTCTTTGAAAGAAACGGCTGCCAGTTCATTCCTCCAGCCTCTTCTGAACTCAACATATGGATCTGTCTTAAACTTGATTAAGACGTTTGGTTGCATCTCAAGCCGAGGTCCTTGCCAGCCCTGTTACCCAACATTCTTTGGCTGGAGAAGCCAGCGCTTCATCCTGGGACTTAATTCCCTTTAACGTTATGCATGTGTTCCATCAGTGAGCTATGAGCCTCAATACATTTCTTAAGGTGCTTCAATCTTAACAATTTTGGGTGAGAAAAGAAGGGTAAACCAGTTTGGGCATTTCGTTTTAATGAGAGGTGTGACTAAGTAGCCCTAGAACACAAATAAATGCATTCAGGAGTCGTTCTCTAGACTTCTTAGGTTGTGTGAATATATATATATATATATATATATATATATATATAGGCTGATATAAGCATTTAGGGCACAAATGACAGTGCAGGAACTGAAAGAGTTTTGGGTTTAAAAGTGGGAAGTGTAGTAGTAGTAATAATAATAATAATAGGAACTGCAACAAAAGGTTGTACTGCTGAGATAAGGATGACAGATACACCATTTGACTCCCATTCCCCCTGCTTTTCCATCTCCCCCCCCCCCGCCACCAGCTGTCAGTCAACTGCTTATGGCCCGTGAGCATTGAGCTGCTTTTGGGAGGGGGATGGAGGGTTGCCTCATTAGGTTCCCACCCTAAAGGTTTTTGCACATCTGCAAAACTTGTTTCCTCCTGAGCAACCAGACAGTGACCTCTTGTTTGTGGGTGGTACAATCTCGGTGACAAAACCATTAGCGCTGGGAGAACTTAGACTGTTCCTCTTCCCTCCTTCAGTTGATGGGTGGGGACCCACTATGGGTTCATGGCCTGATCTAAGATGGGGTGCAAAAGCAGCATCACCCCCATACAAATATATGGTTAGAAATTAAGAAATTCATCCCCAAACACATGTTTGGGTTAAAGGTGGGCCCCGGGTCTGAAAACAATGAAGATTATTGATGAAAATAGCACCCTCCTGATGGCTCTTTGCATAGCAGAAGGGGGTGCTGGGGCTTCCTAATAACACATGGCTCCAGTGCTGTGTGTCATTTGCTGCTTAGACTGGCTGCTGCCTGAATGTTGCTGCTGTGCTTTAGAGTGCCCCTGAAATCAAAAGTTGTGTCCTTTTGTAGTATTAAAAACAAAAACACTCCCCTCTACCAAGCAGGGCTTTTAGCAGCTTGTTCATGAGAACACTGAGTGCTTCTCTTGAGTGCCCAAAGGAGTGCAGAATGTACCTAAGGCCGTGTTTCTCTGACCCCTTACAGATTGGAACGGCGTCTCCCTATAGCATCCCTTTTCCTCCACAAGACGCAATTAGACCCAGGATCTAACATGCTGATCAGTGACCTGGAAATATACCCAGAGGGCCTGCAGGGTGAGGAGTAGAGGTGTGGTGATACTGCAGACCAAGAAAGCTTTTTGTTCTATGAGAGAGATCAGTCTGAAAGGGCAGCAAATGCCCTCTGTGGATTAAAAGAACTGCCCTGCATCTATATCGGTGTGCATTGCAGCAGCAAGTCAGTTCAGGTGAAATGTTAGCAAAACAAGAGTTGGCGTGAGTGCACTTCCCACTCTGTGAGAGGCTCATTAAGACAGGTTTCGGCTCAGGTTGCCTGCACATAAATCTGTGCCCACATCCTTGTTTTCCACAGAGGAGGGGAGCAGACATTTTTTGTAGTAAGCAAAATTTGTGGGGGAGACAATGAAGCAAATCTCACTTGCAGAAAATGAAAATATAAAGAGTGATCTTTAGAATTAAATACTTACACTGCTGCAGCAGTTATAGGTTTTTAGGGGCTCTCTGCACATTTATGTGAGGCTGGGGGGCAATATTCCTACTGTCCCTTAGCAGGGGGTTGTTGAGAACGTGTGTGCCTGCCTGCTGAAAATATTGGCCACAGATGTGCTCCAGTGATTAGAGTGGATGTGTTTCTGCAGGTGTCTTAACTGTAATCAGCATAATATCTGTACTGATGTAAGTGGTGAGGGGAGAGCTTTAGAAGATGCTGTATCTTATCTCCCAAAGGGATTGTCTGATGTAACTTTTCTCTCAGCATTTAAGACAGTAATGTGCCATCGAAATTACATAAGCAAAGGTGAACTTGCAACCCCAAAACTATATTTTTGGTCATATATTGTGATATTCTCACTGGAGAGCCAGTGAGGTGTAGTGGTTAAGAGCAGTGGACTTGTAATCTGGGGAACCGGGTTCGCGTCTCTGCTCCTCCACATGCAGCTGCTGGGTGACCTTGGGCCAGTCACACTTCGTTGAAGTCTCTCAGCCCCACTCACCTCACAGAGTGTTTGTTGTGGGGGAGGAAGGGAAAGGAGAATGTTAGCCACTTTGAGACTGCTTCGGGTAGTGATAAAGCGGGATATCAAATCCAAACACTTCTTCTTCTTCTTCTTCTTCTTCTTCTTCTTCTTCTTCTTCTTCTTCTTAATTCAATATTCCAACGGTCATTTGAACATCTGCCATGCTAATCAATGGGCATTCTGTATTTGTGCCATTTCTGCAATCTTACAATATTTGAATCTTTTGATCTCAAACCATCTGTATCCTTGCAGTGTTACACCGTTTCCCATGCCCAACCATCCTCATTCTCACATTTGCTTATTCACTAATCAAAAGCACAATAATACAAAATAGCTCCCAACATATTTCAGCTAGGAAATGGGAAGAAGTTCAGTTCACATTTTAATACAAACACACCTAATTTACACTTTCCAAAAGAATGTGTGATCAGAAACAGACCCACCCTTCAAAATTTGTGCTTCTCTGAATTTGGTGGTGCAGTTCTCGAACCAAAAAAAAAAAAAAAAAAAAAAAAGCATGTCCCCAAAACGTTTATATTACGGGAAAGTGGGCATAAAAAAATTGAATATGTTGGTGAAAATAATGGAAAATACATTAAACTGGGGGAAATTGCATGGAAAAATGTGTACATATATTGAAGAAAATGCACACAAGAATGTTTATGAATTTTATGAGGACTTAAAAAAAAATTCAAACTGATACAGAAATGTGATGAACTGTGTAAAAATGAGAAGCTGATATTGACAGACTTGTCTCTTCCTTCACTTCTGCATAGTCCAATCTGCCTGCACATCCAATAGTTATATGTGTCCCCAGGGCTCTCTAAAACAGGTGGTCCTGTCTTTCATACTTGAGCAGCAGGTTCTCCCCCAGGATCTAATTCCCAGTAGGTTTCTGTCTGCTTGGGCTTTCCACCGATGGAAGCTGCACCTGCACACCCAAGAGATCTGGGCGAAGAGAGAAAAGCCGAGCAACTCTTTGATTAATGCATAGCTGTCCTTGGCAGCTCAGAGCAGCAGCCCCTCCAAACCCTCCTTTTCCTTGTAAATGATGTCTTCATTTAGCAATAAATAATATTTCTCATCTTATTTATTATTTATTAACCGTTTAATAATTAAGCATGATCAACCATCAAATCAAACAGTTTGTAACAACAGGCTTTGAAAAACTAGAATCCCAGAGTCTGTGTCAAGGATGGTGAGAGATTTGGAAGAGGGGAGAGGGGCAATAAGCTGGAACCTTTCATTGTTGGCATTGTGTGTTTGCCTATATTTGTGTGCCTGTGTACCCTGGTTGTGCTTTGCGTCAGCACAGCTTTTCTGAATTAATGAAATGTCAGGGGATTCCAGTAACCAGAAGCCCTCCGCCCCCCCCCCCCCCCCGTGCCAGATAAATGAAAAAAAAGGATTGCTAAGCACTCGAGGCTCAACATGGCTGTTATTGGCATGTTATGCTCACCACTAATTTGTTACATGTGAAAAAGAAAAGGTGGAAATTTTTTCCTGCTGCAGAAACTGCATGTGAACAGGCCATTTTGGCAAGAAAAGAAGCGTATGGTTTTCAGCGAAGAATAACATATCCTGCTTATAGTATCAGAAAAAGAGCAACAAGTAAGTAAGAAACAGCTCAGGTCAGAGACTATCTTTCCCCCGTCTTGGTGCAGTGAAAGTCAAACGGCTTAAGAACTGGAGGCTTATTCTCAGAGAGCTTTGAGTGCATCTTTCTGCCACTTTGATTGAATGCTGTTGACTTTGATTCCGCACCATCAAGGCAAGAGCAATGCCTGATGTCCTCCCCTTCACTCAGAGTGGACCACCAGCAGAGTGCAGAAGTACACTTAGGTCTGGCTACAAAAGTGCTGCTGCCCAGCACTTCTACTGCCAGCATGAAGCATATGCCCATGTATAATATAGACTCTGCCTTTAAGATGTACTAGCCGGTTTGTGATGCAATGACACAGCCTGTGGCAACTACTTAAAAGTCTGCAGAGCAAGTCTTAGGGATAACTCAACTGTGTCTCATGGTATCATGCTGGGTCCACTCATAGTTTTCCTGCTTGTCCACCCACCATTCTGCACAAAACTGCATTGGCAAGTGTAGGCTAGCTTTAAAATACTGGGCAGGATTTATTGGGTCTTGGGAAATGAAGGCAGATGATCCAAAACTTCTAAAGTCCTACTGGGGGTGTGCAGTGGCAGGGTGGAAAGGAGCGAGGAGCTGCATTGATCCCCCTTCCTTTTTTTGTTCTCTTTTCTGATTTCCCAGGTCTGTTCCCCCGTTGTTGTTCCCCCAGGTTGTTCCCCCATTACATGGGTATGCTGGTTCTCTCAAACACTCCCTTTTGCCTCTGTAGAGGGAACATAGGAGCTCCAGTGTTGGTAAGGAAAGGACTGTGGAGGTTCCTAGGCTGGTGGGGCAGGACCTCATGAGGCCAAATTACATTCATAGAATCATAGAATCATAGAATCATAGAGTTGGAAGAGACCACAAGGGCCATCGAGTCCAACCCCCTGCCAAGCAGGAAACACCATCAGAGCACTCCTGACATATGGTTGTCAAGCCTCTGCTTAAAGACCTCCAAAGAAGGAGACTCCACCACACTCCTTGGCAGCAAATTCCACTGTCGAACAGCTCTTACTGTCAGGAAGTTCTTCCTAATGTTTAGGTGGAATCTTCTTTCTTGTCGTTTGGATCCATTGCTCCGTGTCCGCTTCTCTGGAGCAGCAGAAAACAACCTTTCTCCCTCCTCTATGTGACATCCTTTTATATATTTGAACATGGCTATCATATCACCCCTTAACCTCCTCTTCTCCAGGCTAAACATGCCCAGCTCCCTTAGCCGTTCCTCATAAGGCATCGTTCCCAGGCCTTTGACCATTTTGGTTGCCCTCCTCTGGACACGTTCCAGTTTGTCAGTGTCCTTCTTGAACTGTGGTGCCCAGAACTGGACACAGTACTCCAGGTGAGGTCTGACCAGAGCAGAATACAGTGGCACTATTACTTCCCTTGATCTAGATGCTATACTCCTATTGATGCAGCCCAGAATTGCATTGGCTTTTTTAGCTGCTGCGCCACACTGTTGGCTCATGTCAAGTTTGTGGTCAACCAAGACTCCTAGATCCTTTTCACATGTACTGCTCTCAAGCCAGGTGTCACCCATCTTGTATTTGTGCCTCTCATTTTTTTTGCCCAAGTGCAATACTTTACATTTCTCCCTGTTAAAATTCATCTTGTTTGTTTTTGCCCAGTTCTCTAATCTGTCAAGGTCGTTTTGAAGTGTGATCCTGTCCTCTGGGGTGTTAGCCACCCCTCCCAGTTAATTCTCCAAAGGTGAACCAGTTTCTTCCCCATTGGAGAGGGAGAACCAAACCACATCATGCGGCCCCTGAGATCCTTGCTGAAAGACCAAAGAATTGCAGGTTAAGTGGTCTAGGCCCACCTAGTGTCAGGCAGCAGAGGAACCAACCCCCACGGCAGGTTGCCAGGAATGGATAAGACAATGAAAAGTCCTTGTTGTTGTTGTTTAATCGTGTCCGACTCTTCGTGACCCCATGGACCAGAGCACACCAGGCACGTCTGTCTTCCACTGCCTCCCGCAGTTTGGTCAAACTTATGCTGGTAGCTTCGAGAACACTGTCCAACCATCTCGTCCTCTGACGTCCCCTTCTCCTTGTGCTCTCAATCTTTCCCAACATAAGGGTCTTTTCCAGGGAGTCTTCTCTTCTCATGAGGTGGCCAAAGTATTGGAGCCTCAGCTTCACAATCTGTCCTTCCAGTGTGCACTCAGGGCTGATTTCCTTAAGAATGGATAGGGTTTTTTGTTTTGTTTTTTAATATATTTTATTAAGGATTTTCTTGTTTTACAGAAGTGTAGTGAATCGTATTTTTTTTTTCATGTAACATTTTTACAAATCCGTTTCATTTGTTGAGGCATTAGGGGGAGAAGAAAAAAGAAAAAGAAAAAAGAAAGGGGGGTGGAGAGAGGGAAGATGGATAGGGGTGGGGTCGGGTGGCAGTGTTTCTATTATGTTTAATGTATGTAGAGTTTGGTGTCAGCGTTGCTTGTGTTGTTCACTTGTGTTCCTTTGGTGGTGAGAGAGGTTGGGGTTGGCCTAGGGTGTGATTGTTTGCTTGTGATTGGCTGTGGTGATCTTTGTTTTCGTGTGTGAGTGAGGTGGGTGGGTGTTTTGGATCAGGTTAGCCATATTGATTTGTATGCTGTTGGTGGATTATTGTCATTGTCCTGTTGGGCTGTGTATGTGATAAAGGGGAGCCATATCGGGGTGAAGGTGTTTTCTTCTGTTTGTCCCCGTGTCAGTTTCAGTTTATTAGTTAATTTTTCTAGTAGGGCTGTTTCCCATACTATTTGGTACCATTGGTCCATGCTTACTCCTGACAGGTCTCTCCAGTGTCTGGTTATGGTGTTTCTGGCTGCTGAGAGCAGGTGGGTTATGAGTTCTTTGTGGTGTAAATGGGCATTGTTGTCTTGGAAGATGTTTAGTAGGGCCAATTCTGGGGTGATGTCTATTACTTGCTTAGTTATTTTACATATTTCTTGTATGGCTGTTGTCCAGAATAGTTGGATTTTGGGACACTCCCACCACATTTTGGTGAGGTTCCTGGGTGTATTAGCGCTAGTTTCCTTGGTGTTAGGTACCACCTGTAGGTGAGTTTCAGTGTGAGTTCTTTTCTTTTCGTTGATATGGATTTAAAGGGGGGTTTAGACCACATTCTGGTCCATTGAGTGGGGTTAATCTCATAGCCTATGTCATTCTCCCATTGTTTTTTGATTGCGTCTAGGGGATTTGCGGGATTTTGGAGTAGTATTTTGTATATTGCGGATACCGTCCCTTTACCGTTTCCCTTTGTTGTTAGGAGGAGGTTTTCGAAGGTTGTCAGGGGCCTAGTTGCTGCTGATTTTACTGTTGGGTTGTTTAAGAGGGCATGAAGTTGATGTTGTGTTAACCAGGGCATTTGGGTGTCTTCTAGTTTGTCTTGTATTTCTTGTGTTGACAAGGGTTTGTTATTTTTATAAAAGTCTATTAGGCGATATAAGCCTTTGGTTCGCCAGGTTTTTATCTTGAGGTTTTGTGCTGCATGGTGGAATAATGGGTGGTACGACAGGGGGATTAGTGGGGATGGGGTTGGGGATTGTTTGCCTATTTGTGTTTTCCATGCTTTGAGAGAATGGGGAGGTTTGATCTTCTTGCAGTCAATGGGACTCTCAAGAGTCTCCTCCAGCACCATAATTCAAAAGCATCAATTCTTCGGCAATCAGCCTTCTTTATGGTCCAGCTCTCACTTTCATACATCACTACTGGGAAAACCATAGCTTTAACTATACAGACCTTTGTTGGCAAGGGTGATGTCTCTGCTTTTTAAGATGCTATCTAGGTTTGTCCTTACCATCTGCTTTTTATTCAGCATTTATAGAGAGTGGCTTGGAATGCAGCTTCTTGGAATACAGTAGTACCTTGATTTGCAACCATTTTGGATTACAACCACGTCAAAACCGGAAATGCGTGTCCCCTTTTTTTGGATTATAACCAATTTTTTTGGAGGCCCCATTGTTGAAAGCATGCCTTGGGTTACAACCTGTTTTGGTTTACAACCGGACCTCCGGAACAGATTATGGTTGTAAACCAAAGTACCACTGTAATGGCATTGTCCCAAGTGACTCTCCACTCCCCTTTTCTCCCACTTCCTCATTCGTCACCTGCTCCCCTATGGGTGGTGCTGAGGGCCCTTTGCTTCTGTGGCCTTTGCTCTACTACTTCCAAGACTTGTCGGGTTCTGGGAGGGGGGTCTGGAATGCTTTCTAAAACACTGTGTCTGTCAGCTGTCTTTCTCCTGATGCTTCCTCTTCCTCCTCCTCTCCCATTATTTCCCAGCTTCCCCCCTCATGTGCCTCTGAGCTGTGACCCTGTTGTAATTCTGAACTGTCTTCTTCTTCTCTGGAAGGGTCAGCCTAGGGAGGCATTCTTCACAATTCCTCCTCTGCCCAATCCCTGACACCTAGTGTGCTTGATGCATGACATTTGTAACTGCTTGGCTGCTGTGATCATCTGCAGATACTGAAATTTTGATACTTCAACCTTCTGAGGTCAAGGGGTGAAGCTACCAGAGATAGGATCTTCTTGGAGTTGGTACAACCCTTCTCCTTCCTGTTTGCCACCAAATCTTATAGACACCTGTGAAGACTGTTTTGTTTTTTAAAGATGCCACTCCCCCCAAAATGATTATTTATTTAAGACATTTCTAAATTTTTCAATTCAAAATGTTCAGGGCTGTTTGCGGCCGTTTGCAATAGCTAATAAAACCACAGCAAACTGGGATTTGCTTAAGGACTTCTAAGTAGTTTAGCACTCCAGTAGTTTTAAGCTGGTCTTCAGCTGACGTGAATTTTGTTGGGTCTTTGTTTTAAGTTGTTACTGATTTTGCAGCAGTTTGTGAGTTTTCTTGGTATTCTTCTTCTTTTTTAATAGTGAAAATAGAAGTATTTCAAACAAGCACACAATGATCCTGATATGAAGGCATGAATATGACAGCGTTCTTGCATGAAGTGAACTTTCAATGTAGGAAATAGCGAGCACCCTACATATAGAATGTAATGTGTGGAAAACAACATGTGGACTGCACACTATTTTCAACATTTCCATGTTTGAATTTTGTAACTTTTGAAGCAACCCCCAAGCAGGTGCATTTTTCAAGGGCTCACTATGTATTGCTCAGAACTGTATCTGTGTGAGGGACAGTCTCTTAGATCAGGCAGTGAAAACTGTGCTCCTGCTGTAGCTGTGCCCTGCTTTCTTCTCATTTAAAATAATTAAACCAGTCCTCCTTACGATGTTGGGTGGGGGGAAAACACATACCAACAATGGGAGAAAATGTCAGACAGCTCTCCTTGGGTGGGCTCCTTGTTACTTTTGCCTCTCCGCACAATGCAGCCTTTGAAAAACCACCCTTTTTTGTTTTATTTATGAATAAATAATTGCCTTTGTGAAGAATACATCAAATTGCTCTCAGTGAGGTGACACTTTAAGTGAGCTTGTTACTTCTTCCTTTATCTGGCTTTGATTGATGTTTGCTAGAGTTAGCAGCTCCTTCATCCTTTCCCTTTTCCCTGCTTGCATTGTTCTGTGGAGGGACTGGCCGCAGTCGCTGACTTTCTTTTGATTCCTTGCTTTCAGCCAGGGTTCAGACCACACATGTGAACTGTCTGGAGCATCAGCAAATGGAAGGGGCATTTTAAATGTTGTCTTGAGGCTGGGCTACACTGGAGATCTTTATCCTCAGCATGGACGATTTTCTTGTTTCCTGCTGACTAATTGGGCACTCCTGTACATGTCTGCTCAGAAGCAAGCCACATTGAGCTCAACAAGAACTACTCACAGGTAAACACACATACTAGGGACTAAGCTGCACTGAACACAGTGCAATTTCCTTTTCAGTAAACCTACATAACATTGTGCTAGGAATCTCATTAGAAATGCATGTGGGTTTATCTTTTGATCTCTCTAAGTCACGAAGACTGGAAGAGTCCTAAGCAAACCCACAGGAATTATAAATGTTCTCCAGACTACCAGAGAAATAGGGGTAGGCTAGAAGTGGCATATTTCTAGAATGACACATAAATTGCTACCTTCTCTGATGACTTGTGAATATTTTTAACAACACTTAGAAAGCTTTTTTGTGTGAAATTTCTCATATTTTGGGGGTGACAACTATCCCAATTTCATTTTTGGATCGGGGGGAGGAAAGCCACAGTGTATAGTTTGCTTTCCATTACAATCCTCATGCTTCCCCCCCTTCCAACTTTCAGTTTCCAAAATGTTATTGAGAAATGAAAATTGAATTTGGATCTCAATGTGTTTTGACACAAATCGGCCAAGCTGAACCAAAAATATTACACAATGCAAAGTTTCTCATCTGTGAAATATTTAACAGTGAAATTGCAAAACATTTTGTCATGAACGGTTGCTTCTACTCTCATTTTCAGCTGTCCTTAATGTTGGGGATGTAGCAGACTGTACAATAATGATACGTTTGGAAGAAAGAGCCATCTCGATAGACATGGCCTTTACACTGGGAGTGGCAATGCTTAAGGTGGAAGAATTAAGGGTTGAAAGATAACAGTTGCTGGCTTTTAAAACTTAAATTGAGGAAGGGTCATAGATCAGTGGTAGAACTTCTGCTTCTACCACTGCATCTCTAGGTAGAGCCAGGAATGTTTCCCTTCCCGAAACTCTGCAGACCCCTTTCCAGTCACTGTAGACAGTACAGGGCTAGCTGGACCAAAATTAACGACAAGCATGAAAACTACAATTTTGTGCCACTTTGTGCAAGTTGCTTGGATTTTTCTGCCGAGTCCCACTGAGGGTTGCGTTAGAATTGGCATTCTGGAAAGCATCGTAACACCAATGTAATAAGCTGCCCAAGAACACAAAGGAGAAAACAGTAATGGTGACTCAGCAAATGTGGAATCACAACATTGTTGAGAATGCAGTGTGCTGAAATATTCCCAACTGGCCATGGTTTTTTAAAAAGAAATGCTGAAAGGCAAAGTTTCCAGACTACCCTCCGTCCTCCATCCCCGGATAGACGTATAGATACCCAATCTCTATATTATGTGGTTTACCTGCATAAGTAATGAAACTCATGTAAAAGGTGAAAATTCCAGCTTCATGGGTTGGTTCCTGATTAATATAAACAGTGCAATAATTTCATTGTCACTTGTGCTTTCTTTGCTGCTGCTGCCTATCCAGCTCCTTTGCACATCTCCGTCGCAGCTCGGCTGTATGACTATGGACTTTATTCCTAATTCCTAAGCATGCTAGGAAACTTAGAAATCGGCATATGCTAGGAAGCTTAGTAATTCTAATTGACAACTAGATGGGCTGGATAAAGTTTGGAGCTCAAATCTTTTGTTCGGGTGGGAAATAAGCTTCAGATGAGTGCCTTGTCAATGCAATTACCAAGATAATCTTACACCACTCGTAATCCATCTTATTTTTTGTAATATATACTGCTATACTTCATTGTTTTACGCTGCTATGTTTTGATTCAAAATTAGGAATATAATCATCCTGCAAATGCAAATAAGGACATGCTTTGAATGAAATGTTGCCTATTAATAAGCCAATTGATTAGTTTCGGATACAGTCTTGAGTCTGTGTTCTTTAGTTATGCTTTACTTCCTGGCCCACTCGGTTCTTAATCAGCAAACTTGAACCCTGAGTAGCATAGGCACCAGCTTCTAGGGGCCAAGGTCCCTTCATCTCCTCCAATAAAATATTTGAGCCCCTCCCCCACCTTGATGGGCATTGCCGTTCAAATGGTGTTTGTGACCATTCAAATGGCTTACCCGCCCCCCACCCCCAATATTTTATTCAAGTTGGCACCCCTGCTCAGCAGATACCCAAATTAATAGGGGAGATGATACAGACCTGGGTATGTGATCCCCACATAACTTTTTGTTGTTGTTTAGTCGTGTCCGACTCTTTGTGACCCCATGGACCAGAGCACGCCAGGCACTCCTGTCTTCCACTGCCTCCCACAGTTTATGGTGTTAATAGATCAAGAAATCAGAGCTCTCTCCCTGCACATCCCTTCAACCCCAATAGCTGCTTTTAAGTGTTTTTTTAAGTATGACGATCTCATCATGAATCTTCTACATCATATTTACCTCAGTAACAGACTAGTGTCACTCCTTATTATGCTTTGCTCTCTTGCTCCTGAGGATCATCTGACATTGCCTGACTCCATTTCATGTTTGAAGCCAAGCAGGTCTTGGTCTATCTTGCACCTGGGCAGCTGCAAAGAGTTCACCCAAACGCTGCCATGCATGGAGGTTGTGCTCCACAGCCCCAACCACCTCACTGATTCAGGATCCATCCATGTGAAGAAGGCTTAGGCTCATACAGGGCCTCTTCCATGGGTTTTTTTTTTTTTGAAGGGTGGTTCCTGATTGGCCCAGGATCCTTCTTCCCCTCATGTGGAAAAGGTTTCATCACATACACCTGAATGCATGTTGGGTACCACTCTCACTTTGTTTGGACATGCGGTCAGTGGGAGTGGGGGGTACTGCTAACAGCATGGCTTTTCTAAAATCTTTGGATGAAAGGAAAGGTACAAAAACCTTATCAAATACTAGCCTTGCAGGAGGAGGTGAAGCTGGGATAATGGCAATTCTAGTGTTATGGCCCCCCTTTTAAGCCATCAGACCAGGTTCATTTCCAGATTCTCTGCCTGCTAAGTGTGTCGCTGCCACAAACAGGAGGAGCAGATCTCCCTCAGCATCTTCTCCCCCAACCCCAGAAAGAGAGGACAGGTGGTGGCTGTTCCCTGGTGCTGCTCATCATATACCTGATCAGGTGGGCAACAATGCTGCTGGTTCCCACCCCAAACTCCTCTTCTTCCCTTCAGACATTTTGAAAAGCTAACATGTTAGGAAAAAAGGAAATGGTCTTATCAGACCATTAGTCAGAGAGCCAGTGTGGTGTAGTGGTTAAGAGCGGTAGTCTCATAATCTGGGAAACCGGGTTCGCTTCTCCGCTCCTCCACATGCAGCTGTTGGGTGACCTTGGGCTAGCCATACTACTTTGAAGTCTCTCAGCCTCACTCACCTCACAGAGTGTTGTTGTGGGAGAGGAAGGGAAAGGAGAATGTTAGCCGCTTTGAGACTCCTTAAAGGGAGTGAAAGGCAGGATATCAAATCCAAACTCCTCCTCCTCCTCTTCTTCTTCTTCTTCTTCTTCTTCTTCTTCTTCTAGTCCAAATAGCTTTGCCTCTTGGCAGTGACACTCGCCAGGTTTTCAGACAGGGGGTGTTTCCAGTCCTACCTGCTGATGCTGGTGATTAAGTCTGGGCCCTTCTGCATACCAAGCAAATGCTCTACCACCGAGCTGCTGTTATTGAAGTGAAAATTAAAACTTTTTGAGCTGGTGGCAGAATAAGAGAGTAGTTCTGGAATCTGTATTCACAGTTCCAGTCACTGCAGCTACTGTTCTGTACCCATTATCCATGACAGTTTGCAGAATTTCAGAGTTTAAAATAAAACAGTCTTGGGCCTTAATAGGTCCTGCTTTGGTAGTTTTATCATCTGTCTGTTCAGAGAGCAAAAGGATTACTTTGCCCAAGGTAATGGTATTGCAGTTTTGCTTGGTCTTGCTAAGAGAGAAGTGGAGAGGAACACCCTAATGCTAGAGTTATTACATTTTCTTTGTTGCTGTGTATTTAAAGGGATGATATCAGAGTCTGCAACCATTTCTCAAGGCCAAACAGAATGCCCATTCAGTATGTATAATTTACAGCGGTCCGGCAACAAAGAGATAAATCTTAGTCTTATTGTTTAATTAACCGTGTGCACAGTGGTCATCTGATGTAACAAATGGGATGCCCAGCCCCATCAAATACATCCTTGTTTCTAAATTTATGTTTTGTCAAAGGCTTTGTTCTCAGACACTTAATCCCGGTTTAATAGCCTCAGTACTGCTTTTCCTCTCACTACTTTTTCCATGAGCAGAAAAGTACAATATATTCTAAAGTGGCATGGTTGGCAGAGTGCTTCTTAGGACAGAAGATAACATATCCAGATTATTGTTTGATATGCTGTCCAACTTTCAAGGGTCATGCAGTTATCCCTTGTATGCTTGGCATTTTCATTTTCTTTTTCTGGGTCCCTACATCTTTCTTGCTTAGCTCTCTCCTACAACATCTCTACCAGCATCAGTAGCTCAGTATACTAATACACTAAAGAGATTTAGTAAAGTTGAAGATTCCTTGGAATGTTTGTGAAAAATGAACCACTCCTCCAAGGCTGATTGCACTACTATTCAGCTGTGCTTCTTTTTGATGTAGCATCCAGAGGACACAAGATGTTGGTGCTATATTTTCGCAAGAGGCAATGGCAGTATCAATAATAGAAATGCAACTGTAGAGATGAGGGCTAGAGTGATGGAGCCAATGTGATGCGGCAGAACAGGTGTTAACATGCAGAAAGTCCTGGCTTCATTCCCCAGCATCTCTGGGTAGGGGTGTGCCCTGGCCACAATATTTGACTGGTATCTGTATATACAACTTTGGGAAGCAGCCTGGTCTGTTTCAGAGCTGCTCTTTGTCTTTCTCATTCAACTTAATAGTCAGGACCAAATTAGATCTGTTAAAAACAATGCTGTTTCCCATTTCCATGGGGAATTTATAAATGACTATAATATTCTTTTTCCTTTTTACAGAAGTGAATGAAATTTGCAGTCAAAAGACCCCATACAGAATACAGCCAGGTCTTTTTTTAAGAATGGAAAAGTCTATAACTTTTCATTTCCTGCCAGAATTGGATGCCATTTTCAGGAAAGGGAGCTATTGCTGTAGCTCTGTCCTACCAAGTGGTCTGCTCCCGCAGTGTACAGCCCTATGGCTGAGAAAGACCCTGAAACCATGGGGAGCCACAGCCAGTCACTGTAAACTGTACAGAGCTAGAAGAATCGACGATCTCCTATAAGGATGCGTCTTATATTCTAATTCCTAAGAGCTGAAGTAATAAATCAGTTGGCATCCTCTTAATTTATGGTTCTGATCCAAGGAAACCTTTTCTAAATACAATGTGGCTCTGTGCCTTTTCAGATAGTAGCTCTTATTGTCAGAAAGCCTTGATGGTAATTAGGGAATTATGAAGCAGTTTTCGAGGGAGGCAAGCTATTTAAAAGAGCCATGGGATAATGATTTCATAGGCAGGAGGCCTTTCTTCCTAAGGGACATTACTCCACTGTAAAAAATATGATGCCGCGCAAAGACTGTAGGATTGATTTATGTCAGTGGTCTTCTAAGAGTTAATCAATAAGATAACAGTTACTTTCTTATTGAAAGGAACTAGCTGATTAGAAATCTGATGAAAGGGGTAATTTTTCATGGCTATAATTAAAACACTGCAATGCTTTTTGTATACCGTATTTTTCGCTACATAAGAAGCACCTAACCATAAGACGCACTTAGTTTTTAGAGGAGGAAAACAAGAAAAAAAATATTCTGAATGAAACAGTGGATGTATGATTTTTGTGGTTCATGCTGTGGCTACAGACATGATATGTGATTTGACGGTGAGTTTGGGGTAGCCCAATGCAAAAATCCTGAGAATCCATGTGGACCCGTGCTTTGTAACCACGTTTTTGCGCCATTGCTGTTCCATGAAACAGTGGATGCGTGTGTTTTCTGGTGCAGGCTGTAGCCATGGACATGCTATGTGATCTGATGGTGAATTTGGGGTGACCCAATGCAAAAATCCTGAGGATCCATGTGCTTTTACCTCCCCCCTCCCAGGCAGCCTCCTTTATCTTTAGAGTGCCTTATCTCCCTCCCGATCCCTTGTCAATCAGCTGCTCAGCGGCTTTGTTTCAACACCCCCTTCCCTCCTGTTTGCCTTAGTGTCTTTAGCTGGAACAATTTTTTGCTCCTCCTTTTCTTCTAATTTCTCTCCTCATTGCTTTAATCTTCCTGTCTCCTCTCCTTGCAAGTTTGCTGTCTTTACCTCCCCCCTCCCAGGCAGCCTCCTCTATAACTAGAGTCCCTCATCTCCCCTTCCGATCGCTTGCTGATCAGCTGCTCAGCGACTTTGTCTCAACGCCCCCTTCCCTCTTTCCAAAAAAAGAAAAGAAAAAAAAGCACAATCTGCTAGAGCTCCCTATTGGTGGCTCTTAAGTAATTCAAAAAATACAGTCCATTAATAAAACACAGTGTTGATGTGGTGTGAACACAATGGCATGAGCACCAGTTTGGCTCCACCTTTGTGTTACCGGAGTGTCATGTAACATTGTGGGCACTGTGCGACGCATCCTGTTGTGTGTGCCAAGCTGCAGGTTCCTTTGCTGGCTTTTCCACTCTCGGCGCACGCTCCCAGTGCCATCCAACGTGGGGTGCCAGTCCAGAACAATGGGGAATGCAAGCAGCATCGGAGGTAACATCTCCGGACAGGATCTTTGTCTTCTTTCCATCTCTGGGCTAGTAGCATCCGCATTGCTGTCGTCACACACATGAAAAGTCTTTTCTGTTCCTTTGGAATGTTGGTACCTACAATTCCTAATAAAAGGCTTCTGGGTTTGTTTGTTTTAACAAAAGTTATTTTAAACTTCTTTTTCCAATTCATTATACCGTAATTTGATGTTTAATATTTTCACAGAAAGCTGGTCATCTACAGAAAACACAAACACACACTTAGTTCACTTGGTAACTGGTGCCAGGGAGAACATCTGAATGCATGCAGAAAAACATGGTCTAGGAAGATGGATGGAGAGGATGTCCTTGCCAAAGCAGAGCTTACTTGCCATCACTTTCTATGAATTCTCAAACTGTAGGGGTAGATAAGAAGGCTCCCCTCCGTTTTCTATGCAAAATCTAGCTGCGAAGGACCTGTGAAAAAGAGATGTTGCACTCCACAGGCAGGACTAGAAAAAAAATCAGAAATGTCACTTGTGCATTATTTAAATGTGCTTCTCTTCTGCTTCTGCAAGCAAGCAAGGAATACTGTGCTCCGAGGTGACTGGGAAATGTTAAATTGTTTTTATTGCATTGTCTATTGAATATACAACATGTCTGCTTCAAGTCCCTAGAGGATGACAAAAGACCTGTACAGCGCATTGAAACCTGCAAATGCAAATAGAAGTGGATGCAAATTCCAGATGTGCTAGTAAAAAATACAAATGCAGTGTTGTAGAGGGAGGTATTTTGATGCCCCCTGCTTCTGGAGAAGTGTTCTTCTTGGATATGCTGTATGCCTGCCTGCTTTGGGCTATTGGGAACACATGAGCGGAAACAGAATCAAGTCAGAGTGACAGACAATTTAGGTATGTTAAGATGTTGGCACTAGAGATGTGGATGCTGGCACAGATCAGTGATTGTCTCTGGGATTCAAGCATTTGGATGGGTGAACAGTAAAGGAAGAAAATAGTCTATTCATACCAGCATACTGTTCCCAGTTGGTGTGGACCAGGATGCGAAATAATAAGAAAATAGCTTTGGTCTGGTGATCACAGGATTTCAAGATGTGTGTACTGGAATTTTAGCAGAGAGGCTGATAGCCGTAGTGTTCTTCCATTAAATGAATGGGACTTAAAAATGGCACGACTCTGGCTGTAATATGCCACAAGATTGTTTTTAACCATTAATTTATGCCTTAGAGAAAAAAAGCCTATTCCCTCTAACTGCTCCAGAGATATGAATTCCCTTAGAAAAAAAAAAGAATAGAAAAGAAAATGTACTCAAGTTTCAAACAGATAATGTTTTGTTAACCAGACAACAGTTCAAAGGTTTAGGGAGATTACACAGGTTTTGGAATTACAAAGAAAGGAAATGACACAAAAACTTAAAAAAATTAATTACACGCTGTAATAAACAAATCACTTGTCGTGTAGGTCTGGAGTGGATATCACTCACTCTCAGTCAGAGGAATTAGGAAAATACATTTGTTGGTCACTTTTTAAATTATTATTATTATTATTATTATTATTATTATTATTATTATTACTACTACTACTACTATTGAATTCCTTTTAGGTTTGCATGCAAATCTCACAACAAATGCAAGAAACTCTCAGGCTGTGAGAGGGAGCCAGGATGGGTGCCAAGATGGTTGGTTGGGGTGCCTGGACCTCTGTGCAGCAGTGCCTGTGGTTACTCCAGCTTCCCCCTGACAGCTCCTCTCTGTGTAGTGCCAAAGCTAGTCTTTGCCACTGCTAATGGCCAAGAGGAAACCAAAGTCACCGCCCTGGAGAACAGGCTGCAGATGGCTTCCCAGAACAAATTTGGACAGTTTTGTACAGTTGGGCTCTACAGCTCTGTTTAGCAGTAAGGACTAGATCCTCCTCACTTTGAGAAAGTACTCTGGCAACTGGGATTGTCAGGCTTCATGACAATCAAGCAGGTACCTTGATCTGCCAAACAAATTCCAGAGCCACCAAATGTACAACCAGCACAGTACCACCCTGGTGCTACAGTGGCCACCCTGGTGCCTGCCCTGGAGGAGAGGACCTCTCAGTCCTCCATTGCCTCCTCACAGATGGAGGAGCTCTTTGACCTCATTGCCAGCTCCCAGACCTGGCATCTGGACAACCAGCAGGCCTGCGTGGGCAGCCTGCCAGGCCTGTGCATCACCCAAACAACCTCAGCTACCTCTGCAGGGAGGACATTGTGTAGCAAGCTCCAGGCAATGAGTTCTTCAACATGTTCATCTTAGCTGTGGGTCCTGGAAGACCTGCTCCCTGGCTTGCTGGCCTTTTTCCACCTGGCATCGGAAGGCAAAGCCCTGACTGACTCCAGCTACAAAAGCTGAGGCTGCTGAAGAGGTGAGAGACCATCTTGGCTGTCTCTTAGTGCAGACCCAGGTCATTGAGCCTCAGCTTCACAACCACCACCCGTCATGCGCCACCATTGGCAGGATTGGCAGCAACACAGCAGATATCTTCTATGCTTGTGATAATATTTTATTCTCTTGCTAATTATGCTGTTTTAAATGTGCATTTTATATTTTACTTCCTTTAGTAATGTTTCCTTTTGAAAAGTTTAAGATATTTTTTGGTTAATTTTGCTGAGCTAAATGTGCATTCTGTAGTTGACCTCCTTTATAAGGTTTTATTTTGAAATCTTTAAGATACTATTTTAGTTTCCTGCTAATTATGTTGCTTTGTAAGTATACTTTATATTTGACTTTCTTCAGTAATGTTTTATTCTGGGTTGTTTTATTTGACGTTTTAATGTGTTGGAAACCACTCTGAGATTTCCCCCCCCCTTAAAAATATAAAGTAGTATAGAAATGAAATGAGTCGCCATCACTATCATCATTAAAAAACACACAACCCAAATAATGTCTATAAGGAAACCAAATCAAAACAAGAAAGTTCATTGGGCAGGAATGAACCATGGGCATAGCTAGAATTGGGGGGGGGGGGCAGAACTGAGCTGTTAAGTATTTCTATTTATCTACTTGATTAAAGCCCCCCCCCCCCCCGGCTTTGCCCATGTAATGAACGCCATCAATGGAAGCTTGCACAAGGATTTCTGCCTGCACAACAGGAGGAATTTGGATTTGATATCAAGCTTTATCACTACCCAAAGGAATCTTAAGCAGCTAACATTCTCCTTTCCCTTCCTCCCCCACAACAAACACTCTGTGAGGTAAGTGGGGCTGAGAGACTTCAGAGAAGTGTGACTTGCCCAAGGTCACCCAG
Organism: Podarcis pityusensis; assembly: GCF_964106645.2. Lineage (NCBI taxonomy): Eukaryota > Metazoa > Chordata > Lepidosauria > Squamata > Lacertidae > Podarcis > Podarcis pityusensis. The sequence continues at coordinate 37,095,753 of NC_138032.1, forward strand.
CAGCTGCATGTGGAGGAGCGGGGAAGTGAACCCGGCTCACCAGATTACAAGTCCACTGCTCTTAACCACTATACCACACTGGCTCTCAGGGCTTTCTTTCCATTGTGTGTGAGCACCCCCAGAACAGCATGGGGGGAGGGGGACCATTCCATCTTGCAAACTGAAACGCTTGCTGAGACAGAACAATTGGAAGAGTGTGATGGTGACTTCAACCCATCTATTCTTATTCTTTTACATTTTAAAAGTACCCCCTTTCCTTTCCTTTCCTTTCCTTTCCTTTCCTTTCCTTTCCTTTCCTTTCCTTTCTTTCCCTTTTTCCTTTTCAAAAGGCAACTCAATCACCCAGCAAGAAAGACATAAGGCAATAACTTCCCACAGGTAATTGCTTGCATCTTTGAGGCTCAGGTGTTACATGGCTAAGACTATAGTCCTAAACTCCTACTAGAGAGTAAGCCTAACACAGTGACCTCTAAATTAATACAGGATTTCATTGCATTATTCTCTTCTTGAGAGGTTTTCCGGTTCATGCTTATCCCATCTTTTGGGCATACTAAGTATGCCTGGGCCCTAATGCTCCAGAATGCATAGTCCTCCACTTTATGCTGGCACTTACAATTGTTCAAAATCAATATAAAATAGGACCATTCATCTTTATGGTAGCTTCACTCTCTGTAGCAGGTTGATTAAACCACAGCACATAGGCTTTTCCACAGCTATCACACAACAAATGCACAGTTTTTATTCATTTCCAGATAATTTCAGTCGTGGAAGCATTCTTGTTGAGTGATAGCTTCTTCTCCTCCACCCACAGTGCTCAAACCGCAATACATTGTTGTTGCCTGGAAAATAGTGGTGCTTTCTCCAGCTAGAGGGCCAGAGCGATTTGGAATCCTTTGTAGAATTAGAGTTAATTGAAGCTGCATTCTCACTATACGTTTTAAAGCACTATGATACCACTTTAAAAAGTCACGGCCTCTGCCCAAGAAATCTGGGAACTGTAGTTTGTTAAGGGCATGCAGAGCTGTTAGGAGATTGCTGTTCCTTTCCCAGAGCTACAATTCCCAGAGCGGTTTGACAGTCAATCCCTTTTCCCAGAGAACTCAGTGAATTGTAGCTCTGTGAGGAAAGCAATGACAGAGGCAGATTAGGTGTGGATTGACTCAGTGTTGGGGCTGCAGAGGAGACTGGCATGTGGAGGCAGGGTAACTCCCTGTGATCAGATTCCTCAGTTACCGCATCCCCCTTAGATAGTTCTTATGTTTTGTGAGATTCTTACACTGCTCATCCCAACCCACTGGGTCCCTTCCTGGAGTCATTGGCTGAGAACTCCTTGAGCTCCTCCCACCCCTTGCCCTGATCTGACCAACCTCTCCATTTCACTGCCATGAGACTCATGACAGTGCCCTTGATGGTAGATTAGACTCAAAGCAGGATGACCAGGCATACACAGAACACAGTAGGGTTACCATACATGACTGCATAGCGAAAATTTGCAAAGATGGTCACCCAGATGGGAGTTCCAAGTGTACTGTAAGTAAAGCAGAGTATCTGCTCAGGGGCAGACTTTGGTAATCATTGGTAATATGGCACCCTGAGAAAGGCCAAAACTTGATGCTCCCAAATGGATCTTCTCAGTTATGGATCTTCTCAATTTAGCACCCCCTTGGCTTGGTGTCCTGTGCAGGGGAACTACCTTCACCTCCCAAAATCTGTTTCTGTATCTGCTAGCAGGTTGCTCTGTAAATCATACTTAGTCCAGGAGTTTGAAAGCAGCTAAATCGTTCGGGGGGGAGCAAACATATTTACTGAAAGAGATGGACAAAAGAATGGAGATAACAAACCTATTTTCTGAAAGGAGACTAGTACATGCTTGCTGGATGTTTCTGGTGCTAGGTAGAAGGTCACTTCTCAGTGTTGTCAGTTATTGGATGGCAGAGTGTTGCTCTGGTTGCATTAACCTATAGCATGGGAGGATTGGTTTGGGATGAGGAACTCGTGGCCTTCCAGATGTTGCTGGATTCCAGCTCCTATCATCCCTGACCATTGGCCATGACCAGGGGTGTTCAGGTGGCATGACACTTTTTTCTGCATTTCAGCAGAGGGTGGAGGCTAATCCTGACAGTCAAGTCCTGTTGCCATTAACTGCTACTGGCAGTGAGAAGCAGACAAAATTGAGGTAGAAGGACTAAATGGAAGTGATCAGAGAGAAAACAACCGGTTCTAAACAATCACTACGGACAGGACTTCACACTGCAATGTTTGAGATTGGCACATGCACCACTGATCAAATCTGCTTTTTAACCAGCTGGAAAGGCTTCATGGTGTTCTGAGGAATTCGGCTTTGACATCTGCCGTGAACTATAAATCGGAGTTGGAATGGAAGGGATCTTTTGTAAATCCAATTTGATGTGATGTGAACTTCTTGAGTGAGGTTTTATGGACTGTGTGTGAATAATGCAGCCTAGGTTTTCTGCATTCATTGCAGCCAGGAGTCCAGACTGATGGTACAGAGTTTGCCCCTTGACTAATCATATTAGCATCGTTGATGGATATGCAGTAATTTTTAATTAGCTCGGCAAGTTTATTAACTTCGGTGGACTGACAGTATTAGCAGCTGTGAAATGCCCATTTTGAAGAAACCAGATATTTACTCATATCCATGAAAATAGGTGGGGATTTCTCATTACAATTTTTGCAAAATGCTTTGTGTGGTTAAGTAAGAGCATTCCACGAAGCAAAAGCCAGAATTTTAGATACAGCTGTGTATGAAAAGTTCCACTTTTGAACTGTGTCACATGCTCATGGGAACATCCTGCCAACAATGAGTGCATTCAAGAGTGCAGCAAACCGGCCCCTGCACACCCAAACCTCCCTCTGACAATATTCCCTCTGTGGTCCCAGCTACTGACATGACCCAAACTCCGCTTCTTGTCCTCAGTGTTTGTTTACATCAATAGCTCTCAAAGTGTGAGGTGGGTTTCTCCAAGGAGGTAGAGTTGCTAGGGAAAGCGAGAGCAGAGGTCAAGAATAAAGAAAGAAAATGGGAAGGGGGAGAGACTGGAAGAGAAAAACAATAAGAGAGGAGTCTCTTTTTGCAGGCATTCAAATGGTACTTAAAGCCATCACTAGGAACCTTCTATAAATCCCAAGGATATGGTTTGACATCCCCATCAAACGCTTTGTGAAAGGTACATTTACTTACACTTTGTATCCTCATCATGACTCCTAATAAGGTGTGTGTGTGGCAGGGGAGAAGCATACAAGGTGACATTTAAAGGCCTATTCAGGTTGGGATGCTGAGAAGCCAGGCTCCTCTGTCCAACAACTGCTTCTGGCAGCACCTGTTACATCAGACTGTAGAGAAGAGAAGGAAGGAGCGAAGAGAAGGGATGGAGAGCCACTCTATCAGGACAGTTGAGAGACCATCCTTGATCTTTTTCCTTGCAGCTGATCTTTAGGAGAACTTACAGCTAAGAACTTGCAGCTGATATTGCTTATATTCCTGTCCCTCCCATTTTTCCCCCATTTGCATCCTTCTATATTAGATTGTAAGCCTGAGAACATGGACTACTTTGTTTGCATTGATCCGTAAGCTGTTCAGGCAATGCAATCCAAAGAGGGGGTGGGGAAGGTACAGAGCAGCAGACCTCTTACGGTATCCACTTCCTTGCTAAATTGTGCTGGCTTGGGCTCCCCCGCTTTTTAAAATTTTGCTGTGCCAGCAGATCCATGGCTAGCCCTGCAGCACCTCCATTGCACTTTCTGAAGTTGCAGTAGGGCCCATCCACTTCTAGGACCACTGGATGCTGATAGTATCTTGTCATGGACTGCGGAGGAGTGGTGGGAGGCACCAGCTGGGGAACCCCCAAGGAAAGAAGGTTCAGAGCTTGGGGAGTGGTTATGGGGAGAAGACTGGGAGGAGGAGGTAATGGAAGCTGTAGAGATAACGGGGTTTAGTGAGCAGGAAGAGTCTGTGGCAGAGAGCAGAGGCAGAAGCAGAGGCTGGAGAGGAGGGCGGCCCAAGAGGCAGAGATGAAGCAGACTACTGAAGAAGCCAGGGAGGACCCCACTCCTGCTGTAACCAGCTCCCCATCCCCATGGCCTCCCAGAGCACACAGAGACATTCCCAGGAAGGAAAATGGAAATGCGGTGAATAGATGGGAATATAAAATCTATGTTACCAAATCTCTCGGGAAGAAGGAAGGAAATTAAAACATTGTCATATTTTTTTCAAGTGGGGAGTAAAGAAAAAGACACTCATTTTTATTTCTTCCCTAAATTTTGCACTGAAGGCTATAGGAATGGGAAAAACATGCACAATGACTACCAATTGTGACAGAAGCTGTAGGTAACTACCCCTCTGCACCTTCTTCATGGGCAACACAATCCCTAATCATGTCTACCCAGTAATAAGACTTGTTGAATTCAGTAGGGTTAGGACTTCAGCCTATCCTGCTTGCTTACTTACTTTCATTCACACGAACCCTTTGAAAGTTAGTCTTTAGTGACATTTGTTTCCCTTCCTGTTCATAGGTAAAAATACAAAATACCTTTTCCTTAACTATGTCCTTATGCTGTGCTTTATGACTGTCATGTCCAAGATTTGGGAACAATGATAAAAGCTGCAAGGTTCCTAGCATGAAATGAGTAGATTTTAAGGAAACCCCTTAGGGATCTGGCAGTAGCATTCAAGCCCTGGTTTTGAAATGTTACTGATGCAATCAAAGTTTCCATCTTTCTTATTTTGGCAACTTGAGCTGTAGGGCATAAGAGACGACAGAAAACCTCACAGCCACTTTTCTTTTTCCAAAACACCCATTTCCTTAAATGCTTCCAAATTAGCCTCCCTTATTGCGTTTATTCTTCCTCTCGATGTTGTTATTATCCTGTTTACCCAACGTCACTCTCTGAGCGTCTCCAGGCTCCTTCCAGCCAGCACACACAATACGTTACAATTATATAATTACACCATTGTAATCAAATAATTAAGATACATGTTAAACACATATTAGAGCCTACAAAGAAAAACGAGCTGTAGACACAGGCAAGGCATGAGCAAGAAAGGGGAGGCTGGAAAGTGGGATGTTCTTCCAGTGATCCAGATGCTCCTTCTGGCTTTGGGCTTTGGTGACTAACTGAGGCTGAGTTGTTCAGATAGCTGAAGAAAATAGAACGGCACTATCTGTGTGGCAAAGGCAGCGCCATCTTATCAAAGGAGGTTTTTGAGAGCGTATTGGTTTTCTTTATTTTAAGTGTTTTATACTGCCCTTCAATTATACTTCCAGAGCAGCTTGCAAGAATGCTACAACAATTAAAATGCCAACACAAAAACAGAAATATAAGAACATGAAAGTTAAAAGCCACAAAATCATAAAAGCAGCATGAAAGACGCAGCAGGTTTAAAATTGCAGGTAAAATGCTCAGGAAACTAAAAAGATCTTAGGCTGGTGCTGAAAGACAATAAGGTAGGTGACAAGTAAACTTCACTGGGGAGAGTGTTCCACAACAGGGCCATCGCCACCACCAGGAAGGCCCTCCTCTCACAGACCTCACCCATCTTACCTCAACAGTGACACCCACGGGAGGTCTTCCACTGAAGATCTCAATGTACATTTGGAGACAAATGACCCTTCTAATGACTGTGCTAGTTCAGTCTGAAGAGGCTCTGGCTGCACTGTGCTAGATGAGGTTTCCTACCAGCTAGCCAGAGGAATGAACTGAGATGAGTTGGCTAGGGTGTTGGCAATGTAGAATACAGGCCCCAATATGCATTAAAAGACTTGAAATCCGGAGCGCTTAGCCACTGTGCTACAGTTTGCAGAGGCCAAAGCTCACAGTGACACATTCTGAATGGTGGGAAGCCATTATGGAAAGATGACAGAACTATCATGGGCTTTAGTTTTAAATATTTTTCTTTGTATAAATTCTCATCTTTTTGTAAGCATTCTTTAGAAAGTCCATTACCATAAAAAAAATAAAAAGTAGATGGAAATATTGTTAAAATTTACCCAGTTTTCCTGCCACCCTGCCAGGTTATGCTGATGATTAAATTAACTAATATTTGTCATATTAGACAAGGTAGATTGACAGCTATGACAAAGTTTGCTTTCTGAATGGAACAGTTTTATTAGTTTTTGGAATCAAATATATCATTCCTTATCAGTTCAATTGGATACTTTGAATTTTTTTACAATATTCTATCGTTTCTATATTATGGACAAGATGTTTGTATTTTTGACTTTGAAAATAATAGAGAATAGAATGTAAATGCAATTTTGAAATTAACCTCTTGCAATTTTTTTTTAAAAAATAGTGCTTATTGCACTTGCTGATGCCACTTCAAAGTAAAGTTGTGTTGTGCTGATGTTTATCTAGAACAAACGGCATTCAACTGGAAGCTGAAAAAGAAACATATTCCAAAACTGATGGATAGAAGTTCATGTTTTGTAGTTGGCAACCATATGAAGGTTAATCTACTGTTTTTAACCCTAGGTCACTGCAGGTACTGCACTATACAATAATGCAGCTCAGCTTAGTGCCCTGGCATCTCTGTGTCAGAGTAATCACATTGTATTGGGAGCAGAGGCGTAGCAAGGTCAGGTGGTACCCGGTGTGGACATTTTTTTGTCACCCCCACAGATTTCAATTTTTTGCAAAGGGTCCCCCAAAGTTGTTGAGCTTTTTAAAGGAACAATAGAGGAGAAACTTTATTCTCCTCAGCCATTGGCCATAGCGACAACAGAACATTACAATATACACGGATCAAAATAAAAGTTGATTATGAAAACACAGTTTAGAGTCCTGAGTCAGCAGTCAGACAGTGGACCTTAGGATCCCCCAAAGTTATTAAGATTTTTGGGGGCAGGGTCCCACAAAGCTGCTGAGCTACCTTTAGGGAGGCTTGCAGCACAGAACAGTTAGAGAGGGCTGCTGGTTCACAAGACAAAATCACAACGTAAAAACACAAAACACATAGCAAAAATAAAAACAAGAACAACCCAATAATCTGTCCCCCCACCTAACACATTGTGTAGGTGGCTGATCGGTGGAAGGTCTTGCAATTGGGCAGGTGATTAGATGGGCTGGTTTCTTCCAGTCATGACTGTCTCTATCATACTAATAAGAGGGAAGGGTTGTAGCTCAGTGGTAGAACATCTGCTTTGCATTCAGAAGGTCCCAGGTTCATTCTCTAGGTAGGGCTGGTAATATCTCCCTTCTGAAACCCTGGAGAGGTGCTATCAGTCAGTGTAGATAACACTGAGCTAGATGAAGTAATGCTCCAACACAGTTTGAAGCATTTTCCAATGTTCCTATTACTAATCTGATATCTAAAAACTGCAATCCTCTGCACACTTACTGTAGGTAGATCTCTTACTTAACTCAGTGGGATTTACTTATGAATAAATGGGTATAGCATCAGGCTCAACTCCTTATAATTCTGTGGTCAGAAATATACTTATTGACAGGAAAGAACCCCAATATTATTAAAATTATTTAATATATTAAGACAATCTTTCTAGGCATTTTCAGGATGGCAAGTAAACTGTACAGAGCAGTATGTCCAGTAATCATCACCTTAAGATCCCTTGTGCTCGTAGGACAAGACCTGCCAAGGAAAACAAAGAACTTATTTATGTATGCTACAACAGCAGCAAGAGTCTTGATAGCACAAGGATGGAAGAACGAGGAAATCCCAACGAAAGAGCAGTGGCAAGAAAAATTGATGAGCTACACAGAGCTGGCTAAATTGACATACAAATTGTGGGACAAGGACAACTGTGACTTTAAGGAAAAATGGGAGCTTTTTACAAATTATCTAAAAAGACAATAAAATGAACTGGACTCCTTGGCAGGTTTTGAATAAACATGCACAAATTTATTGGTTGATAACATGGTAGATAGATAATGTATAATTTTGTATGTATAATTTTATAATATGCAGAGAATAATATGTGTTGAGAAATCATAGAGAGGAGCTGAGGGAAGTCTTGGGGGGGGGAGAGGAAGGGTTTGATGGGGGGAAGGGGGAAAATAATGAATATGATATGTTTTGATATTTTGTTATGATGAAATTGCTAATAAAAACATTTTTTTTTAAAAAAAGATCCCTTGTGCTCAAGATTACAAGGACTGCTGCAATTTTCCAATTGTGGCTTTTGTAAATGTCTTAAGAGGGGAAACAAACACCATGATATCATTAACATTATTAAAAATGTTAATATGGTCATTCCGGGCTTTTCAGTAGGATAAGTAAACTGCACAGGCTAGTTTGTCCTTTAACCATCACCTTAGGGTCCCCTGTGATCAAGATTACAAGGACCAGAGCAGCTTGCCATATTGTGGCTTTTATAAATGCCTTGGGAAGTGCTTTTAGCAGTTCAATCAACACCCTGTAGTTAATAAATCCTATTCAAAATGACTTGGTTAACCAAGGTCCTCGGGGGCATGGCAGGAAGCCCTCCAGGATGGCATTTGAAAATGAGTCACTCCATAGCTTATACCTAAGTGACTGCATTTTATTACTTTCTTCTTGTGAACCTTTTCCATGCCTCTGTCATGCAGCAACTCACCCAAACGTTATTTTATTTTCTGTGTTTAATCAGCTCTGGCCTTGATGGTGCTGGCTCTTAAAGGAAACCGAGCACGTCCTAGGGTAGGAAACGGCAAGGTGAGTTCTTTTGCATAACATGAGCAAGAGATTTAATACTGTGTGTACAAGCAAAAACATTTCGCTTTAACAGGAGTTCACAATCATTGCTGCCTGGGGAACACACACCATGCAACAATAGATGCAACAGCACTGTCAGTAGAGCATTTGGCCAATGCAAGGACATGCATCATGCCAAAGAGCCATTTGCTTCATTAGTCCTGGTTCTAATACAAGAGGGAGTGCACCTGAGTAAGAGTGCAGATATGTTTCATGCAAGATGGTCCCACATCAGGATCTGCTGGAGTTTTTCTAACTTGTGGCATGCTGTTCACTAAATGTATATGTATATGTATATGCATATGCATATGTACAGTATATGTATATATCAGATGATCAGTGGCACCTTACACCTGGTTTCTCATCTCTGTGGAAGAGATTTATATCTGCCCACGGTTCCCCTTGAAAGAAGAATATATGTTAAAACTATTTTACTATTGACTAGGGATAGAAGGATCTATCAATTTCAGTTTTCTCCATTTTTCTGGTCTTAAATTTGGTTCTCTAAATTTCTGCAGCAATTTACAAGTTTTCTTTTTTTAAAAAAAATCCACATGAAAATTATTCAGTATTTTAGTGCATCCCCCTAAAAGCACATTTTTGTATGCAATTTTGACTAACATGGACAATTTTGTGAGCAATTTTGACTAACATGCACAATTTTGGGAGCAATTTTTCCTAATATAATGGTTTTCTATATGTTATTTTTACTAAGATACTCATCTTAGGCACACTTTTACCTAACGTATATACTTTTGTAGGTAAGGTAAAAGGGAAAGGACCCAATTCGAGTCCACACAACCGGTTGAGCTCTTGTTGCTTTGTCCCAGCTCCTGCCAACCTAGCAGCACTTTTGTAAGCACTTGTTGGTTAGAGAACTGCATTGAAAAATTCAGTGCAAATTTTGGATGTGTTTGGGTTCGCACATTGTTTCTGAAAGTGCAAAATTGATCAATTCTGGTTTAAGTATGAGCCAAATCAAATTTCTCTCCCATGCCTGCTACTGACACAATCCTTGTAATCTTGAGCATAACGAACCATAGAAATGTTTTGTTTAAGGTACTACATGCATCACCAAATAGAAAAAAGAACACATATTTGCACAATATTTGGTTAGGCTAATTTATATGTATATATGCAAACTGAAAAACGATTAATTTAAATAGAAATGTAGTACATCTCTCAGTAGTGGATAAGACAGACCAGGTGATCTGTATGCCTGTTCAGTCTTTTGTCCAAGTGGAAGTCTGTTGATGGACAATTATTTATCTTTGAACCAGACTTGAGTCAAATAGCCCTCAAAACAGAGGACCAGCCTTTGTAAAGTAGACACAGAGTCCCTCTAGCTTCACTGCTGGCATCAATTATTTCTCAATATTTCTCAACAGAAGATAGTGACTTTGGCTAAAAGAGCATTGCCATATTGCATAATATGAGCAGGGTAACATGGACAAGGCTATTATTTCAGAAGTTTCATCTTTTGTGTCTCAACAGTAGTGAGATCCTTATCAAGAACAGGTCTGTAGGTTGCCTGCTCCTTGTAATCTCAGTGCGGGACGGTGGTGTGAGTATCACTACTCAAAATGTTATCTAGCGTTATTTCACTTCTGAGGGGTTAACAAGAGTGTTATCACGATGTTTACAATCAAAACGCATGTGGCTCAAGTGATAAAAGGGAGTCGAGGCATCCAATCTCAGAGGATGTGAAGACAATGTAGCCTTGAGGAGGAAGAGATGGATCTTATTATTGAAAATGGTTTGGCAGGCTGGGAATGGGCAAACAAGCCTGGGCAATTGTTCAAATTGTAAGCTCAGGAGAAAGAGAGAGAGAGAGAGAGAGAGAGAGAGAGAGAGAGAGAGAGAGAGAGAAAATGAAAAGGCAATCATATGAAACCACACTCTCCCCTGAAAAAGATATTTGTTTCAATAAATCTTTTATGACTGTTTTTCCTTTCACACTTGAAGATGAAATGTAGCAAGTTGCCAGTGACTGATGGGTCAGGAGCATTTCTGCAAGTAAGCAAGAACTCCAGGGAGCCTTGGGCCAAGATGTGCACAAAAGCAATTTAAGAAGCTGTGTGGAGTTTAAAGACCACTGTTGCCTATGCTGCTGAAGGCAGATCAGAAAGGCCTTATCTAAACTGGGCCCCAATGCAATCCATAGATTCTAACTCCTGCTTCAAGATTCAGCAATAGACTGCCGGGGTTTGGGCTGAAGCCCTCATATCCAGCTGGCATCCTCAAGGCTTGGGCCATCATAGCTCTTGTTTTAGAACATTATTTATATTACATCCATCTGACAACAGCAGGATGCTGAAAGGGTAGGGCTTCATCCTTTAGTGTTTATGGTGAGTGCATTTTGTTGGGTGGCTCTCAGTGCGATCTCTCCTCCTCTTCTCTTCTGCATTATTTTAACCCAGGAGAAATGGATTGTTCCCTTCTGCCCAAAGAGATGTTTTATTAGAACACTGTGAGCGGGCATGGATTTAATAGATGTCCACCCCAAACCCCCAAGATGAACAGGGTTGATTGAAAATCTGCAAAGGGAAGGGGAGAGAACAGCTGACAAAATGTCATCAGTTTGTGCTATGTTTGCAAACTGGTTTGTTTTACTAAGTTTTTATATATACTGGAAGCCTCCCAGAGTGGCTGGGGCAACCCAGTCAGATGGGTGGGGTACAAATAAATTATTATTATTAGTACTAGTAGTAGTATATGGTGGGGGGAGAGGAGGAGGAGGAGGAGAGGAAGAAGGAGGAGGAGGAGTGTAACCTTGCAAATTTCTGTGACATCTCCCTTCATTTTGCTTCTAACTGTTGCCAGTTCTGTACTGCTGTAGTATTGACAGGTGTTGGGCTGCTTTCACATATTCAACAGAACATGAGCTACTGCAAGTCTTCCAAACAGCTGTTTCAAATGGGATGGGGATGAATATTGCTGCTACTAAACTCCTTATGAAATTGGCTTGCTGTTTTGATGATACTTTTAAACTGTGGGATAAATATTGGCCTCATATAACCAGCATGCTTGGCTCCAGTTAATGCACAAAGGGGTTAAGACCATAGACTAAGCAGTCCTGCCAAACTTAACTAGGTCACACCCCCTCACCTTGGGAGGAAGAGTTACCAAATTGAAATACTTTATTGTCACTTGTACAACTTGTATACAGTGAGATTACACAAATGCCTTTGTCCTTTCTTTTCCACCATGAGAATCCAACCAGAAAGGATGTCTGGGCTTATCATTCCAAGCCCAGACCACACGGCTTTAGCAAGTCATCTTTGTGTTTCTATACAAATAATTTAGAATCATTTTACCACGGGGCATTTTACAAGAAGCAGGGGCAGAGTTGGTGGCGCAACCACCATGGTACGAGAAGTGATAGTACCACCCAACATCTATATTTGTTTATTCGTTTTTTGTGAGTTAATGTCCCCCACAAACACATACTAGTTGTTAACTGCTGTTGTTAAACGCACTTCTTCTATCACTAACAGAAACTGCTGTTAGGGCACCGAGCTCCATGGTCTTCCTTATAAATAGACAGTCACTCTGAAGTGCACAGCTGTCTGAATCCAGCAAGGCTTTCTCATTCACTATCAAATGTAATTTTATTCTGTTGAGAAGTACAACATCTTGTTCCTTTCACTGAGGTGTGTGGGTGGGTGTCACTTTCAGTGGATATGTGATTTTCGTTTTGCTGTTACAATCAAGCTTAGCCTGTTTGTCAAATACGCATAAGTTTTGTGATGTCCCTGTGGACTTGCTCATCTGCTCCTTTTAAAAGTTAAACAAAACCCAGAAGCTTATACCTCGGATGTGTAGTAAAAAATGGCTTGGCAGCTTCTTAGTAGTGCTCAAAAGATTTCCCAGAAGGACAACTGTCTCAAGAACAAAGGTCATGTCTGAAATAAGTAGGTCCAAGGATGAAAAGGTCAGTTTGAGGGGTTGATTCTTGTCTTTTGTTATCCTGGATGGATCAGTGACCACTCTATAAGGTTTGGCTGGTTAACTCCAACATTCAGTGTCACTGAAACATTCAACCTGCCTAAATTTATTCTAAACCATTAGTTGTTTCCCATTCGTGAACCGCTCTTCATTTAGGAAGGCAAGCAGGAAGTGGCTTGTGTGACTTATTGAACATAACCTGTGGCCATGGCAACACGTGCTTCTTTTTAATTGAACCTGGATACCCTATCAGTTGGTCCCCAAGGCATCTTTGTGGTTGATCGCAGACACATTTCCAGTCACACCACCCTGACCTTCATTTCCTGCTCTCATATATATTTAATAATTTCTTCTTTTTCTGAAGCATACAGAATTCATTATTCAGCAAAAAAGCACCCAAGAAACATGTTCTTTGCAGTATCGCCCTTAATTAACCACCCTTACTTTATTTTCTTTTGCTTATCCATTTGGCATCTGTACACTGAGACAGCCCTTGGTACACCTCTTGCCTTCATCAATGCCAGCCAGGCAGTCAGCCATGACCAGATAAGAAGAAATGGAATTCCTTATCTCACATAAAAACCCCCGCAAAAGGTCAAGGTTAGCAGGAATAGAGAGGGCCCTCCAAAGCAGCAGCAACAACAGCAGCGGCGGCAACAACAAAAATCCCTTTTCAAATCACCATGGCAACAAAATGGTGCATTATGGGAGGCCAGGAAAAGAGGGGCCTATTTCATTCTTGCAACAATCTTTCCACTCCATTGCCCTCTTTATCAAGTATCTCTACATTGGGGCTGAGTGTATATCTGTGTCATGGAGCAGTGCAGATGATTCAAATACACATTGACCTTTTCAGTGGGATCTGGAGTTCCTTGTGGGAGTTTCTGCATCTCCCCTTCTTCTTGTTTCCCTCTCATCTCCGCTTCGCATGACCTCACTCTCCCTGGCCTTCTCATCAAAAACTGTGTAACAAACTGGTGAGGCTGTGAAGGGTGGGTTAAAACTCAGGGAGAAGAATCGACTTCGGCAATGCTATGGAAGTCAAGACCTCGAATGTCAGTGTGGTGCATCCATGAGGAAGATTAATGACTATTCTAATAGAAAATAAAATAAAATACAATAAAAAAACGAGATGGGGATAAAAAGGGACAAAGACAGGCAGGCTGACTTGGCTTTGATCCCTATTTAATTTCCTACAGATGAACAGGTTTGTGCCATGCAGTCTTAACAGGCATAATGCTTACATTCACCTTGATGGGAAAAGGGAGAGGCTGAGAGAATGAGAAATGTGAGAGATATATCAAAAAATAAATATTTTCATGAGTAATTGTCTATGATTTTGAAGTATGCCTAGCGGACAATAAAAGAGTGGGATTCTGAGTACACAGAAGTCAGAGTCTTCATTTGATTGAAATTCTCAGTTCATGAAAAAATATTTGAGACTTGAAAGCATAATTCTTTCTGAACTTCTCTCCATTCTGTTATTCAATGAGACATGGACTAGGCTGGGCTCTTCCCACTGAATTGACTCTTCCTTTTGAGAGGGACTTACTTGTTAGGGTCACCAGGGACAGCTGTCTGCTCTATAGGGACCTTTCTATGAGGATGTGTGGCTTGCACCATATAGCACTATTAGACAATCCATCCATCCATTAATTACCTTTGTATCCCACCTTAGATTCAACTTTAAACAATGACTTTGCTAGTGAAATATTTAACATACACTTTCAATCGGAAAACAAATGGTTTGAAAAGGAACACTTAGGTAAGAAATGACAGATTCTTGGATTTCTGCAAGTGGCTGTCTTGAATCTGAATATTTTTTTTTTTTTTTAAAGCAATTTATTGGGTTTTACAATAAAAATAAACATAATAAACAATATAACATTTATCTTTACATACTTTCACATTTTCTTTGGACTTCCTCACATCTCCCGCTCCCACTTTCATCGTTGTAACATTTTGTCAGCAATTTATCATCTTATTTAAATTCTTATATCCCTTCTATGTTTCATAATCTTATAATTCTCGAAAGGAGCTAAATTTTCACAGTCTTACTTATTTTCTTAAAAACTTCTAAGTTTAGTGGTGCTCAGTTATTTTAATCTAGCATCTTATTTAGCATTCACTCAAATTACAATACTTTTGTAAATAGTTCTTAAATTTCTTCCAGTCCTCCTCAATCCTCTCTTCTCCCAGGTCACGGATTCTGCCGGTCATTTCAGCCAGTTCCATGTAGTCTATCAGTTGTATCTGCCATTCTTCCAGTGTGGGTAGATCTTGAGTTTTCCAATGTTTGGCGAGAAGTATCCTTGCTGCTGTTGTTGCATACATAAAAAATGTCTGGTCCTTCTTTGCCACCCCTTGGCCGACAATACCCAAAAGGAAAGCCTCTGGTTTCTTAGTGAAGGTATATTTAAATACCTTTTTCAATTCATTATAAATCATTTCCCAGAACGCCTTCACTTTAGGGCAAGTCCACCAGAGGTGGAAGAACGTTCCCTCACACTCTCTACATTTCCAACACTTATTATCAGACAGGTGGTAAATTTTGGCAAGTTTGACTGGGGTCATATACCATCTATAAATCATTTTCATTACATTTTCTTTCAGAGCGTTACATGCAGTAAATTTCAATCCATTACTCCACAACCTCTCCCAGTCCTCAAACATGATATTATGCCCAATGTCCTGTGCCCACCTTATCATAGCCGATTTAACCGTTTCATCTTGTGTATTCCATTTCAACAGCAAGTTATACATCCTTGAGAGTACCTTAATCTTTGGTTCTAGCAATTCTGTTTCTAATTTCGATTTCTCCACCTGGAACCCTAGTTTCTTATCATTTTTAAAAACTTCTTTAATCTGAGCGTAATGTAGCCAATCTCGCACTTTGTCTTTCATTTCCTCCAAACTCTGCAATTTCCAATTGTCTCCATCCTTTTCTAGTATTTCCCAATATTTTGGCCATTTAGCCTCCATATTGGGTCTTTTTCGGGCCTTGGCTTCCAAAGGTGAAAGCCACCTTGGTGTTTTATTTTCCAGCAAGTCTTTATATTTTGTCCAGACATTAAACAATGATTTTCTGACAATATGGTTCTTAAAGGCCTTATTTGCTTTAACCTTGTCATACCATAAATATTCATGCCATCCAAAGGCATTGTTGAACCCTTCCAAATCTAACACATCAGTGTCTTCAAGAAGTAGCCAGTCTTTTAGCCAGCAGAACGCTGCGGCTTCATAATACAACTTTAAGTCTGGCAGGGCGAAGCCCCCTCTTTGTTTTGCATCGGTTAATATCTTAAACTTAATTCTGGGCTTTTTGCCCTGCCAGACAAACTTAGAAATGTCTCTCTGCCACTTCTGAAAGCACTCCGTTTTGTCCAAAACCTGAAGTGTTTGAAATAAAAACAACATCCTTGGCAATACATTCATCTTGATAGCAGCAATTCGGCCTAACAAAGAAAGTTTCAATTTTGACCAACTATCTAAGTCTCTCTTGATTTCTGTCCAGCATTTTTCATAATTGTCCTTAAATAGACTTAGATTTTTTACTGTTATGTTTACCCCTAGGTATTTTACTTTTTTAACCACATTGAGTTCCGTCTCATTCTGAAACCGTTCTGACTCTGTATCAGTCAAATTTTTCCCCAAAACCTTAGTTTTCTGTTTATTTAGTTTAAATCCAGCCACCCGACCAAAATCATTAATCAATTGTAATACTCTTTTCGTACTAGGCTCTGGCTTCTGCAAGGTCAAAACCAGGTCATCTGCGAAAGCTTTTAATTTATATTGTTTCTGACCGACCTGAATTCCTTCCACCAACCGATCCCCTCTAATCATGTTCAATAGCACTTCCAGAACCGAAATAAATAACAAAGGGGAAATAGGGCAACCTTGTCGTGTCCCTTTTTCAATTTTAAACTCTTCTGTAACCACATTATTAACTATCAGTTTAGCTTTCTGTTCTGAATATATCGCCTCAATCCCATTCTCAAAACCCCGTCCCACTCCCATCTCTTTTAAATTTCCCATCATAAATTTCCAGGAGATATTGTCAAAGGCCTTCTCCGCGTCTATAAAAATTAAAACTGCTTTTGTATTTATATCTGTTTGCAAAAGTTCCAAAATGTCAATAATGTTCCTTGTATTAGCAAACAGATGTCTACCTGGGAGAAAGCCGGCCTGGTCCTTGTGAATTACTTCATTTAAAACTTTTTTAAATCTATTTGCCAAAATGTCTGCAAATATTTTGTAATCCACATTGTCTTGAATCTGAATAGTAGCCAAAGGAAGAATAGCAAATGATGGCTTTGCAAATGTGATACTTCTCCAAATTTTTGTTGCTGGGTTTCTGGAGACATGTAGGAACTTGCCTTATACCAGTCAGACCAACAGTCCCTGTTGCTCAGGTTATTCTACACAGGGAATATTTTCCAGCCCTACCTGGAGATGCTGGGGGTTAAACGTGGGACCTTCTGTGCACAAAACTGATGCTCTACCACTGAGCTACGACCTTTTCCTTTGTGTCGAGGGTTGACTTTGAATAAATCACACAAAGGGAGCTCTGCTACATATGAAACCCTGACCCAGAACCATGTTGTCTATGAATGATTTAACACCCGGCTCCCTGTAAACTTGCAGTGTGCTACAGGTGAAATGTGGCCCCCTTCTGGCCTTGCTCTGCTCCCAAGAGACATCTCTGCTCACTAGGCTGGGTGTCCTGGCTATCTGAGGGCAATCAAGTTTCCTTGGCACTATGGGACTTGGGCATGTGACTTGACATGAGATGAGAAATGCCATGCCAACAATGGGCTGCAGGCATGGCGGTTGTTGTTTTGTTTGATACTATGTTATGTATTTCTGTGTTTATATATTGTAATCCGCTTTGTGGACCTCGGATGAAGGGTGGTATAGAAATTTAATAAAGAATAAATGATCAATAATAACATGTCCTGGATCCAGAGAGAGTGATCAGTGCACAACTGTGTGACCAAAAGAAAATTTCCCCATCATGTACTCACAATAAAAGCTACCGTATTTTTATATTGGAACTCTGTAGGCAATGTATGAGAGTTGGGTCCTACATATTTTTATATCCACCCATGTTATTTACCATGTTAATAGTGTTGCCATATTATAGTCCCACTGAGCGATTTTATTAAGCGGCCCTGTGGCATCTTCCATGCTGTGCTTGTCGTTGTCACATTGTTTTCATGTGGGGAAAAGGACATGCAGGAAAGAAAATGGTGCTTGGGAGATGAAACAGAAGTCTGAGTAATATCTTATCTCATCTCCCTGCCTCCCTCTCTTTCTCTCTCGGCGGTGTTTTTCACAGGTCAAAAATCAATTAAGAGCATATTTCATTGGGAACACTTTAAACAATGTAATATTTCATTAAATATTACTGCAAGCTCCATCAGATTTGCAGTCCAAGTGTGAATTACAAAATTACCCAGATTCTTTTAATAAGTTTCTTCAAGCTTACAGGCACTATAATGCAAGATACTCATTGTGTGGCTAATTCCATGGAGAGTATGTTTATGGAAATTAATATTCATTTGTGTTTATATACTGCTGTAATTTATCATCTATATTTTCCCATATAATACCCACTGACCAAAGGTATGTGGTCTTCTTTGTGACACCACAGATTTATAAAAACAAGGAGTCCATGGGTGAAGTAATTTCCCTAGACAATAACTCTTAAGTTATTCCTAGATAATAACTCTTACTCCCCTATGAGGAAGCATTGCTATCCCATACAGCTTTGCAGCTCCTCTCATACAGTCCTTGAATATGTGTGGAGGATCACCTTAAACCCCCTTTAATCTTCTGAGATCCTAACTGAATTCATGGCTGGATTTTGATTTGGGCTAGTGACTTCAGAGCGAATGTTCTTAACCACTGTGCTACACTACTGTGCTCCTTTCCTGAGAAAGAAAAATGATTTTATCTCTATATTAAGGAGGCACCCAGGGTACCTTGGTGTTCAGAGTTAGGTCCAACAACATCTGAGGACCCAAGATTGAAGAGCATTGCTTTAGAATTATCCCGTCCTTTATTGTGAATAGTCATTAAAAACATAACATTGCCTTGCTAGGTCTACCCAAAGGGCCACCTCGTCTAGCAGTCTATTTCTAGCAGTAAGCCTCACTCCAGTTGATCTTGGGAAGCTCCCTAGCAGGATCACATCATTTTGGGCACAAATGTTTGGCTTGACAATAATGCAAGGTAGGAATGAACTAAAAAGGAGGACCATAGCTCTCAATGGTCACCTTACAGTCCAAGAGTTGTGCAGAAAACTGCAACAGAATTATGACAGGGGGAAATTATTGGAGGATAGCTCAGTTGGTAGAGCGTGAGATTCTTAATCACAGGGTTGTGGATTTGAGACCCACACTTGGCAAAAAGATACGTGCAGGGGGTTGGACTAAATGACTCTCATGGTCTCCTCCAGTTTTGCAATTCTATTATTCTAAGTCTAGGAGCCCCAGGTCAAAGTGAAGGTAATAAGGTTAGCAACTGTGCCTGATGTTGTTTAAAAGTTGCCTGTTCAGTGACCACCAAATAATGCTTGTGCCTGGTATGATTTTCATAATCGTTAAATTCTATTGGCCACCCTATTGCTGTCATTGGTGAGTGGAAAATTCAGATGTCACTGGTGAGTGTCTTCTTCCTCCGCATCCTCACATTCTTCTAAGAGGGCTTGTAAATGGATCCTGTGAGTGTCAAGTCCAGATAACTAATTTATCCCTTAGAGCTCAATGGCCCCATCTTCTAGCCATATATATCTCCTGTCATTTTCCTGACTACACTGCAAATGCCCTCAGATGGTGTTTTGCTTCAGAGTCTGCACAATGGCAGAGGTGGAGGAGCACACTGGGTGTGTAGGAAAATAATTAGACCAGAGGCCAAGGCAATCCAGCAGAATGTCAAGGACAGGAATAAAGCTGGAGGTCAGTGATTAGAAACCCCAGGGAATGCACCAGAAGGAATCAGTGCAGGTAAGAGAATTCATGGAAGAAGCTAATCAGCAGTGAAGTAGTAAATTTTGAACTGCAGCAGCACATCATTACAGTCCCCAGAGTCCTGCCCCCCAAGATGGTCCAAAAATGCAGGCAATAGTGCTGATCCATTTTATATCTATTAAACCACACACACACACACACACACACACACACACACACACACCCAGGAATTGCCATCATTGTGTCCACAGGTGTGAATGCACCCATAGAGACCCCTCCCCCATTGCTGAAATTAGGCTTGAAAGAAGCAGTTTGGTGTAACCAGCAGTGTGTGTTTTGTTGTGGCCTCTGTGTGGTGCCAGCAGCAGTTTCTCTGGATTGCAAATGGACCTATGGAACCAAGGAAGCTGGCAACCCTTGGTATAAACACACACACACACACACACACACACACACGACTTCACCAGCTTAACTTGTAAAACACACTGAGCTTTAACAAAATATCTTCAGTCAACTGAAGCAAAGGCAGTCTTGTGAGGCTATATCACCACTTAAACTGAAAGGGGAAAGTAGTAAATGGAAAAAAATATATCTAGCCTCTGCTTGATAATTTCCCTCATTCTCTGGTTTTCCCCATGCTAATCTGTCACAAACAAACTTGAAAGCCCCATTATCACTTCATTTACTTGCCACAGCAGGAAGAATCCGTCAATTATCTTGGTGCGCTGGCAGATTACATAATCACTCTTGCTGTGAAAAAAGTCCCAGAGCTCCCATTGCCTACATTTCCCTTCCACTGCACTACTGATGATCAGTGTTCTGGCATAGTCAAGGCTTCTATGCAAGTTCAGAGCAGAACAGACTTTTATAATTTATTTATAATTGATTTATTTCATAAGATGATTCTTTGAATCAAACATCTCCACTTTGGGCCAGTGCCTCTCATGTGATTGACTGCAGGAATATGCACCATCAACAGGCTTGTTTGTTTTTAATGTGTATCCTGCCACATACATTTAAGTTCACAGGCAGTCTCCCTTCTAGGCACTGACCATACACAAACCTGCTTAGCTTCAGTAATTTGGTGGCTTTATATGCCTTGAGTTGATACACAGGGACCCTTACAATCTTAGTGGATAACCTGGAGGTGCTACTTACATGACTCCAGATATGCCCCAGTTCCCAAGATGGTGGCTTCAAAAGGTGCCACAGTCATCACATGAATCAGAGTAGCCACATATATGCCACTGTCATCTGCAAAGTTATAAACAAACAAACAAACAAACAAATCTGCATGAAAATTTGTATTCAAATACAGTCGGGCCACAAGTTATGCAGTGGTTATGTTTTGGAGATCGTGCCTAAATTGAAAATCATGTATAGTCAAAACGCATTGGGTGCAATGGTGGGTTGGACTGCTAAAGTCCTTTATCCAAGATGCCCAACCCCTTTCTGCTCCCCCTTTCCTCCATTCCTCCCTTCCTTCCTTCCTTCCTTCCTTCCTTCCTTCCTTCCTTTTTTTGCCAAGCTCATATGTGCACAAGTTAAATGTGTGTAATTTGTGGGTTTACGGTAGGTAACATGACATGCATTTTCCCTCAAAATATGCATTCCTACATGTAATTTGATATATATTTTTGAGCAGAGACCTGCTTCAGAATATTCTGGAAGAGAACTAAGATCCAATCTGCAATTAGTCCAAAAAGTATGTATCACATCAGCTCATTTCAGAATTGACAAAACTTGAATTCCTCAAGTATTCCTAGCCTTCCCAGCCCATTTTACACATCCCCCCCTCTTCTCCAAGATGCCACCTGCTTGGGGAGGAGTGAGTGGTTGCATAGGGGTAGGAAGAAGATGCCATGCTAACCAACTGGACTTGTCAAGTGTATTCATAGGGAACCCCCCCCCCCAAAAAAAAAAAAATATTGAAGTTAAGAATTTAACAAAAGCCCTCCTGAATCAGGCCAAAGGCTCATCTTCTCCAGTATCCTGTTCTCACAGTGGCCAACCAGATGCCCATGAGAAGTTCACAAACAAGGACTTGAGTGCAAGAACTGTGATTCCAAGCAACTGGTATTCAGAAGGTATTTTTCTGGTGTTCCAAAGGAACATTTGAAAGCTCTTCCTGAATCAAATTAGCTTTGGGGATGAGCCACAAGGGTCTCATTCATTTCTTTTAAATAACTAGAATCTCATTTTTCCAATAAGTTCCTCCCCACACAATCAAAGTAAAACCGAGGCAGAAATGAGGCTGGCCCAGCCCCCTTACAAGCATTAGCCCTCACTAAAAGTTGACATTTTCACTATCCATTTGCTAAACAATAAATCTCTTTTATGCACAGTCTGATTATTGATCTCCTTTTGTCTGTTATCTCTTTCGTAAGGGTGCAGCACTTGGCTTCTAATGGCTGCCCACTTGCACAAGGTGAAGTCCCTGGAACCCCCCTCTGGATCCAAAAGCTACTTTGGGACGCTTCCGTGATGTTAAACAGTCATAAAATCCACCCGCCACAGCTGTCTAAAATGGAGGTTATTGCTTTTAGAGCAGATGGAGTGGTGCCAGAAGATGGAGAAGGATGGAGGGATAAATCCTGCAGCTACAATATCTAGGGAAGGGACAGGTTGACAGGCAACCCCAAAGAATCATCTGACAGTTTTGCAAGTCTTAAGGTCTAAACTCCCACAAGGATAGATGGGAAGTATTTGTAGTTAGGTAATTTTTGACTGCACTTCATGTAGGGCTTTTTAGTCCAGAAGAAAGACAAGCAACTGGGGTCATAACAGAGGTGAATAGAAAATTATACATGGTGTGAAGAAAGTGGAGAGAGGATTCCCCTCTTTTAATATTAGAGCTTGGGGGACATCCAATGAAGCTGAGCACTGGAGAATTCAGGACAGGCAAAAGAAAGAATTCGTTCCCACAATATGTGATGTTGGCCACCAACTTGGATGGCTTTAAAAGACAATTTGACAAATTTTAAAGGTAGAAGTAAAGGGACCCCTGACCATTAGGTCCACTCATGACCGACTCTGGGGTTGTGGTGCTCATCTCGCTTTATTGGCCGAGGGAGCCAGCGTACAGCTTCCGGGACATGTGGCCAGCATGACTAAGCTGCTTCTGGCGAACCACAGCAGCACATGGAAATGCTGTTTACCTTCCCACTGGAGCAGTACCTATTTATCTACTTGCACTTTGACATGCTTTCGAACTGCTAGGTTGGCAGGAGCAGGGACTGAGTAACGGGAGCTCACCCCATCGCGGGGCTTCGAACCGCCAACCTTCTGATCAGCAAGTCCTAGGCTCTGTGGTTTAACCCACAGCGCCACCCGCATCCCGTTGTAGGTCTCAATATTTTCTCTGCTCACCCAGGGCAAAGGCAAGCGAATACCTCTGTACCAGTGCAACATCACAGCATTATTATGTATGATGTCATCAGAGTGACTCAGCTACTACACAAACAGCAGGCACTCTTAGTAAGTTTAGCTTAACCACATCATCTAAAACTGTTTTGTGGCACAGAAATGCTTGGAGATGGGGTGCAGGGGCAAGACCCAGTAGGCAATGCATTTTTCTGAGTGAAGTTGCATCCAAGGCCATCTTTAGCAGATGCGGCACCAGGGTGCAAATATCCGCCCAGTGCCCCTAAATTACCACAGATAGTTGGGGGGCACAGCTGGTGGATGTGCAGGGAAAGGGGAGGCTGCTGGCAAAGCCGTGCAGCTCCCCCACTCACTGGGCGCACCTGAGAGGCCAGCGCCCTGGTGCAATGAACCACTAAGCCCTATGGGAAAGACGACTCTGGCTGTATCTGAAGCAGTGCGAGACTGCGCCAGAAACTCCCTCACTGCATTTGGCCTCTCCAGGGTCAAATGCTGAAATACTGATTTGTTCTGGAAGTTTCAAGCAGAAGCTGGCTGTGTGGAGGCCCTGTGATGTTAAAAAGAACAACAACCCTACCCGCAATCATTGGAGCCATTTTGGCTGTTTAAAACAGTCTCTCTTTTAAATTAATGTGGCAATGAATGAAGAGATAAACTAATGAATATTGTAGTAAAGGCTTCCCTTTCATGAGACCACCATTTATTTACAGCTTTCTCTTCATTTCCTCCTTGTTCTCTCCTTTATTATGATAGCCTTTCCTCAGACTGGGTGACCAATGGTTAACTACTTCACAGGTGCATCCCTCTTTTTATTAACACACACTGAGATCTGGAGCTGGTAGAGATAATTAAAAAGATTTAATTAGATAGCGAGTTTAGATATGTCAGCTTTGTTCTGACATCCTCTCACAACAGTCAGACAACTGGCCCTTTGTTCTCTGCCTGATTCCAGGCTTATATAAGAGAGAACTGCTGGGTAACTAACATGAGGATGGCATTTGAAAATTAGAAGAGAGGTTTTGATTCTGCTTGGAAGCCGAAGTAGGCAGGATGGACCTACTGTGATGCTTTCATATTTTAGGGTCTCTAAGAGGCCTTGGTGAAATTGAATATCTGTGGCTTAAGTGTTATAGGTTTGCTAATGCTTGGGACAACAGTATGTTGAAAAAGGCATACTAGTGTGATGTCCTGGCTGTTTTCCACAGACACTCTATTCCAAGACTCCCACTAAGTAGAAGGAAGGACAAAGGGGTTATGAGAGTTCACACCATTTCACTAACTAAAAAAGAAATACTAAAATAGGTTGTGGAGACAATGTGAAGATAGGTCCATGATGTGCATACAAATGTTTCCAAAGGGAGACACATTTGAACAAAGGGTTACATTTCTTCACTCCCACAGGAACCAATCCTCTATATTGTTTAATTTCCAACCTATCCTTAGTGCAATGGATATTGACCATTAAGCTCTGTTTATGCGGCTCTCATAGTGCACAAAAGGAGATAAGGCATTGAGGGTGAAGTGTACCATCCTAGAAGGAAGGACAGCGGGCATGTGAGACTGTGGTTCTCTCCAGACCATTCCATGAAATGACCTATAAAGCCTTAAATGGTTCAGCACTGCAATCCCCAAGGACCGCCTTTCCGCATACGAACCACCCCAGACCCTGAAATTACATGAGGCCCTTATTCATGTGCCCCCACACTATGGCTATGTTAGTCATACCTTTAAAAGCACATTCAAAACACATTTTACCTTTCAAAGAATTCTGGGCATTGTAGTTTACCACTCAGAGTCACATTTCCCAGAAACCCTTAATAAATAGAGGTAAAGGTACCCCTGCCCGTACGGGCCAGTCTTGACAGACTCTAGGGTTGTGCGCTCATCTCACTCTAGAGGCCGGGAGCCAGCACTGTCCGCAGACACTTCCGGGTCACGTGACGAAGCTGCTCTGGCGAACCGGCACCAGAGCAGCACACGGAAACGCTGTTTACCTTCCCGCTGTAAAGCGGTACCTATTTATCTACTTGCACTTAGGGGTGCTTTCGAACTGCTAGGTGGGCAGGAGCTGGGACCGAACGACGGGAGCTCACCCCGCCGCGGGGATTCGAACCGCCGACCATACGATCGGCAAGTCCTAGGTGCTGAGGTTTTACCCACAGCGCCACCCGCGTCCCTCCTTAATAAATAGCAGCATACAAATGCAGTCTCCATCCTTTGATATAACAGTCGATCCCAAAACTGTAGTTGATGATCATTTTTTTAGAGACATGTTGAAGCTGATATGATGGAGGTATAATTGCCTGGGATACACATGCAATTTGTGTGTGTGTGTGTTTCACTGTTATCTTCAGTCAAAGCAATTTTGGAGCACTACAAAAACTGCACGACTTGTGCACAGAGATGGAAATGGGGGTGAGCGCACACATCATGCACAAATCCCATGTTTCACAACTTCCCTGGTGTGTGTGTGTGTGTGTGTGTGTGTGTGTGTGTGTGCATGGAGGCAGAGGTAGAGGGAATCTGTCCACAGCCCATTTCTGTTGAGGTAAAACTACACTCACCATTGGAGATTGTCTTATCATTGTTGCTTGCCCTGCAACATAATAAGCATCTGTCAAAAATGGTTTAGGTGTAATGAATCATGCCTCACTGGTAAGGGTTGGAGTCACTGACCCTTGAGGTTTCTCCATTTCTATGATACAATGGTTTAATGGTCCTGGAGCAGCTATTTATATATAAACCCATTTGGTACACAATGATGTAACAAAATACAGCACTGAGCAATGCTCTAGAGCTTCTCCAGACAATTAATCAATGCATGCTTCTACCACATTTAACTGATTGTGCAATGCTCCTCCGTAGCATGATTTCCATTCTGCATATTATATTGTATGTGCAGGGAAGAACTAGCCTTGCTGCAGGGACTGGGGTATAGCCAAAAGGCATGTAACTTCTTTTTAAAAGCTCCATCCTCTGGCACAGAAGATGGGGAGGCTTGTAGAAGCTGCTGAAGCAGAGAGTAAGAATCCCCTGTACAGATGCCGTTAAAATCAAATATATATTTTTTATGATGATGGTGATTAGATTTCTTACTTGTCTGCCACCAAGAAGCCCCCAGGTAAGTTGCAACAATTTAAGAATACATTATTTTATAAAGTAGCAACAGATTACAATCAAGACACTATCGGTTGGTCCTAAAATATCTCTCACATGTGTGGAAAAACCAGTGTAAAGAGTGTTTTCAGAATCCAACAGAAACACAGTTCTGTAGGAAGGGAATAAACACTCCTGCATTTGAACTGTAAAATGACATGAAATACTGCAGATCAACTGTTCCTATGGTTTCTGTATGGCTTGGCCCTTGCAGATGATCTGAAAACTCCAGGTATTGCAAAATTCTGCTATTCACCTTCTTACAAGGGCTAGCCCTTGTAAGGTGTTTTAAAATGAGTGTTTAGAGATAAAACATGTTTAGGAACGGCGTGATTTGGGTGAGGTTGTCACATTCCTGAGTTGGATTGAGATACTAACAAGGCATCTTGAGTTGGATCAGGGATTCCCTAAAGTCCTGAGGCATCAGTGAGCACAGGGAGAGCATTCCAGTGGCCATCGGATATAGTGGATTTCCATCTTCAGCTGGAAAGGGAGGCTTGCTTTCAGAAAGGGAAGTCCATGGCCAGATACTTTCCCAAGTGGCGGTGGAAAGGTTGACTACTTTAGTCCTATTGCAATCAGCGCCCTGATGGTGGGGAGGGCAAAAAAGGTAACAAAACTAAGAGTGGGGTAGGGGCACATGCCCAGAACAGAGGGGAGGAAATATGCCAGCCCAGGTTCCAATGGGAGGCTGGTACAGGACAGCAAATAAAATGATAATGAGGCATCCCCTCTCACCTTGCACCATGGTTTTGGCAGAGCTTTGGATACTGTAGCATTTGGATACTGTAGAATCTGCATCCTCTGCCTGCATAGGATTACCTTGATTTAAGTGTGCATGGCGCTGTGGTCTAAACCACTAAGCCTCTTGGGCTTGCCGATCAGAAGGTCAGCGGTTTGAATTCCTGCGACGGGGTGAACTGCAGTTGCTCTGTCCCAGCTCCTGCCAACCTAGCAGTTCAAAAGCATGCCAGTGCAAGTTGATAAATAGGTACCACTGCGGCGGGAAGGTAAACGGCATTTCCGTGCCCTCTGGTTTCTGTCACAGTGATCCGTTGTGCCAGAAGTGGTTTAGACATGCTGGCCACATGACCTGGAAAGCTGTGTGTGGACAAACGCCGGCTCCCTCAGCCTGAAAGCGAGATGAGCACCCCCATAGTCACTTTTGACTGGACTTAACCATCCAGGGGTCCATTACTTTTTTACCTTTACATTAGCTTGATTTAAAATAAATAGGGGGAGGGGCCCTCATTTTTACTTTCCAGTGCAAAGCTCCAGCAGAGAGAATGGGATCAGAGTGAAAACAGTCTTTCTTTACTTTGTTGTTGTTGTTGTTTAGTCGTTTAGTCGTGTCCGACTCTTCGTGACCCCATGGACCAGAGCACGCCAGGCACTCCTGTCTCCCACTGCCTCCCGCAGTTTGGTCAAACTCATGCTGGTAACTTCGAGAACACTGTCCAACCATCTCGTCCTCTGTCGTCCCCATCTCCTTGTGCCCTCCATCTTTCCCAACATCAGGGTCTTTTCCAGGGAGTGTTCTCTTCTCATGAGGTGGCCAAAGTATTGGAGCCTCAGCTTCACGATCTGTCCTTCCAGTGAGCACTCAGGGCTGATTTCCTTAAGAATGGATAGGTTTGATCTTCTTGCAGTCCATGGGACTCTCAAGAGTCTCCTTGTTCACTACTAAATGCCCAGCTTCCATGTTTTTTTCTTTCCCCAGTCTGAACTGGGCTCTTATGCAGAGACTGAGTGGAGATGTCCAGTTTCTCAGCGCATATTGTACACAAATATGTGTGTATGTAAGGGGCTGCTGAGGTCGTGCTACACGATGACCTTCATAGGCTCTGAGGAAAAACTGATGAGTTTCCTTTAGTCTCTGTCCTGACAGCCACGTTATTAACCGAGTGAAAGAAGAAGCGGTGTTGGGCTGGAGTCTCATCTCCACCCCTCCATCAACTTAAAGGGCAAATAATTGAAAACGAAGGATAGTGGTAGCACTTGGAAGCTACTCGCTTTCTTTCTTTTTTATCAATATTTGCACCATTTTCATTGATGTTTATGCCATGTGTCAGAGAGATATATATGCTAGGCAGGAAAGGATTTGCTTGCCGCTCGGAATTTCCTTCTCTGCTTTCTGTTAAAAATACTGCAGTCTGGTGGAGAGATACACTTACAATAGTATATTTCACCATCTGTTGTTTTTTTTTAAAAAAAATCCTACAGAATTCACTATCTTGGAGGTCAAGGAGTCAAATACTCTTATAGAAGGATTTTAGAAAGTACCAGATAATTTTATGAGCAATAATAACATTTGTAATTATACATGCTACTGTAAGATGAAAGTAATCAATTATCATGTTTAAGGTCAAGGGCTGATTGGTACAGGGGTCAGGAAGGACTTCCTTCCTTCCATTTATGGAATTCTTTAATTGGTCAGATGCATTAAGATTTCTCTTTTTACTGTACTCTGAGTTATGTGACACTGCCTATTTTTAAATCTAGCTTCAAGACTTATCCAGAGGGTAGATCCTTTGATTATTGAACCTGTCAGACTTTTTTAAAAATTGAAAGTTCATAGGTTATTTTTATTTCCTTTTTCTTAACCCACCAGGATTGTAACAGTAATTGATGCAGAAGATGGAAACAAAAAGAAGATTCAAGTAGTTTTAACAGATTGGCAAAGATGTTACAAGAATTATCTGGCTGCTTCAATTTCCATCTCTAAGTAGAATCAGAGTTCATGGAAAAGTACCAAGCACCTATTGCATATATCAAGTTTTTATCTCTATATATGATTTATGTTCAGATGTATCTGTTTGGCTACAACCTGTATTTGATTGCCTTATTAATAAATTAGGTGGGGGGAATGTCTTTGGCAGGTGATTTCCAACTATTGTGAGTGTGCTTCCAAATAGAGGATTTATATCACAAATGGGTCATTCCGACCTGACTTTTCTGTGTGCATTTTTGGCATGTAAGCTTCCATATATTCATGTTTTTGTCATGGATATTTATTGTGATCCCACTGCTTGGCACCCATACCAGAAGGTGGAGCTTGACAAAATACACCTCTCTATCTTCTATCACTCTTCCCCTGCCAATTTCTGTTCTGTGCATGTACCTGTGTGGAACTGCGCAAGAGCACTTGTGCCTGTTTGCAGCAAGTGAGGGCAAAAGCCATTTCCACTTTGTTAGTTGCCTCCCCAACAAAACACCTGCTGTTCTTTTCCAAACATCCACAATGCTGGGTCCAATAGAAAGGTCTTAACGTAGCACCCAAAAGATTGTAATGTTGGTATATTTAAGTTTTCTGAAATAAATTATTTTGATTCAGATGCAATTTTGATTTTGTGGACTGTTTAAATATTCATACTCCACGCCCTCTGTAATAAGATGGCTCAGTTTTCACCAAAGAATAGACTTGATCAGTCTCTTTTATGTATCTATTTCCCACTTACTGATTATTCTGTAACCCTATATGCAGGGCCGGATTTAGGTTTGATGAGGCCCTAAGCTACTGAAGGTAATGGGGCCCTTTATATGTCCAGCTGTCCTTTGTCAACAACAAATTGTCACTGTTTTTTGTGTTGAATATAAGCTATATTGTAATTTATGGCCCTAATAGGTATCTAAAGCCATTTGCACATGCAGAATGTAGGTACCCTATATATAGAAATGAGCAAACCAGTGATATTTTAGGGAGCAGGCTAGCAGGCAGGGCCCATTACTTACATCATAGGAGCCTACACAACGCAAAACACTGTTGTTGTGTGTAGGTTTTATTTTATTTGTTTTTTAGCTTATATTTTGGAAATGTACATCCAGTTTTTTTCCTTTAAAACTTTGGGGGGCCCCCAAGAGAGTGGAGTCGTAAGCTATAGCTTGTTTAGCTTATATGTAAATCCGGCGCTGCCTATATGTCTGCTCAGAAGAAAGTCCCATTGAGTTCAATTGGACTTATTCACAGATTAGTGAGTATAGGATTGCAACCTGTGTAGCAGAGCAGATGACGCTTGGTAGTTAAGGAAGCAATCCTACCAACACAATAATCAGGACACTGCTTATAATTCAAGATACTGCAAATTAAACTGTCATAATGTTACACCCTTGGGAGAAAAGCAATGACAAACTTAGACAGCATCTTAAAAAGCAGAGACATCACCTTGCCAACAAAGGTCCGTATAGTTAAAGCTATGGTTTTCTCAGTAGTGATGTATGGAAGTGAGAGCTGGACCATAAAGAAGGCTGATTGCCGAAGAATTAATGCTTTTGAACTATGGTGCTGGAAGAGACTCTTGAGAGTCCCATGGACTGCAAGAAGATCAAACCTATCCATTCTTAAGGAAATCAGCCCTGAGTGCTCACTGGAAGGACAGATCCTGAAGCTGAGACACCAATATTTTGGCCACCTCATGAGAAGAGAACACTCCCTGGAAAAGACTCTGATGTTGGGAAAGATGGAGGGCACAAGGAGATGGGGACGACAGAGGACGAGATGGTTGGACAGTGTTCCCGAAGCTACCAGCATGAGTTTGACCAAACTGTGGGAGGCAGCGGAGGACAGGAGTGCCTGGCGTGCTCTGGTCCATGGGGTCACGAAGAGTCAAACACGACTAAACCACTAAACAACAACAACAAATGTTACACCAGATCCAAACTGCATTCAGCAGGGGAGCTGCTCCTCTGCCTATGCCCGACAAAGGGGGGAAAGCCTTTTAAAATAGTGTTCTATGCCAGGCTGCCAGGTCCAAGCTGAATGTGCTTAGGATCCAATTCTCTGGTCCCACCCTGCTACACCCCCCTCTTGGGGGACTTACACCCACCTCAGCTCAGCCAGATTTGGCCCAGCCAGCTGAGCAAGTTACCCCAGTGTATCTTTCGGGACTTAACACTGTCTGGGCCTCCTTGAGGCAGAAATTAGCCAGCTGAGCATGAGATCTGCTACAACCTGAACTGTTCATCCTGGTGAATCTTGCTATAGGATTCCCCCCTATATGATTCAACCAATTTAGCTCCTCATTGTGTCCCTCCTAATACCTTGCCTGCAGGTTTGTATTTTGCAAAGATCCAGTCCAAAGCGAAAATAATTTTCAGAATTGGATCCAGTTAATAGGCCTTCTCACTCTAAAATCCCATCCATTAATTCAGATGTGGTGAGCACAGCTACTCTGAAATTCCACTTTGATTGGCCACATATGTCATAGGTGCTTTTTCTCATCTTGGACAAGATATGACTACTGTTTGATTATTACCTGCATATGTGAATTCAGAGATTTCCTAAAATGGGCTCTGAATGGCTCGTTCCTGGCAGTCTGATAGTGGAGATTAAATAAATTAAGCAATTCAAGCCATTTCCCTTGGGACATCATTCCTCAGACTCATAAATATCACCGTCAGGTGGTTTTTCTCCCTTCCTGATATTCAGTGTAAATTTTCCCTTGCCTAATGTCATCCCATTAATCCTAATTACACAGCCTTCTACACCCCTTTTCAACCATCACTCCCTCTCCTGGGTACTAAATCCTCAGGCACTAGGAGGTATAATGCTATCTCCATTATCCTTTGTTCCGCCTGTCTGTGTGCAGACATTATAACTGGAGATTTTGGAGGAGCAAAAGGGAGCAGGGCATCCAACTCCTTTTGCTGTGAGTGGCCAGATTTTAGGCCAGTGCTTCACAGGGGCAAGATTCCTTGTGCCAGCAGTGCTTCCTTGGTGCTTTTTCCTTTTCCTGCTCCAGAACTGTGGAACCAAAGGGGTCTGGATATTTGAAATCATTTAAAGTAGCTAGTTGTTCCCATACCACCTCTTTTCCTATCCTGAGCTGTAGTTCCTTCCTTACATCATCATCATTTATGTTATCCCCAGGTTGGGCATTGTTTTCCTCTGTAAGAAAAATATAATGCATGAACTATATTTCATAAAACTATTTATACACTGCTTGATTGTGGATGGGGGGGACCCTCAAAGCAGTTTAAAAAATAGATAAAATAGTAAAATCACGATAAAATCACAACAATACTTTAAACCATGCAAAAGTGAAAATACTAAAATGGATTAAAATTATCTCAACGTTCTACACTTCTGGGTAGGCTTGTCTAAACAAGAATGTTTTTAGCAGGCAGCATAAAGGGCACACTATTTTCTTGTGCGTTCACTGAAACTGTGTATTATTCCTAAGTTATTAGAATATTTGAAGGCAAGATCCATGTTGAGGTTATGATTGTTTATTGTTATATTTTTAGAAGTTATTATTGGAGATTAAATTACAGTGTAAACGCGGATTGCTCTTTTGTGTTCATTGTTGCCCATCCCAATGCCAATAAATTACAGAGCGATGGGAATTATTGCTAAGATTAGTTGCAAAAATTATACAAACAGCACCCTTCTTTTCACATCTATAATCACTTATTTGTCACAATCAATTATACAAAGTCAGTCAATAGTCATGTTTTATTCAGTACCTAGACTACAGCACAACTACAGATTCATTGGCTTTGTGTACTTTACATCCAGAAATCATTATCCCTGTTGTTTGAAAATAGATTATCCCCCTCCCCTTTTAAATACAAGTTATGGAAAATACAATGGGAAATTATAGAGGGAAATAAATACTTAAATGTTTCAAAATATTTGCTCCCGCTCTGTGATGGCTGCCAGGAAGAGGTGGAATAAAGACTTGGGGGGAGAGGGGCGACTTTTGGGGAAAGGCTTTGTATTTCACCAGCTGCCAACAATCATAACTAAAAGCATCTATGCAATATTCCACTAGTTGGAGCTAGCAGTAAGTTAGCACTCGCAAATTTATTTCTAGATAATTACAGTGTTTCCCAGATTCCCCCACTTTCATAAAGAAAACAGTTCCAAGTTTCAAACATTTTCTCTTTTTTTTCTTCTTCTTTTTTACAAAAGAAGGAATGTAGCCAGATGACCAGTTTAGAGCATGACCTTATTGCATTTTAATTTTTCGTAAGACAGTCCTGGAAATCCCAGCACAAATACAATGGCACGGTGTCCCCAGTTAATACATGGCAGATATGTGTGTAGACGCGGGTGGCGCTGTGGGTTAAACCACAGAGCCTAGGACTTGCCGATCAGAAGGTTGGCGGTTTGAATCACCGTGACGGGGTGAGCTCCCGTTGCTCGGTCCCTGCTCCTGCCAACCTAGCAATTTGAAAGCACATCAAAGCGCAAGTAGATAAATAGGTACCGCTCTGGAAGGTAAACGGTGCGCTGCTCTGGTTCGCCAGAAGCGGCTTAGTCATACTGGCCACATGACCCGGAAGCTGTACGCCGGCTCCCTCGGCCAGTAAAGCGAGATGAGTGCCGCAACCCCAGAGTCATCTTGGGAGAACCAGTCAGTTCCAGCCCCAAGTTTTAAAAAGGGGTAAAGGGACCCCTTTTTATGTGTGTAGTTGTTCGCAAACACTGTGCTTATAAACTTGGGGCTGGAACTGACTAGTCAGAAGGGAGAGTTTGAAGGAGAAATCTCCTCAGCAACTGGAGGTATGTCTGGTACGTGCATTGGCAGTGTGGAGAGGGAGTCGGGTCTGATGGCTAAGACCCGGCTTCCCCTCACCCCAACATGTGATGGCTGCTTCTTTGAAGAACCATATTATCTTTAGCTGGAAACCACAGTAGATTACACCTGGCTAGGAAAAGGGACTCTTGGATAGTATTTGCACATAAGAAACCTTCTGTCTAATGTATGTCCTACGTGTAACATGAAGAAATACATTCCTGATGTGAGAAGCAACATCACTGAAGTGCCTGTTC
Organism: Podarcis pityusensis; assembly: GCF_964106645.2. Lineage (NCBI taxonomy): Eukaryota > Metazoa > Chordata > Lepidosauria > Squamata > Lacertidae > Podarcis > Podarcis pityusensis. Next base: position 37,129,693 of record NC_138032.1, read on the forward strand.
ATCTTTGTACAGAAATCTCTCTATCAGGATTGTCATTAGGGATAATCAGTTTGAAGTCAGCCTGCAGGCATCTGATGTCCAAGACTGCCTGAGGTTACAGTGATTTCAGATATGTCTATGCTGAAAATGATTAGCAGAGGTGTTTTTTCCCCCCTTGCTAAAACATCACTGACTGCCAAATTTCAGTTCAGCTAAAACATGCCAGCTGAAGTAGATGATTTGCCCATCACTTTGGTGAGAAAAGTTGTTATTAACACCAGCGGCTCAAATGCAGAGGAAGTCAAGAGGTCGGCTGAGCTCCCCCAGTGGAGATGGAAACACTGACACACTTAAACTGTGGCAGCAGGCTCTGTGGCTTCCTTAGCTGTATATTGATTTGGATTTCAGGGAAAGATTCCAACACACACACACACCAACTGAAGAACCCTGTAGTAAAAGATGCATTGGGCAAGTACTGTGGATTTAAAATAGGTGCAGATGTGTGGAATAGGAGGGCAGGACTTACACCATGCCATATCAGTGTTAGATTTCCTGATCTATGATTGCAGTCATAGGATTGTTGTCTTTCACATGACGGTATATGTTTTGACTCCACAGAGTGGGAAGTGACAGAGACAGGATGTTTGTGTTACTGTGTTCCATGAAATGGGACTATTGCCCTTTGTTCTTTTTCTCTTTGCTGCCTGATCCTAGAGAGAGAGGGAGCCATGTTGCAGTGCTCTCTGTGTGTTTATATGTAAATAAAGTAGATTAGCCAAAATGCTGAGTTGCTGAGGTCTGTTATGCAACTGTGCAAACTCTGCGGATCCCTAAGTGTGCCGGTGTCTGTTGGCATTGGTCGCTGTGATGTTCAGGCTGAAGAAAGCTTTTGAAGCTCCTGAACGATCGACCAGGAGGGAGAGAACATGCCAGTCGGGCATGTGTCTCTGCCAGGGTCTTACTCGAGTGTAGACTGAACTCCTGACAATCAGGATATAAATAATGTAAAAAAATAGCATAAGAATGTAAGACAGGCCTGCTGAATCATCCTGTTCTCACAGGGATTGATGAGATGCCTTCAAGCTGGAAATGAGCATAACAGCATTCTTCCACCCTGTGAATCCCAGCAATTGGTATTCAAAGGTGTGCTGTCTCTGACAGTGAAATGTAGTGATTGTGGCTAGTAGCCTTGTCCGCTGTGTATTTGTCCAATCCTCTTTAAAAGCCATTCAAGTTGAGTTGGTGGCCATCCCTTTTTTCTGCGGGAGCAAGTTTCACTGTTTGACTATGCGGCTGGTGAAGCAGTGGCAAGTGAGCCTTGCAGAGGACAATGTGCCACAGCTCAAGCACTGCCATGGATGAAGCCCTCTCCTCAGTTACCATCTCTTTCATGGGAGAAGCTGCAGCTCAGAGGTAAGGGACATGGTTTGTGTGCAGAAGGTCCCAGGTTGATTCTATGACGACCTCCATTAAAAGTATTTGGCAGCCAATGGTTGGAAAGTCCCATTTGGGCTATTGCCATCATGTCCTGTTTGTATGCTTCCAAGAATAATGTGGTGGCCATGGTAAGAAACCCAGACAGGCCTTGGGTCTGATCCAGCAGGGCTCTCCTTATGTTCCTACCTCTAGTGGCCTGAATGAGGGCTTCCAAAGTCAATCTCATTATCTCCATATCACAAGTGCAAAGCTGAGGCTTAAAACACAGAGGTTTGTCCAGGAACGCCTATTGAGTCTATGTCCAAGTTAAGGTTTGGACCCAAGACATTCTGGCACACAACCCACACTTACAAAGCTGCCTCTGCTCAGCAATTATATTTTTCCCCCATATGAAAAAAAGCTTACCATTGTAGGCAATTTAAATTTAGGCTTATAATAAATAGCCTGTTCTCCAGCTTTTGGTGGAGAGGTCAATGTCATTGTCTGAAAGACACATGGGCTTGAAGATAAATGGAGGAAGTGGCATCTTAAGAATGAGTTTGATAATGACATTAATCTTGCTAAGAGAAGCAGAGAGCCATATAGCAAAGCAGAGAGCGGCTGTCTCCAAGTTCCCTTTGGAAGAAGGGCTTGTATTTCACTCAAGGGCTCTGGGCAAAATGTGCTATGAAAGAAAGGGGGAGAAAACCATGTTTGGATTCATCAGGCCCTAGCTTCTATAGTTCTTGCTCTTATTTACAAGAAAACAATACTTGTCATTCAAGCGGCAGCCATTGTCAAGCACAGAAACCTGCCCTGGAACTCATTTCTGCACAGCGGTCATGATTTGCAAACTCTTTGAAGTGGCACCGTGATGCTGAGTTATGGCTGCTGGCATCAGGCATTTCCTGTGTGACACCATAGGAGCCGCACTTTCTGTGGCTAACCTCCAAAGCAACATCCACGGGCAATATGGCAAAAAGAAGAAGTTGCCTATTAATAATTTGCAGCAGAAGTCAGGAAAACCATAGAAGGATCGAGAAGCCTGGGCGGAAGGATGGAAGTCATCACAGCCTACTGCCCTCCTGACATCTTGTCAGATGTGAAGGGGAAATCTATTTTATCACTACTGAAAGTATGTTCTATGTATTAAGAAAGTGGGCTTGGAGAGTGCTGTGATGAAATGATGGGGAACACACACACACACACACACTTCCATGTATAAGACTAGGGGTTTTTTTTACTTTAAAATGAGGTTAAAATTCTGGGGGCATCTTATATTTTCTAAATTTGGGGTCCCCAAAAGTAGGGGGCATCTTATACATGGGGGCGTCTTATACATGGAAAAATGCAGTATATATATATTTCTCTCTCTCTCTCTCTCTCTCTCTCTCTCTCTCTGTGTGTGTGTGTGTAAATTTACAGGTACAACAGACCAAAACCCTCCATCTTGTCTCCGAAGTTTACAGAGTACGCAGACCTTTGGGATTGGTTGTCTGGCTTATTATTATTATTATTATTATTATTATTAACAAGACAATCTAGACAATCATCTCAAAGTGATGTACAATAAAAACAGAAGGCACGTAATGGATGCTTGTCATATCTCAACAGGAATACTATGGGTAGCCACACTAAAAGCCTCGCTTCAAATTACTGTGGAGCAGGCTTCTGAGAACTTTGGAACTTGTAGGAGAAGCTCCCCCACAAACTGCAGTGACCCGCTAGGTATATAAGGGAGACAGCAATCTCTCAAGTAACTTGGTCCTGAGATGTTTAGTAATGCATTCGGTGGGGTTTAGGCACATCATTCATCAATGGGAAGCAATGTTTCCCTACTGAAGATAGGAAAAACAACCCTCTGAAGATAGGAAAAACACACCACCCCAATCTCTGAGCGGTGTGAGGTCACAGGAGTACCAGGCACGTATAACAGAGTCTGTGATTCCATTTGGACAATGAGGCACAGCGGAGACTGTGATGTCTTTATGAAATATGGTTAGTTGTGCATATATACACAATCTCAGCCTAGATGGAGAGAGTGCAGAGCATTCACATCTCAAGAGGTTCCTCTTCCTTCCATTGCTGCAGCCTTGGATTCAAAGAAACCCTAAACATCATGCCAGACCATCTCAACAGTGTAAAACAGGCTGCCTGCTTCTGCTCTCCAGCTTGCAAAACTGAAACATTTTTGAGTTTACTTACATCCTCCAAACTGCAAAACCTCCCCTCCCCACTATGGCATTGTCTTTTGCTAACCACCCAGAGCTCAGGGTGGCACTCCAATCATTTGCTGGCTGGCACTAAGTTTTAGCTTTGCTTATGGCATCTCTCCTTGTCTTTTGTTAGGTCAATGACTCGGCCATTACCTCTTGATGGTTCATCTGCCAGGCATTTCCCTGGACACAGAAAAGCAAAGTCAGGCTGTTTAAAATCTAACTTTCAGTTTAACCCTCCAAGCATTGATTAATTCTAAATTTTATTAGACCCATGAATTTTGGGGGATCTGGCCCCCTACAAACTCATACAGACAGACAGACAGATAGACAGAGTCAATTTGTAGACTGTCTTTCATCAAATCAGGGCAATTTCTGACAACCCCCCAAATACAACGATACCATGCAATAGAGCAACAGTAGGAGTACAAGAAACCCAAAGACTGGTTACTAATTTTCTCTAAAACCCTTGGAGAATAGGATTGTTTTTCTTGCTGTTAAACCTTAGCCTGCACACTTAGGCTAACCAAAACTGTTTAAACTGCTGGCTATAAAAGGCCTTGTATAAACCATTTTGCACCAACTTTAAACTGTACAGTGCCCCCCCCCCACCGAAAGGACATATGGGGTTCCAATTTGTTCTCATCACCATTTGTTATAATAGAGATTCAAGTATTATCTGTCTTCTGCTAAGAATGTACATAGCTTTTTAGTGAGGAACTAAAACTGATGCAGGTGGCACTGTGGGTTAAACCACAGAACCTAGGACTTGCCGATCAGAAGGTCAGCGGTTCGAATCCCCACAACGGGGTGAGCTCCCATTGCTCAGTCCCTGCTCCTGCCAACCTAGCATTTTGAAAGTACGTCAAAGTGCAAGTAGATAAATAGGTACTGCTCCAGCAGGAAGGTAAACGGCGTTTCCATGCGCTGCTCTGGTTCGCCAGAAGCGGCTTAGTCATGCTGGCCACATGACCCGGAAGCTGTACGCCGGATCCCTCAGCCAGTAAAGCGAGATGAGCGCCACAATCCCAGGGTCGGTCACGACTGGACCTAATGGTCAGGGGTCCCTTTATCTTTACCTTAAAACTGATTATTTTATGATGAAAACACCACTGAGGCGGAGAACCTCTAACTACAAAGAGTCATCTGAGATTCATTCATTCATTCATTCATTCATTCATATACCACCCTTCACCCAAAGACCTCAGGGTGTTTTACAGCATAAAATTACAAAATGAAAACACAAAATATGGAACATAAGAAAAACAAATAAAAAAGAAGCCACCTCCCACACAAAAATTTAAAAAATTAAAAGGTCATAGATAGCTTAATCAGTCAAAGTCCTGGTTATAAAGAAGCGTTTTTGCCTGGCAGCTAACGATATGTAATGAATACACCAAGTGAGCTTCCCTGCAGAGAGCGCTCAACAAATAGGAAGCCACCACAGAAAAGACCTGTTCTTATGTTGCCACTCCCTGGATAAGCATATTTCCTTGTGGAGGAGGCACACAAAAAAGGGCTTCAGATGATGATTGCAGGGTCTGTGTCTGTTCATATGGCAAGAGTACTCTGGGAAAGCACTCTGGGAAAGAGTCCCTGGGATTCCTACAGATAGGAAAAAGAGCACACTATAGGGTTATATGGCTTTCCAAACTGCTGTTCAAATACTCCCCTGCGCTATATATCAAGTGTAATTCAAAGAGTCAGGGGGGATTTTTATTTTTTTTAAGGGCGTGAGAGTTTCTGAATAACCCTGGGCAAAACAAAGAAACACTAAAACAAAAGTAACATTCATTCAGGATAAAAAGGGCATCAGTTCAGGCTTTTAAGAAAATAAAGGAAACCTAACACTTGGTCCACTGTCCTAATTTAGATGCTGAAGACAAGAAGAAAGGACAAACTACAAAGAGTCCACAAACTGGCTTAAAAATGGGGTGGGGTTTTTTTTGTTTTGTTTTAGGATTAGGATCGGGCACACAGGCAGCTGATAAAATGCACCATATCCCTTGTTTGGAAGCCTTCTGCTGTTATATTGTTTGATCCTGGGAGATGTTTGAAAACCGAAAACAACCAATCACAGCACATTCGGTTTATATTTTCCAATTAACAATGGCCTATCAATTTACAGAGAGACAAAGAGCCCCAAAAGTGACTAGCAGGCAGGCAGGCAGGCAGGCACTACAATGAAGAAGGATGAATTGGGGGGGAAAGCTCATTTAAGAAGCCTGGATTATGCTCCTACCTAAATGGACTATAGAGCCCCTGGTGCTTAGCAACAACCTCTTCCTGGGAGAAACCACTCAGTCCAGTGCCCCTATTTTCCAGGGACATCCCTGATTTAAAGAAGCCATCCCAGTTTCTGATTTGATCCATGGAATGTCCCACTTTTCCGTAGGATGTCACTATTTTCATTGAAGAAATGTTGGAGTTATCCAACCTCCCAAGCTGTCTGAAGGCAATCCTATATAGGGAAGGTTTTTAAATGTTTAATGTTTTATTATGTTTTTATATATGTTGGAAGCTGCCCAGAGTGGCTGGGGCAACCCAATAAGATGTGTGGGGTATAAATAGTATAATTATCATTATGGAATGGGATGTCCCTATTTTCACTGGAGAAATGTTGGAGGGTATGCAAGGCTTCTTAAGTAAGTGAGTTTTGGGGTTGTTTTTTGTTTTTGTTTTGCAAATTTGTCCCCACTTAACAGTGTGAGTGGCTGATGGGACTGCCAGCTTATTATTTCCCATTCTCCCGCCTGCTTCTCACATTTTCCTACTGCGTATTTTGATTTCCCCTGCATTTTTCTGACTTATTCATTTTAAGATAACCTGTGTAAGGTTGTGATATCACGGAAGAAAAGTGAGCATAAGTTCTGTGCGTATTGTATTTTAATAGGACATTCCAAACCCCTTCTAAGCAGAGCCATTGAGTTTGGGGCTCTTTTCAGAACCGCTGGCTCAATGGACGCAGCAAAGAGCTCCCTTTCTTATCCTTTATAAATATGTAGCATGCAGGTGGCATTTTCCACACTGAAAACATTTTGCCCTTCCTTTAACAAGAAGAACTACTCGGTGGGTAAGCGCTATTGACTTAGTCTTCCAGGACGATGTGAAAAAGCAGGAAGAGGTTTAGCACAGAATTGGAAATGGAAGAAGCAGTCCTTGAAAAAGAAAAGGGACTATAACATTTGCCCTGTGGGGCAGGGATGTGGAGCCATTTTCAGTCTCAGGGCCACATTCCCTTCTGGGGGCCACACACTAGCAGTGGGTGAGGCCAGAGTCAAAAGAATGCAGAGCAGCAAATATGTATTTTATCTCTGTACAGTATGCCAGTTTCTGCACACATTCCTCTCTATCTTCCATGTAGGTGAGCAAGTCACCTTATCAGAGTTCAAGGGCACAGTCCAGCCAGGTGGAAACACTTAAGAAGAGTGCAAGGAAAGGCCAGAAGGGGTTGTGGCACTGGTATGTGTGTGGACTATGTCATCCTTACGTACACAGTCTCTGTTTCCATGCCATTGCCCTGCTGATGACTGGGAATGACAGCAAGGGCTGTTCCATGGAGCATGAAAAGACCAATTGTGTTGGATGAGTTTGCCTGAGTCCTCCAACTGCTCCAAAAGGAAGCACCTAAACAGCATTTGTGATTGATGCACCTTGTGGATTTTTCGGTCTTTCATGCAAGTGCCCCAGCAGCACCACAGAGAGCCGTAGAGGAACGCTTTGCAAAAAGGCTGGCTCTTCCTTGACCACTGTTGTGAGCCATGCCTGGAATTTCAGTGATGTAGATCAAAAGCATCAAGCAATAGAAGGACAGGCTAAGTATAGCACATTTATTACCATACTGCACATTTGGCAGCGTCTGTGTGTCATTGATATAATTTGCATATAATTTTCATGAAAGTATCAAATGCCAAATGGCAAGCGGCAGGATCTGTTGCATTTCCTCGGCAATATTTGTATTCTAAAATGGTTACTCTCAAATGTGGGAGTATATTTTTGGAAATACAGAACTGTAGAAATAAAAAAATCATGAGTGAGTGTCTGCTTACTTCTCTCCCTCCCAATTCCACAGGCGTTTTGCAATTGTTCCAGTCCATTTTCAAACTTATCTTTCTAACCATGTAGGCTTGGAACTTTTCAAAAGAAAAAACGACAGCTGAGGCACTCTGGAGTCAGACCAGAGCCTGCAGAGAGCACATCTATGTATCATTTGTGCTCTAGATGGTCTAGACAAGAAGATTTAATTTGTTTTTCATTTCTCTTTGGCTTGCTGTGGCCATATTTTGCAGGCTTTCTGGCGTTTTCTGCAACTAAACTTCCTCCATATGCCTTTCTTGGCAATTTAGGCCAATAGCTAGCAAAAAAAAAACACATGGTTTCCATCTCTCTCCAGATTTTGAGCTAACCTAAATAAACCCATGTGCATCTGACACCAATTAATTCTATGCACCAAGCAGTGGGGGGCAGGAAATCCATCCAGGTGTTCAAGAGTTAAATTCCACAGCTTATATAGGCAGCCTGGCAAGTTCCATCATGTTGCTGTGGAAACTAACTTTCAAAACCACAGTGATGTATAGCAAAGCTTTGGGTCAGTGAGTAATAAATTCTGTTTTAAAAAGTGATTCCGCCCCCCTCCCCCCAATCTGCTGATGCAAACATCGTTATGAGAAATGACGGCTGGGAGATGGATTTTTTTATATCCATTCCCAAACAAAGAAAATAGCTGAAGGCGGGGAGGGCGGGAGGGGACAAAAATGCAGGTAAAAGAGGAGAAAAGTTTGAAATCAGAGAGCGCTATAAATAAAAGGCACAATGATGGAGAGGAAACATTCATTGCTGATTGGTTTATAGCCTGCAGTAGTTGAATGTCAATGCAAGGTCCCTCTTTGGAGTAATGACAAAGCTGGGATTGGCAGAGCAGAGAGAAAGGGAAGCTCCAGTTTTATGTGATTAGAAGAGCCCATCTTGGGAGATTGCAATGCCTCCTGGCTCTTGGTGGATGTCTTCTGAAGTGCCACAACTTGCTTTGCAAACTCTCCTGCCTGCCATCCGTGTTGTCTCGTGCCTTCCTCAGCTCTGTCTCTGTCGTGCGACGGAGTCGACTGTACTGTTGTTTTGATTGCTGTCTCTGCTTCTCAGCTTGAATTATACCAGGATGGTGCACAGCTGCTGCTGATAGCTCCACTGCTTGGCTACCTATGTGCCATGAACTGTAGCACCCAATTCCCCTCGTTGGCCCTGCTGTTCTCAAGGTTGAGGCAAAAGAGGAACACTGGACCTCTCTCATCCGCCTGTAGCACAATCAAAGCTGGCAAAGTAACTGCAGGACTGTCTGGCGGGAGGGCAGGAGGGCAGGGTGGAACTGTCTTCAAAATGTGATGATGCAAATAAGTCTCACTGCATCATATACAGTGGTACCTCAGGTTACATACGCTTCAGGTTACATACGCTTCAGGTTACAGACTCCACTAACCCAGAAATAGTGCTTCAGGTTAAGAACTTTGATTCCGGATGAGAACAGAAATCGTGCTCCGGCGGCATGGCGGCAGCAGGAGGCCCCATTAGCTAAAGTGGTGCTTCGGGTTAAGAACAGTTTCAGATTAAGTACGGACTTCCGGAACAAATTAAGTACTTAACCTGAGGTACCACTGTATATATATTAACCTTCACCCTCACTCCCCCAAAGACAATGGCTTTGGCCATCAGTGGAACTCTTTCATGTTATGGGCATTATGGGTTTGTGGGGGCCAGATTCCCCTAAATTCCTGGGTTCCATTCCTCCACATAATTCCTGGATTTAGTAAAAGTTAGAATTAATCAAGATTTGATTACCACCCCCTCAATCTTTAAGTCACTTATCCACATTTCCAGAAAAAAAATTCTCATGACAATTCTCATCAGCATTGTTGTGTGAATTTCCCCTGATAAACATCTCACCAGGTACTGATGGCAGCTCTCCAATATTCTAGGTATAGCTTTCCTTTAGCTGGGGACAATGGGGCATGAGTTTTATTCAAAGTAGACCCATTGAAATTAATAAACCTAAGTTAGCTATGGTCATTATTTTTGGTAGATCTACTCTGAGCAAAACTCATTTGACTACCACCCAAATTAATACAACCCAATGAATCTGGGACTTTACACATGCCAAGTGCGTGGTGATCTATCACCGAGTAACAGACTTCTTGCTATGGAACTCATTGTTTGGAATGATATCCAAATGATTAGTGAATAAGTGTGGACAAAACGGAGTGCTTTCAGAAGTGGCAGAGAGACATTTCCAAGTTTGTCTGGCAGGGCAAAAAGCCCAGAATTAAGTTTAAGATATTAACCGATGTAAAACAAAGAGGGGGCTTTGCCCTGCCAGACTTAAAGTTGTATTACGAAGCCGCAGCGTTCTGCTGGCTAAAAGACTGGCTACTTCTTGAAGACACTGATGTGTTAGATTTGGAAGGGTTTAACAATACCTTTGGATGGCATGCATATTTATGGTATGACAAGGTTAAAGCAAACAAGGCCTTTAAGAACCATATTGTCAGAAAATCATTGTTTAATGTCTGGTCAAAATATAAAGACTTGCTGGAAAATAAAACACCAAGGTGGCTTTCACCTTTGGAAGCCAAGGCCCGAAAAAGACCCAATATGGAGGCTAAATGGCCAAAATATTGGGAAATACTAGAAAAGGATGGAGACAAATGGAAATTGCAGAGTCTAGAGAAAATGAAAGACAAAGTGCGAGATTGGTTACATTACGCTCAGATCAAAGAAGTTTTTAAAAATGATAAGAAATTAGGGTTCCAGGTGGAGAAATCGAAACTAGAAACAGAATTGTTAGAACCAAAGATTAAGGTACTTTCAAGGATGTATAACTTGCTATTGAAATGGAATACACAAGACGAAACGGTTAAATCGGCTATGATAAGGTGGGCACAGGACATTGGGCATAATATCATGTTTGAGGACTGGGAGAGGTTGTGGAGTAATGGATTGAAATTTACTGCATGTAACGCCCTGAAAGAAAATGTAATGAAAATGATTTATAGATGGTATATGACCCCAGTCAAACTTGCTAAAATTTACCACCTGTCTGATAATAAGTGTTGGAAATGCAAAGAGTGCGAGGGAACGTTCTTCCACCTCTGGTGGACTTGCCCTAAAGTGAAGGCGTTCTGGGAAATGATTTATAATGAACTGAAAAAGGTATTTAAATATACCTTCACTAAGAAACCAGAGGCTTTCCTTTTGGGTATTGTCGGCCAAGGGGTGGCAAAGAAGGACCAGACATTTTTTATGTATGCAACAACAGCAGCAAGGATACTTCTCGCAAAACACTGGAAAACTCAAGATCTACCCACACTGGAAGAATGGCAGATACAACTGATAGACTACATGGAACTGGCTGAAATGACTGGCAGAATCCGGGACCTGGGAGAAGAGAGGATTGAGGAGGACTGGAAGAAATTTAAGAACTATTTACAAAAGTATTGTAATTTGAGTGAATGCTAAATAAGATGCTAGACTAAAACAACTGAGCACCACTAAATCTAGAAGTTTTTTAAGAAAATAAGTAAGACTGTGAAAACTTAGCTCCTTTTGAGAATTATATGATTATGAAATATAGAAGGGATATAAGATTTTAAATAAGATGATAAATTGCTGACAAAATGTTTCAACGATGAAAATGGGAGCGGGAGATGTGAGGAAGTCCAAAGAAAATGTGAAAATATGTCAAGATCGATGTTACATTGTTTATCATGTCTATTTTTATTGTAAAATTTAATAAATTGCTTTAAAAAAAAAAAAGATTAGTGAATAAGTGCCCCAAACCACAGTAGCTAACACAACCTAGCTTTTGTGTGAGGGCTCTGAGAGTTCTTGTTCAAAGACAATAGCAGTCCATACATAAAGGTCCAAATTTGCCAGAGTGCTTGGGAAGACCTTTTGTGTTACTCCTCATTTGGGTTCACCATGTTGGGAGCTCTTTCTCTAGCTGCAGATTGGTCAGTTGTGTGAATCTCTTTGCTCTACAGGTCAGGAAACCTTTGGAGCAGAGAATATAGTTAGTGTGTGAACCCAGAAAAAGTGTTGCAGCCAGTCCAATGTGAATGAGCCATCAAGAGCATGCACGTAGGTGTCATTGTGATTTATGTGGTAATTAATAAACAATTAAGTTGCCTTAGAGCATAGTTTGACATTTTATTTCCACTCTCTATCATGCATAGGCCCAATTTTTGCGCAAACCAGGACCGCCAATGGAAAGATTGTGGCCATGGAATAAAATGACAACCAGTTTGTTTTCATTCTGTAGCCTTTACATAGAAAGTCATTTATGAACACTGAAGGTAAATTGCATAGAATTCTCATATGTGAGTCACTCTTTCCTAGTTTGTACTAGAAAGCCTTGGGAGGTCAGCCTAGGTCAGGGGTCTGCAACCCGCGGCTCCGGAGCCGCATGTGGTTCTTTTACACCTTTGCCGCGGCTCCGGGGCGAATACTAGCGAGGGGAGGAGGCGCATTGTGCGCCCCGACACTCCCCACTGTGGTGGGCGCTGTACTGGCTGTGACGTCGCATGGGGGCGGTGCATGCGTTAGTCATGCACCGTCCCAACGTCACCTTCCCGCCCGCCCGCTACATTGTAAGGGGCATGTACGCTGGTCACTGCATTGAAAGGGGGAATGTACGCTGGTCACTGTTTTGAAGGGGAGTGAAGAACACACACACACACAAAAAGGTAACTTGATAATTTAATGTTTATTTCTATGAGGAGGAGTAATTCTGAGGGGTCAAACAAAGAAATAATAAAAAAGTGTCAAAAAAGTTATTTTTATAATGACGAGTTTTGCGGCTCCCAGTTCTTTTTTATTCGGAAACGGGTCCAAGTGGCTCTTTTTGTCTTAAAGGTTGCAGACCCCTGGCCTAGGTAGCTGATTGAATTCATCAAATTACTATACTGCATTACAATATTAGCTGAATAATGGGGTTTGTTAAGTCACTACTTTTTTTTTTTTTTTACATGAATTAATCTAGTCTGAAATTGAATCACTGTGAATCTTAACTTGAGATGAGCCTGTAGTGGGGCGCTCTGTTCATTTCCCCATCTCCCTTTTAAAAACATATCCTCTTTTATTGCCTGACCAGTAACCCTATTAAAGTAAGTGAATTTCAGCTAGGGATGCACGGACCAGCCTATTCCCATTCCATGTCAATTTTACACATGCTCAATTATAGGTCTGTTTCCGTGGATTTTTTTAAACGAAGAAAAAAAAATCACATTTAAATTCTATGCATTTTGTATCCCCTTTATATGTAATTGTATGCCTTATTTCTCTACAATGTATATTTCTGCCTGCTTCCCAATGCTTATCTCCCTAAAATACCCGTTTTGTACACATTTCCCAATAAAATATGTATGTCATGTGCAGAAAATGTATAATAAAATTCAGAGAAGGGTGTAATCCAATTGATAGCTGCATTCCAATCTGCATATAAACCCAGTACTGGTGAATTGAGTTAGTTTGCTTCTAAAAGCGGATCAAACACATTTCTCCTCCCATCTGCAATTTCAGCTGGATTTCAATGACACTAGGGGCTGCTTCAGACTACCTGTTCATCACTTGATAACTGCAATCTCAAGCAAGGTGTGAATAAGTCATCACATATCTAATAGCATGGAAAGAACATTCCTATCTTACCTACCATCACATCAAGCACTTTTCAGTAGAGTCACGTCACAGGTTCAGCTGCTAGTAAAAAAAAAGCCAGTTCACACACTTGCTTAGGCTACAAGGCTCTTTGAATAGTGGGCACTCTCACACAGCCCTTCCATCAAACACCTAGGAAAACTTGTGGGGAAGGTGCCCCATGTAGAGACTGGTAAGTGTAGAAGTCCAGGAAGAGTAATTCTACCATTTCAATAAATGGAGGGCAGATATTCTTACTGGGCTGAGCTCTTGCTCCTTCCCATCTCTGCGATGCAAAAAGGACCATGGAGGCCACATCTCTGGTTTCTTCAGGTGTATCTTCTGCAGATTTGAAACCAATATTCATGATTTTAAAATACCAGAGCAAAAATGACATAATGCATATGTGGGATGTCCTTCATATAAAGAAAAAGTTGGAAATACTTTCAAATAGTTCTGCTGATCCACTGAGCAGAGAACAATGTGCAATTAAGCCAGGCCTCTACGCCTAGAGTTTGTGTGAATTAGCTCCTGATTACTTTCAATTTTGTTCTCGTTGAATTTTGCTGGCACCCACAAGCACCACTCCAAGAGGTCTAAAGTCCTCCATGGGCTCAAGTCCCTCCTTGTATGAATTTTAACACTCGCTCTCCCAAGGCAGTTGCTGGTGTAAGGAGTGGTGAGGTGCAGCAGCCCCATTGCCATTTGAGGCAAGCGTTGAATAAATTTTGTTCTTGATGAAATCCCTGCTGCGTGGCACTGACAAAGGCATTGCTTCTCCATTCTCGTGAGACTGAAATGAGATAAGCTTATACCCTAAATTCCTTGGAGAAAAGGAAGGATACCAATGCAAAATAAATAAATAAAACAAGCCAATAAAAATAAATGCAATTTATCCCAGTCTGTCATGGTCCCTCACCCAGGCACCTTGCAGCATGCAATGGAGAAACTGGATAAGGGTGAGGGTTAATCTTACCCTCCTACCTTAAAATAATTAGGCGGTGAATGAGTGGGATGAGTGGTGTATATTTCTCTCTCTCTCTCTCTCTGTGCAACTTCCTGCTACACTTTCTTTTCCTGTTATTTGCTTTCATCCTCCAGTAGGTCTTATAGGACTAGGTCTCTGATCAATAGGCCTTTATGCATCTCTGCGTACAGATGTGAAGCTGTCTAGAATGCTCCCTGCAGAGTTCTGAAAAGCTCTAGGTCTTTGTTGTTGTTGTAAAAACAGAACAATGTAGCATTGTTGTTTTTAAAATTATATAAAGCTTTTCTTTTTTTATTTTCTTCATTTAAAAACATCCGTTGGTGTGCTTTAACAAAAACAATCCAGAGCTCTTCAGGACTTTGCTGGCAACATTTTGAACAGGCATGCAAAGAGACTGCATAGAGGCATGCATAGAGATTTATAGGAAAAGCACGATGATACCACTTTAAACTGTCATGGCTCCCCCCAAAAGTTGTAGTTTGTTAAGGCTGCTGCAAGGCCCTAATTCCTCTCACAGAGCTCCAAATCCCAGAGTTCCCTGTGAAGAGGAATTGATGTTAAACTGCTCTGAAAATGGCAGCTTTGTGAGGGAAACAGAGACCTCCTTACAACTCTCAGTGCCCTACAGTTCCTAGGATTCTGTGGGGAAGCCATGCCTGTTTAAAGTGGTAACATAATGCTTCACAGGTATGGTGTGAATGTAGCCAGGCCATCAATGCACAACCCCAGAATGCCAGTAGGTTCTTGTTGGCTTCTTACTTTGACCTAGATGAGACACTGCTTCTTTCCCTCATGATTTTAAAGGTCCCATAGAACTGGGCACTATGCAAACTCAAAATGTATCAAAAGTGTGAGTGGGTACTTTTGCTTCATCCCTGTTCCCAATGAGAACTAGTGTGTCATAATGGTTAGTAAGAGAGGCCATTAAGGGAGTAAACCAGGTTCATCTCTCCACTTAGACCCGAATCTCACTGTGTGAACCTATGTGAGTCACTCTAGCTGTCTTCAGGCATTATCTGTGCTCCATAAACACACAAGTGGTGGCTGGGCTATATGGGTGGCTGTCCCAGCTCTGCCCCCGCTGCTGTTCTGACAGCCCTACTTGAGGGTGTTCTTCAGAAATGGTGAGCCTCCTGTTGTCATTGAGGCTCTTGGAAAATCTGGCTTAAATAAGGCCTCCCTCTCAACCACACTGGGTTACTATATGAAACTGTATGCTGGAAGGAAGAGGTAACCCCGACCAGAGAAGAATGGCAAATCAAGTTGATGGACCATGCCGAAATGGCAAAATTAACTGGGAAGCTCAGGAATCAAGAAGACAATAAATTTTAAAAAGAATGGGAAATGTTCATAATGTATATACAAAATTATTGTAAGCAGGTCAATACATTAGCAGGGTTTTAAACACACTTGTAATGTAACAGAATGTATGGATAATTTAGGAAGGTGAAAAATTGGAGAAGTACTGATATGCAGTTGGATTAGAGTCAATAGGACGAATGGAGGCAGTGGAAGACAGGAGTGCCTGGCATGCTCTGGTCCATGGGGTCACGAAGAGTTGGACACGACTAAACGACTAAACAACAAGGACCCATGGAAAGGATGGGGGGAAGTCAGGGGATTCAGAGTAATCTCAACAATCAGTTTTGGAAAGGGTTTTGTTGTATGTTTATATTTTGGAAAATCAAATAAAAAATTATTTCAAAAAGAAAGAAAGAAACTGTATGCTGCCCTAAACTGGATGGAAATGAAACAAATGCTGAGCATTGCCAGTACCTCTACTAGCTTGCTTTTCCTGGTCTACCCCCTTGCTATAAATCCACAAAAGTGCACATTAGCCACTTCCTTTTAGCCATTTTATATTACATTAGCATTACTGGGTATGCAGTGCTCCACAGGCATGTCTACTTTCCTTTTTAACAATGAGGTGGATATTTGTTTCTATTAATCCTGTCAGCAATCTTGCTCTAGTTACCCGTGTTCTGCATATTAGGGCCTGATCCTGCAAAGACCGCCCATCTGCAGAGGATTTTTCAATGGTGTAGCCCTTTGTGATTGCTTTACTTGCAAGCTGGGGATTTTGGAAAGTGGGGAGCTTCTGAAGCAATGTTGCTCCAGGTCTTCTAATATCTTCTGTGGCCCTGCATGATTTGGGAGAAGTGTCAGAAACTTTCTTCCCCCAAACCACAAATAATTCTGGGTAGCTTTTGCAGGGTGTTAAATCAGGGTTTTAAATCCTTTAAGCTCCAGCATTCTACAAAGCTGGATGCACTTCACAGTTGTGGTCATTCAGGGATGCAATTAGCATGCATTTGCCAAATGGGTCACTTATTAAATAATAATAATAAAAAAGCAAGTAGAGCAACTTATTTAAGGAAACACTATTTTGATATGAAAGAACGATAAAGCAGGCTTTGGATTACAGTGTGGATAACTCTAAGACTTTAATAACCCTTCTGATTGCTCACAAAGTGGCCTTCTGTGCTGTGTTACTA
Organism: Podarcis pityusensis; assembly: GCF_964106645.2. Taxonomy (NCBI): domain Eukaryota; kingdom Metazoa; phylum Chordata; class Lepidosauria; order Squamata; family Lacertidae; genus Podarcis; species Podarcis pityusensis. The sequence continues at coordinate 37,146,468 of NC_138032.1, forward strand.
ATGCATTAGTATTTCTCTAGGAAAAAGGCAGGCCCATGGTGATACTCAGCTAATAAAATGGGCATCTGCATTGCCAGTCAACTCTTTATTGAAGGTCTCCTAGGAGGAAAATGCTATAATCAGCTTATCTAGAGCACATTAGAAATAAAAAAGCAATAAGCATTGTGACATTGTTATAATAACCACAGTGAAATCAGTAGCAGCTGAGATTTAAATGGAAGATCACTTACCACAAGGCCAGGGTTTCTAATTACTTGATCTATTATTTTTTAAAAAACCTAGCTCCCTAAAGTAAGTGGACCAAGTTTCTATGTTATGCTTTAAATATGTGAGGTGTCCTCCTGGTATGAAGGATGCTAGAGAAATTGCTGAGCTAGCACCAGAGAGATAGGCTGAAAATGATTGTGAAAAGCCTGTCAGTGATTGCTAAGCTGGAATGAGGACTGGGACCAACTTGTTTAGTGGGCTTAGTCACAAATAGTCACAGATCAAAGAACTGGACTTGGAAAGCAGGAAGTCATAAAGGTCCCAAGGAGTGAAGGTGTGAAGCCCCACACTGTGCTATTGACCTGTTTGTCAGAGAGTTTCATAGCCTCCTTCCTTCCCTTGTGTACCTTTCCTTACCTTCCTCTTTCATAAAACAGCCACCCAAGTCTTATGTAAACGAACATCAACAGATTTTCCAGCTGGGAGTCAGCGAAGGCTAGAAATTTCACACATTGTCATAGGTTAATAAAAACAAAACAGAGGCTGAGGCTCACTGGACTAACCATGGAAGAAAAATGACTGCTAATCATTTAGGGGGGAAACCACAATCTTCTGAGAGCAGCCTTGGACACAAAGGCAAAGACATAGCAGAGTTTGCCTGAACTCCTCGCAATTTTGTATGCTTTGTCCTGGAGCTGCTCCAGGTTCTTACTTGGTTGTTGAGTGTCTCATATAGGGCTATAATTTCAATAGGGTACCATCAACACATGCTTGATTCAACACTATGCTGGCTACTTCTGTTGTGTCACTATGCTGGACAATGAATAGTCATGCAATTATTTTAGAGAGGGCTTGCTTTTTCACATATGGATTTTCTCCGAACTAAAACAACAGTGAATAGCTAAGGTAAACTGAGTGCTGCAAGCCCTACTGAAAATGATTAGGACTAGTCCCTAATGTATTGTGCCATTTGCTTGTTCTACTTATTGTACTCTATGTACTACCAATTATTAGTGTTGAAAGGCCCAGGTTCAGCATCTAGTAGGCTGGAGCATTTGCTGTGTTCCCCACACTACAGTACAGTGGTACCTCGGGTTACATACACTTCAGGATGAGAACAGAAATCGTGCTCCGGCGGCGCGGCGGCAGCAGGAGGCCCCATTAGCTAAAGTGGTGCTTCAGGATAAGAACAGACCTCCAGAACGAATTAAGTACTTAACCTGAGGTACCACTGTAGATGCTCTGGAACTGGTGCCTGGGCTACAACTCCCATCATCCCTGACCATTGGACATGTTGACTGGAAAGAATGGGTAATCCAAGGAGGGAACCACAATGGCTACTTCTGGTCTCTTAACAACCTTCCTTTCATAGGGTGAATGCCCTCTTTGCAACTTCAGTTTCATTCACGCTACAAACAAAGCTTGCGGAATTGCACTAGCAATGGTGGAGAGGAAGCCCTAGGCAAATCTCCCTACCTCACTGCCACACACATCCAGACAAATTATTATTATTTTCCTACTGCAAATACAACATCCTGAGACCATTATTGTGCTGGATTGCCTCTTGCATGAAAGAGAGATAGTTTCTTTTCCAAATGTGCATATAACATTAGTGATGACTGCAACACAATATCTATCCTGCAGGCCAATAGAGATGTCCAAGGATTCAAGAGCTGTTTAACATAATCTTGTGGGCAAGCATGCGACGGGCAAGTACTGTAGCCACTTGATCAGGAATGCAAAAGCAAAGCATGTTGAAAGATACATTAATCTGAGATTTGCTGTAGTAGAAGGCTATTACAATTTTGCCACCTCCTCAGACACGTTGTTGTGAATCTCTAAGAGAGTCTGTGCTGAATGCTAGGAAAATAAATCAGGTGTTATGTCTAAAATAATAAACACGATCCTTTCAGCATTGTGTCCTCCTGTATAGCCAGCACCCACAGCATCCCCAAACAGAGATTTAGCAAGCCAACACCCTTAAAATCCAGCAATTTTCTTCCCTTCTCCCTTTAATTTCCCCCCTTTACACTAATGTAATGCTTATTTAGGAGGAGCAGCCATCTGTGAATGTGGCGGCTGGCACTGCTAAATTTGCTATTGCTTTCTTCCTATGGTTAGATGAGACTCATGGTGCATGGAGAATTTCCCAGGACAGCAGAGCCTCTCTTTGATTACCTTTTTGATTCTCCCAGAAAGAGATTTTTCACAGTGCTCCTTTTTGCCCCTCCAAAAGGCCTCTCAGCTTAACAGCCTTCGAAGGCTCATTAGGCAGCATTCTGCTATTTTCCTGGACTCAAACGCTGGTTCAGAAAGATGCCCCCAGCTCTCTCTATAGGAATGCCCACATCTGCCAACTTTCATGTGGTTTGTCCCTGGAAAAGAGCATCATGGATTGCTTCCTCGTCCACACTTCATCACACATACTCTCCCAATTAGTGTTCCATTGCCAGTTTTCTGAAAGTTCATTTTGCCCATTCACCACAGGCATTTTATCAATTTCTTTCTTCTCACTCCCATCCCAATAACTTTCATTAACTTATTTCGCCCTCTCTTTCTCTCACACAGGCACATACACACAATTAATTCCCTCGAATAGTGAACTCTTGGCGATTGTTTATTTGGGGCCACCCTAAAACAAGGCAGCCATTTCTACACTCTTGGGCAACTTCCTAGGCACACAAAAGTATGCAAGTTCACAAATTTAAAGAAAAAGAAAAAAGCCAGCCCAGAGGACTGAGCGTGCTCGGTGGTCTTCAGAAACCACAGAATGCTGAGTGTTAGTTGGAAAAGACAGAGAACAGCCAGGAGAGGGGTTGGGAAGTAAATGGCCATGCTGGTGCTCCTAACTTATAGTAGCCTGAAGAGTTCCTGCTTTCTTGTCTACCTGAGTGGAATTCTGCACAAAAACATCCCTGCTGGGGGTAAAGGTATACTACAGCATTTTGCTCCAAGTCCCATTTGTATATTTTTTTAATATCCAGCTGCACAAAAGGATGAAAATTATAATGCTGAAAATGGAATATTTCTCATATCTGCATTTTTGTTCCAGTATGGGCCACTCCAGAATCCCTTTTATTGCGCATTCATGATTATTTGTACTCATGATGCTATCAAGGCAGTCACACACCTATGCCAAATTCTGACTTACATCTGTAATCAATAAAGTTGTGGCCATATTGAACCCAAGGTGGTGTCATGTCTTTCTTACTGCATACACACTGTCAATTCCCTCCCTCGGTATCCACCGGCTCACTGTGCTGTGGCCTGCAAACTTAATTACATTATTTAAACATTCCAGATTTATGAATTTATTCTTCAATAAGTGGGTTCTTGGGGTCCCTCTTCCCACACACCTTATTTTCTGTTCCATTTCAGTTAACTTCTGCTTTACAACCATACAGAGATAAGGCTCTCCCTGGTACATTTGCACACTGCTTGGAAGTTATATGCAATGCAGAGCAGCATCATATCTAGGAAGACCTAAGACCCTTATTAAAAGCTTGTTATTCGCTACAGTTTCATATCATTCTAATCAGTTATGTCACCATTTTTTGTGGAACAGTACCGGCAACTAAAGCGATTATGGGGGCTGTTGGATCATGCAGACCCATCGAGGATTGATTTGGTGCTGCATCTGCCTAATTAGCATGCCCAAAGATGCGGGAAAAACATGACAATGTATAAATTATCACATGAGGCAGTGGGAAAATCATATGAATAAAATTATATCGGAGCCAGACACCCATAACCCTATATAAATGCTGCAAAGGTTATGCCGAACTTCTAATTAGCAAAATGTTTCATCTGGCCCTAAAGGCCTTTTATAGGACAATGAAGATATAGTATAATGATCCTTTCTCCATTTGCCTTTTATTTGTCCTACAGCTTTTATCTGCCTATTGGTTTATAGCTGGTACTCCTTTGCTTTGTCTAAACAAAACTTTAAAGAGTACGGGCACTAAATAGACCCACTGTCTGTTGTAAACAGACAGCTATTGCCTTGTCAAAAGTAGAGGGGTCTCTTGCCCTTCCTGTGATGGTCCCAACCTGGGATTCCAGTCCTTAAAGTATCTTCTAGTTAAACCCTTAGACATCTGCATTATATTTGTGCTCTGCCCGGATCTCTCTGCCTCTCCTGTGATTACTTTTTCCCATTCGCTTTGCCTCTCCTGACCTTTCAATCACAATCAGCATCCACGCGCACTTCCTTGTGCAAAGGCCAAATTACTTAAAGGAACAGATTGCAGAAAACGGAATCAAAGATGCAAAGAAGCTTAATTTGCTTTGTATACTATGACCCATTTGAAATAATAATAATGTTGTTGTTTGCTTTGAAGAGCATAAAATTTCAAACGTTGGTTGCTTTGGTCCAGGTGTGTTTTGGTTGGTGTATGCATGCAAGTACCCACAAATGCATGTGCAGAGAATGTACATTAAAGGCTAGGTTAAAGAGTCAACCACCTAACAGGAAAACCTGCAGCATGCTGCCTGTGTTCCATAAGTAATTCATGAAATCATACAATTGGAAGAGACCAAAAAGACAGAACCAGGCATACACAGCTCTGCCATCCACCTATAACCTCCAACACAGTGGCAAATTTAGGAAGTAAGAGACCTGAAATCATGAAAGCGCTCTGGGAGGCAGTTCCAGGTATAACCCTAAAGCTATGTAAACTGCTTAGAGGTTTCAACAATTAAGTTGTAGCTGCTGCTACTGCTGCTGCTACTAATGTTTCTTGCACATCTAGAACTGGCTTAGCCTTTAAGATGCTAGGTAAAACTGGCACATAATTTATTTTATCACAAGGAACACCTGCAGGAATTCTGAGGGATGTTAAAAGGATTTTGATATGATTATTTAAACAGCTCAATGGGTTTTATTTGTTCATGCTTCTCCCTGACAAAAAATGTTCAGGCAAGCCTGGAAGTTTCTTCTCAGGCAAAACATATGTAGGGAATGTAAGGGAAGCGAAGAGGAATTTCAGTGACACAAGCTAACATTTCTCTGAGGGGAGCCTGTGTATCTCTCGCGCCGCAGGAGGACACTGTGGCGTTAGGTGACACAGACAGGATTTGCCTTGCAGGCAGCTTGACATCACAAGCCCTGCCCTTGGAAACATGGGAACTTGTGGGGCTAGAGTTGCTAAGCGGCTCTTCCGAGATGCCAATGGGCAGCTCCCCAGAGGCCCAGGAAGTGAATTAGCACAAAGTCCACTTCAGACACATCTGCACCACGGCACACGTGGAGCTCTCCAGTTGTCACCATGATTAATGGACATTATGTTTCATTTCCTGCTTTATCAAATACCAATTATGTTTATGATAATTCTAAGAGCCGCAGTTGCTTCTGGATCATTCGTTTTCCTCCCCTGGGGACACAATGGAGGAAATCTTTTTTCCTCATCCCTGAAATTCCATTTTAATTGCTTCTCTTCAGCATTCACGTGCAGCTTTGCGCTCCAAGAGGGTCGTTGTATCGATCCTGTTCTCTGATAAGGTCAGCAGAGTAGAGGTGGTTGTGCGGCAAGGTGGGGGGAGATTGACATTTAGAAACGATTGCTCCTCTCCGGACAAGCATATGCATCAAAGTTGGGTCTATGGGGAGTGTGGGGGAGGAGAGAGCAGGATGGGGGGAACACTGCTACCTATGTTTATTCATCACACCACACTCTAGCCCCAGATTTTGCTCTCAGTCTAGATAGTTCCTTGCCTGACCTAATAACAGTAAGAATATGAAACTGAAGTTACTCTGGCCATGCACATTAGCTGTCAAGAATACAGCAACTGAATGTGCTTGACAGACCCCTGACCTCATTCAGTACTACAACAACCACATGAAAGATTAGTTATCCCCATTTTGCAGATGCAGAACTGAGACTGAATGAAGCAATTAGGCCACATGCTGAAGATCCCTGTTTCACGGGGAACTTGCACCCTGATTTACAAGGTCCAACACTAGCATTCTACCCACAAGGTGACATGAGCTATTGCAGAGGCACCCTTTCTGGTACCATCCAGATATAGTGGACTACAACTCCTATCATCCTGAGCCAGGGAAGAGATGGGAATTGTAGTCCAAAACACCAGGAGGGCACAACATTGGTTTCCACTGGGCTATTGGGCCTTCTTCCTGCCAACACACACACAAGCATAAGGTCCAAATTCCTACCCAGCATTTACATGTTGACTAAAGGTCCAAATAACTGAGCATCACCTTAGTCTCTGCTGCCTGGTTGTACCAACCCTTGAGGAAAGGTTTGGTTCTAAACTTCCCTAGCATCTAAGCAGGAAGCTTCCAACAGTGAATTTTCCTACTAAACTGCAGAAAGAGAGCAACACTGAAGCCAGAAGAACCAATTCAAAGAGATGTTCCTACCACTGAATGGATAATAGTGAACTACACCTTTGAACAGACACCAATGGCATATATGATGCTGGTCCATAGGAATATTGGAAACGACCTTAGACCAGGTCAGACCGTTAGTCCATATAGCTCAGTACTGTATATGCAGAACAGCAATGACTCGTCAGGGTTTCAGACAAGAGAGTCTTTCCGATTGAACCCTAGTACCTTCTGCATGCAAAGCAGAAGCTCTACTGATGAGCTGTGGCTCTTTGGTTGGTCCAGTCACACCAGGCTTAAAAAAAGGGAAGAAGCAAAAGCAGCATCTTTTACACAGTGCATGTGAATGCCTCTCTCAGTAAAGCAGGCTGAGAATTGTTATTTGCCTGATCTCACCCTAAAGGATATGGTATGTTCTTGTACAGCTTTCTTACATAAGATCAAGTATGAGACACTATTATTACTAGAAATCCAGGAATGCAGGAAGACCGCCAGTTCTGGAGAACACAGATGCTGTATATTTGCACATGCTAATTCAATTTATTTCCTAGTGTTGCAATGGAGGTGTTTTTTAAAAGTCCAACTGTGAGACCAGATATGCCTGGTTAGAAGATGTCATAAATTCACAATCTTAATCCTGAGGTGGCATTTTCTTTCAGTTCAATTTTCTAGAGGGTAGAGATGGGATGAGAATGGTCTAAACCTGCCATAGAAGAACTAAAAATAATTTATAACGAGTCCTCAGTTGGGAAACTGTTCAGCTGAGGAGAAAAGTACCCAAGTCTTCAGACTTTATCTGGTGGATTGCGGGGGACAACCCTGGCTGAGGAAGAGGCAGCTGCCTCTAATCAACAGTTTCACAGAGGCCCTGAGGAACTAAATGCTGCAATCAAAATCATTTTCTATATAAAACTTTTGCTGTACCTGATGTTTACTTGTGGCATGGGGGTAAGAATGGGCACCATGTGCCAGCCTATTAAAAATGGGCCTTTTAAGCTCTCAGAATGGGCCTTTTAAGCTCTCAGTCGACTGGCCTCTGTGTGAATCCCAAAGGAGCATTTCACACGTAACTGGGGGAAATGGCACAGAGTCACTGAAATCCACACCATTAGAAGGAGTGTTTGCCTATCTCAAAGGGAAGGTTTACTGTTGCAATAAACTCTTTATTGTAGCAACTCATTACGGATCCCATCAAAGCTAGCTGGGGTGAAGGCCATCGGCTGCTGGTTCTTGCTGGATCAATAAAAGATCACAGTGACAAGAGGCAGCACTTAATGGCTCGCCATACTGTAAAGGGGGGGGGGAGGGAACCCTAAGAAAGATACAATGCTGCCTGCTGTGCACCAACCCTTTCCCGATGCAAGAGGCATTAATGAATTCATTAATTAGTTAATGGCAAGGAGAGCCTTTGGGGACCCACAAGACTGTTAATAACTCCCAGAGGGGAGACTCCAGATGTCATTGATCTAACGGTTCACAGTCATTGATTCACAGTTGGATACCCTTGCTGGAGATCTCTTGGGGATGGACATGTATTTCAGAAGCATTAAGCTTCATTGTCATTATTGCAGTGATGCCTGCTAGTCCATCCTCATTGCCAGAGTACCCCCAAAGCAACAGATTTAAACCGACTTTATTAATCACACTTTACAGATGGGAAGTTGAGGCCCAAATGAATGGTGGGATTTGTACAAGCACACATTGAACAATGTGCTGCAGAACATCAATCCTACCAGAAGATATTGTTGCAGATCTTATTGCTTGCTTTTAACTTCATTCATTCTTCTTAAAAAGAATCACTGGGCTTGACCTCTATTTTCTTGACAATTTGGAATGTTGGGGTGTGCTCATGGAGATATTAGAATACTGGAATTATAGAAGTGGAATATATCTCAGTCATTATCTTGTTTGATCCCCTGAAGATACAGGAATTAGATGCCACAGGATCCCTGATAGGAGAACAGCATCTGTTTATGTATTGTACAACAAAGAAGAGGGGGAGACCACTAGCCTGTTCCACTAACAAACAGCTCCTAAGAAGTCCTTCCCAATGTTTAATCAAAATTCCTATTCCTGGAACTTGAACCCACTGGTGTCTTATCCCCTCGAGCAATAGAAAAGTAATGTGCTACATCATCTGTGTGACAGTTTTTCAACTATTTGCACATGGCTATCACTACAGGATGGAAACATGGGGTGAAAGCTGCCCCCTTTAAGATGGTCATTTGGACATGGCCTCAAAAGAATCCGATTGGGGAACTGTGTTATTTTCAAATAGAAAACAGGGTAATTAAAAATAGGGTAGAGAGGAAGCCACTGTGAAAGAACTGCAGGAATTCAAACCAAACTTTTTATATATGATGCTTGAATGAGATTTGTGGTTATTGTTGTACAACAGGAGTCAGTAACTGGAATAGACTTGGAAAACACCCATTGGATAAGAATGTCCTGTGTTTCCGGAAATGCTCTAGTGACATATCATGCTGTTCCCATAACCCAAAGAGGAGGAAGTTATTCATTAACATGGGGACCAGCAAATATAAATTTCACCAGAGGACCCTTTTGCACTCTAGAGATGGAGAGCCAGCTAATGACAGCAAGCACCTTTTCTTTTTTTTTAATCCTAACATTCGAAACATTTATTATTCTAAATTGCCTTCTGCACATTTTACAATAATTGAGACTAGCGTTTGCCTTGTTATCTTCACAGTTACTAACAAGAACACTATCATTATCCTGGTCATTAGCAGAATTGATGGGGTTGTCCAGAGTTGCCGGCTGTAGGCCCACTTTGGGTAGGGCTTACGTACAAATTAATCCTGACTCTCCTTGCTCTGCACAAAGGCATATTGTTCCCCTCCATCAGCTGGGCCCGTAGTGAGGGGAGTCATGCAAGAAAGGAAGAAGTTGCCGAGGCGAAGGAGACGGGCGACGGGATTGGTGTGAAAACAGTCTAGAGCTGGAACTATAAATCAGGTGGTCCAGAAAAGGGTTGAAAGAAAGCAATTAGCAGCTGTTGCGGCAAGTTATGGGCTGGCTTATATCACCAAGGTCTTAAAACAGGACTGCTTTGTTTTATCACGATATGTGAATCCTTGTCTACACAAACAAGGAGCACTGGGATGCTTTACTCACACCTTTTGTACAGTCTGGCCCAACTGAGAGGTTGGGGGCACATAAGTAGCTTACACCCCTGATGTGACCACTAGAACACTAGAAATGGAGGCAGATGGCCTTTTCCTGCCGGGGTAGAAACCTCTAGGTTGGAGTCTGAATGTATCCCTCCAGGCTTCTGTCTGGACCTTGGGACTCTCTCTGAGTCATGTACCCTGTCCATGCTTCACGTTTCACCCACTCTGCTCTGCATGTGTCTTGAGTGTACACTCTCAATGAACTATGATAATGCCTATTTCCTGGAAGGAGAATGGAGGTGTGTGTGTGTTGGGGGGCGGGGTTAGAAACCTCTGACTTTTGTATGACAGGAATACAACCTACCCCAGAAAGATAACAGTCTCATCTGTTGCTCCACCCACTTTTTTTTCATCTACCCCCGGCCCATCACTTGCAAGTTGCCCCTGAATGGTTGCCATGAATAGTAATGGGAAAATCTTTCAATTTCAGTTTCTTTGTTTCTTCATCTTTCATATCTTAATTTCAGTTCCACCCATTTCCACATTGGTCTGATAATTATTGTTATTAAGTCCCTGAAAAATTTATAGTGTACATTTATCCTAATGTATACATTTTTACAAGCTATGTTCCCTGACACCACACTTTTTTGTGTTGTTTGCACTAATCAAAGCATTTTTATGCACACTTTTCCTTAATATGTGCATTCTTGTACACTGTTTGGGGCTGTACCACTAAATTTAGAAACGTATTTTGAAAAATAGCTGCATTTTGCTACACAAATTGTTATGGGAAGTACAAATTAGGAAGTTTTGCATTAAAAATGAAAACTGAACTAATCCTCTCCCCCATCCTTATCTATGAATGAATGATGTGCTTGGGCTGAAAAAGATTCCATACACTCCCTGCTATTCCGCTGCCTAGCTATGGGACTTTGCCTAATTTGGAAAACCAGATTCCTTGCAACCACTAGGTAATATTAATACTCAGTTTGGCTTCCTTTGACTCTAAGTCTAATGCACCACCTAAATTAAACCTTCAGCTGTACAGACAAAAGGATTACCATATTTTTCTTTACTTCTGCTCTCTGCCTTGCACAAGGCCAATGTGCTCTGATTAGTGGTAGAAACAGATCTGAACAACTACAGTGGTACCTCTGATTACAAACTTAATTCATTCCGGAGGTCTGTTCTTAACCTGAAACCGTTCTTAACCTGAGGTACCACTTTCGCTAATGGGGCCTCCCGCTGCCGCTGTGCCGCTGCTGCACGATTTCTGTTCTCATCTTGGGGCAAAGTTCTTAACCCGAGGTACTACTTCCAGGTTAGCGGAGTCTGTAACCCGAAGTGTTTGTAACCCGAGGTGTTTGTAACCCGAGGTTCCACTGTACTGGTTTTCATATTTTCAAGGGAGAGCTGCTCTTGGACTTCTCTGGCTTGCTGCAACCTGAGATCTATGTGTGCAAGCCAAGCATAATCTAAAACAGGGGAAGCTGTAGCCCTCCAGGTGTTGTTGGATTCCAACTCACTTCAGCCCCAGCCAACATGGCCAATAGTGGTGAGAATTTCCATTGAGGATGGGAATAGTAGCCCATCCTGTGGTATAAAGTAAGGAAGTCAAACAAACAAACCACCTTTCTGAATTCCATGTTACAAATGGCATTCTGGGGTTTTTCATGATGCCTAGCAAAACACCTTTTACCTCTGCCTCCTCATCCCATAACATTTAGATCTCTGGCAAACTTGCATACTACTTTGCAGATTGTAACTACTTTAGTTCAGCCTAATAAAAGTATTGTGCCAGAGTTGCTGTCTGGAATCCTGCCCCCTCCGCCCCCAAATTCCCATGGACCACCATAGCAGTTTTCATTCTCATTTTACTTTTTGCTACAATCCCTTTGAGAAGGAGATTCCGATCTATAGCCTCCACCAATCTGAACGGGCTCGGCGTGTTAATTATTAATCACTTTATGAAAACTGCCACACGGTCTATCTGTGAAGCCATTAACAGCCACGTCTCTTCCCCATGGACATGCTGCTGCTGCTGCTACTGTCAGATTCATCTCAGCAGCTAAGACCCCGGCGTGAGCACAAGGCCCAGAGACTATTTTCCAGATGAGTGGCTTTTAATGGGCTCTCCAGATTCGCTCTGTGCATCCTGTGAGTGACTAGATATGAGGAGGAGAGGAAGAAAGGGAGACGACGCAGTTGCTTCCTGCTGTATGAAGAATTATGAGGTTGACCTAAGAGGAGCTGCAGCAGTTAAAGCTGCTATAAAGTCTGTTGCATTAGCAGTCCAGCTTCCAATCCAAAAGGCATCCATTAATTGCATGCTACTAAAGGAAGAGCTAGGGGCTGCTTCTCGTGTTAAATATGGGGACAGGAGTCATGGATGTGCTCTAATTCTGCATATACATATGTACTCATAAAATTCCCACCCTCAATGTTTTATATACACCTTCATTTTGTACAGATGCCCAGGAATGTGGGGTTATGGCGTGTTACAACCTTAAAAAGGTAAAGGGACCCCTGACCATTAGGTCCAGTCATGACCGACTCTGGGGTTGCAGCGCTCATCTCGCTTTATTGGCCGAGGGAGCCGGTGTACAGCTTCCGGGTCATGTGGCCAGCATGACTAACTCGCTTCTGGCGAACCAGAGCAGTGCACAGAAACGCCGTTTACCTTCCCGCCGGAGCGATACCTATTTATCTACTTGCACTTTGATGTACTTTTGAACTGCTAGGTGGGCAGGAGCAGGGACCAAGCAAGCAGGGACCAAGCACCCCGTCGCGGGGATTCGAACCACTGACCTTCTGATCGGCAAGTCCTAGGCTCTGTGGTTTAACCCACAGTGCCACCCGCATCCCTTCTGTTACAACCTTAATAACCCTCTAAAGCAGGGGTAGGGAACCTGTGGTCCTCCAGATGTGGTTACACACAAAATCCCTTCAATGGCAGCCAACATGGCCCAATGATAAGGAATGACTGAAGCCCACCAACATTGGTTCCCCACCCATTCTTTAAAGCCACCAAAACAGCTGGCAGAGAATGGGCAAAGAGGCAGTACTTGACTGTGACAAAGGCTGCACTCACACCATACCTTAAAAGCACATTCCCTCCCCTCCCCTTTAAATGCATGGTGTATATACACAGAGGCAGACTTAGGGGCGTGCCACAATTATGATTTACAATGGAGCATGAGAGGCAGAAGGGTGCTGAATTTTGGCACACAGAACACCACTGAAATTGAGGTCCCAAAGTCCACCACTGCGGCCAAAACCATAAGCAGGGCCAGCCCTACCATTAGGCAGAGTGTTGCTGCCACCTGAGGCAGCAGATGCTGGGGGTGGAAATGGACAGAGCTGCATGTGTCAGGTGACCAGATTTTACTCAGCCGTAGCTTGCTACCCGACTATGCACAAAGCTGAAAGTAGACAGATCTTCCTGTCTTCTTCCCTGCTGGTGCCACCCAGAACTGATTCCCCCATACAGCCATTTCTAAGTTACTTTAGCTCCTGCTCACAATACACCTGCTGTCCTCAGGCACAGTGGAGGACACTGCCCCACTGCCAGTGGCAAAGGAAGATTCAGCTGCCAGCTTTTGGAGATGGAATGGGAAGAGGCACCATCTTTTTTCAGGCAGCAAAATGTCTTCAAGCCAGTCTGGCTGCAGCTGAGAGGGAAGAGGCTTCAGATCCTGGCTGGAGGGAGATATGAGACAGATGCGAAGCAGTTCAGTCAGCACCATGCAGGTATATAGATGGTGAATTGCCAGCACACTTTATGTGGCTCGCAGATGTCAGATAGCACACTGCTACCCATAGTATTCAGACAGTAGCAGCCATGGCTTCAGGTGGCCCTGTGTCTTCCTTTGGTATGGGTATGAGCCCCATCTTCCCCTCAGTTACCACTCTGTCGTGCCTCCCATCCCATCTCATCCCTCACCAACTATATCAATGACTTAAAAGAGAAAAGAGTCCTCCAGATTGTTGACCTGGCCACTTATACACTGAGGAAATGTGGTCAATATATCAAAGGACTCACTGCACACAGCGCTCTATTGCCCGGACAAATCTATACTGAGGAGGTTGTAAGATATAGCTCAGTTGGTTAGAGCTTGGTGCTGATAACGCCAAGGTTGCAGGTTTGATCCCCATATGGGACAGCTGGATATTCCTGCATTGGACTAGATCAGCCTTTCTCAACCTGTGGGTCCCCAGATGTTGTTGACCTACAACTCCCATCACCCCTAGTTAGCAAGGCCAGAGCTCAGGGATGATGGGAGTTGTAGTCCAACAACATCTGGGGACCCACAGGTTGAGAACCACTGGTCTAGATGATCCTCAGGGTCCGTTCCAGCTCTACAATTCTATGATTCTGTGTAGGGATGAATGATCTACATCTGCATCCACCCAAAAGTGCTGGCAGACCAAATTGCTGTTGAAATATGAAAAGGCATGTTTGCATGCAAAAACAGCAACAGTGAAATACTTGTGCCAAGTGCAGTGTAAGATACAGACCTCCACTCGTCTACTCTTTGGCAGATTTGCCAGTAATGCAGGGCATAATTTTTGCCAGCACCTCTCCTCAGTGTTATGTGAAAGAAAAGTAGACAACCTGTGCATCTCGGAAGGGCCAGAGTAGATTTCTCTCACCTCCAACTCTCACCATACAGTTCCAACACACCATGGATTAGGATGAGGGTCTCTCTGATCAGTATTTCCAGGCAGGCCCGAGGCCTTGCAACGTTTTCCCTCACGCAAATGGTGTCCTCATGCAAGTGATTGTTGAAAATATGGCAAGCATTTGGGAGACTCGTCTGCATCATGTTCTTCTTACAACCCATTTGTTTTCAAACACTTCAAACACTTTGTAAAGTGTGATCTATTAAATAGCCGGTAAGAATTAAATTCCACCACAAATGTAGTAGTTTCCTAATTGCAATGTGACAAAGCGAAACAGCAGTTCATAGTGTGCAGCAGGGATAGATCTGCTCTCTCTTCCTCAACCCCCAACCTCTTTCTGGATCATATAACTAGGGAAGAAAGATGCTGCACCTCACCAGACAGGCGGGTGCGACGAGTCACAGTAGCTAAGCGCAGACGCCTAAATAAGAAAGGGAAATACGGACAGATCCTGAAATAGCAGCAAGTGGGCATCATTCTAATAATTTATTTTTAATACCGCATTGTCTTTAACTGTGCTGCTCCCTCCAGGGTGTTTGCTTTGAGATTGCGAGATAATTACATCTCAGAAACCAGGCTAATTACAGTTAACAGCCTGAACACTGAAGGTGCCCATTTCCCCCTCCCACTTTTTTTCCTCCCCCACCAGAATTCTTCATGATTGCTTGTTAAAATGTGCAGCATCAATTAGGAAACCAATTCGGCAGAAGTGATGAGGTGTAGTCTTTCCTCCTCAATTCACATACTGATGGGCACTGGGTGGAGACATTCAACCCCCTACTGGGATTGAAATGCAGAACTGAATAACCGGGAAAGAACATTACTTAGGCAAATAGCTAAAGAGCCAGGAGTGATGCTTCGGGGCTTTTGCTTTGAGGTTGACCCATGAACTGTAACAACTCTGGTGTTTTCATTTATTGTTGTTCTCCGTTGGACGCCTGAATGTGTTGCTATCCACTTACTGTTGCAGGTGCCTTCTTGCTACTCACTTGGTTTAGAATTCGCAGTAGCACCCTGTGTATTCCAAACCAGACATCGTCAGCGAAAGTGCCAATGAATTTCACGGACAGTGAAAATTTGGGGTAAATTTGGAGGGTGTTGCTCTGTATGGATTTTGAGAAAGTCAAAAGCATGTGGTTTTGATGTGGTCAGCAAAATTCTCCAAGGGGCATTGCACATATGATGTCAACAGCAAAATGTGAAGTGAATTCAGATGGACCTGCTGCAGCAATTTTTTTTTCTTTGCTGAGGGAGAGTGAACATTTCAGTAAGATTAGCAACATTTCACAGAGAGGCCCTCGCACATTTCTGTGAGTCATGAGCTCTCATTCTACATTTGGCCATACATGGAAGCCAAGTTTGAATAGGCCTCCATCGTTTGAGACAAACCATCCAATATTTGGATTTCTGTTCATTCGCTGCACAATAACAACTCATTGAATTCATTGACTCAGTTAGTAAGCAATTCTAAAGATAGCCAAATATAGCCAAAGGCCAGCTGAGATGCCCTTGGATGTGGGGTAAGTGCTGCTCCACCAACAAAGAGGGAAACCAATCAACAAGATGGTATATATGCCCCCTGGGATGCCCACAGAAAGCACTATGGGTGTAGATATGAACAAAAATAGGGCATGGGCAGGGTTGGGGTGAGGAACCAAGGACCTGTAAGATCTTAATGCCTTTTGTCCCCCTAAAGGAACCCTCAACTATGCCAGTCCTGGAGCTGGACTAGTTAATTCTCTCTCCTGTTGACTCCAAAGAAGAAGTGAAAGAAGAAAAGAAGAAAATGGCCAAAGTAAAAGGTAAGAAAAAGCCAGCTCCTGCCAGGATGCTGTTATCCAGCAGGGCTTAGGACTCTGCTACAAGATCTCACCC
Source organism: Podarcis pityusensis (assembly GCF_964106645.2). NCBI lineage: Eukaryota > Metazoa > Chordata > Lepidosauria > Squamata > Lacertidae > Podarcis > Podarcis pityusensis. The sequence continues at coordinate 37,162,710 of NC_138032.1, forward strand.
CTATCTCCTAAGCTGCGCGGTATGCTGCAATCCTAATGAATTCATTTATTCATTGGGGCCTAATAAACTCACAGACTTGCTTCAGAATAAAAATGTATAGGAATTGCTCTCTCATACATTAGAAAATGACCCAATCATACAATAGGACCAACCACCACCACCCCATCTTGGTTCCAAGGAAACATCCACCAAGGAAACATTCACCGCTGACCTTGAGGAATCAAAAGGTCTTGTACAGAGCCAACTTATATCTGTGGCATTTAAAAAGATGTCAGCAGCACTGGGAATACTTGGTTCATGCCCAACACATCTGATGACCAGAAGGTCTTGAGCTGACTGACCATATTTTCAGGCCTACTTTCCTATGACCTATCAGGCTTCAATGATTTGTCTGCGGTTGCTTGAAGAAATCATGAGTTTTTGTTTGTTTTTTTTTAAAAATGTTGAAGCAGGGCCCCTTTAAGAATGACAAGTGGAAACTATAAAGAACAATACAAAAGCTCACTTTCTGACAGCTTTAGATCTTCTCTGACAGCAAACACCAACCCTCACTGCTTCTATTTTTACTGGCTTTGTGAGGTTTGTTTATAATCCTTGCATTTTTTGAAGAATGTATTTTCCTTCAGGGAGTCTGGATCAGGGACTAATTTAATGAAGGAATCTCCCGCTTTCCACGATCAAGCCAATAGTTATAAATTGTTAACAAGTTCTGGTAGAAATTCTATCCCTGAAGACTTGGTTATGCTGAACAAAATAACACAGAGGAGGGGGAATTAGCAGCCCTTGCCAAGTGGCTTTGTCTACAGAGCATAGCTATGCAAGGCACTGAAACCCATTTCCTTCGCTGACAGGCTTGGGGATGGACTCTGTCGGTGCAGCTGCTGGGTGCTAGATAGTAAGCAGTAAAGGAGGGCCTGCAGTAGAAGATCAGGTGCTCAAAGGGATATGGGATCCATATGGGGAAATGGATAGTCAGTAATACTACCTCTTCTAGCTTTTACAACAATGGACAATGGATGGAGAGTTCCCCTACCTCTTTGGAGATTTATTTGTAAAACAATCCTCCCCACAAGCCACAAAAATTCCATGGAAGTATTGTAATAGAGCTCTGGAGGATTATTATATTGCTTGCTCAGCCTCCAAGTTCTACGTCTTTGTTCTGTGTGGGTGTGAGACCCACCAGGAAGAGGAATGGTTCCTCTTCTCACCATGATTAACTGCAGCATTTTATTCATTTTGTGTATTAGATTTGTATACCACCCTTCATCTGAAGATGACATAGAGCACATATTTCACAGAGACAAGATCCAAGATCCAGACTCTAGCGAAAAGGTTCATAAGACTGTGAAAGTGAAGATGGAGAACCACGGTCTACTCTGTAGACAAAGAAATGCAAGAAACTGCTTTGGACTGAGCTGAACCATTGCTCCATCCAGCTTAGGACAGTCTCTAACTTCCCAGGATTTCAAAAGCCTACATAGAGATGCCAGGGGTTGAGAGCAGGACCTTCTGCATGCAAACAAATGCTCTACCACTGAGTTTTGCATCAGCTGCGGAATTTCTCCTCTTCTTCCTCGTCCTGTTTCATATATGTAGTGCCCTCAGTGTTTATATGATAGTTAACATAAAACATTTCCTGCCCTGAAGAACTAAATTCTGCTATTGAGGGAGGGAGGGATGAATGTGGTTAAGAAAGGAAGAATTATATATTATTTTTTTACGGAGTATTCAATTCATTCTTCATTGCCAAATCCAACATGGTGCTGAAGCCAAATGTAGCACTAGGCTCTCAGGGGTTAAAGGGAGTTTCATCAAACTCTGCTTATGGATTGGCAAGCAGACACACCATCTGCCCCCATTTCCTAAGATGTCAGGGAATGGGGTGACTCCTTGTAGCTATAGAAAGAATGGCACAGCTGATGTAAATCTGGGTAGTCTGGCAGAAAGATTCATACTTTTTGCTCAGGGCAGAACATTGTCCTGGGAATGGCTAGGGAGCAAAGAGGTCTCCATAGTTATGCCTGTTCATTCTCTCCCAGATGTGGGAAACGAGACACATGAATGTAAAGCAAAACCTGGCCCAACTCCCTGAATGCAGGAGAGGTTCCTTTTATGAAGGGAAGTGGTGCTGTCGAATACCAATAAGAAGGATGCTATAGTTGAACCAGGAGGTAGATGAGGGACCTCTCTAGGAGCCTCATCTTATGTCAGGGACAAAGATTGATTTCTAGGGCTGGCCAGAAATCAACAAGAGAGCCTGTCTGGTGGAAACAAGAGTCCTTCTGTTTCCTGATCTAAGGCCCCACTACCACCACCAAACACACAACAGATGCAAGGGCCTAGTGAAGGCCAGGAAATCCTTTGCATACCAGGCTGTGGAATCAGTGCCTTCTTTCTTTCTTTCTTTCTGAAATAACTAAATTTAGGGAGGTAGGGCCTGTATCTTCAAACATTTCTATTGGATAATTTTAAGGCCCACAGAGGATCCAAAGATACTGAGACTGAAAAGTGCAATGGATGTAGAAAGATATGCAATAATAGGGCTATGGAAATATCCTTTGACAATAGCCACAAAAGCTTCCCCCAAAGCTGAGTGATCACTGTTTTGCCCCATTGTCCCATATTTTCACTACAGTAGATGGATAATGGGAATGAAAGCACAATATTCTACTGGCATTTTGGCAAAGAATTCTTGAAGGATGAACTACTGATTGGGATGGATATGTCAGCTATGTTACACAGATCTTGTAAATGGCCAATCAGAGCAATGGCACAGCAAACCTGATTCTCTGTTCTCTCTCTCTCTCTCTCTCTCTCTCTCTCACACACACACACACACACACACCTATGAAACCCAGAGTGCCAAAAGGCAGATGTGTTGTGGACATGCTGGTGGAGGACTAGACAAACACTTGGCTAGGAAGGATCTAGTGCCTTCATGATCTTACAACATGGCCCCAAACCTGGGAGAAATTTATGTCATCTCATTTTAACTGCTCCCCCTCCATGTTTAAGGATTGCAGCCTGCTATTGGCTGCTTCTCACATCCCACAGCAGTAAATCTCTGTTTGCTACTGAGTGTACAGTGGTACCTCTGGTTATGTACTTAATTCGTTCTGGAGGTCCGTTCTTAACCTGAAGCACCAACTTAGCTAATGGAGCCTCCTGCTGCCGCTGCACCGCCACTGCACGATTTCTGTTCTCATCCTGAAGCAAAGTTCTTAACCCGAGGTACTATTTCTGGGTTAGCGGAGTCTGTAACCTGAAGCGTATGTAACCTGAAGTGTATGTAACCCGAGGTACCACTGTATAAGCATTCAGGGCCCGTGATGAATCCAGGTTCCCTGAGAAGGGTACTGGTGTAATATAGGACAGTTTGACATGCTCATACATTTATTTATTTTTTGCTTGCATATACACACAGCATTTTACTAGAATGGGTGAAGCAGTCTTAAGGGTAAAACTATAGGTGATGGCAGAAGTTCAGTTTGCTTACACCTGACTCTGCTCTTGCCATGTGAACAATGAGGCTTGGGAGTCTAATTTAAGAGTACAAAGCATATATAGGGAAGAGATTCTAAACCCTCCCCCCTTATCTCTGAGCTGAGATAATGGTGGAAGGGTTCAGCAATCCTTCCCCATATATGTCTTGTGCTCTTAATTCTGCCCTACCACTCTGGATCAACTGGGGGAAAGTGCCAGAAGTCTGATGGATTGCAGTTTTCTCCATGAAAGGAGAAAATGTTTGGCTTCCCCTCACTCACACACTCCTTTTCCTCTTTAAATCAGACTTCCACCCATGCTTTATAGCTGACTGAGAGTACAGATCTGGTTTAAACAGGTAGGTATGCCTCCAACCCATGTCGCCTGAGCCCAAGTTAATTGGCATTCCAGAGAAGCCGTGCCTTCACCAGAGCTGCTGCCAAAACCCATGGCATTGTTATGAGTCTTGTGGCTGTCAAAGTCCAAGCCTTGGAGCCGTGTGATTCTGTCAGGCTCTCAGCTTACATTAAAATGAAGTTCATAAACCCTTCTATAGAGATTAGTCTGAGAACCTGAATTCTTAAAGGCTCCTCAGCCAGATGGCAAAACTATTTATTATGCTTTTAAATCTTCTGGGATTTTTTAAAAAATAAAAATTTGGAGCTTTGTATGCTTGATTTATGACTCTGAATGTTGATGTGGTAATACTCTGTGCATCATGAACAAACCCAACAGTGACGGCAAAGGTAATCGAAAACCGTGTTTCCAGAAACTCGTCTACCTCCAGTTGCAATGCAAATAAGGTCTTATTGGACAGCATCCATGCAAGATTATGGCTGCGGTCATAAACACCACTACTAGGTAGGGAGGATACCATATTGAACACAGTAGGACTTACTTCACAAGCTTCTCATTTTCCAAGAAGGGAGCAGATGTAGATATATGTATCTTGGCACTCACAATTCTTTGTTCTATCTACTGCCTGCTATAATATACACACAAAAATGGAATTTGTGTGAGATTCACACACAGGTGGAGCCTGTGCATCCACTTGTGGGGAGGTTGACAACAATGCCCCCCTTTTTACATGTTTACAATAATTAGAAAGTGAAAACGCAAGTGTATTGCCACCGCTCCTTTCATTTCCTTCTTGCATTGGGGGAAGTATCTAGCTATACATAAGATCATGAACACCATCAATGAGCACCCAGAACTGGTACAGCACCCAAAGTCAGTGCAGAAGAGAAATGTTGTCCACATGATAGTTCTAGCCCAGTTCCGGGCTGGCTGAAAAAGCAAAACCCTATAGCTCTTCCTCTAACCTACTTATTGTACCAACTGAGTATATGTTTGAGAGTCTCTCTCTCTCTCTCTCTCTGTGTGTGTGTCATTGTTTATATATCTGTGTATATCCCTTTCCAGTTGCCAGGTTTGTGCCCAGCTAAGCGACAAATCCATCTTTTTAGAGATCAATTACAGTGTCTGGCTGCAAAGCTTCGAAATCCAATTATCTCCAAAATAAATAAAAAAATGAAAAATATATGGAAGCAAATGCATAAATCAAGTGGAAAATGGTCCAAACATTCAAATAAACAAGGAGGAATTTGAACTTCATTTGTCTTCTGCCGCTCCACCTCTGTCACTGATTTATTTTGCAGCTTTGGTATCATTCCCATTTTGTCTTTGCTCAGCTCAAGAATAACCTGATCTGTTCGAACTGCACTTGTGGTTCTAATTTCCTCTGGCAGTGACCAGAACATCACACCTGCTGTGGCAAGCATTAGTCCAACACCATGACTGCATCACCCTCCCATCTTCTTAATCTGCATGCAGCCACAGAGTTCCTCTACATGGTGAAAAGCTGTATGGCTCCAATGTGTGGGATTTCAGCTGCGTCCTGTTCCCACAAAACTTACAGAAAGTTTAAATCATTCTGTTCAGTGCTTCTACAATGGCAATGAATTTCCACTGCTGGTGAGCACCAGGGTTCTGATTCTACCACGTAGAAAACTATTCTGGGTGCCGTTGTGAACTTCTTGTCAACTGCAAAGGTAGAGTCCATTTTGTGACCCTCATTTTGTGCCTTTGTGCTGCATTTTTGTACTGGACCATACCCAGCCATTCAAGGGTAGAGCTCCCAGGGAACGCTGTGTCTTGAAGTCAATCCTGTTCCTGTAACATTACTGTAAGAATTAGAGCTTAGTGAACTTCACGCACATTATCGCAGCAGTCCTTAGCAACAATCTTGTGTGGTAGGCCACTACTATTCCACATATTTTACGAATTAAGGATTAAGGTGGGGGAGTCAGTGCCTCATGTAAGGTTACCCATTGAGTTATTTGTGATGCTGGGGCTGATGGGAGTTGGAGTCTAACAACATCTGGAGGGCACCACACTGTCTACCCCTGCCATAGACCCACATAGCTCAGTTGGTAGAGCATGAGAGTCTTAATCTCAGGGTCATAGGTTTGAGCCCCACATTGGGTGAAAGATTCCTGCATTGCAGGGGGTTGGACTAGATGAACTCGTGGTCCATCCCAACTCTACAATTCTATGATTCTGTAAAAGGGTGGAACAACCTGAACAACTTGTTGCATGGCTTTCTAAAGAGATGCCTCTCCACCAGTGTGCAATATTTCCACCATGCAGCAGATTGGCACCTGTGAACCTGACCCTGCTGCTGCCACCCCCTCCTTCCTCTGCATCTGCCCATCTCTTTACAGCCCAGTCCCTGCAGCCGCCGATGGACCTAGCATGGAGTATTCCAATCCTACCATACCTGTCTTCAGTTCTAACTTTCCCACTCATTTCACATGCAGGAGCACAAAACTAGCTGGCTAAACTGGGCATGGTGGTTGCACAAGGGAAGGCCTGGCCTTAGGCAGCACCTGGGATGACTGTGGCCCAGTAGAGTCCACCAGTGTAAATGCCTGCAACTGGACCTGCATGCAATGCCCCGCCATTGCATTGCTCAGGGGCACTGAGGACACTTGAGATGCTGTCCCCTAGCAGAGGATGCTGTTTTACTTTCCTCAAATGGGTGGAGCGATGCTGCTGCCAAGTCAGTTGGGGCTCATTAACACAGCTGAGGGGAACTGTTTCCTGAGGACCTCCTCAAACCTGCATCCACTCTGTGCAAAGGTGGGTGTATTTTTTATGCAGAAGATAATATTTGAGTATGGCTTGATTTTCCTCTCACCAGACACTTGCATGAAGCACTTACTAAAAGCAATGGCAGTGTGCAGAAATGGATCTTTGGCTTGAGTAGAAGAAATGGAAAAGAGCTCCGCGCTCAGATATTCCTTTTCAGTTGACTCCTTCTACTGTTGATTGTTTCTTCAGGCCAGTCACTGCCCATCAGGTGTGTACGAGGATCAAGCTTTCACTCTGGGGAAGGAGGCTGGGTTCAATCACTTTGCTGAGCTTGGAAGAGAGAGAGAGAGAATTGTAAGCCACTGCCCCAGGATAATATGCTAATAATTTTACAACAAGATGTATGGACAGACCAGACTACTGATGCAGGCCGCCTCACATGCAGTGGCTGTGATGAATAAAGCCCCCCTCTAAGAAAGGGAAGAAGAAGAAGAAAAAGAAGAGGAAAACCCTTTAATGCTATCATCAGAGGCTCCAGGGTGCAGCTGTAATTTATTAACAATTACTGCAATATTATGCGCCATAATCTTTATCATCTTCTCAGCCTACCAAGCAACTACTAATGTATTAATATCTCAAGACTTTAAGGAAGCAAGGAATAAATGTGTGTCTTCCTTATCCTGGCATTTTGGTTTAAGTAAATGCAGATGGTGACGGACAGGATGAAAAAGGATGAAGAAAATATAAGGTCATCTGTTAACAATTTTGCTAAAGAAAAGAAATAAACAGACGAACATGCATTTCTCCACTAGAAATAGAAATATATTTAAAATAATATAATAATGACACAAAATTATGTTGTGAGTGATAAAGAATTTTCAATTATCAGCCAGCACAAGGGCTTTAGCTGTGACCCACAAATCAGTTCAAATACTTGTACAGTATTTATCTATTGGAGGCATTTTTATCCCTCTTTTCTGTCAAAAGAGATTGTTTCCATATAAGGCATCAAAGCAGGACAGTTCCAGCCTGCAGGCTTAGCATCTACAACACACACACACACACACACACACACACACACGAAAGGAAAAGGGGAAGAGGAGGAAGAAGGAAATGTGGAATGGAAGCACAGCTGATGGAGTGGCCCTGTGTCTCATCTCTTCCTGGGGTGTAGCCCAATGAAATGGCTGCTGCCAGGTGACAGGAGAGGAGTCATATAGGGCTCAAGTTGGAGGCCAGAGAGGTACTGGTGCAATGATTGTATCCACTGCAGCCAGGAAGTCTGACACCAGGGCCACAACACTTTCTGATGGAACACTTGCTTCCAGGCGACAGCTGAGGGGTTGAAGATGCAATGGAGATGGACTTTCAGCACACCCAATGGAAGGCCCTGTTTCCCAGCCCCTACTGTCTCCTGATGGAATAGATGCTCCTAGGTGGCAGTTGAGGGGAGGGGATTCAGTGGAGCAGGTCTTTCAGCAGAGTTGATGGATGATCCTGCTTCCCAACTCTTCGTCTTCTGGAGCTTGATTTAAGCAGCAGAGCCCCAATGACTTAAAGAAGAATGATCTTGTTTACATTAAATATTCTGGTTGTAATTGTTTGTGGACACAGTGTCAGGGAGATGTCTCTCCTATTGAAAACTACACCAGATTATTCACCTTTCTGGACTCAGGAATCATCTATCATCTATCCATCTATCATCTATCTATCTATCTATCTATCTAGTCTTCTGTCTTCCTCTCTTCTTCCTCTCCCCTGTCAGTCTTCATCCTCCCCTCTCTCTCTTTCTTTCTCCATCTCTTTTTGAAAGATAGCTGTGGTGCAGTGCATCTTAGAAAAGGACAAGCAGTTGTGCACTGCAATTTCTGCGAAGACCAGTGTTTCAAAGGAAGGCCCGAGCTCCTGTATTAGACAGATGTGGAATAAGGTTACATTAATATTATTGTTTACTATTATTTATTAGACTTGTTAGTTGCTTCTTGCACAGAAGATTCAAAGTGACTTAAAAACATAAACCCACTGCAGTATTAACACATTCATAAAGTCACACACAAGTCACACAAACATCCCAGAGCAGCTGCAAGCAGTGTTGACAGCACACTATTGGGGGGGGGGGGACATCTTAGCCCATTAAAAGCAAGTGGGAAAAGATGTCAGCAAAGATGCAGACTTTGTTTTAAAGAGTTGCCTTGAGATTACCTTTCTGCAAAACGCAAAGAGGATTCCATTTTCATTTTCATTTTGAATACTTTTCTTTTGTGTACACAAATAACTCATAGAAAACACAGTTGTGTCTAGCACTGTGTTTTCTACTCTACCATGAAGCATGTCAGGATACATACAGAGAGATACACAAATACACAGAGACAGCTAAGATTGAGCTGAATCAAAACGTGCTCCCTTCTTTTGACATTTCTGTTTTTACAATGCCTGTAAAACCCAGAGCATGCCTCCAGATCAGAATCCTCATCCAACCTCTCCCAGCATGGTACTAGCTAGCCAACTGTGTAGAAGATAAGTAGGATTTTTGGGGAGAGGGGGGAGGTGCATCCCATAATTGGCAGCCAGAAGCACCTTGTTCGGTCTATGTCATACTGAAGCACTTTTAGAAGACATTAGGGTAACTTGGTTGAATTGGTTGATTGATTGATTTGCTTCTATTTATTCCACCTTTCCCAGGAGGTCACCCATCCAGGCACTGACCAGACTCAGACCAGCTTAGCTTCAGCAAAGTGGTGTCCTCATGTGCCTTCAGACCATACCCCTGAGCCACTGTAACTAGGGAGTTATGCAGAGCGTACCATGGTGGTTACTTAAAGGCCTCGTTATGCGGACGGGTGTTTATCCAACTGGCCTCCCACAGCCAACCAGTGAGAGTGGTGGTATAAGGAGAATTGCTCTTGAGCCCTGATGGCTTCATTACATGTAAGATATTAAGGTGAGTGGGTATGAGAGACAGGGCTTTTTCTGGTGGTTGCCCCCTAGATTATGGAAATCCATTTCTGTGGAGTTGCCATTGGTCCCAAGACTACAAACATTTAAGCAGGTTTTCAAAACCAAGTGTATTTTAAGCCCCTTCTCCTAAATATGGCCTTCACTGCTCGAGATCTGGTTTATGATGCATAGCTGCTCTGTGCTGTTGTTTCATTTAACTGGCCTGCTGCTCTTGTACATTTTTTTGGAGTTGCATAAGATACCTTGAATGGGATATGTACAAATAAGACTATAATTGTGTATATATATATATATATATTACAAACAAGGGTACAGCCACCCATTCCAGGTGAACACAAGGAGAGAGATGTCCCCAGATTTTACCTGAAGTTAGGGGCCTACGTTGAAGGATTGTTAGCCTATTGCCAACATCTTTGGCTCGTTGCACTCAAAACACTGTCTTACACCTTCATTTCTGGGTTTTCTTTTTTTGTTGGGGTGTGTCTGTGTGGAAACTCACCTATTCATTTATATTGCCACTGCCTCTGCTTTTTACATAGCCCTGTGACATCTTGCTTTTTATTATGGCTTATATCCTAACTTAAAGGGAAGGGAAGTTGATTGCCCCACCTCACCCTGATAGGCATCCCCCCATTGCTCAGGAGGGTCTTCCACCCTCTAACTGCCCCTGCAGTAAGGTAAACTCCTTGTTAACTTACCTTACAACCCAAGACTCCCTGCCATGCACCTTCTAGGAACTATTTCTACTGCTCCATCACTTTTTGGCTTGAAAATTGAGACAGGAAAATATTCAGCAAAGCCCTGCATCTTCCTGACATCACCACATGCTTGCTGCAATGTATCTCGCGTGCCAAACTTCCGCTCTGTGCCAAATAGAGACAGAGTGGTAGTTCTTGCCAGATTCTGGCTAGCTATATAGCCCACACTTTGTCAATTAACTTCTTCTCTTGCTCAAATGCCAAGCATCAGTACATTGGTAGCATATGAGTCTGTGAAATTTATATACACACAAAACCAAAGTACTGTCATCTAACGTGAGATGCCCCATGGGCGGGGGGGGGGTGGATCTGCTGTGAGAATATTATGTTGACAACAGCTGAAACTATTACTTGCCTCCAGTGTGGACTCTGAGATCATTGCAAAGTCCTTTCCAGTGTTTGCCATTGATTTGATCTAAATTTTGGTCCCATTCATTCCATAAGTCCTGAACTTCTGCACATGGCTTCCTTCCCAAGTCTTTGTCAACAGCCCAATCCACAAGAATGTTTATTCAGAAGGCTAAATAAGTTCAGTGGGACTTGCTCCCAGGGAAGTGGACATCAGCTTACAAATTTAGCATTTTTAACTGGGGGCCTATCTGTTGGGTTTGGAACTTAACTGGTTAAGTTGTTCCCATGATGCCTCAACATTCTGACGTCAGCTTTCGAAGCTGGGAGGAGTTACGTTCTGTTCCTCTCTGGTTCTTTGAGAGAGAAGGTCGCAGGTTTGTCATGGCTGCGGTGAGCCCAGGAGATCCCTGGGGAATGTCGGAATAAAGAACTGTAAATGGACAAACCTGGACTCTATGTGTGTTTGTCTGAAGCTAAGTGAAGCTACGTGACAGTTTTACACCGCTGTGTTTATCTCTGCTGAGGCGTGTCTGAGAGCTCAGAGCGGAGGCGTGCCGGGCGGCCATAAAGAGCTAATTGAGGATCGCAAATCAATTAGCGGGGGTCACGTCAAACCAAAATCAACAATTCCACAGGTTATGGTGACACGCTGGGCTCCTCTCTGAGACTGATTCCCATGAGAACTCAGCTGGTTGACCTTGGGACCTCCTTCCTGCCCAGCTGTCTCCGCTCTCCATGGGCACACGACGAACTCCAGTGGAAAAACACTGCCCGGGCTCCTCCCAGCTGGCTTGGCCCTCCTTCTTCCGGAAAAGCACTCCTTGCCAGCTCCGCCCGATCTGCTCACTAGCACTCCTTGAGGCTAAAACATCAGGAACAGGGGCACCAGCCATCTCTAGGCTTTTCTCAATACTTTCTCCAGGGCTCTGGCCTCCTGCTGAAGCTTCACAGCAAACGCAGCACATCCCCAGATAGCCCTTGCTTTCTGGGAACCTGCTTTGTTGACATTCCACTCCAGCACGCACAGTGGACAAGCCTTTACACTTGAAGAATAACATCATAAATTCAGACCTGGCGAGAACTGACACATTCTCCCTTTCGCATCGCGTCCGAAAGTCAGACTGAAACACACGGAGTCAAACCCCTCCCTTAAGTGTTTCTAACCACGCCTCAGGAAAGAGACGTCACCAGAACTCTTTAACTCTGTGAGTTCTGAAACCATTAACACTATCCACATTTCCTCTTGTCCTGCTGCTTCTCTTTGGGGAAAACCACTCTCTAGCACTCAGTTGGAGCAAACAACATGTGTTTTGATCTATCTCTAAGCAGTGGGTCTTCCCTTGGAAAGGAGTGTGGCAAGGGGGAAACCACTTGGACTAATGCCTAGAAAGTGTGGCTTTGTGGGTCAAACAAAAAACCACATCATGCTTTCTAGGCATGGCACAAGCAGAAGTGTAAATGAATCCTGGGAGAGGATACACAAAATATCCAGAAGAGCCTACCTGCATTTTTTTAAGCTCTTGGTCAATGCTGCGGTGGAATTGGACAGGATAGAGCTATGGGGCCCAGCATTTTCAGTTTTTTGACGTGATTTAATGTATCATAATTATTTTAAATTTGGGGGAAAGAACAGAGAGTTGCTACCTTAATTTCTGTTCTTCCCAAATGTTCTTAATTCATCTTCCTAGGGAGAATGGGCCACTTTCCTTCCAGAATTCTCAAATTACAGCAAAAAACTTCAAGGGTGCTTCACCTTGGCAGTGAAACCTGGCTTTCAAGCGCAGGCCATTGGTTCATTTTCAAACATGCCAGCAACTCACAGAAGAAGATCATAAAGCAGCTTCAGCTCTCTGTTTTATTGCTGACTTAACGATTCAGGGGGACGGACCTGTCTGTTTATTAAAACATTAAGCACTAAAGTTTAACAATGGACAGTAAAGTTTCTGCTTCTGATTGTTGAGAGCCACATTGTTGACAGCAGGACTGAAGAAGAGTTCTGTCTGTTTCCTGTGCAATCTTGAGCGTACGGTACAGCACAGTTTTCGAAGAACAGCCCTGAGCTGAGACTTCATTGGAAGGAGAAAATATTCACTCTCAATAATGTCTGTTCTTCATTTGTCCAGGTATATTGAGAGCTTATGTGCAAGCAGGGTAGGGATGGGCTGCTGGCTGTTAACGCTTTCAGCCTCAGGTCAGCTACAAACCCCAGGATTAACCTCAGAACTGTTTTGATGAACAGCTTTTAAAAACAGGCTAACATTTCATTTGAGATGTTCTTTAAAAAAGAAAAAGGTAAAGGACCTCTGACAGTTAAGTCCAGTCACAGACGGCGCTCATCTCGCTTTACTGGCTGAGGGAGCTGGTGTTTGTCCACAGACAGTTTTTCCGGGTCATGAGGCCAGCATGACTAAGCTGCTTCTGGCACAACAGAACACTGAAACCAGAGCAGCACACAGAAACGGCGTTTACCTTCCCACCAAAGCGGTACCTATTTATCTACTTGCACTTTTCAAACTGCTAGGTTTCAAACTGCTAGGTTGGCAGGAGCTGGGACTGAGCAACGGGAGCTCACCCCGTCAAGGGGAATCGAACCACCAACCTTCTGATCGGTAAGCCCAAGAGGCTCAGTGGTTTAGACCACAGCGCCACTTGTGTCCCTATCCTTCCCCAAATGTTCTACCCCAAATATCTCCCCAAATGTTCTACCCCTCCCCAAATATCACCAGAACAAGGACACGAAACAACAGCAATGGGATTAAGAGTCATTTTTTTTTGAACTTCAGATTGGCAGGAAACAAAATACCAACATGCCAAATCGGTGCAGGCACCTCCAAATTTCAGGGGCTGTTGAGCCCTGTGGAGGTATCGTGCAGTGGGTGGTTGGATCAGGAGGAGAAATGGGGGTGGTTTGTGAAGTTGGAGTCAGATGATTCCAGGAAGGTCCTATTAAAATGAGGAGTGCTCTGCTAGGCATGTCCCACTTGTCTCTTCCATTCCTTGCAAAAGACAGCTGGAGATGCTATGGTGGATGCTCAAGGAGAGTTGAAAATGGTTTGCCCCCCCCCCTTCCCTCCTTTCTCCTCCACTCTTGCAGGCTGACCTTACATGCTGATTAGTAAGGGCTGGCTCACAGGGAAACTGCATTTCCAATGGTCACTTTGAATATAAGTTGAAGGATTTCAGAACAAAACCTCACCCCTCATTTGAAGTGGGCTATATAAGTCCACAAAGCCGGAGCTTGAATATGTTTTCTGGCATTCCTAGTAATAAATGAATTTCAAAACCTCCCAGGAAGCTTAAAACTTCCAGCTGCATTGGTAAACAGGTTTAGGAGTTGAATCTGTGATCAGGTGAGGAGGAAGTGTAGAAGGAGGAAGTCATCAGGGGTCAGCAAGGGCAGAGCAGGATGGGCTAGGAGCTATAAAGGAAAATGGAGAGTTACACTGAACATTGGCTGCTGATGCTCAGGCCCCTTCAAGATGTTGCAGCTTTGACAAATGCTGCCAACACATTTTCAACGTTTTCTTCACAGCCTTGAATGCTGTAAAACCATTCTTTCAATTAAAGCTGAACTTCTCAGAAAACCGTGTTTCAGAGTTACAATTCTGCTGTGTATGTATGTGGGTAGGTAGAATCCATGAAGCCCAACTCTGGGTGTGACAGTAGAGAAGTCATTGTGTTTGATGGACACATTACCTGAGGGCAGCCAATTGGGGATCTGGGGTTATGGTTCAACTGCATCACAACCAATACAAGTCGTGTCCACACTAGATATTTAGCACAGGTTCATGCTAGTTGTGCTCTGAATCCAAGGACACAACCCACCAGGAAATTCACCTTCACCAAGACCCAGTGAAAAGAAAGGAATCTTCTAAACCAGGAGTAGTCAACCTTTTTATACCTACCACCCACTAATGCATTTTTCTTGATGGTAAAGTTTCCTTACTGCCCATCAGTGCTGCAGTAACAGGTAGCGTAGAATCACCTACCGCCCACCTGGAATCCTGAAACGCCCACTAGTGGGCGGTAGGGACCAGGTTCAGGTTGACTACCCTTGCTCTAAACAGTGGCAGCACAAGGGGAGGTGGGCAGAAATAGAGTACAGTGCATTTCAGAGAGAGCAAGTGTTGTCCTACATGGATACTTCACCTTAACACTCCCATTGGAAACATTTTTCCCTGAAGGAAGCCCTATTGATCTTGATGGAGTTAACATTCAAGTAAATATGCTTACGAGTGCAGCCTTATTTTCATTTCCAGTTTGCAATTCAGTTATAAATTGTATGTGAAAGGTGACTTTCCTTTGAAAAAGGGATCCAACAGTGGGTATGGGTGTATGCTTCTTTCAGGGACCCCTCTGGTATTGTGTATGCCTCTATATCAGTGGTTCTCAACTTGTGGGTCCCCAGATGTTGTTGGACTACAACTCCCATCATCCCTGAGCTCTTGCCTTGCTAGCTAGGGGTGATGGGAGTTGTAGTCCAACAACATCTGGGGACCCACAGGTTGAGAAAGGCTGCTCTATATGCTAAGTGTACTGCCTCTGCCTACTACCATCCAAGTGGAAGCATGATGAATCAGTGTCTGCACAATGACAGTGAAGCGAGTCCGTGCCTCACTGAGCCTAGTTGAAAAGAGTCCTGTTTCTCAGCTTCCATCCCTTCCATTTTGGCCAAAATCACATGTATGCGGTACTTTAAGATCATGTCTGAATCTGCAGGAGAAAAAGCAGCTCAAGGGGCTGTTATGGAGGATCAGCTGTGGTTTAAATATCCTACCACTATCCACCAAAGCATGGAGGACCCCATCTCTGGACCACAAGGTGTGATCTCTCACTGCTGTACCTCTCAGCTGTTCTTTTCCATATACAATTTTTTAAAAAGCAACAACACCATATTTATATTATCATAGGAAGGATCCCTGCTACTTAGAGCATAAATTCAAAGTATCTGCTTTATTTACTTTTCTATATATTTTCCTTGCCACCATTTAGTTTTAAATAAATAAGCTATTTGTTCATCTCTTATCACACACAGAAGCTAGATATAAGCAGAAGAAAAGCAGACCAGGAGAACCAAGGTTTAAAAGTCAAACAAATGTATTATGATTTATTAAATCTATAATATAAAATAATGGATTTATTTGCAGGTTGTTTACTCTTGTTTTAGATAGAAATCTAGAGACCTACTCGGCATCCAGCCTCTATAAGAAGCCATTAGCCAATTACCCTTCTGCCTTGTTAAATCACAGCTGCATAGAGAACTTAATCTGAAGTCTTCTCTTCAATCAGGATTCTTCTCCCCACAGTTACCTTGCAGGCTTTCCTTAGGACTTTATCACCAGTCTTCTCTCTGGTCAAGGACACACTGTTTCTTCAGATTAACCAACCTCTGCTGATGCTCTGGCTTCAGCTTTCCCAAATTACTATTGCCAAAATCTTCAGATCCCCTTGAAGGTCTTCTTTAGGGTTGCCATTCGTCCGGAATTTCCTGGACATATCTGAAATATTGCAGTCAGAAGCAGAAATCACAAAAAAAAAATGTCTGGGAAAATCCGGACGTATGGCAACCAACGTCGGCATTGCCGTTTTTGCCAATGTTCCTTAAAGGTAGCTCAAAAACTTCAGGGTTTGTTGTTGCTGCTGCTGCAAATTTGACAGAAAAGCTCAACAACTGGATTTTCACTTACAGATGGGTAGCCGTGTTGGTCTGCCATAGTCGAAGTAAAAAATTCTTTCCTGTAGCACCTTAAAGACCAACTAAGTTAGTTCTTGGTATAAGCTTTCGTGTGCATGCACACTTCTTCAGATACACTTTTCACTGTTTGAAATATGGCAAGCCTATCTTGGCTACCATCTTCATTGATTTCAGCTTTGAGGATGGCTTCTTACTCTCCAGCAGCTACCTGCTGCCACAAAGATTGTCCCTGCATCTCTCTTGAACTCTACTGACACCAGTTCCTGCTGCTCTTCTGGGGTCTAGGCCCTCTGCGGGTTTGCTTCCTGCCTCTTCAGAGTCTTTTCTTTATTCTCTCAATGAATCTCTTCACAGCCCCTTGAAAACTGCCTAGCTGACCCTTAAAGAATGTTGAGTTTGCACTTCCATTCTTTCCGGGTTCACCAATCAGCTGGTTCTCACTGGAATTCCAAAACATCAGTGGCCTATAACCATTGACCAGTAAGTCTGAATGGAATGACCACTAAAGGACCTCGCACGGTCTAACCTTCTGGATTCTATTAGCTCATAGAAACCCTGACTTGAGATCCCAGCCAGCTTCCTGGCCACTATAGCAGTCTAAACTGCTTCCTGTCAGATTGCCAAGTGAACCCAATTGTAACATATATCTCTAGATTCAGCTAGTGTAACAAGTGACTTTTCCCATTCATACAGTTAACTATTTACAATTCTGTCAGTGTTTATTGCAGAGCAACCTTCTTACGTGGGGATTTCTCCTCATAAAGATATACTTTATTCCCAGTGGCAATTCTGAGTGGGAAAGTGACTGCAGCAGAAAAGATCCTGCATCTCCTCTACACACCAATCATCTGCTCAGATTTGCACCCTCCTGAGTCTGCCTCTGGGTTACCAAAAGGCAAGAGAATATAATACAGTGGTATCTCGGGTTACATACGCTTCAGGTTACATACGCTTCAGGTTACAGACTCCGCTAACCCAGAAATAGTACCTCAGGTTAAGAACTTTGCTTCAGAATGAGAACAGAAGTCGTGCTCCGGCAGCGCGGCAGCTGCAGGAGGCCCCATTAGCTAAAGTGGTGCTTCAGGTTAAGAACAGTTTCAGGTTAAGAACGGACCTCTGGAACAAATTAAGTACTTAACTTGAGGTACCACTGTACAGTGGATGCTTGGAAATTGAACGTAATCTATTCTGGAAGGATGTTTGACTTCCAAAACATACAGATTCTGAGGTGCGGCTTCCGATTGGCTCACAGCTAGGCTTTTTGCAGATTGGAAGCCACGTTTGGGTTTCGAGGAACGTTGGAAAACCAGAACACTTACTTTTTGATGTTTGGGAGCCGAAACATTCGGGAACAGAGCAGTTCAAGAACCAAAGCTCCTCTGTATGACATCAGCACATGCAATTATCTAGCTAGATCTGGACTATTCGCTAATTTAAGACAGCGTTCCCCAGCCTGGTTCCCTCCAAATATTTTTGGACAACACCTCCCATGGACCATAATGGCTAGGGCTGATGGGAGTTGTATATCAAAACATGTGGAGGCACCAGACTGGGGAAGGAACATCTCTGGGCCTTAGTCACACAGCCTGTGATGCTGCTTAATGCATTATAGCTCATACTATCAGCTTAGTCTTGGGTTCATTTTACATAGAAGTAGAAAGGCACTGTGTTCAGCTGGACTGCCGCTCTCCAGAGTACAAATAATATATGGTAAGCTATGTGGGTCAAAGGACAGGCAGGGCTGCAGCTTAAACAACAGCAAAAGATGATGAAAAGGGATGCAAATTTTCATAGAGTTTGCATATGCTAATTTATGCATACAGATGCAAATTTAAAAACAATTACTTCAATATACAAGGCAAGTCAATTAATTTCACATTCAAATCACCCTAAGAACACACTGCAATTAATCTGCACCCCGTCTCAGATAATCTAAACCAGTTCTTCTTCAATTAATTTCCCCCAATTAATATCAACCAGATTCTGCTCCAAAATCAATTTCCATTTAATTAATTACCCCTCACTCATCATCAATCAACATGTCATTGCCCCTCCCCCCCAATTAAATTAAAAATAAACAAGATGTGTGGTTCCTTTTGGGTGATGGTGGGAAATTCTTCTATGAAATGCGGTGGGTAGTGGGTGGTCTCTATTATTATTATTATTATTATTATTATTATTATTATTATTTAATTAATGAAAAGAAAAACAATTCCATGTAACTGCAATATGATCATTTGAGTTCTGGAACCCAAATGAGCTCCCCTATTTTAAGGGGAAAAGCTTAATTTCAGTGAAAGGCAAGCTCACTTCTGTGCCGCAACACACAAACTGTAACCTAAAATACCCCTGGAAAATGATATCACTTCCATTTCCTTTCCAGGAACTTCAAATGCTCCTGGGAAATGATGTCAGGGCAGCCATTTCTTTTTCCATATAACATCCCTGGAAAGGAAACGGAAGTGACATCATTTTACACCTAGGATTTAATTTACAATGCAGTAGAGCCTTGGCCTTAATATTTTTTTTGGAGGGAGAGAAAGATAGACCACACTGAACACCATGTGTTATCCTGTATGTTTGCTATAAGACATATGGAAAGTGGACACCATCCCAGATAACCCTTGAAATACTGTTTCATCTGGTATGGAAGATTATACCTGAAGGAGCGTCTCCATCCCCATCTTTCTGCCTGGCCGCCGAGGTCCAGCGGCGAAGGCCTTCTGGCAGTTCCCTCATTGTGAGAAGTGAGGTTACGGGGCCTTCTTGGTAGTGGCACCCACCCTGTGGAACGCCCTCCCATCAGATGTCAAAGAGATAAACAACTACCTGACATTCAGAAGATATCTGAAGGCAACCCTGTTCAGGGAAGTTTTTAATGTGTGACATTTTAGTGTATTTTTGGTCTTTGTTGGAAGCCGCCCAGAGTGGCTGGGGAAACCCAGCCAGATGGGTGGGGTACAAATAATAAATTATTATTATTATTATTATTATTATTATTATTATTATTATTATTGCACTCGAGTGACAGGGCAGAAAATTATGTTGTGTCACATGACTGCCCCATTCACTTTCAATAAAACATTAGGTGGGAGGAGATCTATTGATTTTCAACAACAATGCACAACAATGAAGGACATATCCACCATTGTGGAAGGCGCTTTTCTCCCTGCAGTGCTCCAGGATGGAAGTGAGAGGGATGAGTCTGTCTATAAGCTTCTCCCTTGCAATATAGTCCAAGATGCAGGTTGACCTGATCCTTGGATAAAACTCATTTCCTGTTCTGTCCGGCTGAATGTGCCATTAGGCCCAAAATATTTGAAGTACCAAGACTGAAGCACACCCTCCAATATTTCTCCACTGAAAAAAATAGGGATGCCCTACCATACCCTTCAATATTTCCCTGGTGAAAATAGGGATGTCCTAAGGAATTATGGTGCTGGAGGAGACTCTTGAGAGTCCCATGGACTGCAAGAAGATCAAACCTATCCATTCTTAAGGAAATTAGCCCTGAGTGCTCACTGGAAGGACAGATCCTGAAGCTGAGACTCCAATACTTTGGCCACCTCATGAGAAGAGAAGACTCCCTGGAAAAGACCCTGATGTTGGGAAAGATTGAGGGCACAAGGAGAAGGGGACGACAGAGGACGAGATGGTTGGACAGTGTTCTCGAAACTATGAATATGAGTTTGACCAAGCTGCGGGAGGCAGTGGAAGACAGGAGTGCCTGGCTTGCTCTGGTCCATGGGGTCACGAGGAATCAGACATGACTAAATGACTAAACAACAAAGGAAAAGCGGGACATTCTGGGATCAAATCAGAAATTGGGGTGGCTTCTGTAAATCAGGGAGTATCCCTGGAAAATAGGGACGCTTGGGGAATCTGCTGAAGTCTACAAGGGTGGGGTTTTTTTATGGCACACACCTGCCTTTAAACCTCTCCCCTAGAAGGAAGTAAATATGCAGTGCTTTTTTGTGATGGTGCTCTATGCCCTCTATGCTGCCCATGGAAGACATTTTGTGTTGGCATGCAAGACACTTTTATTAAGAGGTGAGTACCTGTGTGCCATTTTTCATCACGCACGCACACACACACACACACACATGCAGAGAGACATTGGAGAAATTTGGAGAAATTTCTGCCTGGACACCAACACAAAACCAGGAAAAGGCAGTCTTTCAGCACAATTAATTCTTCAGGAATCAGAATTTTGTCTATTAAGAACGTTAGCCTGAAGCATCTCCACTTCTAGCTGCTAATATATCGATTCTGTTTGCAGTACACCTTGCATTGTATTATTTATAAGAAACAATATTCTCTCCTCCCTCGACAGTGTTCTCTGGCTGCAAAAATTGGCTCGGCACGAAAGGTGCTGGAACAATTTTGGTTATGTTTCCATAGCTACCTTTGCTGCTAAATGGGGTTTGCTCCATTTTAAAGTCAACTAGCATGCATATGTGCAGACATACTGCAACCAGTGGAGTATTTTCAAGCTAATCTCCAGTCTTCCTACTGCTAAGCGAATATCTATGCAATCGGTATATTTGTGAAAGGACGCTTGCAGCATAAATAATTCGGGAACTTGCGTTCTGGCTAGAGGTGTGTGTCTACGTATATACAGGCTAGATAATGCAGGCAGGAGGGTGAGTGTTCGCTGTTTGGAGAGGGAGCAGGAAAGGCATTCTGGCATCTCCCTTCACTTTGTATGCTCCAGTCAGCACTTATAATATTACAGATATTTTTCCGTTTTCTTAAAAAAGAAAAGTTTGAGGTAAGTGGGTGCCCCCTAGTGGCTGTTGGTGTGTTTGCCATGTGAAATCCATATGTTTAAACACCAGCCAATGGGAAACAAAAGACCCACCCCGCCTCTTCCAGCAATGTCCCTAAAGTGTAATTATTATTGTATACAGTTATTTTTAGATTTAGATTGTTGCTGAAATCCTCCAGCTTAGGAGGAGGCGTACTGTGCATGTAGATGCATCCAGTGGGTGCACAGCATGTTTTTTAGCGCTCTGATTTTTATTTTTTTATTTTTAATGCTTTGGGAAATCACTTTGTGGTCTATTTGATTCAAGGCTGTGGTAGAGAGAAATGTCCCCCAGATGCAAGATGAGGTGCAGGGACATTTAGCAAAAGGGTCAAGACCAAACTACCCCACGCTGATCATGTTAGATGTATAGATATTCACAGGTATGTCATCATGACAAAACGTTATAGCTTGTGCTTTTCTTACTGGCTGAAAGTCATTTTAGAAAAGAAAGGAAATCTCAGCCTTGATCTGTGCCCTCCCTGCGAGTGACCATAGAAGCATGGTTCTGGGCCAAACTAGACAATACTCCCCCCCCCCTTAAATAAGGATCGAGCCTGTGATGTACAGGGATTGGGCAGCCCATTTCCCTATATCAGAGGCAGGGAATCCTTTTCAGCCTGAGGGCCACATTTCCTTCTCAGCCAAGCTTATAGGGGCCCCATACTAGGGCTATGTATTTGATTCAACCAAACCCTGAACTGAATCAGAATTCTTTTCTGTGGGAGGTTCTTGGTTTCAGTTGAGTAAGGTGGTGACAGCCCTAGATTTTCACAGTTTGGAATGGGCCACCCAGAACAATCTAGGGCTGGAGGGCAGAGTTGGGTAGGTAGGAGGAGCAGGTGGGGGAAAAGAGACGCCATGAATGAAAAGGCCTGGGAGTGTAGGAGGGAGCAACTGAGCCTGTTGCATCTCTCAGAAGAAGGCAGGAGTGCTGGTAGTGAAGGCTGTGGCATTCATATGGAGCCCCCGGTCGTCTCACGGACTATTGACCCGTACACCACTAATCTGCTGCCACCAACCAGGTCCTCCCCGGTAAATCACTTAGTTATTTTTATCCTGTCTCTAACTCTTCTACCTCCTCTCACACAAGAACCAACTGCACTAACTATCTCTCTAATTCCATCTGTCTGCCAACTGCTTTCCTAACTGCCTTTTCCCAACCAACTAACTAAAACCAACCAACCCAAACCTCGGGCTAAGCCCTTTTATAAACAGGTAGGCTCTGCCTCTGCCTTTTCTATTGGTCTACCTATTAACTCTTTCTCTCCCCCTGTACAGACATTTTCAAACGAACGGGCAAATGCCACAGATGCCTTTGGATGTGGGGTGCTCCTTTTCTGCCTGAGCTCTCCTTTTCCCCACCTAACTCTCCTCCCTGCCCCTGAAACAGCACTCTCCAAAATCCATGTCTCCTTGCTCATTTGCAAGCATGCCTTCCACACAGGGAAGCTGCTTGGGAAGGAGTACTCAACAGGATTAAGAACACACACACACCTTGTTGTGGGTCGGGAGGAATGGAGAAGACACAACGGTCAGATCTATACTCATGGTTTATAATGTTAAGGAAGGGATAAGGAATGGTTATCATACTGGATTTGGACACATTACATTTTGCTTGTAACATTAATAATCCGTTATCAAAATGTGACACTAGAGGGTGCTGCAGAGCAACCAGGAACTGGCAGTATGAGAAAGTGTGTTGTTATGGAGGAAACAAGGTAAGGAACATTTTTATTTTACCAGTATGCCCTGTGACGTTTCAGAACAAGGTATCCAATATCGTTCTAATAACGTTAAAAAGCTCCATGTAGATCCAGCCAATGGCTTCTTCCTGCTCCCCCTCCTGATTGTATGTTTTAATTACACCTACCCAAACACATTTAAAAGGGCACTGGATGTCAATCAGCCAAAGGCCCGGTTAAAGAGGAGTGTTTTTGCCTGGTGCCTAAAGATGTATAATGAAGGCGCCAGGTGAACCTCCCTAGGAGGAGCATTTTATAAATGGAGAGCCACCGCAGAAAAGGCCCGTTCTCATGTTGCCACCCTCTGGACCTCTCTAGGAGGAGGTATATGAAGAAGGGCACAACATTATGACATCATATGATTGACAGCTCGGCCTGACAAAGTTGGCCCACAGGGGGTGGAGGAGCCAAAACATCTGGAGGGCATCAAGTTGGTCTGTGTGCTCAAAATAGTGAGTGTGCATCCACAGCATGATCACACACACACACACACACACACACACACACACACACAGCACTCTTTGCTCAGGTTGGAGCTCTTCGGTTCCTATTTATTTATGTAGACTGTGATCTGCTATTTTTTTTCTTCTTTCCAGATTCAGAGAGAGCAGAAGAGCAACCCAAAGCTGAAATATTCATCAGGATCTACACTCAGGCTTAAGGAGATTTTTATTTTATTTTAATCAGTTCCATGTTCTACAACAACAAAAAATCAAACAGAAGCTTAAGAGCTTAAATGGGACGTGCCAGCACGGAATGGTTTCCTCGCACACTGCCAAACTCATGCCCTGCAGGGCAGCACTCACTTTCCCTTAGAGCCCATCTGGGATTCATGCAGGAGCATCTGTGTCATCATTGCCAAATAATAATGTAGCTAAGTAGCCTTGGACAGGTAGCTAACAGGCATCTGATCATGGCCAGGACCTTTGCTAATGGCATGCAACAAAGCTCTTCTCAAAGGTAGGGTGGCCACTTATGCATCACCGAAAGAGAGGACAAAGAAAGGAGAGTGATTTGCATAAAATTTGCATATGTTAATTCATACGTATAGGTGAAAAATTCTATAATTTAAAACAGAAATCTTTCCATCATGGGGGAATGGGGTAAGGGGATTTGTGTGCTGATAGCGGATTTCAGCCTTGGTCTTTCAGGTCCTAGTCCAACACTCTACCCCACTCCCCAATACTACACTGGCTGCTGTTATGGTTATTTTGTAGCAGCAGTATTATGGGATGCATATGTCACTCTTCAGCATAGGATCTAGTAGCCAGTCAGGTAAGCCAATAGGACTACTAGTGTTGCAGAGTCAGGACAAGTGAGTCTGGGGGGCTGGGGGCTGACAAGGGAGGAATTAAGGGCCAGGTGAGATGTGACAGTATTTTCTAACTTGCTAATAGACTGAATGACTTTTTACAAGTAAATTGCAGACATGGGAGGGAATGCGAACCACCCCCACCCCCACACAATGGAGATAGCAGACACAAGTGGCCTGATCCAGATCTGGACTGCAGCAGGGGTCAAAGGTGCTTAAACCAAATCCCTTTTGCTTACAATTTGCTTTTTCAAAGTCATTCACACAATTGCTAATTGGGTAAATGGCTTTTCTGTCTTGTTTGTTCTAAGCCTGGAAGTATTAGGAAGGAAGTCTCAGTGAACAGAAACTGAGCTGGATTAAAAGGTTTTTCTATAGGCCACGCAGACAGGCAGGCATCTAACGACCATCTTAGCTTCAACAACTCACAGACTGACTCATTCAAAGACAGTTGTGCCAGTGGATGGGCACAGAAGGAATCACACAGGAACTTCAGGCAGGTTGCTGACCAGTAGGGGTCTCAGGACTGACTGGGGATCAATGGCTGGAGGTCAATGAAAGGCATTACTGTTGGCTGTCCTTGACACTGGGCTAACTAATGGCTAACTAATGGATGCTTTAGCTGAGAGACACATATAAGACAATGATTTCACTCCCTAATAGAAAACGCACAGAGAAACGTAAGAAAACTTGGATGCAATTATCTAAGGTGAGAAAACACTGAACTGATGTCCGTTTTTCACAAATAATTTGACTGGAAATAATAACTCTTGGAAATCCTTATTTCTAGACGCATGTCGAAATAGAAACATAAAAGAACTAAATGATACAGACTTCCAACAGATTTATAGTCGTCAAAAAACCGAGGTATGGAACCAAATATCATAATATGTGTTAACATACTTTAGAATGTATATAATTTATTATATTTATTATCTATGGATTGAAGCACCTTGATCTATCTTGACATATTTTTTGATATTACCGGCTGAAGAAGGCGTGTACTCCGAAACAGGGCCCTGTCCTGGTTACCGCCACTGAACCGTACATCTGATTCACACTCCGGATACTCCTTTTTGGCCCCATTTGATCCTTCATTCTTTATTCTTTATTCTAATTTTATATAATGTGGACTCTTTTTGACTGCTATTGAGACTTGTATAAAACAATTGTTGTGCACTGGTATTTCATGTACCTTTGTACTATATCATTGTATATTTGAAACGACATTATTTCTGCACTTAAACGTTGTATCCAAACTTACCATCACTTTAAAACTATCATACTTATACGTTGTGTTTAAATCTACTACTAGCTTCAAACTGTTATTCTTAGCAGAATACACACGTTTTTCATTTCAACTCTTGAGTAGGAATTATTCCTTATATTGAAACTTTTGGCCAGAGTTCTTGATATATCCTTAGCTGAGATTCCTGCATTGCAGAGGGTTGGACTAGATGACCCTTAGGGTCCCTTCCAATTCTAGAGCCAGTGTGGTGTAGTGGTTAAGAGCGGTAGACTCATAATCTGGTGAACCGGGTTCGCGTCTCCGCTCCTCCACATGCAGCTGCTGGGTGACCTTGGGCTAGTCACACTTCTTTGAAGTCTCTCAGCCTCACTCACCTCACAGAGTGTTTGTTGTGGAGGAGGAAGGGAAAGGAGAATGTTAGCCACTTTGAGACTCATTAGGGTAGTGATAAAGCGGGATATCAAATCCAAACTCCCTTTCTTCTTCTTCTTCTTCTTCTTCTTCTTCTTCTTCTTCTTCTTCTTCTTCTTCTTCTTCTGTTCTATGATCTTCCTCTTCTTTTTTTTCATCAATAGTCTTTGAGAAACAATTTGAACATTTTATAAATTTCTGCTTGATCAGGAGCCTGTGTGTTTCACACAAAGCATTGGACCTGGGGAAGAGCCACAGTCAGGCATTTATTTTAAATAATGGGGAGCAGTCGTTGCTGCTTTGGCTATGCACCATACCTTTAAAGTACATTTAACACACACCTAAAAGAAGCCTGGGAACTGTAGTTTCTTAAGGGTACTGGAAACTGTAGTTCAGCGGCAAACTTCAGCTTCCACGATTCTTTGTGTGTTTTGAATGTGCTTTCAATGTGTGGCATGTATGCAACTTCAGCCCCACAATCCTAGGTGTGCAACCTGATATCTATATCATCCAGCAGAGACTTATTCAGCCTGTAACCTCCATCTTGGCACTGAGTTTACAAGTGACTCCTATGGTTACAATATCAGGCAAAATTTTGGTACATTTTTAAAAAAAGTTATCCTCCCCATCTGCCCTGCTTGCTCTGTGCAACATCTTGCCTAGTGAAGAATTCTGGGGAACATGAAAGCTTATTCTCTTTTTGTGACCTTTGGGTTGGCCTTAGGCCTTGCCTAACTATAGATTTTGGAGAATTTTCCCACCCCCAACCCCAACCCCTTATGGACCAATACTGTTGCCTATGCTTTTTAAATATAAATCTGCTCCGTCTCTGAGTCATGCTGTCCCGCTCTCAGTATATTAGGATGCCATGAGCAATTCAGGGGAAGTAACATCTGAGTCTGGAGCCTTTCAAGCAGCAGCCTGCTGAGGTGAGGCACTCAACAATCCTCCTGCCCTAAGGTCATACTCAGCGAGGAGTCCCTGGAATTAGACCCACCTCATGCATCGTGATTGAAAACTCCATCCCAGCCGAGAAGCAATGCCTGGAAATAACTTGTTGGTAAGTAGACAGAAGTCTGTAAATCCCGCTTACTGCTCAGCATCTGCCAGCAGCCACAGTCGGCTGCTCCGCTCCGGTGCCTCCGAATCTCAATAAGTCCCCTGCACTCCTCGGCTGCTGCCTTGGTTTTCCTTGGTCACTCTTCGTCACTCTTGACTGCTCCTTGTCTCTCTTCATCAGCCTTAGCAGTGCTCAGCCTCGCCATCTCCCTCTCCCTCCCCTTCTGATTTCTCTCTCTTGCTAGCGTGTCCCCACACAGGGCAACTTTTCAAACTCAATATATTCCCTAATATTCTACGTTCTCTGCCACCCACTCCAAAAGAGGCCGTGACACAGATGGAGATTGACACGGGGGCATCAGAAAGCGCAGAGAGAGAAGCATTTCTGAGAGAAGATGGAGAGAGAGAGAGAAGGTTATTCCCTCAAGAAGAACTTACTTTGGAGGCAGCCTGTTCAGAATAGGCCCATTTCTCCACTTGAGAGCAGACCGGCAATTTGGCGCGGGGGCTAAGCCGTTGTTGTTATTATTATTAAGATTTATATTGCCATCCATTAAAGAACATTCCCTGGGCAATTCACAACAAAATATTAAGCAAGACGATAAATAATAATAAGAACAGGAAGCCAACAATCAGCCATAAAAGTTCAAGGAAATTCTTGAAGGAGGCAGCATAAAGTAGTTTATAGCCCAGATTTAAAACTGCTAAAAGGACTGGGTGAATTTATTTGGCACCAAAAAGACTACAGAGAAAGCACCAGTTTGCTCAGCCTGACACTAGTTCTGGCTTCACCTACTGTTGGTCTCCCTGCCTTCTTCACTACTCAATCTAATAGGCACCAGCCACTATGCAGCTGAACATGCTTAGTATCCTTTACCACAGTCATAGGCAAGCTCGGCCCTCCAGATGTTTTGGGACTACAACTCCCATCATCCCTGACCACTGGTCCCGTTAGCTAGGGATGATGGGATGAGTTGTAGTCCCAAAACATCTGGAGGGCTGAGTTTGCCTGTGCCTGCTCTACCACATGATCATAAGCCCTTAGCAATCAGTGTAGCTTCTGGTTACATGGAGGAGCCTATCCATGTACTTTACAGCCTGATATTCAAAAGGGGGAGACAGCTAAACCACCACCATTCTGTCAATCATCTTGCCAAAGAAAGGTGCATTGTTGACTGGGTGGTAGTTGGCATAAACCTCTGGGTTCATTTCACTGCCTTCCTCCCCCCCCCCCAGTGGCTGCACCACCACCTTCTTGGGGACCATCCTATCATGCAATGAAGCATTCACCGCATCCTGGTTCTACCTAGTCAACCCTCCATGGCTTGCACAAACCAGTGAGCATGGGTCAAGAGACCACGTCGTAGACCACACAACTGCAAGAAAATTGCCTGCATCTTCAAGCATCAATAGCTGAAACTGATTCCACAAAATGGACGGAATGGTACATCAGATGCCTCAACAGCTATTGCATCAATGATGATTTAGCTGTGTTTGTTAAAGATGTGGTTATGCTCCAGTTGCTCCCCTTGATTGTCCATTCTTTATTTTCTTTGCTCAGTTTCTCAACAAAGCAGCATCTCTTGAACTTCAGCAATGTTTACTTTCTCTTGTTTAAGAACATGTTATTCTCTTGAATACTTTTCAAATTCAAATTGCATGTGCAGAAACCACATAGTACAATGCAGAGTATCATTAGCCCCCTTTTGCTCTTGCAAGATTTCCCCTTGAAACCACATCACATGAACCCACATATGCTAAATAGGTCCCTCTTTCTGTTTCATTTCTCTCTCTGTGCTTCAGTGAAAATCCAAACATTGCAATTCAATCCTTGTTAAAATCTATCAGTAATCAAATACGCATATATTACCGTTTTCATCTCCCAGCTGGTAGATGTTGGCAATGTGTGTGTAAATAATAATGATAATGATGATAATAAACAAAACTAGATTTTATTTCATCTGATATAGATGCTAAGACTTTGCACATTTGAAGCAGATTGGGGTGGGGTGACTTATCCCATTTTCCTTTTAAGCATTAATTTGGTGTGTCCATCATTGTCCACCAAAGTGATGGGCTTAGCATTCAGAAACTGCCTGTCATATAACTTCTGATCCTTTCCTGTAGCCTATGGGATATGCATTGTGCACACATCTTATTTCTACTGTACTACAAAAACAAACCTGCCTACACAAGTTTCAGTGTGGCACAGCTGGCAGATATTTAGACCCATCTGCACTATACATTTAAAGCAGTATCACGCCACTTTAAACGGTCATGGCTTCCTGCAAAGGAACTGGGGCCTGTAGTTTGTTAATGGTGCTTAGAATGGTTAGGAGTCCCTTCACAGAGCTACAATTCCCAACAGTCCCTGGGAAGAAGGATCAAATGTTAAACCACTCTGGAAATTGTAGCTCTGTGAGGGGAATTGAACTAGATGAGCTTCAAAGTCCTTTCAAACTCTATGATCCTAAAGGGATGGTATTGGTTGCCAGTTAGGTACTTGTAATGTGGAATGGTAACTTCAATTGTTTAGAATCCGCATGTGTATTTCAGTGAACAGAGGCTTAGGTCCATTCCTCTGCAACAGACAGTAATCCAGCTCCAAGGTGGAGATGAATCTAGAACTAACCACAGGCCAGGATACTATGGCATATCAATATTGCATAAATAGCATGTCTGTTAATGGCATGGTCCTTAACTGCTTAAATTTCCCAGCATTTTGGAGCTTGAGTGAAAACAGAAAGCCCTTGACCCTATCTGCTAAATTAAAAGAGGTCCTGCCCCTTAATTGAATATAGATACATTCATTGATCCAGTACAAATATTGCAGCTTCTACATGCAACAATTATTTTTACTCACCCTAATGGAATAAAAAATGGGGAAGGACTTCTTGACTTGACATCTTGTAAACTGCTCTCAGGTTATTTTAATGGTGGGATACAAAGCTCTTCAAATAAAATTTACAAATCCATACATTTACTTTATCTACTAAATTTCTGATAGGGTATGGACTGTTAGTTTGTCCAGCTCCGGCCCATCTGGAGCTGGTACGGCTCGTCTTATCCTGAGCCCAGCAGAGTGTAGTCCGCAGACGAAAGGATGAAGCAGGTATAGTGCCACATTGCTAATTTTATTTCCAAACTATACCGAGAATACCGAGAACGTACATCTTGCCTCTGTGAGAGCAGAGAGCAACTCTCTCAACAAAGAAACGACAGAACAAAGAAACAGGAAACCAGTGTTTGTCACATCCAGTCTCCCATTCCTGTGGGAACCCAACAGTAACTCGGACTGTGGAATGTAAACATTGTCTTGTGACATGCATCTGCTGCTCAGTGAGGGAAATAGAAACCAACATGGACCAGGTAGGCCCAGATTTTCACAATGTCATGTAGGAGGGCAGGAGATAAAAAAAAATTGCCCCACCTCACTAGCCTTCCCCAGTTTTGTATCTTCCAGATGTTGCTGGACTACAGCTCCCATCATCATCCCTGAGCTTTGGCCATGATGGCTGGGGCCGGGGGAAGTTGTAGTCCAAAACATCTGGAGGGCACCATGCTGTGGAAGTCTACCCCACACCAACCAGGATGCGGGTGATTCTTCATCAGAACCCTCTGATCTTCTACTTTTAATTTCCACGAAGCTCCTAATCATATGCAGCAAACAGAGCAGAGCAAGAAGAACCACAAGCAACCCCCTCCCTCCCTTGCATAGTTTCCTTTACCAGATTAAATATTTAAATCAATACCACATCCAATTCTGTAGTCATTTTGTTATTTATGTTAATATTTAATTCAATAAAAGCCCACATTTTAGAATGCTTTCCAATTTATTTTATGCCACGACTGCAGCTGTAACTTTTGTATTGCATTGATGGGGGTTGCCAGATGTCCTTTGTTTTTAAGGGGGATTTGCCTTCTTTTAAAGAACTGCTGCTTGCTTAGGAACATTATAGTTTTTGTAGGGTATGGCGGAGGCTCTTTGTTTCAGACGTCAAACTTCCTAAAGATCCCTGATGCCTGACATGTTGATCTGGCCCCCCTAAATTCTCAACAGAGCAATGCGACCCGAGTATAGGGATGCAATTCAGTATCACACTAATATGATTGTTCTATCAGTGCATGCATTCTTGTTTGCCAGATGAAAACTATCTCCCCTCCTGCATCCTCTTCTGGGGGTTCTCCTGAACCTCCAGAGTGGATTTGAGGGTGGTATGGGGACATGCAGAGGGAGGAGGGGAAAGCCCTGTTGTACTAGCAGGAGTCCCTGCACTGAGTTCCACACCATGTTAGTTGAATCTGGCCCTATGGCTAAGGGACAGAGAGTGCTTATATTTTAACCTAGGAATGCAGCTGTTTGAGTACCATCAGGGCTGGCCTGTGAGGATGATGTCAAAGCCCCCACTTAGCAGAATGGACAGGGGAGCCCCCCAAATGCATCAGGGCTGGCTGACCACATTTTGAAGTACAGTGGTACCTCGGGTTAAGTACTTAATTCATTCTGGAGGTTTGTTCTTAACCTGAAACTATTCTTAACCTAAGGTACCACTTTAGCTAATGGGGCCTCCCGCTGCTGCCACACCACCGCCATGGGATTTCTGTTCTCACCCTGAAGCAAGGTTCTTAACCCGAGGTACTATTTCTGGGTTAGCGGAGTCTGTAACTGAAGCGTCTGTAACCTGAAGCGCCTGTAACCCGAGGTACCACTGTACATGAAATTACACACTGGCCTGTTATGTATTGAAGTTCACACCCTGGCCACCGGGGTATTATGTATATAGTTTTCACTCAGGTCCACATCAGTTAATTTAGGCGGGAAACCCTGGGCTGTTGTTGGTACAATGTTGACAGCCGACTGCCTATAAAAGCAGGCTGGCTGAGCTGTTCAGTTCAGTTCAGTTCAGTTCCAGCTTACTTATAAAGAACTACTTAGAGAAATCTCTGTGTCGTCTGCTATGTCCACCCGCTACTTAATACTGCCCTCTAAAGAACTCTGCTGCATAAAACCATTAAGTCGACAGGGTGATGGCGAAAGACCGTTAATTCCAGAACTCTCCTCCTTCCCAACGTGTGTACCTGGCGTATAAGACGACCCCCGACTTTTGGGGTGATTTTCCAGGGATAAAAAGTCGTCTTGTACACCGAAACATAAGGTATGTGAAGTTTCACAACTTTGGTGCCTGAGCTATCAGCTGGCAGCCTAGCGGACCTCACAGCAATGTTATGGAGATAAAAAGGAGGAGGGGAAAGGCAATATACACAGTCCCGGGAGAAAAAGTCATGGGAGAAAAAGCAAAAGGCAAAACTGTTCTCTGTAAATTAGACTTTGGTGAATTGTTTTAGAGCAGGGTTTTTAGGTTACATTATTATTTATTTTATATATTAATTGTTGTCGTCCCCCCAAAAAGTGAAATTTACAAAAGTAAGCATTAAAACCAAGGATAAACAACCCAAAATACACCAATAAACACAATTTAGTTCATAAAACAATTAAATATCTACCCCTAACTCCACAAACCTGCCTTTGTGCAGAGTGATATCACTTGTCTCAGCCTAGTTCCACAGCAATTCATGGATTTGTAGAAGGAGGAATGCTGCCGTAACTGGAGATTTGTAAACTCCAGCTCTGAGGAAAACAAAGGTGACAGAGAGATAAATAAGAAGTTGGAGGGGGGCGGACTCACTGACTGGCATCTCCATTGGTTATGGATCATTTAAAAGCAAGGAGTAACATTCAGTCTAGTCTGAAAATTAGCTGAAGTTAAAAAATCCTTTAAACTTATCTTGAACCTTCTGGGGCCTAATTAGGAGATGAAAGAAAAATAACACACTGAAAATAATCATTTTTATATTTAAAAGCCTCCCTTATAAAATGGATTATGTATAAAAAGGAATTCACTGGCCCTGCGTAGGAGAGATGACATGGGACTAATAAATTGTGTCTCAGCCGCTAATGAATCCTATTCACATTCTATTACCACACAAAAAATATCAGTTGTGGATCCAGTATTTATGAGGAAGTTATCTCAGAGATCTCTTCATGTGTTAAATTCATAGAACCCCTTTCCACAGCACAGGAAAGAAGGGTGAAGAAGCTAGCCTGCGGACACCAGCAGGGGTCCAAACTGGAGCAGCACAGAAAGGGTCTCTTGAAATTGTTCTCCATCCCTACTTGTGGGTAGAAAAACAGGAGGGACCATTCTACTATTGCAGAGTAGGTTTATCTTCACCACGCTGAAGAGAGACACAACTGTAAACTTTAAACTGTGTATTTTACTTAGCATCACCCAACATTACTGGTTACAACAAAAAGCAAAGGGGGAAAGTGAAAGAGAAATTGGCCTGGCAGACTGCAATTTATCCTGTCCCTGGGCATGGGGTCAAGTGTACCCATTGGTCAGTTGATCCTGTGCCTAGGGGAACGCCCAGTGCTTTTTTTTCTACTAAAAAAATGTTTAGGCGTACTCTCATTTTGACTCAAGAAAACCACCATTTTATAGTTCAAACGGGAACGATAAATACAGTACAGTGGTACCTCAGGTTACATACGCTTCAGGTTACAGACTCCGCTAACCCAGAAATATTACCTCAGGTTAAGAACTTTGCTTCAGAATGAGAACAGAAATCGTGCTCCAGCGGCGCGGCGGCAGCAGGAGGCCCCATTAGCTAAAGTGGTGCTTCAGGTTAAGAACAGTTTCAGGTTAAGAACAGACCTCCAGAACGAATTAAGTACTTAACCCGAGGCACCACTGTAAATGGACAAAGTACAAAGTACAAGGAAATGAAGCTGCCATCGGGGGTAGCAATGGAACTGACGATTCACTGACGCTATTCAACAAAATTGACGATTCACCGTGGTAGAGAAGAAACTAAAAAAAATATATTTTTTTTAAAAAATAATTTTTATAAAAATAAAAATTTTAGTTACTTCTCCCACTAGATTCACAAAATGTTTAGGGGTATGCATACCCCTGCGTCCCCCCAGAAAAAAGCACTGGGAATGCCCAAGACCTCCTGCTGCCATAGGCCAATATGTGGCAGGCAGGCAATCTGGCCTGCCATTCGCTGGTTCACTAGAGTGTCTCAAAGCCCATCCACAAAACTGCCTGCCTAGGAGGGCAAACAGATTTGGCTTTCTTTTCCTTTGTAACCCTCTAGGTGACTTTTCCTCTCAGTACAGTGGGTATTAATTAAAGGATGTTGCTTATTCCAGCACCTACCAATTTCTCTGGGAATCCTCCAACAATTTTTTTGAAAGTGGAATTCAATTTTAGCAGTAGTACAGCCCCCCCTCCCAACTTATGTTTAGTTGATGCCACTGCAAGTGGAAATAACAGCAACTTCATTGACATCCTGGCCACCATTTTGAATCCTTCAAAATGTCCCAGGCCTAGCATCATTCTGGAGACCTCATGCAAGCTGTCGATTGCCCACATGTAAGTTAATATATTGGCTCCATGAAGCTAAAGGTAAAGGGACCCCTGACCATTAGGTCCAGTCGTGACTGACTCTAGGATTGCGGCGCTCATCTCGCTTTATTGGCCGAGGGAGCTGGCGTATAGCTTCCGGGTCATGTGGCCAGCATGACTAAGCCGCTTCTGTCAAACCAGAGGAGCGCACGGAAATGCCATTTACCTTCCCCACCAGAGCGGTACTTATTTATCTACTTGCACTTTGACGTGCTTTTGAACTGCTAGGTTGGCAGGAGCAGGGACCGAGCAATGGGAGCTCACCCCGTTGTGGGGATTCTAACTGCCAACCTTCTGATTGGCAAGTTCTAGGCTCTGTGGTTTAACCCACACAGCGAGGGCTGTGGAGACTTCATGCAAGCTGTCGATTGCCCACACGTAAGTTAATATATTGGCTCCATGGAGCTAAAGGATGCCAAAGAAGGGAGCCGAATTGTTGTTTTTTAACTTCAATACGTATTTTTTAAATGGCTACAATACAGTACAAATTTAAGCCTCATTGATTTCACCGGCTCTTGCAGACCAATTCTATGCTGTGTCCCTTTGTTTGAATAACTGTGCACCAGAGTGTGGCCATGGACTCTTTACCAAATCCCACAAAGAACCCCACACCAGCCAGCTCTCTGGCTTCTTTAAACATGAAAATAAATTCACAGCCAATCATGAATTCTTAACTTTAAGGTAAAAAAAATAAAAATGTAAACTCTTAGTGTAGAATAAGCAATTATTTCCCAGGAAAGGGAAATAAATGTGCAGTTCTGCTTCATGGGCTGTTTGTGTCTGCTTTAAAAAAAATCTTGACACATCTTTTCTGTCTGTGTGTTGACATCAGCTCCAGGCTGGTTGGTGAAAAAGGCCAAGGATTTTCATTCCGGTTGCACATCTCTCCGAATCTGACATGAGGACAATCAGATCAGAGCTGCAGCAGGGTTGCTCTGGCAGCTCTGGATAAAATACCAGTGGTGAGGGAGATAATGGGAGATGTGTTCTGTTCTGGAAAGTCTTGCTTACCTCATCTTGCTAGGGAAGAGAAAGGATCAATTGTTCCTTGCTGCTTCCTTGCACTTTTCCACATCAGTTTATATGTGTTGTTATTGTTGTTGAAAAAGTCTTCAGCATTTTAGTGTGAATTTTTAATATACACATTTTGTGTGTGCAATTTGGCCTAATATGCATATTTTTGCAGGGGTATTTTTCCCTAATAGAATGCATTGTTTGTGTTATTTTCACAAATATAAGCATTTTTTAATGCACACTTTATCTGGGCTAGAAAACTGCAATGGAAAATTTAGGGAAGTGTAAATTTCATACCTGCATTTCAGTTTGCATTTATGTGAAAAGTGTAAATTAGGTAGGTTTGCTTTTAAATGTGAACTGAATTGGAATTAATTCCTCATCCCTACTGGAACATTCATATTTTCCAGGTTCATGGGTGGCCATCATAGGGAGAATCATTATCACAGGGTGTTGTCATATCCTCCTGTCAGTGCTCACATTGGAAGTAACTTTCATGACACTTTTCTTAAGCTACTCTTATTAGAAGGTTTCCACGATTGCAGGGAGCTGGGTTGAGGCGTGTAGAAGTTCTCCAGATCTCTGCTCCTCCTTAATTCAAGAACTGCAACCTTCCTCTTTCATGAGTAAATCCATTTATATGGTGACTTTGCAGTTACTTTTGAGGTGTAAATGTTCACACACATACACACCCTCCCTCCCTCCCTCCAGTGGTTGAGCATGTGAAAGCAATTTCATGTGCTCAATTACTTTAAAAAGTAATTTAAATTGTGGGGAATTATACATCTGGCCAGCACCACACAGCTTTGCCTTTTGCACAAAGCAAAGCTGCAGGAAAATGACTAGGGATGGATGGATATGTCAATTTCAGTATCTCTCCCAATTTTTCCAGTCTTAAAAAGTTGTCATGAAAATTCATTAGCATTTTAGCACGAATTTTTCCCAATGGACACTTTTCGTATTCAATTTTGCCTAACATACACATGTGCAGAAAGCATTTTCTCTAATATAATGCATTTTTGTCTGTTATCTTCACTAAGATATGTGTTTACACACACACACAATTTCTGCTAGTATGTGCATTGTTTGTACACATTATTTGGCTGGCGAATGGCATTGCAAAATTCACAGAAGTATGAATTTCAAAGGGTGGCTGTCTTTCAATTTAGATCTTGTTTTGGAAATTGAAAATTAGGTAAATTCACATTTAAATGTGATCTGAATCTAATTTCTCCCTTGTCCAAAAAATGACAGGAGAAATCATGCAAGATGTTGGTTTTCGCCTGCCCAAATCCCCTGATTTCTTAACTTTTCCACTCCGTTCTTTCTCTCTTTAGCTAACTATTCTCCATAGGATTAAATTAGTGTCTTCTTTAGGAACGCTGAGGTTTGCAGTGATATTTGTCTTGCTGACTACAAAAACATATAAACCTGTTTATGTGCACTGCCATCTAGTTATTTGGGCTAAATTGACAGAACCAGAATAGGCAAGCACAACAAGCAATTCTAAACACCTAAAAATGCATTGAAGCAACTTTTTGTATGGAGTTGAAGCCCATCAATCAGTGTAGATTTCACACCTCTAACATCTGCCCATTAAAATAGGTAAGCAAACCGATTATTAGATAAGCTCTGAGAAGGTTGGATACCACCTGCAAAAATATGGGTAATTTAATATACATTAAGGATGGAGATGTGAAGTCATGAGCTGTACTTAACATAGTTAAATTTCTCCCTGATGAACCAAATGTTCTTCCCTACTCCTCCCTCTGCATGTCCCTTAAATCTGTTTTGTGGGTTCCCATAACACTCTGGAGAAGATTTTGGGACAACATAGGGCATTCATAAGCAGAGGCAGGGAGAGGAGGAACTTTTCTTGTACTAGTGCAAAAAAAAAAAAAAAAGTTGATTGCCACCATGTCTGTGAAAAAATTGAAATCTCCTCTTTAAAACAATGAATTCTCAAACAATCTTAGCTTTCTACCAGTGTGCTGGAATGGATACGAGTATTGTGCCTGAAGAATGAAGGCTTACTGGGAGAACTTGGACAACGCGTTCTCCCATATCCAAAAATATTTCACAGGGCTGTTGTAGAGTTAAACGAGCTAGGAATTGTGAGGCATTTTTTACAAGAGTACCTGCTATAGAAATTATAAAGATCATGTTTCATTAAGTCCTATGGAGTGAGAAGTTCATAAACTCAAACATTCTAACATACATAAAGAGTTTAAGGGAATGGAAATATATTCAGAAGGGGCCCACACTTCAGACAGGACTTCCACTGGGACGTTAGCCACTTGTTGTTTGCAAGACTCCTTCTGCCTGGCTTCTCCCTCCAGCAGACTTGTGCTGCATCTCCTTAGAGGTAGATCTGAACAGCAAGTCCAGTAATAAACTCAGACTCTGGCAAATAAGCTTTTCATTAGGTCTGGATTCTGCCAGGGTATTTGCGTTCTCTTATAATGAACAAGGATTTTTTGAGCAAGAGGCTTGTGTGCAGTGAAACTCATTCCATCTCTCTGCTATCGTTTAATCCACTTATCACAATCTGATTTTTGTTCCAAAATAAAACCCTCCAGCTTCAGGGTGGATGTGTGGGAAGGTGTACTGTGACGATAAGGCTATTTTCAGTCTGCCAGGAAAGGGCTTTTGATGGCTGTAAAAGTTTGGACTTCTGTGCAATGTGTCTGAATTAAGATCCCCCCCACTCTCTTCTTTCCCCCAGATTTGTACTTCTGACTCATTCGCCCAGAAATACCACAAGGGGCCTGGGTTCCTTTTCTTAGAAACTCTCCAAATTTGAACCCAAATACATTTTGCTGGAGCCTTCCCCTGAATCACTGGCCCAAAAGGGCTCCTTTGTAGCGAATTGGGGATTGATCCTCATCCCCTTAATTTTCTTGCACGAGTGGTGCTGACCTTTTTAACGCTTCTAAGTTGTAAGGTGAAAAGATGGCTCCCAAAGACAATAGGAACACAAACCTTCCCAGCTCCCAGTTCAGGGTGGCCAAAAGGATGCCCTCCAGATGTTGTGGACTCCAACTCCCATCAGTCCCAGCCAGCATGGCCAATGGTCAGGGATGATGGGAGTTGTAGTCACAATATCTGGAGGGTACTACATTGGCTATCCCTCTATTAGTTCCTATCTTCTTCCCTTTCTGTTGCTTCTGGACAGGATCTGACCAATGGCAGAAGATAAGTTTCTCTTTCTGCTCCTTTATCCGTTTCTTATATATATATAAAAATTGATGCCATAAAAGGATAGATAATATCTTGAGATCACACCTGAGCCTTGGCGCATCTCCTGGCAGCTCAGTTTCCTGCTTCGGCCTCTGGTTTACCCCAGGCTACAAGCTGAACGGATCAACATCCCTCAGCAAAGGACAGAGAGCCATAAATCACATCAGCCTTGGAAAACATTTTAATTAAAAAAAATGACATAACAGCAGCTTTAGCGAACATAAAAGGAAACAGCTGTGATGCTCCCCTCTGCCTCTCCCCCTGCCCATCTTCTGGTCTCTATCTTCAAAAACCCATTTCAACAGGAGGCTTTTATCCATTCTCCCCAGGCACCACTGGCAGTTTTCATCTAAAGCCCTGCCTCATTGCAGGTCGGGGAGATGGGCATATCTGGGTCATGCTGGCAGATTTGGAAAGCACACAATTTGGGAAACAAACAACACTGACAAAGCAACAACAACAGCACGGAGAGAGAGGGGATCTGAGAGCAAAGGAGAACACAGCACAAACTGCTTTCATCTCCAGGAGGATGTGCGCTCACTAACGAGGGTGGTAATAGGAAGAGTGCTCACAGCATAGGTGCTCAGCTATAGGAGTTCAGAATCGCAGGCAATGCAGTCTGCTGCGTTTTCTGGAAAGTGGTTGCATACAGCTATGCAGAGACAGATGGGCATTGACATCTACTGGCCCAAAGGGTGGGGTCAGTCTCACATAAAACACAACTCATAGCACTTGGTTGTGGGCTACCAATTTGACATGTTGTTTTTTAAAAAAATAATTGCATCAAAATGACACATGGGGGGGGGGGAAACACTCCAATGTAAAAACAGTTAAAAATAGGTCTAATACAGATGCAGACCAGGATAAACATCACCACTTAAAAGCCTACCTGAAATGCACTGAAGGGTGGCAAAATGAAGGGACATTTATTTTATTTTTTTGCCCCTCCCCATTTATCCACAAGTAAAGCCACTTCCGTCCTCGACAAAGGAGGTGAGGTTGCGGGCTTCATGCCCCCCCCCATGCGCGGGGCTGGCTCCAGCCCCGCGATAGTTAGGGAATCCCAGTCCACCTTTCACCCCCGGGCCAGCCAATTGCCTGGCGCCGGGGGCGGGGCCTCGGCTATTTAACCCGGCTGCAGCCGAGCCCCCTCCTCTTTCTTTCCTTCCCCACAGGTGATCCGGTTTTTACCATGGTTTTACCTTGTTTTGGATTTTTTGCTCTGTTTTTCCTTTGGCGCTATCGGCTTGATCTCCGCTCTAATTGCCTTCTTTGGCGGCCGCTTCGGGAATAATTCCCCCATTTATCCACAAGTAACAGGGCTGCACCACTTGATATCAAGTCCCATTGCTGCCAGCCAGGAGTTAAGGTACTGCACAAAGCTTATCCCAGCAATCCTGAAAGACAACCCTTTTCTCCCAAGAGCACTCCAGGCATAAGACATCCCAGGAACTCATGGCCACAAGACACATGTATTACTGGTCATATGGTGAGTCATCTAAAACACTCTCTGCCAAGCAGCTAGGCTCTTAAGGGACAAGAGGCTGGGACTATAATGGCCACCAGCATCCTTCTCATATTCCCCGTCCCTCCAAAAAATTCATCCCAACTTTTCTTTTTTAAAAAGAAAATCCACTAAAGACTTCAAGGTTTTTGTTTTTTTGTTTTTTAAAAGAAACACAGAGTCGAGTAAGAATGGAAATGATTAAAGCTGCAGCAGGGGGAGAATTCCATGTCTCAAACAGTCTGGAACTTGTTGAGACACAAAAAAATAATGAGGTCAAACTGAACACAAGGTAACTTTATGAGGAAAGTTAAATAAGTGAGCTGACCTAGACTGTTTCCAGAGGAAGGCCCCTTTTGCATGATGAGAACCCAACCTGCTTTTAGCACTTTATTATTGTTGGCTATAAGCAGTGATGTCCTTTCCACATGGTAAGGAAAGGAGACTGGACTGCACTGGCTGCCAAAGATTTGCTAGGAATGGAAACACACACACACAAATATATATATATATATGGGATGCATGAACAAGTATTCCATAGAAAAGGAGCACATAGCCTATAAGGAATGGTGCATGATGTAGTCTCCTTGCTGAAGCTAAGTAGGCTGGATTCTGGCAGGGCCTGTCTGTGGGGGTGGGGGATAAGAGAACACAATGTAAGAATATAAGAAGAGATTGCTGGATCAGGAAGTGGCTCATCCAGTCCACCATCCAGTTCTTCCAGTGGCCACATTAACCCTCTAGAGCAGTTGGTGGTTTGTGGACACCAGTGGGTCCATGTACCAGGCCCAGGGGGTCCGTGGCACCATTCACATAGCAAAAACTAGCACAGAAATGTCAAAATTTTCAGAAGTAGGGCCTGGTCTATGACTTGACCTTTGAAAAACGGGGAGTCCCCGGTACTTAGCTAATTGGGACCAACTGCTCTAGAGCTTCCTCTTCCAACTCACATAATTACTAAGCTCACTTGTCACTTCTTAACCCCATTTCTGAAGCTATCTTTCTCTTCTCTTCTGCAGCCCTGCTATGCACCCATTTTCACTTTCACCTCCATGCCCTTGCGTCCTCCTCACCTCATTTCCGAAATCTCCCTTGCACGCAAAGCACCCACATGGTAGCTTCCTGCATCTTCTGCTGCTGTTATTTTAAACCACAATTTCCCTGTGTTTCCCCCCAGCCCTGCTTTACTCAGACCTCTGCTGTTGTTTGAAACAACATTTTTTTATCACTGTTTCTCTACCCCTGCTTTACTCAAACTTCCTGCCATTGTTTTAAACAACCACTTTTTCCCTTTCAGTGTCCATCCCTTCTTGCTGTACTCAAATCAGTCCTAAAATCAGTCCATTCCTCATCTGAGAAAGATAAAGGATGAGCAGTCCCCAAATATTCCATTGTGTAAAGATACTTAACTCAAGCGTCTGCCATTGTTTTCAACTACCAACACTGGCCAGTACTGTTGTGCAACCTGCCTTCTCCTCCCGTACCCTAACTTGCTGCAAATCCAGGATTGTGATGAGGCATTACAAATCCTCCAATGGGGACTGCATGATAGTAGCCTTACAATGTTATGTCTATAGAAATAAATACAAATTGTGTTAAAGAAAAGAGAAGGAAATGGGTTTTGAAACAAGCTAACATTCCATTACAAACTTTTCTCCAATGTACAAATCAGAGAGCCAGAACACCTACGTAGTTCTTTAGAAAACAGCTTTACTTCTGAAGTAGTGTGAGCAGAACCAGGAATGCAGGCTTTCAGTGAGAGGAAACTAAAAGAATGAATATGTTCCTTGGATAATTCAGATCAACGGAAAAAAACATTGTTGGATATTCCAGGTAATATACAGTAGGTCTGGCTGATCAGAAAGGGAAGGGAGGATGAAAAAAGCATCTATACAGATAATTTATGGATGTTAAACTGGCTGGCTCTTATGCCATTTTGCCATTTTGTGAAATGGTTTATGACAGCTTGAGGGCTTGGGCAAGTACATTTTCTATTGCCAGTATGGCAACATTACTTAGGCACTCTTCACCAATCCTGCTCCACAAATAGGTCTTAATTTGCCGCGGGCACAAAATGTTCATTGACAGCCAGCACTTGATGGTATTGTGACAGCAATGGTGCACCGTCTTTGTTCACTGAGAGACATATTCAGTTCTTCGGGAATATTAAGCACTTGGTTCACTCTGACAATTTTTATTTCTCTCTCTTGCTCATGCCTCTTTACAACTTTTGGAAGCAGTTTGAGTTCCTATTGCTGCTTTAATGCCTTGCAAAGTGTCTGAGTTTTTCAGGAGCAAGAAAGAAAATGGCACTTGGAACTGAAACCATTAAGCACATTAAAACGCTGCCGTTGTCTATAAATTTCTGTCTGTCTTTCAGCTTATCAGAGTTTGTTTTCCTTTACTCTGTTCTCCTCTATCCACTCTGTACTACTTTTCTTTGCCTTGTTTTTCAAGTCAGTCTCTTCAGTTTCTTCACCACTCTGCCATTCTCCCAATCTCTCTTACAAACAATCCCTCACCAACAGACCTTCCATTTTCTGTTCTCTCCATTCTATGCCCCTCTCCTTCACACAGCTTGTGTTCCAAGACCCTTATGAGCAGGCATGGCACACTTCCTTCTCTTTGAATGATACACATTTCCATGTGCCTTGCATGGTTGCATTAGTTCCCTTAATCTATGCAGGACCATACATTATTATACCTGCTCGCCCAGTTTCCCCAATCCAAGACATTCCTCAACCAGCATCTTGGGTGGAATGCATTTGTTGGTCCTTTCAGAACACTTATATATCTGCTGCCTTGATTCTGGCACTGAGTCAAAATTAACCAGGCCTACTTTCCACCCCTGCCTGCTTTGTGAGTACTCCAAACTGTTGCATTTGTATTAATTAAACTCTAATACTAAACTCAGTATTAATTAAACTCTAATATTCACAGACCCAATTCTCTGTATAAAGTCTCCCTTTCCAGCTTCCATGATTAGTACAACATCCATGTTTTCCAAACTGCCATGATTCTAGTAGCAATCAAAACGTAGGGTCAGAAAGTACAGAATCACTTCCAAAGGAGCTATACTGGGTACCTGAGTCTGATGCTGCTGGCCAGGGGGTCACTAAATCCAAGGCTGGAGGGCATGAACCCCTTTCAAAGCCACATCCCACAGTACAAGGGACCATAGAGCCAGAGCCAGGACCTTCACAGTTGCCTTTCCTTGGGTCTGTGCAACCAAGTGCCTCCCAACCTACCTTGCTGGTCTACTAGTGCAGGTAGTGTCCCAGGTAGAATGCCAAGGGAGCACAGAAGAGCTGCACATCTGTGGGCCAGAGGTTGACTCTTTATGGGCTGCTGGTTGCACACAGGAGACTAGGAGAAGTAGACGGCAGGCAGTGGCTCAAAAGGCCTCATTTAACTCTAGCCTTTGCTGGAGCTGACTGCTTGCTTGGAGCTGTCCATGGTGCTGCAACACCTGCCTTGCCCTGTGGACTCCTCTGACCGATCAGA
The DNA here is from genome assembly GCF_964106645.2 of Podarcis pityusensis. Classification (NCBI taxonomy): domain Eukaryota; kingdom Metazoa; phylum Chordata; class Lepidosauria; order Squamata; family Lacertidae; genus Podarcis; species Podarcis pityusensis. The sequence continues at coordinate 37,206,365 of NC_138032.1, forward strand.
CCAAGACACAAACATTAAATAGTTTGTGTATCCTTAAGAGTGGGCAGCACTCACTTCTTGCTAGAGTTACATCCATCTGGCTGGCCAAGTCACAAGTCTGCAGTCCACTCAGTAACTCATGGACACTTGGGCAGTTTCCAAATTGGGGAGCATAAATTATGCATACAAAATGTCAGAAACCATAAAGCCTTTTAAAGGTATTCTGGCCATTTGTTTTATATACAATAAACCAACATTTATCTTTAACTGGACAGAGATTTTACTCCCATATGGAATGATGACAGTAACAAATGGCAACACAGTGAAGGGGGGGGAGACTTTGGGGGGGAAAATGTCACAAATGCATATATATATATATATAACCTCAAAATCTCACGTATGCGAGGGCTTGTCCTTCTGCAAGGTGACACAATCCTCCAAAGTACACAGAACTAAACTTAGCAGATCTGTATCAAGTCAGAAGATGAGATTCTAAGCAGTTAAGCATACTCGTGAGTGGTTTCATTAGCAAGATAATAGGCAGAATAGCAGCTGAAGCAAGAACAGATCCTCAGCTGTTGCCAGGGATATGACAGAAACCATTCTCTCTTGTTCCAAACAGGCAGGTATACTGCCATCCTAGATAAGTTATCTCTGTATGAAATTTGCAATGAATACACAGAACAGAATGCACAGAAACCACTGGGAACATAGCAAGCCTGGTTCGCCCTTGTGCTTGCCCCAAAGGTTGGAGTTGGAATCTGAATTAAATTGTACACATTGCTTCTGAGCAATGGACTACTTTGGTTAATAGGTCTGTTATGTACACAGTAGGGGCTCACCCAGACAACCTGTTTATTGAGCATCCATCTTGACTTTGTTGTACAAAGCTTGTTGTACAGTCGTCAGACTATGTCCAGTCTCTATTGTGAATTCATCTTGATTTGCTTGCATAGTGCCTATACATCTTCCCATGAATCATTTGTTCTTTTCAATGCATTCCCCTGTCACTTTCCTAACCATAAAAAGGCCAGTTGTTGTTTTTAATATGGATTTGTTGTGGTAAGGCAACAGGGATCTGCAAAACACTGAGCCTGGAGGTGACCTAATTATACATCTAATTGCACAACCGTGAAATAATATTTTGTAAATAATTATCCCATTGGGTTCATAAAGGCTATGGTACATAGTCCACAGGAGAGTTACTTTAAACTTCTATGAAGCACAGGGAAGGGGAACCTGTTGCCTTCCAGATATTGTTGGACTACAAGCATCCCTAACCATTGGCCATGCTGGCTCAGGCTGATGGGGTTGGAGTCAAATAACATTGGGAGCGACATGGGTTCCTCATCACTGCTGTAGTCAATCTAATACTCTCTATAGTTCTAGGACTGTGAAATAACAAGACTTCAACATCAGTTTTCTGCAAGAGGATGGACAGGTGGACAGACAGACTGACGGATGAATAGATGATAGATTAGATAGATAGATAGATAGATAGATAGATGATAGGGTGAGATTAAATTACAACCACCAGTGTATCTTAAGAGCACTAGATGCCTGCAGCCAAAGAGCCTGGCTGGATAGTTCAAATCAGTGTGTAAAGTTCAGAGTGTAGCTAGGCATTTGTAATCTGGGTGGAAAAAAACCACTGTGGAAGTTCTGATGCTGCAGTTAGTTGAGATATATGCTTTTCTTTTAAGGACTAAGCTTAAAGAAGATTGATGCAGTAGCAGCAGCAGCAAAGAACTGAGATTCCATGAGCATTGTTTTTCTTTCTAAATGAATGAGTTTATGGGCTTTGAGAGATCCAGAATTACTGAGAAGAGAAATCTACTTACAAGTGGAAGATAAACTTCATCCTTTCCTATCCTTTGCATAAATTCTTGAAGGCACCTTCTAGGGAGTCAGGATATGTGTCTGGTGTCTACAAAGAGTTTGCTGAAGAGAAGTAGAGAACTAGACAGCCACAACTTGTTGTTCGGTGGGAGAAGCCATGGGCCTCCCTGAGGGTAGCAAATGTGTCTGGGTTGGACTGGGTCAAGTTGTCAGGGTAGGTAGGCTTGCCATATTTCAAAAAGTAAAAACCAGGACACCCCAAAAGTTGAGCTTCCCCGCCCCCCAAACACCAGATGAAAACCATTTTAAATGAGATGGGGAAGTTAGGAAGGAGTGAGATATTGAATGTCCAAATCTGTAGCCAGATTTTTTTGCTATGAGGGCCTATGGGAATGAGGAGTCAGGACATAAACACAAGCAGTCTAATTTATTCAATTGCATTACATTAGGGATGAGGAGCCAGTGGCCCTTCGGATATTGAAGTATTGCAACTGCCATCACCCTGTCCATGGACCATGGGAGTGGTGGGAGTTGATGTCCAACCATGTATTGAGGGCCACAGGTTCCCCATCCTTGCATTACATATATTAAAAACAGCCCAGTGTTTGGTACTTATTGCAGTGAATTCGCACTCATTTGCAAGACCATGAGCATGGCCATCTGGCTTATATTACATAAGACAGTTCTCTGTTTAAAGTGTTGCCTGTTCTAAGTTTTGGTTTAAAGATAACAAACCATAGGAAGGGACAGAAGTGGGATTGGACTTGCTCATCAACAGTTAGCATGCAGATCACATGGTCATAGTCTTCTGCAGCAATGTGAGATGTATTTTATTTCCATTTAAATTAATTATTTCTCTGTCCATGCACATTTTATTGATACAGTATGTCTGCCTCTCATTTTGGGTTTGTGTGTATGTGTTATATTTCCTCATGTTTGACAATATGTACGTGACTACCCCACAAGACCATGAGCAGTCAGGAGGAAGTTTGCAAATCAGGGCAGAATACTGCCTGGACTTTTTCTTGATCTTCACAACATCTCTGAGCCATAGGGAGCAGTGGGTGGGGTGCTCCAGGAGGCTGAGGCAAGCAAGGCCCACAGTCCAGCTCTCTAGCTGGCCAGGTGGGGCTTATCAGCTCTGGGAGGAGTTGTGTGATTCCTCAGCTAAAGTAGACTTAGAACAGGTGAAGGTCACATGTGTCATCAAGTCCAGATGCTGAAACCAACATTCAAAGCATAAAAGGGCAGCAGAGCTGAGGTGCTAGATCTGCTCAACTGCCCATGTTTGATGGACCTTGACTTAGATGTTCCTGTACCTCCAGTGGACTGTGCTTCAGTTTTGACTCTGGATTGTATCCTGACTGATGGACTTCAGGCTTGGCTACTTTGATTGATCCTGAACTTCATTTCCTGACCTTTAGACTTCACTTGTGTGGATCAACCCTCACACTTTGGATTTGGCATACTGACTTGCTACCAGGTAGGCCACAGGTTCAGGATACAAGTTTAGGAGCAAGAAGCTTATATAAATGAAAGCTGAACATTTAGAGAGGGAGCTCAAAATATCCCTGAGTGGGTCTCTCTGAAAGTAAAGGCAGCGTGATAGTGCTATACTAGCAGAAAAGACTCTGAGTTTAGAGTACAAAACTGGCTAAGACAGGCCAGCATAGAATTGAAGGGCTGAGTTGAAATACACCCCCCTGCATTTAACACCCCATTCATAGGTGGTCAAGCAGGGGTTAACTAAGCAAAAAAATGGGGGGGGAGGGAATTGAACTAATCCCCTCCCCTTTTCAACACTCATTTCATGGGCAGGTGGGTGTGGAGGAAGAATTTGTTTTCAATGAATTTATATATGGAGTTTGGCAGTTCTGACCCATTCAAGCTTTGCCCATATTGGACTGCCTCTTGCATTTAATGCCTGCTTATTTCCAAGCTGCCTGGGCAAATATTTAAAATAAAAAGGTCCGAACAAAAATATGCAAAATTAAATGCAAAAACTTATATTATAGGTATGATACATATAAAAGAGTAAAGCATCATGCAGTACTATATTGTCATCATAATTTTACATGTTAATGTGTATTTTTATACATGTATATGCATTGTTGCATGCCTCTGTTTGTGTGCCGATTCCTTATAGGAAATCTGGAGTTTGTATGGATATTATATGCATGTAATTATATAGAGTATTATAAAGCATATAATATGTGAGGAATTATTTTTCTCTTGTTTTTGGTGGAACTGGCAAAAAACAACCCTTGCTTCTTATTGGGATCAAGGAGGGAGATGGGGAGTTTGGGGTAGAATCTGTGGGGATAAGCTCAACGCTGAGATTTTCAGAAAAATTCCATCCCTACACACAGATCTGGGGGAAGAAAATGGTGAAAGAATATGGAACAGGATATTGTGGATTTGGTACAAACAGAGGAGGATGCATGGCAAGATTTCTCCAGATTGCCTTCAGTCATTGCATTTTTAAAAAGAAGCCTGTAGGCAAATTATTTTACAAATACGTGTCAAACTGCAACAGATGCCCATGGGAAATGTGTGTTTCTTCTGATCACATGTATGTAGGGACAGACAGATCAGTTAGTTTTGTTTCTGTAAGCTTCTCATTTCTCCAATCTTCCATTCAGTTCTCCACATTTCTGTAGGAGTTCATGAATTCCTTCCCCACCAAATAATAAGAATAAATAAATAATTTTCTCATGTAAACTGAGCAGCATTTTAGTGTGAATTTCTCCTAATAAATCCAGCTTTGATTGCATTTTTGGCTACGCAAATTTTTGCAAGCATTCCCCCCCCCCCCACTATAATGCATTTTTGCATGTTATTTTCTCGAATAGCTTTTATTTTTGTGCATATTTCCCTCTAAAACGTGATTTTGGGGTAGAAAACTGCAAAATTCAGAGAAGTGCTAATTTCAAATGTTTCGGATTGCACATTGTTTCAGAAGGTGCAAACTAGGTAGCTTCTTATTAAGATGCGAACAAAATTGAATTCTCCTCCATCCCAGCATGTGTTACATGTGCAGAGACGTTTGGGTTCTCTGCCATGTGTACACCCAGAAGCAAAACCACATTTGCCACTGAGTAACCTGTGAAGTGTCCCTCTGAGCTAAGAAGGAAGGCAAAAGAAAGGCTGCCAAAAGCCACCCCCGATTCTCCGAGGGTTGCTTCGCAGCGAGCTCTCTGCTGATTGCTGTTTAATCAACTATTTAAAATCCTGCTCTGAGACTTTCATCAATTCCCAAATCCCTGAGACTGAAAGGAAAAGAAATTAAAGCGGAAAGAGAAATCTCTGCAGAGTCCAAGCTGTGTGTAAATGTGACCTACTTACACGGCTGTGGTCCCGCCACGAGGCAGCGAGGGACACGGTGTGCCCACGCAGCACCCCAACTCAAACACCGGAAGAAGGCCTGAGGTGGGAGGGGGAGGAGCTGTTCTCCTCCTGCGATTTGACGGAGTTCTTTTTTAGTTTTGGCATCCTCTCACATCACAGGCAGAGGAGGAGTGAGGGCTCCAAAGGGATTAGTAAAGATTTATTTTTTCTTTTTCCGGAGTGAGATGAAAGAGGAAGGCGAGGAGGGGAAGGGGGGTGGAGAGCCAAAATGAAGAACAAGGATTCCTAGCAAAAGAACCTCATTATTCTTCATCTTTTCCAATGACCTTGTTTGTTTTATTCTTGCTTGAAAGTGGTTACTTCTGATGCTAAAGTTTAAAGACATCTGCAGACTCTGGCAAGGAAGGAAGGGAATGAAAGTAAGGATTAGGTGAAGAAGTGAAAAAAATCTGTCTCAGTACCTTTTGAAAAAAGATTCCCCCCCCCCTTCTCCATTGAATGTGCAACATACCTTGATCTCACAGGAGCCATTGCTCTGTGGATGCTGAATGGAGCATAGAATCATAGTGAAGTGGTACCTTGGGTTAAGAACTTAATTCGTTCCGGAGGTCCGTTCTTAACTTGAAACTGTTCTTAACCTGAGGTACCACTTTAGCTAATGGGGCCTCCCACTGTTGCTGCCCCGCCACCGCACAATTTCTTTTCTCATCCTGAAGCAAAGTTCTTAACCTGAGGTACTATTTCGGGGTTAGTGGAGTCTGTAACCTGAAGCACCTGTAACCCGAGCTACCCTGTATTGTGGAGTTTGAAGGGACCCCAAGGGTCATCTTTTATAGCCCCCTGCAATGCAGGAATCTCAGCTAAAGCATCCATGACAGATGGCCATCCAACCTCTGTTTAAAAACTCCAAGGAAGGAGAGACTAAAATCTTCCACGGGAGTTTGTTCCACTGTCAAAGAACTCCTCCTGTCAGTCCTAGGGATGTTGACTCCGAAGCAAGCCCTACACGTATGCTCTAAAGTATGTGCACATAAAATTGAAACTTTACAGCTTGATTCTACATAAGCTCAGTGAAGCCTATCAAGTGTGCATAAGGGCTGCATGCTCCCCATTTCACCAAGCTGTGAGGAGTTCCAGGGGCGGGACTGGAAGTTCAGCTTCCTCCGGAGATGAGTACACTGGAGGCTTCTGGCATTTTGTAGTCTTGCCACATGTCCTCTTTTTCCAGGACACATCCTCTCTTTCATGAGGAGTCATCATCCATAGTTAAAAGTAAAAAAGGTAAAGGGACCCCTGACCGTTAGGTCCAGTCGTGAACGACTCTAGGGTTGCGATGCTCATCTCGCTTTACTGGCTGAGGGCGCCGGCGTACAGCTTCTGGGTCATGTGGCCAGCATGACTAAGCCACTTCTGGCAAACCAGAGCAGCACCAGAGCGGTACCTATTTATTTACTTGCACGTTTGACATGCTTTTGAACTGCTAGGTTGGCAGGAGCAGGGACCGAGCAAAGGGAGCTCACCCCATCGCAGGGATTCGAACTGCCGACCTTCTGATCAGCAAGCCCTAGGCTCTGTGGTTTAACCCACAGCGCCACCTGCGTCCCATAGTTAAAAGTAGAAGTCAGCAAATGTGTCCTCTTTTTTGCTCTTCAAAATGCGTCAGCCCTAGATAGAAAAGGAATTTGATTTGGTTTGCATTTAAAGGGGAACCTACTTTTCTGATTCAATCTGCCAGGAGTGGGGAACCTTTTTGGTCCAGCAGACCTGCCAAAGTCCCTTGTGCAGCATTTCTCAACAGTCAGCTGGTTGTAAGGCACTTTGGAGTTGTAGTGCAAGGGGTTTTGCCAGCCCAGGTGCTCAGCAAAGCTGATTTCTGCAGGGACTGGCTGCAAGATCAAGTGCTTCAAGAGTTTAACCCCCCACCCATCAGGTAACAGGTGGTGATTCAACCCTGCTTGCTGCAGGGATCAGCTGTGCAATTGGATTCCCCAAGGGGGAGCTAAGTCACGCAGCTGATCCAGCCACATCTCTTCCTGCCCCCACACTCAAAGTCACAAAGGTCAGACATGCTGAGCATGGTTTTGGTTAAACAGCTTGTGGGTCAACTTGGGACCTGTGCATGAGGTTCCCCAAGCCTGCAACACGCCATTCGAAACATAGCCATCCTGTGAAATTCACCCTTCTCCAAGTTTTGTAGCTTCCCAGCAAGCAGAACATGCACAAAAATGCACACGCTAAGCTAAAATGTGCATAAGATAGAAATATTGTGAAAATAATATAAAACGAGATGGATCAGGGAAGACGGCTCTGTAAAAATGTTTATATCTACGGGGAAAACCGCATACGAAATGTGCATATTAGGAGGAATTCACACTAAAATGCTCTTTAAAAAATAAATAAATCACAAACTGGTGTGGAAATGTGGAGAACTGAACTTAAGACTGGAAAAATGAGAAACTGAGGGAAACTGAAATTGGCAGATATGTCAATCCCTAGTGGAAGTGAACTGAATACATACTCCTAGCAGACGATCAATCTGCTGCTCCATAGCAGACTTCTAGAGAAAGGAGCCCCAAGATCCTTTCCACATTCAGCTTACTCTGTCTTTAAAAAAAAAAAAAAAATACTTCACCTTTTTCTTTATACACATACATGTGGGTGTGCGCATGCACACACACAAGATCTACCTCATCATAGCTTATTTTACCTTCTAGAATGATCCCCAACTATTCCCTAGCCATTAGCTCCCACTGAAAACACATCAGCTAACTACACTGAGCCATTAATTTGAAATTCACTTAAGAAAATAGGTGGCCAGTTAGTATGGTCAGTATCTTAACCAATAGGGCTGCAGCTGTAATGTGACACGTCTGCTATCTGCATGTGGAGCCCTGTGGTGTGTGTAAGTTAACCACTGGGGACCAATGGGTGACTGGATGTTGGAATAGACAGCCTCATGGTTCTTTTCAGTGATTCTTTCACAGGCAGTGAAATGTCTGGAGCTGCCCCTTAGTGTGTGTTGTGCAGGGGGATGGATATTTACTGGATGTCAAACAATCATGTAATGCACATTAACAATGTGGGCAGAAGTTGCCACAAAAGAACATGCTGGGAAGATCAAGATTTTATCATCAAACTGGCTTTGAATCTTCTTCTGTATCTTCTTAGACAGCTCTTCTGATTGAGTCCACAGTTCACTTTTGCAGCAACTCGATGAAGTCTGGCATTTAACCTGCAGACAGAAAGAAAAAAGAATCTAAGCCCACCCAAAGATGAAAAGCCTGAATATAAAAAAGAGGAGACCTCTAAAAATGAAAATGAAAATCAAATGTACAACCTCTGCTGGCATCTCACAATGATCTACTAGCCCTTGGTTACTCATAAATACTTACGAAAGCACTTCAAGAGCCATAATTTGCATACTTATAACATCTCATAAATAATTCTAAGAGCTGGTGTTTAATGATCTGACCTATATTGTGGTGAGATTTTGCTCGTTACATATGAGTTCATCAGAATAGATGCAATGGGTATCCCTGGCTGCTGAGCTGCTGTCAGGAGACCTAGATAGCAGTTTGATATGTACCCAACGTGAGTAAGTACTGGTGACTATATATCAGCATTTGTAACTGAAGGATAATGGAACTATCTAAAGAAGAGTCCATTCTGTGAAGGTGTGTCCATTTGTTGTCTATATCTTCCAAAACCACAGTAACTGAACTGGGAATGCCCAGTGCCTGTGATCTTCTGGATCCAGATGTCAATAATAGTGGCTTATGGGTTGAATTTAGTGGTTCTGTCCAGTATGAATATTACTTCACAAATTCTAGTATGCTTATCAAAGCTGGGTGGAATCTACACACATATAAAAAAAGTTCTGAAAATGTGTTTTCAAAAGCATTTTTAAAAATATGTTGAATTTCCCATAAGGTTCACCATCACCATCTAGTGTCGCATTGTATATTGCATGTAAAACATACTTAAAACGTTTTATTTGCAGCTGTATAGCTGAGTCACTGGAGTCCTCTGATACTTTACTTTGACCCACAAATGTGTAAGTTGTCAGCACACAGATCTAATGATGAAGTGAGAACTCAAACAAATATCCAAGCATAAAAAAATGCATTCTAGTTCTAGATCAGGAGTAGGGACCTTGTGGTCCTCCAGATGTTGCTTAACTACAACTTCCATCATCTCAGATCATTGACCAAGCTGGCTGGAACTGTTGGGAGTTGAATGAGTTACATTAAGAGATTATGAATGTTTTTGTTTGAAGGGGGTTAAAAAAACACACCCAGGTCCACCACAGATATTGTGCCTAGCTTCTCCAACATGGCCCAGATCACTTCTTAAGGGATCTGGAAATGGAGGGGGCCTTACTGCTGAGTTCTGGGATTCATCAAATATTTGGGATGGGGCAGCTGTGCTGGGTCTAGTTGTTGGTGCAACTACCTGTTGTTGCATTCCTACTGCAGTAGATCCAACTGCAAGGACCTGTTTCATCCAACAGATTATTCTTGTTTGGTCGTGAATGCTGTATAAGAACAAAAAACATCCTACCTTTTACAGTACAGTGGTACCTCGGGTTAAGAACTTAATTCGTTCTGGAGGTCCGTTCTTAACCTGAAACTGTTCTTAACCTGAGGTACCACTTTAGCTAATGGGGCCTCCCGGTGCTGCTGCACCGCCACCGCACAATTTCTGTTCTCATCCTGAAGCAAAGTTCTTAACTCAAGGTACTATTTCTGGGTTAGCAGAGTCTGTAACCTGAAGCGTCTGTAATCCGAGGTACCACTGTACATCAATTTATAGCATGGCTAATGCAGTGCTATATTGATAAAAGTTCATCTTGAGGAAGTGGGAAGAAAAAGGCAGGTTAGGGAGTGTGCTGAGTTCAAGGCCGGTCCTACCAATAGGCAGACTGAGGCAGCTGCATCAGGCAGCTGATAGTGAGTGAACAGAACTGTGCATGCCATGCAGCCCTGCACTCCCAATGTTAGCTTGCTGCCTTCAGGTACTGTGGAAGCCAATGTCAAAGTAAGTTTCATCTGCCAGCCTGGTTGGCTTTTGAGCATGGAATAGGAAGAGGCATCATCTTGCCCCTTGTCTCGGGGAGCAGGGATGCAGTTATAATATCTGAGTGAGAAGTGGGATGGTAGAATGTGAGAAAGCAACATCCTTCCCATATTTCCACCTATAATAGAGCTTATGGAGAAAGGGTTATGGTGCTTGTTGTAAAACCCCTCTGGGAATCCATAGATTTCAGTCCTGTGCTAGATGGACCAATGGGATCCTTAGCATCAGGGTAATGAATCAGGATAAAATAGCTTCCTGTGTAAATCACACACATTTACATTTATGTACCATGAAATCCTACATGTCTTATCAAAAGGAAGTTATATTCAGTTCAATGGGGATTACTCACAAGTGAGCAGGTACAGGATTACGGGCTTAAAGGAAACTGGCTGACAAGGAACCAGTTTTGAGCTCTACCCATGTTGCAAGACCAAGTTTGTCTTGTCTGCAACAAGCAATATGGCCGAAAAGGAGGCAGAGATAAGATACCACCCTGCCCCCCTCCAACAGTTGCAACATCCCCTTGATGGTAATCATGACTCAACTATATTCCCATTTTATTAGCTCTCCTCTCTGCCCCCCTCCCAAATGCCAAATGACTGTAAGATGCCTTGAGCTGTGCAGGCTGGAGTTAATGAAGAATATGCTTGACCTTTGCAGCTGCGACGATTAAAGATTAGAGAGAAAAGTGGGGCAAGGAAGGAACCCCCCCTCCCCTGGCTGCGGTGATGGCTGCCCAGCTTGTTATGAATCCACAACAATGATTAGATGGATCATAGAGGCTGTGCAGGGAGGCTGGTTTACCTCAGCCAATTAGCAGGCCGAGCAGGAATAGTAATTAAGGCGGCTTTTGTGTTTTGTTGTGTTGGGCCACCCCTCCTGTTTACTAGCAGCTAGGCATCCCTTTTTTCTTTTGTGGCGCTGCAAGGCTTTGACACCCCGCTGTCTGGAGAGAAGCTGTTTACTCTTGATGCTGTGTTGGCTCTTCTATCTCCCTCCCTCCCTCTCTACAAATAAATAAATAAGTAGATTGTCGTGTTTTACGAAAATATAATTGCAGTGATTGTAAATGAGGGATAGAAGCAAAAAGGTAATTACAGGGATTGGTGGGCATGCAGGGAACTGTGAGGAGGAGAAGGAGGGGTGCTTAGTAGCTTTCCAGGGCACTGGAGTAATGGCTATTGGCTTCTGCAAAATTATCAGCGCTGGGGGAGGAGGATATTGTAAACCATCCCTCCTGCACTCGCTGACGTTCCATGTTTATGTACCAGATGGGGAAGATCCCCTCTTGAAACTCCAAATTAGCCTTAATCAAGCTATGACCATTCATGTCATGCTTATATATTTCAGGATCAGAGTAGTGGGAAGGCCATGGAGTTGATTTCTTTCAGATGTTTGGAATAGCTGGGAGGGGTTTTGCACACCACAAGACATTTTCAGAATTCTGGATTTAAATTTTCATTGTGGGGCAGGAAATGCAGGCACACCCTGGGCTTAGTATCCGTCTGTGGTGACTCTTGTGTTGATCAGATGAGATTGAATGTGTACAGTCATACCTCGGGTTAAATATCCTTCGGGATGAATATTTTCGGGTTGCGCTCCGTGGCGACCCAGGGGTTACTTCCAGGTTTCGCCACTCGCGCATGCGCAGACGCTCAAAATGACGTCACGCACATGTGCAGAAGCAGCGAATCGTGACCCGCGCACATGCAGATGCAGGGACGCAGGTTGCGTTCACTTCAGGATGTGAACAGGGCTCCGGAATGGATCCCGTTCGCATCCAGAGGTACCAATGCACATGGCTAAGCTATAACCAGGGTGCTCCGTCACGTGTCCGATTTAGCCTGCCATCAAAAAACCTTTACGAAAGTCCTTTGTGTGGCATGTCACATTGGGATCTAGGTGGGCAGGGAACAATTTCGGATTCTCTCTGTTTCGGTTTCACTAATACAATTCATTTTTGTATTTTATTTTCATTATTATATGCATTTGACGCACAATTTATCCTAGTATGTATATTTTGCACACATTATTTGTCTGGTGAACTGCACTGCAAAATGAAGAGGGGTGCAAATTTCAAAGGATGCCTTGTGTTTCAGTTCACATATTGTTTCAGAAAGTGCAGTTTATGTAGGCTTTCTTTTAAATGTGTACTGAATTGAATTCCCTCCACCCACCCTTAATACTGAAGGCTTAAATGACCACTGTGCTACATACAGGTAAACAACAGGGTGAAATCAGAGAGTGATAGCATTTCCATATGGTTTTCATAATCTGTGTGCAAACTACATGGCAACACTGCAGTGAGTAACAGACCTTAGCAGGACTTCTTGAACTTATATCAATCAAATTAAATGAGACATACCACAGGGCATATATTTGTGTTTTTCTACATTTTTCTAAGAAGTGATTCACTCAATTTTAGTCCTGTTGTAATTATCAGTGTTGTTATGTATATGAAGTGCCTTTAGCTCTTGGGAAAACATTAAATAAATTCTAACTGTTGCTATTATTAACATCAGGCCCATGATGAGCAGTAAACTTGTGTGATTGTTCCACTACATGGTAAGATGGCAGCTCGCCATGCTACTCCATAATATTGCTGTTAGGAAGTGTTCCCTGTGGTTTTTCTCCTGTTCTTAATTGGAAGCCTTCCTATTAGTTTTTACTTGCCATGCAGCAATAAATAATTCCGCTTCTTCGCGGGACGTCTTAGAAGTTTTAAATATTCACGATCTTATCATGCATCTCTTTGCTGAGCAAGACACAGATTGTTCTTTTCATCCCATCCCAATCATTCCTTATAATAATTTTGTGCATCTATCGCTTCCCTCCAATCTGTCAGTTTCCTTCTCACCAACAGAAGGTGCCCAGTACCATTTGTAACAGGGGTGCCCACAGCAGGTCAGATTGGGGACTGGTGTGGCAAGCAGAGAGGTAGGTCCTCATCTTTGGAGATATTACTCTCTTGCTTTGGCAGTCTCCAAACTGCATTTCCCTTATAGGGGAGAGAGCGGGCAAGAGAAAGAAGGAGAAGCTATTTATATTGTTATCCGTAGTGTTTTGCATAATCACTTTAATGTAGAACAATGACTACAACATAACTGGGGAACTACTTCATTCAAACAGATAATGCTGTGGGACATGATCTATTTGTTCCATTCAATATTTACCAACTTGGTGTTGCTCTTGAAAGGGGACTCTGCATTATGGAGGTTCAATACCTTTTTGGACAAGGCTGTTAAAATACAAATCAAACACAAACTGGGTGTGTGTTTTTCCTTCCTTGTTATCTTTTAAACCACCATGAAAATTCATGTAAGTACAGTGTGGGATGGAAGTGCATGGAAGGATACATAAATGTATCTATGGGAGGTCCTCCGCCTCTCCTTTTCCTCCTCCAACTCCTCCTCCTCCTCCTCCTCCAGTTCCTCTTTCTGGCTTTTAGATACTTGGGTAGGGTGGCCCTTTTACGACTCTCTGATTGCTTTGAGGGACCCTGTTGTTAAGGTTCAGGTTGACATATACAAACCTAGGTGTACATATTTTATCCCTAAATACGTATTTAAATACATATTTTATCCATGTGCATTTCTAAATTTATTTTATCCTCAAATACACATTTGTAATTGCATTTAGGTATGTTTCCCCCCACTCCCCAATAGCTAAGAATGGTGTGTACTAGAAAATTTGGAGCAGTGAAAAATCTGAAGGATAATGATGCTATGAGCCATGTATTTGCCAGGGTGTTTGTGCGCAAATTAATTCAGTTTGCCTAGAAAGGTGAAGGAAACAAAGGTATCCTCCATCCCTAAAGCCAGCAACATCTGGAGGGTCACAGGTTCTGCCTCTGTGCTCTAAGCCTTCTGCAACAGGTGCCATAGGTTCCATTCCCCTTAACTCCACTGCACATCTGCTCAGATTTGACTGTGCCATGCTAGGAGGAGATGAATTTTCAAAAGATCCATAAACACCAAAGAGAAGAGATCTCATGACAGCAATCGTTACCAGGATAGATCAGTTCTTGCAAGAGAGACATTATTTCGACAATCTGTTGAATATCATTTAAGAGGCTGACTATGTTGAAAGCTTGCAGTTATTAGAAGCTCAGTTGTTTCTATTGTTGACTCAACAAGTATTGTGTGTGATTTCCCCAGAGTTGCATCAATGTTTTCCATTTTAATGTGCAACTCCTTTAGACACTTTGGGAATGCAGGAGGCAGTCCCCGGAAGACAAGACAGTTAATTATTTCAAATGGATCAATAGATCGATTGATTTATCAGATGATAAACAGGGGATGCCTTCTTTGGGGCTATGAATATTAATTGATTTGACAGAATAAACCTTGGTAAAACAACAAGTAGGGGCATCAGGGCATCACTGTATTAATTAGACTTGCTGAAGCAGCCTTTAACTGTTCCTGAAGTTTAATCAATATACTACATTTGAGTCCCCAAAGGCTTATAAAAAAAACAGACTTTGAAATCCTTTAAATTGTTGCCTCAATGAGGTTTTAGAAGTTTCATGTATTCTTGTGCTTGTGGGCTATCTTTTGCTTCCTGAAATCAATAATGACCCAGATGGTTATATGGTTTATTTTGTTGTTTGTATCACACATGAGAAAGAGAGAAAAAAGCCACTACTTTTGCTTTATAATAGCAATTGTAATCTTATATATCCATGATCTGCTCATTGCTTTCTGCCAGTTTCTATATTCAGTAAATGATTTGTAGTGAGGTGAAGTGTTACTTAAATCATATTGCTCCATAGGCACACGCGCCATCCAGCCTTTGATTTAATACCTGATGAAATGTAAGGATGCTGCAGTATTTTAATGACCAAGACACAGCAAAAAAAATAAAAAAGATGGTTGGAGGCAGGAGAGCAACTTGCCCAGAACATAGAACAGGGAAGAGGAAGCTGTGACTCTCCAGACATTGTATTAACAGTGCCACGGGAGACAAAATGTGATGGTCACTGCCTGTGAACAGAGCTAAGCGACTACTTGACTCCCAGCCCACTGCAGCACCTATCTAGTGTGAGATAGAAATTTTGCAAAATCCATTATGAGTAAGGCCAGCTTCACATATACAAGGGGATGGCCTGGCCATAAAACCAGTAAGAACAAGTTATGAGGGAACCTAACTGAGTGCTAGAGAAAAAGAACTGTTCCAGATCAGAGGCAAGGAAGGCTCTGCACGTAGAACAACAAAAAGTTGAGCTGAGTAAGTATTTTCAAGGGCTGTGGCTGGATGAGAGATGGTGGGGCAATAGGGTAGCAGAAGATGGTTGGAGAAAGGTGAAGATGGTGTATGCATATTTATCATATAGAGGGTGTGTGTTAATGGATACGCTCTCACAGATTTTTTTGGACTCTGTATTGTAATGCATTACTGAATGAAAGTCTAATCGGGATTCTGCTTCAAGCCTCTGCACTGAACCCCCCAAAGGGAATTTTCTCCCACAACTGCTAGGTAAGGTTGCTGGAAATGGAGGAGAAGGCTAGTGGCTGCCTCAGTGCTGCTGCTGCTGCTGCTGCTGCTGCTGCTGATAGGTCCAAGTGGTGATGGGCACTGGGTGGGGCTTCAAGGGCAGCCTTTGCTGGGCCTCCCAAAAGTCTGAACCAGATCTGCTCCTGATCTAGAGTACAGCAATCGAAGCAAAAGCGGTGAGGATCATCTAAGAAATGATTTTAAAGGTACATTGGGAGAGAAATCCAGGCAAAAAACACAGGGAGCAAACTTCACAACCACTGCCATCCACCTTCCAGCACTGACAAAAGTGAAGCTCCAAGCTTGTGCCCAGGCTTCTAAGTTGGCATCTTACTTTCATCTCGGCTTCCCATATTTTGAATATACCTTTCCTTTATTTTTTTATTTCAAGAAGATTGTTGCAGACTGCAAGCTCATGAAAAATATAACAGCAACATATGTATGATAAAAAAACCACAGAAAAATAAAATAAAACCAGGGATCATCAGCTAACTATGAAAGAAGTTGCCTTTGCAGTGGACAGCAGAGAAGAGTCAAACGTTCAACCCCTCTTCATGCATTTCTCATGCAAAGAAACAGCATAGGGACTGGGCAGGGGCACTTTTATAGCCTGGCCCCTGAGGTCATATGGTTCCTCCCAGCTCTTCCCATCTTGTGGGATAACCTCTGAAGCAGGAAGCCTTTTATATCCCAATTTTATATCCATGAATACTCCTCTATATGATTTAGAACACTGGAAGACAAGGCTACCAATCATGCAGGGAGTTTACATGTACTTAGAAAGGGCTCCCTGCTTCTGAAGTTATCCTGTGAATCTAGAGAAGCTGCACCATCTTTATCTGGAGCTGGAGTTTCTCACCACTCTAGGTGTGTCGGTTCTCCTGAACTTGCAGCCTCCTCCAGCAAGGGTGGGTGTCATATGTGCTGCCTCCCTGTGATTCTTGTTGGTACCAAGCTCAGGAATAGGATCATTCTCTTCCTCTGAGGATTTATTTATTTGTGGGCCAATCCTCATAGGAAGGTGGTGCAGCATTTTTTATTTTTTAAAAAGCTGGTAAAACAAATCAAGGAGCGTGGCATCCAGCTGGTAAAACAAATCAAGGAGCGTGGCATCCAAAGATTGAGTCTTTTCTCTGAGTGCTATTTGCCTTTCCAAGCATCACGTTATATGTAAATACTCTGGTCTCCCATCTACATGGATCTTTGAATGATAATGCTTAAATTACATTTTAGTCCTTGCTGAACATTTTAAACAGCCTTGTATAACTGTCGTGAAAATGTACCATTCTAGGCAGAAAATCTATGTTAATTCAATTCTTTGCTCTGATGTTATTGGTGGCAAGGGGAGTAAAGACATTTCACTCTCATGGTCAAATAGTGGTTACTTGACCCTAGGCAAATAGATCCTGGTAGGGCTGATTTGAGGGTTTGCCTTACAAATGAATCTGCAAAGTTGCATTTGGAATCCAGTGATTTAGCATAACTGCCCTGTGCATTTATTTTGCTTCAATATTTGATCAATACACGGTTCTCCAAACCCAGTGTAGATTTTTCCAGCTGTGTTCTGTACTGAGGGGTCTGTAGTTTTTTTTCCTGGTTCTTTCTTTGATGACTCTGTGTTGATTTTCTTTGGTTATGGTTATCACATAGGTGACTTGAAAGAAGCCTGAATTGAAAGTCAGTTCCTTCTGCCTCCTGGCCGTGAATAATCATAGCTTGACTGTCAAATCTCAGGTGTCTTCCTAATGAAAGAGCAAGTGTAAATCTAGCATTGCCTGCCTTCTGTTGTGTAACATTCCCCATTCCTGCTCACCTTATCTGTTGGGCAGTGTTGCCATTGTCTGTCTTGAGATAGACAGATCAGAAATTTGGAGTGGGGTCCTAGCATACTGTTCTTTCCCACCATTTAAAATTTAGCATGACATGATGATACATTGATTAAAAAGCCACAGTTTCACATACAAGAGGGACTGCAGTGTTAAAAAGGAACATTAGTTTTCTTGGTCATAAGGCTATCCCTTCTCTCCCAATTTCTAATTCAATAAACCTCAAGTCTGAATTCTGCCTTACTGTGAGTCAGCATAACAATTTATATCCCCACTCCCTGCCGCCACTGCCCATCTTCTGAAGTGCAGGGTTTAGTTTGCTTCTGCCTGTGGATCCATTCTCTCCCTTTTATTCTTAGAAAACATTTTCAACTACCATCTGCTGCTAATTTTTGCAAATGACTGCATGTTCTATTGATCCATTTCAACGTGGTCTTTGCTTCTCATTCCCCAATGCATTGCTGTTTGCAATTTATTTCACAGCCCTTTTAGTTCCACATATTGAGATGTGTGCTTTGCTCTCCCTTATGCGACTACATTTTAAGATATTAATCACCCACGGCAATGCTTAGCCCTCCTCCTCAAACTGCTGTTGAAAAGGGCCATTAAAAAGCTTAAGGGATTCCTATTTAGCTGCTTTATTGTCCAACATTATTTCTCATAACACTTTTGGTAAAATAATGGCAGAGCATATTCCAGTGTTATGATTTTAGCAGCTTTATTGGCATTACGGTTTATGGGTGAAAAGGACTGGTTACCACGTTGTATGTGAAACACTGTTTGCATCATGCTTCCTTGCAAGGGACCCACAATATTTGCATTGTTTGATATTCCTACAATTACAATGTTTTTTCCCCAATGACTGAATACTAAGCTTGGTCTTTTAGTTAACTGCCATTTTTCTTTGCCTCTAAATTCATAGAATGTTCAAATTGTAGAGTTGGAAGGGACCCACAAATGTCCAGATTAGCTCCTTCTACTGTAAATTATTACAGACTCCTTGCTGTCTGAAACAATCCCTTCCTTGGCCATTGAGTAACGTAGACCCCTGTGTTTCTTGAATAACACTGGTGTCATCAGAAATTATCTAATATACCAAGGCTGCAATCCCATGAAAACTGACCTGGGAGTAAGTGTTTTTGAACTCAGTGGGGTTTACTTCTGAGTTGAGACAGGGGGAAATTCAGTTCCTCTGTAATCCACACTTTTCAAAGCAGCATGAGTTCAAACTCAGTTATGTGAACAAAACTGCATATAGTAGGGCAAAGTGTGCGTAAAAATGAACGTGTTAGTGAAAATAACACACACAAATGTATAATATTGTGGAAAATTTCTTTGGGAAAATGGGAAATTGCACAGAATAACATTTATTTAAGTAGAAATCTTCATTAAAGTCCGATGAATTTTCAAGAGGAAATTTTTCAAACGAAAACTCACCAACTGCTGTAGAAATGCAGATAACTGAACATAAGACTGAAAACATGAGAAATTGAGAGGAACCAAAATAGACAGATTTGTCCACCCTAATACTGCCAAGTTTCCAAAAATCTATTTTGGAGAAGGAGAAAGGTGGAAGAACAGGTAGCTCACCTATGCAGACATGAGATGGAGCCCTTTTCTGCCTCCTTTCCCAAAGTAAGGTCTTTTGGGAGGGGGAGCATGAGAAGGGGAGTAGCAGGGAAGGGGGAAAGCCACACTTCAGCCAAGCCTTTTGAGCATTCCTGCTGAATGCTTGAAAAAGCCTTGATGTGTTCTCTTGGGCATTCAACAGGAAATACTCAAAAGCCCAACTTGTTGTTATTGTTAAACTATCAGTAGTCCAAGATCCTTGCTGATCTACTAAGAATCATCCCAGGACCTATCAGTAGATCCTAAACTACCTCCTGCCCATCCATGCTTAGTAGTGAGAAACTCCTGAACATAAGTGTCTGTGTATGAATTTCAGGTTTACTGTTTTACTCTGCATTCCTTTGGGAGGCTAGAAAGGCCATGTAAACACAACATCATCACCTAGTCCCCCATGGACAGCCACTGTGGAAAGTGGGGCACCCATCAAAGAGGCTATGCAGAGCTGGCAAATCTGGGGGCCACTATCCCTGCATTTCCCACAGCTTGTCCCCTTAAATGCAAATATTAACCTTGATCGGATCAGACTCCCTCCTTGGCTTTGTTTCAAAGGGAAAGCAGCAGCAGCAGCAACAACACACACCCCTTCATACTCAATATGATACACATGCATTTTAAATTGCAATATCTGAACCCCAGCAGAAAAAGACCCCAAAGCCACAGCCCTGAGCTGCTATCCCATTTCTATTTTGCCCTTGCCCAGGAACAGCAGCAGATGGGAAAGATTCTTCAGTATAGCTGTACAATGCCTCTGAAATTGTCAGTATAATGGCAAACAGAACATCATCTTTAATCAGCTGCAGCAAACCTCCTTTTCCATCTCCAAGGCCTTCTGTAGAAGAGGAACAAGACAGGTTTGTCCATTAGCTTCAAAGCCATTCCATTGGGTGGCATATGGATGGCAGACTGAGGCTGGCCAGCTTGCATCAATCTAGTTTTTCCTCTGCGTCTTTCTCCAACCCATTGCCTTTCCATTCATCTGGCCTGCAAACCCAGCCCATTCATATTGCTAATAGATGAGTCCTCATTATCTGGCCATGAGTGCAAGAAAGAAGTGTGCCGGTCCGAAAGGGGAGTGCCATTTTCTGGGTAGGCTCTGTGCCTCTCCTGTGCTGCTAATCCATCTCTTTGTGGAGAAAGGCCCCTTGCTGCAAAGAAACAATACGACTTGCATGTCATCATTAGTCTGAAAATTATAAAAGAAACCTTCCATCAGTATTGGCACAATTACCTTCCCATTCGCCTGCTCCACCTCATTAAAAGGAAAATGTTACAATTATGGCAGAGACGGGAGGAGCAGATTAATGTTCTGTTTCTAATGCATTGATGAATTGGCACTTAGTCAAAGAGATTCTTCTTTATTTTAAATGAAAGCCTGTCTTGTTTTCACACAAAAAATGTGTTATAAATAACACAAAGATAGGGAGAGTCCCCTATATTAGGGGCCCCTTGGCTGTGAATCTGTTTTCTTGATTAGCTCTCAGATAAGATGTGAAGAATAAGAAGCCGGTTAAAAGGAATCATTCAGCCTTCCTTATGGGAGAATTTCCAGAGGTAAAGCTAGGAGTTATTTGCCATATAGAATTATTGCAGACACATTCACTGGTTCACCCCTTATGCAAAACTGAACATTTTTGAGTATGGAATAAATTACATGTCTTTTTGAAATGGTGTCTTTAGTGTGGAAAGGGTAAGTGGGTATAGGATTGAGGTTTCATTTCTGATCTCAAAGGCTCAGGCTGAATAATAAAGGAGAACATAAATATGTAAAAAAATAGATAAAATGGTTAAGAGACATAACTTAGTGCCCAACATGACCTGTTTGCCAACAATAATAACAGTATCCATTACAGCCTTCTTCTGGAACTTGTGTACATAGTTACATCCCCACCACATATGCTCAAAATATTCTAAGTCACTTTGACTCAATGCGGCAAAAAAGTAACCAATAAATTTAATAAATGAAAAAGTTGAACACTAGTGTGAGTGAAATATGGGACAGAATTGTTCAGTCCATCCCTGCTTTGGAGCGAGCCCTACCCAGAATGAACAGAAGGTTTCTCCTTACATTCCAGTATTCAAAGTGTTAATGCACTCATTTCCCAAAGAAACAGAGATTGAAAGAAACAGTGCACATCTTTGGTTAAGAGCTTCTATTATTCAGTCCACATGCCCCTCGCCTCTGAGGTTGACCCTCACCCAGAATATGTGAGGGGCTGAGGGAACAGGAGGAAGCTCAGATCTTGTTGAGGGAATGCCAAACCATGGTTTCGTTTTACATGTGACCCACAGTATACCCAAACTGATTCAAAACAAAGTTTTCTTCCTATTAATGAGATAATAATTTGGGGTCAGTTTTCTTCTGTGCTAATGCTGAATCAAATTTAAAGCTAATGAGAGAAAATGAGTTCCTGTGGTAAGTTAGTTATTCTTGGCTCATAACTACCTCTGTGGGGAGCCATTTCAAGGCTTCTCAGTTCACAAGCTGTAGTTTTCATTAAAAGGAATCAGACAATTGGATTTTTATCTTTGCGTTTAGACCCCATTGAAGCAGATTTAGATAGCTGTCTTTAATTTTCTCCCCCACATTTCATCTTAATTTTATCAGGGGATGTCCATGGCAAACACACAAACTTCAATCCTGAAACATTTACTTTGTTGGGAGGAATCAGAGGAACTATATGTGGCATGAAAACTGAACTCTGTGGTCACATTAAAAGGATATGAGAGTACCCCTTTAGTTAAATAGCAGAAAGTGGGGGGTGTCTACGATTATAATTCTACAATTTATTTAAAATGTTACCTGTTGCTAATAAGTTGGAATGCGGCTTACACAATCTACTTGACGATGTCTCCAAATGTGTCTTGCTGGGATCATCTTCCTCCTCCCCATTGCCCTGCCAGTTCATGACAATCAGGTTGGCTAAAAGAGGGTCATCCCACTTTTTACTCATCCTGCCAGCTACCAATGAAAGTGTAGATCAACTCACAGGATTCACCAGCGATACTGTAGGGCACAGATGTTTCATAAGACAACACAGTACCAAGAGAACATGGATCATATTTGCTTTTCCCAGACACCCAGGGAGGAATTCAACATAAATGCTTTGTTTATAACAGCTGAATGATCTCCCCTCTTCTTCCCCTGTGTGCTGTTCTGGGGGGGTTCTCTAAGCCCCCCACTCCCAGAGCCAATTTAGTGGGAGAAGAGGGAGGAAGCCCCATTGCATCACTGGAAGCCCTTGAACAGGCTTCTGCTAGTGGGACCAGTTAGCTGAATCTCGTCCATAATTCTCCCCATCTGGAAACTGGCCTGACAGACAAAGGAAAAATGTGGGTGCATTGAGAAGGAGAGAGAGAGTTGTACGTTAGTACAATTTGTGCCCTTGTACAATGTCATTACTGATCATGGGGCATATATATTAAGCTAACAGTCTCAGCTTCTAATTTCCTAGATTTGTGGAGCTTGAGCTACCACTCTAACTCTAATCAACATGAGACAACTTCTGGCAGGTTGTTTGATCACCGAAAGTATTTACTTATTGCAATTATTTATATCCTACTTTTTAAGATGCAAATCCTTCCATGATGGTTTGCAAGTAGCATGAAATTATAGTTTAAAAAAACACAGTAAGGAACATCAGCATGTAAAAAGCCAATCAGGATCCCTGCCAACCCCTAGCTGGTAGAATGGCTCTGTGGTGCATAGGGGAAAGTCCAGCTGGAAAGTCCAGAGTTGGATCAGGCTCTGAAGTGTTTATTGCCTCCCTCTCTCCTGCAGTCCTCACGATAGGGCAAGTGGTGGTACATAGCCCTTTGATATAAATGATAAAGTCCAGCTGGAGCAGCTCCTGAGGTGGTTTTTGCCCCTCACGCTCTCTCTTTCCTGGAATCCTCTCCATAAGTTGAGGTAGATGGCACTGTAGGGGAGACGTCCAGCTGAGGTAGTCTTCACCCAGGTTCCCCTCTCTACCAAGATGCTTCTTGCAAGGCAGCTGGTGGAACTTAGGGAGAAATCCAGCTGAAACGGTATCTGAGGCGGCCTTTACCTCAGAATCGGTCATTTTTCCTTTATGGATTGGTGGGCAAATGCCACTCTAATTTCTCAAGAATAAAAATTGCCTCTTACATTTTGTATTAATCAGTTATCATGGTCCTACAATGGCATTTATTATATTTCCATTGTATCACTCATTTGCAGCAACCCTCGGACTGTTTCAAAATGTCATGAAAACGTCACTCATGGGAAACATTCAAACTCTCATGGGAAACATTTAATTTATACAATTATTTTTATAGTCTTGACCTTCATGTCTTTAGATGTTCTCTCCATTTCCCTTTATCTTTTTGTTGGAGTGCAATACCGAAAAGAAAGAAGTACTCCACTGGGCTAAAGGTTACAGCTGCTTTCTAAATATGTGCTGCAAACACTGCGAGAATCTTTTAATGCTTGGTATAATTGCTCAGCATTAATTCAGTGGGTGAAACACTGAAGTGACCTATTCGGGCATTGAGAAATCTGGTTCCTGCGGTGCTGGGCGAAGCATGGCTTATATGATACTGTTATTAATTATGGCATGCTTCCATGGTATCTTTAACTGTGGGCATTAAAGATATTCAAAGCATTCACTGGTGCTTAGGAAGCCATATCTGTCAAAGCTTCCCCCCCCCCCCCAAGTCTGTGAAAGCTGTAAAAGACTAGATTCCCTTTTACAAACCAATGAGTTTCCAGTATCTTTGGTCAGCAAAGAAAGAATCCCAGCCAAGAACAGGAAGGGAAACCTACCTTTCTCTTATTTGCTCTTATTTGCTTTGTTTCATCAGCAAATCAGAACCCCCTTGCCCCCTTGCTTCCCTGACAGGTGAAGGATATTCATCACATTCTTCTTATTCATGAGATAACAGCCAGTGTGTCATAGTGTGCTCAGAGCATTGGCCTAATACCCAGAAGACCAGGATCCCCATGGCAGTCATGAAACTCAATGGGTGATTGTGGGCCAGTCACTCACTCTCTGCCTAACCTCACTCACAGGGTTGTTGTGAGGATAAAAATGGGAAGTAGTAGAAAATGATGTACACCACTTTGAGCTCCTTAGAGGAAGGATGGGATATAAATGTATAAATAAATATTTCCTATCCAATATCATGATCCCATCATTGAGTTACACCTGCTGAGCAGAGATGTGATTGCTGTCAAATTCTGTTGTGCAAACAAAGTACAACTGTGTGATGGCAAAAGTAGACAACGTTTGGTACCTGACCGCAAGGAGGAGCAGAATCTTACCTTTAATAAAGACAAGATGGCCAAGGGCTTTTCTTTTTCTTCATTAAGAAAAAGTGTCTTGCTGTTGCTTCCATGGATGGCTTGTCTGCTCTCAGCAGTCCATCAGTCTTCTGGAACAGAATGGCCCATAGGAACAATGATGGTATGTCATAATAAAGATGATAATCAAATCTTCTTGGGGTCAGTACTCACTGATACAGAGCACAGGTCCCCCACCCCCTTTGCTGCCAATGGCAGCCATTTTGTGCTGGCACCTGCAACACTTTTATCAATATACAAGTTGATAAAGCACCCCCCTTTTTTAACCAAAAGAAGCACTAATTATGATGATTTGTGGCATTCCATCTATTTACTTAGCACTTTGCAAAGAATGAGAGGTTGGTGAAACTGTTGGTCATCCCACAAAAACAACAAAAGAAGGGGCGGAAATTAGGGCTGAAATAAACCTGGGGAAGAATGGGTGATTATTTCCAGTTGCAGAGCCCTTGGCTTGGATGTGTTAGGGTTGGGTGCTGAGTTGAACGGGTCTATTCCAAAGGCTTCATGGAAAAGTAGAGTTCTGTGAAGGGATTTAAAGAATGTAAGGGAGATTTTCTCACAGAGGCATTCTTCTAGGATAAAATACGTCTAGAAGTTCATACACTGAGGTAAACAATGCATTTGAAGTATTTTGTGGGAAACTATGTTTATTTATATATGTATTTATATATGATTTTTTTATCTTTTTAAAACTAAAAACAGGTTAATGTGGGGAAAGGACAGAATGGACACCAGGGACCAGAAATAGACTGATCCATGCATCCCCAGGGGGTGGGCTGACTTTGTTCCTCCACCAGAGGTGTCCAGTGCCACACAGGGAATTGTGTAAACTGGAGCCTTGGGAGAAATATGGTCATGCCTGAGTTTCTAGGTGTTCAAATTCCAGCTGAACTTCTGAGAGCATTTGCAGATGACTTAGTATTGACGTTACAGGAGCCAGAATCTAGTACTAGAAGGGTTTTAGAACTGATTCAAGAATTTGGTCACGTGGCAGGATTTAAATTGAACAAGTTAAAAACTAAGGTTTTAGAGAAAAATTTAACACCGATTGAAAGAGAGAGGTTTCAGAATGAGACAGGTTTAACAGTGGTTAAGAAAGTTAAATACCTGGGGATTAACATGACAGCAAAAAATGGGAATTTATCTAAAGACAACTATGAAAAATGTTGGGCTGAAGTGAAAAAAGATTTAGAAATTTGGTCAAATTTGAAGCTTTCACTGCTGGGCCGTATTGCTGCGATAAAAATGAATGTATTGCCTAGAATGTTGTTTTTGTTTCAAACTTTGCAAATTGTGGACAAAATGGATTGTTTCAAGAGGTGGCAGAAAGATATTTCTAGATTCGTCTGGCAGGGCAAGAAGCCCAGAATAAAATTTAAAATACTAACAGATGCAAAGGAAAGAGGTGGATTTGCCCTGCCAGACCTCAAACTTTACTATGAATCAGCAGCTTTTTGCTGGTTGAAAGAATGGCTGCTTCTTGAAAACACTGACATTTTGGACCTAGAAGGTTTTAACAATGTATTTGGATGGCATGCATATCTATGGTATGATAAGGTCAAAGCGCATAAAGCATTTAAAAACCACATTGTCAGGAAAGCGTTGTTTAATGTATGGATAAGATACAAGGATTTATTAGAAAACAAAACCCCAAGGTGGCTGTCACCAATGGAAGCGAAAGCCTTGAAAAAGCTCAATATGGAGGTCAAATGGCTGAAATATTGGGAAATTTTGGAACAAGATGGAGATAGACTGAAATTGCAGAGCTTTGAAAAACTAAAAAACAAAGTGCGAAACTGGCTTCATTATTTTCAGATAATGGAGGCATTTAAATTGGACAAGAAAATTGGCTTCCAGGTGGAAAAATCAAAATTAGAAACTGAACTGTTAGAACCCAAAACTAAGAATTTGTCAAGAATGTATAACTTGCTGTTGAAATGGAATACTCAGGATGAAACGGTGAAATCTGCTATGATTAAATGGGCACAAGACGTTGGACACAACATTATGTTCGCTGACTGGGAACAGTTATGGACCACAGGTATGAAATTTACGGCATGTAATGCCTTAAGAGAGAATATTATGAAAATGATATACAGGTGGTACATAACTCCAGTCAAGCTTGCAAAAATCTATCATTTGCCCGATAGTAAATGTTGGAAATGTAAAGAAACTGAAGGTACATTTTTTCACCTTTGGTGGACGTGCCCAAAGATTAAGGCTTTCTGGGAAATGATATATAATGAATTAAAAAAGGTATTTAAATATACCTTCCCCAAGAAACCAGAGGCCTTTCTCCTGGGCATAGTCAGCCAAATGGTGATAAAAAAGGATAGAACTTTCTTTATGTACGCAACAACAGCAGCAAGAATACTCATTGCAAAGTATTGGAAGACACAAGAGCTTCCCACACTGGAGGAATGGCAGATGAAACTGATGGACTATATGGAACTGGCGGAAATGACTGGTAGAATCCGTGACCAGGGAGAAGAGTCGGTGGAGGAAGATTGGAAGAAATTCAAAGACTACCTGCAGAAACATTGCAAAATTAATGAATGTTAGAGTGATGATGGATTGAAAATAAGTGGCTTCCAGCTGTACAGGATTTAAAGTTATAGATAGATTAAGATTAAGGATTAGGATTAAAAAAGTTTAAGGAAATGGAAATTTGGTTTTTAAGAGGCAAAATTTTAATGTTATATTATATTAAGACTAAAGATTGGGATTAAAAAAGAGGGAAAGAAATTGCTGGACAAACAATTTGAACTGGAATACAAAAGAGGGAGGTATGAGGAGGTCCAGAAAATAAGTAAATTTAAAAATGGAGATGAAAAGGTGATATTGTTTTTAACTGTTTTTTTTTCTTTTTTCTTTTTTGTCTTTTGTTTTCTTTTTTGGATTATGTATTGTGTATTTTTTGAATTGTGTATTTCTTTTTTATGTTCTATGTTTAATTTTTTATGGAAACGTTAATAAATATCATTTAAAAAAACAAAACAAATTCCAGCTGAACTTCAGTCAATAACAACAACAACAACAACAACAACAACAACAACAACGAATGAAATGTGATTTGAGCTCTGACTTCAGGAGCAATTTTGTAGTGAAGAACAGCAGCACCAACTATTTGATCTGAAACGAATGTTGAGAGAAAAAGCTGTGAAATGTTTCCTTAATTTTAAGTGTATTATCTATTGCTAGGATGGGGGGGGGGACCTTAATTGCTATTCTGAAGGGTCTGCTATCAGGTGTAGACATGTAAATGCACACCTACACACACACACACATTTTATTTTGGCAGGTGCAAATCCTCCATGGGGGAAAAAATTATTCTAGCACCATAATGATGTGCTCTGTGTGTGTGTGTGTGTAAACTAATGTGTCAGTTGTGATTGGGCTGAGCTGCAACAAAAAGGAATAGACCTGGTCAAATTGTCATTCCACCCATGCTGTTGTTGACATGTTTTATTCCTGTATGCAGACATTAATATACCAAAGCTATAAGTAAGTAAATCGGAATCAACAGGAGGGCATGCACTAGCATATTTCACAACTCTACTGGATTTACTGCAGAGCTTTGAATTCACAGCCACCTGGAAGGGGGGGGGGGGAAGGCTAGATTGGCAAATAGACCTGAGATGTGTTTGATAGAATGAATTTGAATTGACAAGTTCTTGCACAGGAAAAAAAGAAACGCCACCATGAAAACAAAGTCTCAAAATACTGGCAGTGAAAGGCTGTTTTATCTTTAAAACTTGGGTTTCCTACCAAACATTTAAATGCCATAAAACGCAACGCAATGAAAAAACATGCATATGCAAATTCTATGGATGCAAAGTTGAGAAGTGCCCCAAAAGCGTTTTAAAGAATAATAATATGGATCAATTGGTTGTCATTCCCTTTCTATTCCAAATTCACCCACTAGAGGCAGCATCCTAATTTTAACCCCGCAGCAATGAGGATTCAGTCCTTTGCAAGGGGGAAAGTGCTGTAATGTATCTACCACAATCTTGACAATAATGGGTGTTTTCTCTAGAATTCCAGGGATAATTTACAGAGTCAGGTTAAGTGTGACGGGACTCACAGCTTTCCTCATGATAAACTGCTGCCAGCATTTGATTGCTCATTTGTATGAAGCCATTATAACAGATCCACTATCACAAATCATCAAGATGTGATGAGAGAGAATGATCTGTGATAGCAAACCCTTCATAATGGCGCTACTGAATAAGCAATGGTGGGATGGCTACAGGTTATCCTGTGGAAAGCTCTCAGTTCTGTCTGATAAGATTATAAAGTGAATTGGTCCTAAATAAAATGCTCCAATGGGCTGATAACCTAATGGGACCTAGATAGATATAGCATGGTTATTTCTCTGGGAAGGATAAACCTGTCATTCCTACTGGCAGCAAAGGTACACCCAATTGTTGCAATGTCTGAGGAGGGGGAATGATGCTAAATTCTAGAATTGTGAATCCATGGATGCTTCCAGAAGGGTATTTCATGTGGGATTGATGCTCCTCAAACATGCAAGGTTTTTTTTTGTTTTGTTTTTTTGCAGGAGCCACGTGGTGTCATTGTCGTCAAAATGCCAAGCCATATCTCCCCTCCCCTCATTTAATCCAGATTTACCCTTTCTGGGGGAAATACAATTAAGTGAAGAAGAAATAAAGTGTTGCCACTATGTTCCCACCTGCAATATCTCTACAACATTCATGATATTAAGCCCCAACCTAGAAGAACCCTTAGTGGACGCAAGCACATGTTGCAAATCTTGCAGAAGTTTCTCACTAAAACGAATCCCTGTTATTTCAGGCCACATTAGGCCTACCTACAAGCCTTTAATTTGCAGCATGCATAAATGAGGTGGAGTTCTTCAGAGCTGAGAAATGTACAAATCCAGTGTGGTGTAGTGGTTAGAGAGCTGGACTAGGACCTGGAACACTAAGGTTCAAATCCCTGCTCAGCCATAAAGTGGTCAGCCACAGTCTCTCAGCCTAGCCTGTCTCACAGGGTTGTTGTGAGGATAAACTGGAGTAAGGGAGAAGAAGCCACCTGGAGCTCCTTAGGGGAAAGGTGCCTGCAAGGGCTCATATAGTTTGATGTTGGTTTTGCTTCCCTCTTTGGCTACTCCAGCAAAGCCATGTGTGTGTGTGTCTGCAGGGATATAATAGGGAGTACTTGATTCAAGAGACGTGAGGTACAGCAGGAGCACAGATGCTAATCTAGGTCTGCCATATGTCCAGATTTTGGTGGACATTATTGGGATTTCAAAGGCAGATTTGACATCCGCTCATCAGTTTTGGGGGTGTCCTGGTTTTTACTTTTTGAAATATGGCAGCCCTAGCTAATGCATGCAAACACTCAAGGCCTATTGCTGTAGACCCAGACCATCCTGCTCCATGCATCAGAAGCAGGTGAAGATAACCTAGTCCAACCATTTCAAGGACTGGCTTGGATGACTGATGAGGGTTCCAGCAAGAAAGGCCGATGGGGTGCCGCTAGAAAGTAGAGAAGGAGCTGGTCTGGCTGTGAAAACCAAAGTGATAAATTGAGCTCATATCAAGAAGAAAATTGTCCACAATGGACCCAGGAGACAGGTTTTGTGAACAAAGTTCCTGGGAGCTAGGTTGATGGGTTTCATCAGCAACAGCCACTTACTCACTGAGCTTTTATTTTTATTTTTTTAAAAAAATGTACAAGGAGGGACAGTGCTTTTCTCACCACTGTGGGAGACAACTCTGCATACAGGATGGAGGCACAAAGTTGGAGGTGTTTTTCAACAAGGGGCAGCCCCAGTTTTCTCATGTGTGTGAACGGAGCCACTGCATCAGAATAAAAGTCTACAAAATAAGCTGTTGATGTAACAGAGTGGGAGCAAATGTTAACAAGCCTGGAAAACAGGAATGTAAGAAGGCATTGTTTTCCTTTCTGCTCTGTATTCATTGCATGCAACATTGCTTCTTTTCTGCTGCACTTCACCTTCTGCCCAACACCATGTTATTTGTCTCACTGTCCACTGTAGTGAAATTATGTAAGTTACATAATTAATTATGTACATTACGTAAGTTGCATTGTCATATGTTCTTTGAACCTATTCATTTCAGCGCACAGGAAGTGTGATGCAAATAGCAAGGGGGAATATACCCATTTAAATACTGTTTGTGGACTGCAAGGAACAGCAGTGGTGAATACCAACTGTATTTCCTGGATTGATTTCTCTTCTAGGCATTGGAAAAATAAGTGAACTTTGGCCATTTGCAGTCCCATTTCTGTTTCATTTAGCATTTTCAGACAGTCCTAATGGAGCCATTATTACATAGTAAAATATATATATAAAGTGCCAGCAGCAGAGTTTTTAGGTTTTGATGTGTGTATACACACTGCATCCAGACTAGCAGCCATTGGATAGAAGTAGGCTGATATTAGCAGTAATGATGTGGTACATACCACATGTAAGGCGCTATATACCTTCAAAACTATACTACAAAGTCAGGCAAGCGTAGCATGGGGAAAGCCCCAGGCACAAACTCTGCATTGAAGCCCAGCTTTAGAGGCAATGCCATTTCCTTTATGGAACATAAAGCCGCTTGTTCAAATGTGAAAGAGAAGTACCCCTTTGTGTGATGCTTTGGTGTCTGTCCCATAACGCCTTATTACAGCGAAACTGAAGCTCGCAGCCTAACATGGAGATTGCTGTGCTTTTCTGTGATAGGAAATGGAGGGTTTGAGGGCATGGGTTTCACGAAGGTGAAGCAGATGGACTCGGCATCTGTCAAGAGAAGAAAGGGGGCAGTTCCTGGAGCAGCATGAAGGGGTGAATTCTCCAGGCACCTCTGCCTGGCAGCCTAGACTGAAAAGCAGGGCCACGTTTCCTTCAAGGAAGCCATCGAAAAAGCAAAAGAGGAGAGTTAATGGACTTGATTGAGCAACACGGAAGACGAAGGGAAATTGCTGAGGCAGCTCCATTCTGTGTCTTTGAACATTAGACTTTGAAAAGTGGTAGAGAAAATCTAAAGGAATTAACAAGGACTACTGGGAAATTACTCAGGAAGAACTTCGAGTGTTCTTGACTTTGACAAACTTTATACAGGGAGAGGTGTTTGCCCATGTCCACATGTATGTGTTGCAAAAATTGTTTTCTCTTGCTATTGGAAAAAAGAGATGGGGTTTATTTTTTGTAGGCTACTTAGAGGTTATATTCACAGTCAAGCAATATAATTTTTGGTAATATAAAATAAATACGAACATAGTAAACAAGTAAATAAAATAAACTATGGGCTGAGAAATATGTATTCCTTTCCACCCCACCCCGGAGATCTGCAAATGTGGGGATCACATGCACCCTGTATACTTGGAGGTGAGGAAGAGAAATGCTAAATGGGAAGCTTCAATATTATGTTGTATGAAGGGGCATTGGTGGACATAGAGAAAATCCCTGGCCTCGGGCCCAGTCTGATGACTGATTTGGTTTGGACTAGTCATCTCTCACCCTCCTCTGCAAAATGCAATAAATAGTACCAAGCTTCCTGGTACTTTCATGGAAGCTGTTAGGATTCCTAACATGATGTGTGCATAGTGTGTGTGTGTGTGTGTGTGTGTGTGTGTGTGTGTGTTGAAAACCACTTTCTTTAATCCTAGGCATACTTTCCTGGGAGTTAGCCTCACCAAACATGGTGGAGCCCACTTCCATGTAAATGTGCATAGGGCCAAATTGAAGTTATCTGCACAAATATTTAACCATGTATCGCATGTGCAGCCAGGATAGTGAAGGGAAGGGGGAGGAAGTTTCCCAGTATTTGTCATTAATTTTCGTTGTCTGACACAGAATAGAAGCAGCCTCTTTAGAAAGCAACAGCCTTCACTAGAAAGAGGAACCAACATTGCTTCTAATGGGGGTGGGGGCAAACTGTTATGCACCTATGTCTATATTTTGACATCTAAATAGGCACCTCATTTCCATGAACACTTGAGTGCTTGTCAGACCCTATTTTCCTTTAACTGCTGTGATCAATACTTGTGTAAGTGGGACCATTTCCTCGTTTGTCTAGGTAAGGATTTAAAAGCCTGTTTAGCTGGCAATTTCAGAAAGCTTTCCCCTCTGCTTTAGAGTTAAAATCATAGAATGTTAGAACTGTAGAGTTGGAAGGGACCCTGAGACTAACCTAGTCCAACCCCCTGCAATGCAGGAATCTCAAGTAAAGCATCCATAACAGATGGATATCCAACCTCTGCTGAAAAATCTCCAAGGAAGGAGAGCCTACCACCATCCGAGGGAGTCTGTTCCACTGTCTAACAGCTCTTACTGTCAGGAAGTTCTTCCTGATATTTAGTCAGAAACTCATTGCTTGTAACTTGGTTGGCGTCCTATTCTCTGGAGTAGGGGAAACAAGCTTCCTCCATCTTCCATGTGACAGCCCTTGAGATTTCTTCATGGCGCTTTAGCAGAAATGCTCAGAGTTCCAGGTTCTTCAGTGCAGTATATTTATTGTGAGCTATATATACAAATATCTACAGGCTATAATACACGAGCAGTTCATACAGTCAAACAGAGTACCTGGCTGCATCTTAAGGCAAATAGGAAGACCTTTATCTCTCTCTCTCTCTCTGACCACACTCTTCTACACCACCACCCTTACTGCTGGACAGGTTTCCCTTTTAAACCGATGACAGCCAATCAACTGACAGCACATTACTGCTGAGTCATTCTGACCCAGCACTTCTGGAGAAAGTATTGCAGGCTGATTGCATCAGCCAGTTGCATCAGCTAGCAAACTCAAGCCTGCAGACTTACTGTCTCACACAGCATTATGTGAATTCCAACAATTTGAAGATGGCTATCATATTTCCTCTCATTCTCCTCTTTTCCAGGCTAAAAATTCCCACTTCCCACAACTGTCCTTCATAAGGCTTGGTTTCCTGAGACTTGATCATCACGGTTGCCCTCCTCTGCACACAAGTCACCTTGTTAAAGTCCTTCTTAAATTATGGCACCCAGAACTGGACACAGTGCTCCATGTGGAGTCTGACCAAGGCAGAATAGATTGGAGCTACTACTTCTCTTCAGCCGGACCCTATACTTCTGTGTTTGTTTGTATTTAAATAATTTTTATTAAAGATTTTCCTTGTTTACAAAAGCACATGCATTGTCTCTTTCTTCAGGTTATGCTTCCTAGAGATCAGTTACATTTGTTGTGAGATATTAGTGTTATATGCAGTATCGGGAAAGGAAGAAAAGAGGGGGGCGGGAGAGAGGGAGTGGGGTGGTAAAGCTTATGTTCTTTTACTTGGTATATGCATGGGGTTTAGTGTTAGCGTCACTTGGGTAGGTTCTCCTATTCACTTGTTATGTTTCCTTGGTGGTGAGAGAGGGGGAGTTGTTGAGTTAAGTTAGCCATATTGAATCATATTTTGTTGGTGGGTTCATGTTGTCTTGTTGGGCTGTGTATATGATAAAGGGGAGTCATACCAGAGTGAAGGCATCCTCTTCTATTTCTCCCCATATCAGTTTCAGTCTATTGGTTAGCTTTTCTAGTAAGGCTGTTTCCCATACTACTTGATAGCAGTGGTCCATGTTTATTCCTGACAGGTCCCTCCAGTGTCTGGCTGTGATGTTTCTAGCTGCTGAGAGTAGGTGAGTTATGAGCTCTTTATAGTGTGAATGAGCATTGTTATCTTGGAAGATGTTCAGTAGGGCCAGTTCTGGGGTGACGTCTAGTACCTGTTTAGTTATTTTGCTTATTTCTTATATGACTGTTGTCCAGAAGAGTTGGGTTTTGGGGCATTCCCACCACATGTGGAAGTATGTACCTGTGGAGGTGCAGCCTCCCCATAATTTTGGTGAGGTTCCTGGGCATATCAGTGCCAGTTTCCGTGGTCTTAGATACCATCTGTAAGTGAGTTTCAGAGTGAGGTCTTTTATTCTCATGGATATGGATTTAAAGGGAGATTTAGACCACATTCTAGACCATTGGGTGGAGTTAATTTTGTTGCCTATGTTGTCCCCCAATTGATTTTTGATTGCATCAAGGGGGTTTGTGGAGCTTTGGAACAGTGTTTTGTATATTGTGTATGCCATCCCCTTGCCATCTCCCATTGTTGTTAGGAGAAGGTTTTTGAAGGTGTTCAATGGCCTAGTGGCTGTTGATTTTATTACTGGATTGTTTAAGAAGGCATGTAGTTGGTGGTGTGCTAGCCAGGGTATTTGGATGTTCCCTAGTTTGTTTTATATTTCTTGTGTTGATATGGGTTTGTTATTTTTGTAGAAGTCTACTAAACAATATAGGCTTTTGGCTTGCCAGGTTTTTATCTGGAGATTTTGTGCTGCGTGGTGGAATAGTGAGTGGTGAGCCGGGGATTAGTGAGGATGGGGTTGGGGACAGTTCGCCTACTTCTTCCTTCCATGCTGTGATCTGTGTTAACCTGTTTAGTGTTGTGGGGATTTTCCTTAGTTTTTTTTGGAGGAAAGGATATGCTGTGGTGGAAGTGTTTTAAATTATGTCTCTCCAAGTGTACCCATTGTTTCATCTCATCTTCTAGAATGTATGGGATTATGTGGGGCACCTGGTTGGCAATGAAGTATATTTCTATGTTGGGGATTGCCCATCTTCCTTCTGAGGTGGGGAGGCGCAGGTGTTTGGGGCTTATTCTTGGCTTTTTGTGTGAGAAGATAAATGAGAGTAATTTTTTCTGCCATTTGCAGAGTTAGGTTGATGGAATACAGATTAGAAGGGTTTGGAATAGGTAGGTCAGTTTTGGAAGGGTGATCATTTTGATCATGGCTATTTTACCAGAGAGAGTGTAATTAATATTGTTCCATCTCCTCAGGTCATTGTTAATTTTTCACCACAGGGGTTTGTAATTATGGAGGTATGGTTTGTTGAGGTTTCTGGTGATTTGTACCCCTAAGTATCTGAATTTGGTATGGCAGAGTTTTATCTTTTTGATGTTGGAAAATTCCTTTTGTATATGAGGTGGAGTGTTGAAACACATAGCCTTGGACTTTGCAAAGTTGTGGGCCCAATTCCATTGTGAGTGTGTTGAGTTCTTGGGTTAAGGTGGTTGCTGTGTTTATGGGTGTCTGGTGTCGTGACCATCAGGTCATCTGCAAAGAGCCCTAATTTATAGGTTTTGCCTTTTATTTCTACTCCCTTGATGTTTGGGGCTGCCTGGATTCTGTTGATGCAGCCTAGAATAGCATTAGCTTTCTTTGACTGCTGCATCACTTTGTTGACTCATGTTAAGCTTGTGGTCTATGAAGACACCTGGATCCTTTTCACATGCACTCCTGGCAAGCCAGGTGCCCCCCCCATCATATATTGGTGCATCTGGTTCTTCCTGCCTAAGTGTAGAACCTAATATTTGTCCCTATTGAAATTCATTTTGCTAGTTGGGGCCCAGCTGTCTAATCTTTTAAAGGAACTTGAATCCTGATTCTGTCTTCTGTAGCATTAGCTACCCTTCCCAGTTTGGTGTCATCTGCAAATTTGATGCTATTCTAGTGGCAGCATTCATGTATACTTTTCCATTAAATAAATTTGATGTCTAATCAGCATCCCCTGCACTCTGAAAAACAAGTTGGTTCCCCACACAGCTTGATCTTGGTTATGGCACGTTACGTAGATGCTAATAAGTTTTGCCCAGCACAGTGTTGCCCTGAGGCTAGTAAGATTCAAATTATCCAGGGGATACAGCATTACTGAAAATAATACAAATAATTCAGGGGCTGGTATTCCTTTATTTATTGGATTTTGTAATTGGATAGAGTAAGACTGGGCAGCTGGGATAAAAATAATTGATAGTTCTTGTCCACTAGCAAATGATTTTCTACTGATCACCAGTGCAAGTGGATAGCATTAAAAATGAAATGAACAAGGGGGGGAAACAAACAAAAATGAATGTTTTCTAAAGGCGATGAAAATGTACACACTTGATTTTCTGTCTGGAATCACATATCAGATGGAGCAATTTTAAGTAATCAGATTTCTCTCCATGGTATTACATTATTTTCAAAGTAGAAATGCTTGGTTTATACCCAAACTCAACTATAAATCCCCATTCAAGCAGCTTTCCCTGAAATGCCTTGGTTTTCAGTATATGCTGACTTTTAAATCAATAAACCCTTGTCACAAGCTGGACGGCTACACACAAAGTTTTACAAAAATATTTGTAAATCAAGGCCGCTTTCCTACCTTAACTATGCTCGTTTGAGGGCCAGTTTACATGTTATTATCACAGCATGAAATGAGTTTGAGCCAGTTTCTATGTGGTGCAGCTTGCCATGCGGATTGCCCACATCCTGTGGAGATGCAGGATAAGTGACTCTATCAATTTCAGTTTCTCCTAGTTTCTCGTTTTTCAAGTCTTATTTTCAGTTCTCCCCCTTTCGACTTCATTTTTCAATGTTTTTTAAGTCCCTGGTATTCTAATATGAATATCTAATGTACATTTTTGTATGCATTTTTGTCTAATATATACATTTTGCAGCAAATATTCCCCTAATATTTATTTTTCCCCATATAATGCATTTTTGTATGTGTTATTTTTACTAACATATGCATTTTTATGCACACTTTAGTATAGACATTTTCCTGCACATTACTTGGCTGGAGAAATGCAGTACAAATTTCAGAGAAGTGAAAATTTCAAATGATTGCCATGCTTTGGTTCACACATTGTTTCAGGAAGTACAAACTGAATTGATTCTACCTCCTATCCCTAGTGGAGACTAATGTAGGATGCAATCCCAAGGCAGGAGGGAGGGGGCACTAAAGGCAGTTCATCTGCCTATCCAATGCCCTACTGGGCTCATACTGGCAGAGTGGGTGGGTGAGGGCTCTTGTGCACCTGTGCCCTATTCCTGTTTTATTTTATTTTATTTTATTTTATTAAAAAACCTATTTCCCTATCATTGAGGAAGTAGGAGGAAAAGAAATCAAAACAAACTACAGAAGGTTCAGGGTTGCCATAATTTATTTCATTGTATGAGTAAATGTGGGGGGGTGGGGGCTAAGAACCTTTGTCCCAACACACAATTTGCTCGCATTTCAGATAAGCTGGGAAATGGGTATCCGTGAGATAAATGCAGATTGAGAATTGTGTTGGGACATGCAGAAAGTTCAAAAGCTGGTGGATAACTAAGGCTGCAATCCTAACCATGTCTACTCAGAAGTAAGTCTCATTGAGTTCAATGGGGTTTGCTCCCAGGTAAGTGAGGTTAGGATTGCAGCCTAGGTTCAGAAGGTGCAGATTAGCTCAGTTCCTATTGGAATTTTGTTGTTGTTGTTTAGTCATTTAGTCGTGTCTGACTCTTCGTGACCCCATGGACCAGAGCACACCAGGCACTCCTGTCTTCCACTGCCTCCCGCAGTTTGGTCAAACTCATGCTGGTAGCTTCGAGAACACTATCCAACCGTCTCTTCCTCTGTTGTCCCCTTCTCCTTGTGCCCTCCATCTTTCCCAACAAGATCAAATTCCTCCCTGCACCCACACGAAGATTTAAAACTCTCTCCTATTCTTATATCTCACATCATTTTGCTTCTGATATTTAACCCAGCTTTCATGCTTTCTTCCATCCCCTTTGTATTCAACACCAACTGCCTTGTTATTGTTGCCCTCCCCTCCACGTACATCAACATCACACCCTTATTTCTTTCTCTGCCCTCAGAAACTAAAAAGTATGTATGTTTCAGGCATATCTCACAAGCCCATGAAATGAACAAAACAAGAAGCAGGCAGCTCTTTGGGCAGGCAGTGAGGGTGGGGAAAACAGGTAATTTCTCGTCTCCACAAGGCATTCTCAATTCTCATGACAGTCAGTGCTTGCTTTCAGGCCATGGATGAAAAGCAAAAACATTTCATTTGCTCCTTGAACATTGAAGCCATAGATCATGGCCATGTTCCCTTGGAGACTGGAAATGGGCTTTTGTGGGGGAACTGAGGCTGTCCTTCAAAGAAGCTACTCTTTCGCTTGCTTTTAATCAGAAGCGCACTATCAGATATTTCTTCCAACACCAGATAAATCCAATGCAGCTAGGCCTGTTCCAGACCTTATCAAGGCCCACTTGGTAGCAGGAAATAGAGTTTCTGACACAGAGTAAATCCTGGACCTTTCAGTGTTAAACTAGAGCACGCACTGTCAGTGATGTGTGAATGTAACCATTGGCCAAACATGGGCTCCCATAAACCAGATGGCTGGATCTGATAGCTTTTTATCAGAGATGGGGAACATGTGGCTCTCCAGATGTTGTTGGACTTACAACTGCCATCAGTCCTGGTCAGGATGGTGAAAGTTCAGTAAACATGGGAGTTGTAGTGCAGCAACCTCTGGAGGGCTACAGGTTCCCCATCCCTACATGATATTTTCTGTGCGATAAGCCTTTCAAAGATCTTCTTCTTCTTCTTCTTCTTCTTCTTCTTCTTCTTCTTCTTCTTTATACCCCACCCATCTGGCTGGGCTTCCCCAGCCACTCTGGGCGGCTTCCAACAAAATATTAAAATATAGTAATCCATCAAACATTAAAAGCTTCCCTAAACAGGGCTACCTTCAGATGTCTTCTAAAAGTTGTTGTTCTCTTTGACATCTGGTGAAAGGGCATTCCACAGGATGGGTGCCACTACTGAGAAGGCCCTCTGCATGGTGCCCTGTAACCTGGCTTCTTGCAGTGAGGGAACCACCAGAAGGCCCTTGGCGCTGGACCTCAGTGTCCCGGTAGAATGATGGAGGTGAAGACGCTCCTTCAGGTATACTGGACCGAGGCCGTTTAGGGCTTTAAAGGTCAGTACCAACACTTTGAATTGTGCTCGGAAACATACTGGGAGCCAGTGTAGGTCTTTCAAGACCGGTGTTATGTGGTCTTGAACAGATATCCCTCCTAATAGGGAAGCTATATTTTTAACATACCTGCCCCCTCTTAGGCCTATCAGAGATGCATTAACTAAAGTGGGGGAAGAGGTCAAGCACTCTGGCCAGCTTGTGGTGAAGACAGGAGTAACATTATTAACAGAAAAAACCAACAGAAAAAGGTTTTTTGTGCCACCTTGAAGACCTACCAATTTTATTATGGCATAAGCTTTCATAGGCTTAGGTCCATTTCTTGAGTCACAACTCATGAAGTGGACTCTAGTCCACAAAAACTTACGTTATAATAAAATGTATTTGTCTTTAAGGCGCCACACAATTCTTTTGTTCATTTTGATGCAACAGACTAATAGAAATACCCCTCTGGAAATTCTTAACAGTGTTTGCAATAGGTTTTTCACTTGTGCTGTGAATCGGGATTGGCAGCTTGTCGCAAAAATGTGCACAGAGGCAAGTTAAATGCTGGATCAGTAAGCAGCCTTTCCCTTCTCCCCACCAACATCTTTTTGCTTCAGGCTGGCTTAAAAATATTAAAGCGGTATATGTGTGTGGTGGATGACCCATATTTTACTGGGCTTCAGAACCAGCCAGAAATCTTTTATGCCTCCTCAGTGAAAACTATAGACACATTTACAAAAGAAATATGATAGAACTCTGCACTGCTACCTAGAGAGCACCCACTATGTGCCTCTTCTTCTGAAATACTGTGTGACTCCCTCCTTCTTCATCGTGGGATTCAATGACCTAACAAGACCAAGGAAAACTCCATCCTTCTGGATAGTCTTTCTGCAATTATTCCACAATATGTATTTTTTAAAAAAGAATGTATGTTCATCGTCTTCATCTTATACAAATAATAACGAACTTCTAAATAACAGTTGCAAAATTACTCTGGGGACTGAGCAGGTTGTATATAGGTTATATTGTATGGATGCTAGCTAATATAACCACCACCAATAGATGGGCTTTTCCTAACATGATGGAAAAGTGTAGAAGTGTGAGATATGCCTGAGACATACCTACTTTTCGGTTTCTGAGGGCAGAGAAAGTGTGATGTTTCCTCTGCCTCCCAATGCTTATTCTAGGGCAGAAAATGTATGAGATAACCAGCCTCATATCACCAACATGCTTAAGTCTCATTAATGCATGACGGGGTTAATGCATAGAGTAAGCTGTCCTGCCAGGCTTAGCTAGGTCAGTCCCGCTCACCTTGGGAGAAAAGTAATCAAAGTCTTTGTTCACTTTCAGTCTACCAAAGAAGCTCAATGTGTGAGGTTTGAGCTGGTTGCTGTAGCTCAGACCACATGGCTCTAACAAGCCTGCTTGTGTTCCCATACCAGTCCTTTTAGGAGCCTTCATCACTGTAACTATGCCAAGTTTTACTGTTGGTGTTTTCTGACAGATATATGAAAAGCACATGAAGCTGGCCTTTGGAGAGTGAGTAAACCATTTTCAGCTCACCAAACATGTACTGTTTTTCTATGCTGGGGCAAGCTTTGGAATTCACAAGGGCATACGTTAAAAGTCCAGCAGCCTGTATTTCCATGCTTTCCTTTGCTGCATGTTTTGTGATTTTAAATCTCTGCTGAGATTCTCTCCCCAAAGAGCACTTGCCCCAAACCTGGATCTTGACATCCAGGAATCCTCCTTTTTATAGACACATTTTTCCTTATACATTATACCAACAGAATGTGTGTGTGTTTTCAGAGCTGCAAAAGGTTTCTTGAAACTCCATTGCACTGCAACCATTCCATTTAAGCAGGGAAGAAAGACCTCCAAAATGGTTCTTCCCAGCATTGCAAGATGGATATGATGTGCCATAAACACATTTACAGGAAATAGAAAGTAAGTCCCTTGGATTCTCAGATACTATGCTTAGGTTTTGCGGCCAGCATTCTGTGATCCATTTGCATTGGATCATTGGACTCAGGAGTATATGATTTGCAGCTTTAACTTGATTGCAGTTTAGGGCCTGTGGGGAGGTAGCAAATGCTCCATCAAACTATGCATTTAAACCTAGGTAAGGGAATGCTTGTGGAGCATTTTTTTAAAATTATTCACTTCTTGCCCTCCCTCTAAGGAGCTTGAAGCAGCTTTTGTTTTGCCTTCAAATAAACCTGTGACAAAGGCAGACTGAAAGATTGTGATAAGACCAAGGCCACCCAATGAGCAGCACAGCTGAAGGGGAACTGCGCTTGAGTTTGCCACTCCCGAAACCGGCCCACTACACATTGCATCATTGTGACTCTCCATGCTGCATTGCTCCTTAGGGTTTTTTATACACCGAAGTGAAGATCAAAATGCCCTCCCCCTCCATCTACCTGTGACTTATTTTAAATGACATGCAGAGTTCAAGGCTGCAAGCAGTGAAATGGAACACATCTGAAATCTGCTGCAAGATGTTAATAGCAGCAACAACAAAATAATTTCAATAATATACAATTTTAATACTGTATTTGTGAAGGACAGGTTAGAAATCTAGAAACAACAACAAATTTTTCACCTGCCTTTCAATATGAGCTTCTAGGATGGATTGTAACAATTAAAAATTACAATGCTAAAACCACTATTGCTATTACTATTATTATTAAAATAAAATATTAAAATCCAAAAAGAAATCAAACTAAAACCAAATCAAACAAATTGCAGTCAAGCGAAGAGGGCGGGTTGTAAACACACAGCTCTCAGTTTTAGTGGACAGCAAGGTGTGGTGAGGGCAGTCAACTGACCTCCAGTTGCCTGTGTTTGCACTGCACAAACCTCTCCTCTCTCCACCTCTTCCTCTCTCCAGCTAGGTATGTAGCTGCAGTGCAGGCAAGCAAAAGTCAGAGGAGTGCTACCATGCCAACCTTACATCCACTACTGGATCTCAGGTGTCAAAGGCCGGGAAAAGAGGTATGCAATATACATATGATGAAATCCACATAATGAAGGTGCCAGATGCATCTTTCTTGGGAGAAAATTCCACAGCTTAAGAGTTGCTTCAGAGAATGCCCTCTCTGGGGCTGCCACCCTCTGAACCTCTGAAAACAGCTATGAGGGCTCCCTCTGCCCTCACAATGGAAATCCACCAAGCACCCTTGTTTCTTATTTTGAGACCTCTCTTGGAAACTTTCTTGCCTCAACTGGCCTTTTCAGCTGGATGAATGATATGTGATTGGCCAGTTCCTTATGATGATGTTATGATGACGTGGGTGGCGCTGTGGTCTAAACCACAAAGCCTCTTGGGCTTGCCGATCAGAAGGTTGGCGGTTCGAATCCCCGTGAAGGAGAGAGCTCCTGTTGCTCTGTCCCAGCTCCTGCCGACCTAGCAGTTTGAAAGCAAATTGTGCAAGTAGAAAAATAGGTACTGATGCGGCGGGAAGGTAAACGGCATTTCCGTGTGCTGCTCTGGTTTCCGTCATGGTGTACTGTTGCACCAGAAGAAGTTTAGTCATGCTGGCCACATGACCCTGAAAGCTGTCTGTGGACCAACACTGGTTCCCTCGACCTGAAAGCGAGATACGCGTCGCAACCCCATAGTCACCTTTGATTGGACTTAACCGTCCAGGGGTCCTTTACCTTTTACCTTTCTGCCTTTCTGCTTTTACATTTTTCTTGTGTTTCTTGTGATCTTTCTATTTGCTGTATACTGCTTAACTGTTTACTATACAATTAATCAATATATATTGTTCCTAAAAAAGATAAAATCTGAGAAGTTGCAAAAAATATCAACTTATATCTCTTCCTGGTGGACCTTGGGAAACCATGTTGGCAGATGGCAGTTAGTTTTATTCTAGGTAATAAGAATATATAAAGAGCCTTTTTTGGAAGAGTGTAGGGACGTGAGTGGTGCTGTGGGTTAAACCACAGAGCCTAGGACTTGCCGATCAGAAGGTCGGCGGTTCGAATCCCCACAACGGGGTGAGCTCCTGTTGCTCGGTCCCTGCTCCTGCCAACCTAGCAGTTCGAAAGCACACCAAGTGCAAGTAGATAAATAGGTCCCGCTCCGGCGGGAAGGTAAACGGC
The DNA here is from genome assembly GCF_964106645.2 of Podarcis pityusensis. NCBI lineage: Eukaryota > Metazoa > Chordata > Lepidosauria > Squamata > Lacertidae > Podarcis > Podarcis pityusensis. Next base: position 37,249,743 of record NC_138032.1, read on the forward strand.
GTTTTCGTGCGCTGCTCTGGTTCACCAGAAGTGGCCTAGTCATGCTGGCCACATGACCCGGAAGCTGTACACCGGCTCCCTTGGCCAATAAAGTGAGATGAGCGCCACGACTCCAGAGTCGGCCATGACTGGACCTAATGGTCAGGGGTCCCTTTACCTTTACCTAGTGACCCATGCAGGTCAGCATCCTGTTCTCACAATGGCCCCAAACAGGACCTGAGTACCACAGCACTCTCCCCACCTGTGAGGCTCTGCACCTGGTACCCAGAGGCATACTGGCTCTGAAACAGTCACCCTGCCCTTCAGAAGAAACTACTTTCTAATTTGGCCTTTCACTTCCAACTTTCCTTTTCAGTCTGGCTGTGGAGCGAGCGGTGTTTTTATTTTTTTTGTAAAGTATATTTTATTGTTTGTCACCTGCAGCACTTGAGAAAAATTACACAAATCCATCAAAGTAATGAATCTCCTCAGCAGCAACAAATAGACAAAGACAGACAGGCTCTCATCGGAAACAAGGCATCTTTAAAAATTAATGACAAATAAATGGCTGTTTGTGCTTTACCTCACTGCAAGGAGGCCTGTGTGTGCCACCAGACGATGGGAATAATGCAGGGTGTACGGAATTCTTCCCCACCTTGTAATGCTAGTGTTGGTTACCATCTATCTGCGGTTCGATGACACCAGTCAGAGGCTTTATGTACGAAATTGATTTGATTTGCTCAAATCCATGAAAGGCAGGGGAGCATGGTCTATTGGCTAAAACAATTGATTAAGGTGACGGAGTTGATATCGCTGCTCTTTGTAGCAATGCAGGAGCTGCCAGGATGGAGCAGTCATGGGACGATGTTGCTTAGTGATGGGTTGATACTTGTTAGAATGAGACACATGTGCAACATGGGGCAAAGGAAGGCGCAAAAGCACATGGGGAACGGAAGCTGAGAGTGAAATGGAAAGCCACGCAATCGGAATAATCGAATCTTAGAGTTGGAAGGGATTCAAGGATCATCTAGTCCAACCCCCTGCAATGCAGGAATTTCAACTAAAGCATCCATTACAAATGACTATCCAATCTCTATTTAAAAACCTCCAAGGACGAACAGCTCACGACCTCCCAAGGCAGTTTGTTCCACTGTCAAAAAGCTTTTAGGTCCACTAGAACACACCAGCTCTCCTTCAATTCCTTAATATTGATACCTTCCAGATCCCTTTCAGATGCCACTATCAGTAACTAGATGCAGATAATCTCTCAGTGGTGTTAATCAAATGGTTCCTGCAGAGCACAGCCTCATCCACTGTTTGTCAGTTGGATCCAGAACTAGAGATGGCAAATCTGAGTAATATTAAGAATCAGTTATACAAAGAAACTTGAAATGCATTGAAACCCGTCAGAGTAAGTTGCTCAGCCTTAGCCAGCAGTTTATTGGGACTGTCTACTGTACAAGGTTCTGTGAAGAAATGTAGAACATAAAGTGTCACTTTTCCCTCCCACTGGGGATAAAAGGTGAAGGTTAAAAATGAATAAATAGCCAGCTTCCATTTCAAGATGAGAGAGAGAGAGAGAGAGAGAGAGAGAGAGAGAGAGAAGAAAGAAAGAAAGAAATGGAATTAAGCTGTGATTAATTTCTAAAATGGACACTGAGGTATCAGAGCTACCTTCACCATGTCTTCTGTCTTGAAAACTCCTAATCCCAGCTATGTCATGGCTACTCAGTGTCAGGGGTCAGTCCGTCTGAACATGGTCAAAGCATTCATTCTTTGCAGACTCCCAAGGCTAAGCCTAGATATTAAACACCATTTCTAAGAGATGAGCCCTAATGTGTTGTGGTTCAAATGAAATTATATATGCCTTTTCGTATGGTTTTTGAGGTGAGAAGTGCATAGTAACATTTAGAGAAATATGAAAACCCTAAAGGATAATTCCATTTTAATCCATGTATTTGTTCTCTTCCAGACATCCTGTTTATTGAGCGTGATGTGTTTGCACTATGTTTGTGGGGAGGATAGATGATGTTGTCTATTTATTGAACATTCATTCTGATTTGTGGGGTGGCTATATAATGTTGCATTAACCCACACTTTTCTGTGCACTTTCCTTATCACAAAAAGTTTCTTGTTTTCCTGGGTCAGGTTGGTTTCATGTGCAAGAGCATCAAATCTATATCAAATGTGCAACTTGAGTTTGCCAGTATGGGCCTGGATCGCACCCACAAATGGTGACAGTCTGAGGGAAAAAACCCCTTAGTGCTGAAAGTGTAAATCGGGACAATTTCCTTAAAAATGAGGACCAAACAAACTCTTCAAGCATCCCTAGCCATGGTCTCTCAACTCTGGCCCTTGGGGTAGTCCCTTTCCTGCCTTTACAATACATCCCATTGTCTGCTGTCACCAGGAATACCTAGTAGTGGCAGACTTTCTATATGATGGTAGAGATGCCTGTGATAATCCATTGCATGCTGACTCTAGATGATTTGAGGAAAATATCCCCTGGGACCCCTTCATGGATCACTGCCTTGCCGTGGCGAAGGGGCTTGAATAACTCAGAGAAGCTATGACCTATGCTGTGCAGGGCACCCAAGATGGACAGGTCATAGTGGAGACCAAATGTGATCCACCTGGAGCAGGAAGCGGCAAGCCACTCCAGTATCCCTACCAAGAAAACTCCATGGACAAAGACAACAGGCATATAAAAGTTATGACGCTGGAAGATGAGCCCCTCAGGTCGGAAGGTGTACAACATGCTACTGAGGAAGAGCGGAGGACAAGTACAAATAGATTCAGAGCTGATGAAGTGGCTGGGCCAAAGCCGAAAGGACGCTCAGTTGTGGATATGCCTGGAAGCAAAAGGAAAGTCCAATTCTGTAAAGAAAAATATTGCATAGGAACCTGGAATGTAAGACAGAGGATGAGATGGTTGAATAGTGTTCTCGAAGCTACCAGCATGAGTTTGACCAAACTGCAGGAGGCAGTGGAAGACAGGAGTGCCTGGCGTGCTCTGGTCCATGGGGTCATGAAGAGTCGGACACGACTAAACAACAACAACAACAATCCCCTGGGAAGGCCGCTTCTTCCTTATCTGTAGGGCCTTCCAGCTCTTGTCCTTTTGCCTTGCCTGTACTTTGAATGCTACCTCTTTAAACACCCTTGGGATGATAGGAAATTTCTCAAGAAACACCTCAGTAGCCATATAGAATTTCGATTCGGAGGGAAAGTAGATTTCTGTCATGCAAGCCTTTCTTATAGGATGCCTTACATGTTGCTGGATCAGATCCCAGGAAATACTACAGTTTGGCAGGAAACCTACGGTCCCAAGCCAAATTTGGGAACAGTTTATCATTTGGGGGTGCATAAGAAAAAAGGGAAGGGGATCCCCTTTGCCACAAGCTCCTTCTAGCTAGTAAAAGGAAAACTACTGTGTCTTTTTAGGGGGTCTATTCCACCCCACCCCACCTCAGAATCTGTACCATGTTGTGGCTTTTGCAATTGATTAGCCAATATAAAGGCCAAGGAGTCGGATGACTACAGAGCCATCTCTTGACCATGATGCAGTACTGTGTTCTGGAGGCAAGAGACAAGGGCATATCCAGCAAAGGCCTCGCTATGGCTGAGACAGAGTGTGGGAAGGAAGATGAATGGTTCTTGAATCGTTTCTAATTTATGGGGCTCCATGATTCCCGCCGCCATATGTCTCTGTGAAATGACACCACGACTTCAGGAACAAAGACTAATGTGCACCTGAATGAGAAGGATGAAGTAAATCATCGGAGGGCAAGGGTCTCTCTTGATTGCTGTTAAGGAACGCACCACAATGAATGGGGCTTGTAGGCATGGGAGCGCAAGGGTCTGCCCAAACATATATAGCTCAAGGCTGTCTTCCTCTGCATCAGCCAGAAAGAAAGAGAGAGAAAATAAAAATAGAAAGAAACAGAAATACCTCTCCCCGTAGCTAGTGCAGAGTCCAGTGACTACTGCAAAGGGTGGTTCACCTTACGTGTTGGGATATTCAGGCAACTTACAGAGAGCTAATGGAATAGCACTCTCTTCATCTCTGTCTGTCAATTCTTCTCTTGCAAATGCTTCTTCCACAGCTTGCCTTGTAGTCTTGACTTGCCTTGGAACTTGTTTCTCCCTTACCTGGTTGCTGAAGAAATGCAGGTGGGTCCAGGTTTCATTCTCCTTTCAGCTTACTTTCAGCAGGCCCTCATATGGTTTCTTAACACAAATGGTTTCTTAACTACTTTAGTCTTCTTCAGACTTTCTTCCTCATGTGTTTCCTGTCATGTGTTGTGTGTGATGTGGGTAGGTGGGTGGCGGGAGGACGGGGGAATTTTCTGGCGCTGCCTCCCACCAGATTCCTGAGGTCTCCATGTACGAAGGCAGGAAAACTGCATGGGAGAGCAAGACCTACTCCATGCAAGCAGGAATCTCAGAATAAGGCTATACAGTGGTACCTCGGATTAAGAACTTAATTCGTTCCAGAGGTCCGTTCTTAACTTGAAACCATTCTTAACCTGAGTTACCACTTTAGCGAATGGGGCCTCCCACTACTGCCACACCACCAGCGCACGATTTCTGTTCTCATCCTGAGGTAAAGTTCTTAACCTGAGGTACTACTTCCAGGTTAGCAGAGTTTGTAACCTGAAGCGTCTGTAACCTGAAGCGTCTGTAACCCGAGGTACTACTGTACTTTCCCCTCTGCTCTGCCTTAGCATTTTGGGGCTAAGTAGTGATATTGCTGAAGTTTGCAGCTCAGAATAGAAATTGCCTAACAAGAGCGGTGGACTCATAATCTGGTGAACCGGGTTTGATTCCCCGCTCCTCCACATGTAGCTGCTGGGTGACCTTGGGCTAGTCATACTTCTCTGAAGTCTCTCAGCCTCACTCACCTCACAAAGTGTTTGTTGTGGGGGAGGAAGGGAAAAGGAGATTGTTAGCCACTTTGAGACTCCTTGGGGTAGTGATAAAGTGGGCTATCAAATCCAAACTCCTCCTCCTCTTCTTCTTCTTCTTCTTCTTCTTGGCACTAGGGAGGGGAGGACTTGCAGAGTCATTTATATTGTGTTTGATACATTAACTATGCACCTCCATAAAGGACAACATCCTTGTGTCCCCATAAGGCAGGCATAGACAAACTTGGCCCTCCAGATGTTTTTGAGACTACAATTCCCATCATCCCTTACCACTGGTCCTGTTAGCTAGGGATGATGGGAGTTGTAGTCCCAAAACATCTGAAGGGCCAAGTTTGCCTATGCCTGCCATAAGGTATTGGTTATTTGTAGGTCGTCTGTTACAATTCAATCTATGTGGAGTCCCCTTTGAAGGCTGTCTAGAAATTAGGTCTTGTACAAAATACAACTGCCTACACGTTGAGTTGAACTGGGAATAAAGAACATCAATCCACCTGGCTGCATTGGTTTATAGGAAACTTCTGAGCAGAATTCAATGTGCTGGCTATGATATGGAAACCTGAAATGGCCGAAGCTTAGCTCATCTTAGGGTGAGAGCATCTTCTTCCTTGGGAGCTTCCCCACTTGATGAGTTCAGCAGAGGTGGCTTTGCTCTGGATCCCACCTTATAAATCAGTGAGTATTCTGGGTAGGTAACAGCACTTTGTGGAATATATTTTCCAGGGAGGGTCACAAAATGATATTGCATGTTTCAGATGCTATTCTATTCATCCAGTCTTTCAGACTTTCTGTTTGACAGGTAAATATATAATGTATGTATGCTGCTGTCTTATACACCTATACATATATCTTACAGATACATTTCACATTCTAATACATAACTAGTTGATTTTAAAGTCTTTCATTGCATTTTACAATTACTGGGGTTGTAAATCAGCTTCGGCACGGTTTAGAAATGTTGCAAATAAATAAGTTGAAGCCGTTGTGTAGAAGGAGAATTCTTCATGGCCTCACCAGTTATATTGCAGCACAAGAGCTGTAACTGCACCAGCATAGTCTCTCAGGAAAGTTGCAATGTTAGGAAAGCTCACATTCTCTTTGCCAGAGGTGAGAGGTAAGAGGGAAAAACACACAGCTATGCAGAGAAATAAACACTTTGGATGGTCTCAGGTCAGCACCATTTTGATAGCATGCCCAGGACACTTTCTGCATGATGAAATGCTGAAATCCACAAATGGAAATCCCTCCCCCTCATTTTTCTCATCCTGTTCCATTTAGTTTTATTGCCTAAATATTTGTTTGTTTGTTTCATAATTTGTTCATTAAAATTATATTTATTTCTGTGGCTTACATTCCCTTTCTTTCTTTTTCCTTTCTTTTTCAAATCTGATTTTGGCAGCTGCCTCCTGGCATCCATCATTTTGTTTCCCCAGAATGCCCTGAATATTGTGTTGCTCCAGGGCATTCTGGGAAAATAAAATGTTGACTGTCAGGAGCAGTTGCTGAGAGATGCATCTGCTACTGAGAAGCCCCTGACCAAATCTGGCTCTACAGAAACCTTCCCTGTAAAGTGTGAAGGACTTGATATTTGAAATGCCACCTGCTCTTCTATCCCTGAAGTGTAGTCTAGTCTGCTTCCAACAGATTTGCTTTGGGCAAGTCTTGGCTTTGGTTCAAAAGGTATTGTGCCAACAGACCATTCTACTTTCTTAGAGAGCCAGTTTGGTGTAGATCTTGTAGTGTTGGAGCAGGATCTGTGAAACCAGGGCTCAAAACTGCAGTCAGCCGTCGGGTGACCTTGGGCCAGTCACTGTCTCTCAGCCTAACCGACCTCACAAGGTTGTTGTGAAAATATAATGGAGAGAATAACCACGCATGCCACCTTGAGTTCCTTGAAGGAAAGATTAGCTGTAAATGGAATGAAAAAATATACAGTGGTACCTCAAGTTACATACGCTTCAGGTTACATACGCTTCAGGTTACAGACTCCGCTAACCCAGAAATAGTGCTTCAGGTTAAGAACTTTTCTTCAGGATGAGAACAAAAATCGGGCTCCGGCGGCGCGGCAGCAGCAGGAAGCCCCATTAGCTAAAGTGGTGCTTCAGGTTAAGAACAGTTTCAGGTTAAGTACAGACCTCCGGAACGAATTAAGTATTTAACCTGAGGTACCACTATACCGTATATATTAATTTAGAATGGATGTTCTAGTTCCATGAAGCACTGACTAATTGTTTGTAACTTTGATCAACTTTAGATCTCTCTCTCTCTCTCTCTCTCTCTCTCTCTCCCTCCTTAATGTTTATACCATGTTGTTTATTGTTTGCCTTTTATTTTTTTCTAATCTTGAAAAAAGAATCCTCTAAAGCTCAAACAAAAACATTTTCTGTTTTTAAAAAGAAACAGTTAATTGGACGCCAATAATTAAGACCAATCCTTGAAATAGTCGCAGCCAAAGCATACGAAATGGAACTAGACATAAAATGCCACAAAAATAATGCACTAGGCCCCAGTAATGATGGCTATAATTTATTTGTCTCTTACCCGCTTTCTCCGTTTCATTTAGAATGGCATCAATAATGTTGATTGCAGCTTTTAGTGTTTTAGAGTTGGTTTTCCCACCTGTGCCGATAATGGCTGGCTGGAGATGAAGAAAGGCATTATTAGAATAGGCGCTGGTTTTTAATGTGTATTCAGTGGTGAGTAATAAAACCGCAGGTTTCTTTCTGAATCTCTGATTATTCTGTATTTGGAGGGTGAGGGTTGATATTTGTAGCAGGTGCTCCTATATGTACAGTAGGTTACTGGCAGTGGGGTTTTCTGTAACGATAGGATTTTCTTGGGTGCTATAGCTGGGGGGCTCTCCAAGGTCCCAGGGCTGATTACATTGTTGTTTCCATTAGAAGAGATTGACCTGAAGGGCATGTTGGATCTTAGGAGTCAACTTTTCACTCTGGTAAGGTAGAAGAGCATAGAAAATCATTCTCAAATGGTTACAAGATGGGTTTCAGTCAGAGTAGGGGTGGGTTCACATGGATGCCTTCTGAGCTTTTCATCCATTTTAGCATGTCCCAATTGGCCCAATCCTCAATGTACTGCAATACTGAAAAAGGATATAAAAGGAATCCAACAAGTAGTTTGTGAATTGGACATGAAGCAGGTCACAGTGTAGAAAATCAGGCTGTAAGCATTAACAGACAGATGAACCAACTAAATTTGGGTCCAGTTTTCATTGGAAAGAGTCATTTTTCATCAATGGCGCTGTGAGGGAACCATAGACATTTTATAATAAATAAAAAAAATTAATGAATTTTTATTTATACCTCACCCTTCCTCGCCCTTCCCGATTCAGGGCGGCTAACAACATATTTAAAACACTTAATTGATGCAACAAAAAACAGCATAAAATACAGTATAAAACACGAATAACAATTTTAATGTTTGGACATCTACTGGTTCTTGTGCACTGCTTTGATTTAATATTATTATTTTTTTAATGGCGGGTTTTTCTCCAACTAAGCCATACTCAGGGCAGACCCATTGATTTAATGACTTGTCAATTGATTTCAGTGGATCTATTCCAGGGAACTGGAAACAACCCCATATCTTTAACATTGTTTTAAAGAATGAATAGTTGCATCCATCATTAAATCCATTGATTAAGGACCCCAGTCTGTTTCATGTGATAGCACATTTTTGAGGGTAAACATGACTTGGATCCACACACACACACACACACACACACATGTATACATGCATACATGTACACCCTGTCATAGGAAAATGTACAGTTCTCACTATGCCTCCTCACTTTAAATGCATCTCCACCCCCCTTGGAAGTCTTTCAATTGTAAATGCATTCTGTCCTTAGCATCATCTTTTACACCTGGGTTAATCTTGGTACTCAGCATCCAAACGGCGCCAGTTACCCATGAAAACACCTTTGAGTAAACATTATTTCCTTTCTTTTCTGCACAATTTACCACTGCCCCCAATATGTAATGAAGCTCAGCATTTCTAGGGAGCAGCTCATATTTTTGTATGCAGCCTCGTTTCACACCTATTAGAAGCTGGCCTGGTTAAACTGAAGCCTGTTAGGATGCCAGCAGTCACTTCACTGCAGGGGGTGGCTTGATGCTTTCAATATGCTTGAATGAATATTTAGATGTTCAGGCTGGCTTCTCCAATAAGCAGGTATATATTCAAGAAGAGCCTGTTCCTTCCTACCTGTTTGTATTGGAAAGAAAATCAGATCGGGCGAATCCTCTAGAAGGAGGTGAGCTATCACTCAGTTTCTTCAATGCTGTTGTGAGCTGATAAATTATTTTCTTTCAAACTGTCTAGCAGCAGGGCCATATTCGCATGTCCTACGAATGTATGGGGGTGTACAGAACTGTGGTCAGTGGAGCTGGCCAGGGCCTGAGTCCAGTGGATCATGCCAGAGGCAAGATGTGTGGTGTGGTACACTAAGCAGGGAAGTGCTACACGACCAGCCAGAACTGCAGCCACCCACCATTTTGATTTCAATTGTTTCCCCAAAGTGGGGGTGGTAGTTAGCTCATCCATTCATAAGCCACCTTTCAGATCATGGGCCCAATGGGAGCGCCAGCCAAGTGAAGTGGTGGCAAAGATGATTAGGGCCCCCTCAGATGACAGCTCACCCCAGGGCTTCTGTCAAACCTAGCATCACCTCTGATTGTGGTGGCAAACTCCAACCTTGGCCCATACACTTTCACTTTATTTTATTTTTTTTAATTTTTTTTTTTAAATTTTATAAATATGTTTTTTGACAAAACATCCATCTTACATATAATATATAAAGACCACTTGGCCATCTTGGCCTGAGACTTCCCTTCTCCTCAGCTAATGGTTTTCCTAATTATGCTCTGATATTGCATTTTGTTATTATTATTATTACCCTTAAATCCAAATCTTAAATATAGCATTTAAACATCATATTGATAATAACTGATATCTCTAACCTTACAAAACTTCTTGTAGCCCTACTAACAATGTCTATTGTTTACAATTGTCTCTCAAATACAATGTAAATTTATTCCAGTCTTTCAAAAAGGTCTGGTCCTGCTGGTTCCGGATTTTCCCAGTTAGTTTCACCAACTCGGCATAGTCCATTCACTTCATTTGCCACTCTTCTTTTGTTGGGATCTCGTCTTGTTTCCATTTTTGGGCCAACAATATTCTTGCTGCAGTTGTTGCATACAAAAGCAATGTTTTATCTCGCTTATGCATTTCTCTACCTACAGTATTCAATAGGAAGGCTTCTGGTTTCTTTACAAATGTATATTTCAACATTTTTTAAAGTTCATTATATATCATTTCCCAGAAAGCCTTCACTTTCTTACAAACCCACCACATATGGTAGAAGGTACCCTCTTTTTCTTTACATTTCCAGCATTGATTATTTACTCTGTACATTTTTGCTAACTTCACTGGTGTTATGTACCATCTATACATCATTTTCATTACATTTTCTTTAAGCGAACTGCACATACACATTCATTTTAAGGCAGGTGTGGGGGGTGTCTGGCTCTTCAGATGTTGCTAAACTACAACTTCCACCATCACCAGGAATTATGGGTGTTCAGCAACATCTGGAAGACCAAAGGTCCCCCATGCACATTTCATGATCTCAATAGAGCCCCCATGCATGCAGTTATAAGGACATCCAGTTTCCCCTTGCAATTGACAGAATGGCTGACTTGTCATCTTATCCATTGAGCAGAAGGAAGGTTCTGCCTTATCTGCCGAACAGAATTACAGACCCGATGGTTGTTTAAACATCATTATGCCAGCCTTGCAGGCTACTAGCTACTCATTTGCACATTAGACATTACTTACATCTTTCAGAGCTGATTAAAGGGAAATTTGGACTTTGCCCAAAAGATGGAGGGTGATTTCAACATAACTGGGATGGGCTGGCATGAAGGGGAGGGGTAGCAAGCACTGATCATTTAGTTAATGCTGCTTTTATTGATCAGTAAAAAGCCTCTAAATTTGCAGATCATTCTTTATTGGGTAATAAACTTTATAGTTCTGGTTGTCCTGTGGGAATGGCTTTTATGGGTCTTCACTTCTATTGCTGAGGTCGTTACTAGCAGCACCGAGGAGAGAGGTCGGCTGTAGTTACATCACTGTGTTTCCCTGGAATTAAGTGGTCCCACCAGGCTTCATCAGTATAAACACAGAGGCAGCCTCCCTCCATTTGTGTACAATTGGGACAAAATTCTTAGGGACAGGGCTTGGAGGAATATTAGCAAAGCCTTAGCTTTGTTGCTTCTTCAATCACCTACAAACAGATTCTTATTTTTTAAAGAATTAGATATAGGGAATCCTAAGGATAACTTTCACCATTCTCCTTTCTGAGAGGCTTAGATCTGTGAAGTTCTCATGATATAAGAGCCAGGAGCAAAACCATTTGAAACTGCCTCCAGGTAGAAGCTGATCCATGCAGTGAGCTGTTGAGTAGAATGGTTTACTGCACAGATTGACACACACACCTCGCCGCAAACACTTTTGTCCCTGTGATCTTTTTCCATGCTTTAAATGCTAAACAGCCTCTTGGGTCTGAAGTCCCTTCTTGGGACCCTGCAACACAGACACGTCTGTCTTACGAGATGCTGCTTTATTCTTTATTGATTAGCATTAAGTGGGTGCATGGCAAACACATATACCAATAAATAATAAATCATAGTAAATAATGCACATTAATTAGGGGGAACATTGCAATAGTGCCCATAACCTGGCTGGAACTAGAGGGCCTTTCCAGGCTTTCAATATAAAGACCAAGGCTGCATTCACACAACAGTATATTTCGTTTCCCTCCTGTTTCCTTACTCTTAATTCCTTAATTCCTTAATTCCTCTTGTTATATGTGAACTTTCACATGGCATAAAAGCAACTTCCGTAATAGTGCACTCATTTCTGTGTTATTTGATTCCAGAAAGAAAAAATCTGTTGCAGCCCCCATCACCCAGAAAATCACGGGAGTATAGTAACAAAAATTGGGGCCGTATAAAGGCACACAGTTCTTTCCTGCTGTTTTCATGGGACAACAGAAGCACACCTTTTCAGAAAGGGTGGAGAATAGTGGCGTTGTCCAATGACATTCATTGTTGCGTCACACCATGCCCACTGGTGTGAATGAAATTTAGCACAACATGTTGGTATGTTGGCCAAAAAGCCACAGTTCCATACTGCTGTGTGAAAGGAACATCAGAATTTAGGACAGAAGCACTAGCATTACAGTCAGGAAAATGAAAATAATATACCCCAAATCCAAATGCACTCCAAATCAGTGGCATCCTAGGTTTCCTTCCTTTCCTATCCTGCTTGCCATTGCACTCTTTGCACGTAAGGGAGGGAGAGGGAGCAAGTCAGAACTGAAGCATAACAGTTTTTTAAATTATTTATTTAAACCCCTCTCCCCAGTTCCTATTTGGCTAGCATGGGGAAAAGATGCAGATGCCATATATATATATATATATATATATATATATATATATATATATGCAAGAGGTCCAATCTTGAAAATGTTTCTAATGTTTTAACTTTTCCTAATCAGGCACCAAGCAAAATGCCACCACACAAAGAAGGATGGTTCTCAACAGAACAATGGTGGGGGGGGAGCATAAGTGGGAGGCTTATGCTCTCAACCTCTTTCCACCCCTCCTTGCTCGCTTCCTTCCTTTTGACTGCAGAGCCCCCGCTAATGTACTGACAGAGCTCAGTTCCCCAGTCCTGTGCTTTGCAGCTCATTTGTCAAAGAGATAGATCTCTATGAAAGGCTGTTAGCAGGGCATTTACTACCCATTTTTCATCCGGAGATGTCATCATCTTCCAAGATTAATTAAGAAAAAAGAAAAGACATCTTGTCTCCCTTTTGTTTTCCCTTTCCCCATTTTTTTTTACAAGCCCTTTCTTTGCATTCACATACGGAATACTTCTATGCAACAAGACAACACACAATTTAGGATTGTTTGCTTTCCTTGGTATGAGATAATATATTGCCTCCCACAACCCCAACCTCCTTTCGTCTTATTTGAAAGTAAGTGGGAAAGCTTCATTTCGAGCTGAAGTCATCCAGAAACGCACGTGTGTGTAAAAAAAGCTACTTGCAGAATTACAGTCAAGGTTTCCCAAGGCCTGATAGTTTGGAGTCCATAATAAGGAAGTAATGGATGCTGATTACATAGTGTATTTTTTCCCCTGTAGCCATTATAATTTACTTGTATGTAGAGTCACAACTTTTCTATAAAGCTTGCAACTCCAATGCAATGCCATCTCTTAGACTCCCCTCCAGTGGGTGTATGACAGAAGACCAGGAGTAGCTATCACAGTGCTCTGTAGTTATTGTTGGACTCCAATGCCCATCAGCCCCAGCCAGCATGGCAGATGGTCAGGGATAATGAGAGCTATGATCCAACAATGTTTGGAGGACACCATGTTGGCTACCCTTGCATAAGATGTTGAAAGAACTACAACTCCCATGGACCACTGGGCCTTTTATTCTGGTACCCTGCTATGCAGCTTACCCTACCACAAGGCAATGGAAAGGAAGGAGTAAGGGGTGGACTGCTCTCCCCCCCCATCCTTGCTCCATATTTTGCTGTTGCTCTTTCCATTGATGATCAGTAAGTCTTTAAATGTTAGGGAGATTGGATAGGTGATCATGGGGCTGTTAAAGAGTGGGGGTTGGGGATTAGGGAGGGAAGCAGGGAAGTAGTGTCCAAATTCTGCATATCACAGTTGCAATGTATGAGAGGGGGAAGATGCAGGACATTACCAGGGGGTTGTTTTGTGTGCAAGGTGAGTTGCACAAAAGGAGAGGAAGGAGGCAATGGTGTGGCGTGAAAGTGAAAACAGGGCTTCAGAACAGAAAATAAAGTGGCTTTGTTGGGAAAGTGGAAAGCAGGCTTAATACCTGTCTGGGAGATTCAGGTGGAGGAGTAGCAGGGTAGATGGTGAGCATAGCAAACAGGAGTGAAGCCCTAGTATAAACTGTAAATGATAGTCATGGTAAGACTTGCATTAGGTCCTGGGAACTACTATATGCATGCACAGTGGCATACAGAATATCTGGAATCATGGGGAGTACAAATTATGGTTTGAGCACTAGGAGCCATTGCAGCTTTCCCCATAGTTTTGACACTCTGGACCCTGCTATCCATGGAGGCACAAGGAGGAGGAGGAGGAGTTTGGATTTGATATCCCGCCTTTCACTCCCCTTCAGGAGTCTCAAAGCGGCTAACATTCTCCTTTCCCTTCCTCCCCCACAACAAACACTCTGTGAGGTGAGTGGGGCTGAGAGACTTCAGAGAAGTGTGACTGGCCCAAGGTCACCCAGCAGCTGCATGTGGAGGAGCGGAGACGCGAACCTGGTTCCCCAGATTACGAGGCTACCACTCTTAACCACTACACCACACTGGAGCAACCATCCTCCCACTGCTGCCAAGGGAGGATATGGCAGCAGATGAGACAACTCTAGGACCCCAGTACAACATGCTAGACTCAGAATGGGCTTGAAAGTAAATGATTTAATTTCAAGTAGGCAAAGAACACTTGCCAAATTAAATCATTCCAAATGAGCCCATTGTTAGTTAGGCTAGGTGGAACTTCAATTCACAACTTTTAAGAAGTCATTAGTATGAAAATTATTAATGCTTAGGCAGAATTTTAAAAACAGTCCTGTTTACTCATGCACTTGATGGATGAAAGGTATTGTTTCTTGCAACTTAGGCATTACAGTCATACCTCAGGATAAATACGCTTCAGGATAAGTATTTTCAGGTTGCGTTCCACGGCGACCCAGAAGTAACAGAGTGCATTACTTCCAGGTTTCGCCGCTCGTGCATGCGCATATGGTCAAAATGATGTCACGCGCATGTGCGGAAGTGGCAAAACGTGACCCGCAGACGTGCAGTTGCATCTTACATTCTGTTCAGGATGCGAATGGGGCTCTGGAACAGATCCCGTTCGCATCCCGAGGTACCACTGTATTAGTTGTGAGGTTGTTTGGTTTGCTTTTTTAAAAAAAACACATTGTTTTTTATTGCTTTGTTGTCTGTCACTCTGGGCTTCTTCAGGAATCATAATATGATGCAACATTATTTCCATGTGCTCGAGGTGGTGAGTAATGCATCACTATGGGTCTTCTAAAGAAAAATCTGAATCAGATACTTGTGACGACTTTCCCTTGAAAACCTGACATGCTTTTGCAATTCAATTCATTCTTGTGCTCCTTTCCTCGTAGCCACTATCTCTTCACCAGTGGAAGTAAATTTCCTGCTTCATTGGTTCTGACTTCCAGCAGAAGAACAAACCTTGTAGCTCCAGATAAAAGAGTAAAAAGAGTGTAGTAGAGCAAGGCAAAAGTATTCAGGCTTATGCAGAATAGTTTATTGGTTGACAACTTCTCTGAAAGAAAAGAGACGTGCTGTGACTTTGTGAATCCAGAAGAGGAACATTTGGTCTCTCCCACTGCACAGTGTCCAAGATGAGCTGCAATTCTGTGCACACTTGCTTGAGAACAAGTCCTACTGGGCTTAGCTGGGACTAGACTTATGGGCAGGTGACACAGCAATTGTCTAGGGCACCAGTCTTGGATGTGCCTCTCATGGATTAATATTTTAGCTCACCAAGGTCTAACAAACCACAGGTAATAAACAATACATTGAAATGCATTCAAAATCTCAGAATGAAGTGAATGCCAAGCCAGAAAGTATGGTCACAATTAGTTTGATGTGGAGTTTTCAAGAGAGAGAAAAAAACTAAGTGGGGTTTTTTTCTAGAAAAAGAAGTGCTGGAACTCACCATGGATGCCTCCCTTGTTCTCTTATATTGGCAATTTCACCACCTGAGAGGTGCTAGAACTGAGTTCCAGTAGGTTCTGGCTGGGGGGGGGGAGCCCTGGAGAAACTAATGAAAATTCAACAAAAATATATGTTCAGTGAACAAGTGCAATGTTCAAATCATGAACTACATAGGGATATGTGAAACTTCCCAGAGAAATCTTATCAATCATCAAAAGTCTCTTTTCTTCCTAAGAAATTGCTACGCTTTGCCTGCACCAGGCCTTTCAAATTCACCTCAGATATTGCTTTAGATAAAATTCAGTAGGCTAACACACTCCTGAGAATTTCAACTGTCTTACTAAAATTCTAACTCATTGCCAATTCTGTGCATTAATAGATGCATTTCCTGTGTGCATAAATGACACCAGTCCCTGAACCTGTAACAAGGCTTTGCTCTTTCAAATAGTTTATGCTGCTTCTGTTGCTCCTCTCTGTAACAGCTCTTGTCCCAAGATATATGACAAGATGCATGCTTAGAAGCTGACCCAAGCTAGCTGAACCTTGCTGAGACAATTTTTAACTGCTCTCTCGTGGTATGAAGCGTACACAAGAGCACTCTCCAATTGCATAATTAAACCACCCCGGTCACCCTATGCCTTTGTTTCTCGGGGCCTATCGTTTTGTTTTGCTATATTCCTCTTTACCCTGAATGTTGACTAAGGGGACATTGCTAAAATAGAAAAGAAAGGAATGAAATGTATTCCAAAAGAAATGAAAGTGAACCAGGCAGAGAATGTCTTACCGGTATACAGCCGAAGCAAAAATCAAGCTCTCATGTTTTACATTAAACTGTTTACAAAGATGTACCCATATGGCATTTTGGTGCCAAGAAATGGTTTGAGTATTTGGACACATCCCCATTGAAGTTACAAGGGACATCAACATCTTACAGGGGGAGCACTTTCAGCTAATAATGGTTTGGTTTGGTTTTTTTAAAATAGTCTTTTGATGTATTTTAATTTAGCATTGCGTGTTTTTTTAATTGTAAGTCGCTTTGAGGCAAACCCTTTTTGCAGTAAATGAAAGATAAATCATCATCATCTTTCTTCAGAACATGTTTTCTTTTTTAATAAAATAAAATAAAACTAGTATCATGTGTTCATTGAGGCAGTTCAAAGTCATCATGGAGCTTTGAGCTTTGTATCAGATTTTAATTCTGTACGTATTGGAGAATGGTTGATTTGCAGCTTATTGGTGCAGAGCAAAGCACCTAAACTCTGTCTATAAGCAGTTTTGTATTTGTTTTGTGTGTATTAGGGGAAATCCACACTAAAATGCCAATGTATTTTGACGAGGATTTTAAAAATTGTCACTTTAAGAACTGAATTTAAGATTGGAAAAATGAGCAACAGAGAGAACAAAAACTGACGGATTCCCCTCTTGAACTCTGGAGATTTCCACAATCAGCTTGTTAACATTTCTCAGAAAAGAAAAGTGAGGGAGAAGTTTTTGGGGGTGCGTGTGGGGGACAGAATGACTCAGAAGTTTGGGATGGAGGTGCTGAGATGCCTCAAGATGTCTTGTTAATGTCCCGACACAGCTCAGGAATGTGGAACCATGACTCAGTTCATTTTGAGTCACCTTTTTATTCAGGGTATGCATAGGCAATGTACACCCCCACTGTTTACAAATGATGGAGTAGTGTTGTGAAGTGGATAAAGTGGTCTGAGTGTGGAAGTTTCAGGTTCACTTAAAAAAAAAATAATCTTATCCTGCTCTCGCCCAACAAAGGCGGCTGAGCGATTTGGCCATACCTCACAAAGGACTACTATTAGGAAGGAAATATGTGATAAGCGCTTTGCATACTCGAGTGAAATATGCTATAGAAATGATAAATAATGAAAATCCTGTATATTTAAAAGTGAACGCTTAGTGGAAATGTCAATAGTGTGATAGCTATGATGAATTGTGCCAGTGAAATTCAACAGTAGCAGAATTCAAGTTGAGCACTGCGCTTCCATCAGCCCCTTCCCCCCCAGATGCTGACAAGTGTCTTGAAACATGCACTTCTCCTGTCGAATCTACTAATCCTGGAAATTTTTAGTGTTTCATTCCTGTAGCAAAGGTCACTCCATATTATTGTGACATTGAGGGTCAACACATTACTTACTAGCAGCCAGCTGTGAGGTCCTATCCTAGTACAATACTGTGCAGCATCAACTGCTGATTAACATTCCTGTTGATGAAAGACTTAGGGGAAAGCAAAACTGATGGAGGAGGAATGAATATAATCAAATTGGACCTGAAGGTTGTGATTACTCAGTAGTGATGAAAGGGCGCTCTGAACATGGTCACTACACATAAATTATTTCAGAGGTCTATGTGGCTTCATGCATGGTTTCTCTGATGTTAAATCCCTTCCAGAAACTTTCTTGTTACTTAGGGAAGGGTCATAGCTCAGAAGTAGAACATCTGCCATGCAGGTCATTGGAATCTCCAGGTGACCCTGGGAATGTCCCTTGCCTAAAATTCTGGAGAGCTGCTGGCAGTCCATGTAGATAATACTGAGCTAGATGGTGGCCTGACTAACTTTAAGGCAGCTTCCTATGGTCCTTGTTGCCCTATTAACTGGACCATCCAAAATCCTAGTCTCTGTCCCTAGCTGCATGGACATATGTCTTACACAGTTCAGTGGCACATTCCCAACTTAGAACCTGAGAATAGAATGGAAAATGGCCTCAGCAGCACTGCAACTTTGCAGATCCTGTCTGCTTCCATGCTGAATGATAGAGAAGCTCAGTAAAACAGAAAGTGTTGCACAGACAGAGTTTTGGGAACCATTCTTAACAGAAATAAAGGACACTTTGTTGCACAGAGTCCTGTTTCTTACGCTGCAGCCAGGAGAAGTTCAGGTGATCATTCCTTCCATTATGCATGACTAGAGAAAGGTCACAACCAAGTTCCATTCTCACAGAGACCAGCAAGCAATTTTTGCAGCCTGCTGTGTCAACGACAGAGGCCACCCAATGGCCTTTCATTCAACAAGCCAAAAAATATGGCTGCTCATTGACGTCTGGCATCGTAACAAGAAGGCATTTCATTTCATTTTGATTTGATTTTCTCTCTTGGTGTGTGTACATTTGGGATGGAGATGAGGAAGATAAGGCTGAGCAAAAATGGCCTCCCCAAATTATCCATGTTCTTTGCCTACAGCTAAATGGGGGAGACGCATTTTAGCAAATATTCTCTGCAGGTGGGGGAATTCACCAATAGTTTCATGGGAGGGTAACAAATTCACACACACAAAAAGTCACCCCTGTTGAGTGTCCATTTCAAGCACTACTTTCCATAGACTGGAAGATTTACAGGAGGAAAATGCTGCCAAGTTCATGAGGAGGAGCAGGGGTCAAATGGGGCAGGATTCTATTTCCAGCAGTGTGGGGCTGTGGTGATGGCAGAGTTCCCTGTCCCTCTCTTTTATGAACACCAGTAGGGAGCTAGTCTTTACTGAGCATCCATTTGATTTGTTCGCAGAAAGCTTATACAACAATGAGCATCTTCCTGATTTGCATGCACGGAGAGCTCCTGTTAATCATTTGTTCATCCACATTTTTCAGGGCATTTTCCTGTCACTTTCCAAATCACAAAAAGTCCATTTTCATTTAGCATGAATTTGTTGCACCAGTGTGACAGATCACTTTAATCTACTTCAAATGTGCAAACCTAAATTCCTGGTTTGCTGGTATGCACTTAAATTCCCCCAACAAAATGCTGTCAGCTTTGAGGTGACCTATGTATACGTGAGGGGTGGGTGGGGGCTTTTCAGCTCAGCACAAGCCGAAAGTGAAATTGGCATCCACTTTTGGGCTCTCGGGTTTTGGGCTCTTCATGTTTTTGTTCCAGAGACTCCATTTTGACTTGTAAGCAGAACAATTCATTTAGCTGTTTACTATTCAAAGATCTATAAATTGCCTGCCAGGACACACTGCCCCCTCAAGGCAGTTTACATACAGTTTTAAGCATGCTAAAAAGAAAAACCCAAACTTTTTGAATGTAGCTTTTCATTTTTAAACATGGTTTTAAAATTCATAGGTACAGACTATGCAAGACAGACTAGAATTGAAATGTCTTCAGAGTTTAAGACTGCAATCCAAACAATTGAAAAAAATATGTCATGATGATTCAGTGTTTCCATCAGTGGGGCAGATCCTTTGCTCTAGTGCAATTTGTACATAAAATAAACATTCACAAATAATATAGCTGCACACAAATCTGATGAAATTGGAAATGGATGTGATTCTCCATTTATTGGTCTCATATGAACAGAGCTAGCAATGGATGTCTCCAAAGTGAGTAAAAAGAAACAAACCCAGTATTTTTATTTCCATCACATAGAAGTGTGGCATGTGAATGCATCAAAGAGAAGGAGACAAACAAGCTTTCCATTTCAAAGTCTAATTCTTAATAAGCATGCCAAGCAGGCAAATGTTGCATTCCTTCAATCTTCACCTATTGATTATATTTGGGAAGCCTCCTTAGATCTTTATGCTGCATTGTCCTTCAGTAGCAACTGCAGGCTTACAGCCTGGAAAGCTGACCAATAGATTCCCATTACCTGCCATTTGGAAATTCTTGTAGACAGACCTCAAGTAGGGGAAAGGCAGGCTCTTATCAGTCACATGAGTTGTGGGGGAGGAGGGTTTTTTGTTTTGTTTTTACAAGTATGGGAGGCTTCTTATGGACCCATGAACTTGCAGATTAGGGGAAAGGTCATAGTTCAATGATAGAGCATCTGTTTTGCAGGCAGAAGGTCTCAGATCCAATTGCCAGCATCTCCCGATGGAACCATGGGAGATCCCAATATGAACATCCTGGTGAGCAGCTGCCAGTCTTTGCTGACAATACTGAGCTGGATAGACCAGTGGTCTGACTTGGTATAAGGCAGCTTCCTATGTTCAGTTCCACTGCTCCCCACCCCCAGGCTTACTTCCCTGAGCTTGACTAGTCCTCTGGGTAGCTCAGAGCTTCTGTTCAGCTTCTTGGAGCATTAAATACTCCATCAGGCCTTTTCCACAGCACCCAGAGAGTAGGGATAATTGAGTGCTTTGATAATTGTGAATTCCAGTGACAACTGACCTGATCTGTACCTCCCAGGCAAATGTGTGAATTGGGACTTCAACTATCCATCAACTTTGTACTCCCAAAAAGTCCTACAAAACAAATGAAAATTCATGTAAAATGCATATTTTGAGAGATAAAATATGCTAAAAATATGCCTTTGAGCAAGAAAAAAAGAAATTAAAAATATGTATTTATATTCAAATTTTCATGCAGGCCTTTTCTGTTAAAAATGCTGTTTAATGTACAAACAGGAGAGAATGGACTTATGAATGAATGAATGTGTTACTGACATGGACAGGAAATAGACTGATTCATCCATCTCTATCCTGAGCAGTGCTTTGTGTCCAGAAGTTGGATGAAAAATAGCAAAACAGTTTCATTCTGCATGTAATTTGTATGCCTGTTGGATGGAAGCTTCCTCCATGTAAAACATGCAAATTGTGAAACAAAAACAATTGAAGCTCATGAAATTTATGCTCAGCCCCGAGGTACAGAATTGGACAGTCAACTTATAAGGAGTTGATAAATGCTGGTAGTGTGTGGGAATGACAATTTCCAGTACAATGTATGCTCATGTGTGTTGCCTCTGATATGCAACAGTATTGTGATTTCAACGGATTGCATCCAGCTAAGTCATACTCAGAATAGAGCCACTGAAATCAATGATCTTAGTCATAGCTAACAAGTCCATTTATTTCAGTGGGTCTACTCAAAGTATGACATACTGTAGTTGAATACAGCCCCATAAATGTATGTATATATGTATGTATCTGTCTGTCTATCTATCTATCTATCTATCTATCTATCTATCTATCATCTATCATCTATCTATCACTATCTGTTTTAGGGTTCTTTGTCTTTTTGAGATATGGGCATCCTGCCTGTTGTTATTTGTGTGAGGAGCACCATAGCCTTATTGACACTCAGTTCATGCTGACTTGTTTTCCTAATTGTTCGTTGGTCATGCTGATGCTGCCTAGTTTTGCATGGCTGTCTAGTCCTTTTCATCTTAGTACATAGCATTCTCCTACAACTATATCCCACAGCTTTCCACTCTTTTCTCTCCATGGCATGAAGGATTGGTGCAAACCCGCCTCCCCAACACAGGAGTATAAGCAGCAGGCAAGACTGCTCAAGCAAGGATATTGAAACCACAAATCGACTTTATCCACAATCACACTGAGATGTCTCCCCCCTCCACACCTCCTCCACACTCAAGGCTGACTTCATTGATGCTCTTTTTACAGTTAACTGGTCCGCAATATGATGAAGGCTTGCTGGAGGGTTTTCCAAGCCTGTAGATTAGTATAGGTCTGAGACAGCTGTCATAAAATGTAAGGGAAAATATAGAAGATAGGTGTGTGCCTGTTTCATTCTGGCAGAGCATATCACTTTCGAGACTCCTATTTTGTTTTCTGAATTAATAACATACTTTAAAGGTTGCCTACAGGTGTTCATTACATGGGAGATTCCTAGAGTGAGACAGCAACACCGGAGGTATGAAGTACTCTTTGTTAGCTGCAGACATCGTTGTGAGGCTTTGCTCTCTTAAAAATAAGCAAACTGGCATTGGCACAGAGACATTGTGTGTATATATATAAACACACACCACAGTCTTAAGGCAGGGAGTTCAATATGATAACTTTTTAAACTCCTATCCTGTCATGTAATGCAGTGGCAGAGCAAACCGATTGGGCGCCTGGGGCAGCATGTGTGCCCAGGGGCGGGGCCAGCCACCCATGGGGCAGGGCGAGCTGGAGCAGGATGCTCCGTGGGGCCTCCGAGGAGTCTGCCTGCCTCCTCCCACTCAGCTGCCCAAGCCACCTTGTCACTCCCAGGAGAGATGTGTGGTTCGGGTGCACTGCAGGCCCCGTGGTGAGTGCCGCCCGGCATTTTGTCACCCCCCTCAGTGGTGACACCTGGGGTGGACCACCCCCACTGCACCCCCTTCCTCTGCCCCTGATGGAATGTACCACTAATTAACAGAGCCATGACCTAATTAACAGAGCACTGACAAACTTCATGTAAATCTTACTGAAATTGTAACAGCAATGCTTACCATGCTAGACAGCTTACAAACTCAAAACTTTGGGTTGTATCCACTGTTGGCCTTGCGTTGGCAGAAAGTGCATTTGCTCATGAAAGTTGGAGCATGCAGGTTTCCACTGACCTCACTCCACTCACTTAAGTCCTACATCCAAAAGAAAGCTGGCCATGAGAGTTAAAAGACCCTGTGAAATAGAATGGGATAGGATACAGAGAGTTGCAATGTAACCATGAGGTTCTGACCTCTCTCCAGCCTCCACCCCAGCCCTATCCAGATAAGCAACAGCAATGCCAGTGTTGGAAGGGGTGGCGCTACCCCACCCAACCTGCTATTACCAGGCAGTTTTCAAAGACCTCATGAGGCTCGCCCATACTCCCACTTGCCTTGCCACCTTTTACCACTGAATCAGAGCAAACATAAATTATGTGGTGGGGCAGGAACCATTATATGGAGGCAAACAGGAAACCACTCAGACCTTTACCTAGAAAGAATGGGACAAGTGGAAAACCTCTTGGAACTGTGCTTTCTAGGCAGGGGACAAGTGGAAGTATGGATGAGCCCATGGAGATGTTTAGGAGAACATGGGAAGGAATCACATGCTCCTGGTGAGGCAATCAGAAGCACAGCAGGGTTTCTGAATTCAGAATTGGAGTTGGGGGGTGGGAAACCCCATGGTATTTTACTGATCTTTCAGGAAACCAGTGTAGTTTTCTGAGCACAGTCCCAAACTGAGCCCAAGGTATCCCTCCCATAACTACATATAATAATCAGGCCTCTAAGTTCTGTGCTTCTGTCATTAAAATAAAGTAAGTGCTGCAAAGAAAAGTGTTGATGCACTTATTCCCAGGATGATCACCCTTCCCTTTTTTACTTCCAGCATGACCAGCTACAGCCTCACTCTCTGCATACCAACCATGTGCTAAATGGTGACCTCACTGGAGATTCAGAAAGTTTCTGTCTGCAGGGAGTGATAGACTCTGCCTCACTGCACCCACCTGCCACACCGTTCCCCTTCTACCTCTCTGGCCAGCACTATGCAACTGACATGCTCATTATTCTAGTGGAAATCAAGGGAATCGAAGTGACAATCAAAGGGGCTCGCCTGAATGAATTAAAACATGAAAAAAGACAGGAGGGAAGAACCAAAGAGAGAACAAAGTGAGGGATTTCTTTTAAAAATGGAATGAATACAGGGGGGGGGGGGGACAGGCACCATGTCAGAAAAGGTGCGTTTTCTTGATTCCTGTGTATAGCTATTTCCCTTTCATTTTCCACTTTTCATTAGATTCCTGAGGCTTTATTTGTTCTGTGAAAAATGTGCTTCTCCACCTGGTGGCAGATATTTCCCTATCTCCCATGAATAAATGCACTCTACATAGTAGTAATCTATATTGATAGATGACGCGAAAAGGTGTCCTGTGTTAAATTATCCCAGTTGCAGCTAACAGGAACCTCACTGAGGACAAAGAAAATGGCAGCAGTAAGCTCCTAATAGCTCCTGTTGTCCAGCATTTAGACAGTAATTCACAGTTCCATCATACACATGCAGGAAACTATGAGAAACAAGAGAACAAAAGAACTTCAGTTTTCAAGAGCCCCAATACTGGCTGCAATACAAAGACACTCTTGTATGTATGGAAGCAGGTATGTGTCTACTGGAAGGGCTGTGGGTCACACTCCTCACACAGAGATATACACACTAAGTAGACTGTGATCCAGACAAATGAAAAGAATTGCACATTGAATCGTTCTAATTAATCCTCAGCCTTGAAAAAGTGTGCACATTTTCTCTGCATGATTAAAACATGCTTATCTCGTGGCACCGCATGAGGATAATGCTAACTTCACAAGGCAGAGTCACAGCAACAGGTTTCTTCTGGAAGATGTAGAGCCTGAGGCAGACAACCAAATGGCCAGGGTAGAGGAAGCTGGGAAGAAAAGAATATTTCTCAACATTTTAGTCTTAGAAGGATCGTTTTGAGCTCAGAAAACACAAATCCTAGAAATGTACAGACAGTACTAAAACTGTGTCCACAAAGTAAACGTGAGCATTTTCCTCCAGGCTTGTTCAATCTCTGCTGACTGTCAATTTGTTTCCAGACCCATTTTGAAGTGCAGACTTGCCCAGAGTTAGTGCATTGCACTTGCATCAGCAGTAAGTAGCCCAGAATATGTTCATAGCCCTCTGCAGAGTGGGTCCAAGGCCTGTCTGCCAACTTGTGTTTTCCAGAGTCCCCCTCCCCATATCAGACATCCACAGCCCTTTGTGAGTCACCCTCTTGTGCAATGTATGCAGAGGACTACAGTAAGGTTGAGACAACTTCTCTTTTTTCTCATTGGTAGGAGATAAATATGTGAAGCTGAAATGGCAAGGAGATAAGGGTTGCAGAACAGTGAGAGAGCAAAGCTGTTGTTAAGGAGCATATCCCAATGCAGGGGGACTTGGGAAGGAAGGGAGTTAGGCAGATAGTGTTCAGTTATAAGCTGAACTGCTCTCAAGTGCATAAAACTATCCCTGCTGAGATAAGTGCCCCAAATTAAAACTGTCAGGCAGCCACTGCTTTTGCTGTATAGACAGATGACCATACTTTTTCTTGAATATCAGCTTCTCTAAGCTTTAATTAACCCACAGGAACCCAAGGTGAAACTAGGAGTTAAGAGTAAGCAAGCCACACTTCTTAGTAAAGTTACCTGCTGTGGAGCAAGGGAGGGAGAAGGAGGATGAAGCAATAAGATAGATAGGAGGAAAAAATGGGTGAGTGGCAAACACAACGGACTCAAAAGCCAACATTCAAGGTCTGCTTTCCAATGCTGTTTAAGCTGTCACGACTAGATCACAGTCCGTAAGCTTCTTGATCCAGGCAATTTATTATGAAATAACTGCAACTCTAGTTTATGTAGCTAGTGGGTTGTTGCATGAGTAGTTTTGAATGCTTGAACTTCAAAGGAGCACTGTTCAACTAAATTGTATAATGGGTAAGCAATACACAATGATCACATGTTTGCTCTACAATGTGGCTAATTTGTACTCAGCTTGTATTTATCACAATATTTGTCAACCCCCCTTTAGGCAGCATGGTAGTAGTGTTACCACACTAATCTGGCTCAAGTAACAAACCAATCACATGACAATTTGGTTTGTATTGCGTAACTGAATAATTTGGTGTAGAATCATAAATTTGGGAGGGACTATAGGGTCATCTCATCCTCTACAGCATCCTTGACTGATAGCTGCCCAGCCTCTGCTCCAGAAAAAGAGAGCCCCCACCTCCCAGGGCAGTCCCCTACTGTCAAAGAGCTCTTACCATGAGAAGGCTTTCCTCAATTTTCAATTAAAATTTGCTTCTTGGTAATTTCCCCTCCTAGTTACAGTCCTGACTGCTGGAGCAAAAGAAAATAAGCCTGGACCCATCTTCTACATGACAGCCCTCTGAACATCTGTAGACCATTAGTAGGACTCTTCTTCATCTTCTCTTCTCCAGGCTAAACATATCTAGCAAACTGGCTGTCACTGCCGGACATTGAACTGAGACTCCCAGGGCAAGGCACAGGTTAAAAAGTGAAGCAGGTGCATAAGAGGTATAGACAATGCACCTTTCTTTTGTTGAGTAGAGGAGGAACAGCTCTTAGCATGGCAAATGACCAGAGTTCTGGGACTGGCACTCTTTTGAGTGGGCTGGGTCTATGGTTTCTTTACACCCACGCTGGAGTCTCTGTGTCCTTGGAGGTGGTATCAGCACCAGCTCAGCATCCAATGTATTCTCAGTCACCTTGCCTGAAGGAGGAGGCTTCTCACTGATGTGAGGTGGCACCAGGGTAACTCCGCAACAAGAGGTATCTGGCTAGGGATGTCTGATGTCACATCGACAGAACACTCCTCTGCCAACCCATTTGCTCCCTCTCCTGGATCCAGTTCTTCATTCCCTAAGCCAATTGTCTCCTCCCCAGGCTCAGATACTTCTTGGGTTCCTGATTTCACACACACCTCTGCTAGGACCCTCCCCAGGGTTGTTCAAATTCCTGAGCTCGTCCCATTCCTCCTCAGGATCCGACCATTATCTCCATGACATCTCCATGGAACTCATAACGCCCAGCTCTTTGTTCCATTTCTCATACTACTTGCTTTTCAGATCATCACCATCCAGGCTGCCCTTCTCTAGACATGATCTTCTGTGTCAATGGGCTTCTTAAAATGTAACACTAGAACTGGCTACTGTATTCCAAATGCAACCTGACCAGAGTGGAATTATTCCTTCTTATGATCTGGACACTATACTTCTGTTAGTTCCATATCAATTTTGTAGGTGCGAAATCATAGCTTCATTCCACCCTGGGTTTTTTCAGTTTAAAAAACAGAAAGCATGAAAAAAAATCTAACTTGTACATGTTTTATATGCATTCTTCTCCTAAGATATGCCCCTTTGTATTTTTTTAAAGACATTTATCCTGTAAGAGTAATTTTAATGCATTTCCCCATAATATATTTGTTTTTGTGTTCATTGCTTTGAACTAAAACCACACCACAAAATTCAGAGAAGTGTGCAATATGACTGATAGTTGCATTCTGATCTGCATATGAACCTGGGACTAGAAAATTAGGTCGGTTCACATTAAAATGTGGATGAATGAATGTCTTCTCCATCCCTTCAAAAACTGTCTGGTGGTCCCATGTTGCTCTTCCTCCTTGTATCTTCTATAGACAGGAACATGAGGTCTTTCTCTTTGCTACAATAAACCTTTCTGAGGTTGTACCATGTGTCAGTAGAGCCGATGAATAGAGATGAATATTGGTCCCGAGGCAAGCTGATGTATCGGCTGAACTCAGCAACTGGTTATTTCATTCCTGCTCACACCTTGTAGCTGGTTGTCAGCGTGGGCAGTGTTGAAAGAGTGTTAATTTCCAGCTATGTTAAACAGTTGCTTGAATAATTTATTGGTTATTTATTCTGCTTGAGAGGAAGGTCAGAATATGCATTTAAATGGAAATGTTATTACAAACACTACAGAAAGGACCGAGTCATTATCAGTGCTTCTCAGCTGGACCCAGTTTGAAACAAGCTGGTCAGGGAGATCAGGGAGCCCATACTTAATCCTGAAGCATTTATCAAACACTATCGCAGCTGTTTTACACACAAAGGGTCTCCAGAATGTGTCTGAGCTCACGGTCCCTGTCCTTGAACAGGCGGGAGTCAGCATTAGTCTACTTCCGCCTCTCCTCACTTTGAACAGCCAACTTGGGAAAGGGTGAAAGGCCTGTTCAGAAGCCTTCAAGCCAAAGGTAGATTAAGGTCATTTCTGCAGATCAAGGCTTTTCAGTGGTTGGAACATAGGGAGCTTATAGTGAGACAGATCATTGGTCCATCTAGCTCAACATCATCTGTCCTGACTGGCAGCAGCTCTCTGTGGTTTCAGGCAGCGACTGAACTGGGACTTTGGGGTTGCAAAGCACATGAGCTATTATGGAGCTACAGCCCTCCCCTTGGACAAGCATTGCAGCCTGGTCTTGTATTGACATGATGTCATTGCCTCCATCCAGCCTCCCTCACTACTGTATTTTCCCAGTTGGTTGTTGCTATTGCTACCCAGGAGGGAGCGGCAAAGGGGAAGTTGGTGTGGTGCAAACACACTGTCAGGAAATCTGGATTGGCTCTGCCAGTGTGTCCACACCAACCTCCATGTCTTGCCCCTCCTGGTAAGCAAGAGCAGCCCACCTGCTGTCAAGTTAACATAGTGGCTCTGCTCCACCCAGAGATCTGCTTCTGATCCCCTTCCCTACCCATAACAGCACCAGCCACAGTGCATCCAACATATATTTTGAGCTTGTTTCTTCTTCTACAATGTGCCTTGATCCTCAGGACACACAAACTCACTGCTGTTGCTGCTGCTCTCTACTCACACCCAGTGGTAGGCCCACTGTGTTGTTCATATGCCTTCTCACTCTGCCTCCTGCCTGTCGTATCACAAAGTCTTCAGTCTTTTCATTGCAACATGCTGCTGCTATAGAGTAAACTGCTGCTCCTGCTCTCCTGCCTAGACCAGCCTTCTCCATCCTGTAGCCCTCCAGGTGTTGTTGGCCTGTAACTCCCATAATCCCTGACTATCAGCCATTCTGGCTTGAGCTGATAGGAGTTGGAGGCCAACCATATGTGGAGTGCACCAAGCTGGGGAAGGCTGGTCAACATCAGCTAATGGTAAGGCAAGCTGTGCTTCAGTACCAACCATTAGGATTCTCAACTTGTGAGGTAAGCATTGCTGCTGCTGCTGCTGCTGCTGCTGCTGCTGCTGCTGCTGCTGCTACGAATTGAATTATCTTGGTTAGAGGGGAAAGCAAAAAGCAGATCCAGTAGTGCTGAAATAAATGGGCTTTAGAAGACCTGGGGTCAAAGTTCACTGAAAAAGCAGCAAAAGATTACTTTAAGAAGATGGATCAAGGTGTGGGAGTTGCCTTGCACTGTCCTTTACTCCAACTGGCTGGGCAATGTTTTATTTGAATAGGTGGCAAATAAACTAACGTTAAGGATTTGCCTTATTTCCTATATCCCTGCCCTATTACTATGGTAATCAATTGGGGGGGGAGAGACCCCTTGTGGACCAAGCACCAGAAGTTTGGACTAGAGCCATTAGCACAGCAGCTGTGTTGGTGCTGTGGAATGAACTGCCCCTTGAAAATATATGACAAACAATTCTTTCTTTCTGCAGGTCTTTCCAGAAGGATGAATCTATTCACTGGTAGGAATTTGTTGGCAGTATTTTTTTAATGAATGAGAATGGTTTTTACTATGTTTGGGGTTTGTGGGATTTTTTTGTACACCATGCTATTCCTAAAAGTTTAGCAGTTTCTAAATATTTCTAATAACAACTTTATAGACCCTAGTTTTATTTAGCGTGAGCTTAAGTTAGGGAGACGGCAGCAAAAGTGTGAGCGCTGCTGCTACCTATAAATACATCCATGTATACTTCATGTTGTATTTCTGCATTTTGGATCTGCTTTAAGTTATTATGTTGCCAGTATGTTAAGATGCTTCAGTTTACATTGATGTTTTAAGAGGATATTTTCTCTCATTGTTTAGTGTTGCTTTAAAATGCAGACTTATAAAAAATGTACTTTTTGGCCTTTTTGGTTGCGTTATTTTTGTTTATGAGGTTGTAAACTGCTTGGAGACTTCTTTGAAATATGGAGCCATATATATATGCTGCATCTGCCAGATGTATCTGTTTCCCTGAATAAGGGTTGAATAAGGGTTGAATAATGCAGGATGTCAGTTGAAAGAAACCAATGTGAACTTCACTGGAGAGCATCCAAGTGTGCAGGATAAGGTGTGCACGTACTGCCTGCCCTCCCATTCATGCACACTTGTTCATGCACGGCATCACTATTCATCACTGAGTCTTAAAGTTCCCGAGGCATATGCATGCCAGTAGTTAGCCTCTGACTTTCATGGTTCTTTAGATTTTGCTAACACCGTGTGTCTATAAACACACAGCTAGCTTTGCATTATATGGACTGTTACGCAGGAATAAAACAAATTAATGAGAGAACAAGGGTTTTAAAGGCGGCCTGCCCTTGACTCACCCTGCACTATAAAAAAGTGTGAAGAGTTTACTCAGCCACAGATAGCTGTAGTTATAAGAGGTTTGTTGAATTTATGGTAAGAGATATTTCAGACACCCCATTTCTAAGAAGGATTTCATGTATTTGTGAGGAAATATTAAGCATCCTGGCCAATTACAGTGGATAGCTGCTTTCCACCCTCTTGTTTGCTGCCATTGGCCAGGGAGCTAACTGCAATAATAGGATATCATAATGTTATTTATCTATTTATTATTTTATTTAATGAGGCACTCCCACTTTCACCATTGTCCTGTGAAAGGGAGGAGCCATGACTGGAGCAGACTGAATATAGGAATGAAAGCTCCCATAGGATGAGATTATCATTACAACAATGTGTTGGTAACACACTGTAAGGATTCATTTTTAAATGCTCGTTAAAAGGGTGCACAACAGACAAAGTCGAAACAACAACTGGGTGCGCAGAAGGCCCCCCTCTTGGTGACACCAAGGTGCACAATTGGCTGGACAGTGTCTTCTCCTGCTCCACATCGCCCTCTGGAGCTCAGTACTGAAGAGAAAGTGGGAAGAGGGGTGTCATGGCTGGCTTGGGAAGATAGAGGAGGGTCTGCACTGGCTGCTGCCAGAGAACTCAGCCCCTGTCCCCCTGATCATGGCTGCTGCTTCCTGCTGGCAGTAGCATGGCTGGCTGGAGTGCACAAGTCCCACTGGTGTGCCAAGCAGGCAGTTGTGCTCAGGCGCTGGGCTCCTCAGCTGCTTCCCCCCTGTGATTCACCTTCTTCCCCCCTCCTCTCCCAGAGAGGTGAGCAGAACTATCTGCTTCGTGGTGGGTACCAGCACCTTTTTTTCCTAGAAAAGGGGCACAGGATCTTGGGGTTTTGTTTCTTTTAAAAGCACGCCAGACAAGCCTGACGTCTGCTCAGTGCTAGCGAAGACAAACCCAATAATGCAGCTTCTTACCATACCTAGGGCCATTTAAAGCACCATGTTAGTGCTTTACCATGGCTTTCCCCCAAATAATTCTGGGAACTGTGGGTTGTCAGGGATGGTGAGAATAGTTTGGAGGCCACTAATCCCCTCCCAGAGCTACAGTTCTCTGGGAAGAGACAATAACTGTTAAACCACTCTAGGAGTTGTCACTCTGTCAGGGGAATAGGGGTCTCCTTGGAACTGAACTCTCAGCCCCATAACAAACTACAGTTGCCCCAGAGTTCCCCCATGACTGATTAAAGTGGTGTGATACTGCTTTAGATGTATGGTGTGAATGTGGCTTTAGATGCTTGTGCTCAGGTAAATGGGTCCGTGGAAGAATGATTGAGTTCTAGTCTTCATTCCACTTTCCGTTCCTTTCCTGTGAGGAACGAACACTGCATTGCAACAGTAGAAATAGGGGGGAAACTCAGCCCATCGTGCCTGATCCATGGAGCACTTCCTCTTGCACTCCCTTCCCTCCCATGGATGCATCCGCTCGGAGGTTTCGCGAGTTCACTGATGTTTTCATTTCAAAGGGCCTGAAACTGACTTTTTTTGTTGTTGCCTCTAGAAATTTGTCACGGCACTTCAAACCATTTCAGCTGCTGACACATGAAGCAGAAAATTTCCTATTAAGACTCTGTGAGGCAAGGAGAGGAGTTTATTTTGAGAAACTGTTCATTTACTTGGGGGGGGGGGAGTTTTTCAATGAAATTTTAATTCACTTTATGCAAACAAAAAATGCCATTTTTACCCAGCTGTGTACTGAACACTTGGAAAAGGGCATAAATTTGGCCCTGTCCATCTTCTGTGTGAAGGCCCAACCCATGGCTTTACTAAGGTAGGCTGCTCTCAGTCCCTTTTGTTCTTATTCCACCCTCACAGCAGAGGGATGGAAGAGGATAGGTTGCATCCAGCAGCAGCAGCAACAACAGTACCAGACTCCATCTGCATTATACATTTAAAGCAGCATCATACAACTTTAAACAGTCATGTCTTCCCCCAAAGA
Source organism: Podarcis pityusensis (assembly GCF_964106645.2). NCBI lineage: Eukaryota > Metazoa > Chordata > Lepidosauria > Squamata > Lacertidae > Podarcis > Podarcis pityusensis. Next base: position 37,282,174 of record NC_138032.1, read on the forward strand.
ATCTTGGGGACTGTAGTTTGTTAAGGGTTCTGAGAGATGTTAGAAAATATCTATTCCTGAGGTAAAAAAAAATCTGCAAAACTTACTGTCAGGGAAGTGCCATCGGAGCTAGAGACGGAGGGAAGGCCCCAAAGGGATGCAGGAGAGGGTCCCAGTAGGGAGAGAGGCAGCCCATCTGCTGGGGAAGGAAATCAGCGTAACACCAGTGGAGAAGGGGGGCAGGTGGGGGAATCGGGGAGGAGGCTCCAAGACTCTTCGTTGGAGACCAGCGGAGAGAGTACGGGTACTCCGCTGCCCACACCCTCCCTGCGCAGAAGACTTCCGCGCAGGGAGAGTAGGAGGAGACTTGGCATCAAACAACTTTTATGCTGGAAAAGGTTTAAGAAACACCCACTGATGGATTCTGCCAGCGACTGAGACAGTCACGATGCTGGAGGCTGCTCAGTCAGAAAGGGTTAACCAGGTAACCTAGCCAGGAGTGGCGGCAACTTACGCACGAGGAACCCCAAACCCATTACACTTACCAATAAGGCCAGTGTCACTACATAAAAGCTGATAAGACCTAGTTTAGGAGGAACCTAACTGAATGTTATACGTGAGTGGCGCTGTGGTCTAAACCACAGAGCCTAGGGCTTGCCGATCAGGACGTTGGCGGTTCGAATCCCTGGGACAATGGGGTGAGCTCCTGTTGCTCAGTCCCTGCTCCTGCAAACCTAGTAGTTCGAAACCATGTCAAAGTGCAAGTAGATAAATAGGTACTGCTTGGGCGGGAAGGTAAATGGCGTTTCTGTGCACTGCTCTGGTTTCACCAGAAACGGCTTAGTCATGCTGGCCACATGACCCAGAAAAACTGTCTGCAGACAAATGCTGGCTCCCTTGGCCTGTAAAGCAAGATGAGCACCACAACCCCAGAGTTGTTCACAACTGGACTTAACTGTCATGGGTCCTTTACCTTTTTAAACTGAATGATAGAGTGAAAAGCAACTAACAGATAAGGTGCAAGGAAGTCTTTGCATGTACTGCAAAAAATAACCTTCTCTTTGGTTCACTGTACACTTTATACATACTCTCATTTTGACCATATCAAATGGCACCCCTACCCTGACCCAAAGAAAAAAGAAGACATTAAACAAACAGTGTAATGGAACAAAAAGCATTGAAATGGGATTTTAGTTTATAAAGTTACTATGATTTTATCTTATACGTACTGCAATACTGTTTTTCCAAAGTAGAAGGGAAACGAAAGCAGTTGTCAGAACTTGAATTGTTCTTTGAAGAAAGAAAAATGACAGACCTTTCAAGAGTTTCTGTGAGAAGGGAAGGGAGAAGGCCAGTTCTGAACTCTTTCTTTGGACGTCAATCTTTTGTAAGCAATTCTAATGGTCTCAAAATTTATTATTGGCGTTCCATACTTGCTTAATGAAATATCATTCATTATGCAACTTCACAGTTATCAAAGATCACTATTAGGGAGCAGGGCCTCATTATTAGCAGAGTTATTGTCCTTTGGTGATAGAGTTAGTGCCCATTTGTCTTTCTCAAAGTGATTACTAACTGCCCCCATGGGGCACCAAATAGGCTACATTTAGTGAGATAGTGTTATGCTCCCTCTTTCATCAGCCTAGATCAGGCTTCCTCAAACTCAGCCCTCCAGATGTTTTGAGACTACAATTCCCATCATCCCTGACCACTGGTCTTGCTAGCTAGGGATCATGGGAGTTGTAGGCCAAAAACATCTAGAGGGCCTAGTTTGAGGAAGCCTAGTCTAGATTGCTGTGTGTAGCCTTCATCTCTTTGTACAAGGTCTGACATCAACACCTTCCTCGCCTTGCTTTGCTCATTCCATTTGAAAGGGCAGTGACTGAAGTTCCCTGAGAAAAGCTGGACAAGGAAACCCCATGCAGTGATGGCCAGGTCTGCAGCTATAAACAGTATATCGTGGATCATTAGCAAGTTCATTAGTCTTCATGGGTCACAAAAACGAAATTCTCTTTGTAGATTCTTTCTCAACATTTCAACAGATGATAGTTTCCATGGTGGCTCTGCACATGTCTTAGAAGACTGAAATGCCAAGGTAAAAACCCACACCTAGAAATCTGTTGCTTGGCTGATGTGAACTGAGAAGCATTCAGGAATGGAGTATGCACTCAAAGTTCATGAATTTGGAACTGGTGGAAGATACTTGATGCATAACGTCAGATGGGTAAGTTGCAAGCTTGTGTCAAGGATCCAGTGTCCTGTTTTTTAAAAGGTTAGCTAAGCAAGGAGTTGGGGACGTGGGTGGCGCTGTGGGTTAAACCACAGAGCCTAGGGCTTGCTGATCAGAAGGTCGGCGGTTCACTACATAAGGCCAGTGTCACTACATAAAAGCTGATAAGACCTAGTTTAGGAGGAACCTAACTGAATGTTATACGTGAGTGGCGCTGTGGTCTAAACCACAGAGCCTAGGGCTTGCCGATCAGGAGGTTGGCGGTTCGAATCCCTGCGACGGGGTGAGCTCCCGTTGCTCGGTCCCTGCTCCTGCCAACCTAGCAGTTCGAAAGCATGTCAAAGTGCAAGTAGATAAATAGGTACCGCTCCGGTGGGAAGGTAAACGGCGTTTCCTTGAGCTGCTCTGGTTCGCCAGAAGCGGCTTAGTCATGCTGGTCACATGACCCGGAAGCTGTACGCCAGCTCCCTCGGCCAATAAAGCGAGATGAGCGCCGCAACCCCAGAGTTGGTCACGACTGGACCTAATGGTCAGGGGTCCCTTTACCTTTACCTTTAAGCAAGGAGTTAGGGATAGAGATGTAAAATTTCTGAAAATTTTGAAGCCATGAGGAAAAAACTTTTTTCTCCCCTGTTTTTTTCCAGGGAAAATAGAAATTTTGGAAAAAATTGAAAAAAAGTTCAGTGTGAGGTAGTTTTACAAATTGCGTGTAACACAGTGTATATAAAAGTATTTTGCTTGCAGTAAAAGTGGTAACCACCCCCCTTTCCCTCAAAAGCAACAAAAAAAGCAAGACACCTTGAACATAAAAAATAATCAGACCAACAGCAAATAAAGTTAAGGCCCACCTCAATATTTAAGCTCCATAGAAGGTCTACGCTTTGAGTAATGCTTTTAAAAAAATAGAAACAGAAGAGACAACATATACATGCAGTTTACTCTATCTCATTTTCTGATCTACTGTTATCATTTTCCATTTCTTCTTCCTCTTCCTCTTTGTCATTTTTCTCATGGACTTCTAAAAAATGGCTTTGAGGAAAAACAGGAAAAAAACTGTTTTTCCCCATTTTTTCTGGGGATTTTCCAGGCCTTCCCATCTCTACTTGAGGACAGCCAGGGAAAAGCGTAAGGCAATTTTTTTGCATACCAGGCCCAGAGGTTACCAACACCCAGTTAATGAGTAGTATGTTGCACTGAGGCTCAAACTCTGTTTGAAAGGAAAAGGAGTGTGTGTGTTTTTTAAATTGAATTTGTTATTATATATTATAAACCGCATGATGGTAAGAGAGTTTCTAAACAATTTACAAAAATATACAACAGAGCATTAAAATGATTGATAAAACACAGTTAAAAGCAGGTACAGTGGTACCTTGGGTTAAGAACTTAATTCATTCCGGAGGTCTGTTCTTAACCTCAAACTGTTCTTAAGCTGAAGCACCACTTTAGCTAATGGGGCCTCCTGCTGCTGCCGCTCTGCCGGAGCACAATTTCTGTTCTTATCCTGAAGCAAAGTTCTTAACCCGAGGTAATATTTCTGAGTTAGCGGAGTCTGTAACCTGAAGCATATGTAACCTGAAGCGTATGTAACCCAAGGTACCACTGTATTTAAGAGTATTCAAAAGATGATTAAAGTCAACAGGGGTTAAAATGAAGTAAATCGCATGCAGCTTCTACATGTTCAGATGGGCTGGCCCTAACAAAAATGCTTTGAGCAGTTGCTGGAAAGAGTACAGTGAGAGCACCTGCCTGGTGTCAGTCTGCAGGGAGCTCCAAAGTGTGGGTGTTGGAAGACCTGGGGGGGGGGGGATTGGAAAAATGGAGGCAGAGGCAAGTGTGTGGAATATCCAAACTATATCAAACTATTTTTCCCCCACTTTTTCCAGAAAAAAAAGGCTTTGGGAAAAAACACGGGGGGGACTGCCCCCCCCCAATCCTCTTTTTCCCAGTCCTTCCCATCTCTAGTTAGGGCACTGAAATACAAATGAGGAATGGCTCCCAAGAGCAGGGTGACAGGATCAGGAGAAGAGCTGGACCCTGCAGTTGCCGAAAGGAACTGCACAAGCATTTAATTAGGCAAGAGAAGAGATTTCTCCTTCAAGGGGAGAAAATCATTCAGAGGTGTGTCCTTTATGTTTTGTTCATACATCACCAAAACAGGCGGATCTGAGGAACTTGCTGCATCCCATGTCTGTAGCCTTGCATGTCTTCTGCCTTTGAGATCCGTGTGTGATGGTTCTTCTCTTTTTCCCCTCACAGCTCCAAGTCGAAGCTATGCTAGGCTGTTGTAGTAAAAACAACAGAGCTTTGTAGCATCTTAAAGACTAACAGATGTATTATGGCATAAAATTTGGAGGACTCACTTTGTCAGAAACATCAGGTGATTGTGCTATTAGTGTTGTCGTTATACTGTGAGCCACCTTGGGAATGGTTTATCTCGAAAAGTGGAATATACATTTTTGAAATACAGGGATATCAAAGTCAAATCAAGAGTTTGCTGTACAGCCACACACACACCAGTTAAAAACAAGATAAACTTGAAGAAAACTCCATAACATGCACTGAAATAAGATATAGAATACATAGCAAACACGTGCAGTATATAGAGAAAGGGGCAGGGACAACCAAACAAGAGCTGAACTGAGAAAATTCCTGTATGAAACATCTCATTTCCACCATTATCATGAACAGATGAAGAATTTACTACATGAGGTAAAATTATCTTTTCCAAACAACTCTCCTAAGAATTAGGAGAGAGTTAATATTTGCATTGATTCAAATCATATTTGTAAAGGTATAATAAAAGCAAAAAAAGAAGAAAAACTGCTCAACCAATCCCCCACACACCTAAGATAATTCATAGTGCTTTACTTTATTAATATTGTGAACAGAAGACTGGATAATTATTCATCTGTCTGCTTCAATGCTGTTAAGCAGTTGGCAGAAAAACTGTAGAAAAATCTCCCCGTGTCCAAAAATGATACGGAGAGAAAAACTTTATCAAAGAAATATCCTGCTGACCTTAATGGTGATAATTTTGGAAAAGAAATGCAACATTTACCCCCAGTACATAAAGCAAATTTTGTAAATGCACAATTAAAGCCATTAGATCTGTTAAACTTGTTAACAAAGTACAGACTTGGTGACCTGTTTCCAAATGTTTGTGTTAGCTTAGGAACACTATTAATAATTCCAGCAATGGTAGTTTCTAGAGAGAGGTCAGTTTGCAAACCTTAAGCTAATTACGAGTTATTTAAAGTTCACCATGTCTCAAAAACATCTTGTGGATCTGGCCAGGCTAAGTATTGAATCAAACATTGCCAAAGCAATTAATTTTCATGCTATGATTCATTTTTTCCTCCACAAAAAGGCCAGAAAAGCTCTTTTTAAAAAGCAAATAGTAAGTTTATCTACTTTTTTTTTAACTAATACTAATGTCATCTGATGATCTGATCTGCATTGCAATATAAAAGGATGCTTTGTTGTGAATTATTTCTCCTTATCTGTATTCTTTCTTATCTCCAATCCTATTTTATTTATATTTATTTATATTTATCGTAGAGGGAGCATAAGAGTACAAGGCCTTAAATGCATAAAATTAACAGAGCACTCCATTCCACCCCTCTCTCGACTTCAATGCCCTTTTTGATCTCATGGCATAAATCCTTAGTGAATAAAAACAGGATGACTGATGGGCAAGGAAAGGAGCCCAAAATAAACTTTATACCCCCTGATAAAATTCCTCTCTGAGGCCCTGTATATTCATTGATAGCATTCAGAGAGATAGGAAGCATCAACAAGCATGGGCAAGTGAAAAAGGAGGAAATCAAAACATAAGGCTAACTTCTATATACAGACTCTTCTGAATGTTAGCACAGGCCAGAGCTATGGTTACTTAAATAATAAATAAAAACCCACAACTATCCACAACTATTTATTCTTTTTAGCCTGCTCTTATAAGAGGCGACGGGATCTTCCACCCAAGGGAGATCAGATCTATGTTTATTGCTTCTACATCAGTTGGCCGCCCACCATTCCTTTGCCTCCTCCACCCCGCAGCCTTAAACAATTATACTCAAGTTTTCAAATGGGCAGATAGTCCCCTGGAAGTAACATGAGATTCCTTGCTGTAGGGATCCCAGTCTCTTTTCAAAGGCAATAGGAGTGAAGGAGAGGTGGTGGCCTCTGGGGTACTGGGCCAATCAACTTCAAGGGGCTAGGAATGAATTTAAAATTCTAATTTCTTTGCCTCAGCCAATGTTAACAAGGCTCTCATGGTCAGGTGAATTGAGACTACTTCCTTTGAAGCTCAGCTCCACTTAATATTCTTAAAAGATTCTCCAAGTGGTGGTTCCTTACAAGATTAAAGAATTGAGACTTGCCGAGTTTACCACTTCAAAGATACTGATGGGCCATTAAGATAAGGAAAGGGTGAAGGCCTTGGCTTAGGATGCTCCTTTAGCAGTTGATTATCACCTCAGCTGAGTGATTTCCATACCAAAGGACACTGGGTTATGACTTTGAAACAGACATTTCTTTGGAGCAAAACTCTGTCAGCCTGCCTTAATGGAAACAGTTTCATTTTATAACAAGATACTTAAGTGTGTGTGTGCACATTATCTTTGTACTCTATCTATCTTTTTCTTATATAAATATTAACTTGTGTATTTACTGGGAAAGTAACCTATCTAGGAGAAGAAAACTCTGGTCCTACTGCCTGGCGGCTATACTCATTCATGAGAATGACTTCAGGAGTAAACGCTGAGGAAAAATCCATACCTGTTGCCTTGAAGGACATCTTTGGGAGATGAAAAGGCTAAGGAATAAACTGTACACATATCTGAAGTGGAGTACCTAAGACGGTTGGATGGCACCTTGTACACCTCCTTCCAGCAACTCCTGCAGCCAAGCTGGTGCCAAACTTATTCCTCTGCTTTCCTTTGGACCACATCAGTGAGGCTGAGAGTGGGGTCTTGTCATCTGGGCAGCCCAGGACCTTCATACGCACCGCCCAGGCTTGCGTCCAGGAAAAGTCACAACACTGGAGGCAGCAGTTATGAGTTTCCAGTCTCTTTAGCCACTGTGATTCTCCAGGGATTGGACTTCATGCCCAGAAGGACACTCCATTCTCTCTCAAGACAGACAGATGCCAACAACAACGTGAGCATCACTTGGCTCAGAATACACAGGCACGTTCTTAGTCTCTGTGCCCACTTCTTTTTAACAGGAGAGGGGTGGTGGCAGTGTGAATGCTAGATTGTGACACGGCCATGCTTGTAATATTAAGCCAGACAAGACATTGTGTTTGAAATGCTGAAGGGCTCATGCCAAATTGCATTGTTACAGCTAGTTGGACAACTCAGCCCAGCAGAAGGCTATATGTATTGGGTGGAGAGGCTGCATGGCATGACCCAGTGCTACTCTCTGCAATCAGCTACTTGCTTCTGCAGTTATATTAAACTTAAACTCCTAAGTGCCCTTCTGGATTGGCTGGGCAGGGAGAACTAAGCCTTCCTTTACAGCATCAATATTCAAGGAGAAGGAATAAACAGAGCTCTGCATCATTGCAGCTCTGAGTAACAGTGATGGACTCACTGAAATGTGACAAGATTTATTACTTTCTCCCAAAGAACAATTGCCTGCTTGGTGTCCTCAGTAAATAATGCTCTCTCTGTGTGCCATCTGGGGACATCATTAGTCCAAAAGACAGTGACACCAGAGTTAACCATTTGATAGACCTTTGTCATCCATAGTGTACAGGGCCTGACCTTACAAGGAATCCTTACAGATGTTAGTAAGGAAATTCTCACTGAGGAGCGTAACTGAATTATTGTGCCTCCTGAGTGGAGCAACATCATGTGTGAGGAGATGGTTGATGAGGATACTTAGGTCAATGTGATGTAGTGGTTAGAGCAACCTTCACTAACCTGGTGCTCTCCAGATGTTTTGGACTACAACTCCTATTACCAACAGTTGCAGCTTCCAGTTCTCAGCTCTTGACTTTTTCAACAGCACAGCTCATTTTCTAGCTCTGAAACTCAGCTATGATCTTCATTGGGTGACCTTGGGCCAGGCTCTCTCTCAGACATTTATCTTGTCCCACAGGGTTGTTTTGAGGATAGAATGAGGAGACATCATGGTTGATACCTTGAAGTCCTTGTCAAAAGGATTAATAAAAAGGCAATAAATAAGTCTTGTAAGGTGTGTGGCTGGTGCATGACAGTAGGATGGCTGCAGCCACACTCTGAGGGGTTCTTGTGTAGGATAGCAGACTATATCAGAGTTACTCCAGCAACACATTTTTAGAGGCTTCGTTTCTCATAAACAGAATTTAGGTGTTACTTCAGTGTGATGATTCTTCACTATACAGCATCTATAGAACATGTTGGCTCTTCTATATCATGGAATTCTATGGGCCGAAATCATTGTTTCTTCAAAGGGCCTGTTCCTTGCAATCTGACATGGAAACATAGTGGGATGAATGAGAAGGCTGCCATTGCTGATGATTTCACTATGATAGTCAAGTCCAACTTGGATGGGAACTATGGCAAATCTGGAAAAAAATCATATTTGTTCTCCCCAAATTCTCTTCCACTGCTGCCACAACCAACATGGCTTCTACTTAACATTTATATACTTGCACAATATAGATTGAACTAGGGCAGCAATGGGGAACCTGTGGTCCTTGAGATGTTGTTGGCCTTCAACTCCCAATAGCTTGAGCCATTATGGCCAATGGCCTGGGGTGATGTGTGTTGTAGTTCAGCAATATCAGGAGGAACAGAGGTTTCCTATCCCTGAGCTAGATGATTGCAGCTCAAGAGATGGGTGATTATTCATATATTTTCCAATGTGAAATTCAATCAGCTCTCCAGCTCCTGCATATATTTTCTTCTTGCCTTATTCGCAGTACTCCTTTCCTAGGTTCTGTTACCTGCTCAGTTCAGTCTGTGAGATTACACCAGCTGAGACAATCTCACTACTAAACTTTCACCACTCTAGGATGCTTCACAGTAGAAGAAGGAACCTGAGGACAGGGATAGACTGAATTTGTTGAGGAAAAAGGACGAATCACACTTGAATGTCTTCTTAGCAGCTGGCTTTTCTGAGAAGCAAACCTGAAGGCCAGCACCTGTCACTGATAGAACATGTGTTTTGTCAGCTATGTGAAAAATTGAAATTACACTGGATAGAATATCCTTTGTCTTGTAAGATGGGTCACTACAAGGGATGGGGGAGAAATTCAGTTCAGTTTACATTTAAAGATGAACCTACCTAATTAGCACATTCCAAATCAACATGCAATGCAAAACATAGCCCTCTTTGATACCCTCATTTCTCCGAATTCTGCAATTCACTTCTCCAGCTAAGCATACAAAAATGCATATATGAGGTAAAGTGTGCACAAAAATACAGATATTAGTGAAAATAACATTATGTTAGGGGGGGATTGCTTTGCAAAAATGTGACTATTAAGCAAAATTGCATACAAAATGTGTGTGTTGGGAGAAACTTCCCTGAAATCCTGATGAATTTCCATGAGGACTTAAAAAGAAAGAAAGAAGCAAAGTCATGTGGAAACGTGGAGAACTGAATGTAAGCTTGGAGAAATGAGATACTGAAATTGACAAGTTCCCCCACCCCCAGTCCCTTTGTGATGGTGAAAAGGAGAGTATCCAGGTGGCTTGCTCAGGTAAATGATACAAGGACAGCATCCTAGTTAATTGGGAGTTAAAAAGAGAAGATCATTGAAGCAACCAATCACAGAGGAGAGAGTATATACAAACAAGGTGTCTCCAAGGACGCTGCCTTTGCCTCTGCTTTGCACTTTGTTTATTAATGAGCTGCAGCAGAGCTATGGATTTTGTTTACCATAGGCTTTTAAATGTTCTTAAGGGTTGATAAAACACTTGGTAGAGGTGGTTGTTGCTATTATTGCTTTACAAGCAAAAGTGAAACTGCAAAGTAGTCATGATTAGGCAGCTAGTCTGTGCCAGAATAGGGAAGGAACTGTGCCCAGATTGTGGTAGATTTAAGATTTTTTGCTTTTACAAGAGGCAACTTCCTTATGCCCATATAATTTAGATCTGTTAGGCTTGAGGAAAGAGGCTATATGGATAGGCTATATAGTTTGAAACACAAATGAAAAAGCTGTTCTGCAGGCATCACAGTGAAGAGAAGGGGTTACATGAAGGAACACAGCTCTTCACAGAGCACGTCACACGAAGTTGGGGAACCTGCAGCCTTCCAGATGTTGCTGGACTACAACTCCCATCATCTGTGGCCACTGGCCATGTTGGGTGGAGCTGGTGGGACTTAGTCTAGTGATACCTGGAGAGCCACAGGTTCCATATCACTGCACTATGAACACACCTCCTTTTCAATTCCATCTGAGTGGGGATACTCCACAGCCGCCTTCTTCACAGTCTTCACAAATGGCATTTAGCTTGCAGGCATTACCTACAGTGGATGCCCTTTTGAGAGTCTTGTGGGGATGCGGGTGGAGAAGAATGAAGAAAAGCAATATGAGAGGGTCTGGCTAAGCAAGCTGGGAGAGTGGGGGTGGGGGGAGAGGATTTAGGGCCAAGCACAGAGACAGAATGCAGGTGGAAGCTCATAATTTGTGGAGAAGATCTAGTGAGCACAGAGGAAAGGAGGCCCCAAACAGCTTATATTGTAACTAGTATTTCAGCTGGCTTTATTTGCTGGCCAAAAGAAAATCCTTTGTTTTTTAGATGTCTGTGATGGAAAATGTGGTCCTCTCAGTGTCTGCTATAATCCCTATTATCTGACAAACAGTTTATCCTCCATGAGCATCTTTACGTGGACCACTCTGGTGCACTAACAGCTCATGGATTGGAAACCATAGGTATCTGTTTTATACAATCAGCTCACCTGGGAGCAGACCAGATGGATGGGGCGAATCAAACCACTCAGTGTTGCAGGAAGAATGGAAACTTACTCATTTCACATTGATTCTCAACCAAGCTGCTTTCGGAATCATCTTTCGAGGGGGGGTGCGTTTGTGTGTGCATCTTTGATTCTTTTTTTATGAATACATTGATTTGGGACTGAATGAATGGAAAGCGAAACTCTTTAGTTTCTCTACTCCCCATCAAGATAACGCTCTGTATTTTGATCACATCTTCTTTACATTACCAGGATAAGAAGCTTTAGCTCTTTCCTTGGAGAAAGACTAATACAGGGAGCCCTTGCCAGTGAGTGACAGTTTCTTTCAGTATTAATTCTGTACGACCCAAGTTGTAATTGCACCCTACTACAGGAAGATAAACTCCCCTGTACCAGACTAATACCTTTTCCTTCTCAGTGTTAACAGCCCTCACAAATCACTCAAGCACTTCCATATCTCCCCTTAGGAGTAGCCAAGCCATAACTCTTTCATTTTTAATAATTTCTTCTATGCCTGTTCCTACCTCTGTGGAATTCCTGGCATTGGTATCATGACGAAGCTTCACTGAACACCAACTGTTGGGTCCAGGGGCTACAGTGTCTCATCCTCTTCATCACTAGGACTCTCCGTCCTTCTCCTCCCCACCCCTCTCTCTTTACACACACAAACCTTCATGCACACTGTCAGGGAACTGCCATCGGAAGGAAGGGAAGTGAAAGGGCTCACACAGGTTGGGAGAGACTCAGCAGCTGAAGAGGGAACCAGTAGGGGGAGAGGAGCTGAGCTGAGGGAAAGGGAGCTGGAGGGATGGCTCAGAGACACTTCCAGCGAAAACAGTGGGGAGGTTTCAGGACCTCCTGTAGGGACACCCACTCCTCGCCGGAAACTGTCACGCAGAGAGTCCAGAAGACGTGTTTCCGTTAAGGAGCTTTTATGTTGGAAGCGATTCCGAAAGCAACCACTGTCGGAATCTGCCAGCGACTGACGGAGCCATGTTTAAGGGGCTCCGTTACAGACAGAGGTTTGCAAACTTGACCAAACTCTGAGGGACTAGGATTTTACACACAAGCAGCTCATCGTCCCATCACAGCATTCCGACAGTCTCCGTGAGCAGCTTGTGCAGGAGAAGGCATCATGAGCAACCCAGCCGGAACCGGAGAAGCAGGAGCTGGAGCGGGTCCAAGCCTGGAAGAAAGGTACCGGGTGTTGGAGGTCCAGCTAGCGCTGCAGACGGCGAGGCTTGAGGAGAGGAGGGCTCAGGATGCAGACAAAAAGGGGAAAGACACCCAGCTCGTCAGAAAGGTACCAGGATTGGTGCAGAAGTTTGGGGGGGAGCCCAAAGACTATCATGGCTTTCGGACAGAGATGCAATATGCCCTCAATCTGCAGTTTGATGAATTCCCTGACGAGGAATCACGAGTGGCTTTCGTGATTGGGCATCTTGAAAAGGGGGCGAGAGACTGGGTTAGACCCCTGATGGCAGCGAATAGTGACGTCCTAAAGGACACGATGAAGTTCTTTCGCGCCATGGATCTGATGTTTTCCAGCGATATTGAACAGGGAGTGGTCCGCAGACAGTTAATGGCTTGCAAACAGGGGAGCCGATCTGTCCGTGAGTACTGGACTGAGTTCACCATGTTGATCCATAAATTGGGGTGGGATCTATCGGCGGAACCCATTCAAATGCTCTTTGAAGAAGGGCTTTCTTCGGCTGTGAAAGACGAACTTTCCCGGGCGCCCAGGGCGGAGTCTATGGACCAGCTGACCAAATCAGCGCTGACCATAGGAGCGCGCCAGGAGGCGAGAGCATTGGAGAGGCGGGAAGGGAAGGGGGAACGTTGGAAGGAGTTCCGCATTCCAGACATTCCAGAGCCAACTTTCCCGCCGGCAGAGCCGATGGAAATCGGAACAGCGCGCGCGCGCGCAGTTTCAAAGCCCAGTGAGGGGGGAAAGAAGGAGGGAAAAGGCGCCCGGAAATGCTATCTCTGCCAACAGCCAGGTCACTTTGCCAGAGTCTGCCCCCAGAGGAAGGAATGGCAAGGGATGGTAGGAGCTGTGGAGGGAAGAGAGGAAGAAATACCGAAGCAAGTAAAAGCCAACGCCTGGCTGCCACCGTCGGGGCACAGCAGCCAGGCCAAAGAGCAGTGAAAGTGCCCACGCCAGAACCTCCTAAACCCGCCCTAGTGATAGAAGTGGCGCTAGAGCTGCCAAACGGACACCCTCTAAAGATAAAGGCGCTGTTGGACTCAGGCAGCTCCTGCAATTTCATGAGCAAAGAGTTTGCAGCTGAACACCAGATACAGACGATCCCTTTAAGCAACCCCCTGCAGGTGACCACGATCGATGGCAGGGAGCTGTTGGGAGGAGAAGTCAGCTTGCAGACCGTCCCAATGATAATGAAGGTGGCAAGGCACACCGAACTGATAGCGTTTAATGTGGCCACCTTGGGAGGAGCTCCCATTATATTGGGGATGAGCTGGCTAGCGTTACATGATCCGCTGGTGGGCTGGCATCAGAGAGTGGTTTCTTTTGGTTCAGCACATTGCTTAGAACACTGCAAAGAGGGAAAGGGTTTGGCAGGGGCCCAAGCCACCCTAGCAGGGACTGAAGTAACGGAGAACGTGAAGGTACCACGACAATACGCAGATCTCCGCGACGTCTTCAGCGAAAGGGAAGCTGACCAATTACCCCCGCATAGACCCTTTGACTGTCAAATCAATTTACTCCCTGGGGCACAGCTCCCTGTAGGCAAGCTGTACGCCATGTCAGACAGAGAGATGCAGGAGCTAAGAGAGTTCATTGACAAGAACCTGAAGAGAGGGTTCATCAGAGAGTCCAGGGCGGTGGGGGGCAGCCCAGTGTTTTTTGTGGATAAAAAAAACACGAACAAGCCGAGGCTTGTGTGTGACTTCAGGGCCTTAAATGCAGTGTCAGAACCAGTGGCTTTCCCTATGCCCAGGATTGACGACATTTTGACAAGGGTCAGGAAGGGAAAGATTTTTACTAAACTGGACCTAAGGGGGGCGTACAACCTGATACGAATAAGGAAGGGGGATGAATGGAAAACCACCATGTTCACCCCTTTGGGGGCATTTGAATATTTAGTTATGCCCTTCGGCCTACAAGGAGGCTCCGCGTGCTTTCAATCGTTTATGAACCACGTCCTGGGGCCTTTGCTTTACAAGAATTGTGTGGCCTTCTTAGACGACGTGTTGGTGTATTCTGAGAATGAGGAGCAGCATGTGAGAGACGTCAGAGAAGTGTTGAGCAGGCTGCAAGCCAACCAGCTGTGGGTGAAACTGGAGAAGTGTCAGTTTCATACCAAGGAGGTGGAATTCCTGGGGTATCGCCTGTCAGACAAGGGATTGGCCATGGATCCCGGCAAGGTCCAGGCGGTGCTGGAATGGAAAACACCCAAAACAAGGAAGGATGTGCAGAGGTTCCTAGGATTTGGGAACTTCTATCGTAAGTTCATCCGAAACTTTGCCCACCTGACGGCGCCCATTACGGACTGTCTCAGCAGTAAGAAGAAGTTCGTTTGGACTGAGGAGGCGGAGCGAGCATTTGAGGAACTAAAAAGGGCCTTCGCCTCGGAACAACAACTCCTGCATGTGGATTTACAAAAACCGATGAGAGTGGAAACTGACGCATCAGACAGAGCTATTGGGGCGGTGCTTCTGCAGCCAGGGAAGGAGGAGTCAGAGTGGAGACCGTGTGCCTTTTTTTCGCGAAAGCTGAACAAATCCGAGAGGAACTACACGGTGTATGACCGAGAACTACTAGCCATTCATGAGGCGTTCCGGAGATGGAGGCACCTGCTAATTGGCGCACAACATAAGGTGCAAGTGTGCACTGACCACAAGAACCTAGAGTATTGGAGGACGGCACGAGTGCTCAACCAACGGCAAGTGAGATGGGCCCAGGAGTTCTCCAAATTTAACTTTGAGATTTGTTACGTGCCAGGCCCAGAGAACATTAGGGCGGACGCTCTCTCACGCAAACCTGAATATTTGGAGGGGGAGGGAGCACCCGAAGAGAGACATGTCATTCCAGAGGACCGCTGGGTGTGTGGGGCGGCATTGGTGGGACAAAGAGAACTGGTAGAGGAAACAGAGAATGATGAATACGCCCAGAATAAGCTCAGAGGTCTTAGGGGTGAGGGAGAGGAACCAGGGGGTTTCGAGGAAAGAAATGGAGCTTTGTATTACAAAGGGGCACTGTATATCCCTGAAGGAGACTTAAGGGGGAGGGTACTCAAGCAGTTGCACGACAGCCCCACGGCGGGGCATTTTGGACAACACAAAACCATGTGGTTGGTCACCAGGGAATTTTGGTGGCCTAAGGTGAGGGAAGATGTACGGGAGTATGTAAGAGGGTGTGAGCAATGCCAGCGAGCCAAAGGGGAGAGGCGGGCACCGGCGGGGCTATTAGAACCCTTACCAACCCCAGAACGACCTTGGGAGGCAGTGTCGATAGATTTTATGACTGATCTGCCGAAGTCCAAGGGGAAAACAGCCATCATGGTGGTGGTAGACCTACTAACAAAGATGTGCCACTTTGTAGCCTGCTCGCATGCAGTCACGGCGGAAGAGACAGCGAAGTTATTTGTAGAACACATTTTTAGGTTGCACGGGGTGCCATTGAGGGTGGTCTCAGACCGAGGAAAACAATTTACTTCCAGGTTCTGGAGGAAGCTCATGAGCTTACTGCAGGTGGAGGTCAACTTTTCGACTGCCCGGCACCCTGAAACCAACGGGCAGGCGGAAAGAGCAAACGGGGTCCTCCAGCAATACCTGAGGTGTTATGTCAATGACAGAGAGAATGACTGGGTAGAAAAGTTGGCGCTGGCGGAATTTGCCTACAACAATGCCGAGAATGTGTCCACAGGGATGAGCCCCTTCTTGGCTAATTATGGGTGTCATCCCAGGGCTTTCCCAGGGGGAGAAGGGGAGAGATGGGGTGTCCCGGCAGCCGAGCATTTTGTAGAAGAAATGGAAGCAATCCATCGTCAGCTCCAACTCAACTTAGAAAGGGCGAAGGAAGAATACAAGAGGCAGGCAGACAAGAACCGAAGGGAAGGTGAAACCATAAGGGTGGGAGATCGGGTGTGGCTGTCAACCCAAGGGTTGCCGTTCAAAGGAGGTTGTAAGAAATTAAGACCCAGGAGATTGGGTCCCTTTGAGGTCATTCAACAGGTCAACCCAGTGGCTTTCAGGCTCCGGTTACCCAACCACATGAAACTGCACCCAGTATTTCACAGGTCGTTACTGTCACCGTATGAGGGGGGACGAGAAGGGATGGCCACTCGGGGACCGGTCATAGAAGAAAGGGAATGCAGCAGCCATGTGGCAGAAATCCTCGACGCCAGATGGAAGGGGGATCAGGTGGAGTATTTGGTAGCGTGGGAAGGAGAACCGGAGTCAGAAAACACTTGGGTAATGGCAGAAGATATCAATGACGAGGTATTGATAGAAACGTTCCATCAAAGGTTCCCAAGGAAACCTCAGCCTGTGGAGAGGTTCCGGAGGGAATACTTTGGGACCACCGATGAGGAGGAGGAGTTGGAAGGATTCTCGGAATCGGAAGGGGAAGGGGAGATGGACTCTGAGGAGGAGGAGTACTTCGAGACCAGGAACCGCAACAGGTGGAGAGAAGTGTTCGGGACATCGGAAGATGAAGGAAGTTCATTCCGGGGTTTTGCCTCCTCACCGCCCGTAGAGGAGGGGGCGAGAGGGGATGAAGGGGGCCCTGGAGGGGAGGTGGATGTCAGGGAACTGCCATCGGAAGGAAGGGAAGTGAAAGGGCTCACACAGGTTGGGAGAGACTCAGCAGCTGAAGAGGGAACCAGTAGGGGGAGAGGAGCTGGGCTGAGGGAAAGGGAGCTGGAGGGATGGCTCAGAGACACTTCCAGCGAAAACAGTGGGGAGGTTTCAGGACCTCCTGTAGGGACACCCACTCCTCGCCGGAAACTGTCACGCAGAGAGTCCAGAAGACGTGTTTCCGTTAAGGAGCTTTTATGTTGGAAGCGATTCCGAAAGCAACCACTGTCGGAATCTGCCAGCGACTGACGGAGCCATGTTTAAGGGGCTCCGTTACAGACAGAGGTTTGCAAACTTGACCAAACTCTGAGGGACTAGGATTTTACACACAAGCAGCTCATCGTCCCATCACACACACGTATGTCATCATAATAGAATGCAAGGATTTCACAGACTATGATTTGCCTAGCCTTTAAAAGGAACAAGCAAGAGGAAAGATACTAATAAGCAAAAGGTATACATAGAACCGACATGTCATTATATAAACTGAAAGGGCTTGACAGCTGTGCAAGTACAGGTTCCCAATAAAGCCATTCTGTGCTCTTCTCATTCCTTAATGCAGCTTCTGCTCAAGCTACCCTGCAAACAGAGGGGCAACTGGTAATTATAATTCAATTTATCACCACCTCTTTTTGTCTCTTCTTTTAAACCAAGTCAGCAGGTGCCCCCTCTTTTCAGGTTACTGACTGATCAATACTCTTGCCTGGGGCAGTGAGATGCAGCTCTCAAACATTATGGCACTTCAATTCCAAGAATGTCAAAGAAGCAGAGACAATTGGGTGGAGGGGGTGGGGAGAGCCAGAGCAGATTATCATCAGAGAGAAGAATAGGGAACCCCTGCAAGCACCTGTCATTTTTAAGGCGGAATGCTTCTGTTTTGCTTACAAGCGCAGTTCATATAATGCATGTTGTCCTCACTCAGACATGTCTTCTTAAAGTACAAAATTATAATTCATAAAGACAAGGAATGTGTAAGACCAAGGCATGTCTCAATCGCTGATTATAATTCTTTGTAAGTGAAGCACTTCAGCCTTATTGGTATAATGTATTTGAATGTTTTTGGTGAAATTACTCAATAAAGTGACCTTGTTCACATATCATACTAAACCACGGTTTAGTGTGAGATTCAGAAACACAAATGAGTGCAAGCTCACATGCTCCCCCTGACTTCATTTCCACCTTTTTAGAGTTCAGAAGCTTCTGCCTTTGCTAACCACGGCTTGCCATCCATCCATCCATCCATTCATCCATCCATCCACCCACCCATCCTATACATTTGTATCCCAGCTTCCCTCTAAGGAACTCAAGGTGGCATTCATGGTTCTTTCCATCCCCATATTTTTCATCACAATAGCCCAGTGAGGTAGATTTAGCTGAAAGACTGTAACTTACCCAAGATCACCTAGTGAGCTTTGTGGCCAAGTGTGGATTTAAACCCTACTCTCCCAAGTCCCCGTCTGTAGGGATGACCGTGTGGTCCGGAGGGAGCACACTCCCCACCCGCAGGCAGCCACAGTCTGCCTGCACGCGTGACCTTGGGGTGTGGGGCACACACACACCCTCACAGACATAGCCACAGCTGTCTGAACATCGTACCCTCTCTCTAACCTTTTGCGGTCTCAGTAGTCTGTGGTGTCCTGTCTGTAACCTTTGTCTCTGAGACCTTTTGTCTGCTTCGTCATACACTGTGCAAGGGGAAAATGATGCGGTGGAAACAGGTGCCAAAATAACTTTGTACCACCCCACAATCTCGAGACTGGAAGATGTGTAAAGGTCACAGCCCAAAATGTATCTGCCTGGTTTGCATATTTGTGTCAAAAAAAGGAGGCTCCACAGAGCTGGCTGGCAGCTTGCATGCAGCCCACCTGTGCGCAGCTCACCTGCATGATCAACTCCTGCCTCATGTCCATCACTTCACCCGTCCAACCTACTAACCACTGCACCACATGTCAAATGTCTGCATTGCATTCAGTTAGCAATAAACATCTCTTTAGCTATATAATTGCTTTCTCTCTGAGCATCCAAAGACAGCTCTTTAACGAGCTGGCCTATATTGGCTCCTCTGGTGCCAGATATTGAAGGGTGTTTTTAAAAACCCAGAAAAACTGCATGGTGCAATATTTTCATTTTCACTCTTTAAGAGCAAGATCCATTCCACTGGGGAAGTTTCAGATTTTTCTATCCCAATTTTGAATCCTGCTTTGCAGATGCTTCACAATAAGCTCATAGTAATGGTACCAGACCTTAAAT
This sequence comes from Podarcis pityusensis, assembly GCF_964106645.2. Taxonomy (NCBI): domain Eukaryota; kingdom Metazoa; phylum Chordata; class Lepidosauria; order Squamata; family Lacertidae; genus Podarcis; species Podarcis pityusensis. The sequence goes on from NC_138032.1 coordinate 37,301,360, forward strand.
TACAAATAAATTGAGAGAAGGTGTTTGTGTATTTAAAATGTTTATACTCTGCACTCTGATATAGTAGAGTAATTCCTAAATCTCATCTCTGCAGTACAACTACTTTATTTTATGTGGTGCTTTTTGATATAACAATCTCTTTATTCGTATGAAATGAATGAATACATAAAAGTAAAAGACAATCAGCATTGCATAGCCAGGCTTCCAACTTCCCTGTGCTGACTACTAGTATACTTACCCAAACTGACTGCATGAATACTGCTGGAGCGAAGAACTAAAATCTGGTGTAACATTTGGAATTCCTGAGATTTTTCTGTTCCTATTTTCTAAACAATGCTTCCAAGACACTGGCTTGCTGAAAAGCCATTAAATTAGTGACCTTTTAAATTAGTGACCTTTTATTTCTTTAAAATCTTGGGAACTGCTTGGAGAATCCAATCTGTGGTTGATAAAATGGATGGATGTCGGCTGGTATAGATCCTCCTCATCAGTGTGACTGAATAGTAAATGCTACAGAGCCTGTTTTGTGCCGGAACTGTTGCAATTTGGCTTTATTTCCTCTTGTCTGGAGTGAGGTTGAGCCTGCAGGATAGGAGGCATGACATGACATCAATGGATCGTACTTTGTTTTTGGATGGTGGATGGGTGAAATAGCTGCAATGCCCTTAAATCCTCCTGCTGGTTTTGCCAGCAGGATAGGATGCATTAGTTCACTCAACCACGTATAACTGCAAACAGGATGTTGGTATCATACTGGAAACAAGAAAACCTGGCAATCTTCCTTTATTAATCATTAATTTCTAAACAGAGACTTTGATTTCCAGAAATGCCTAAGGGTGCGCAGATAATGGTAGTTCGAACTTTGGTCACTCCGAGCATATGAAACAAAGTAAATGGGGCAGAAAGAGGGGTGCAAATGGTGGGATGCACACAGCAGGCTGAACTGTGAGGAAATGAGTCTTCCTGCCCCCCTTTGAGCAACTAGCCCTTATGCACCAATGAAAAATGGATGCCTATCACTCGACTCTGTCTGCTTCCACCCATTCATTTGAAACAGTAGCATTACGCAAGTCGTTTTTGACTCTCAGGAGGAATTTTTAAAAATTCCTCTTTGCCCAGACATTTGATGGCTGAAACTGTTCCTGCCAACCCTGGAATCACTGGTTGAGGGAATGTTTTTGGAATGCTTAGAAAACAACAACACCTTTTCTCATCAATGTGTTTGCTACCTTGGGCTCCTTTGGGAGGAAGGGCAGAATATAAATTGAAATAATAAATAATAATTGTGCAGCTCTGACATTTTCTCCGCATCTATGGGGTCTTAAGAATGGTTTTTCAAAAGGACAAAGACTGGCACAGCGCTTCAAGACATAGCACGTTGGGCAGAATGATGCGGTTCAAGTCATCTGTCTTTGCCTGCCCAGGTATAAAATGCTTCATAACAGGAAGTTGGTGATCATGTTAAAAAAAGGGGGGGTGACACAAAATATGCACCCTGGTTTACATGCCAAGATAAGCTGAACCTTCACTCAAGTCCTCAGGCTCTACCTTGATTATGTTAATTAGTTTTGCTGGCATACCCAAACACTTCAAGACAATCCATAATGAATTACGATGGAAGCTGCTGACAAACGATTTCTGAAAATCTATGAAGTAAATACTGAGTGGGTTTTGCCATTCAATGAGCTCTCCATTTATTATTGTCAGGGTGAACATCTGGTAGAAACACAGCCAGAAACAGTCAACCACTTCCCTTTGTTCTCTTTTCAGGCAATGCTTTCTGCAGCCTTTTTCCCAGAGAGAAGAGCAAATCCATGGCAGTCAGGACCCCTTTTGTGGTTAACTATCCCGCTATTTTTCTGTTGCCACGCAGGTTTATCATGGTTTCCTATTTTTACATAATGTGTTGATTTTTAATGATACAATAACTGGGCTAATCCACATTTATTTCTCTACCTAGACAAGGATTTAGATGTTATTGCATCGTTCATTGTTTGTAATATGAGGTGTAATAATGTTTTTAGTTCAGGTTGCTTAGTTTCATTGTCAAAGTTAATCATTTCTTTGAGGATCAGAATTAGAAGAAAATTCCAAGACCTAAAACATAAAAAAAGAGTTTTAATTTCCCCTCCCCACCTGCTACTTTTTTCTGCTGTAGGCCTGTAACATTGTTTCCATTAGGATCCAGCTAAATGCTCTGTGGTGAATCCAGCAAAGGCTTTTTAGGGATTGGTCGGTTTCACAAAAGCCCTGTACTCACCTTTTCGTCCCCATTTTCTGACACCTGCCTCTGGTCCTAGAACTCTCTACAATTCCCTTAATTCCCCTTCCCTTTGTTTTACACAACATGACATCAGAGTGGGTACAGGAAACACTACCCTCTCTCTGATTGGGCTTCAAATGTCATCACATCTCCAAATCTGATTGGTTATGTGGCATAATCATAAAGTCAAATTTAGAAGGCGTGCAATGCTTCCTGCCTTCGTATGGAAAAAAGGGGGGATGGAATGCAGAGCAGTCATGGAGCGTGTAGTGACCCCCACTTCACCCCATACCTAGCCCTCCTGAAAAAGGGGCAAAAGCAGTGGGTATGTACTGGGGTGGTGGGTGTTTTCACAGCACAGCTATAGTTTCTAATAACCATTTGCTGGTAAATATATGAGTTGCTTCAAGAGAGCGAGAGCGCCAGAGATTTCTAATCTTCACAGGGTGGAATCCAGTGTTGTGCTACTATTGTTCAATCTGCAAAAACATTTCAGATTTCCAGATGGAACAATCTCTCCTCACCTTCCCCCCACCCCACTGTTCTGGAGTTTCTCCAGGTCTCCCAGAACTGATGAGCATGTGTGTTAGGGCGCAGGGTGGAGGAGAGGGGAGAAAGTCCCATTGCACCAGCGGGACTTATTGTACCAGCTTCTGCGAGTGCAACTATTTAGTTACATCTGGCCCTTAAATCACCATGTACATATTGAAAAAGGTCCCAATCAACTAATGGAGTGCTCATACAGAAAGAAACTTCGCGACTAGGGAGTTTGCATCAGAACATAATTTGTGAGTCAGTGTGGTCAGTGACTTGTATTTTGACTTACCTTGTCTTTAACATGGAAGAAAATTTACTGGGGGGGATTATTTCCTCTGAAGTGGTATTGTGCAGAATTCTATGCTTTAAGTCCACCTCTATACTCTGCATGGGACGCGGGTGGCGCTGTGAGTAAAACCTCAGTGCCTAGGACTTGCCGATCGCATGGTCGGCGGTTCGAATCCCTGCGGCAGGGTGAGCTCCCATCTTTCGGTCCCAGCTCCTGCCCACCTAACAGTTCGAAAGCACCCCTAAGTGCAAGTAGATAAATAGGTACTGCTTTATAGCGGGAAGGTAAACGGCGTTTCCGTGTGCTGCGCTGGTGCTGGCTCGCCAGAGCAGCTTCATAGAATCATAGAATCATAGAGTTGGAAGAGACCACAAGGGCCATCGAGTCCAACCCCCTGCCAAGCAGGAAACACCATCAGAGCACTCCTGACATATGGTTGTCAAGCCTCTGCTTAAAGACCTCCAAAGAAGGAGACTCCACCACACTCCTTGGCAGCAAATTCCACTGTCGAACAGCTCTTACTGTCAGGAAGTTCTTCCTAATGTTTAGGTGGAATCTTCTTTCTTGTAGTTTGGATCCATTGCTCCGTGTCCGCTTCTCTGGAGCAGCAGAAAACAACCTTTCTCCCTCCTCTACGTGACATCCTTTTATATATTTGAACATGGCTATCATATCACCCCTTAACCTCCTCTTCTCCAGGCTAAAGATGCCCAGCTCCCTTAGCCGTTCCTCATAAGGCATCGTTTCCAGGCCTTTGACCATTTTGGTTGCCCTCCTCTGGACACGTTCCAGTTTGTCAGTGTCCTTCTTGAACTGTGGTGCCCAGAACTGGACACAGTACTCCAGGTGAGGTCTGACCAGAGCAGAATACAGTGGCACTATTACTTCCCTTGATCTAGATGCTATACTCCTATTGATGCAGCCCAGAATTGCATTGGCTTTTTTAGCTGCCGCGTCACACTGTTGGCTCATGTCAAGTTTGTGGTCAACCAAGACTCCTAGATCCTTTTCACATGTACTGCTCTCAAGCCAGGTGTCACCCATCTTGTATGTGTGCCTCTCATTTTTTTTGCCCAAGTGCAATACTTTACATTTCTCCCTGTTAAAATTCATCTTGTTTGTTTTGGCCCAGTTCTCTAATCTGTCAAGGTCGTTTTGAAGTGTGATCCTGTCCTCTGGGGTGTTAGCCACCCCTCCCAGTTTGGTGTCATCTGCAAATTTGATCAGGATGCCCTTGAGTCCATCATCCAAGTCGTTGATAAAGATGTTGAATAAGAGCGGGCCCAAGACAGAACCCTGTGGCACCCCACTAGTCACTCTTCTCCAGGATGAAGAGGAACCATTGATGAGCACCCTTTGGGTTCGTTCAGTCAGCCAGTTACAAATCCACTGAGTGGTAGCATAGTCAAGACCGCATTTTACCAGCTTCTTTACAAGAATATCATGGGGCACCTTGTCAAATGCCTTGCTGAAATCAAGGTAGGCTACATCCACGGCGTTCCCTTCATCCACCAGGCTTGTAATTCTGTCAAAAAACGAGATCAGGTTAGTCTGACATGACTTATTTTTCAGAAATCCATGCTGACTATTGGTGATCACAGCATTCCTTTCTAGGTGCTCACAGACTGTTTGCTTAATGATCTGCTCCAGAATCTTCCCTGGTATTGATGTCAGACTGACTGGACGGTAATTATTTGGGTCCTTTCTTTTCCCCTTTTTGAAAATAGGGACAACATTTGCCCTCCTCCAGTCTGCCGGGACTTCGCCTGTTCTCCAGGAATTCTCAAAGATGACTGCCAGTGGTTCTGAGATCACATCTGCCAGTTCTTTTAATACTCTTGGATGCAGTTCATCTGGCCCTGGAGACTTGAATACATCTAGACTAGCCAAGTATTCTTGTACTATCTCCTTAGTTATTCTGGGCTGTGTTTCCTCTGCTGAATCATTTGCTCCAAATTCTTCAGGTCGGGCATTGTTTTCTTTATCGGAGAAGACTGAGGCAAAGAAGGCATTGAGGAGTTCAGCTCTTTCTGTGTCCCCTGTTTGCATTTCACCATCTTCTCCTCTGAGTGACCCCACTGTTTCTTTGTTCTTCCTTTTGCTACGAACATACCCATAAAAGCCTTTTTTGTTGCTTTTAACCTCTCTAGCAAGCCTGAGTTCATTCTGTGCTTTAGCTTTTCTGACTTTGTGTCTACACGTGCTGGCTATTTGTTTGAATTCCTCTTTGGTGGTTTCCCCCCTTTTCCATTTTTTGTACACATCCTTTTTTAATCTTAACTCAGTTAAAAGTTCTTTAGCTAGCCACCCTGGCTTCTTTAGGCACCTTCCATGTTTCCGTCTCATTGGTATTGCCTGACTTTGTGCTTTTACTATCTCCCTCTTAACAAACTCCCAGCCATCATGAACTCCCTTTCCTTTTAGTATTACTGTCCATGGGATCTCACCCAGCACTTCCCTAAGTTTTATGAAGTCGGCTTTCTTAAAGTCAAGAAATTGAGTCCTAGTATGCTTGCCTGCTCCTTTCCGCTGTATAGTAAACTTCAGAAGAGCATGATCACTCGCGCCTAATGATCCTTCCACTTCTACCCCACTAACCAGGTCATCAACATTGGTTAGGACCAGATCTAAAATGGCTGTTCCTCTTGTTGCTTCTCCCGCTTTCTGGACAATGACGTTGTCTGCAAGGCCAGTGAGGAATCTGTTTGACCTTATGCTCTTGGCTGAGTTTGACATCCAACAGATATCCGGGTAATTGAAGTCCCCCATTACTACTATCTCCCTTCCTTTTGCATGCTTGGCCATCTGTTCCAGGAAGGCATCATCTATGTCCTCCGTTTGGCTTGGGGATCTATAGTAAACTCCCACAATGAGGTCACTGTTATTCTTCTCTCCCTTAATTTTGACCCAAATGCTCTCACTTTGGCTTTGAGGTTCTAAATCTTGGATCTCTTCACAGGTATACACATCCCTGACATATAACGCCACTCCTCCTCCTTTCTTGTCTGGTCTGTTTCTCTGAAATAGATTGTATCCCCCCATTATTACATTCCAATCGTGGGACTTATCCCACCAGGTTTCAGTAATGCCTATTATGTCATATTTAGTTTGCTGTACCAAGAGCTCAAGCTCATCTTGTTTATTTCCCATGCTTTGCGCATTAGTGTACAGACATTGAAGTCCATTAATCATTCCCCCGTGTCTCTTATTTAAGGATTTTTTCCTCCCACCACTAGGTCTGCATGCTGTTTGCTCCATTTGGTCTATGACATTTGGATGATCATCTTCATCAATTGATAGACTCCTACCTTCAGGAGCACTGTCTCCCTCCCCCACATTAGTCAGTTTAAAGCCCTCCTGATGAGGTTTCTGAGATTTTTGGCAAAAACATTTCTCCCAACCGTTGTGAGGTGCAGCCCATCGCTTGCCAGAAGTCCATCTTCAAGAAACTGCAGTCCGTGATCTAAGAATCCAAACCGTTCCTGTTTTCACCATTTGCGAAGCCAGCTGTTCACTTCCACTATTTTTCCCTCTCTCCCTGGGCCACGTCGTTCAACTGGGAGGACAGATGAGATGACAATTTGTGCATTTAATTGCTTCAATTTCCTGCCCAGAGCCTCGTAGTCTCTTTTGATCTTCTGGAGGCTATTGCTTGCAGTGTCATTGGTTCCCACATGAACCAAGAGGAAGGGGTATTTGTCAGTGGGTTTTATGATTCCTTGCAGTCGTTCAGTTACATCTTGGATCTTAGCCCCGGGGAGACAGCACACTTCCCGAGACATCTTGTCAGGCCCACAGATCACTGCTTCTGTTCCCCTCAGTAGGGAATCCCCTATCACCACTACACGCCTCCTCTTAGGTTTGGTCGGGGTTCTTCCATGAGCTGTCCGTTCCAAGGTCGCCTGCACATTCCTTGAGGACTGACTTTGCTGCTCGTCTTCATATACCTGATCGACTGTAATGAGGGAGAGATCCTCAAATGGAGTCTGCTCTTCGTCTTCCATGCTAGGGGAGAGGACCTCAAAGCGATTGTGTATTTCTAAACAATCAGAGTGAACCCTGGGCCTCCTACTTCTTTGAGTCACGTTTCTCCATATATCTGGCTCCTGTGTTGGTGAACTAGCCTCCTTCTCAGGGGAGTCCCCTGTCACCTCCTTGGTGGAGACGGTGTGCTCTGTTGCTTCCAAGAAGAACTCCAGCTCTCTAATTCTTTGGAGCGTAGCTACACGTTCCTCCAGTTGCTGGACTTTGTCTTTTAAGAGGGCAATCAACATGCAACTGCTGCAGGTAAAGCTGCCTGCAACCTTTGGCAAGATGGCAAACATTGCGCAGGAACTGCAGGCGACTGCAGCCGTTCCCTCCCCCTCCATCTTGAGAACGTGTCGTTGGGGATGGCTACAGCGGTCCTCCATCATAAAAAGTGTGAAGACAGGACAAATAACTCCCCCCACAAAAAAAACCCCTAGGTCTCCCCCAACAAACGTTTGAGACTAGCTCCCCTAAATCTAAAAGATGGATCAAACCCTTTTTGCTCCTTCTTCAACTCTGCCCTGCAAGCCACGTGACCCAGAAGTGTCTTCGGACAGCGCTGGCTCCTGGCCTCTTAAGTGAGATGAGCGCACACCCCTAGAGTCAGACACGACTGGCCCGTACGGGCAGGGGTACCTTTACCTTTATACTCTGCGTAGTATATAAACTGGTTCTCAAAGAAAACCTTTGCCATGCTTTTCCTATAGATCATCTGCACCCCACCCCTCATCCACGAATTCCCTTCCCTAGCTGGAATCATCACGTTAAATGGATGCTCTGTTAATGTCTCCATTCTATTGTTAGGTAAAATGAAGAAAAAACATGTGCCTTCATGGTTCATCATCATCTTGCCATTCTTTGTCATCATGAATCCAGGCCAAACAATGACATCAATTCTGGGCATTTATCTCTTCAGTTGTTCCGTGGATTATCTACAGAGCAGGATATACTCTTTATAAATGTATCTGCTGTGCTTAGGCATTCAGGGAATCTTTTGTAGAGAACAATGCCAGCATATTGATTATCTGCTGCATATGTACCCCATGTCCAATTCTCTACCTGCGATGAGCTGCATGAATGGTCACCTATGTGCTTGCTTCTCTCCCTTGATTGTAACTTGCCCTCGGGTTTATAAATAGAAGCGTTACCTGAATAAATCTCTGGAACTTTAATATGCAGCATGACGCTGTGGGAGATGGAAAGGGAGAAATCAAGAACCAGGGCTTCCTCTATAAATCTCCCTGCCCTTACTCCTTCGCATTGCGCATTGGCATCACATCACTGGTTTGCAGCAGCTTACAATGTGCTGGTTGTAAAGTGCAGCACTTTGACTAAAAGAAGAGGAATATATGTTGGCATTTCCGGAATTGGGAGTCCAAGCTCCTGAATGTCATTGCACTGCCTCATGAGAATATTTAACATTTTCTAAATTGGAAGGTAGGATGGAGAAACAGAGCCATAGGCATTTTGCTATCTGAGTCATTGGGCAAGATGGTGTCTGCCCTATTCCATGCACACAAGTTGACCAGGCTGCTGAATGAATCGTACTCAACACTGGCAATTGGACAGTGTCCTCCACAGCACTTGAGGGCAGCAGGCTGAGTGAAGTGGTACAGTAGCTATGTCAGTTCAGTCCACTCCCTGCCCCTTAGCATCTGCTGCCTGAGGCAGCCATCTCACTCTATCTAACAGTAGGACCACTCACGGCTAGAGAAATCTCATAAACAAATATTACTCATTTTTCTTGATGGTGCTCTGCCATAGTAAGAGACCAGATATGAGAATTAAGCAGGATTGATTGGCCTTGAGTCTTTCAACATGAGGGGTACCATGTGCAAGACTCATAATGCAGAGACTCACAAATATGGACTTAGTGCATCTCTCTAACCTAACCAAGTTTTTTCCAATGAATCTGGGGACACTTTTCAACTTCAATGGATTTTGTATGGGGACTGATTTGTAAATCCAGGGACTGTCCCCAGGAAACGGGGACATCTGGTAACCTTACTCTAACCTCAATAGTTTTAGAAGACAGTTGAGAATAACTATCCAAGAGGCAAAATAAGTAGTTGTGGAGCTAAGCTTGGAAAGTTTGTTCTGTTAGTCCATTTAGGGACAGGCAGACCAAAAAAAATGACAGAAAGAAGCAAAGTTATAGGCAACAATTAAGTGTTTTTAGGTTACAGAGTGAAAGCACTTGAAGTGGGTGCCACTCTTGTTGCAGTGAACAACCACTTGCCTTTATCAAATTTATGGATGGTTAGTTGGTGCTAGCAAGTTCAGAATATTTTAGAGCTGGGCTTTTAAGTTTACTGTTTCTTAGCAAGGCTTAACTTCTTATTGGACTTTTAACAAACTGCACTTTTCCCATGATGCAGAATCTCCTGGAAACTGCTTTACCATGAAGGCTCAGTTTAGATTATCCTCTAAGTGCAAAGGCAGGATTTCTGTTGTTTTGCCTGAAGTTGTCTTCTAGGGACTCAGGCTGAGGAAATTTTGCCCTAAGCCATCCTTCAGCAGGCATGAAGCAAAGCGCAGCAGACCCGTGTAAGCATACAAATGCTACTTAGTCTCAAGCCATCAACAACAACACAAGGCTATTGCCTTTAAGAAAGGCAAGAGGAAAGCCAGGATAGTAGTCAGAAAGGATCTTTAGGATGTCTTCCCGCAGAATGGTTAAGCCTCCTGTGGCTGAAATCTGTCAGATTTGGGACCAAGCTTCTGTTAAATGTTCTACATTTCCACAATTGGCAGCATAATTTCCATCTCTGACTACTGGGTAATAATAGGGGGTCTAATACAGGGGTGGGGAACCGTATGCCAAATCAGTTTTTGTTTCCAAGTACAATTCAAAGTGTTTAAAGCCTTAAATGGCCTCAGCCCAGTATACCTGAAGGAGCATCTCCACCCCCATCGTTCTGCCCAGACATTGAGGTCCAGCTCAGAGGGGCTTCTGGCGGTTCCCTCACTGCGAGAAGCAAAGCTACAGGGAACCAGGCAGAGGGCCTTCTCGGTAGTGGCACCCGCCCTGTGGAATGTCCTTCCATCAGATGTCAAAGAGATAAACAACTTCCTGACATTTAGAAGACATCTGAAGGCAGCCCTGTTCAGGGAAGTTTTTCATGTGTGACATTTTAATGTATTTTTAATCTTTGTTGGAAGCCGCCCAGAGTGGCTGGGGAAACCCAGCCAGATGGGCGGGGTACAAATAATAAATTATTATTATTAGTAGTAGTAGTAGTAGTAGTAGTAGTGTTGCTCATGACATTTCAGGCAACGTCACTCAATATTACTGCTTTTGGTCTTTTAGACTTTTAGAATATACACAGTCCGAGGCATAAAATAATGATGTTTATGGTGCATTTCAGGATGAAGACAGTCAGTGTGATAAGAACATAAGAAGAATCCTGCTGGATCAGAACTTTGGCCTACCTACTCCAGCATCCTGCTTTCACAGTGACCAACCACCTGCCTGTGAGAAGCCTACAAGCATGACATGAGCACAGCAACACCGTCACCATTTACATTTTCAGAGACCTGTCACTTCCAATTGGAGAGGCAGTGCACAGCCATTGTGGCTTGTAGTCATTGATAGCCTTATCTTCCATGAGTTTTTCTGAGCCTCTTTTAAAGATGTCCAAGCTGGTGGCCATGGCTACATTCTGTAATAGTCAATACTATGCATTGTGTGGAAGTGGAACTTCTTTTTGTCTGCCCCAAATATTTTATAACACAAACAGCAAGTTGGGCAAGAACAGAAGGAGAAATTGCATGAACAACTACTACTCAAGTCTTACGAAGAAGTAAATAAAACCCTTTAATGCAAAAAATGGAATAAAAGAATATGTTTGTATTGATAAGTGGTCAACAAACATGTGTGGCAAATGATAATGCCTAAATGATATGGTCAAATTATCACCCAGTACTCATATCAATCAAGTTGGCTTTGGAAATTCAGTCTTTCAGAGGTTCTACATCCAACAGCAGCTGTTCACATAACTTCCACTTTTGTTCCTGCCCCTCTTGCTGTTTGTGTTTTATCTTGAAGGCTGGGTTTTATTCTACTTTGCTTTGGTTTGTCCTGAATCTTCTGACATTCAGCTTCATTGGATGACCCTGGCTTTGATTAATATGAAAAATGGAGTAAAATTTCTATTCACTTTCATTATGCCATGAATAATTTTATACGCAGGCAGTTAGGCCAAAATTCCTTAAATAAGCAGTTATGCAGATACTGTTCCTTTGGCCCCTTCCTTGTCTGGCCTTCTCTACTTCTGGATACATACCCTAATTCTATCTGTGGATTTCTAATTTTAATGCCAATCACCAATTTGCAAGTGCTCTTATTTTTTTGTCCACACTGGCTGAATCTGTCCTAAATCTTGCCTCATCTTCCATGACTTGATGCAGTTTTTTGGAGTGATGGACTCAGCTCACTTGACACATGACATCTTGGCAGATTCCACTGACACTCAAATTGCGAAGATGGTGTTTTCCTAAGAAGGTAACCCGAAGCTCCTACTGCCATTCTGTGGCTTGTCTGTGAGCCAAAGCAAATGCCTCAGTGCAGCTGGGGTGGGGCTGATTCTGAATGTTACTTTAATGGGTATTTTCAAAATACTAAATATTATTGTATTAGTTCTCTGTGCCTTCATATTTGGGAGTGGAGTGTCCAGCTTTTTTGGGGGGAAATATGTGTGTACGAAACCTTCTGGAGTCAAGCTGAAGAATCCCTTTGTCAGCACTTTGTTTCCCTCAAGATAGGACCCATTTCTTAATATGCTACCCTTTCAGCATATCCAGGCAAAGAACTGTACTATTTAACTTTTATTTTTTTATTTTTAACCATTCTGTGTCAAATAAGACACATTTCTGCAAAGAGACCACTTCAATACTAGGGCTGTGCCAGATGTTTGTGGGCTCATACTTTCTGTGTGAAAAAGGAAGCTTTCAAGTACTTGAAACTTTTCCTGAATAATCTCCCCAAATGCCCTCATACCAGACCAGTCCAACACATTGCATGGCTGCAGAACATTTGTTGTAGCTGTTGCTGGTATTGTTGCAGTTAAAGCCACGTTTCTTCTGCCTGGTGGTGACAATGCTGTCATATGCCTAAAGTTGATCGCTTTCAGTGACTTTTTGTCATGTAGCTAAGCATCTCACTTTGCATTAGCTGACTTTGCCCTAATGGCTATGTGGCACGAAGAAAGCCAGTTCTGAACTAAAAAATTTTCTAGAGCAGCAGCTTATAGGGACTTACTGTAGTATTTGGAAACAGTCTGATCTGTTTGGGATCGACTCTGTGTTATTCTAATTTGACAGCCATCCAGAGTGGATTATACCTGCCAATTGACAGGCAGATCTGTCAAGGGGTGTTTGTGCAGGGAACTTTTACTTTATTTATTTATTTATTTATTTATTCAAATAAATAAATAAATGTCTCTTACTTTTTATTTTATTTTCTGCCATAACTGGAACCAAACACGGTGAGTGGAGTACACTGGGGAAATAATTTCACTGTGATTAAAAGCTGGACCTTTCTATCAAAATGAAATATGCCCCCATGTCTACATCCCCTCCCCTCTCAAGCTCTCGGTGTTTCCCCAGTCAGCTTGCTTTCATTTCTCAGAAAGAAAGAAAAAAATGTGTGTGCAGGTGCCATTTTGCTTTATGGAAAAATCCCTATTGATGCACCTTGTTAATGGCTGTCCTACTCAGGAAATGTGAGATCATGACCTGAATCATTCCAAATCCCCATGTTATTTGGGGTTCACACAGAGTCAATGCACACCCCTAATAGACACTGAACTGAATCATATAACCCAAGCAATTATTTAGGTTGCATATGCTCTCTATCCCAGTCTGAAATCCCTTCAAGCTACAATGTCCCTGATTGTATAGAAAGCCTATATATGCACAATTTGCAGTCATTCAGGCTCTGTGCAGATGAACTAGATTAATGTATAGACAACTGAGGGTGATGCTAAGTCTTTGCACACTACCTGTCCTGTTTCCGTCAACTGAACAGGGCTTCGTCAGTCTCATCAATCAGACTGCTACCTGTGAAAGTTCATGTCACAATAAACCTATACCTAAAATGCCACGGCCTCTTTTGTCATATTAGGTAAGTAAGAGAAGGTTAGGCAGGTCTGAATATTGCAAGGCCTATACCAACAAATGCATAAAGTGTGAACTTGAGAGGCTGCCTGGATTGTGAGTAATCCTGAGCACTATCTTTGCTATCACTCATCCTTGATGGGAATGGGCAACCCTAGACCTCAGTGGCGAAAAATTGCATTTGTTTGTCCTTTGCGAGAAAAACTTAACAATTTGCCCTAAGTTCCACTTCCCTGCAGAGATTTATTCCTGGTGAAGCTGGAAGGCAGCTGATGTTATGTCATTTAGTAACACTAAACGACCAAGCCAAGCATTAAGCCAATTATATCCCACAAATCATTGCTCAGCAGGGCAGCACTCTCACTTGAGCAATGGGCCAGCGGCTGCAAGGATCAGCAGGGAATTAGCATTGATTGGTTGCCTGGGGACCAACAAGACAGCCCTTCTACCAGCCTTCACAGACCAGTCAATAGCCCCGGGCTGCCCTTGGCCTCTTAAATATGTTCAGTCCCTCTCCTGCCGAGACTCAGAATTCCAAGACAGAAGTCCTGTGGTCTGGGACTGCGGATGGGCTCTGGGGAGATTACTCCTCCCTGCAGAAAGCAAAATATCAAATCCTTTGTGTCTTTTGCGGGGAGACAAAAGAAAAAGAAAAGGACTTTCAATGTGGTGTAGGGAAATGGAAATAATTCTCAGGTGCAGCCTTCATCTTCTTTAAAGACCGCAGCGTGGGGCTCCCCGCCTAGGAAGTGAGCTCTTGCATGATCTCATGTACAAAATCTAACATTTCTGGATATAACTCCTGAATTTATTTACAATGGTTTAGGCTAGTATCACTCAGGGCAAAATGATAGCAGTGATTGCTACCACCTGTGCTTGAAGCTTTGGGAATGGTCACACCATTGTCTTTACTTGATCTAGCCATCATCACTTCACCTGCCATTTGGGGTCCATGTGGGTGTTTCCAGAGATCAGTATCTCTTCTCTGCAGTTAAACACTAAGATTTTCTAGTGTGACAAAGAAAATGTAGATGCTTTGCCAGCATACTAGCTACCCAGGATGGGTAGGGTGGCTGATGGTTCAAGGTGGGGAGGTGACTTAGGCACATGAGATGAAAAGCTGTGCTATGAAACATTTGGTTAACCATTAAGAAGTGGGATTAAAAAGTGGCAGATGAATGGATAAAATGACCCTGACTCCCTAGAATCATTCAATCTGGCCCCTCATGATCTATTTGGTTCTTCATAATCAACTGCCTTTGAACACAGAGGGCAATTCTACCCTGCAGAAAGTGATGAGATCAACAAGTACCATTTTGTGTCAATAACAGCAGTTCCACCCAGCACAGCATTTTCCAACCTGATGTCCTCCAGATATTTTGGACTTCAGCTCCCCTCATCCCCAGCCATGGCCCTTGCCAGCACAAAGTATCTGGATGGCATCAGGTTGTGGAACACTGACCTAGCAAATACTTCTCAAATACCACATTTCAAACTATAGTACGGGGTACATTCAAATTATAATGATTATAATGCTAGCACTTCTGTTCCATTTTCTAATGTTTCTTCCGCAGTGCAGTATCTGTTGCAGTATGGAACTGTGGAATTATGGCTGCTATACCAGCATGTCATGCTACATTTCATTCACGCCACTGGGTGTGGTGTGAAACAACACTGAACATACTTACACTCCCCCAACCTGTTCACACATGTGTGCTTCTGTTCACACATGATTCCCTCATGAAAGCAGCAGGAAAGAACTGTATACTGGTATACCACCCCAAATGTCATCACTTTACTCCTGTGACTTTCTGGGCAATGGGGTTGTAATTAACACAGAAACAGAACCAATTAACAAGGAAATGAGTGCTGAACATCACCTATATTCCACTAGATTTCTGTAAATGGGTTTTATGTATTGTGAAAGATGAAATATAAGGCAGAAATTAACAGTTTGGGGAACATTAAGGAAATGGAATATACTGTCATGTGAATGCAGCTAAAATGGAGAAAGATGATATGGGGAGATCTTTCCACCCACATTTTGCTGCAAGAAAATTCACGACAGCTATTTGTCCTTAGCTTCTGCAAATCCGTATTCGTTTTCTCAAGTTCATGCAACTAAAAAGCGAGGAGGGGAAGGGAGAACAGAGTGAATCTCCTTGCTATGAAGGCTCTCTTCAGCTAAGAAGGCCTCCATCTTGTATTCTCTCTCTGTTATCAGCCTACCTGTCTCAAGCTGTTGACCTGCAAAATTATTCCAGTTTTACACAGGAGAAGTTATTCTGGCAAGGTTAAAGAGGGAAAGGATCATAGCCTTGCAAATAGTTTAGTATCCAGTGCCACAGACCTTGGGTGAAACTCTGAACAAGTTAACAGGAGAGCAAGTCCCTCTGAAATCCTTTCCAAATATATTTCTTTATACAACAGTGCAGATGACCTCTATGTTTTTCAAGAGTGAATAGAGAGAGAAAATGAAAGCCGAAGCTGATGCTGACTGTGCCCTGTGTGAGACACTTCACTGATTTCCTTGAACTTTCTTGATAGGTCAAGGCAGTATGAGTCCCATCATCAGCCTGAGAGTGTTGTTGATGTGCACAGAGTTGTCAGGGTTGTGTATGGAGCTAGTCCTGAGCATTCCCATATGCCGGAAGAGTTCTGTCATTAGGTAAAGAGCAGGTCAGGACGCCTCACCACCAGAATGAAACAATTCTACCCAAAACACCCAGTGATGCTCCAATATAAATCATGCCTCACCAACCATAACCTTACTGCATGGTGAAATGGCTCCTATAAAAATTTCATCATGTGAGCACAGGGGACTGAAGGAAGCCATTTTAGTACCCATTACGCCAGGCTGGAAATATTATACAGAGCAGGAGACAGACGCTTTCCTAGAAGAGCAGGGCAGCATCTCTTTGATGTTAAAAACAACAAAGGCTCCAACGAACAGAGAAAGGTAATACAAAGGTGTCAGAACAGCAGACTGTATTTCAAAGCAAATATCAAGAGATTGGGGGTGGAAAGAAATATCCTCGGAAATAAATCACACATCCCCTGCCTCATAGTTACTCAGCATCCCTTGTAAAAATGAAAGCCCTTTGAGGACCCCTGCTTTGGCTCTGCTTGATTCACCCACCAACTGCTGGGCATCTGTGTAGCACTTCTCATTTCAGGGGCCAAACGAGATGTGACAGCAGCAGTGCAATATGTTTAATCACAGAAGAGTGTCCCGATCATATAGAAAGTTTGTGTGTGGATATGCAATTTTTCAACCAAACATGGATGGGGGTTATTGACCCCTGTGCATGCCCCTACCTATCTCCCCACAAACTACAGCTCCCATAATTCTTTGGGGAAGCCATGACCGTTTAAAGTGGTTGGAGATGTGAAATATGCCACCAGGTGTAGTGTCTGGCAGGAATGGATGACTCCATCTATTTTTGGACCATCTCATTTTTACATGTGTCCATTCTGTTGAGTTTCCACATTAATCACTATGTTTTTATTTTAAAAATCTATACTTAAATATGTACTTAAATACACATTTCATCATAAAATATGTATTTAGATACATACTTTATCTCAGTGTATGCATTTCTAAATGTTTTTCTTTAATAAAATACATTTCTAAGTGCATCATGGTGCTTTTTAAAAATTGAGACAGGAACTGTATCATGAAATTCACAGAAGCATGAACTCCAAAGGATAATTACATTCTGATCAGTGTATTAATCCAGGAGGTGTGAAAAAGGTCAGTTGGATTAAAAATGCAGACCAAACAAAATTCTCCATCCCTGGTGTCTGGGCATGATTGCATACTGTTTAGCAGTCTCTACTTGACAATTATAGTCAGGGAACCTGGAAGAGGTTAGCAGAGAAAGCTAAAGCACTCACCTCCTGCTAAAAAATATTGGCTGGGACACAGGACATGGACAGTATAGTGAGAAATATGCAGCAATCCTATGGACCCCACTCAATGAGAAAGACAAAGGAGAAACAGCTTAGAGGTCTCCAAGCGAGCACATGACAGCAGATTCATTTAAAATCACTGCCTTCCTTTATCCACACCCTTCCAACAGCTGCACAAAGTAGCTTCAAATATACAATTAATGTATTGCATCCTGTTTAAAACACCTAAGGTTGAAACCTGCTACAAGCTGGACTGCACAGGAATAAATCTACTGAAAAAGATTGCAGTTATTTGACAAACATAGCTATTTCGTAATCAATTTTCTGAGCTGGAAACTTGACGTATCCATTCTATTTCTTTTATACCCCCAAAGTTCTGGTGTTTATTTCCATGTGACCTTGTCATGCATTTATTGATGATATCCTGGGGGTTTCCATGGCAATGGAGCCCAGTGTCACAAGACACTACTCTTGAGGTCACACAAAAGCAAAGTAGGAGCTGGAGACTGATAAGAGCACAATCCAGATCCATCTAGTTTATTAAAATGCTATCAATAGGTGATGGTGGGTCCCCCCCACCACTATTGTGCTTTGCAGTCTTATACATGCTTTCTTCCTTTCCCCACTACAGATTCAAAATGCCTACTTAGTGCTCCTCCATTAGTTTGTTAGGGTGGAAACGGGAGAGCCACATACACAGCCTCGTATTTTATAACCACAGGACAACCAGAACACAAAGCTAGACTTGCAATAGGCCCCCTGGTGCAATAATGTGTGTTAATTTACTATAGGCCACTCTATGTACAAAAGAAATCAGTATCAAAATTATTGCAAGAAGGTCAGTCTCTGAGTCGTTTTTCCTCTGATCTTTGGGCAGCAACTGGCAGGCAGGCGGCAGGGTCTTATTTGCAGACTGTAAGGCAGAGAGAAGACATCTTAAGGGATTATTAAAGTGCTAAGAAGCCATTCTCTGTTTAGATCACTAGTTCAAATCCAGCTTGCAGAAAGTTATTATCGCCTGATGGCTGTTCGGTGGCCTGGTGAACTGCATTGATCTCGTCCAGTCCAGCCCTCAAGCTTTTGTGTCAGAAAAGTGTTCCCACAATATTTTCTGGCAGGATCATCAAGGGAAACGAAAGAGGGTTGCTTTCAAATGTGCTCCAGGTGTTTTTTCAAGGGGCAGTTGAGTCAAGACTATTTTTATTTTCCTGTGAAAATCCTTAAAATGTAACAGAAAGCAGCCTCCTTCTTCCTTCTCCTTCGTCCTGGAGATGGGGGTATCTCTGGGTTCAAGAGGTTTGCCCTTTATTAATTTTAGTGGAGCATTGTGCTATCAGCTCAAGTCCCCCACTTTTCCTTGATTTCATCCTCCTCCCAATTTCTAGTGTGTTCTCCCTTGCAATGAGATTTGGGTAAGGGAAGTAGGCATGGTTTATTGTGGCACAGTGGGAAAGAGGAAGAAGAACTTGGATCTGGAGGACAAGGCTATCAACCAACTACAAGCTATGATGGTTGTGCCTTCCCTCCACAGGCAGAGTCATTTTGCCTCTGACTGCCAGTTACTAGAAATCGCAGGTGGGCAGAGTGGTGGTATGCTCACAGAGGCGTACATAAGGGTTAGCAAAACTGGTCTCTGCTGGGGGTGAAGGCCCAGAGGGGATGTGTGTGCAAAAATCACCTCTCAAGTATTGGAGTCCTCCCACAACACCTGCAGCACTGAGACACCCTGGCTCAGTGCTCCAGCACCTGCTTTGCCAATAGAAGCAATCTTCCAGGATCTCCAGCAGGAAAAGCTGCTGCAGGAGGGAATGGAAAGGGGTCCTTGGAGCAGCTTCCAGGCAGAGAGCAGTGTGAATGCCCTGTCTAGCCACACTCCTGTTTTACCATGTGAGTATCATACACACAGTGCGGGTGGCACTGTGGGTTAAACCACAGAGCCTAGGAGTTGCTGATCAGAAGGTCGGCGGTTCAAATCCCCGTGATGGGGTGAGCTCCCGTTGCTCAGTCCCTGCTCCTGCCAACCTAGCAGTTCGAAAGCACATCAAAGTGCAAGTAGATAAATAGGTACTGCTCCAGCAGGAAGGTAAACAGCGTTTCCGTGCGCTGCTCTGGTTCACCAGAAGCATCTTAGTCATGCTGGCCACATGACCCGGAAGCTGTATGCCAGCTGCCTCGGCCAATAAAGTGAGATGAGCGCCGCAACCCCAGAGTTGGTCATGACTGGACCTACTGGTCAGGGGTCTCTTTACCTTTACCTTTATCATACACACAAGTCATGTGCATATAGGTCTAATGATTGGCATTATCAAAGCAACAGGAAGTGAAATACTGTTTCTTTTTCTTCTTCTTCCTAGCTGAAATAACAAGCAGGCATTTATAGCTCGCTTGGGTACAGGAGCCACATACCAAGAAGCAGTTCTTCCTGAGATTTAGCATCCAGTTCTCTCTGCGCCTGAGACGTGCGCTGGGGAATTCAGTGCCGACTCTTGCTGAAGATAACCTAACAACTGCTTTAGATGTATTCTTTAAGCAAACTTTAACGGGTGGATTAACACAACATGGTCCAGGAAGGTAGAACAATAGGGCAAGTCCAGGCTTGTCATAGAAAGATAATACACACAAGGGATTATTTGCTGGTGTGCAGGGAATGGTAGCAACTAATAACAGCGTGTAGTTTGGTCCATTCAAAATGGAGGCTGTCTGTTCCATGCAGACAAGCAGTAACAGAAGCTTATATTTTGACTCATAGAATCATAGAATCTTAGAGTTGGAAGCGATCCAAAGGGTCATCTAGCCCAAACTCCTGCAATGCAGGAATCCATGACAGATTGCCATTTTACCTTTGCCTAAACACCTGCCATGAGAGAGAGTCCACCACCTCCCAAGGGAGTCCCTTTCACAGTTGAACAGCTCTTACTGTAAGATTACCAGATTTTTTTTCAAAGAGTCCGGCGACACTTTTTTTTTGAAAACAGAAAACAAAAGTTATTAAAAAAGGTTATTTTTTAAATAAATTAGGAAGTAATGTCTTCTCTTCTGTGGTCTCCTCTGTCACCCGAGCCTGCTCTCTTTGAGCGCTAGCCGCCATGGAGTAGGCTTTGGTCAAGCCTGGGCTCGGCCACGTGTCCTTGCCCTCCTGGTGCTCTCCTACCTATCCTCCTCAACAGTGGCGGCGGCAGCGCAGCAAGGTTGGGGCTCCCCTCTTTTTTCTCCTTCCTCTTCCTCTCTCTTCCTTCTCCTTCTCCTCTCCTCCTTCTCCCTGTGTCGGCTCCAGGGTTGTTCTGGCACGGAGTGCTGCTGAGCAGTCTGCCAGGTGGCCAGGTGCTCTTGCTCCCGGCTCGATTTGGGTCGGGAGGGTCAGCAGTTCCCCCAGTTGACATGCCGGGTGTCCCCAGTTCCCCCTCAGCAGTGGCAGTGGCAGTCTCAGCAGCTCAGAGCCATCCTGGTAGTGCAGTTGGCTCTGGCTGACTTCAAGAGCTGCTCGCTGCCATGGTGCCCACCTTTTTGCCTCGCCAGAAGTCCCCATATGATGTGTCTTGTGCTGTTGAACCAATCACGCAACATTCATTCCCTGCTAATAAATCTACAACACTTAAAATATAAATCCAGGGACATTAAATGAAATCCGGGGACATTCCGGGGACAGATTTTGTCCAGGGACAGTTTCGTAAATCCGGGGACTGTCCCCGGGAAACGGGGACACCTGGTAACCACATCTTACTGTCAGAAAGTTTTTTCTGATTTCCTTTCTTGTATCTTGAAGCTATTGGTTCAAGTCCTACCCTCCAGAGCAGGAGAAATCAAGCTTGTTCCCTCTTCCATGGGACAGCCCTTCAGATATTTAAAGATGCATATCATATCTCCTCTTGGTCTCCTTTTTTCCAAGCTAAACGTACCCATGTCCCTCAGCCATTTCTCCTAAGGCTTAGTTTCCAGACCCTTGATAATCTTGGTCGTGCTCCTCTGAACACGTCCCAGCTTGTCAATATCCTTCTTAAATTGGGGTGCCCAGAACTGGGCACAGTATTCCAGGTGGGGCCTGAACAACTGACTCAGACAACTCAATTCAGCATATTCTTCACAGTGCAATCCTGTGATGGTTACTCAGATGTAAGTCTCCCTATGTTGAGTGGGGCATACTCACTTAGGAGATGGGGCCATACAGCAGGACACTTTTTTTAAAAAAAAAAAGTGCATGCAGAAGACCCCATCTTCAATCCTTGGCATCTTTAGGTAGGGTTTTGAGAGGTTTCTGTCTGAAACCCTGGAGAACTGCTGTGAGTCAATGCAGAGCAGGGGTGATTATTATGATGCCCTCTGAATGCTCTTGGACTATGACCCCCATTGTTGTTGCTCAATAACCGTACATCAGGCACACCCATGTACATTGAATCCTAATATTTTCATGGTGCCTTCCCCCTGCCTGCCCGACCCAACACATTTGGATTCTGCACTTTTTGTTTTCAAGCTGCAATTTTGCTGAAAGCTTCTGTCATGTGAAATCCACATTCCTCATCATCTCTCTGAATATGTTGGCTATTATGAAGACAAGAGTACTTTAGTTCTTAAGTGTTCGTTGCTTTGCTTAAGTGCCTGTGATTTGCACATGATGTGGTAGGTAGGTATGCTTGTTGTCACTCAACAGCCTTAATTGGGTTCGGACAGTCAGTTGTTTTGTGTTTGGAAAGGCATCTGCATCACCTCACAAATTGGCAAGCACAACGTATATCTTTTTCACTCATTTCACATGCCGGAGTTGATTAAAGCCTTGGAGTGTTGAGTGCCTTGCATATTAAAGGTTATAACTCGCCATGTGATAACATATTGCCCACTTTGATAGCCCATGATTACTAAGCTGGTTCTTTTAGTAAGCTGCCTTTCTTTAGGCTTCCATTGCACCCACGAGGGAAGGCTGGTTCTTAGTTAAGGTGTTGCCCATGAATTGCAGTGTATCATATTTTACTAAGCAGTGTGTGGAGAAGGGAGAGAAGTGCAGGCATTTCTGAAGTCCTTCTAGACCACCAAGCATCTTTGGATGGGGCATTGGAACATTTCCTTCCATTGCCCCCTTCCCCCTTTCCTTTCTTCCTCTCCTCTCCTTTTCTGCATGACTGACACAAGACTGTATAGACTGGACCAAATAATATATGCAGAGTGGATGCATTTTGCACCAGGGTTTCTTAACCCTTTTTTGAATTTGGGCTCCCTCTCCCAATCTTCTGCCTCCTAGAATTTTTCCACCAAGTGCTCACCATCTGGAGAGATGATAGATGATAGATAGATAGATAGATAGATAGATAGATAGATGATAGATAGATAGATAGATAGATAGATAGATAGATAGATAGATGATAGATAGATAGATAGATGATAGATAGATAGATATAGACAGACAGACAGACAGATGATAGATGATAGATGATCCATAGATATATCCATCCATCCTTTGCCAGCACACAAGAGTTTCTGATCTAGGCAAATGCTATGGCAATGTTAGAAGGGTTCCTCTCCCTCTTTTCTATCACTTCCATTGTCTTGTCTGGAAGCAAGGCCTTCTTAGCTGACAGACTCTTTCTTCCAGGTCTGGCTTATGCAATTTCGTGTGTGTGTGTGTGTGAGAGAGAGAGAGAGAGAGAGAGAGAGAGAGAAAGAGAGAGAGAAGGCACTGCTAGGGTGAGTTTTCCTTTTCCCACCTATGATGTTCTGATGTGCATGCAAATAATATTGAGTAATTATGGTAAACTTGTATGTGATAATATGTATTGTGCTAAACATATAAGGTAAATTAGGGTAAGTATTGGGCTGGGAGGGGGAGTGTGCTTGGAGTGTTGGGCGTGAATGGTTATTGGACAGGAGTTTTGATAGGGAGTTTGAATACTGTTGGGAGGTATTCAAAAACTGGAGTGGGATGTGGAAGAGAGTGTTTGGGTGGTTGGGCCAGGGTTAGTGAAACAGAGTAGGGTCAGAGCTGTTGCTGATTGTGGTTTTGAGATGATGGTAAGGAAGGTTTTAGCTTAGGTAGACTGAGAAAGGTAGAAAGAGTTCATAATACCTAGCAGAAAACTAGGTTGTACACCTTGGAGACAGAGAAGGTGGTTTAGAGAAGATTAGGTAGAGCTGAGGGTAGTGCTAGAGAACCATATAGCTGTGGGGAAAATGGTGTGATGCTAGCCATTGATTGATTTTGAAGTTGCAGCCACCAGAGGCCTAGAAAGGCCTGCTGCTCCTCTGGAAGAGTTCCAAGTCCCTTCCATGGACGTTCTTTCCCTCTCTCTAAGGTAAATCTATCTAGCCTCCTTATTTATGAAGGCGCCAAGGAAAGCATGCAGGTACATCTCTCCCTGTCTTGGCAAACGGGTGAAAAGCACACACAAAGTAGTGCCCAAGGTCCATCTAGTCCAGCATCCTGCTGTCATACCATCCAAACAGCTGCCTCCAGAAAACTCCCAGGAAGGCAGCAGCCATCTCCCATTGTTGCTCTCCAGCAAGTGGTAGTGTGATACATTTTTCTTCTGGAACATGCAGGCTGCACAGAACCATCATAAGTGGTTGTCACTAACAGCCTCGTCCTCTACAGATTTGTCTAGTTCTCTTTTAAAGTCATCTGAGCTGCTGGTCTGCAAGACTGCTCAGAATTCTAGAGGCACTGGGAAAACTGACAAGCACCCGGGACACTCTGAAATCTTTTTTTAAATTTTTTTTTATTGTATTAATATTTAATAACATAGTTCAGCATTGCTGAGCTTGCCAAGTGAGCTAAATTTAGGTTCTAGCTCTTCAGCCTTGACCTCCCTATAGCACCCAGGTCGTTTCAGGTCCCCTCATCCCCAACATTTCTTGATATGGGCTTTCTTCGATAGCCGGTCCCTCTCAGAGTTTCCAACATTCTCAACACACACACAACACACAACACACAACACACATAGTATGGAAACCTAAGTTCAGGGCCAGATATAGGTTTGATAAGCCCCTAAACTACTGAAGGTAATGGGGCCTTTTATATGTCCAGCTGTCCTTTGTCAACAACAAATTGCCGCTGTTTTTTGTGTGTGTTGAATATATGCTCTATGGTAATTTATGGACCTATTAGGTATCTAAAGCCATTTGCACATGTTGCCATGCAACCAGTCCATGCAGAATATAGGCACCCTATATATAGAAATGAGCAAACCAGTGATATTTTTGGGAACAGGCTAGCAGGCAGGGCCCGTTACTTACATAATAGGAGCCTACACAACAGAAAACACTGTATGTAGGTTTTATTTTATTTGGTTTTTTATCTTATATTTTGGAAATCGAGTCCTCCTTTAAAGAGGGCACGTATTGCGGTGAGACCTGGACAACTGACTCCCTGTATTGTGGGTGGGTATGACTGGTCAGCCACAACACCCGATTGGTAGGTCCCTTGTAGCTGGGTGCAATCTGGCCAATGGGACGCAGTCCAAATGGTTCAAGGGACCTATTTATGCCCATGCACATGACCCAGAGCTTCCTCTTTTGGCGCATGCATTCGGAACACCCATCCACCTCTCCCTACTCTTAGGGCTTTGTGCTTGACCTTGCTATGCCATTGTGTGTCGTCTGTCATTGGGACAGGGGTATGGCAGGAATTTTCCCTACTTGGCTGATTGGCTGTTGCCATTTGGGCTTTGCCTGTGGTGCAGCAAATTGTCACAACTTGTAAGGTTGCAGATAGGCTCTGGTTCAGGTGATAGGGATGGGGCTCTCGCTATCCCTATGTTAAGGGTATTCCGTTAAAGGAATCCAGGGACTCAAATGGTTTGGTCAACCCCTGAGAGGGGGGTTGTGCCCGTGCCAGAGTCCAGGGGGACATCTGGGTGGTGGACATAGTCCATTCCTGACTTTTCACTTATCCAGGTGTTCACCCTTGGCTGACCTATGCTGGAACCCTGGAACCCTGGGTCAGTGCTACCTGCATGGCAGGGAGTTAGTCGAACCAATGCCTATGCAACCACTCACTTTCTGTAATCAATAAAGCTGTGGCCTAAATTCTGCCAAAAACCAAAACCAAAATTTGAGTCAAGTGTGAACTTATTTAGGGAGGAGGTTTCTAGGTCTGAACAAGCAAATGTACATCCATGTGTTTTTTTCCTTTAATTTTTTTTGGGGGGTCCCAGAGAGTGAGGCCCTAAGCTACAGCTTGTTTAGCTTATAAGTAAATATGGCACTGCCTAAATTGGATCCCTGACTGGCTCCAGAAAGCCTGTTTAGCATCTTTCCACTGGCTGATGAAAGCAAGGACCCTGCCAGTGGCATTTCTGCCTGACCACACTTTCAGCAGGTGGAAGCGGGGAGCTCTGCACCAGTGGAGTTATGCTGGTGTCTCACTACAAGCAATTGTCAGTGGGAGGTTGATGGAGGCTGGCAGGGATTATAGGAGGGATATCTTTGCCCAACCTGTCCCCATCCTAACAGACACAAAGGGACTTGGGGTTGCTCTGCCAGTTGCACTTGATTCCTCAGAATGAATTTTGGGATGCAAACCATACATGTGGCAAAGAATACAGAACCGGGTAACTGGGGCTATTCTGAATTCATTAATGAAGAATAAAAATGTTTAATGTTTGATTATCTTTATGTATCCATCTGGATCCCCTCTCTTCGATTCTGCCTCTCAAAATATTTCATGGATTTTGAGGATGGAGGTTGTCACGTCGTTAGTCCTGGGGTACTGCAGGGACAAAACAGATAAAAGTAATATATTAGGGATTACTTTTGTGCAGGAGTATGTAAGCTGTTTTATACCAGTTAAGTTGTCACAGCTTTCCCCAAATAATCCTAGGGCTTGCCAATTAGAAGGTCGGCAGTTCAAATCCCCACGACGGGGTGAGCTCCTGCTGCTCGGTCCCTGCTCCTGCCAGCCTAGTAGTTCGAAAGCACGAAGTGCAAGTAGATAAATAGGTACCGCTCCGGCGGGAAAGTAAACAGCATTTCCATGCACTGCTCTGGTTTGCCAGAAGTGGCTTAGTCATGCTGGCCACATGACCTGGAAGCTGTACACCAGCTCCCTCGGCCAATAAAGCGAGATGAGCGCCGCAACCCCAGAGTCGTCCGCAACTGGACCTAATGGTCAGGGGTCCCTTTACCTTTTTATGTAAGCTTTAGGACTGGGCAAAATTCTTCATCAGGGAGCATAATGGAATGTTCTATAAAACTTAACTTGCATACCCTAAAACTTGGTCCATAAAGGATATTGATTTCCTTATTTCTGATCATCACTGGCCTGTGCACATGTGCTACTTGGGAGGCACAGCTCATTCTCTCTCCAGGAGTTATCTGGCTTATCCCAAGCTTGCTGATGGAATGAAAATTAATGAGATGTCAGGAGCTGGTTTTACTGGAGGTTCTGCCCATTTGTCTCTAACTAGACACTTATGGTTTAATGGAAGAAGATTTTTTTTCCCCCAGAAGCTTTTAAAAATTACTGCTCCCAGTGACCCCTTTTGTTTCATTCTGCCCCATCTCCCCACATAATAAGCCCTTCTGAATCATCCTTTTCCTTGTCAGTTTAATCAGACCCTCAGAGAATTAAAACCAACTGAGGCATAAATGCTTAAAGGGAGGTGCTTCCAATTTGGCTATTTTGACTGACCCCCTTTGGGGAACTTTCTTCTGAAGGCTGAGCATTTGGAAGAAGGATAGCGTTTAATGCATCACCGTTAGTGTCTCCTCTTCAGTGCACTTCATCCAACCAGTGGCTGCTTCGAAGGGAGGAGAGCAGGTCAGAGAAATGAGTGAGGGATGGCTGCACTAAGTGAGAGCGGAGGTGTGCAATGTGCTGGGAATGGAATATGGGATGAAAGAAAGCTCTATAACTGCCAAATGTGCAACCGGAGGCCAGATTCCCAGCTGCTGAGTGAGTCATATTGCACCACGTAAAGGCTGGGAGATAAATAACAGAATCAGAGCTGGAATCGAACAAAGGTTTATCCAGTTCAGCCCTATGCTGTAAGACTGCTCATCAGCCATAGTCTCCTCCTCACAACCCAAGCAACAGAATCCACATAGAAGACTGCCAATTTTTCAACTGGCCGCTGCAGCTGTGCCTCTAACAGCAGGTATTATCAGCATGTGATCATGCATATTTTCATGCTTTTAAAATCTCATCAAGCCACTGAGAAGCAGAAACAGAAGCAGAAGAAGATGCTTAAGTCTGAACACATGAACCTGCTTGCATTCCTCCCAACTCAGTTTTTGGCTATGTTGGATCCATTCCAAATATAATCCCCCACCAGTAACCTTTGTTGTGGTGGCAATTATGGAACCTGGGTTCAAATTGTGGTGGGGAGAATGTAAAAGCTCCAAAATAGTGTGCAGTGCCTCCTGCCCACCAGCACCCACGTTTCATGAAAAGATGTAAGGGAAGCTACTAGTGGGCAACTTAATAGAATGTGGGAGGGGGACAGAACTAGGATTTATGTAGCATGGACACCATCCTTACCATAGTACAATTCATAGGACAGTTTGGGGAAAGCTGTGACAACTTAACTGGTATAAAACATTTAAATTCATGGGATATATATGGTTTCAATGTAACACTTGATTATGTTTAGATGGTGGAAGATTAGATTGGTTTAATCCACTATGATCAACCTCTATTCAAGTCCTATGTAGAAATTTAATACCTTTCACCATCTCTATGCCTGAATTGGGGGGGGGCATGATCATGGTGTGAGGCTCCCTCCTCTTTGTGTGTTTAATGTTTCTGCAAGCCGTAGGGCTCTGGCACAGTGGTCCATGGGCATAAGCACCTTTCACACTAAGTTTATACAGTGGTACCTCGGGTTACAGACGCTTCAGGTTACAGACTCCGCTAACCCAGAAATAGTACCTCAGGTTAAGAACTTTGCTTCAGGATGAGAACAAAAATCGTGCAGCGGTGGCGGCAGCAGGAGGCCCCATTAGCTAAAGTGGTGCTTCAGGTTAAGAACAGTTTCAGGTTAAGAACGGACCTCCAGAACGAATTAAGTTCTTAACCTGAGGTACCACTGTATTTATGACACCCATAGCCTTATCCTAGGAACTAAGTTCATTTTTACATATTCTTTTACATATTTCTGACATCTACCATAATTCAAAATTCTTAGAAATGAGAAGGGAAGAGTCTTTCTTAAATGATCTCACTGGGAATATTATTGGATTACATGGAGGCATCTGCACATTTGAAACAATCTGTGCTATGTGAATTTTCGGACAGAATGGTTTGACCTTTTGACTCCAGGACAGCCCACGAGTTCTTGATAGAATGTAGGAAACAAATTCCAAAATGAACCAATTTCTCTCACTTCTAGGTTGCTTTGATTAAAACATCTCACAATTCTGAAGATTAAGCAGATTGCAACTTTGTTGACATAAAATATCGCCTACCTAAATGAGATATGAGCAGTGTGGAGCAGGGAGTCTAGCCAAAGGCACTCTTAGTGGAACTCTCTGATTCCCTTTGTGGTGTGAAGAAGGCACACCACATATGAGCTCTCTTCATCCCCATCTCAGCTGCTTGCACCATACATGCAGAACCCTGAATAGCAACACCCGATTTGACCTGATTCAGCTTTGTGGCACATTTTCATTCTCACTACATGGGCAATGGTTTCCTACAGCCACATTGCCAAGGATGTGAAGGAACAAATCTGTTCACCAATTATGTGTTTTGCTACTAATATTATTAGTTATTGAATTTGTTAGTCACTTTGTCTTGCCCAGGGCAACTCCAGTGACTTACAGACAAAAAACCCACACAGATATACTAAAACCAATGTTTATAAGTTCCTGATGGTTCCTTTGCAGCTGCATCTGTACCTGCCCCACACTTAAGGCTGCATATGACATCAGGTGTGAGACGATTGGATGTGGTTCGAGGAAACAACTTCACAAGCCAAATTAGGACCCCTGCCAAGCCTAATTAGGGCCCTAATTAGACTTGCAGACCAGAGGTTCTCCATCACTGTGCCAGGGATAAAAGAACCTGAGCTGAAAGCAAGAAGACTGGAAGCTGTGTTGTCAGTAGACCAGGATGAGCTGGTATAAATTGTGTTATTGCTAGAACTAGGCTAAAGTAGTGAAATGGCATAGGTCTAGAGAGAAGTGTTTTTCCATGTTATTTTTCATCTCCTAATTGCTCTTCATCTCCTAATTGCTCAGCTACCAAAACTGTTTGTAAAATCTGTTCCCCCTAGAAATAATATTCCTATATCTGTGATATTATTAATGTAACTCCCTTTTAAAAAAAACTAAATTCATTCTTAGTTTAATTGTGTAGTTTTCCCCAGTCCTGGAAATGTAAACAATAAGCATCCAGGATCTGAGAATGCCTATGCATGGAGTGAAGGAAGGCCATCCATTATAACAAATGGGACCAGAGCCACAGGTCCACAGTCTTTTTACTCATGCAAAATCCCTTCATGTGAGTAATGCACAAAAAGGGCATGGGTGATTGGGTTTTCTGTTGTCAGCAGCATACACTCTTCAGTATCTCATAAGCAGCCAGCTACAGATTACACAAATGCATGTATCTGACCCATGAAGCCATTTGTAAGATGAAAGGCTGCTGTGGTGTGAGGTGGGGTTAGAGTGCAGCAATAGAGGAGAATGGAATACTTAACACTTTCCCCATTTGCCGCTACAAATTACCTACCAAATAGCTTTCCCCTGCAAAATTCCAAACACATGATAGGACAAACACAGTTTTTCTGTTGATAAGCTAGATAGGGATGAAGGGGTGGGTGGGATTTGTAGGTGAGGAATAGCAACTGGTGATAGCATTAATACTGAGCCCGTGTGTACATGCCTATGAAAACACACACTCAAGTTGCTTCTCCACTCTTATTTCCTTCCTTCTCAAAACTGTTTTTCATGTTCTTAAATTGCAGATTTCAAACAATGCAGTCAAGTATTAATATGATCAAAAACAGTACTTCTTTCTGCAATGATTTCTTCAAGGAAGGCTTGAACCTATTCTAGTACATAATGAAATCATGCTAAGGTCCCAAGCTGCTTTTCACTTTAAAAATATGTCACCAGGGCTCAGTAGCATGCATTCACTTTGAATGTGTAGGTAGCTCCTGATTTGTTTATATGTGCAGGAGGTGAACTGGAGGCTAAAGGGAGCTGACAGTCGGAATGGCCCTTAAATCTGAAGCCCCACACTTCAGGGGCTTTTCTCTTTCAACAGATGCTGTTAAATAAGAGCAGAATGATGGTTATAACTAGATGCAGTGTGGGTGGAATACTGGACTCTCTAGAGATACCTAGTTAATTGTGAATGATCTGACACAGTCAGCATGGGCATGGGGCTAGAAATATCTTGGAATCTATTCTCTGGGTAAACAGATGAGCTGCAATTTGTTGAGTTGGGATAGGAAGCCTGGGTTATCAAACTTGCAGCCTTTACTGGCCAGACTGTTAGTTTGCTCTTCAGGGAAGGGTTTTTCATGCACAAATAACCAGAATGGGAGTCCTGATCTAGATATGGACACTGACATGGGTGTGTGCGCGCAAGAGGGATTAAACCTGTTGCCCCCCCCCCCCCCAGAATGGACGAACCTGTCAAATTCAGATTTTCTCAATTTCTCATTGTTTTTCCATTCTCATGTTCCCCACATTTCATCAATTAGCATTTTCTCATGAAAATACCCCGTTTTAGTACAAATTTCTCCAAATGTACACATTTTTGTTTCCAATCTTGCCTAACGTACACATTTTTGCAAAGCAATTTTTCTTATATCTTCTGTAATATAATGCTATTTTTGGTGTTGCTTTCACTGATGCATGCGTTTTAAAGCAGATTTCTCTTAGTATATGCATTTTTGTAAACATTACTTGGCTGGAGAACTGCACTGCAAAATTTGGAGAAGTGTGAATGGCTGGGTTTGGTTCATGAATTGTTTCAGAAAGTGAGTGTTAGATCGATTTACCTTCAAATGTGAAGAGAATTGCATTTCTTCTCCATCCCTAGCCCTCACACCAAATGGGGGCCATTCACCTGCTGGTTGCACAGAGGGGAGAAGCTCCCATTGCCATTTTCTCCATTCAGACAGCAGGCACAGGGGGCCATCTCAGTAATCAGGTGGGTGATAAGACTCTGCTTCCTTGAACAAATTTTTTGATAGCAATATGATCCAGATTGTGAGTGGAGAGCAGGGTATGTGGCAAAGGGGGTCAGCAAAAGACTTGTGAATGGAAATCTTTGCAAACCTTAAATTTTGCCCCATCCACAGGCTGTCTGATAAAGATTTCTGTGAAAGTCAAAAGCTTGCAGACACCCATCTAATATTAGAGGTGGTATCATTTTACACACTCTGCCTTTCCTGTCTTTCCGGACAAACATGGCAGCCACTGAAGAAGATGATGTGGTCTGGCATGGCAAACGTACATTTCCTGTTAACAACATTGCCATACAACCCACACACTCAGTTTCACTCCCTTTTCCCTCTCTGTCATTAATGAAGCTGATGGGAAGTGAAGAGTAATTGCATTTGCAGCTGACAAGAGTTAGAAGCAGCACATTGCTAGGAAATGAGGGCTTGGCAAAGGCTCCTGTTTGGAGGTGAGAGAGGGCAGCCAAGTGAAAAAAAACGAGGCAAAATGGGCCTGTCAAAGCAAGTTTGCACTATTCAATCCCAGAGGCATGGAAAAAAACAACAGGGTGCAATGTACAGGAAACAGGTCTGAGAGCAGCAAGAGCTGGGCATGGAACCAGACAAAGGTGTTTTTCCACCCCCTGCAAATAAGACTTTGCATTTTGAGAGCTACATCCCCTCCAGCCACTAGGTAATACTCTACAGTTTTGCTTTGGGAATAGAGTCTTTTATATATATACCCTCCAGAATTCATCCCTGGCTTGGCTTTGCTGAATTAAAGGCTGCTGTGTTTCTCTTGAGTTCTGCTCTCTGGCAGTTCTGGGTTATAAGGCAGACTTTAATCTCTCAGACATAGGGAGCAGCCATTGTTTGTTTATCCTAGAATCCTAGGTGCATATAGCCTGATTTCTGTAGTACCCAAGAGGGACTTATTTACCTTTGCAATCTCCATTTTGGAACTGAGCCTAATTTGTGTACATTTTTTTTTAAAAAAACCCTCATACCTCCTGCTTTGTGTAACACCTTCCTTGAGGAAAAGTTAGGGAGAACCCAAATACTTACCAGAATTTTTTTACATTTTAGTTGGTCTTAATAAAGGTGTTGTCCAACAGTGGATTTAGTAGGGAGGGGTTTTTTTACAGATTAACATTAGCTACCTTTCCCTTTTAATATCTTAACTTTCATCTGCCTCTTCTTTCCATCCATACAGATTACAGTGGTACCTTGGGTTAAGAGCTTAATTCATTCTGGAGGTCCGTTCTTAACCTGAGATACCACTTCAGCTAATGGGGCCCCCCTCTGTTGCTGCACCGCTGGAGCATGATTTCTGTTCTCATCCTGAAGCAAAATTCTTAACCCGAGGTACTATTTCTGGGTTAGCGGAGTCTGTAACCTGAAGCGTCTGTAACCCGAGGTACCACTGTATTCTGATACCCACTCCCAAGCCATCCAGTTCAACACTATGGTTTGTTGACTCCTGCAGGGCATACCGGTACTTTATTCTTCCATCCCATGCTTCCATTTTTACAATGTTGTAATACAGTTATCGACTCACACTAGCATGCAAGAAAGAGTTAACCTACGGCCTGAGCTCAAGTTACTATTGGTGGGACCTAGCAGGCTCCCCGCAGCATTTGCTTCCTACGTCTCCTCCCGCCCCCATCATTCCCTTCCTTGAAGACTCTGAAGCCCTAAGCAATGGCTCCCAGCGCATGTATGAAAAACCACATGAAGCTCTCTAAAAGGATATTTTTACAGCCTGCATCTATGCTAAGGCAAAGACTGCATATTTTGTAATGAAACAAAGTTCTTTCTTTTCAAGTTGTTTGAAGCCTTTTTCTTTCTCTATTTTACTGCCAAAAGATGGAGACTTGTTTGCTGTAACTTCTGAAATTCTGTGATTCTGTGTCTTCACTTACTTGCTAAGCCTCAGTAATTTTGGGGAGAATGTTTGTTTAAAGGTGGATGAGGGCAGACGTCAGTCTAACAATTTTTTAATACAGTGGTACCTCAGGTTACATACGCTTCAGGTTTCATACGCTTCAGGTTACAGACTCCACTAACTCAGAAATAGTACCTTGGGTTAAGAACTTTGCTTCAGGATGAGAACAGTGGCAGCAGGAGGCCCCATTAGCTAAAGTGGTGCTTCAGGTTAAGAACAGTTTCAGCTTAAGAACGGACCTCCGGAACGAATTAAGTACATAACCAGAGGTACCACTGTATGCTCAGAGCAATTGCCATTGTGTTAACTGCTACGAAAGACTAAGAATTCCCCTTTTAATTTTATTTATTTATTAAATTTATATACTGCCCTTCATCCGAGGATCACAGGGCAATTTACAGAATAAAAATACAAAAATACATAACACAATACAAACAAAACTAATAACTGCCTCTTCTAAGCCTCTCCCTCCAACATACAACTCAACATGCTAGCTTCTGCTGGAATTGATAGCTTTCACTCACCT
Organism: Podarcis pityusensis; assembly: GCF_964106645.2. Classification (NCBI taxonomy): domain Eukaryota; kingdom Metazoa; phylum Chordata; class Lepidosauria; order Squamata; family Lacertidae; genus Podarcis; species Podarcis pityusensis. The sequence continues at coordinate 37,335,074 of NC_138032.1, forward strand.
CTGCCTCCCTCCCCATTGGGCTTTTTGTTTGAACCCCTCCATTAGTACCTTCTGAGCTTCCTCCTGACCTGCAACCCCCAAAGCTGCTGCTGCTTTTGCATGTCAGCTGTTTTGGGCTCCTCTCAGTGCTTGAGTTCCACCTGCCATTTCCTTATGACGTGGTGTATAAGGAATGTCTCCCTATGAAATTGCATATCTACTTCACGTGAGTGGTGAAGAAACAGCCCCTGAGAATGGGGCATCAGCAGGCACTTCAAGATGCAGAAATTGTCACAGAAGCAATATGAAGGGAAGGGCCAGTGAGCTAGTTTGGGTAGTTTATTTTACTCATGAGCTGCTTACTGAAAGACAGGGAATAAAAGCTGCTGCCTTTCTATATGGGAAAAGCTTCAATGTGGAAATAGCACAAGAGTGTACAGTTGTTACTTTGTCATAGATTGGAGGCAGAAAAGGAATGGATTTAATCATCCTTTAAGAATAGCAGCTGTGAAGGCCAATAACCCACCCATCACAGTCCTTCTGGCTCACCCCAAGTCTCTGTTACCCCCATGAGGGAAGATGCCACCGGAAAAATGGAATTTCCTACCTGGGTCCTATAGTAGTTGGGGGTGGTGGTATTTGGTGTTACCACTGAGTGCGGGGAAAAGGGTTAAACCCCTTCCATGAGGTGCACAGCCCATTTGCAGCTGCTCTTGTTGATGGGGAAAACAGGCACATTAAATGCATCCATTGTTCAGTGTGACATCTATTTTGGCCCTGGTTGCATATGCAAGGAGGAGTGAGATCATGCCAGCTGGCACTGTTCCTCACCTCAGGAGCATTTAGTATGACATGTGCGCATAGCCTACAAGTATAAGCTCTGTACAGATGTTCTGTTAAATGCATGTAGGGGTGGGTTTGGTCAGTACAGTACAATACATAGGTTCAGTATGCATAAACGTAACACCTGCACAGTCCTCAAATGTAGCAAAGCAGAGCAGAGTATGAGTCACTCATGTACTCCTTTCCCAGTGCTTCCTATAATGTGCAAGGCAGCCCTCAGCTGCAATATGATGTGTGAATATGGGCCTTATTCATTTCCCTCACGGGAGAGCTATACAAGTTCCCAATTCACACGTTACCCGGAAAATACAAACAATGGCTTTATGAATAACACACACACACACACCTGCTTCTCAGCATTTCCTCTGCTGTGCAAAGCTTTATGGGCATTTGTCGCATAACTTGCCAACCTCGGCCCTCAATCCGTGCCAAAATATCCTGAATTTCACAAGGCAAAGCTGTGTCAGTAGGCAGAATGGAACAATGTGTGCAAATCTGCTTCTTACCCTTCATTTGCCAGATAGATAGATAGATAGATAGATAGATAGATAGATAGAAAAATTCAGAATTTTGCTCTTACATTCATTAAGCCATGATAGTATGTTCCTGAAAGGACACAAACACCATCCTCTTCCCTTAGTCAATAACATTTATTTCTGAGATGCTCTTGTGCTTTGGCCCATAAAATCAGGATTAACATTTCCCTTCCATTTAATCCTGGTTTCACTGTACCGATGCCGGTGAAAGCAATTTGGCTCTTTGTGTTTAAGAAGAAATTGATAATTGTGTAACAGGGTATAACTTCACTTATCTAAATGGCCTGGGGGAAATTCAAAACACTAGGATAATTAAATTCTCAGAAAATAGAATGCTCTTTACGCAGAAGTATATAGGGCTACAGAACAAGGGGCAACAAACACACAATGAATTTAGATAACTAGAAGCTGGAGACAACTAAGGCTTATACATGGCAGGCTCTGCTGGGTACAATACTTCTATAGCCAATAGGGATACGGGTGGCGCTGTGGTCTAAACCACTGAGCCTCTTGGGCTTGCCGATTGGAAGGTGAGCAGTTCGAATCCCCACAACGGAGTGAGCTCCCATTTCTCTGTCCCAGCTCCTGCCAACCTAGCAGATAAATAGGTACCACTGTGGCAGAAAGGTAAACGCCGTTTCCATGCACTCTGGCTTCTGTCATGGTGTTCCATTGTGTCAGAAGCGGTTTAGTCATGCTGGCCACATGACCCGGAAAGCTGTCTGTGGACAAACACCAGCTCTTTTGGCCTGAAAGCAAGATGAGCGCTGCAATGCCATAGTCACCTTTGACTGGACTTAACTGTTAAGGGGTTCTTTACCTTTTTTTAACCTTTATTATAGCCAGGATATCAAAGTCCTGATCTTTTGCAGAGCTCAAAGCTTTGGAGCATGCCCACTTAAAAACCATAACTATTCATTTTGAAACAGGGTATTATTGGGACTAGAAGCACATCTCCTGTGAGCAAAATGCTGCAGCTGGCAAGGGATGGGATGCATACGATGTTGGCACAATTGTGTTTTGGCTTCAATGGCAAACTACTTTCCCTCTCAGCAAACGCTGCATATAGCTGTCTTGCTGGGAGGCAGGTGGCTGATTTAAGAGTGCACCCAGTAAGTGGTAGCTAGCCACATATTTCAGGAGCCTCCAGAGTGTCCTTATTTTGTTGGAGGGATTCAAGCGCGCACCAGAAATTTAGGTTTGCAAAATTAAAATGAATTAGAGGACTGTGTCACCTAGGACAACAGATTCTCTTAAAAAAACCACACACAGTTGGCTGTTTGCAGTAAGGAAAGTGACAAGGAATTGCACTAAAATGTATGGTGTGAACCAGTGATTAATGGCAATACATATAAACACCCCCCCATGCAACTTAGGATGAATTTAAATTGTCATATAACTCCCCCCCCCCCCCATGAAGAAATGCTCAGTAAGTCTGGACATAATCTAACTTCTGCTTAAGCTCTGTGTAAGCAAAGCAGGGCCTCTGTAGGAGCCCTTCCACCAGCATGATGATCTCCACCAGCAGAGAGGCATATAGGCGAAGCACATCATATATCTGCCTAGTGTTATGCTTCCACATGGCAAGTCAGCAAAATTAATGGTTTGCATGTCCTGCCACCCATGCAGAGAGAATGTGCTGGTCCCGGGGGTAAGGTACCTTGGGTGTAGCAGAGTCCACACGAAGAGGGGCAAGGTCCGAGGCAGAGAGCCGGGCGGGGAACAGGAACGCTGGAACAGGAGGCTGTGCAGGGAACAGGAACACCGGATGGTCGGGAACAGGAGGCCGAGCAGGGAACAGGAGTACCGGATAGTCAGGAACAGGAAGCCGAGCAGGGAACAGGAGTACCGGATAGTCAGGAACAGGAGGCCGAGCAGGGATCAGGAACACAGGAAGGTCCGAAGCCAACAACGACGTTGCTCCCGCAACCTGGGGCCGGGCTGACTGGGCTTTTATCCTCTTCTAAGGCCAGGGGCGGTCCCGGTCCCCAGGAGCCCCGCCTCCTCTGGCCTTAAGGCGAGCACTCCTCCTGGGGGCAACCAGTTCCCTTCGCCTCTCTGCCCTAAGCCTCTGCAGATCAGGAGAGGCCGAAGGGTTACTGGGCCCTGGAGGAGGCTCACCTGTGGCCACTGAGTCGTCAAGCCCCTCTGGGGCCAGAAGGGCCTCACCTGGGGCCAGCTCCTGATGCACTGCCACAGGTGCAGGTTCTTCAGCATCTAGGCCTTGCCCCAGTTCAGCCGGCCCTGGAGGCGGGGACTCCTGTGCAGGCTGGGATTCCTCTGTTTCATCCTCCGAATCGGAATCCCAGGCCATCACACCATCCCCCCTCCCAGGCCCCCCCCTCAACCGAGGGTCCGGACCCGGCTTGCCGGGGTACGTCGCGTGGAACTCTCGGAGGCAGGCAGGTGCGTGGACATTGGCCGCTGGTTCCCAGGAACGGTCCTCCGGTCCGTACCCCTTCCAGTCAATGAGATACTGCAGCTTTCCCCTGCGGTATCGGGAGTCCAGGATGCGTTCCACCTCGTACTCAGGCTCTCCCCGAACCAACACTGGCTGCGGTCGGGGACGGTTCGGGTGGAACTCGTCGGGTGGGGCCACCGGACTCAAAAGGGACCTGTGGAAGACCGGGTGAACCTTCAGGGTTGCGGGTAACCGGAGACGGAATGCCACAGGAGAGATTTGGTCTACGATAGGGAACGGGCCGGTGAAGCGGGCGTCCAACTTCCGCGAAGGTCGAGAGGGGTGGAGGTGGCGAGTGGAGAGCCAAACCAGGTCACCGACGCGAAGTTCCGCCCCCACCTGGCGGTGGCGGTCGGCCTGGGCTTTGTACGCTTCCTTGGCCTGGTGCAGTTGCTCCACCAAAAGCTGTTGCTGGGACTGGAGCTCTTGAAGCCACTCCGTCACCGCCGGGACCGCGGATGCCGGCAGCACCTCTGGAAACAGCCGTGGATGATAACCATAACTGGCCTGGAACGGGGTCTGCTGGGTGGACGCATTCACCGCGTTGTTATAGGCGAACTCCGCCAATGCCAGGTGGTCGACCCAGTCATCCTGCTGGTAGCTGCAGTAACACCGGAGGTACTGCTCCAGCACCGCGTTCGCCCGTTCCGTCTGGCCATCGGTCTGTGGGTGGTAGGCTGACGAGAGGCAGACCTCTGTCCCGAGGGTCTGGTGTAATGCTCGCCAGAACCGGGATGTGAACTGAACGCCCCGGTCGGACACCACGCGCTCAGGTAGTCCATGCAGGCGGAAGACATGCTGAAGGTACAGCTGAGCAGTTTCCTTGGCTGTGGGTACAGATGGACAGGGAGCGCAGTGCACCATCTTGGTGAAATGGTCGGAGAAAACCAGAAGGCAGGTACAGCCACGAGACGAGGGTAAGTCCACTACAAAGTCCAACGAAACTGTGTGCCAAGGGCGCGGTGGAACTGGCAATGGCTGAAGTAGGCCGGGGGGTCGCCCGGTAGGTCCCTTGGCGCGCCGGCAGACATCACAACCAGCAACGTAGCGAGCCACGTCAGCCTTCAGGCGGGGCCACCAAAACTCACGACTGACCAGATGGGTGGTCCGATACCGTCCAAAGTGCCCTGCTGCTGGGGCATCATGGGCCATCCGGAGAACCTCCAGCCGCAGTGGCCCTGGCGGGATGTACAGACGACCGTGGTGCAGCAGGAGGCCCTGATGCAGGACCAGCCCCGGATACTGTGGGCTGGACCCTTCAGCCAGCTCCCGGAGTCGTTCCTGGGCCCAAGCGTCGACCCGCTGCTGTTCCCGCACCCGAACCTGCAGTGGCTGCGCCTCCTGGGTGGCCAGGAATGCAGCCGGAGGTAGGATCGTGGTGGGTTCTGCTTGCTGTACCGTGTCTGTGTTGTCTTCAGGTTTCCGGGACAGGGCATCCGCCTTCTGATTCTGAGAGCTAGGGATGTAGCGGATCCGGAACTGGAACCGGGAAAAGAACAACGCCCACCGGATCTGTCTTTGGTTCAGCTTGCGGGTGGTCTGGAGGTACTCCAGGTTCCGGTGGTCGGTTCTCACCTCCACCGGATGTCGTGCCCCCTCAAGATGGTGGCGCCAGACCTCAAAGGCTACCTTGATGGCCAGTAGTTCCCGCTCCCACACAGTATAGTTACGCTCCGCTGGTAGGAGCTGGCGAGAATAGAAGGCACAGGGTAAGAGTGGCGCTTCAGGACCAATCTGTTGAGACAAGACGGCACCGAGAGCCGTACTGGAAGCGTCGGTCTCCACCACAAAGGGTCGAGAGGGGTCAGGATGTTGTAAGATTGGTGCCCTCTGGAAACAGGCCTTCAACCCCTGAAACGCCTCCTCTGCCTCCTTGTCCCAGGAAAACGGCGTCTTTGGGCGCAGTAGCCGGGTCAACGGGGTGGTGCGATGAGCATAATCAGCGATGAAGGTCCGGTAGTAATTGGCGAACCCCAGGAAACGCTGCAGGTCCTTGCGGTTCCGGGGTGCCGCCCATTCTTGAACCGCTGTCACCTTCCCCGGGTCCATTTGCACCCCATCTGGAGAGAGCCGGTGACCAAGGAAGTCCACAGTCCGCTGATGGAACTCGCACTTGCTGAGCTTTGCGTACAAACGGTGCTCACGCAAGCGCTGCAGCACGGTCCGGACATGTCCCTCATGGCAAGCCGGGTCACGGGAGTAAATCAGTATGTCATCCAAATACACCACCACGTACTTGTCTAACAAGTCCTGAAACACGTGGTTGATGTAGCGTTGGAACACAGCAGGCGCGTTGCACAAACCGAAAGGCATAACCAAATATTCGAACTGCCCGTACCGGGTCCCAAACGCTGTCTTCCACTCATCCCCGGCTCGGATCCGAATCAAGTTGTAGGCCCCCCGGAGGTCCAGCTTGGTGAACACCTGTGCCCCTTGCACCCGCTCCAGCAGCTCCGAGATAAGGGGCAAGGGGTATCGGTCTGGGACGGTAATTTTGTTCAGGGCTCGGTAATCATGGCAAGGGCGGAGTTCCCCACATTTCTTCTTAACGAAAAGCACTGGTGCCGCGGTAGGCGAGGTGGAAGGCCTAATGAACCCACGCTCCAGGTTCTTGCGCAAGAAGTCCTGCAAAGCCTCGCGCTCTGGCTCTGTTAGGGAATATAAGCGACTCACTGGTAAAGGCGCTCCGGGTTGGAGGTCTATGCCGCAGTCAAAAGGCCGATGCGGCGGCAGCTGGTCTGCCCCCCGTTCCTCGAACACGTCCTGGTAGTCCTGGTACACGGCTGGGAGCGTGGGTGCTGCCTCCTCTGAGGGCGCGGCCGCCAGCGTTCCGGATTGAGCATGGGAACATGGGTCTGGGAAGTGCACGGTCCGTTTGACCCAGTCAATCTGAACGTTGTGGGCTTCCAGCCAGTCCATCCCGAGCACCAGGGGGAAGCGGGGCATAGAGGCAATGTCCAAAGTTCGCAACTCCCGGTGCTGCTGGAGACACAGGACCAGGGGCTGGGTCTCCTGAGTAACGGCACCTGAACGCAGAAGTCGTCCGTCAATCGCTTCCACCTGGACCGGTACTGGCTTGTTCCGAAGTGGCACCTGATGATGGGCGGCAAAAGCAGCGTCCATATAGGAGCGGGTTGCCCCTGAATCTACCAAAGCATGGGTGAGGATCCAGGGCCCACCTGGAGGGTATAAACGTACCGAAACCATAAGATGTTGCAAGTCCATTGGTGCGGGCCCATTCTGTACGGTTTGGGACCCCCGGTAGCTAGGGCCATCAGCTACTGGGGTTGGCGGTTTCCCTGCAGCTGGCGTTTCTCAGGGCAGGACAGAGCGAAGTGTCCACTTCCGCCACAGTAAAGACAGAGATTTCCCTCCCGACGCCGCGCCTTCTCTGCGGGGGAAAGGCGTGGCCGCACTGCCCCGAGCTGCATAGGCTCCTCCGTTAAATCAGTTGTGACCGTGGGGCTGCCGGAAAAAGCTGGTGCCGTGAACTGGAAGTGTCGGCGACCCCGGGCCTGACGACGATCCTCCAACCGGTCGTCTATTTGTAGACTCCGTTGAATGAGAGTGTCCAGCGTGGTGGGGCGTTCCATTGTGGCCAACTGGTCCAGTACCTCGTCTGAAAGCCCTTCGAGATACTGGTCCCGCAGTGCCGAGTCATTCCAGGTCAAGTCCTGTGCCAACAGCCGAAACTCCGTGGTATATGTGGCCACCGTGGACTTGCCCTGTTTCAAACGCCGAATCGCCCGGTTGGCTTGACTCTCTTTCTGGGGGTTGCCGAACGCGGCCTCCAAACGATTGCAAAACCCCGTATAGTCTGCCAGCAAGGGGGAGTCTTGCCTGAGTAGCGGCAACGCCCACTTGGCCGCCTGGTCCTTTAACAAACTAATCAAAAAGTGCACCTTGGTGCGGTCGTCAGGAAAGTTCCGGGCTCGCCCCTGAATATACAGCTTGGCCTGGGCCAGGAACATGGGAAAGCTGGCCGGGGCTCCATCAAATTTCTCAGGCAAAGCCACTGGGTACTTGCCAGGAGCCGGGGCGTCGGCCCCAGGAGCCGGTAGGGCTTCCAAGCATTGCTGAAGTGCCACAACCGCGTCGCTGAGCTGCTGCACGGTGTGAGTCAAGGCCTGGTTCTCCTGGGCCAAAGCCACCAGTGCAGCCGCCTGTTCAGCCATGGCCTCTGGCTCTTCCCGAACGCACCCCTACGAAGGGGAAGTGCGGGTGTGGCGGGAGCAAACTGTGCTGGTCCCGGGGGTAAGGTACCTTGGGTGTAGCAGAGTCCACACGAAGAGGGGCAAGGTCCGAGGCAGAGAGCCGGGCGGGGAACAGGAACGCTGGAACAGGAGGCTGTGCAGGGAACAGGAACACCGGATGGTCGGGAACAGGAGGCCGAGCAGGGAACAGGAGTACCGGATAGTCAGGAACAGGAAGCCGAGCAGGGAACAGGAGTACCGGATAGTCAGGAACAGGAGGCCGAGCAGGGATCAGGAACACAGGAAGGTCCGAAGCCAACAACGACGTTGCTCCCGCAACCTGGGGCCGGGCTGACTGGGCTTTTATCCTCTTCTAAGGCCAGGGGCGGTCCCGGTCCCCAGGAGCCCCGCCTCCTCTGGCCTTAAGGCGAGCACTCCTCCTGGGGGCAACCAGTTCCCTTCGCCTCTCTGCCCTAAGCCTCTGCAGATCAGGAGAGGCCGAAGGGTTACTGGGCCCTGGAGGAGGCTCACCTGTGGCCACTGAGTCGTCAAGCCCCTCTGGGGCCAGAAGGGCCTCACCTGGGGCCAGCTCCTGATGCACTGCCACAGGTGCAGGTTCTTCAGCATCTAGGCCTTGCCCCAGTTCAGCCGGCCCTGGAGGCGGGGACTCCTGTGCAGGCTGGGATTCCTCTGTTTCATCCTCCGAATCGGAATCCCAGGCCATCACAGAGAATAATTAAAAGGGAGAGGAAGGAAGAGGTCAAGGGCTGCCACAGCTTCACAAAATAGCACTGTGTGGTTGGCTGCTGCGATTGATATTGTTCATCAGCCATCAAGCCAATAATTGGCTGATTGCTGAGGAACAATGTCAGTCATAGCAGCCAATCTCACAGCGCTAATAAGCTATCACATTATGAATAGTGATAGCTATCAAATACCGACTGTCAGCTACCAAATGCTGAACATTCAGTATTAATCTTTTTGTGTCCGCTGAGTAACTGGAAGCAGTTAGGAGGGTTTTTCAGCACCGGACCAGTGGACAGGTACCACCCCCAAAATTGTTCAGCTGTGTGTTTCCTCTGCATCCACAGCAGCAGCCCACTCGGTTTCCTTCCTACATCTGCTGATCCACTGTGCAATTTGTCATACTCTCAAAGGCAGTGCAGAGCAAGATGGGCAAAAATTGATTTTGTAGGGCAGGATGGATAGAAAGCAACAGCGCACTGGGGTTTCTTGCCTACTAGTACAACTGAATATATAGAACCATTCTGCTTTGCTCCTGCACCACTTTCTCAAGGATTTTCAAAAAAATATTCTAGTCTAAAGCCACCCCAATATACACCAATTGCTTGTTAGGAAGGAACAACCAGTAGACCTGGCTTCCCAGGGATGAAAAATATCTTCTTAATTGAGATCTAAATTTAAAATCAGTAACTTTGAAAGATAAAAAAAGACCTTTGTACCTTCCCCTCTTCTTCCGCTAAGCCTGATGGGTGAGTTGCACCAATTAAAAACACCTTGGAAAGATTAACAGTGTTTTAAATAGCCATAGGGGAAGACTTCCCAGTCTGCAGTGAATAAAAGGGGTTGGGAAGGAGCAGCCCCACTCATTAGCAGCATAGCAGAACTGACGGCTTCCACCTGCCGGCTTCACAAATGCACTCGGAAGTGCAGGCAAGTAGGTAGAGAAAGAGCTCTCTTCAGCTACACCTTCCAAGGGAAGGAAGCAGCTTCCACTGTGGCGCAATAAGGAACTTGCAAGGTAAGTGACCTTTGGGGGCACGGAAAACGGAACATTCCAGCTAATGAGACATTCCAACAGAATGAGACAGCTCTGGAGATGCACAGCTTTACTGATCCAGAGGCTGTTAAATGCCGAGTTGTTTCTCTCTTTGCTATTAGCAGCCTTAGTAGCCAGCCTTCTCCCCCGCTGGAAAAAAGAAAGAAAGGCAGTGCTGGAATCGCAAAACGCTCAAAAGAGACGACCTCAGCCCTAAGCATCAGGAGACAGAGTTTGAATCCACACATACCTTGTTTGTTTAAAGAGTCAAGTGGAGTTTCTTTCTATTTGGATTTTGGATACTAAACATCTACAGCACACTCCACTTTGATTTCTATGCACAACCAATCACGACCAAGGTTGCAATTTCTTTTCCTGGCAGGGGGCTTCTCTGCCTTAAACAGTTGTCATAAGCAGAAATTCGGCCCACTCAGTTCGGGGACGGAGCTTCATGCTCCAGCACCGGGGGCGGAGAGCAGGTGGGGGCGGGGCTGGCATGTGTCCCGGGGGCGTGGTGTACTGCCCATGGGGGCGTGACACACATCCTGGGGGCGTGGCGTGCTGCCCATGTGGGCGTGACACACATCCTGGGGGCGTGGCGTGCTGCCCATGGGGGCGTGGCATGCCACCTGCAGGGGCAGGGCGCTCAGCACAGGCAGGGGGGCAGCCATGATGGAACCCCACCAGGATCACGCTGCTGGGGGCAGTGTGTTCCCCCTGCCCCCCTCTTCCTCCACCAGTGTCTCAGTTGCCTTCGCATAGAGATGCAATGATGAGCAAAAGCTTCCCCGGGTAGTTTTCAGTATGATGTACCACTGTTAAAGGTGCAGAAGCCCCACCAGGTAGGAAAAAGGTGGCAACCAGGGCTTTTTTCAGCCCAAACTCGACAGAACTCAGTTCCGGCACCTCTCAGGTGGATGCCATTGTTTTATTTAGCATCCGGAAGCAAAGCACACAAAACCCTCTGCCCCAAGCCCTCTCCTTGGCAGCCTAATGTAAGAAGCCTTCTACTTAATGCTGCTGAGGGGATGGGAAGGTATCCAACATAGGAAGGTGCAGTCTTCACTGGACTGGTTACTACTGAATCCTTGATGGAGATGGAACCAGGTGCTAGTATTAACACAAACCAATAAGGGCACATAAAAATGTTGCAGATATGCTCTTATGCTGTCCTTACGGAGCCATTATAATGTGTCATTTTTCTTAACTGAATTAGTCATACTTTGTTGCATGAGAGCAAATAATTTCCCCCTCTTAAAAATTGTGTATGTGATTGGTTCTGAACTGGGTTGGCAATTTGGAGCATTTGCAGGGGGATACCAGGGTCAGTCATTTATTCTGAGAATTCTGGATTGGCTCTCCGTCTTTTTCTGTGCACCTGCAGGCTTCCTTTCCTTGATGCAGGCCCGTTTTCATAACGCCACTGGGAATTGTAGTGTAGGGGTGGGGGAGAATTCTCCCATGGTGGCAATTGTCACACTGGCAGTCACTTGGAAGGATGCATCTGTTTGCTGCAACGTGCCCCCTTCAGTTTCCCCACCATCCTTCCAAGGTGGAAGTGGAGCCAGATCCCAGAAAATGACAGGTTTTTTTTTAAAAAATGTTTTTTTTAGTCTCCCCTGTACCCCACCAAATGATTGGACTCATGAATTGATTTAAAGGTCACATTCACCTTGGGGGCATATATGACTTTTTTGAACTTGGAAATTCCTGGGCCAATTGATTGCCCAGCAGCCAAGGTGTTATTCTGTAAATTGCATTCCCATTGCTAAAAGTTCAAGCCAACTGCAGCCATAAATGACAGTTTCATTAAGAGCAGGAGGTGAAACGTAATCAGCTTCTGAGCATGCACTAATGGTAGCTGCTGGCTTTGAGCTCCTGGTCCGACAAATGCCTTCTGCGCAGGTGCAAACTGGCACATAGTCATAATAATCTTGTTTTGCATTCCAGGTAATGATGGAAGAGGAATTAGGTTCAGGTCGCATTTAAAGGAGACTCTACCCATGCTTCCCAGAACAATATAGGAACCAAAGTATGGCCATCCTTTGAAAAATCGCACTGCTCTGAATTTTGAAATGCAGTTCTCCAACTAAGTACAGTGGTACCTCAGGTTACAGACGCTTCAGGTTACAGATGCTTCAGGTTACAGATTCTGCTAACCCAGAAACAGTTAGAATCATAGAATCATAGAGTTGGAAGAGACCACAAGGGCCATCGAGTCCAACCCCCTGCCAAGCAGGAAACACCATCAGAGCACTCCTGACATATGGTTGTCAAGCCTCTGCTTAAATACCTCCAAAGAAGGAGACTCCACTACACTCCTTGGCAGCAAATTCCACTGTCGAACAGCTCTTACTGTCAGGAAGTTCTTCCTAATGTTTAGGTGGAATCTTCTTTCTTGTAGTTTGGATCCATTGCTCCGTGTCCGCTTCTCTGGAGCAGCAGAAAACAACCTTTCTCCCTCCTCTATGTGACATCCTTTTATATATTTGAACATGGCTATCATATCACCCCTTAACCTCCTCTTCTCCAGGCTAAACATGCCCAGCTCTCTTAGCCGTTCCTCATAAGGCATCGTTTCCAGGCCTTTGACCATTTTGGTTGCCCTCCTCTGGACACGTTCCAGTTTGTCAATGTCCTTCTTGAACTGTGGTGCCCAGAACTGGACACAGTACTCCAGGTGAGGTTCCTCGGGTTAAGAACTTTGCTTCAGGTTGAGAACAGAAATCGTGTGGCAGAAGCAGGAGGCTTCATTAGCTAAAGTGGTACCTCAGGTTAAGAACAGTTTCAGTTTAAGAACGGGCCTCCGAAACGAATTAAGTTCTTAACCCAAGGTACCACTGTAATGCGTTCAAAAAATGCACAGATCAGGCAAAGTGTGCATCTAAATGCATTTATTGGTGAAAATAACCTACAAAAATGGCTTTGTAGTGGTGAAAATTGCTTGCAAAATTGTACAGTTGGCAAAATTGCATGCAAAAATGTGTATATTAGGAGAAATTTGTAATAAAATGCTGACAAATTTCCACGAGGGCATTCAAAAAATTGGAATTTGCCAACAGATGTAGAAATATAGAGAACTGGGTTTAGACTTGGGGGGGGGGGGGATGAGGGACTGAGAGAAACAGAAATTGGCAGATCTGCCCATCCCTAATTCCAAGTACAGTAACATTTTCAGGGCAAGGAAACTTTCCTTAGGAAGAAGAAGAAGAAGAAGAAGAAGAAGAAGAAGAAGAAGAAGAAGAAGAGTAGTAGTAGTAGTAGTAGTAGTAGTTTGGATTTGATATCCTGCTTTATCACTACCCGAAGGAGTCTCAAAGTGGCTAACACTCTCCTTTCCCTTCCTCCCCCACAACAAACACTCTGTGAGGTGAGTGGGTCTGAGAGACTTCAAAGAAGTGTGACTAGCCCAAGGTCACTCAGCAGCTGCATGTGGAGGAGCGGAGACGCGAACCCCGTTCCCCAGATTAGGAGGCTACCGCTCTTAACCACTACACCACGCTGGCTCTCACCAGTAGGGTACATCAAGGCATTGCAATCTGGGGGGTTATTTGTATTCAAGACCCATTATCTCCAAATTCTAGCCACATTAATGCTTACAAGGCCACACACTGGGGTTGGGACCTTGAAGCCCAGTCCCATAAGATGAAAAGCCAGCTCATAAGATCATACTACTAGCACCTTCCCAAATAAAGATGGGGGAATTGTATGTTTCCATGCTGAGTTTATGCCTCAGCAGAAAACTGTGAGGTTGAACGATCCATTTTGAGAATGATTAATGGCATGCCAGCTCCCAGGCGAATTCAGCTGTGTCTCGCCACTGCCATGGGGGAGTGTAGGAAACAGTATTTACTTTTCAGAAAATCAGAGAGGGTGGGTTGTTAGCTTTGTTATGGTTTTGGTTAGCAAATAGATGCCTGCAAATTGACAGGCCTGTGCCAAGAGCACTCAGCTGAAGTGCTCTCGTTCCATGTTGGAAGGCTGCTTTTTGGTATTTGCTCTCAGCCTTCTGGTTTATAGTGTGTGTGCATGGCTATGAAAAGAATTAACTAAATGCTAAGTGCATTGTAAATATTCATGCAGAGGCTTCAGTCGGCAATAAATGTTACACAAGCCAGAATTACAGAATTTCCTTGCCATAGGCATGTAACTGGTCCATGGTAAGCATTGTTTACTCTTCCTCACAATCCAAGTACTAGGCACAGGGTGCCAAAGATGCCAGGAGTTCAAGCATAAGAGACAAACAGTGCCAAGATCATAATAACTCTTGAAACTCATCACAAAGAAAACTGTAAGGAATACAGTGGGGCTCACATAGGGGGTTAGTTAAGGCTGGAGATGGAGGAAGAATCCATCAAACTCGGATCAGACCCTCCAAGTGTCCCTATTTTCCAGGGACAGTCCTGGATTTTCAGAAGCCATCCTGGTTTCTGATTTGATCCTAGAATGTCCCACTTTTCACCAGAACGTCCCCGTTTTCATTGGAAAATGTTGGAGGTTATTGGAATTATGCGACTCACAAACCAAGGAGATTCAACCTTTGGAAGACATCTGAAGGCAGCTCTCTATAGGGAAGTGTGTGTGTTTTTTAAAAAAAGTTCTGTGTGTGTGTGTGTGTGTGTGTGTGTGTGTGTTTTGGAAACCGCCCAGAGTGGCTGTGGCAACCCAGTCAGATGGGTAGGGTATAAATAATGTGGATTGTGACTCTGATTGGTTCATCTGTCCATTTCAGAATTTGCAGGTCCATACTGTCACTTGTGGAGGCATGAATACCAGAAGCAATCAATAAGTCCAGATCATTTATATCTATTTAAAAAAATTAATTAACTTCAACATATCATTCCAATTTGTACAGGTAGGTTTGAACAACAATAATACAAAGACAAAAGAAAAGAAAAGAAAAGGTTAGTTCTTGTAGTAATTAGTAGCATATTGACTGTAATTACCAGTAAATGAAGTGAACTACGATGAGTTTTATCTAGGCTACTTGGATGTTCCAGCATAAACAAAAGCGGAGAATCAGGCCATCCAGATCATTGCCCTTTCAGGTTCCTTTTATGCCAGTATTTCATTGGACTAGCCATTCTACCTTCACCTTTTCTCAACCAAAAAAGTTGTGGTTCGAGGACCCGACCCCCGCGATGTGAAATAAATACACAAGGACACGTGATATAAGGTTAATGGGCAAGAAAAGGCCACAACTTTATTGATTACAGCAGTGAAAAGGTATTGGCTTAGGCATTGGATGTCTAAAACAAGGGGGTTTATTCACCAGTAGGTGGAGCCTGTTGATGCTAATCCAACTATAGGCTCTCCCCTGATGTCACCGGGGGTCGTGCCATGGCCTCCCGCCAAGCAGGCATCGGACAGAGTACACGACCGCCAGATTCCTTTAACGGAATACCCAAAAATTGAAGGCATAGGCGATGGCCACACCCAGCCCTTCGACACACCACAACACATTATTCCAATGCCTAACCTACCCACCAATACCACAAAAAGTTGTGACGATTGCTACGAGGTAGGCGAAAAAACCAAAAAGCCTAATGCCAAATGGAAAAATTCCTACCAGGCCCCCTAGACAACCAGGGCGACCAACCTAAGGTCCATAGCAAGGCCAAAGAACAAAGACCCTGAGCTAAAAGGGAGTGGAGGGTGGGTGACTCACGACGAGAGGACGGAGAAGAATGAGGCCGAGGAGAGGCTGGCACCGCCGCAAAAGGCTGCTGAACACGCCCCCTCAAAGACACCTGGTTGGATGCCTGCCGAGGGGGCGTGGGCGCCAGCCAGGTGAGAGGAGGAGGCAGGGGGCTAATGCCCCCTGCTAGGGGCGGTGCTCGGGCTCCTGCCCACAACCACTCCCCTCTCTTCCAGGGAGGAGAGTCTTTACCTAAAAGGGCCAGGTGACCTAAGGACTCCTAAGTCCTAAGGACCAAGAAAAGTTCAGGATCAGAGAGAGGTTCTCCCTCTGCATTTGCTTTGTCAGGGTTATTTGGTGGGGAAGAGACGTGATTGATTTCAGGAACATTAAAAGCAAGAAATCCTTTTGCTCCTTTTGTTCTCTCTATGCTTTGTGGTTGCCTGACAACGCAGAGTTCCAAAAAGTGCTGAGTCTTGAGATATCCTGCATGGGCCTAGGCCTACTTCTCATGCATTTTACATGAAGCCTTATTAGATGGTGACTCCTGCTATTTCTTCCTCTTCATTTATTTATCTAACAGCTTTTATATAACTTTTGATTATAGTAAAACCTCTAAGCAGTTTACCAAAATATTAACATTATAAAAAGTTAAACCATTTAAAAAATGATTAAAATTAACATTAAAAGAGATGAAGGCATATCAGTATCCATGTGAAGGGATAGGCATGCCTAAACAAATATGTTTTAAGCAGGTAAAAGTACCTACCTGATGTCAACAGGCAGGCAATTTCAAAGAGTAGGCGCTGCAACCCTAAAATGTTGATTTTTTACAACTGTGGAATGAGCATTATGTGACACATAACTGTGTCAGTTCCTTAGATCGAAAAAGTTGATAGGGCACATATTGGGTAAGGTTACCTTGCAAGATGACCTTCCCAGCCTTTATTAAACTGAAAAAATGTGAAAGTCAACTCCCCCCCCTTTTTTTTGCTTGGACAATCCTTGTAGCATTCATAGAAGGGACCACAAGGGTCATCTAGTCTAACCCCCTGCAATGCAGGACTCCTTTGCCCAACATGGCAAGCCACAACCCTGAGACTGAGAGCCTCATACTTTACTGATTGAACTCCTAGGCTAGGAGTGGTGGAATAATTTGTATGATGGTGCAACTGGTTCTTGGCTTCTATACCACAACTAAGGATGCTGTGCTTATTTTGACCATAGTGCCTAAACAATGTTTTCAGTGTAATACCTTGCAAAAAGTCTATGTTTTGTCAACTATGCAGAAGAAGGAGGACTGTAGAGGAGCCCTCGTTCTTGAAAGTCTAGTGACAATGATAAACTGCCAGGATCTACTGCAGTATTGTTATCAGAAGGGGTTTGTGCAAGATGAGATGAAGAAGAGCAAAGTGGGAGTGGATTCATCAGGGCAGTCTTTAGCAAAATGGTGGACTTTGAGGTCTATTGCTTGTCAAGGGGGAGTGGCTCATTATACTCCACAATCCTCTTCAAAAATAATGTGTGAGCCTCAAAACTGTTTGTGCTAGTATTGAGCAGGAAAGTCTGAAATGTGTTCAGCTAAAGTCCCTTAGAAGCTTCCTTGGGGACTGAGCATAGTGCAGAGGATTCTGGGTGTGTTGAGTTGAATACACCTCCAAACCTTCATGCTCAGTATGGGAGTGTTGGGGGTAGAGCAAATGCATTTGGCACATCCAGGAACATTGTGGGTAGATTTAGCCTACACACACCCCTCCCCAGTTTGAGCCCTCCCATGCTTTCTGAATGACTGGAGGCTGTTCCAGTGATACATATACCGGCAATATAAAGCTGGTTGCACCATCCAGGTGTGCTTGGGTGATGCATGACATAGACAAATTTAATCCTCAGATTACTCTTTCCAAGGGATAGGGTTACGAATGCAGGAAACAAGTGTGATGACATTTAGAATGATGCATTAGAAACAGCCATTGGCCTCAGAGTAAGTTGTGGGTTAAGGTTTGTGTATTTGTGCTGTACTCAGATTTGATGTCAGACTCAATAAAATTAGTATTCAGACTCTGAAACCTCCTGAATGTCAACACTTTGGTATTTGTGGAAACATTTTCTTTTTTAAAAAAAATAAAGCCAAATCATTGTTTGCTGGTTGATCTGGGGCACTATTTATTTGGTTTCTATATTATTCCCTATTCTTCCTTTGTGGGCTTGCACCATCCAAATGAATGCATTGCTATAAGCCGTTAAAAATTTGGAAAGTGCACATCCTAAAATCAGAGGGAATGCGATGACAAACGCAAAATTCATGGCAGCTGTTTGATTGGCTGGCTGGCTGGTTGGCATGGCGACTGCATGCCAAGATTCTGGGGTACCCCAGGTAATGAACAGAAAAGTCATTTTATGCAAAGACGTGCTGCCTCTCACAATGAGGGCAGTGGGGTACAGACTCTTGGAAATGGATCCTCTTTTTTATTTTAACTTGCACTGCTCTTTAATATTCTCTTGGGATATTTAAAAAGAAGGTCATTGTTTAACAAGTCAGGCAGACCCCCCCCCCCTTTCTTTTGCCAGCAGTTCAGCAATCTCTAGATAAAGTTAATATAATGCAGGGGCTGCCGGAGGGAGGAAGCCTGTCGTAAGGCATTACCATTGACTTTGCCAACATGATAATATTGTCCTTCATCAGCAAGAGGATTAGGAGCAGGAAGGACTGCGTGGTGCAGTGGATTAATGCACTTACCTTCCAAGGTCAAACACAGAGCTTTGATAGGCTGTAGCATCTATTCTTGATGTACACAGCAGTGGAAAAAAACCCCGCAACAAGTCTGGGAACTGAGAAGAGGTGTATGCAGGCTGATCCCACCCATGTTACATTCATTTTGGATATGCTTTGCAATGCAGAGACAGATTCATTTCTTATCTTTTCTCTTTTGCAGTGTCAGCTGGGTGGGAGGAGACCCCCTCCAAGAACTCCCTCCCCACAGTGAGTCTATCTCCTCCCTGCCGTTATAAGTAGCTGCTGCTGTTCCTCTCTCTTCAGCCTTGCCTCCGCCTTCTGGATTGCCAGGCAAAGAGCCAATGAGCAAGCAGGCGGTGGCATCTGCTCCTCCTCCTCCCTGTCATTGTTATCTGAGCCATGCCTGACCATGCGCCTATGACACCAGCCCTGATGCACAGCCAGCAATATGGCAGCTGCTTGTGAATTGCCCAGGATTTGATAGACCTGATACAGGAATCTCTCCCGAACTTAGCTAGGCTTTGTAACCTTCTGTAGCACCATAGATTCAATATGGGGACAAAAGGGTTCTTGAGATACTGTAGTGGAATAACAAGGTCAGATGAGCAGAAGTACAGTATATAGAAACAGGCATAAAAAGCTCATTGGCTCTCTGTTTTTCTTCAAAACATCAGGTGCAGACTCTACCAGTAGGCAGAGTGAGGTAGCTGCCTCAGGCAACGGATGCTGGTGGGCATGAAAGTGGCAGAAAGGCTTTGGTGGGATAGAGCTATGTATAGCACACAGTCTACCCTGCACCCAGTAAGCTAACCCACTGCTCTCAGGTATGATGGACGATGATGTCCCATCACCAGTGTTCAAGCAAGATTCAAATTCTAGCTCGGTCAACTTCTATATGTAGAGCAGGGGACACCATATTGTCCTTCAGCTAAGGCAGAAAAAATGTTTTGGGGCAACCCTTTAGAAAATTTACCCTGAAGGTTCCTCCACTTCTTCTGTATTCATCGCTGATTTTCAGTGTTCAGCTGCTAAAACCTACTTTACTGTAGAAGCCTCTGGAACCATTTGTGATCCAGGACACAACTTGATCAATATGCAGGTGATACCCAGCTCTGCTTATTTGTCAAAACTGAATGCGTCCATGCAAGTTTTGGACCAGTGTTTGGATGCAGTGGTGGGCTGGGTGAAAGTCAATATTGAAAATAATTTCTGACAAGACAGAGAGATTATGGATAAGTGGTTCCTGCATCCAGAAATGAGGCAGGTTACCTACTCTGGATGGGAATTCAGTCTCCCTTAAGAAAAGGTGCATAGTCTGGGCGTAAGCTTGGATCCATCTCTGTTACTGGTGGCTCAAGTGATCCCAGTGGCTAGAAATGCCTTTTCCTTGTTCTGGCTTGTGTGCCAGCTAAAGCAGTCCTGGTCACGGTGATCCATTATGTATTTATTCTTTATCTGGAAAAAAAGAATTGTGTATCACCCACATTAAGAAAAAAATATTATGGTGGTGAATTAGATCCATTAAAGAAGCAGAAAACAATCACAAATCAATAAATCAGATTAATACTTCAACATCCATGCACAGCTCTGGATTACTGCAATACTGCCTATGTGGAACTCCCCTTAAAGTTCATTTGGAAACTGCAGCTTGGGCAAACTGCTGCAGTTTGACTGCTAACTTGAGCAGCCTACTGTAAACACGTGACACCATTGCTCAAGGAGTTTGCTACTGGGACAGTTTGCTACAGGAGCAAAGTTTAAGGTTCTGTTGCTGCTTTATAAACAACACAGCACTTGGTTACCTGAAGAAGAAGAAGAAGAAGAAGAGTTTGGATTTGATATCCCGCCTTTCACTCCCCTTCAGGAGTCTCAAAGCGGCTAACAATCTCCTTTCCCTTCCTCCCCCACAACAAACACTCTGTGAGGTGAGTGGGGCTGAGAGACTTCAAAGAAGTGTGACTGGCCCAAGGTCACCCAGCAGCTGCATGTGGAGGAGCGGAGACGCAAACCCGGTTCCCCAGATTACGAGACTACCGCTCTGAACCACTACACCACACTGGCTCTCACAGTGTGAGAGAAATGCCTGTGCCCTTATAGACCAGCCTGATTGTTGAGATCTCAGGATGAAACTGTCCTGGTTGCACAGCAGCCTGTGGGAGTCCATCTGGCAGCAACCATGGGACATGACCTTTTCTGCTGCAGCACAAGCTAGTTGTATCAATTGAATTATTGTACAGTGGTACCTCGGTTTAAGAACAGTCCTGTTTACAAGCGATTTCGTTTATGAACTCCGCAAAACCGGAAGTAGTGTCCTGGTTTGCGAACTTTACCTCGGTCTAAGAATAGAATCTGAATGGTGGAAGGGCACCAGTGGTGGGAGGCCTCCTTAGGGAAAGCGTGCCTCGGTTTAAGAATGGTTTCAGTTTAAGAACGGACTTCCAGAATGGATTAAGTTTGTAAACTGAGGTACCACTGTATTGGTATTTGTGTTGCAATCCACCTTGGAATTTTTTAATGTTTTAATTAATACACAAACCACAACTGTTCTGACAGTTTCACCATAGGCAGAGTTATATATTAAAGGTAAAGGGACCCCTGACCATTAGGTCCAGTCGCGGACGTCTCTTGGGTTGCGGCGCTCATCTCACTTTATTGGTCGAGCGAGCCGGTGTTTGTCCGCAGACAGCTACCGGGTCATGTGGCCAGCATGACTAAGCCACTTCTGGTGAACCAGAGCAGCGCACGGAAACACTGTTTACCTTCCCGCTGGAGCGGTACCTATTTATCTACTTGCACTTTGACATGCTTTCGAACTGCTAGGTTGGCAGGAGCAGGGACCAAGCAACGGGAGCTCACCCCGCTGCAGGGATTCGAACCGCCGAGCTTCTGATTGGCAAGCTGTGTCAGTATTTGCTGTGGGGGGGGGGGTGAGAAGGCGTTCTAACTGAATAAGTTCCTTCAACGATATCGGCTGAACAGGACTGGATTGAAACAGCATAACATGCCCGGATCGAGATAAAGGGAGATAGCTTTATGAGCTGATGCAGATGCTTTTAGCTTTGTTCTAAAACTGAAGTGTGTAGCAGCCTAAGTGTGCAATAGCAACAATGTTAGCCATTCATTCCAAGGCAGTAGAAACCCCCATTTAATAATGGCCAATTTACTCCTACTTAATACTACTTAGCATTCATTTAACAGAAGTGCCAGGGACTCTGGTACCTCACCGTTTTATTCCATTGTGTTCCGGGTGATATATTTAGAAGAGAAAGTGGACTAAAGTCATGGAGGGGGAATAGGAGATTGCATATGCCCTCTGGTATGAGCAAGCCATAAACCTTAGGTTGACCCTCTCAGTATGATAGCGTGTTCTTTTTTCAGGGGAGCCCACAAAGGCAGTTTTCCCAAGCTTGCATTTATACTGCAGAGAATAAAATAAAAATATATCAGAACATCAGAAGCTAGAAGTGGCTCTCCAGGGTTTCGGAGATGGAACCTTCCCAGCCCTACCTAAAGACGCTGGGAGTTAAATCTGGGGCCTTCTTCATGCTAAGCAAATGCTCCACCACTCAGCTATGGCCATTCCCCTTACTAGAACCAGCAGAATGTAGTATGGCATTCATTCATTCATTTATTTTATGTCTCTCTATGCTGCCATTCAGCATAAAAATTCTCAGGGTGGCTCACATAATAAAGCCCAGCACAAAATGTCAAAACAACAGTAAACAGCCTACAAATTATACACAGTAAATCCAGTCCAACACCAGACCATAGCGAGTCCTTGCAGTGATGCTGTCCAAGGCTCCGCCTGGTACAAGCATGGGCTCCAGCCCAGCTCTGCCACTGGCCCACCATCACTTGGACCTCCACCCCACTCAACTGCCAATAAGTTAAATGGCAATAAGGTGTCTATATCCATCAAGTACTTTGCAAATACTGTCACTGGAAGATACTCCCACCAAGACTTCCCCACCTGAGTGAGTGGCGGCTGTGGTGGGCCATCACCATCTTGGATCCCTCAAGAGCCCTTGAAATCACTATACCACATGCCATGACCCTATTAACCTCTAAGAAAATGAGGGTGGCTGACCTGTGGTCCTCCAGAAATTGCTGGACTACAATTCCCATCCTCCATGACCACTGGACATGCTGGCTGGGGCTGGTTGGAGTTGGTGTCCCACAACACCTCGTGATTCACAGATTCTCCACATCTGCTCTATCTTGTAGACTGCTGGTTGTTTGGGGCAAGGATCAGCTTTTTGCTTTTGTTCAGCATCATGTATACTAGAACAATAATAATGATAACAACATCATCAAAATATAACAAGCTGCATCACTATTTTTACTCTTACTCAGGCTTCCTCAAACTTGGCCCTCCAGGTGTTTTGAGGCTACAATTTCCATCAACGCTGACCACTGGTCCTGCTAGCTAGGGATCATGGGAGTTGTAGACCAAAAACATCTGGAAGGCCGAGTTTGAGGAAGCCTGCTCTTACTATTATGCAGAAATCACTAAGATGCTGTCTTCCCAGGGAAAGGCTGGAGCACTTTCAGGCTTGAGAGTTTTAGTACTCTTTCTGACTGAGAGGCACAAAGCCACTTAAGGGACACTCAATTGTCTCTAAATTAAATGGGAATAAGGTGTCTGAATCCCTCAGGCACTTTGCAAATGCCAGTCAAGGCATTTTCTTTCCCTTCTTGTACAAAATGAAGACTGGCGTATTTGGCTGCAACAATAACTGAGCTATCTCCTGATCAAGGCAGAAAGGAAGATCTGAGCGAGATTTATGGGCTGTCTTAGCTAGCTTTGCTTTTTCAGTGGCTCTTTGGCTGGTCAGAGACCTGAGCTTCTGTGTAATGTACAGTGTATACATTTGACCATTGGGAAAACTTCTGCAAACCCCCACTGCGCGGTACATGTCATGAGTAAACAAGTTAGGGTTCTAACAGAGGCAGGAAATGGCCGTGATCTGCATTTACATCTTCACAATCCATATCTACAGTGGTATTGATGTCAAAAATGGGAGTAGGTAAGCTCCCAGGGGAGACACAAACTCACTCGGTGCTGGCTCCAGGTCTTCAGGTAAGATGCTCCTCCCTGACCACTTGTTCTTCCTCTCCTTCCTGTTCCAATCCCTACCTGCAGAGTAGTGGCAATGGCAAATGGAACAATGGCAATGGCACCAATGGTTACTAGTAAGGCACTGTGTGGACCTCTGTAGGTACCCAACAACTCCAGGTCCTGATGTCTGGCCCTGTGTTCCTTCTCACAGTCCCCTCTACCCGTCTCACCCATTCTTTTGGATGCCTTCATTGGATGGGCCAGCCTTTTTCCTTTTGGGAGCATGAAAGGAGAGATGGATAAATGTGTCAATTTCAGTTTTTCATTTTCCCAGCTTTAAATCCAGCTTGCCGCATTTCCATATGAGTTTCCATTTTGAAAAATGAGCCTCAAAATAATTAATCAGAATTTTGGTACTCATTTCTCCCAATGGCTATTTCACTTGACAGAGACATTTTTGCAATATCTTCCCCAATTTGTTATTGACTTAAAAAAAATAAATCACATTCATAGGCTACTTTTCACAACAAGAGTCTCTTTTCAAAAGCAAGTTATTTTCACTTATATATGCAATTTTTTCACACTTTCCCCTAAGATATGCATTTTTATACTCATATTGGCTGAAGAACCACTTTCGCAACATTTGGATAGGTACAAATTGTGAAGGATAGCTGTGGTTTGGTTTGTGCATTGTTCCAGGAAGTTTGAATTGCATAAGTTTACATTAAAATTGAAGGTAATTATATTTCTCTTCCATCTCTACTCAGCTGGGATAGAATAAAATGCCAGATGTTATACACAAGGTTGGATTTTATTTCAAAAAATGTGTTTTAGCAAAACATGGTTATGTGACTATGTGATGTGTTTTACTTAAATATTCAGGAGCCAGAATTGAAATTGGAGCTTCTATTCTGCTCATTAGTTCCATATCAGTTCATATTTTGGAGCAGTATGATTGCTGAGGGTGTGAGATGCAAGAAAGGAAGTCAATGGGCCACAACAGGATCTTGTTGTCTTTCATTGAGGAGGAACTGACAATGAAGGGAAATTTAACTGTCCAATTGCTCAAGCTGCAATAGTTTGCCCACCCCCAAAGCATGTTGGTTGTGATGTGGAATGTAAGTTTCATTATCCCCAGCTGGCTAGTGACTGTGACATCAAAGGTGACAAGAAAATCAATAGATATTCGATAGAAGGTGCTTTTTCTTGTTTTATTTAGTTCAGTTCTTCTGGCTGGAATGTGTTCTTGAACTGTGATAATGCCTCTTGCTTGTCTGGATGGAGCGATACAGGGAATGGAGCCTGGAAACACCTACCTACCTGCCTACTTTGTACTATTGTACAAATGTGTCACAGCTATTGATTTGTTCACTTTTGGCCCCACCCACCACTGACATGTGGTCCCTGGAAAGCTCTCCACAATGGAATGTGACTGGGGGGAAATTCTATTCGCCATCACCACCTCCAGTATACAAGGACAAGATACAGCATTGATGGGGCTGGGCTTGATAAAATGTCATGCTATGAATAAAATGTGCCTTTTATTGTTTGAGTCTTAAAGATAACTGATGGAAGAAGGCCGCAATTTCCTAACACAGATACATTTTATATAAATGGTTTGAGGTTAGCATCAAATGAAGACCACATTTCTCCTTATTTACTTTCCACGTATTTGTGGTCTCCCTGCTTGACTAATAATCAAGGAGCAAAGTCCATCTGCATTTGATCTTTCAAGAAAGCTTATGTTACCATTGCTTTGCTTCGCAGGAAGTTCTCTGATAGCTCTGATTTTATATTTTGCAATATACCAGAGTAAATTTAGACCGAGGATATATGATTCATGGTATCACTAATATTTCCTTCTCCCCCTTTTATTAGGATATAGCTGCAAGTCCAGAAACCTGTCCCACTAGCACAACTTCCCTTAAAACAGGACTCAGCTATCCCTAAATCAAAGTCGACACTCGGCATTACCTTCCTTTCAACTGTGGGTGACAGAGTGCAGAATCTCTCTTTCTTACGGTCATTTCTTACATTCATATTTGATTTTGAGCTGCCAGTACTGCTTATGTTGAGGCAGAACAACTTGCCACGATATTTCCTAAAAGTTCCAGGGAAGAAAGGAAGGTTTGGTTAGTAGAAATGGGCAGCACTTTGAAGGCTGCAACCTCTCCCTTTCTGGCTGTCCTTCCTGTTTAACGTATCTGCTCTCCGACCTCCTTTTCCTAAAATCATTGTTTGCATCTGTCACAATTATCAATCCAGCCCTTCCTTGAATGTTTCACCCAGGCTTTCTGTCTCTTTCTGCAACAGCTTCAGACAGGATCCTCACTGTAATACATTAGACTAGCAAATGTGATGCATCAAGCTATACGTGGCTGGAAGACTAGCCATTCTTCCCTTGATGGAACTTCTGTTGAAATTTTGAGGGATCTATAGGAATTTCAAGGAAGCTAAAGGGATTTTGGTAAAATTTCCAATGTTTCTGTCTGGATTGTTGGATGCTATTGTATATATGAGCTGGTAGCACTTTTAAGTGCATAGTCTCTGTTCACACACAGGCACAAGCAATATATGGGTGCAGTGCTGCTCCCATGGTTATTGTACATGACCGGAAGACAATGTCAGAGAGGCTATAGTAATAAGAGGGAATGTTCGCCTCACTGAATATCAGGTTTCTTTACTCCTTGCTATTTTCCTTGTGCTTTTAAAGACTAGCTATATATGAGTGCCTGCTTTTAAACAGCACGTTAAAGCTGATTCTTTCTCTAAACAATATCTCTTTTTTGGTGCTGTGAAATGGTGTTCTTATTCTTAGTCTTATTAATTATGCATCCACTGAGAGCTGGTGTTTTATTTTATTAAAAAAAGTATAGAATGCCAGAAGTGGAAGAAAAAAATGCACTCACCTTACTGCTATAAGCCACAGAACACTGTTTCTCAAACTGCCCCCTCCCACCCTGCAGACCACTTGAGAATTGCTGCGGGTTTTGCTTATAATTTATTCTACCAGTTGCAGCAATTGTAATGCACTGCAATCTGGCACCTCTCAGAGGGGCGCCATTGTCATTATAAGAGAACAAGGGAGGCATTCATGGTGAGTTCTGGCACCTCTTTTTCTAGAAAAAATAGCACTGATTACAGACATACCATGGACCACCTGACTGAAGCTCATGGACCATTGGTGGTCTGCAGACCAGTTTGGAAACCCCTGCTAGAGAACAATGGTTGCTTAAAACAAACACTCTGTGGTTTCACTTGCTTCTGGGTGAAAGTGTATATGTGCCCTGTGGAACATGCTGTTTTGTAGTAGGACAGCAGGTATTCTGTGTATTGCTATTTGGTAAGGATGTGGGGAACTTTCCTGTGCTTGTGCGTGTTTTAAAAATCATTTCCATGTGCATTTTTTAAAAAGATAATCACTCCACACATGACCATGTGTTTGTCTTTTAAAGTATTCCTTCCTGCAGTTCACTCAAACACATTTGCAATGCCCTGTCTTAGCATTCTTCTCTACCTTCTACCCACACACCTGCTGTTTCCTGTTAGGAGTAGCCTTTCCTTATCTCTCCCATCAAGCTATCTTCTCCTTTACATTTCTCCTCTGGTCTTTCATCAACTGCTTTAGCATGGCATGCTTTGTGTAAGATACTACCACCTAACCTTTACTTCCATGGATGCTGTCACTCTTCATATTCATCAACCCTTACCTTTCCTTTGTACCATTGACCTGCATTTGGTATGTGGCTCCTCTAAGCAGTTCTGGCCTCTGCAGCAGGACTGACTAACCTGTGGTCCTCCAGATGTTGTTGGACTCCAATTCTAACAGCTGTACCCAACATAGTCAAGGGTGATGGGAATTGGAGTTCAGTAATATATGGAGGGCGTAATGTTAGCCACCTCTGATCTACAACATTTAATGAAACTTATATTGGTCAGTTCTTTAATTTACGACTGGCTCAATGAGGTGCACACAGTGAAACATTTTCTGATTTGATTTGGTCCACTGCATCTTATGGACAGGAATTGGCAGTGCTGGTAGATGGGTCAGCCTCAGAACTCTTCTGCCCCATTGAAAAAGAGAAGTCCTTCCCAGCTTAAAACCCCCATGAGAATTCAAATATGGGTCTCTCAGTCCCTCTAAAGCAGTCTGGATGTGAGTTGCTATGGGCTATTTCATTCTTCCTTGAAAACCTACACAGGACAAGTACAGAGGACCCTCATTTGAGGCAATACAACCTTGACTATCTTAGTGATATCCTTCATACTTTGAGAACTTTGGACATGAGGGAAATCAGATCTGTGTGCAATAGCCTTAAGAGTAATAATGTTCCTGTTAGCTCCAGTAGAACAGGTGTAACATCTGAAACTCAAAGTATTTGACCACAGTGTGTTCATAGCCTCCTAGAGGGAGGGAATCTGCTGTAAGGCCAAAGGAGGAACTAAGAATCAGAATAGAAGTATTCAGATTCTTCAACTGGCAACTCATCTGTTGAACTCTTCTACCTATTATTAAGGATCAGTGCTTAAATTGCAGGTGTGTGGGGAGTGCCCCAATCCCCTTATTCTTAATTATAGCCTGCTTAGATACTGTTTTTAGGTGGTTTTAAGGGCATAATTTGGGTAAAATCGGAGAGAATAAGGGTGTGGAATTGTAGATTTCATTGCAGGTCCACCTAGTTTTCCACACATAATTTGAGCACTGTTAAAGATATAATAACTCTCCCTGGGACTTTAGGGTGAAGGGCAGGCAATAGATTAAATCACCACCACCACCAACAATAACAAACACTATTGTACAGTGTCCAGCTGTAAATAATAATGACAACAACAACAACAACAACAACAACAGGCTTCCTGCTATTGCTTATGTAAGAACATTAGAATGTCACAGTGTTTAGGACAGGCTTCTCTTGTCTATGTTTTTCATAGGTCATGTTCTAATCCAAATAGAAATTACCCCTTTCATACAGATCATCAGCCTATGGCCAATATTTTCTAATTACCTCTGCCAGAAGTGGATGTAGATTAGTCATTTGGAAGTATCTCCAATCTAGATCCCATAGAAACCCCCCAGGACTCCACTGTCATGTTAAATGTCCTTTTCCAATTGAGTGTACAAAATAAATTTTACAGCACAAGTTAGTTTATAGAGAAAGAAAGCCCCTGGGCACATGGTTAAAATTGTCCCTTCATACAGCTGAACACTCTGCATTGCACTTTAGCTTCCACATATTTATATGAGTAGGAAAATTGTTGTATCGAAACACGTATCTGAAAAGAAAAACATAATTGAAACAAGGTGGCATAGATTAATTTATGTTATCAGGTGTGGTTACCAAAGCAGTAAATCAGTGTTGGACATAAGCACTTATCCATATTTCCATATTAATACGCAGAACTCACCAAGTCAAAATGTAATAATGGGTGATGGTGGTGGTGAGGTTGTTATTTTGTTTTGTTCTTATTATGTATTTTGTGTTTTTTCCTAGTATTTTTATGCTGTGAACCACTCTAAAACCTATGGATGAAAGGTGGTATACAAATAATAATAATAATAATAATAATAATAATAATAATAATAATATGAATAATATGAATAATATGATTGGAGGGTTAAAGTAAACTTGGAGGTCCTCAAATCCAGCATGACAAATGAATGCTTCAGTCTGGTAGTGTTGCTGTGTGTCAGGAGTGCGTGCAGGAGCCAGGCCCTGTGACCAGTAGGGCTTCGCAGGACTGAGGCCTTCCTAAGTTTGTTCTGGAGAGGCAAGGCCACCAGGTAACTCACTACACCTTGTGGCAAGAGCTGGGAAGGGATATAAGGCCAGCATTTCCCTTCGGCTCTTTGCCACAGCAACACGTTTCCTGCCTTGCTGCGTTTGGCTTCTTGCTTCCTGATCCTCGGACCTCAGCTTTTTGACTCCTTGCTTCTTGACCCTCAGACCCTTGACTTCATGACTCCTTGCTTCTTGACCCTCGGACCCTTGTCTTCATGACTCCCTGCTTCCTGACCCTCAGACCCCTGGCTTCTGGACTCTTGTTCCTGCCCCCACCCCGCCATCTTGCCCCCGGTCCCGACGTCCTCAGACGGGACTTTGATCGTCCGTAGACCAGACCGTGACATTGTGCTTATATTTTCAGCCGTCCCGTCCCCCCAAGGATGGATGAAAAGAAATTGCCCATGGAAAAATGGTGGGGAACAAGAACAAAATTGACATGGGAAGGGGATGCAATAATATTTCAGTTTTAAAAACCTCAACAACATTGCAAGGTGACTGAGTAGTGTGTGTATTCCTGCTTTATCTCATTGGGTTTTCTTTACAATTCCAAACCGGTTTCTGGCACTTCTCAGCCTCCCACACTGGCTGTGATGCCACAGGAGGCACAGAGCATCCACCTAGGGGCTTTCCAAGAAATACTGCTATCTTGGAGGCTGGTTGAGAACTTTCAGGGATTTTTTTTAAAAAAATTAATTTAACAAACCATTGAAGGATTCTTCTAGAAAGTTCAGAGGTGTTCTTAAAAAAGAAAGGTAAATCAAGAACATGAACAGCTCTTGGTCTCCTCATGCCATTTTAAAGGAAAAAGCCTGAAAAAGAGAAACTGACCAACATCCCCTTTCAATGAAAATTTCACCAAAGGTTTTCTGTGTCTCACACCCCAAAGTGGGAGAAATATACACCCACTTTCACAGGAGAGCAATTATACTTGTCAAATGGGGTGGAGGGTTAAAGGTCCTAACTATTTAATGGCATGGCTTGGGGGGGGGAGTGGCCCTGTGGGCCAAACTGGGACTGTGCCAGGACTAGGCAACATCCACACCATACATCTAAGCCACTAAGAGAATACTTTAAACAGTCACAGCTTCCCCCAAATAATACTAGGGGCTGTGGTTTGTTAAGGGGGCTGTGAGTTGTTAGCAGGCCCCTATTTGTCTCAGAGAGCCAAACCACTCAGTGGGATTTAATGATCAATCTCTCTTCACAAGGGAATGCTGGTTGTAGCTTGGTAAAGGGAAAATGGGACTCCTAACAACTTTCAGCACTTTTAACAGATGACAGCTCCCAGAATTCTTGGGATGAGTGTTTAAAATGGCATCACGGGGTTTTAAATATATAGCATGAATGTAGCCGAATTATGCCTGCTGTTGAGGAGTTGGCAGTTCCCCATCTTGTCTTAGCCCCCCCCCTCAGATTTAATAATAGTCTAATAAAACCTACCGTGCCATGCTCTAACCGGGGCGAGTTAATTTAATTCATTCTAATTTTATTTTTAATTTGTTGTTGTTTAGTCGTTTAGTCGTGTCCGACTCTTCGTGACCCCATGGACCAGAGCACGCCAGGCACTTCTGTCTTCCACTGTCTCCCGCAGTTTGGTCAGACTCATGTTTGTAGCTTCGAAAACACTGTCCAGCCATCTCATCCTCTCTCGTCCCCTTCTCCTTGTGCCCTCCATCTTTCCCAACATCAGGGTCTTTTCCAGGGAGTCTTCTCTTCTCATGAGGTGGCCAAAGTATTGGAGCCTCAGTTTCACGATCTGTCCTTCCAGTGAGCACTCAGGGCTAATTTCCTTAAGAATGGATGTGTTTGATCTTCTTGCAGTCCATGGGACTCTCAAGAGTCTCCTCCAGCACCATAATTCAAAAGCATCAATTCTTCGGCGATCAGCCTTCTTTACGGTCCAGCTCTCACTTCCATACATCACTACTGGGAAAACCATGGCTTTAACTATACGGACCTTTGTTATTTTTGATAGTTAGTTGCAAATAATGAGTAAAAGTGCACAATCATCATGCATATGTACTACATACTGGTCTGATTGAGGCCCATGAGGATGCTGGACAAAGATGTGGAATAATGTATTGGGAGTGATATGGAGAGACTTCCAGTAGTAACAAGGAGCAGATAGTGGCTGACTAGGACATCAGCACCTAGGAGAGGTCCAGTGGACCATTGATGTTACAGCAGCTGTAAAAGTCAGGACTCAGGAGCGTAAGTGAGCTGTGGCAGAAGTGATCCTTCAGGATCATACAGGACTACCAAGGCAGGCTCACTGCTGGAGGTATTTGGGATACTGACAAACAACAGAAATATCTGCAATGCAGCCAACTAAAATAGGTCTCCTTTTTGAGGTTGTTTGTGCATCCAGATGCAAACAATTTGCACATGCAAACATTCATACACACATAGTTGCTATCCCAGTATGCAGTAATATTAGCAAACTTAGCTAGTCATTTCAGCTGCACTGTGGAAGGGATCCAGATGATGCATATGGCCTAAGCCCCTTCTAATTTCAGCCAGCACATCTCTGGGACAACCTCATGCTGTGGTGTCTAAAACGGCTTCAAAATGATCTTTGCTATCTGACTCAGTCCTGACAGGATCCAGGCACCATCCTCCCCCAGGGGCATCACTCAGAGGCTTCTGCTCTGGAAACAAGCTCCCCTAATGCCTTTCCTTCAGACTCCTGTTATGAGTCATTCTCAATAGAGGAGATTCAACGGGAGCATATGACAACAGAATATGAAGTGGCACCCCAAATTGAGTTGGAGTATATTCTCTGGAGGAAGGATAGGAGAAAGTGTGCATTCTTAACTTCTGCAATTCTTTCACACTGCATAGGCCACACTGGTCTCTTTTATGATTTATTTATATATCCACATAAGGAACATTCCTGCTTTATCAAAATTAGGTGTGCCTCTGAGTAAAATCAAATTTATACTACTATGAATTATTATTGCTTTCTAAGCAGTAATAGAAAAAAAATGTTACGCTGTTATATTTACAAGATAATAGTGAATAATAATAATAATAATAATAATAATAATAATAATAATGTCTGATGCAAAATTGGGAACCTGTGGCCCTCCAGATGCTGGAGTTCAGAAACATCTGGAGGATCACTGGTTCCCCATCTCTGGTTTAAGACAATTAATTAAGCGAAGGTCTCTTAGTAGATATTGAAATTATAGACCACTATTTTTGTTTTGTTTTTTAGTCTGTGTTGCTGTGGTTGTTGATGTTATTATCATCATTATTATTATCATTATTATTTGTGAATTGCTTCCTATGAAGTATCTCAAATCTATTTCACAATACAATAAAAATATATACAAAACATATTCAAATGTTTTAGATGGGACTGCTTCATGAACTTATGAAAACAAATCCCACAAAAAACAGAGTTATTTTGGCATGAAGCTCTAGTTCAAATAAACTCAAATTAATTTTCCTATGATTGGCCAAAAGGTGGGTTATACACATACAAACACTTCTTTATTGGCATCTTAGTCTACTTCTTTTGGCAACCATAAATCTGATGCCTTCAGGCTATTATATGTGCATTCATATCCACATATACCAGTTCTGCACTATTTGTGGCCCTTTAGCCCCTCATCCATGCACTGTGTTCTGCCAAATGCTCAACAACGCCTTTCCTCTTTCAGTCCCAGGTAGGCAGCAAATACAGGAGATTCACTGAGTCCCTGGTGGACTGTTATAGGTGTCTTGTGGGCTGCATTTGGCTTGGTGGGTCATAAATCACACTGTCCTGACATATATACAAATGCATGCAGGGCTCTTTCACACACTCACCCAACTGGAGAATCCTGTATGTGCAATGGCTCAAGCACTAACTAAATCTATGATGCAGTGCATGTTATTTGCTGACTTCACATCATTGTTCACTCTTTAAGATTAAGATGAAGACAAACTGGATGTGTGTGCACCACCATTTACCTACATACTACTTACATCATATGTTATGTCATGTGAGCAGGGGGAACATGTACACTTCTTGTCAGACATACAGGAAGGATGCCAGGTTTAGTGAGTTCAGAGGAAGCCTGCAGTATCCCAGAATAACTACTTTTGTGGCTTCTGATGAACCGAGCGCTGTCTGTTATGGTTTCTTCTCTTTCTTCCTTTTCTTTCCTTTCTCTCTCCTCTCCTAGGTAGTCCATTAGGGTAGAGATGAGGTGCCCAGGCAGCCAGTCAGGCATGGATGTGATTTGCAGCTCTGGCTAAAGCCCCTATAGAGTGTCGCTCAGGCTTTATAAAATAAAAACTAATAAGAATCATAACAATATTGTTTTCTGTCTGCAGCCTGCAGCAAGCCCAGCGCAACATGGGAATTGACGAATAAAGGCCATCAATGTCTCCTGGCTCTGCCAGCCCATTGCCTCCCACAACCTGAGTTCCCCTCCTCCTGCTCCAAATTGTTTTGAAAACATTGCATCTCCCATGCCTATTTCATTTCTGCAATGAAGTCATCAAACATGATGACAGGGACTTTCCAAGAGTGAAATCAATCAGCGGCTTTGCTTTTTTTTGCTTTTTCAGCTCAGAGAGGAAATAGGTGAATAAATTCTAAATGAGACAAAGGGACGGCAGAGGCATAATGGACATGAGGAGGCTTTGTATGGGAAATTGCAGGGAAGGGAAAGGCCAAATGAACCCCAAAGAGGCAGGAACTCATTCCTGAAAATTAAGTATTAACCAAGCCATTTTGGTCATCTGCCAAAGTTTCCAAAATGCAATGTGGAAAAAAGGGATTCAAGCTTTCTCCATCCAGCTGGGGTAACTTCACATCATACATTTTAACACATACACATGAAACAGTTCATGGATGCCAATACATTTGAAATATGTATACAGATTAGGGTTGCCATATTTCAATAAGTGAAAATCCAGACACAGAAAATACAGAGCTTTTTTGGGGAGGGGGCAGGCCAAAGTTGTGGTGCTTTGGGGACAAAATGGCAAAAAAAGGGATGTTTTGGAGCTTTTTATAAAGTAAAATCACCAAAAACGACACTGCAGACGTGTTGCCAAACGAACAGATTTTCCCGGACATTTTCGCCAATTTGCTCCCGGACACTGCTTCCAACAGCAGTATTCCTGGTATGTCCGGAAATTCCAGATGTATGGCAACCCTACGGATGAAATACTTCTATAGTGCGCCCCCAACCCCCAAGTAGGGCTCTGGTATATGTTGTGATTGCTTCCACAGAAGCTTAGAAAGTGGTATGGAGTGCAAAAATGAGCAATGAGTGTCTGGCATCGCACAAATGATATGAGAGCACATAACAGAGGGGCAAGATGACCTTGCTCTAACTGTTATCTCTGCATATGAAACTCCAAGCTGGCTTGCATTAGAGAAAGCTGGCTAGATGGTGACTCATGCAAAGCTGGCACCATATTCCTGGGTGCATGGTCCAACAGCCAATTCAAATCTTTTTAACGTCATAGACCAGCATAAGATAAAAGTACCTCCGCATATAAATAAAACATGCTAGATAGGCAATAGGGCAACTGCAGCATCCAGTATGGATGCAGGGTTGGGTGGGATTATCATTAGAACATAAGAGACCTAATGGATCACATCAAATACCCATTTAGTCCATCATCCAGTTCCCACAGTGGCTGACCAGGAATCTATAGAAAGTCCATAGCAGCATCTTCCCATTCATGAATATCAGCAACTGGTATTCATCTCTGATACTGGTAGTGGTACATAGCCATCATAACTAGTAGCTGATGAAAGCCTTATCCTCCTACTTTATTGGGGTTTGATGTCCTCATCAAGATGACATCCAGTGTTCAATTTGTGCATTTTGTGTGGGGCAAAAAGGAAGTTTTTTTATGTAACAGTGTCCTGGCTGCAATGCAGTAATTTCAGGTGTGGTGTTGGGTGTTTGTTTGTCATATTGTGTGCTGTTTTCTTTTCTTTGTATCTATTGTCCTCCCCAAGCATAGGTGAGCAGTGGTGGGATCGGGGGGGGCGGGGGAGTTAGGTAAGGAATTTAATAGCTTGGACTATTTGCAAGAAAAGAGTATTCAAAAATCAAAGAGTGAAAGCACAAGGCTGAGCAATGATTATATAAGCAGTAAGGTCACTTATTTAGAAATTTAAAATTGTGGTTCATATTCCATCCTCAGAAGAGACCCAAACAAGTGCACATCCTTGATCCTGTCCCACTCTTTTGTGAAAACTCTGCAGGTGACATGCATGCACGCCTGCTAAAAATATAGAAAATTCAAGACATTACATACTTCTCTTTGTTTTGAAGTGCCGAGTCCTTTATTGATATGTTATGAAACACAAGATTGTGACAAGTGCTACAGGTAATAAGCTTGTCCTTCCAGTCTTTGACTCAAAATCAATATGTCTCTGTAGAGGAGGGAGCCAATACTTCTTGGCTTCAGGAAAGGAAAAGGTTAGGATTAATAAAAGACCTTTATTTTAATAATACGTTTGGTTGATTTGGAAGGCATGTAAACAAAAGCTGATGCCCCTGAAAGCCCTGCTGAAAATCTGTACTTGACGTAACCAAATTGTTGTACTGCAGAGGGGAAAATCGATCCTTTCTGGAAAGAACAAATTCTCATCATTTGATGTAATAGATTTATTCTTATTTGATTTTATAAATAAATCACATTTATTTTCAATGACGTGCTCCTATAAGCTGCTGTGCTGGCAAAAAGGCGGTGGGGATGGGATGGCTGTAGTGCTTATGTAATGGCACCACCTATGGCTTTGGACAGGCGCAAGAAGCCAAACTAGGATATCACAGTGGTACTAGCGGCAGGTACTATCACAGAAGTCAATGCACGGGGTGCTGTACACCACAATATTAAGACAAGAGATGAGAAAGGGGGTGACACATCAATCAGAAAGCAGCACTGTGTGCAGCATTCAGCAGCAGCATTCAACCCTAAACATGAAAACATAGTTGTAGTTAACTCAAGCCAATTTCAAACTTGTAGTTAAAATTACTGAGACAAGAGTATCAATAAATGTTTTTTTAAAATGTCTTAATTTATAAATATATGTTTTGATTAACTCAGAACAATTCTTTCTTTCTTTCTTTCTTTCTTTCTTTCTTTCTTTCTTTCTTTCTTTCTTTCTTTCTACCTTCTGGGCTTGTGGGCAGTGCCTGGTGAAATGATGGAAGCTGGGGTGGAGCAAGATCTCAAGAAGGATTCCTACTGCTAATGGACTGGGGAATTAACTGTCTTGCTTAGTTATTTGCCCTTCCAAATAACATTGCTGTTTCAAAGCAAAGAAACCAGGATCCATCTTGAAAACAACAGGAAATGGCTCTGTATGGGCCAGGGTCAACCTCTACTTATGCATATAGATTGGTATTTCTCAGTCTTTGACATTACTGATTTGCCTTCAGGCAATAGAAGACCTTCTATTATCCAAATGCACTGCCCTGGGCAGGTTCTATGTCCAGATTAGGACCAGATTTAGGAGACACATCAGTGAATTTCAACAGATAAACATCATGGCATCCACACATCTCCCATACAAGAAATGGGTATGGTAGAAGACAAAGCACAGCACATATAAACGATGGATGGTCCATGAAGCTAAGGGCAAGTAATTTGGTGGCAGCTTTTCTGCGGTAACTATAACTAGTTTTCTTTGAACACGAGCATCGTTTATCAAACCGTGCTTGGCTGAATAGCCCACCATAACAACATTGTTCCCACAGCATCTCTTCCAGTTCTTTGCATGCTATGTTTTCAGGTCTTCTGCTTTATTGTTTCTGAAATGCACTGTATCTTTTAAGCTGCACAATAAGTGTTCTGTCTATTTGAATCCCAGTCACGACATCAGGATGTAGAATTGTTAGGAGTTTTCTGTGTTGTTTTTTTAAAGTGATGTTCCAATCTTGATCATCTTTGCTCGGGGGTGGGGGATCTTTTCCAACCCAAGGGCTGAATCCCTATCTGAGAAGTCTTCCAGTGGTCTAATGCCACTGAGGGGCAGGGCCAGATGAACAAGGGAACAGGACTGCACAGGCTTCAGGTTCCCCATCCCTACCTTGCAGTGAAGTGGTTAAGGAGGCAAATAAGGCTCTGCAAAGGCCTGGCTTGTCTACTGACCTGTTGCAGGTCAGTGACTCAAGGAAGATAGCCATCATAGATCATAAACTGAACCTGGAAGCAGACTTTGGGGTCAATGACCAGGTTCACGCACCCCAGCAGACCCCTAAATAATCAGCCAGACAGTGGTAATTTCATTGATTATAACAATACAGCTAACAGAGAGATACAAGAATCTGCCTTAGATCAAGTCAGTCCATTGATCTACTTAGCTCCACAACGACTATGGAAAAATAGTAAAGGTAAGGGGACCCCTGACCATTAGGTCCAGTCATGACCAACTCTGGGGTTGCGGTGCTCATCTCGCTTTATTGGCCGAGGGAGCCGACGTACAGCTTCTGGTCATGTGGCCAGCATGATTAAGCCGCTTCTGGTGAACCAGAGCAGTGCACGGAAAAGCCGTTTACCTTCCCACCGGAGCGGTACCTATTTATCAACTTGCACTTTGACGTGCTTTTGAACCACCGACCTTCTGATTGGCAAGTCCTAGGCTCTGTGGTTTAACCCACAGCGCCACTATACAGTGAGTTAAAAGGCTTTTCAGAGCCTTTCCCAGCTTTACATGCAGAGGTCAAGGATTCAATTTTAAATCTACTGCATGCAAAGTGCTAAGCCACAAGTTTCCCCCATGAAAGCATTGGTCAGAAATACCTGGATTCCTTGGAAGTAACTGAAAGGACATTGCCTCTTGCACCCCACCTCCCCTCAAATGGTGACCCTCCTGTATGAGCAAATGAAGGTGAAAATGTAACATAGGCACAAGACTATAGTTCTGAGTAGAATGCTTATGTCCTAAAATAGTGTTTGTAACTGTTGTAGTACAAGAATAAAAGGCTAGGTTTATCCACCACAAATGTTTGGGCCAGCAATGCAGTCCCATGGATTTTGTACATTCTTGTTGCTTCTGTATGTCATGACATCTGTTTAGTGACCTGAGTGCCCGAAAGGCACACACTAAAATATAACCTTTAGGGAACCTGTAGAGTTTCCTGAGTCACACCACTTGGTGGCTGAGATGCCTTAAAAGATGCTGTGGGAAGTTATTAAAGCTTTGTGTTTTCATCTGCTCTTCACAATGCATCATTTATTACACTGGGAAAATAAACCACTCCAGTTAATACACTGGGTTGAACAGCAAAGGCACAATTACAAAGCGATGCAATCACCACAGCTACAGACGGCTACAGATAGGGTTGTGCTGTGTCCCACCCCCCTGCTTCTTGCCAGGTGGTTTTGTTGAGTTCAGGTAAAACATCACAGTCCATTATCATCAGGTCTCCCACCTCCTGCTACTGAATTCACAGTGCAGCATAAAAATTAATTTGGTGGATTTCAGGATGCACAGTTGCCAGCTACCTCCACTGACTGCCCATCTGCAAGGAAACAAATTTTCTCCTTAAGCACTTTATACTTGACCTGCTCTTTTCTCTGCTAAGAAAATTGAGGTCAGTGAGCTGGCGTTCAGCAGAGGCAGCAGCCGAAGGTGCAATCTGCAAATGCTACAGAAACACCAGGCCCCAGTTTTCTGAACTGCCTCCCGCTAATGGTGGGTTATCAGTTTTGTTTGGCATTTCTCCCCATGTCTGTGTCTTGAGTGATCTTGCACAACTGAAATGCCTTTGAGTAGGATGGCGGACCCACACTCCCAAGCAGTCTAATGATTTCTCACATCTTTCATCTTCTGTCCAAAATGTTAGGTCTGGCAGCTTCAATAATAAACAAAAATAGGCACAGAGATGTTAGGTGAGAGGTGAAGTGGTGCTGTTAAGAATCAGAAAAGGGTTTTAAAAGATAGGCTAGACTGAAAATAAACACTTTCTGTTGGGGACATGGCTATAATTTAAATGCCCCCTTTGAAAGAATGGATTTGGGGGGGTGCTATTGTTATAATTATTATTTATTCAGTTTGTATACTTTATCCAAATATCCCAGGGTGGTTTCCAACAGAAAATACAAAATGAGAATACAAAATAAATAATAAAACAAAAACACAGCATTGTGGTTGGAGTTTTAGGATGATTATGCTGGCCAGCAATCAGGTTGATTTATTCAGGATACATATCCAATGCCTATGCCAAAACCAATATGCATCTATAATCAATAAAGGTATGGCCATTTCAATCCCAAGCCGGGTCTTGTCTTTCTTTACTGCTCTTATACTTCCAGCCTCCTTCCCCACCGGTGGCCTCCCACCCACTGAGCATAGACCCGCTACACAAGTACAAAATACAAATGGAAGAATTGTACTAGAGAAAGAATTCATGAAGTTACTGGCCAACACAGCATATGCTCAGTGCATTTGGCCACTCTTCTTATTTGCAGAGTGAACATTAGCGGATGGCAATTTTCTCCAATTTACTTCATTAAAATTATTCAGCAGATGGTATTTATCGTTAGCTATATGTGCTGATTTTAAACAGGTCACCAATGTAAGTACTTGATACCAACAGTCTGAGCGGTGTCAATTAGCTGACATTAACCACAGAAGGCAATGCTGTAATTTTCTTCTGCTAAGATGGCTTGATCTATGTGAATATTTAAGTCCTCCATCTAAATATACCTATATTTAGCAAGGGGTCTTGACAAATGGCCTTGCTTCAGGAAAACACAGGAGGACTAAATCTACAAGATGCTTAAGCATGCTCTCAACATTATTCAAGTGAGTAATTTATCTGCATTCGTTGGTATGGTTGTACTTAAAGATTTCACCGAGCAATAGATGCTGTAGAGATTAAATGTTATTCAGAGAAGAATTGTTGTTATTGATATTACTCAATTATGAAAACTACTTGAAGAAAAATACACTCTCTTATTTTTCATACTCTACCCAAGGCATTGTTCCTAGAAATTCTAAAGCTGTGCTTCCCAAGCTTGATGTGGTGGACCAGCAATTCCTTACCACCAGTGACCAACAACAACAACAACTTTATTGTTTATTTGTCACCCATCTGACCAGGTTCCTCCAGC
Organism: Podarcis pityusensis; assembly: GCF_964106645.2. Lineage (NCBI taxonomy): Eukaryota > Metazoa > Chordata > Lepidosauria > Squamata > Lacertidae > Podarcis > Podarcis pityusensis. Next base: position 37,375,162 of record NC_138032.1, read on the forward strand.
CACTCTGGGAAGCTCCCAATGAAATATTAAAAACACAGTAAAACATCAAACATTAAAAATTTCCCTATACAGGGTTGCCTTCAGATGTCTTCGAAAAGTCAATGTTTATTTCCTTGACATCTGGTGGGAGGGCATTCCACAGGGCAGGCACTACTACCAAGAAGGCCCTCTGCCTCGTTTCCTGTAACTTCACTTCTAGTAGTGAGGGAACCGCCAGAAGGCCCTCAGAGATGGATCTCAGTATCTGGGCTGAACAATGGAGGTGGAGATGCTCCTTCAGGTATACAGCGCCGATGCCATATCATATTTGGTCCCTGAAGCATCCTACCCCAACTGGACTGTGGTGAAGTCACTGCAGACTGGCAGCCAATGGATCATGGATCAGCAATGGACTGTGGACCACCACTTTGAGTAGCACTGTAGTAGAGAATACAATACAATTCAGTAAGTGGATAGCAGATGGTTAGAAATCCCAAGCATCTAGTAACCCATACTCTGAAAAATTCTAGTGTTTTGGATATGTCCAGCTAAGGGTAATTGGATTGCTGGATGAGACTCAAGGCAGTGCATTACCAGCAAGATATCAGAAAACAAGTTCCAGGGAGATCAAGGACACTTCCCTGGAAGTGTGGTGTGGGTATTGTTGTGACAGAACCAGAGTTCAGTTGAGTTAAATAGGAGAACAGACTTGATGACTGACTAGGCTTTGGCCTCTGAGTGTCAACTGAAAGCTTTTTTTTTTTTTTTTTTGTCAGAGTCCTGGTTTAGTCTTGGAGTGATGCTTCTGAGCAGATTGCCTTCTGCAACTTCAAGTAGAACCTTAGGGGACTGAGGGTTTAACACTGATAGGGAAGATGTTGCAGTCTCCATGCTTGGGGAGTTGTAGGTTTCAGAGGCAGATATACCCTTTCTCAGGGTTTCAAGACAGTTGGCCTCCCTTGAATTGCACCTCGGACAAGCTTCAGGAACATGGGAGACTCTCTGGGGTAGCCTCTTCCACCTCAAAAACACTTGGTGAGGTGACAGCTTGAAGCCAAAGAAGTGAAATATGTTCACAGTTTTGTATGGAGATGGCTCTAATTCTAAATATTTGGTGTTGTCTTCCTATCTACACAGCCTTCCATTTGAATTGCAGCTTCATTTTGCTTTATAGGATCCACTAAAAGGAATTGTGAGTGCTTATGTAATCCTAATCATGGAAAAGGAAAAGAAGAAAGCTCGATTCATATATATTTAGGTTTTTTTAAAGCCAGCAAATTCAGCACAAAATCTACTTATCTTGTAAAATGTGAATAACATAGTTATTGGCATATTAGTCACCAACACTTAAATAGGAGAAAATGAAAAGCTAGTAACCTCATAAATCTTACACCTGCTATATAATAAACAAATATATTACTTTCATCATGTACTACTCTTACACTCCATTTAAAGTAAACAAATATATTTCTGGGATCACCTTCTAAGAAAAGTATATTTCATCAATGTATGACAGGTAGAACATTATTAGGACTTCTTATTGTTATTTATTAGAAGTATTAGCATTACAATATGTAAGTATTTTCATTTAAAATATCATTTAACAAGAAATATTATAGTATAAGTACATTGCACTGTTGTTAGCTGTAGGCAGAAGATTTAGGCTGCAATGCCACATACAGTTAGCTTGCTTAAGATTGCACTCTTATATGAAATTACTCAGAAGTAAGCCCCAAAGATAGGTACACGGGTGGCGCTGTGGGTTAAACCACAGAGCCTAGGACTTGCCGATCAGAAGGTCGGCGGTTTGAATCCCCGCAACAGGGTGAGCTACCGTTGCTTGGTCCCTGCTGCTGCCAACCTAGCAGTTCGAAAGCACATCAAAGTGCAAGTAGATAAAGAGGTACCGCTCCGGCGGGAAGGTAAACGGCGTTTCCGTGCACTGCTCTGGTTCGCCAGAAGCGGCTTAGTCATGCTGGCCACATGACCTGGAAGCTGTACGCCGGCTCCCTCGGCCAATAAAGCAAGATGAGCACCACAACCCCAGTCGGTCAAGACTGGACCTAATGGTCAGGGGTCCCTTTACCTTTACCTAAGCCCCAAAGAAATCATCAGGACTTACTTTTGAGTAGGTATGAATAGGGTTGGACTGCAAATCCCATGTTTACAATGGGATTTAAGCACCCTGCTCAGGTATATGATTGCAATTTATATAAACACACTTTATTTGCAATTTATTTATTTGTTTGTTCTTTATTATTAAAATTTATAGCCATCCTTCTTCCCAAAGGAACCCATGATGGCAAACATGCAACGGATAAAACAAAAGCATCTGAAAACAGTTCCAATACAGATGCAGACTGGGAATGTTCGCTACTTAAAACATTTGTTGGAAGAGGAAGGTCTTCAGTAGGCACCAGAAAGACAACAGAGACAGTGCCTTTCTCATATTTAATGGGAGGAAATTTCAAAGGGTAGGTGCCACAGCACTAAAGGCCCTATTCTTATGTTGTTATCTTATATCCTTGGTCTAAACAAGTGGAGTAGGAAGGATCCCTACCCCGCCTCTTCATGATCAAGTATCAGGGTACCCCTGTAAAAGGGTCTGGTAAAAGGGAAGGTTTCTGTCTGAATGCCCAGACAGGGGCTAACAGGCCACAGAACTCCCACAATGGTGTCCTGGAGGGATCACCCTATTTGATGTGCACCACGGGGTGATTCTTAACCCAGGATCGACTCTGATGAAGTAATCAATCAGCAATCAGGCTGGTTGATGCAAAATACATACCCAATGCCTATGCCAAAGCCTATTGACATCTCTTGTGGCCCCTTTGATCCAAAGATTGAATGTGCCTTCATAATAGAATAAAGTTGACTTGCATGGAAAGTTCTGAAGTCCAATTTTTTTATTTGTGGTATCAGAGGTGATAATGTTGTGCGCTTGGTGGGTGGCAGTGGATTAAAAGTAAAGAACTGGTCTAGCCTTTGATGGATGGGGAAAAAAATCTCATTCTAAGGTTTTTTTTCTCTCCCTAATTGGGCTAATAGCTGAAGAAGTATTATGGGAAAGAAAGAGTATGGCTAATAGTTGAGGAAAGATTATGGGTTGAATCCTTTTATCTAGCAGATGTCTCTGCTAATGGAAGTAACAAGGCAGCTGATTCTTGCAGATATCTCCTTCTTCTGCAGCCCTCTGAATACCCCCATGAAATGGTGTGCACATGGTTGCAAGAAAAATGTGGGAGGCAGCAAAAATTCCCTACTTTTTCTCCCTTCACTAGCAGGATCAAATAGCACTATTGGATTCAACCCTTTGTTTTTAAACTGCATTTTTCTTATTATAAGGCTGTTGTTTTAAGTGATGGGAGAGAAGAATACTTAGAAATTTACTTCCCCATATGGAGGGCATTTTGTGTTTGGAAAATAATCACAATCACACAATGCTGATCACTACAGTTTCATTACTCTTTTCTCAAGATGGATGCAGTACTTTTGATGGGCTTAACATGCTTCTTCACAAAGAAGATTGTGAATGAGGGCAATGTTTTTAAACCAATGTTGTCCACACTTTAAATGGGCCACAAACCCTGGAAAAATCACCAAAGGCATGTGGGACACTTTTTACTACTGAAAAGCACTACTGTGAAGCATTTTTATGAAGAGCAACTCCATTTCAGCTTAGCCCAAAAAAATAAATCTGGCTGGAGTTCTATATACACCTGGGGGAAGGCTCTGCTAAGCTCAGACTTACTTCTGAGTAAACTTGCATAGTATTGGCTGTCAATATATTTGACTTTTTCAATTGCTTTCCTTCTAGAGATTAACAATCTCCAAAGCAAATAAGCCATATGTAATTTACACGTCCTTATCTCTGTGGAATATTGCCAAGACTCTGTTGGGAGACTGCACAAACAGTGTTGTTGCCCTAAAAGCCTTGTTATTCACCTCCCTTTTTAATTTGCACTGAAGGATAAGATATTAGTTAGCCCTTGCTGGTTGGCGCAGTGAGTGTGATACTCTAAAGAAACCTTTGCTGGCCGTCTGTTTTCATTTTAGACTTACATGAAAAATTATCAGCGAGGGGAAAAAGTGCTAAGGCAAGACTTAAATCCTTTGGGTTTTGCTTCGTAATTGAAGCATTCTCCTGAATTTTTCTGTTTTATCCTGCACTAAATTTCCCCAGTGACTTTTTGAAGTATGCAGGCCAATATCCCTGAGCAGTAGTCCAACACCAAGCAATTATAGGCTGGCGAATGGTCAGATGCAAGGAAGAAGTTACAGGGAGAGCAAACAGCTGTAACTGGAAAATTCACCCTTCCTAACACAGGGTCAAATGTAGGTAGAAACGGGAGGGCGGTGTTCTTCTGGTCTTTCAGTGGGAAATATGGTACCTTTGTTGTTGTTGTTTAGTCATTTAGTTGTGTCCGACTCTTCGTGACCCCATGGACCAGAGCACGCCAGGCACTTCTGTCTTCCACTGCCTCCCGCAGTTTGGTCAAACTCATGCTGGTAGCTTCGAGAACACTATCCAGCCATCTCGTCCTCTGTCGTCCCCTTCTCCTTGTGCCTTCCATCTTTCCCAACATCAGTGTCTTTTCCAGGGAGTCTTCTCTTCTCATGAGGTGGCCAAAGTATTGGAGCCTCAGCTTCACGATCTGTCCTTCCAGTGAGCACTCAGGGCTGATTTCCTTAAGAATGGATAGGTTTGATCTTCTTGCAGTCCATGGGACTCTCAAGAGTCTCCTCCAGCACCATAATTCAAAAGCATCAATTCTTCGGCGATCAGCCTTCTTTATGGTCCAGCTTTCACTTCCGTACATCACTACTGGGAAAACCATAGCTTTTACTATACGGACCTTTGTTGCAAGGTGATGTCTCTACTTTTTTTACAGTTCACTAATTGTGACTAAGCCAATAACGCAGATATAGCACTGGCAATAGTCATACGGTGATGAAGGCAGCATTCATACAACTCACCAGCAGGCTGCTACACAAGGCACCTTCTGCAGTATACATTTAAAGCAGTATCATTCTGCTGCTTCTTTGACTTCCTTCAAAGAATCCTGAGAACATTGGTTTGTTAAAGTTGCTGAGAGGTGTTAGGAGACTCCTATTTAATTCACACAGCTGGTCTGCAGAGCTCATTGGAATAGGGATTGACTGATGAATCACTCTAAGAATTATAGCTCCGTGAAGGGAATAAACAACTCGCTTCACAAACTACAGTTCCCAGGATTCTTTGGGGGAAGCAGTGGCTGTTTAAAGTGGTATGATGCTGCAGGTGATGCCTAAGATTCCACACAAGAAATTCACAAACATATACGTGTTGCAGTTCCTGACTGTGTGAGCTTCTGCTTTCTCCTCTGGCCTCGCCGGTTTTACCAGCAACATTGTATGAGTAAGTGAAACTGGCTCATACCAAAATCCTAACTGATTAGACTTTATTCAGTAAAGCATTACAGAACAGTCCAAAGAATCTGCAAGAATCTTCCATCAGAACACACTCTTTATAGGGAAATATATGCCATCTTGGCTCTTTCATTCTCCGACCAACCACCTTCTGCCCTTCCATTGCCCCACTATCTCTCATCCAACCACAGTCCTCCGAAGTAATTTTTCAACCATTTTTTTCTTTTTACTGTTGATGCAGAGCCCTCATTGTACCTTGTCTGGAGTTGTTTTTCACTGTAACAGTTAGCATTAGTTTCATCCTTAACTGGTTCTTACCAGAATAAAAAAAATCCTTCCAGTAGCACCTTTAAGACCAACTAAGTTAGTTCTTGGTATGAGCTTTCGTGTGCAAGCACACTTCTTCAGATACACTGAAACAGAAGTTGCCAGATCCTTCTATATAGTGAGAAGGTGGGGAGGGGTATTACTCAGAAGGGTGGTGGGAATGGGAGATAGGCAGATAGCTGGGATGAGCCTGCTGACGACTCTTAACGACTGTAATGGGTCTTACAGGAAAAGGCAAGGGGTGAGAAGGTGAGAAATGGCTTAGTCATGTATAATGGGATAAGAATCCAATGTCTTTGTTCAAACCAGGTTTCTCCATGGTTTTAAGTTTGGTAATGAGTTGCAATTCAGCAGCTTCTCTTTCCAGTCTATTTCTGAAATTCCTTTGTAGTAAAACAGCTACTTTGAGATCTTGTATAGAATGTCCTGGGAGATTAAAGTGTTCTCCTACTGGTTTCTCTGTTTTGTGATTCTTGATGTCAGATTTATGTCCATTTATTCTTTGGCGTAAGGTTTGGCCTGTTTGTCCAATATAGAGAGCTGAAGGACACTGTTGGCATTTGATGCCATACACAATGTTAGATGATGAGCAATTGAATAGTCCCGAGATGGTATGTGTGATGTTGTTGGGGCCAGTAATGGTGTTGTCCGGGTGTATGTGGCAGCAAAGTTGGCATCTGGGTTTATTGCAGGCTCTGGTGCCAGTGTCCGTGTTAAGTCTGGTTGTAGTATTATTGTGGGTTAGGAGTTGTTTAAGATTGGGTGGCTGTCTGTAGGCAATGAAAGGTCTTCCTCCCAGAGCTTGAGAAAGAGAACTGTCATTGTCCAGGAGAGGTTGTAGATCTCTGATGATGCGTTGTACTGTTTTAACTTGGGAGCTGTATGTGATGACTAGAGGTGTTCTGTTATTTTCTTTTTTGGGTCTGTCTTGCAGCAAGTTCTCTCTGGGTATAAGTCTGGCTCTGTTGATCTGTTGTCTAACTTCATCTGCTGGGTATTTTAGTTCTGAAAAGGTTTGCTGTAGATCTCTTAGGTGAGAGTCTCTGTCTGTAGAATTGGAACAGATGCGGCTGTAACGTAGTGCCTGGCTATATACAATGGACTGTTTGGTATGTTTGGGATGGTAGCTAGAGGCATGTAGATATGTTTGTCGGTCAGTTGGTTTACGGTATAAGGTGGTGTCCATGCGCCCATCCTGTATTTTTATAGTAGTGTCCAAAAAATGTATTTCTTGCATAGATTGATTCATTGTAAGGTTGATTGTGGGGTGAAAATCATTAAATTTCTGGTGAAAGGTGTTCAGGGTCTGTTGACCATGTGTCCAGATGATAAAAATATCGTCAATGTATCGCAGATACAAGAGAGGTTTGAGTGGGTAGGAGTTTAGGAAACGTTGTTCTAAATCTGCCATGAAGATGTTGGCATACTGTGGGGCCATGCGGGTGCCCATTGCTGTGCCGCTGATCTGAAGGAACAGGTCATCACCGAATTTGAAGTTGTTGTGGGTAAGGACAAATTGGCAGAGTTTGGTGGCAAGGTCCGCTGTGGTTTTATCTGAAATGGTGTTCCTTATAGCTTGTAAACCATCGTTGTGTGGGATGTTGGTATACAGAGATTCCACATCCATAGTAGCTAGTATAGTATTGTTGGGAAGATTATTTAAAGATTGTATTTTCCTCAGAAAATCTGTGGTGTCACGTACATAGCTGGGAGCACTGATGGCATATGGTTTCAGAACAGAGTCCATATAACCGGAGACACCCACTGTAATAGTGCCAATACCTGAAATGATGGGGCGTCCTGGATTTCCTGGTTTGTGTATTTTAGGTAGAAGATAGAAAGTTCCTGGTCGAGGTTCTGTTGGTGTGTTGGTGAGGATCTGTTATTGGATGTGTGGGGGTAGCTCCTTAACAATCTTGTTCAGTTCTTTCTTGTATTCTTGTGTGGGGTCTGAGTCCAATTTTGTGTAAAAGGCGGTATTGGAAAGTTGTCTTTGAGCCTCCTGAATGTAGTCAGTTTTGTTCATGATGACGATAGCTCCACCTTTGTATGCTTCTTTAATTATAATGTCTGGGTTGTTTCTGAGATTATCTATGGCTCTCCTTTCAGCATGGTACTTACCAGTGGTTCAGCACTTTCAGCACTGGTTCTTACCAGTGTTGTGATCAGGCTGTATTCTTGTGTATGTGACACTGGTCTCACTGATGATGGGTTTTTGCAGAAATTCTATGACAAGTACTACGGAACTATGATTTAACATGCCATGAGGAACATCTTCTTAACAATATCCTTGGGAGCCCTCCTTTAAACAGCAGTGACATCTCTGTTGTAAGTTTCAGCCTCAAGAGCATGCAAAGAGATGCTGGCTGTTTTCCAGTTCTGAAACTTTGTTCCTTTTTCAATGCTCATTTTTGGGAAGTGATGTAAGACTTTTTATTTAAGCAAGCTTTCATTGGCTGGGGACACATATAAAGCTGTTCTAATTGCACATTTTAATCTGCACTTAGTATGGTTTATATAATTTTAATGGTTGTTACTCTCCAGAGCCTAAGGAATGTAAACATTGACTAATAAATACAGAAAGGAAAAGGGGGAAAAATCTGTCCACTCTCTTAATAGCCCAAACGTGCAAACTTTTGCCCGTTTTCTTCTTTCAAATGCTGTAGCCCATGCAGTTAAAAGAGTCTCATTAGTTCAGGCTCAGTGAGAAGCTATTCAGCAGCGCTTACTCTTTATAGGCTTTGTACTCACGTTAGTGAAGTTATTCAAAGTTGCACTCTTTAACGATGGTCTCTTTGCATGCTGTGAGGCACCTGGCTAACTTTACAAATGTTGCTAGCAGGTCCACAGTGCTTCTCAGCACAGACAGTCATTGTGGAGGCCACAGGGAAGGAGGTAATATAAAGAGGTTACATGTATTGCTGGAAAAATCAGCAGTGCATGTATATTACGCCTGCCTTCAACCAAAGAGACATCTACATTGAAACTGTGGAAAGATTGGCAATGCTAACCAGCTCCAAGCAAATAAAGAAGGATGTGGATGAATGCCCAAGGCTACACTGTGACTCACGTATGTAGAAAGAAACTATGGATAGTTGCTACATCTGAATTGGGTGTGAATCAAATTAATCTCGTTCTTTCTTTTTGTTTTGTATACACATTGCACTAACAAAATATAACTGGGTTATGACAGTTATATGTGAACATAAAATAACCCTGCTGGATCAGACCAAAGGCCAATCTAGTCCAGCTTTCTTTTATCACAGTGCTGCGTGCAAAACCCACAAGTAAGCCACAAGTGCAGTCCCACCCTCCCATTCCCATTCCCCAACAACTGGTATTCGGCCCGTGAATCTGATAATATAGTCATCATGATTGGTGATCATTGATAGTCTGGTCCTCCAGACAGCTGCAAACAGAGCCATTGTATCACTGCGGAAAGAAAATTTGAGGTGTGTTAACCGAGTGCCAGTCATATATTTCACACAAAGAGAAATGTTCACTGTGCTGAGCTAGAGCAGAATAAATCCCTCTCAGTGTCCTTAGTATCCCACCTTTTCACACAAAATGTGGGGCACCACAGCATACAAAAGAATGGAAAGGCATCAAACCAGAAAGCTATCCACCAACCAGGACAAATCAGCTTCTGTGGCCCCGACCATTGTATGGCATGAGCAGAGAGCAGGTGCACTGCAGAAGTTTCCTGCTCAGCAAATAGCTCCAAATAATTCTTGCAAACACCGCAGCTGGAAACAAACATTCACTAGGAGCTTCGAGTTAATCTGGCCTGGAGAAATATGCCTTTCCAAGCCCACATATGATAATAGCAAAAATGAAGCATAAAATTTTAAAAAAACCACTGAATAAATTTTGTTGGAAGCCATTCCACTCCAGCCAGCAGCCGGCCTATAGCTGTGACCATCCCTGAGGTGCCCTCATGCCACAGTGGAGGTGAGAGTTGTTTTAACATACCACAGGTCAATCTAAGATAATAATGTTTATTCCTAGGCAGCAGATGGAATTCAGTTGCTGCATCACAGCTGGAAGGATTGAATCGGCAGCCTCTTCTCGACCCACCGCTCTTTGAAGCCTTTGCCCCACTGATCTGGTGAAGAGAACAGGGGAGACTGTTTTTGCTTTTGTACCTCTACGCTTTTCAACAGACTGCTTGGGAAGGGATTGCTCTTCGGCCTCCATTATTAGCAGGAGTAAAAGCAAAGCTGAACTGAGGAGTTCTAAAGGCTTTCATCCCCTGTCAACTCAAAAGATAGTATAACAAAATACACACACACACACACACACACACACACACACACACACCATCTCTGTACCTCTACAATGCAGCAAATGCTGAGAAACTGAGGGCAAATCTGAGATCTTGCTTCTTCATGGCCAGGACACCAAGAGACCAGATTCTCTGCTGCCGTGATCCTGTGTAGCATCCTTGACACAAATGCTGCTGACATTGCTGCTGCTGCTGGATTTGTAGGAGCCAAAGATCTCCTTAAAAAATTCCTGGGTCCCAGGTTCTATTCATAATTTCTGAAATTATTAAATGTGTGGTTTAATCAATGGATTTAGAATTGCCTAAAAAAATAAGTCAAGCCAGCTTCCTCAGGAGATTGGCTGAAGAACAAAAACAGGTGATGGGAAAGTCATTACCTTGAGAAAAGGTGGTACAGACAAGAAGCGGGGTGGGGTGTTAGTTAGCAAAAAACAATACAGTGGTACCTCGGGTTAAGAACTTAATTCGTTCTGGAGGTCCATTCTTAACCTGAAACTGTTCTTAACCTGAGGTACCACTTTAGCTAATGGGGCCTCCCGCTGCAAAGTTCTTAACCCGAGGTACTATTTCTGAGTTAGCGGAGTCTGTAACCTGAAGTGTCTGTAACCTGAAGCGTGTAACCCGATGTACCACTGTAACAGAGATGGGAGGGGGAGAATGATGTCACCACAGGGAAAAATGTCATTTTTGCACAAGGCTTGGGTTGCATTTTTTTAGCTAGGGTTTTTGGGGAGAAGAAGGATGGGGCCAGGTGCAAAGTGGGCTGACGAATGGACAGGCTCTGTGGAGGAGACACAGAGATGGTGTTTGGGCCGCCTTTGAATCCAATGCTGTGCCACCGTGGGGAGCAAGCCCCTCTTGAGATGTGCAGGCCATGTGCAGATGTGGCAGTTCTGGGTTTTGAGGCGGGTCAATTTTGCAACTAATGAACAAACCCACTCCTCTGTTTTGCTGTAGCCAGTCATTTAATAGCAGATCAGATGGTCCACTGCTTTTATCCAAGCCAGCAGTGATTTGTGCTTCCTAGATTTCCATGTACCTATTTTCATCATGTTTTTGAAATGCCCACCCTGTGTTAAGTGGGAAGTTCAAGTAGTGTTTGTACAGTCTTTGTATCAATCCACAACATGTTCTGATGGAGTCTGCAGCCTGCAGACATTGGAAGCCTCTGCCAAGCCCTTTTTAAAAAGCAACAACTAGCACTCTATTTCTTGTTAGGCACCTGCTGAATAAAGCATCACTTGCATGCCAGCAGTTTTCCTTTCCATAGACAAGAGGGCACTTGATGGTTCTTACCAACACAACAGGTCTCCCAAGAGGAAGCTTAGCCAGTCCCAGGCACCAGTCATGCCCAGGTGCAAAACACTCAACCTACATCTCTGGGTTTTTGCAAGCATTAAAAGAGAAAACAAACAAACCAAACTTGGCATCAATGCAGCACACTAGCTTACTCAGATGTATGCAAATCACAATGATTATGAAGAGTTATGCTTCTAGCAGTGAATAAATGCATCACAGGCAGAGATTTCTGGACTCCCCTCCTAGGAAATTTCGCTAAGAGAGCCTCTTTTCTATTAGCCAGCCATGTATGTTCTCACAAAATTCAGCTGACAGTAGCAAATTTTATCCAGTTCCTTTCAATATTATTAAAATGGTCCTTACTTCAGTTTCCCTGTATGCAGCCCATAAGGACTCACCCAAACAAGGGGAGAGTTTTCTATTTTACTACAGCTACAATGGGATATAGATGCTTTCCGTTAAGGGGAATGAGGGTGCCCTGGTCATGTACTGGTGTCAGGGTGCAGAGTCATTTTCCTTCCAGTTGCTGATTAAACCTGATTTTTCCTGCAGCCAGTGTCCCTGTTGTTCTTTGAGTGACTGTGGCAGGCACTTCACTGAATAGTACCATTTAATCACTTACACTGATACAATTTCTCTCTCTCTCTCTCTCTCTACACACACACACACACACACACACACACTGTTTAGCATCTTTTAAAGGGTGTTGTTGTTTTCCTTTCAAAAGAAATGCAAGCACTTCTCCTCTGTGCTTATGTAGCTCATGAAAGGGATAGAAAGCCATCGACAACCTTATTCCTTCTCCTATGGCCATGAGCTGCCGTTTCTCAGCATTTCATTCCTTAAATGCATTTTTCCCTTTGAAGGATGGGCACTTCTCCACTTTCCCCAGCTCACATGAGATTGGCTCATAAATGAGCTGATTACTGAACCAATCAGACCTCTAAATATTCTCAGGAATAGCTCTTCATAGGGATGGAGGAGGAATGCCTTCCATCTGGTTTTGTGTTTTTGTGTTTGTTGTTTTTTGCAGTGGGCTGACCTGATCTGACATGCTGAACTTGCTTGCAGACTGGAATGCAACTCTTAACTGGATTACACCCTTATCTGGATTTTATGATGCATCTTTGGTGAACACTGAGTGCTCAGAAAAATACACATTTTACATTAAAAAATGTGTATAAAATGCATAATTGATGGGGAAATGCATTGAAAATGTGTGTTTTCTGGGTTGGAAGTGTGCACTTTACATAAAAAGTATGTACAAAGTGTGCACAATTTAAATATTTTCATGTGCACTTTCAAAAATTAATCAGCCTACAACAGCATACGACACACCTATGAATGAGCACCAAATGAACCCAAACAGCACAGAATTAAAACTGCTCAGGCTATCCCTAGCCCTTAAACACAGCCTCCTAGCAAAACATCAGCAAAGCATCTCTATAGTTTTGCTAGGGCATACTTCAGAGAGCAACCTCCCCAGGAAAATGGAATAGGAGGCAAAATTGCACAGATTGTAGGAGACTTTCTTAGTTCAACAGCCAGCCAAATCCAGTTCCATTGGGGACAGCTCTTCATCAGAGCCTCCTAGCAAAACACAAAGACCTTTTTCCTTTGCTTTCCTAGGGCTCTGCTTTGAAAAGTTAGCCCCTGGAAAAATCAGGATGATGGGGATCCAGCTTTCAAAGGAAAGGCAATTCTTCTACAACTTGGGCTTTAATCTGAGTTTGAGAAGAATTTGGGGGTTTCTAATAAGCATTTCTTCTTTCAGATAAATACTGCTTAGCCCTTGTTTTTAAACCAGAGCCCAGTGAAGTTCACAGGTATCTGTACTCCTCTTCTCATGCAATGGAGCACCCATCACCTATTTGTAATGCAGGATGGTGGGAAAGAGAAATTAAAGAGGTGGTCAGTTTTTCCCCTTTGACAAAGCTAACTGCCCTACAGCCAAAGCAAGGCTCCTCTTTCCCACTCCTTGCTGCCCAGCAGCTTTCTTCATAGGATCACCTTCTATTTGGATTAGGAGTCATATGTGTTTTGGAAGAGTTGCATAGTTATATTTTATTAAACGCCAAGGAGAAACTGAGCAAATGTTACCAAAACGTTATTAGTCCCAGCCCAGCCCCTCTCTGACATCAGGGCAGCTTGGCCAATCCCTGAAAAAGCTTCTCCACTGCCACAAAATGTGTTCATTAACAATTTTCTGAGTCTGTGCAAAACAACAACCTGTGTTACAGTTTACATGTCTCATTTGCAGAGACAGGCTCAGATGCTGCCATATGGACATGTTTCTCAGCAGCTGCCAGCCCCCTATGTATAGGCTGCATAACTGATGTGCAAAACTGCTCTCACTGGTGCCTGCACAATATATATATTCCCCTGTGGCTACAGCAGTATGCCACTCTGGTAAGGCCAGTGTTTTGTGTACCTCAGATTGCAACGTGTGAGTCTACTAAAGCAACGGGGGAAGAGGTGTATAGATTCCTTTTTTGCAAAAGCAGTTTTTCAACCTATAGACTCCTGTATGATTATCTGCACATGTAGCCTTCTCCAGCCAGGTGCCATGCAGACACTTTGGACTACTTGTCCCATCACCCCTGACCACTGGCCGCATTGGCTGGGGTTGATGGGAACTGTAACCCAAACCATCTGGAGGCTACCAAGTTTGGGAAAGCTGCAGAAGACTCAGACCTGTTTTACTTTTCTGATCACTTTTCTATGCATGTATGAAAGGGCTAGGTTCAAGATTCAGTCAAGGTTGGACATCACATGTAATTTTAATTTTAAGCATGTTGTCTTAACATCTAATTTTATTATCCACATTTATTTTTCAGTTGCTGATTTTATTTAGTTTTTGATACATTTCATGTGAACTTATTTTTAATTTGTGATTTTACCAGCATTTTAATGAATATTTCATGTTGTTTTATGTAAGTTGCCTGGAGGTTTCTGATGATTAAATTGGAAAAAAAGTCTCGTTAAAGAAATAACAGTGAAAGCATGGACACCAGCTGTCGGGTTAGTGCTTTAACAATCAGAGGAACAAGAACTTAGAGAAGCTGTTTAGGGATAAGATGTAAATGTTGGGCAGGGGCATTAAAACATTCTCAAGATGAGCATCACAAGGATTTAACACCAGGAAGCTGCAGCCCCACCCCCCTTGCCCTTCATATTGTGTGCTAATCAATAATCTAGAGCAGAATGAAAGCCACCTATTTTCACATCACTCCAGAAATAAGGAGAGAGTAGAGATGAGCAGAATGTCTTGGTTCTCCTCCAGCAAAGGTTCATCATTCCTGGATTTCTCATTAAAATGCTCTGCAACTGAGTGAGGAAGCCTGCTGTCCAAGTAAGAGAAGAGCCCTCGTTGATTAAGAGTCCTCACCCTACCCTGGTGACAAATTGTCAAGGTAACAAGAGAGTTAGATGGCTGCATGAGGAGAGGGTGTGTACCACCAATGAGTTTATTTATTGAAGCATCAGCTAAAACTGTAGCAAGCTCACAGCAAAGTCACTGTGTGCCAAGGGTTAAATGCCAGCGCTGTAAATCTCATAAAATGCATAGCTCAGGTGCTGAATGTTTGCAGTGACAAGGCTGTAGAAACTTAGTTTTCAGTTTTGCCACAGCAGGACAGCCTTGAAGGGCCACAGTAATCTATAACCAGAAACCCAGATTAAATCCCATTTTTGGAAAGAGGGTCAAAAAACATAATTTATAGTTCCAAGCAGTACAAACCTAGCTAAAATGACAAATGCCGGTTTAGTTTTTAGCTCAAGCTCAGTGTACTCCTCTGTCTTAGCTTATATGTAAAGGCTGGTCTTGGTCTAATTGAAAGGTTTCAGTGTTGAGTTCAAAACCAATTCAAATCTAGTTACAATTTGCAGCTAGAGGGTAACTGAAAACCTTGAAAAATCCAGTTGAAGATTTAAAGTAGGTTTAAAGTTATTCAGCACATCATATAAACTAAATGGTAAAAGCAGACCTCGGTCCATGTTAAAAGTTTTGCATTTAGCTCAGTTTAAAACCACTTTAAACTAGTTTCAGCTTTAAAACTTCCACAGAGAGTCAAATAAGGAATCGCTTGAATTCCCAAAGGGGCTTTGCCATTCATTCCTGCACTACTTGTTTGATCAGGCCACAGAGAAAGACCCCAGCTTCTGTCTTGCTCTACTCAACTGACTGTTGGCAGTTCCTTCACCCTTTTCCATGGACCAGGTAGGTCCATGATTGGAGCATTTCCACTGTTCTACTGGTATGACTGTCAGTCTGCTAGGAGTAAGGGAGCATTCCAGTGAGGGAAACAGTCCCTTTCCCTGGAGGCATTTTCTGTGCAGCAACACAGCACCAATTTCAAGACACACTGGAAGATGCCTTCTGGACAGGCCCTCCATCTTCTTCTTCTTTTTGGCGGGGGGAAGCAGCAGAGGTAATTGGTCAATTAGCAAGTTTTAACCAGTGTCTGCATCATACTGTATCTGCACTAATTGTCTCAAAGGAATTATCTGTTTAGGGAAACTTTTGATGTTTAATAGGTTATTGTATTTTAATATTCTGTTAGAAGCCGCCCAGAGTGGCTGGGGAAACCCAGCCAGATGGGCGGGATATAAATAAATTATTATTATTATTATTATTATTATTATTATTATTATTATTGCTACAGCAGGAAATAGCCCTTTGCTAATTGGGGGGAAACCCCACATATACCCCCTGCTTTAATGAGAGGAAAGATAGATCTGTAGTTACTAGTGGATCCTGGCAAGTAACTGCAGATGTCTTCTTAGGCCTCTTTATTAGGGCATCAATTTTGAACTGACATGTCACATCTCCTAAGTTAATTCTGGGATATTTTTGTGAGAATTGTAGTGTTTTCAAATCATACTCTGTTTTGTGGCTCTGAGATAATGTGACAACAAGAGAGACACTTTCAAGTTATGGGAAAGGATACAAAAGCCAAATTCTCAGATCCAGAACCTGAGCCTGTAATGTAGGAAGAAAAGTACTCCAAATTTTGCAGATGGCACATAGCCTCCTGAGGCACCAATGCAGGTGCCTAACCTAATCTGTTTGGACTTTGCATGCAGAGCCTGCAGTTGCCTCTTCATGCATTACAAAGCCCCAGGAAGGATGCTATCATAGACTGAAAGGTAAATAGATTTCACAAATGCAGCTCAGTTAACCAGTACAGTGGATGAGGAGGGAAGTGAGGCAGCCCCCAGGTTGGGTCATTTCAAACAAGTCATTTTAGTGAAACATGTGAAGCTGAAATCAAAGTTAAGAGCAGGAGGTAGGGAGGATGAGGGGGGAGAGACAGATTTTTGTGGCTGGAGGAGGTTTGAGATCTGGTTTTATCAACTGCAAGCAAAGTAAGATTTGCCTCCATCATGGGCTGAGTGTGATCTGACTGCTCAGTCCCATACTTTTGCATCAGAGGTACAGATGGGGGTGGGGGTGGTTGTGTACAAACTGTTAGAATTCCTGCTCCATGATTGCAGTCACAGGATTTTTGTCTATCACATGACGCTGTATGTTTTGACTCCACAAAGTGGGAAGTAACGGAGACAGGATGTTTGTTTTACTGTGTTCCGTGAAGTGGGACTATTGTCCTTTGTTCTTTCTCTTTGCTGTCTGATGCTAGAGAGAGAGGGAGCCATGTTGCAGTGCTCCGTGTGTGTTCATATGAAAATAAAGTAGATTAGCCAAAATGCTGAGTTGCTGAGGTCTGTTACGCAAGCTGCAAAGACTCTGCAGATCCCTAAGTGTGCCGGTGTCTGTTGGCATCGGTCACTGTGATGTTTGGGCTGAAGAAAGCTTTTGAAGCTCCCAAACGATCAACCAGGAGGGAGAGAACATACCAGTCAGGCATGTGTCTCTGCCTGGGTCCTACTCGACTGTAGGACGAGCTCCTGACACACACTATACATTTAAAGCACATTTGAAACACACTCTTTAACTCAAAGAATCTTGGGAATTGTAGTTTACTTCTCACAGGCAGAGGGTTTTTCCAGGGGGTACACAAAGATACATAGTACCGGCACTTCTTTAGGTTGTTGTAAAAAAATGGGGCACTTACTTCATGGTGAGTACCGGCACCTATTTTTCTAGAAAGAACAAAAGTACTGGTTATAGGGTTGTGATTCTCAGCAACCCTTAACTACAGTGCCCAGAATTCTTTGAGAGAAAGAGTGTGCATTGAATGTGCTTGAAAGATATAGTGATCACACAGCTTCAGTTTACTTCACATTTTAATGAAAGCCTACCCAGTTTGCACTCCCTGGAATATGTGAACTGCCAAACAACTATACTTCAGAGTTTGCACTTCTCCTAACTTTCCTGTGCAGTTTTCCAAGAACTAGCTATGCCTCTGATTCTGCTAGATCTGCTATCAAGCCTTTGATTACAAGGCTTTGTGAACACAGAGAA
Source organism: Podarcis pityusensis (assembly GCF_964106645.2). Taxonomy (NCBI): domain Eukaryota; kingdom Metazoa; phylum Chordata; class Lepidosauria; order Squamata; family Lacertidae; genus Podarcis; species Podarcis pityusensis. Next base: position 37,392,885 of record NC_138032.1, read on the forward strand.
ATTCAGCAGGCAACGCTTTCTACATATTACTGTGTCAGAAAACACTTTAGCTGATAAGTTACTATGTTAGGCTGCTGAGGCAGGGCCATTAAAAAAAGGTACTAGCAATATAGAGAGGAAAAACGCAGGCAGAAGCAAACGTCATTGCCCTTGGCAGAAGCAACATATAAGCCAGACAAATTCCAGACATCCAGATTGTCATGTGGGAATACAGTTCCTACATTGTACCACTTTGGAAATCAGGTCTTTGCCTCAAGTATAGCACTCACCTCCTTCCCAAAAGCATATGGTTGGCCATGGTGGACACACAGTGATGCACTAGATAGGCCTGTGGTCTGATCCAGCTGAGCTCTTCCTGATATTTTGTGCAAATGGTCTTTATATGGGAGAGCATTGAATCATAAGACTGAATCATGGACGTGGGTAGTGCTGTGGTCTAAACACTGAGCCTCTTGGGCTTCCCCATCAGAAGGTTGGTGGTTTGAATCCCCACGAAAGGATGAGCTCCCATTGCTCTGTCCCAGCTTCTGCCAACCTAGCAGTTCAAAAGAACGCCAGTGCAAGTAGATAAACAGGTTCCGCTGTGGTGGGAAGGTAAACAGCATTTCTGTGCACTCTGGCTTCCATCACGGTGTTCTTTCACACCAGAAGCAGTTTAGTCATGCTGGCCACATGACCCGGAAAGCTGTCTGCAGAAAAATGATGGCTCCCTTGGCCTGAAAGTGAGGCAGATAAGTGCCATAACTCCATAGTCGCCCTTGACTGGACTTAACCTTCCAGGGGTCCTTCACCTTTTACCTTTTCTTTACCTTTCCCATATGCATGTCTTTAGCATAATGCCAGCAGTTTTTCACAAAGCTTAAATTGGACCTTTCTGGTGGTAAGAGCTGTTTGACCATGGAAAGGACTCCCTCAAGAGGTGGTGGACTCTCCTTCCTTGGAGGTTTCTAAGCAGAGGTTGAGCAGACACCTGTCATGGACGATTCAGTTAAGATTCCTGCATCACAGGGGTTGGACTAGATGGCCCACAGGGTCCCTTCCAACTCTACAATTCTATGATTCTGTGGTAGATATATTTGCTTGCTTTGCAGAAGTTACATCACATAGAGCCACTCAACATGGAAATCATCTCATTCCTACATTTGTCTAGGCAAAACAACTTATCAGACACTTTGAAAGATCCATGAATATATTTTTGAACACAGATGTCACCACATTTTACAGAGTGTCTCTCAAGGAACTTGAGCATGTCCTTAGGTGCTAGGTGCTGCCTTCAGCATCCATACCTGGTTTTCTAAAGGAGGACTTTCACTGGAAATATTTGTTGTTGTTGTTTAGTCATTTAGTCGTGTCTGATTCTTCGTGACCCCATGGACCAGAGCACGCTCCTGTCTTCCACTGCCTCCCGCAGTTTGGTCAAACTCATGTTAGTAGCTTCGAGAACACTATCCAACCATCTCATCCTCTGTCGTCCCCTTCTCCTTGTGCCCTCCATCTTTCCCAACATCAGGATCTTTTCCAGGAAGTCTTCTCTTCTCATGAGGTGGCCAAAGTATTGGAGCCTCTGCTTCAGGATCTGTCCTTCCAGTGAGCACTCAGGGCTGATTTCCTTAAGAATGGATAGGTTTGATCTTCTTGCAGTCCACGGGACTCTCAAGAGTCTCCTCCAGCACCATAATTCCAAAGCATCCATTCTTCGGCAATCAGCCTTCTTTATGGTCCAGCTCTCACTTCCATACATCACTACTCAGAAAACCATAGCTTTAACTATACGGACCTTTGTTGGCAAAGAGATGTCTCTGCTTTTAAAGATGCTGTCTAGGTTTGTCATCACTTTTCTACTAAGAAGCAGACATCTTTTAATTTCGTGACTCCTGTCACCATCTGCAATGATCATGGAGCCCAAGAAAGTAAAATCTCTCACTGCCTCCATTTCTCCCCCTTCTATTTGCGAGGAAGTGATGGGACCAGTGGCCACGATCTTAGTTTTTTTGATGTTGAGCTTCAGACCATATTTTACGCTCTCCTCTTTCACCTTCATTAAGAGGTTCTTTAATTCCTCCTCACTTTCTGCCATCAAAAATTGTGTCATCTGCATATCTGAGGTTGTTGATATTTCTTCTGGCAAAGCTTGGGATTCATCCAGTCCAGCCTTTTGCATGATGAATTCTGCATATGTTAAATAAGCAGGGAAACCATATACAGCCTTGTCGTACTCCTTTCCCAATTTTGAACCAATCAATTGTTCCACATCCAGTTCTAACTGCATCTTCTTGTCCCACATAGAGATTTCTCAGGAAACAGATGAGGTGATCAGGCTGATCACTTCATCTGTCTCCTGAGAAAACTCTATGTGGGACAAGAAGCTACAGTTAGAAATATAGAAATTATATATATTTATATAATTATATATATTTATATTTATATATTTATATTATATAATTATTATATAAATTTCCATATTTCCATTTCCATATATATATATATATATATATATATATATATGGAAATGGAAATATGGAAATATAGATAGGGACAAATCAGCCATAAAGCACACCTGGGCAACATTCCAGGCCCTCCACACTTCTTCATCCATTTTAGGGGTCCCCGCCAACATTGCCATTCCTTTGGAATCATTAACAGAATTAAGTAAACTGTAGCACCATTGACCAGCAATGAAAGTAACAACCACACAATGTGCTTCACTGCACTTCAGTGCTGCTTGGTTAACTTTAATGATGTTGAATGATGCCATGTAGACTCCAGGAGATGAGGTAACAAGGTGTTAATGGCTCTGGATAAAGATGTAAATGGCTGCTAATGGAGCCTTAATGACTTCTCTGTGAGCAGAGGTAAAGTAAAGAAACATTAAAAATATTTTACTATTGCCCTGGAAGCCACACCAATCATTTCGGCCATGGATTATGCAGAGGGGGGCGGGAAACTTTCACGTGGCCCACTAGCAATGCTTTGTGCCACCATTTTGCAGGGGATCTGCACCGACTTACTTCTACCTCCATTATTTAATAAGACACTTTTGGAAAGTCAGAAAAATTCATTTACTGGTAGATTAAGCTATTTCTCACATAATGGAGAGTTGTGTTTTGCAAGTTGGCAAACAGTAAAGGAAACCAAAATTTTATTGCCACTTGTCAATACAGACACTTCAGTTCCCATTAGACGTGATAGACAAGCAAGTAAATATCAGCCTTCTCTTGCCTGATGGGCACAGTCAAGCAGCTGTACTTGTATTTCCTTTTCACTGAGACAGCAGCTATAACTATTGGCAGCTGAATACAGTTTCCTGTATGGGAACTTACTATATTGCAACGTTCTCTGAAGTCCCTGTATTGCCCCGCAGCCTGCTGCAGATATTAGGACTGGAATGCAAAGTCTGTGGCTTGTTAAGAGGAATATCAACAACAGGCGAGAGCCACTATTTATTTATTTATATTTTATTTATTAGATTTATATACCACCCTTCATCACAAGATCTCCGGGTGGCTCACAAGCTAAAAATACAAGATAAGAGCACAAATAAATAGTTAAAACAAATCAACAAAACAATACCCACCCCCCAAACACATTCAAAAGGCTGTAGAATGTTATTCAGCCCAAGGCCTGATTGAAGAGGAATGTTTTTGCCTGGCACCTGAAAATATATAAGGAAGTTACCAGGTGAATCTTTACAGTACCTTCCCAGTAGGTAGATTGTTGCCATTTACCAGGAGGGAGATGGGCAGGGCAGTTGACATGCTGGAAATGCGCTGGCAGGAGCACTGATACACTGTACACTGCACCAACCCCACCACCACCTTGTCCTTCCTAATAATCACCAGCAACCTAGCTCCCAGGCAATAGTATAATGGCTTTGCTCCACCCACAAGTCTCTTCACTGAGCTTTGGAAACCTGGTGTCAGTGGACAGTATCTTTGGGCATCAACTAGATCTGGCTGAGCTCATTCTGCTACTGAAATCTGGAGGATCAGAGAACCAGAACAACCTCACTGTAGCTGAACTGTAGAACACATACCATCATTCCATGGCCAAGCAAATGAATTGCATGCAGAAGGTCGCAGGTTCCACCTCTGGCATCTCCAGGTAGGCCTGGGATTCCATTAAACCGAAAAGCTGGGAATTTCTGCTGCTTGGTGTAAACAATCCTTTTACAGATGGACCAATGGTACATATGTCTAATGATAAGGCATCTTCCTGTGCTCCTACCAAGTTCTATACCCAGAAGACGGTCAGGGATTCATCCCTGACATCAGGCCAATTACCCACACGTAGATCATTCATATGCAGATAATATGTAGAACAAGACAGAATAACTATTATCATTAGTTATAAACTCACGGGAGACTGATGTATACAGTTGCGACATTTTGAGGCTTTTTGTGGAACAGTAATGAGGACTTGGCATTGTTTTGTAGAAAAGTGTTAGAATTACGGAGAGGAGTGGAACCCAGGGGGAAAACACGAAGACGAAAGCTGTGTGCTGTCGCCAGTGGATGCTCTGTCCGTAGCTCAGAATGTTGCCTTGCCCATGGGAGACAAGATAGAAGGCCTTTATTTCATGAGGCTAAAACATCACAAAATAATAGATATAAATCACAGTGGTGGGTATATGATTTATTCATTTGGGGATCTAAATCTAGAGAGAATAAGCCCAGAGTTATGCATCAAGGAGAGCAAATTGCCTCCTCTCCTTCAGCTCCCCCATCCTCACCTCACTATATAGAAGTTAATTCCCAGGCATCTCTAGTCCCAGTGTTTTATCCAGCTATCAACACACAAAAGGGAGACAATAAAGGTTGTTAAAAAAAGACATCATTTATCCCAGCTTCAGTTCAATGTAATGAAGACGCAGGATCCTTCAATGCAATTCAATCAAATCCATTCAAAAACCACCATATGACCCGCCAGTTCAATCCCTCCAAATTTGATTGCAGAGTGTTTTGATTCAAATCAATTGTTTTCGGTCTTTGCCATTGATTTCAATGAACTTGCATTATTCAGCAGTCTTCATTTAAACTCAGGGATTTAGACCAAGAGATCTCATGTAACGGGCTTTGAACATGGGTTGCCTGGGTGCAGAGATGGCAGATTATACAGTAGTTAAAAAGAAAAGAAAAATGTTATCCAGAGTATTATTATTTTTAAGGCAAGTCTCCCCAGGCTTTACCACTAATATGCTGAACAAAATATGTAGCTTTGGTTTGAAATAACAAAAACACAATGTGCCAACAAACTTACACTACTCACTTTTGCACTGAAACTAGGATAGATGTGACTTCATAGCTTTAGTGTAGCAATTGGGTTCAGCTGAAGACTACACCTGTTCACTCCTTAGGATGAACATCTGTAAGAGATAGCAAGATCATGCCTGCTGCCTAAGCCCACAATCCATGCCCACCATTCAAATATGTAGAACACAACCCTGAGCACTTACAAATGCATGCCTATAAGTTGTTTTGTGCAAATAGCAACCCTGCAATATGTGGTGTCCCCAATCACACATGCAGTCACATGCACGTAGAAGTCCATTCAGATCTTCTGCTAAAGAGATTTGATTCTGGACTTATAGACTGCCTCGTGGGTAAGGTCATCCCTCTTCATTTCCTGTAACCTGTAGAGGAAGGGAAATGATGTCATATCTGTTCAGTCAGAGAGAGAGGCATGTGGCTTCTATTTTGGGCATTAGACCTGCAGTATACTTTGTATCAGAGAGTTGAGTTCCACACTCAGCCTCCCCAGCAGAGAATTCCCAGCCCCTTCACAAAACTGCAGTGGTCATGGTTTCTTGAAAAAGGGCTGAATGCAAAAGCAGCCACTTCTGGTTTTGTAAGGTACATTTTCTTTTGTTGGCAAGTCTTCATCATTCACCAGAGGACACCAAATTCCATATAATGGATTGCATCAAAGTAAACCACACTCAGAGTAGATCCTTTAAATCAATGGACTTAAGGGATGACTAACTCAAAGGCACTGATTTCAATGGTTTTACTCAGAGTATGACTTAGTTGCATGCAACTCTAGCATCATGTTGCCTAAGTAAGCCCATTTCACTCATGTTCTGTTTTCCATGTCGGTAAAGTCTGTGCCACAAATGCAATTCAATTGTAACTGTTTGCACTATAATGGTGTAATAATGTATTCATGGAGCACATGAGGTAGGCAGTGTGGTCCTCAGGCAGAGTTGGGTGCCCTCTGACATAACATAACAAGCATTCCAGAAATGTTGCCCAGACCCTTGTTATAAAACAATGACTTTTCAATGACCTATCACATGCCTTCTTTTGCTTTTGTACAACAGGCAACCGATAACAGATTTGTCAGCAAAATTGCTTTGCTATCAAATACTAAAAACCAACTTGCAAGGTGACATTTAGGTGAAATTCAATTCAGTCCTTGCTGTTTCCCGTTCTCTTTGTTTTATGTATGATATCTTTTTCTCTTTGATTCTCATTCTAAGGTCAGCAGAGCGGAGGCGGTAGAGGCGTTATTAAAAGAGAAAGTCTTATTTGATTTGGAGTAGACTCTTGGGTGATGGAGAGGATTTCTCACTCTGCGGCGAGTATACCAATATCTTTTAAGGCGTGTTGAAAAACTGTTCATCTTGCGGAGATTGGGCCAATTTAAGCTACAGATTTGTCCTCGGGATATGGTGAAACATAACTTCAGGTCACTCTGAGACTTTCATATTAGGCCCAGTTGACATACAGACAAGTACTGAGGACTGACCATAAGAACATAGGAATTGCATTGCATGATCAATCTCATCTGGCACTCTTTCCAGTGGTGGCTAGCTCCCAAGCAGGATGCAATACAAATACTAAATTGTTGTTGTTGTTGTTTAATAAACTTGTACCCCGACCTTCCTCACAAAGGAGCCTCCCCCTTTTATTTAAACCAACATAAAATCGTTTCCTAGACTTCATAGCTTTTAGCTGAATTCACCTTTCCTCCACAATTCCTTATAGGGCAGTGTCATGGTTTTGCTCTGGTGGGTGGAAGAGCAGGGATTTGTCTCTTGTTTTTCCTTACCTGTCAATAATTAAGAGATATCTGAGTGGTGTGTATTCTTTTTTGTATATTGTTCAAAAATATTTTAGCTTCAGATGCTTGTTTGTGTTCTCTGATAGGTGACAGGCCTTCAAAACAGGCCTTAAAACACTATGGCATTCTGAAGAGCTCTGGGGTGGTGGTGGGTTTTTTTGTTAAAGTAGAGCAGGATTTTTAAAAACTGAAATGATGTTTTTAACTTTAAAAAAACCCCTCACACTGCTGTGCTTAACAAAAACCAATCCAGAACTATTCAGTGCTCTGCAGGTAACCATTGGGGCATCCTCGCTTCTTGCAAAGCCCATGGATCTTGTGAACCAGAGAGATATACAAAAAAATACAGCTATTCTCTACAGAAAAACAGGGAGACAAAGCAATCTGTAGCTTTGTGGGGCTCTGATCTGATTTAGGGAGGCTTTATTGACATTATGCTTTCACTTGGCACAGGGCCAGAGGAATTCCTCCCCCCCACCCCAAGTCACCCTGAATCACCTCAGCCCAAAGACAGAGCTGATACATACCCCCTAAGAATGCACACTAACAGTTTTCAGTAAAATAAGTTTGGAGGGATAACTTCATGAACATTCTATATGTAAATGTTTACGACAAACAAAGGCAGAAGTAAATACTGCTTCTATCATTTAGATGTATTGCCATTAAGCAGAGAAAGGGGAGGAGGGAATGAAAGTCTCCTTTATGTAGTTATGACTAAGAGTCAAGATTTCCTGTAGCCTTGGCATGGGAATTCTGGCAGGATATTGGTCCGCTGGCAGAACACCAAATTTAGTTCACACGTCCTCCAATGTTTCTCCAATGAAAATAGGGTTGTCCTATTCAACGAAAACAACAATAGTTATACCCCGTCCACATGACTGGATTGTCCCAGCCACTCTGGGCAGTTCCCAACATATATAAAAACATAATGAAATATCAAACATTTTTTTAAAAAACCCTGATACAGGGCTGCCCTCAGATGGCTCGGGGTTTTGATAACTCCATACCCCCCAACACTTCTCTGATGAAAATAGGGACATCCTACCATACCCTCCGGGATGCAGGTGGCGCTGTGGTCTAAACCACAGAGCCTAGGGCTTGCTGATCAGAAGGTCGGTGGTTCGAATCCCTGCGACGGGGTGAGCTTCCGTTGCTCAGTCCCTGCTCCTGCCAACCTAGCAGTTCGAAAGCATGTCAAGTGCAAGTAGATAAATAGGTACCACTCCAGTGGGAAGGTAAACAGCGTTTCCGTGCGCTGCTCTGGTTCACCAGAAGTGGCTTAGTCATGCTGGCCACATGACCCAGAAGCTGTCTGCAGACAAACACTGGCTCCCTTGGCCTATAGAGCGAGATGAGCGCGCAACCCCAGAGTCATCCGCGACTGGACCTAATGGTCAGGGGTACCTTTACCTTTACCATACCCTCCAACATTTCTTCAATGAAAACAGGGACATTCTAAGGAAAAGTGGGACATTTTGGGATCAGTTCAGAAACTGGGATGGCTTCTGTAAATCTGGGAGCATCCCTGGAAAATAGGGACACTTGGAGGGTCTGAGTTCAGATCCTACCTGTTCCTAGGCAGTCAACAATCCTAAAGGTCTGGATCAGGCTTCCTCAACCTCGGCCCTCTAGATGTTTTTGGCCTACAACTCCCATGATCCCTAGCTAGCAGGACAAGTGGTCAGGGATAATGGGAATTGTAGTCTCAAAACATCTGGAGGGCCGAGGTTGAGGAAGCCTGGTTTGGATGATGTCAGAAACTTGTGGACTACTGTGGAGGATTGTTCTGGACAATCCTAGAAACTTGTGAAAGTGGCTCATTGTTTTTCTTGATATGTTAAGACTTGGTGTATTAAGAATTGAGTATCAGAACATCTACAGCTTTGCAGGTATGAAAGTGGTTTGGTTAATACTACTCAGCATTTAGTAAAGCAAAATTTATATTTTTGGGTCCATTGTGGAGCCTGATATAATTTCACATGGAATACAAAGAAAATTCTGTGCCTTAAATCAAACTACCCAGCATATAGCCAAGTGAAATTAGTCTTCTGGGTCCAGTAGAAGTCAAAGAAAATGTTGCCCCATTGATTGGAGTGGCTTGGAGCCACAGTGACCAAACAACTCTAGAAATAATGAAACTTGTGTGGAACAGATAGTATTGGACAGAGGCAAGCCTATGTTTTATCTCATTGAAGTATAAGAATCTGTAAAAGGCACCTTGCAATTGGAGGATGGTAGAACGAATGTGTTCTTGCTATGCAAAGCCATAACTCACTGCCAGTTATCTTAATTAAAAATATTAATGTTGGGGAAATGTTGCTACTAAGTCCAACATAGCATTTCTCTCTCTTTAAAATTGCTTTGTAATTGCCACAATTTCTCTGTCTTAGACAGTATCATTCCCCAGTAACCCTGCGCCCCTCCTCCAACCATCCCTATTCCTTCTATGCCTTCACAGTACAAAGTCCTTTATTACTTTACAGGCAGAACCACAAGGTGTTATCACTTAATTAGAAACAAGGGCCTGCGAAGAAATGGCAAAGGAAGCAAAACTAGGGAGACTTATGCCGATCAGGCGTCATTCTCGCAGACAGCTGGACATGACAATACACCAAAATGTATGGCAAGTTCAATATTCTGGTTAATCTTTGCTCTTTTGAGGAGGTCCATTGGCCCCTCACTGGTTGAAAGGCTCTATAATGAAGTCCTTTGGGTTGCATCAATATACTCAGTGGTACAAGATAGCTATTAAATATGAAAACCGCAGTAGCATGAGATGATATAATGTTTATGAAACCAGAAACATCCAGGCTAAAGATGCAGCTGATAATTCTGAATCAAAATGTGAAATTCATCCACATTCCTAACACAGCCCGTCTCTAGGCCTTCCATGAGGTTACATCTCATCAATTTCTAACCTCCTTGTTTTCTTCTTTTATTCCCCTGGCCCCTTGGCCTTCATCCACTGTGCTTCCCAACCTCTTTCTCCCTTAGCCATTGTGAAGCTAGAGATCTTCAGTGTTCTCTCACTACAGAGAAAGAGTCTCTGTGGCCCTCCAGATGTTGTTGGACTTCAAATCCCATCATCCCCAGCTAGGGATGTTAAGAAGACACCAGTTTCCATTCTGATCTGTATTTGTCACATGCAGTGCTGTTTCCATTCCACTGCAGTCCATCTTTTGACAAAAACCATGTTATCCATCTTGCTGTCCATTGTGCTGGAATTTTTCTTAATTAAATACATAATTAAATACATAATTAAATATGTTATTATTACATTTTTCTACACCATTCATTCAGTGCAAGGGAAGTACAATGCAAATTAGAATGAAAACAACAATAACAAAGAATGCCCATTTTAAGCACTGGATTAATTTCTGTTCCAGACATGGGACAACAAAGTGAATAGCAACCCCCCCCCCCCCCCCCGCTTTCCATTCAAGTTCTGTGACATCCCTATCCCCAGCCAGGATATGATGTGAGTTGTACAACACATGGAAGGCCACAAGTTCCCCTTTCCTTTGGTGGAATTCTAAAGACTACATTTCACAACACCCTCTGCCTCTTGACTGTAACACAGAAAAAGAAAGAAGAAAATTCAGGTGGAGACTGAGAGAGGACTGTAATCTGAGATCAGTGACTCAGCTACACTGGTAAAGAAAAAATGCTTAACATGTGTTGTTTATGCATTCTAAAACTGTGACACCAGATGGCACTGTAGAGTTCCGTTTTTGCTAACCCGATTTCTCATACAAAGTTTGCAGTGTGTTTAACTGAAACACTTATCTGATGTGTCGAGATCCAGCCCAGGTCTTTGAGCACTGCTGATGCATCACAGAGGTTTCTGGCTGCTAATGTTCTGATTTTGGCTTACGTTGCACAAACTGACTGCACTGAGTAAAGCATGGAAACAAGGAGAGCCTGAGCTGACTACTGCAGAATACAGCTTAAGGATTTGAACTGCTGCCATTACATTTAAAAACCTGTTCTTATGTGGTACCTGGAGCCTAGCCCAATCATGATTTTTCATAGCTTTCAGAGGGAAGAATTTAATGTTGCACTCTGTTAAAGTTCCATAGCAGTGAACTGGTTGTGCTAGCAGAATGGCTTGCAAACAAGAGAAGGGCAGGAAACCAGCATGGTCCCCATGGCTGGTTGTACAACAGGTTGCTGTAGCCCTGATACTTCCTGGTCTATAACCTGCTACACAACCAGCTTCTGCCTGTTGTGCTGGATTTCATATTGCACAACTATTATTCTCACCCATGTGCTAGTGCAACAGCCCTTGTGCTGGTGGTCAGAGATTGTTGGATCCAGGCCAGAATGTTCTTCTGAAAAAAATTCATGAAATCACAGCTCTTCAGACAATAGCAGAGGGAATGGTGGGTTGACAAACAAAGGACAGGTCAAGCCCCTATTTTAGCCCCTATTGCGTATGAGATTAAAAACAACTACACTGCAGTTAGCCCAGTGGAGAGAGGTTATACAGTGGGTGCTTGATTATACTATGATGAGTAAATCAGAAGTTTTGTGCCGTTAGAGAGACAAGAGTGAGTGAATAAATCTCTCACCCTCTCCAAAGTCATGCGAGCGACTTATTTCGGAATCAAGCTGGGCTTTCAAAATGAATATTATTTGTCTTTTCAAAGACTGAAGATACTGTGAAAACAAAGGGGGCGAACTAGATAAGAAAGAGCTTGTCTATACAGTATTCTGTAGTACACACAACAAAGGAAACTCCAGATCGCTTGTTTGTTTTAACTTTGCTCTTGAAATTTGTTTTTATCTATATTCTTCAGAATCTGCCCTCAAACTCTACAGCAGATTTCAAACATTCTCAGCGATCCCAGTTATCGACTTGTCTCATGAACATCCAAGCCGTGGAGTAGAAGATGAAGATGCATTACTTTTAAATATGTGGCAGCATTATAACAAGAGAGTTAAGAGGCACCAGCTGCATTTTCTGGGCTTTTCTTCCTTGACCAAGAAAAGTCTTCAGCGCTCCCTCTCTCCCTCGCACTTTCATCACTTCTTTCTCTCTCTCTTAAAATCCACTATCTGGACAATGCTTTCCTGCATGAATGTGAGGGTGAATGCAGCTCAGGCAGAGACTATTGGATATAAATCTGGTAGCCATAAAATGGTGATGTTGTCTTTCCATTTCTGTATCTTATGTGCCATAGGGGCAACAGCTGCTATTATCTTTGTGTAAAGACAGCATCAGCTTCTTCCTATTCTTTGTTGCTGCTTTTAATTCTAAAATAAATAAAAAACTCGTTTTAGTGACCTAGCAAATGGTTTGAAGACACACAATAGTTTCTGATGCTGAACTGGAGCAGGTTTGGCTCTGTAAATTGTTCAGGCTTAGCTTGGCCATTAGGCGGAGTGAGGCAACTACCTCAGCAGGAAGATGTTGCTAGCAGCAGCAGCCTCTGGCTAGTCTTCTTGAGTGGCCCCACCCCAGCCTTCTCATCTATGCTGCCACCCAACATCTCCTAAGCCCCAAAATCTAGCCTGCTGCCTCAGGCTGCATATTCATCGTAAAGCACATGTCTTCCACTAAATAATCCTGGGAAACAGTGGAGGTTGCTCCATTAGGGCAAATGGGGTGATGCCCTACCAGCTCCAGTCCTCCCTCAGCCAGCCACCACCTGCCTGCCTTCTTCTCACAAGGACTGCTCTGCTGCCCAGGAAGACTTCCCTGTGGTGAGTGCCTGAGGGCCCTGCTCTTGCCACTTCCCATCTGGCCTGGGGCGGGGCCTGAAGCCTCACAAGGACTGCTCTGCTGCCCAGGAAGACTTCCCTGTGGTGAGTGCCTGAGGGCCCTGCTCTTGCCACTTCCCATCTGGCCTGGGGCGGGGCCTGAAGCCTCACAAGGACTGCTCTGCTGCCCAGGAAGACTTCCCTGTGGTGAGTGCCTGAGGGCCCTGCTCTTGCCACTTCCCATCTGGCCTGGGGCGGGGCCTGAAGCCTCACAAGGACTGCTCTGCTGCCCAGGAAGACTCCCCTGTGGTGAGTGCCTGAGGGCCCTGCTCTTGCCACTTCCCATCTGGCCTGGGGCGGGGCCTGAAGCCTCACAAGGACTGCTCTGCTGCCCAGGAAGACTTCCCTGTGGTGAGTGCCTGAGGGCCCTGCTCTTGCCACTTCCCATCTGGCCTGGGGCGGGGCCTGAAGCCTCACAAGGACTGCTCTGCTGCCCAGGAAGACTTCCCTGTGGTGAGTGCCTGAGGGCCCTGCTCTTGCCACTTCCCATCTGGCCTGGGGCGGGGCCTGAAGCCTCACAAGGACTGCCCTGCTGCCCAGGAAGACTTCCCTGTGGTGAGTGCCTGAGGGCCCTGCTCTTGCCACTTCCCATCTGGCCTGGGGCGGGGCCTGAAGCCTCACAAGGACTGCTCTGCTGCCCAGGAAGACTTCCCTGTGGTGAGTGCCTGAGGGCCCTGCTCTTGCCACTTACCATCTGGCCTGGGGCGGGGCCTGAAGCCTCACAAGGACTGCTCTGCTGCCCAGGAAGACTTCCCTGTGGTGAGTGCCTGAGGGCCCTGCTCTTGCCACTTCCCATCTGGCCTGGGGCGGGGCCTGAAGCCTCACAAGGACTGCTCTGCTGCTTGCCTCCCCTGTGTGAGTGCCTGAGGGCCCTGCTCCTTCTTGCCACTTACTATCTGGCCCAGGGTGGGGCTCCACAAGGATGGTTGCTGCCACTGATGCTGCTACTGCCCAGCAGGACCCGGAGGGGTGCAGAGTTCTTTTTAACATATTTTTACTATTATTATTATTAAATATTTTCCTTTCCCTTTAGATTTTTTATATATGGGGGTGGGATGGATGTTTGGGTGGGCTTGGGACTTTGTTAGATTTTGATGAATTTGTAATTTTTGCAGTTTTTGTTTGTATTGTTTTATTGTTTTCTGGGTTGTTGTTTTTTGTTTGTTTTTATTGTTATAAGGTTTTATTGTTTTAGGCTGCGAAAGAATAACATTAATTGCCATCAATGGAGGCTACCATGAGGCCTGGGATTGCTACCGTGGAGGGGCGAGGGAGGTATGGCGGTGGGGGCAGATGTTATAGGCGAAGGGGATCGAGATATGGACACGCTCGTACCCCTTCCAATCTGCGCCCCATCCCGAGGGACGAGGGTAGGGTGAGCAAGGATTACTCACCTCCGTCACTGGTGCTGTGCAATGCCAGGTCTATAGGCAATAAAACCGCCACCCTGCGAGATTTCTTTATCTCGCAGGGGGTCGACCTGGCTTGTGTGACGGAGACCTGGGTGCGCGAAGGGGCAACAGTTACCTTACGAGAGATGGCGCCCCCGGGTTTCTCCGTCCTCCACCAGTCGCGGACTGTGGGCCGGGGGGGAGGGGTGGCATTATTAATCCGGGAAGATTGTCCTTTCAGGGCTCTACCATCACCATCGATCCCTGGCATTGAATGTGTTGGCCTAGTGTGGGGCTCCGAGGAGAGCTTGGCTGTCTGGCTGGTGTACCGGCCACCTAGCGCACCAGCAGCCACCCTGTCAGGCCTATTGGAGGCGGTGGCCGGCTGGGCCTTGGAGTTCCCTAACCTATTGGTATTGGGGGACTTTAACATCCATGCTGATGCCACTCCCTCCTCACAGGCTCTGGACCTGGTGTCTTCCATGGCGACACTAGGGCTCTCCCAGTTTGTTTCGGGCCCCACACATCAAGCAGGCCACACGCTGGATTTGATCTTTGGCGTAGGTATAGATGTGATCATGTCTCCTTCGATGAAGGTGCCATGGTCTGATCACTATGCTCTGAAAGCCAGGATTGACTTTCCACCCCCACCCTGCTTAGGTGGCGAGCCGATTTGGGCTCGCCCGCAGAGGCTGATGGACCCTGATAGATTCCGCCAAGCCTTGCGGGACCTTGCTCCCCCTGGCGACTCATTGACTGAGCTTGTTGAGGGCTGGAATACCCAGCTCCTGGCAGCCATTGATGAGATCGCACCTAAGCGCCCTCTGCGACCCCGCAGAAACCGGGCTCCCTGGTTTACCGAGGAGCTCCGGAAAATGAAGCGGGACCTCAGACGGCTAGAGCGAGTATGGCGGGGTGCCCGTGACGGAGCCTCAAGAACATCTTATAGGGCTTTTATGAAAACCTACGAGATGGCAGTGAAGGCTGCTAAGAAGTCATACTTTTCGGCCTCCATTGCATCCGCTAGCTCTCGCCCAGCACAATTATTTAGTATAATCAGGTCTTTAACGTCCCTTGAGGGACAGCCAAATTTAAATAACAATTTGACACACAGCTGTGAGGCATTTGCGAGCTTTTTTGCGGAGAAAGTCTTGTTGCTCCGCCATGACCTCCCGGCCAATTTGAATACAATAAAGGAACTGGAGGCCCCTCGACTGTCCTCGGGTCCAGTATTGGACCACTTCGACCGGATATCCCCAGCTGATGTGGACAGACTCCTCCGAGCTGGAAAGCCCACCACCTGTCCTCTCGACCCGTGCCCGTCTTGGCTGATTAGAGCATGTCCAGACGAGGTGCGGGCCCTCCTGGGGGATATCATCAATTTGTCCCTAGGCACGGGGACATTCCCAGGGGAACTGAAGGAGGCAGTGGTGCGCCCGCTCTTAAAGAAAACATCATTAGATCCTTTAGATCTATCCAATTACCGCCCGGTTTCGAATCTTCCGTTCCTGGGTAAGGTGATTGAGAGAGCGGTTGCTGAACAGCTTGGTGGGTTTCTGGATGAAACATCGGCTCTGGATCCATTCCAGTCCGGCTTCCGCGCTGGTCATGGGACCGAGACGGCTCTGGTTGCCCTAACAGATGATCTTCGTAGACAGCTGGATCGAGGCGGGTCGGGGCTGCTGATTCTTCTAGATCTGTCAGCAGCTTTCGACATGGTCGATCATGAACTTCTGGACCACCGCCTTGCCGACGTGGGGATCCAGGGCACAGTCCTTCAATGGCTGCGCTCGTTTCTCTCTGGTCGGGGACAGAGGGTGGCGCTTGGAGGGGAATTGTCATCGCGCCACTCCTTGGTGTGTGGAGTACCTCAGGGTGCGATACTCTCCCCGATGCTTTTCAACATCTTTATGCGCCCCCTCGCCCAGCTTGTTCGGAGTTTTGGGCTGGGTTGCCATCAGTATGCCGATGACACCCAACTCTATCTGTTGATGGATGGCCATCCTGACTCGGCCCCAGACACACTGACCAGATGTTTGGAAGCTGTGGCTGGATGGTTACGTGGGAGCCGGTTGAAGCTAAATCCTTCGAAGACAGAGGTCCTGTGGCTGGGACGGGGCGATATGGGATTGGGGGGACAACTCCCATCTCTTGCGGGGGCGCAATTAGTGCCAGCACCGTCCGTTAAGAGTTTGGGTGTAATCTTCGACACCTCCCTTTCCATGGAGGCGCAGATTGCAGCTATAACAAAGGCGGCATTTTTCCATCTCCGCCAAGCTAAGCAGTTGGCTCCTTACCTCTCTCGCCCTGACCTAGCCACTGTGATCCATGCGACGGTCACCTCCAGACTGGATTATTGTAACTCGCTCTACGTGGGGCTGCCCTTGAGACTGACCCAGAAACTCCAGCGGGTGCAGAATGCTGCAGCGAGACTCCTTACGGGGTCTTCGCTGCGAGACCACATTCATCCGGTGCTATACCAGCTGCACTGGCTCCCGGTGGAGTACAGGATCAGGTTTAAGGTGCTGGTTTTAACCTTTAAAGCCCTATACGGCCTAGGACCCTCGTACCTACGGGACCGCCTCTCCTGGTATGCCCCACAGAGAAACTTACGGTCTTCGAATAAAAACATCTTGAAGGTCCCAGGCCACAGAGAAGTTAGGCTGGCCTCAACTAGAGCCAGGGCTTTTTCGGCTGTGGCTCCGATCTGGTGGAACACTCTGTCACAAGAGACCAGGGCCCTGCGGGACTTGACATCTTTCCGCAGGGCCTGCAAGACAGAGCTGTTCCACCAGGCCTTTGGCCAGGGCACAGCCTGACTCCCTCCCTCGGCAATCTTCGCGGAGCTCTGGCCCAATAGTTGCCAGTGGCTTGAATTAATTAATTTTATAACGAATGATTTTAGACTGTTGTTTATGCTGTACTTTTGTACTGTTTTATTGTTGTTAGCCGCCCTGAGCCCGGCTTCGGCTGGGGAGGGCGGGATATAAATAAAATTTATTATTATTATTATTATGTACAACCAGCAGCGGCGTAGCGTGGGTAGTCAGCACCCGGGGCAAGGCAAGTAATTTGCGCCCCCTAACCGGGGGCAAGGCAAGTAATTTGCGCCCCCAACCCCTAACCATGGTCATTAATACTGACGGCTCTACTCTGGGGCAAATTTCGTAGTGACTACTGCCCTCCGTGGTGTTGTTTTTGCAATTAAAGGACCCCTGCCTCAAATAAAGCATGGGGATTGGGCACTGGGATTTGCCAAGGGAGCTGGGAATTGCAGTTCAGTGGCGGGTCAGGGGGAGAGGGTCCCTTCCGCGTCTGGGTGCCGTGGGCCCCTTTGCGCCAAGACGCGCGTCTTTGGGCGTTGCGGCGCAGCCTTCTCGGTCTCCCTCCCCGGCCCGGCTAGCCCTGACGTGGCTTCTTTCTGGCGCGGGGAGGGGGCGCCTCTGGGGCCAGTGGGTTGGCCAGCCTCCGGCGCGGGTGGGCGGGCCCCGTCGGGGCGGGTGGGCGGCGTGGCGCTTGGTGCCGAAGCCTCCGCCCGCAGCACCCCATCGGGAGACCTGGCCGGAAGGAGCCTCGAGCCGGCTGTCGGACGCGGCTGAAGCAGCCAGGGCGGCATGGCAGGCGGCGGCGGCTCCCCGGCAACTCCATGCGGCCAGCCCTGCGCGCTGGCCGAGCCCCGCAGGCGAACGCTGCCCGTCGGTGAGGAGGGGCTGCCTGGCGCGCCTTCCGCAGCGAGCGCTGAGAGCCGCTGCCATGGGGCTCTGGGCGATTCCGGAGGCAGCGAGCGCGCCCCCCCCAGAAGTTGCGCCCGGTGCGGCCGGCACCCCTGGCACCCCCCACGCTACGCCACTGACAACCAGTAGAAGATGGGGTCAAAACTAGAATTAGTGGGCACTGCCTCTCATTGGCTCCACCTCCACCTACTCTTGGTTTCTCTGCCTTCTTCCCTACCAATTTCAGTGGGCACCAAGCAACCACTTCTGGGAGCTGTAGTTAACCCCTCACAGAGATATGATTCCCAGCGCCATTAAAAATGGCTCTTCCCAGCATTCTTTTGGGGAGGTCATGTGCTTTAAGTGTATGATATGTATTCATGCTTTTAGATATGCTGTAAACCACCCAGAGTGGCTGGGGGAACCCAGCCAGATGGGCAGGGTATAAATAATAAAAATATAATTACTACTACTACTATTACTACTACTACTACTACTACTACTACTACTATTTAGCCTCAGATGTGCTAGAGGAGGCTATTTCATCACCAGTGTTAAAGTAAGATTCACCTGCTAGCACACTTCTGGGTGTGAAATGGGATGGGAATGCCACCTTGTCCTTTGTCTCAAGCACAGAAGATCTTGGTTTGGCCTGGAAAGTGACCTGGCAATCACATGCCAACTGTTTCAGCTCACAAACTGTGAGGGGATTTCTCATTCAAAGAGCAGGCATTTTAATTTGAATACAGTGGTACCTTGGGTTACAGATGCTTCAGGTTACAGACGCTTCAGGTTACAGACTCCACTAACCCAGAAATAGTACCTCAGGTTAAGAATTTTGCTTCAGGATGAGAACAGAAATTGCGCAGCGGCTGCAGGAGGCACCATTAGCTAAAGTGGTACCTCAGGTTAAGAACAGTTTCAGGTTAAGAACGGACCTCCAGAATGAATTAAGTTCTTAACCCGAGGTATCATTGTACTTCTCTTTCTGCCTCGTGTGTAAAGTGACAGACGGTAAAAGGTTCAAACCTCCTACCTGTTGTGAAGTGTGTTATCCACCAATATAAATGCAAACCATTAACAACCCTTAATTTGCTACTTTTTTGTAATAATGATGACGATGATGACATCTGAGGACAGGAGGAGGCTATTAAAACCTTTGCATCTGCCATCCAGAGCTAAAGCTCTGAGAGACACCCACCATGGCAGGCTGAGTGAGGAAGCCCTGTCCTCTGAGGGACTAACATCTGGCTGCTATGGCTGCCATTTCCTCTGAGATCTGCCGAGGTCCTGAGATTCAGAAACAGAACAGCAGTTGAGATATCTGAAGGGAAAACCATAGGAACTCCTGTCTATTTAGTTATATGTTAAATATATTTTGAGCTGGCTTTGGTTAACAGGTGGGGTATAAACAGTCCGATTAAACAAATAATTTTAGAGCACTCAGAGGCTCCAAATCTCTAAACGACAATTGTTTTCAAGAGAGTTGAAGACAGTGTAACGGAAACATCATTTCCTATAGTGCACACCATCCTTCATTTTTATTTTATCCCACTCTCAGCACTGGTTAAAAAACAAGTATTAGAAAAACACATTAAAGCTGGGCATGTGTATCGCCCTCTCTAAGCTCTGCTGTCTACCTCATTCAGATATAGAAAAAGATTCTCAATTATCTCCTAACCATTAGCTCCCACCAAGGGAACCTTAATCTGGACCATTAATCTCCAATCTGCCTATTAAAAGAAGATAAAGATTCATACCATGGCAATTTGTACACAGTGAACAAATATCTAGTAAACATGTACCTATACTGAATAATTAAAATACCTGAAAGTCATTAAAGGACTGTGCACATACATGCCAAATGCATGTTCAGTCTACATGCATAAAGAGGATCACAGCTGTTATCCTATCCCAGTTTACACACATTTGGCACAAATGTGTATCGACTAGCTACACCTATTTTGTTCTTCCTCACAACTGGGAAAGTTGATTGGCTGTGTGTTCTTGATTTTGTTGAAGAGTCCTACCTGCAAGTGTATTTGCTGAATATTCTATGTACAACGTCTAACACACTATTGACTAACGAAGCATCTTATCAATTGAATCAGAATTTCACGTTCTCCCTTTTCTTTCCTGCACTGGTTCTCAGCTATCTGTACTAGCTCTGTGACCTCAAGCATGAAAGGATAGCCAGTCAAGGAAATTCATCAGCCTAGATAATACCAGCTTCTTGTGTTCTAAGAAAGTAGCATGCTGCCTTCAGCAGTGTGCTCTGATTGGCAAAAAAATAAAGAAATAACTGATACCAGAAACTAATCTCTGTTATTGCATGCCATGTGCTGGCAAAAAAAGCTCCTGTTCACTGGTGATGCAAGTTAATTACCACACTGTCATCAGGCATTATGTGCTTCCTGTCAAGCTCTTATGACAGGTCTTGGTATCTTGAGTCCTCATTCCAGTTGGTAGTGAATGGCAGTGCATTGCTGTGTGATACTCCTGTCATGTCATCCTGTGATGAGTCTGTAATGAACTTGGGTTAGTGCTGATCCCTGTGAATGATGCCAATAAAAGTTACTTTATTCAAAGTACCTTTTGTTAGTGTTGCACATTAGGTATTCTAGGGAGAGATGCCAACAATCCTGAAATGAATACTCTCCATAGGAGGCCTGTATTCCGGAATGCTAATCAGTCAACAGTATGTACACAGCATATGCTTCAGGGCACTAGCTAAGCATTGTTGTGCACTGTAGCCTTGGACAAAGCATGTGACTGAACCTTATAACTGTATTAAAACACACAATCGCATAGTAATATTTATTGCAAAGTGTCTCTGGTGACTCCAACCAGTGTTGTTTTTCTCTGTTACTACGTCCTAGTTGATGATGGTTGGAATGTCATCTCCCAGTTCCCCAAATCTGGGGTGCTGAATTACTATATTATGCAAATGGTTTGCTAGTTAGGCACACCAAGCACATTAATGTGGGCCTTGCTTTGAGTTTGCTCCTGCTATGTACCACAAGGAGATGTGGGGTGATTCCTGGTCATCTGCTCATGCCAGTCACAAGTGGTCTTTCTCATCTACTTCGCTTGTCTTTCTGTGCTGAACCCAAGGCTACAGAGGAGTGTGCTATGATGAGGTGAATACTGATACTACTGAGCCCTTGCTTCCGTTGCTTCAGCAGTGCATGGCTGTGAATCTCCTTCTCAACAATGTGAAAGTAGAAATTCTGAGAACGAGTTGGGATTCCTTGTTTTTCTTATGACTCTTGGGCCTCTGTTAGTTGTACAGCAAAACCAAAGTACCCTCTTTCAGCTTGCGAAGTTTTACACTGGCTAGAAGAAAGTGGAATGGCTTCATTATTGGCAGAAGTAATTTAGGCTGCCTCCCAACACATACTTCAGAAGAAACATAAGAGAACCTTGCTGGATGAGGACAAGGACCCATATAGTCCTGTTCTCACCGTGGCCAACCAGATTCTCATAAGAAACCCCGTTGAGAATAAGTCACATTAGGTGAGGTCCAGGCTATTTAGCCACGCTTCCGTTCCATTTCAATCAACACAATAAATGACTCATGACAATAAATTACACAATAAATTAGCATACTTTTCAGTGTATAAGATGCCCCCATGTTTAAGACGCCCCTATTTTTTTGGAATATGGGGGGGGGGGAGATGGCTCAGAGTTGTTGAGCTTCTTTGCAGAGGATTGCCCAGAGTTGTTGAGCCGGGGGGGGGGGCGTTTTGCCGAAAATTGCTCACCCACACGCGGCACAAACTCCACCTCTCAGCTGTCCCCTCGCAAGCAGAAGCTGCCAATCACCCAAACAATTGCCGCAGTGTCAGCCAATCAACACCAGCCCACAACAAAGCAACCAATAACACGCCCAGTACCCACTGATAGCTGCGCCAGCAACAATTCAAACGTCCACCCTATGCACTATCCATGTATAAGACGACCCCCCCACTTTTTAGCATAATTTTTAAAGAATACCTAGTCTTATACATGGAAAAGTACAGTAACTAATACTAGCCCTGGGCTGGTAGCGCCAGAGCTTGATGTAGTGGCACAGACAGGGCTACACCCACAGCCTGGGCACTTGTGCTGGTCAGGGCAGATGTTGGGAGCTGACGAATGCCCCTTTACTGTGCCAGCTCCCAAGCTTCTGCAGTGACAAGACCTGGATAGGGCCCATTGCCATCACAATACAGCAGCTGGGTGCACACAAAAACTGGTGGATTTTATGTCAGCACTACGGCCTACCACCAGTGGGGATACTGATGTTATGGCTTCCACCCGCCATTTTGGCAGGTGCACTGGGTGCTCCACCACTTGTGGAGCTCCCTGAACAGCAGAGGATGGCAAAGCTAGACAGGACTGGGCACAGGGACATCTCCATTATACCCAAACCCCCTCCAGAATGGCAGATCGGGGTACAGTGTGATGGATTGCTCTGTAAGTTAATTGACTTTTTTCATATATTAACTAAGAATTAGAATAGACTGTATACATCCCCACAATGCCTACTACTCTCTGCCTCTATTATCAGTAAGAAAATAAAGGGGACAGATGGAGAAATGAAGGGGATAAATCTAAAAAACAGAATTGCTGTTCTCTATAAACACTTAAGAAAGGTTGCCATATTGAATCATATTTATTTTTCCAGTTCTGTCTTTTCTATACTATTTGTTGTTTGACAGCTAGATTTAATAACTCCAAAATACTTTGATTTGTTTCTGGTATTGATTTGTTGTCCAGGCATAAAAGGCTATATTTTAAAAGTGTTTGAGAAATAATTGTTGTTTCATTATCAGTTAACTGTTGGGATTTTCCATTCCACCTTTAGTTGCAGGCATGAGATTGTTGTGTGTCACATATCTGTTTACATTTCAGCACAGTTTGCTGGCATAAACCGAACTTCCGCTGTATTGCTTTTGCTTTGATGCTTTCTCTGAGGAGACGGCTGGGAGAGACGACATGTTTCTTTGTCTTGATTTATGTTTAATAAACCCATAGTCCATAGTATGTATTCACACACCTCAGTCTCTTCTGTTCATGTGTGTGTTTCGCATTGTATAAGAACAGAAGTTGGCAATTCATATGTATACAGTGAAAGGAACTTGTGAAAAATGGAAGATCTAGCTGTATTTTATTTGATAATCTGAGCTGCTAAATAGTTTTATTTTTCTCATGATAGAAAAGAAAAAAATTCTGCATTTTTAGTATTGTATTGTTATTCTTTAATAGTGCATCTTGTCTTTTGTTTAGTGAGACACCCAATTGCAATACATCACCATCATAAGAATCTTCTGAATTCACAAGCTTCTCACAAATTGGAACTTGGATATTTACTGGATATTAAATATTCAAATAAAATTCTCAAAATTAAATCAGCAGCATAGGAGTAGTTCAGCTCATTATTCCTTTATTCTGCAGCCTCAGCCAATTATGGAAACTGATAATGAGTTTCCATGTCAGATGCATTTTGGAGGGGAGACAGAAAAACTGAAATCAGAACATTGGAAAGAAGAATTCATGTAGTGGCAAGAGTGTTGGACAAGGAGACCTGGGAGACCAACGTTTCCTTTCTCTACTCTGCCCATGAAGCTCACTGGATTATCACAGAAGGCAACCTGACCTACCTCACAGGGATGTTGTGGTGATAAAATGGGGAAAGGGAAAATATGCATGGCACTTTGAGCTCCTTAGTGGAAAGGTGGGATACAAACATAAAAATAATAAAATAAACAAATGGGATCAACTCAATGTTTTTAAGTTCTCCTTTTTTGCAGGTTAATTTTCAGCACTTACAAATTCAGGATTCCTCCAATTAAGTCATACTTAGAGTAGACCCCTAAAAATCAATGGGCTTAATTAAGTTGTCCATTGATTTTTACAACTCTGAGAATAACTCAGATGGATTGAATACAGCCCTATTTTATTTATTTATTTCATTTATATCCTGTCTGCCTTCTGCTATGAAACTCAAGGCAGAATGCTGCACGCTGCAGTTCCCAGGTGGTCTCTCATCCAGGCACAGACCAGTCCAGACCTACTTGTTTTCGACAAGGTTGTTGCATCACATTCCTTCAGGCCATGCACTGGGATCGCTTAGTATTCATGAGTTTGCTATTCACTATTTGTAAGATTGGTGTTTAGAAAGAGGGGGGAAAGGGGGTCCTGGTTTGTCAAAGTGATTTATTGCAAATTAGATTCTGAAAAAGGGCAGATTCAAATCGATGTATTTGTCTTAAAAAAGAAAAAGAAAAACAACCCAATCCTAACCACAGAACAAAGGGGCGAATGGTATGTTGTCCTTTGCCTACTTGAAGTTTTCCTGCTGCAAACTCCAGTTCTCATTCTGTTTTTTCCCCCTCTGTGGGCGGTTCCAGATGTATGTTTCTGTTGGAGAACACACATTTGGAACACTGTCAGGACAGGGGTGTGTGTGTGTGTGTGTGTGTGTGTATACACAAAAGGAATTGTAATAAGAAGCAGGGAAAGGCTTAAGCATCTACCCAGTGGAAGGCAAAGGAATTTGAAGTGCTGCACTGTTGGTGACTGCTAGGCTCTTAATGGTTTGGGACCAATGGTTAGGATTTCCTGCATCAACCTGCTCATAGTCAGTGCCGGATATACGTATAAGATAAACAAGCTATAGCTTAGGGCCCCACTCTCTTGGGGGCCCCCAAAAAAATTAAAGGAAAAAGAACACCTGGATGTACATTTCCAAAATATAAGATAAAAAATAATAATAAAACCTACACACAGCAACAGTGTTTTGTGTTGTGTAGGCTCCTATGATGTATGTAAGTAATGGGCCCTGCCTGCTAGCCTGCTCCCTAAAATATCACTGGTTTGCTCGTTTCTATATATAGGGTGCCTACATTCTGCATGTGCAAATGACTTTAGATACCTATTAGGTCTGTAAATTACCATATAGCATATGTTCAAAACAGCGACAATTTGTTGTTGACAAAGGATGGCTGGACAAATAAAGGGCCTCATTACCTTCAGTATCTTAGGGCCTCATCAAACCTAAATCCAGCCCTGCGCATAGTGCTTCTGAAGCCTGCTTGCAAAAGCATTTGGGTTGATGAGCACATAGATGAGGGCTGTTTCATCAATGGCTCCATACCTGTGGACATCAGGCATGCCCCATGCCTAGATTATTATTTTTTAAATCCCTAGATTTTTTTTAATGGGCCCTAAAAACTTCTATTTTTTCTATGACATTCGGTACCGTAGCTAATCATGATCTCAGCTTCAAAATTTGTATTGTGTCCCAATTTTGATACTTTCATACTATGTTGGACTATGGTTGTAGGAAGCCGGGTAGGTGCCTTTTAACAATGTTTTGGTATGATAATGTTTGAAATTGAAATATGATAATGTTTGGTAATGTTTGAAACATAGACAGCATCTTAAAAAGCAGAGACATCACCTTGCCAACAAAGGTCTGTATAGTTAAAGCTATGGTTTTCCCAGTAGTGATGTATGGAAGTGAGAGCTAGACAATAAAGAAGGCTGATCGCTGAAGAATTGATGCTTTTGAATTATGGTGCTGGAGGAGACTCTTGAGAGTCCCATGGACTGCAAGAAGATCAAACCTCTCCATTCCTAAGGAAATCAGCCCTGAGTGCTCACTGGAAGGACAGATCCTGAAGCTGAGGCTCCAATACTTTGGCCACCTCATGGGAAGAGAAGACTCCCTGGAAAAGACCCTGATGTTGGGAAAGATTGAGGGCACAAGGAGAAGGGGACGACAGAGGACGAGATGGTTGGACAGTGTTCTCGAAGCTACCAGCATGAGTTTGACCAAACTGCGGGAGGCAGTGGAAGACAGGAGTGCCTGGCGTGCTCTGGTCCATGGGGTCACGAAGAGTTGGACATGACTAAATGACTAAACAACAACAATGTTTGAAATTATTTGGAAGTTTTAAATAGTTTTATATTATACTTTTTTCTGTAACTTGTAAACTGTTTTGGACATTGGATCATTTAAAAAGAAACAAATGGAGAGACAGCATGGAAACTGATTAAGAATCCCACTGCCATTTCTCCATTCCAAATCACCTTCTCCAGAAGCTGCTTTCCTTCAGAAGGGAGTAAACATTTGGATTTTGTAACTTGTATTTGCATGTAAATAAAAGTTTGGCTCCAAGTCCCATTGATGGGAATTGCTTTCAGATAAAACATTCAGGCATATGATCAGCAGATTCGCTGTTTGTCTGTTACTGATTGTTAGCATTTCAGCAGCAAACAGGAGACCAAACGCTTGAATAAGGACGGATTTATAGGTGAACTTTGCCCTTTCTGAAACAAAACAAGTATGGAAACACAGCCATGCTTCAAAATTCATGCTTTCCCAAATTTAGCAACACAGTTCTCTAGCCAGATACACAAAATGTGTACCAAAAAATGCATATTAGTGAAAATAACCCTATAAATGTTTTAAATTTGGAAATTTGACATTTGTAAAAAAATAATAATTAAAAAGCATAATTGCATACAAGCAAGTGCATATTAAGAGGAAGTCACTGATAAATTTTCAAGAAGATTTTTTTAAAAAATAAATAAATGCAAACCAACGTGGAAATGGGGAGAACTGAAGATTGGAAAAATGAGATACGGATAGAAATTGACAGATTCACCCACCCCGATGCCTGAATGATCCCCAGTTCAACCTACTTGGATGTTAAATTGACAGGGGATGCCCTGCTAGTGGTACTGTGACCATGTGTGGTTTTAGGAGCAGAGCCAACTCCTAGGGACCAAGGTCCCTCTGCCCCCCCCCCAATAAAATATTTGAGGGAACCAGAGCCCCTCAAAGTTGATGAGCACTGCCATTCAAATGGTGCACTGCATCATGTGATTATGTGGGGCAGGGCTTACCCAGTCCATATTTTATTCAAGTTGGCACCCCTGCTCTGTATCAACGCCCAGATTGCATCTGAGTTGCATCTTGCACCATTGTTGCACAGTTACACCTACTTCTTTACCCAAACCTTAAGGTGAGTGGATGATTTCCCCTGTTGCTCCATTGATGCACTCCTATTGTTCTGCTTTTTTTTTTTTTTTATATTGTTTAGTTTTGTGGTTTAACTTGTCACTTTAGTGAATTTTACATTGCTTTAAATTGGGACATTTTATGAAACCTGCCTTCAGACCATTTGGTGAAGGGCAGGCCACCAGTATAAACTAAAAATAAATAAATGTGAATAAAACATTCTGTTTCGCAAGTCTTGTATGGCAGGGAAAGAAGGGTTCTGTTCCGGCTGCTTGGTGTAGTTTAACTGGTTATTTCTGGGCTTTTATGTACCTTTTCCATTCCTAGTCTTAGGGATCAGGGAGGCTAAAATTGGAACTAGAACATTTATAGAAAAGAAAAAAACTTCCGTAGTTTAAAATTGCAAACTTTCAAAGCATGCAAGGCCCTTTATTAGACAAGGGCACTGAGAACAAAAATGAAATAAAATGAGATTATATAGGATTTAGCTACAAGTCACCTCTTTTTCTTAAGGTCTCACCTTCTTCCTCTGTTCAATATCTCTCTCATCAGTGGGGTCTCATACTTCACAGATTAAGGAAAGCATCAGTCTGAGCTTCTGAGCCACTCCTTTGATAGCTTGCGTAAGGGTGTTTCTGGTCACACTACTCATCAGTAAGAAGTAATGGCACCACTTTTTCTTGCTGCTCATGGTGGCCATTTTGTGCTGACACCCACAACACTTTTACCAGTATATGAGTTCCAGCACCTCATTTTCATGCCCCAAAAGCACTGACTTGCAGATCAGCCCTAACCATGGCTACTCGAGAGGAAGTCCTATTGAATTCAAGCTTTCCACTGCAATGCTATACACAAACACTTACTGTACCTGGGAATAGGTCCCACTGAGTTCAACTGAACTTACTACTGACTAGACATGGTTAGGTTTGCTATGCTAATGCTCACTGTCACTCACTCAGGTGGAAGAGACCCTTAAGCTCAAATTCTGCACTTAAATAACAAGGAAGTAAAACAACGAACCAAATTCCCATGGCCATCAGGAACAGTCAAGATCCTTTCAAGCCATGCCAAGGAGAATTGACCATAAAGCCATTCCTTTAAGAAGAGAAAAGGAAAAAGGAAAAAGAGAATAGGACATTTGAAGACCTAAAATGAAAACCTTCTCCAGGTAAATGCCGGTGGAGTGAAATTCTGATTACAGCCTCATCATCCTGCTGCCTGCAGTCTTTCTTCCCCATTTCATTCAACAGTCTGTCATGCTTGTTACTGGGAAATGAATTCCCTTCACCCTGACATTTCATATACTTACTGATATGGCATATAATGAACAGTCTACCAAACTGTCAGCTTCTAACAAAATTAACTTTTTTATTGCATTAAAATAAAAATTAACAGGAGCCCAGCCCTGTAGGTAAGTTCAGCCTGACAGTAGATGTTTGGTGTTGTAACAACATGACGATTTCTGCTCACGATCCAGCCTCTATCCTTGTGTGACCTTGCCTTTTCCTCTGATGTCTTCCAAGCACGATCTCTTCATTTCCCAAAGAAAAATCCTCCTTAGGTTCCTTCCTACAAAGTGCTTCAAAACCTTTTAAATTCCATGCCACTGACACAGGTGGAAGGCAACAATTAAAGGAATCTTTTACTTGCCACGGAGGACTTCTTTTGTCAGGAAATGGAAATGTTACCTATAGATTCTGTTCCACTGAAGAACCTGCTCAAAACCTGTATGTGGGGAGAGGGAGACTATAAACCATTCCACTCTTGGTTTTTTCTATGCTGCAGTGGCTGATCTTGCAAGTTTAGTTTTGAGACACCCAGCAACCATAGATCTGAAACCAGGATGACCTGATAGCTCATGGATTATTAAATCCCAGTACCTGATGCAGCAAAGTAAAAAGATTTATTACATGCATTAGGTTGGGACATGACCTACAAACATACAACTTCAAACAAGTCAATTGCACATGTCCTCAGCAACCTCATCATCCTCTTATGATCTGCAAGCTTCACACAAACTCAAATCCCTAGCTTAGATGGCTTCCTCTGAGAACTTGGTTTTTCCTTCATCATCCAACTCTCCTTTGCTGCCCATGTGTATTTCTGACTTCAGCGGCTGTCAGTAAAGGTTGTGCTTTCCAGAGCAAGGGCAGGAAAACTATGCCCCTCCAGATGGTGTTGGATTTCAACTCCCATTAGGCCCAGACAATCTGGCTGTTGGTCAGGAAAGATGAGAGTAAAGGTGACCCACTGTCAAGATGCAGCTTTGCCCCACCTGATGAGCTGTTTCTGGTCAGTGGTCCTGCGTAAATATTAATTGTGTGACAGCCCTGGTGCCATGTCACCCTACAACTCACATGCGATTGGACTGAAAATGGACAAGGGCCATAACTCAGTGGGAGAGCATCTGGTTGCATGAAGAAGGTCCCAATTTGTTGTTGTTTAGTCGTGTCCGACTCTTCGTGACCCCATGGACCAGAGCACGCCAGGCACTCCTGTCTTCCACTGCCTCCCGCAGTTTGGTCAAACTCATGCTGGTAGCTTCGAGAACACTGTCCAACCATCTCGTCCTTTGTCGTCCCCATCTCCTTGTGCCCTCCATCTTTCCCAGCATCAGGGTCTTTTCCAGGGAGTCTTCTCTTCTCATGAGGTGGCCAAAGTATTGGAGCCTCAGCTTCAGGATCTGTCCTTCCAGTGAGCACTCAGGGCTGATTTCCTTAAGAATGGATACGTTTGATCTTCTTGTAGTCCATGGGACTCTCAAGAGTCTCCTCCAGCACCATAATTCAAAAGCATCAATTCTTCGGTGATCAGCCTTCTTTATGGTCCAGCTCTCACTTCCATACATCTCTACTGGGAAAACCATAGCTTTAACTATACGGACCTTTGTTGGCAAGGTGATGTCTCTGCTTTTTAAGATGCTGTTCCAATTTAACCACTGGCATTTCCAGTGAGGGCTGAGGGGGAAAGTTCTTTGCCTGGAGAACAGCTGACAGTCAGCGTAGACAATACTGAACCAGATGGACCAATGATCTGACTCAGTATAGGTTCTTATATTCCTAAAATGCAAACAAATATCATGGTAACAATTGAGAAACTGTGGATTCTCATCCCATCTGTATCTCCTGCTTGGCCACTGTTTGTTCACAGACATCACCAATAGCAAACATGGTTGTTTCAAATGGCGACCGGTGTGTTTTCTCTTTAAACACAATATAAACAACTGTTACTGCAGCTGCCTTGGGGAATTCTGTCTCAATAGCTGTCATGGTAGACAAGTCCCCCGGCTCCTGTAGTAAAGTCCAGTGTTTCTGCAGCACTGGGAGCTGCTCATTATATCCATGGCTCTGTGGAGCATGTTTCCATGGAAACAGGCTGGCATTATGTGGCTGTTGACAGCTCAGGATCGTGTTATTCTGAAATGCTTGGACACATAACAGGTGTGTCCTACCCAAGTAGCAAGCAACAGTGGAAATGCAGAATGATTAGGTAATGAGGCAAACATCTAATCACTAAAAAGCATTTCTACAGAATGGGCCTGAGACTGCTGCTACATGAACTTCATGGATTTCAACTGTGAACACAAGTCCCCCATCATTGCCCATAAGGGTTGAGGAAACATTCTTTGTGGTTGTAACTTTATCACCTCTGCCTCCCAGTGGCCCTAGAATTAGAGTCATCTCTTGTCTTCTTGTGATACTGTAACCACCACTACTATTGCTACTACCACATTGTTTAGTCTCTTTTTCGGACTAAGGTGGTGGCTGTTGTCTCCTCACGAATGCCCTAACATTCTGATATAAGCTGCCCCTTGCTACATTTCTCTTCTGATATTTGGTATAGTGCCACATCAAAGAAGAACAAGATGATAGCTAGGAAGTATCCTCTGGTGGAAGGAAACATTGAATGACTTTTAAGTTTTTAAGGTGTGGTGGCTGATGAGAAGTTAGCAGGGGCTGTTCACTGGAACTGTCTCATGTTCAAACTGAATATGACAAAGTTTGTTCATACTTTTAATGTGTACTCTCATCATCATCAACATCACATACACACATAAACACGTGCCATAAGTAAAGGTATTTCTAAAGACTGAAGATGTGTGTCTAAAATGATACATTTTCTCAAGGGTCTGAGAGGACATGGGGATGTGCAGTGCTAAAACTATCCTATCTAAGATTTTATAAGCAGAGCAAAAGAGAAAAAGAAAAGAAAAGCAGAAAAAGAAAAAGAAATACAAAATAAAAGCTGCATACACAACATACATTTAAAGCAAATCCCTACCCCCACCAAAATCCTGAGAACTGTACTTCACCCATCACAGAACTACTGTACATTTACCAGTACTATTAACAAACTACAGTTTTCATGAATCTTTGGGGGTTGCTTTAGATGGTGTGTACAGTGTGGTTTGTATGCAACCAGATGTGAGAAAGAGGAGGAGATTTCAATGTGTGCAGAAAACTGATTGTTCAGATGCTGCAACTTAGCAGAATTCCAAAGCATATCAGTCTGTATAGCCTTATTTAAAGGAAGATTTAATTCCAGTTGCAGCTAGCTATGTTTAGTGGAATAAGTCTACTTTTGGTTTAGAAAGTTCACAATGAATGCAGTCAAGTGTTGTGCTAAACTGTGTTTTAGCAAGGCATGAATGAGCCTAGCCTCCTTCCAGGCTTACACATTCATCCTTCCCTCTCTTACCCCAGATGACCAAGAAGAAGTCTACTTTTTCTGCTTCTATCCTCTCAGCCATCAACTTTGTGAAAATGTCTGTTTTTAAAATTAAATTTTGATTTGCATATTTGACAAAGGAAAAGAAAAAAGAGGAAATGATGATAAAACTTACCCGAGTTAATACAAGCTCTCTAGGTGTCTAAGTACAGTATCCACACAAAACTGATATCAGTAAGAAATATGTCAAAATGTAGCCAGGGCAGTGATGCCTTCAGATCATTCTGTGATATACAGTGGTTGTTTATCCTTCCAGGCTCAAAGCAGAAGTCTCTTAGTGGCCATAATGGCTCCTTAATCCATTTTTATGGTCCTACCATTAATCCCCATATTGTGGGAACATAATTTGAATGTACATAAACGTCTGCAAATATCAAGGATTTAGGCAGTACAAAATTGATATAGACAGCAAATTCAGACCAAAGGGGCTAGATGAAGCTCATAGCAAGGAACAGGCCAAAGCTGTTTTCAGTCAGGTTATTCTGGACACTGTGGGTTATGTCTGGTTTGGGGTAGTGGCATTAGAAAGAAGAAAGAAAAACACTGTCCTGCCATTCCAGTGTCACAATCTGTCATATCTGTTCAAGGCAGTCAGATGACTGTACCCGTCGCAAGGCATCATCACAACTCTCTATCAGACAAAGAGCAGTGCCATCTCCCCATGAATTAAAGGCTTGGCGATTGAACCCTCTCTGAAGAAGATTAAAAAATATTCATGGTTTAGAAGATGAATTCCTTTTTTGCTAATTTTATTATTCCGCTCAGCTCCAGTTAAACCAATTTAAGCTCTACAACATGAGTTATTAAAAGCGGGGGAAAGGAGGGGAAAAAAGAACGATGCCTGTCAACTTTTCATTGCATTACTGCTCAGTTTTCACCTTGTGAAAAAAGGAGACTTCAGAATTAAACTGTGTTAAAGTGTAAACCAGAGGACGAATGAATTAAAAGACAGCTGTGGTAATGCAGTCTGCCAGCCCAACCCTTCCATGAGCCCAAGTCTAGAGCCCCACATAGACATTCAAGGGAACACCTCCACCCCACGCCATTTTGTTCTTTGTTCTTTATTTCCAAGTCTGTGAAGCCACTAGGGACATACTCCCCACCACCATCCAGAAGTCTTGGTTAACGGCGAAACACTTGGCTATGAACAAATGCACTGCTATAGTACCCAAAGGGAATATTGTTATGAAATAAGGGGTTTCCCTGTGTTTCTCTAGTGTTTCCCCACCCTAATTTGTCTACCTTTATGAAGGTGGCACCAATATGAAGCATTCTGCCTCACAGAAGTTTCTTTAGGAACAATGACACTTCAGCCAGAAGCTGAATTAAAATGTTTGCCCCACAGATCATTACCGTAAATCTCTATCTTACAACTTGCTATTCACACATTTTATTTATTCCTACTAGATTTTCCCATTTTGATCCAACAGACAAGAAAACAAAGAAGAAAGAGGAGAAGAAACAGATCATCTGTCATGGGTGCTGTGGCGATCACACAGGGTCCCCGGACGTTTGACGGTCTATTGATCCCTATGCCACCACTGTGATTGCCTCCTCGCTGCCACCAACCCGTTTCTCTCGGGTACACACAGAGTCCAGACAGTTGTTTACATTAACAAATAATCAAGTTTATTTTATAAGAATGAACAAGTTTATGGTTTCAGTTAATTTTTCTTGGCAGTTTCTTAATCTTAGTTTCTTTACTAACCTAACCTATACGTTCCTAACAACTTCAAACTGATTATCCCAACTATCTATCTGACTCCACCTAACAGTTCCTCTAACTCTCTCACATTAAAACTAGACCAACCCACAGACTTATCCTCCCTCTTCCTTCTCCAACTCCCAACTGACTTCCAAACAACTCCAACTCTAACTCTAACTCCTCCCCTTGGGTTCCTACTGGCCAATCACTTAACACTCATTTAACCCTTTCCTTATGACCCACCTAGGAGGGCAAATGCCACAGGTGCTTTAGCTGAGATTCCTGCATTGCGGGGGATTGCAGCAAAAGACCCTTGGGGTCCCTTCCAATTCTACAATTTTGATTCTATGAGAAAAAAATATTATTAATTAAAAATATTGAGCAGCCATATGAGGATATTGGGGGCAGTGGGAGGCATGCCTAACTAAAGAAGGGGAAGAAATTCAGCTCAGTTCACATTTCAGTGTGAATGTATCTAATTAACATTTACTGAAGTAATACGCAAACTGATATGCAGCTATCACTTTTAATTCACAAATTTTGTGATGCAGTTTTCCAACCAGAAAATGTACAGGAAAATCCATATATTAGTAAAGATTGCACATAAAATGAATATAACGTATTGGGGGGGGAATGCTTGGGAAGATGTGTATATTAGGCAAAATGGTATAAAAATGTGTACTGATGAATTTTCATGAGGACCTTTAATAATAATAAAAAGCAAACAGAGTCAGAAGATGTTAGTCACCCATAGAACATGGAGTGTCAAATGTATTTTTCAAAAATAGTCTGAGTGTCTCTGTCTTGGTTTTCCTGGGTGGAAGTGATATCTCCAACACAAAGTCAAATATGTTGTCTAGTATGTTGAATTCTGCAGAGAAGAGCCAGTTTGGGCAATATGAAGGCTGAAACAAGATAACCCAAGATAATATCCAATTCAATGGTGCATAGTTGGAAGGCTTAAAAGACACGTCATTCAGGAAAATAGCCAAGAACTTTATGATCTCTCCTAACAACAACAGAACAGACACAGGAAAACGCTGATTCCAGCCAGACATAAGGCTTCATTCACACATGGAGGTCTATTGCATTAATTGTTTCTGTCCTGATTTTGAACGTTTCCTTTATACTGCAGTACCTGTTGTGTTGTGGAACTGTGGCTTTCTGATCAATATGCTGCCATATTGCAGTAAATTTTAAATGGTGGGAGAGAACTGCATGCCGGGATACCACCCCAAATTTCATCATGTGGAATTACAATGCAAAACTACCACGTTTTCTGAATTAATGGGATTGACAGCAGATTTTTTTAAAAAATAGAAACAACACGGAAATGAGTGCTAAACTTATACTAGGTTCCACTTGGTTTCCAGAAGTGAATTTTACGTTATGTGAATGATCACATAAAACATGGGAACAGACAAAGAAACATCAGTGAAATGGAATAAAGTGTTGTCTGAATGCAGGCCAATGCCACCTAATGACTAGAATATAGAATGACGATTTCTGCACACTCATAGTCTCCGGTAGAAATGCAAAGCTTCTTGAACAGTCTCCATTTCCTGTTAACAGGAACTCTGCATGTGCAAGTTAGGCAAGCTGCTCTCTATTCTCTAACAAGACAGGGTCCACTGAATGTATCCTTCATGGCTTGTTTCTCTTGAAGTGAAACTCAGCTACTGGAAGGTAGTAGAGAATGCTCATTACAAGAAAACATGCATTTGTGAGCACAACAAAAAATATAGCTTGCTTGCGGGAAATTACCCTGTCTGCAAAGGGATAAACCAGCACCCTACAGAATGAGAGAAGAAAATAAAAATTGAGGACAAAGAGATTTTGAACAAATCAGATCAGTACATCACTGGCAAAACAATTCAAAGCAAGCACTAGCGGCAGGCAGCCTGTTCTTCCATAATTGTTTCAGCAGAAAGCCAGAACAGCAGCACTAGCTCCTTAAAGCAGCTATAAAAGGTTTTCAGATGTTTGATAATGAAATCTATGTCCTGATGGACTCTTCTCTCTCTCTTGAACACTCAAGAGTGGTAGTTTGCTATTGTTGGATTGTTAGTGAGTGTTATGCTACCGGCTCTCATATTTCTAAGGAAGTGAAAATGAAAATAAAGCATTTGGGGTTGTGGTGGAAAAACTACACAACTGGGATCCAAGCCTACAGCACTTACTCAAACAAGTGGACTTTGTTCACTTGGGTATTTCTGCTATTGCTGACCAGGAGCTTGGCCAGCATTAAGGCCTATCAGCTTCATTGGGAATACTCAAAAGGCAGAAAGAATTGAGGCCCAGGGAACAGAGCAATTCTGGAGCTCAATCCACTGAAAGGACGTATGAAAACAGAAGGCTGAAAAACTCTTCTGAGGGGAATGGTGAGCGCATTACATCATTACAGCACTATGAATGATTCATAACACTGTTATCTAGTCAGTGTTCTTCAATGCTGAGTCCTAAGATGTTTTTGGACTACAGCTCCCATCATCCCCAGCCAACCTACCCAATAGTTGAGTTGATGGGAGATGTACCCCAACTACATCTTAGGACCCAGCTGTAGTCCAACTGGGGATTCAATTTCTTGGCAGCTCATTATCCCTCTTCACTTAAAATAAGTGTGAGGGCTAAAACTGTGTAAAGGGCATGAAGGCCATTTGCCACCACACTCTCAGTGTCCCTGTGTGAATCACACATGTGAGCTCCTTTTGTTACCTTCATATGTGAAATGCAAAGGTTTTCATGGAGACCATGTTCAGCTGAAATTGATCACGAGCCCCAGTTCTGCATGGTTCCTGGTTGTGAGAAGGATTGTAACTGCATTCAGCTGCATGAGGTTAGAAATCCTTCTTCAGGGGACTTCCGGGTTAGCGCCTCTGGCAATGGCGGATTTCTTCTGATCGGGAGGAATCCGCTTCGTGAGAATTAGGGTCTGGACCGCCACGGTGAGGCGGAGACCCACCAAAAACCACAGGCCTGTGGACATGGGATTCGGATG
Source organism: Podarcis pityusensis (assembly GCF_964106645.2). Classification (NCBI taxonomy): domain Eukaryota; kingdom Metazoa; phylum Chordata; class Lepidosauria; order Squamata; family Lacertidae; genus Podarcis; species Podarcis pityusensis. The sequence goes on from NC_138032.1 coordinate 37,429,255, forward strand.
GCACCTTCTGCACCTCCCCTACTTGCGGGGAAACCCAGTTTCGGGGATCCGGAGCGGCGTGGGGTGAATGGTGCGGTGCTTCGAATCGACTGCTCTTTTCACGGAGTGAAGCCGCATTGCTGTTGCCGGAGAGCGCTGACTTTTTCCTGTGAACAATTGGATTTTAAACAACTGCCTATGAGTAGAACGGAAAATTGGACTATGAAACTTCTTAATTTGGCTCTGAAGCGGGAAGGTCTAAACAGGAAGTCCACCTTCCGCTTTTGTAAATAGATTGAAGCAAAGACATTGTAAGCTAGAGTCTGGAAAGTCGTTTGTAAAGGACTAAATTTCCATCAGTTAAAATTACCAAACCCCCCTTGGAAGCAGGAGAAGAGGGGGGGAATCTTAGACTGTTTAAACCTGCAGAAGAGAGTAAAGAAAGATAAATTTCCACCGTCTTGAACCTGGGAGCAGGGTGTCAGAGACAGACGTTTTGGGGAAGTTCATTGACTGTGGATAAAACGTTTTTTGACAGATAGTTAAAAAAGAGAAAATTTTGATTCCAATGTTCCCTTTTGCACTGAAAAGGAACAAAATATCTGAAAAACGAAAGGAATTTTGTTGCTGGATCTGCTTTTAAAAAGATGGATACAAACAGAAATTGTTTCCTCTAGAGGGAGCTTGTGAAACTGTTGCTGGAGTCGATCTGGGGAACTCTACAGTTGTAGAGATTAAAGATCGTGAGACCAGACATTGACCTTGAACAAGAATGTGCCCAGAAGAAGCTTTAGTGCTTGCTTTTTGCAAGACAAGCGCTTTACTGGAACAGCTACATGAGAAGATGGATTTGATGACTGTTGCAATTGGTAATTTTGGACAAACAGTGAATACCTATATAAAAACCACTCAGGAACCAACCCAGGAATGTGCTTTGACAGGGCAAGTTGTGAAGAAGATAAAGGAGGAGGTTGTTGCTGAACCTCAAGTAATAGAAATGGAGAGAGCTGCGGCCTTGCAGGAACATAAGTTGTTGTTTCTGACGACTGAACCTGGAGAAAGTCAGATTTGGAGAGATGGAGTACTGTTTGGTCTGGAGATGGGAAGTTGGATAGATCCCCCTATGCAGGGATGTTTTGACTTTTCGGATCTGGTTTTGGGCCAGGGGGAGTTTGGAGTTGTGGGGGCCCTTAACCTTGGAGGGACTTTGAAACATGCCTTCAAATATCTTTTGGATTTCAGGGCTGACTTGTTGAGAAGGGATAAAGATATTGTCAAGCTGGAGTCTCCCCGAGAGAAAGGAAGGAAATTAAGAATAAAATCAGCAGAAGATAAAGTAAAGTGCAGGTATAAACATGAAGAAGACCTGCAGAAGGGACATGGAAAAGACTTAAGAGCCTCGGATAGAAGGTCACCGGGTTGATGGACTAGATGGAAGGGATAGAAATGACTGATAAAACCCGAGACCAGGAAGAAGAGACGATGGATGAAGATTGGAAGAAAGTTTTAAAAAATTCATCTAGAAAATCATTGTAAAATTAATGAGTATTAGAAAAATGTTGGAATGAAACTATCTGGCTTTAGTAGAAATGTTAAAAGGAATTATGTATAAATAAGTTTTAAGTTTTAAGCTTTAGGGCTTTTCATGGTAAGATAAGGTTAAAATAAATAAAGGTAATTTAATGACAGAATATAGTGAAAGATGGAAAGGATTTGCTGAGATAATTAATAACTAGAATACAAAAAAGGGAGGTGTGAGGAGGTCGATGAAACAAGTTAACAAAAGATAAAGATTTGGGAATATTGGATTTGTTTTTAAATTTTTTGTTTATTTTTGTTTTTGGTTTTGATGTATTGTGTATTTTGTTTTTTCTTTTTCTTTTCTTTTTATTGACTTGTACTGTTTAATTGCTCTTTTTGTCTATCTTTTTTTCCTCTTCCTTTTTTTCTTTTTTCTCTGTAATTTTAAATTCTCAATAAATATCATTTAAAAAAAAAAGAAATCCTTCTTCAGAGCTTGGTGTTCCATGTGCTGAAGTCAAGAAAGGAGCCAATAGGGATATGTGTGCTCCCTCTTCCTCCATGGTTACAATCCTCCCTTCATTTTGGAACACTTCTTGGGCAAGGTTTTTGATCATAAGGAGAATTCTAACTGTATTACAGTAAATGCAGTTAGAATCCCCCTTCAGACCTTCTCAATCAAAACATGAAAGTTGAGAGAGGAGCCCAACTGTTCAGGGGCCTGAGGTTTGCATATATACACCCTCCAAATGTTCAGCCTACATGTATTATTTTGAACACCTAAAGAGGGCTATTTGGTTTAGAGTGATCAAGGCTCCTTACATACCAGTGCCAAAGTGTTGAGCTCACGAGGGACCAAAACTCAGTGGTAGACCATGTGCTCCTAAGTCCCTCATAATCCTCGTGACGTATTTAGTTTAGTGGATCATGTAGTAGATGTTGCAAAATATCTCTGCCTGACACACAGGAGAGCCAAAGGTAGTCAGAGGAGACAATAGTGGACTTGAAGAACAAATTGCCTGATTTCATAGAAAGGAGTTTCCTAACTGACTATGCTCTCATTCATTCTTAGCTGGTCAAAGACACAGTCAGCTTGAAGATGTTCTGGGAGACGGAAGATGGGTTTCTCAAACAGACACGTGCTGTCTCAGCTGGGTCTCCCTTTCCATTGTGCTGGTCTGCTGCAAGTGCCTATACAAATTGTACAAAAACTGGTGAGGTAACACAATAAATTAAAGGTATCCTTGGGCTGGATAAATACTTCAAGGTTATTTGCACTCTCCAAAGATCTGGATTTATTTTATTTTATTTTATTTTATTTTATTTTATTTTATTATTCATTATTAGGCTCTGGAAAACTAAGTCAAGGTAGAATATGCCAAAGGCACGAATGATATTTATTACACATGACTAAATAATAGGAAAGGTCAATATTAATCAGCTGACCCAGATCAAGCCTCTTTTGTAACTTTCTGCCTCATGGAGTTGCCATCTTTTCCACTACTCTCATCTGAAAATATACCTTTTCTCCCTTGGCCACAGGTGTTAATTCCTTTCCCTGTGTTATTATTTATGCTTAAATTCCATGAAGCTTTTTGAAGAGCAGTTTGCATGAAAAATGCTCAGAATGAAATATGAATTTAGCTATATTACATGGTCCATTACCCTCCCTCCTCCATACCTTTCTTCAAATATGCTTTCCTTTCTCTACCTCTCCTCAGATCAAAGCAATCTTTTGACTATTTATTTGAATTAGCTCTCGTAAAATAAAAGATGGCTGACACCAGCAGTCATCAATTTTGACCATGCAAGCAAAAACAGACTTTTCCCATATACACTTGCTAAGTGCAGATTTCTCCCCTAATAAAGTTTATTGGAAGTAAATTGACATAAGCAGGCATGCTGGCAGAGGTCTATTTCTTTGGATACATATACTGTACTGTATCTGCCATTTGATTACAAGAAGCAATTCAGCTCACAAGCACTAGCACCTCTAGCAAGCTGTTACATGGTAGCTACATAAGGGAACACCCTGAATAGAGGGCAATATAGAATGGCCTGCATATTTTCTTTACTTCTGCTGAAACAAGGGTGGGCAACCTTTTTGTGTTTGTTTTGGTCAAGGCCCATGTACCGTCAGCTGCTTCACATCAGTGGTGGGTGAGGCTTGTATCAGAAGTAAACAAGGTCAGAGCCAAAAGTGGGTGGACAACTCCATTTTTCTCTCTTCCTGCCACCCTCTTCTCTCTCCCTCTCCTTTCTCTTTTTCTCTCTGTAATACCCAATTCCCTCCTATTTTTCCCTTCCTTATCACTTGGATGAAATTAAGCCAAGGGCTACAGCATGTTCTGAAAAATCCAAATAGAACCTCTTTGAAACAGAGTGTTCTTGCGCTATGCTTTTGGCTTTTCTTTGTTTCATAGAGTGAGGATTTGAAGGCACCTGAGATGGCCTCCTTGCTGACACTGTGGGTCTGGAGCTGGTCAGTATCTGGATGGGGATCTTCCAGGGAACCTCCATGTATGCCACCTTACTTTCCATGACAGAAGAAAGATAGGAAATAAATATAGGAAAATAAATAATTAACTGTCCTAACAGATGAACAACAAGCATGTGCTCAATTCATTTACACAGCTGACCACTGCTGATACTGGCAAACAACACTTTCAGACAACAGATGGAGAGGCAAACAGACAGGCAAACAAACAGTGACAGAATATTAGTCTGGTTGGCCATTGTGGGAGCAGGATCCTAGACTAGATGGGCCACTGGTCTGATCTAGCAGGCTCTCCTTACATTGTTAACAAAGTTGTGAATAATAACTAGCCAATTATGGCATAAACCTTTATGGACCATTTCATCAGATGCCATCTTTAAGTTGCCATGAGACTGTTGCTTTTGCTGCAAAAGACTAAGAAGGTTACTCCTCAGGAATTCAAGAATAGGGTGTCCTCTTTGCACTGGCTTTTCATAAGAGATTTCAGTGCAAGCAGAAAACACAGTTTATTCTTTTTTAATAAGAGCAAATGCAGCCATAAGCCAATCAACAAGTTAAATGTGTGAATTATCCCATGAACAACATTTATTTACAACTGTATTTAGACAAGCACTTTGAGAATAGACAATCTTCCTTCCCCAACATTTTCTGCCTGTAAAAGAAGGAAGATGATGTTCTTGAGAAATTTCATTGATAATAAAGCATTTTGCAAAGCTTTAGACCATGTCAGTGCTTCCTTTTTCAAATCCAATGACAGCCAGACCCCACAATAGCGAAATTAGATGAAGCCAACATACATTTTTCAGACCCCAAAGAAGTAATTTCAACTGCAAATTGGTGGAGAAGCCATATAAACAGCTGCAATACATATCTGCCTATTACTTTTTAGAATCTAAATAGAAGCAGAACATAAGTGGTAATTGTGTTAGCTCTGGAGATAATGTAAGGAATAATGTCTTTTCAGCTGAATGTAATGAGGTTGCAATTCCACTGAGGTATTCAAGGGACACCAAGACTGTTAAGCTACAGTCAGTACATCTAAGAATTATAGACTTCGTTTATGGACATTTGGGAAAAAAGTGGTGGCATGCTTATTGTTAATTTAAAAGCATGTTTTCCCCACTTTGCTATTTGTTCTTTCTGACCCTGCTATGGTCATGTCATTTCCCTGAGTTTTGCCTAGACTTGAAACTCACTATTCTGCCTCCTCAGCTTTCACTGCCATAAGGAGCAATGAGTAATTTTAGCAATCAGGGGATGAAGAAGAATGTTTCATAAACATAAACCATTTAAGTGCAGTTCATGTGAAAATAGCAGCAAAGGGTCTGGGTGGGTCTGGGTGTGTTAAAACAAAACCACTATTAATCAAATTGTCAGCTGCCTCTGTGACTACGGGTTGAGCAAAGATAGCCTGACCACTGTTCTTGCTGTAAAACTGCACCTGATCCTTCCCAGCAGTCCTTTTTTTTATATAAAAAAAAAAGAGTAACATTAAAAAGAGTCTTGTTGGCAAGATGGTTTATAAATTTAACAACCAGAAGTTATACCACTTTATTTTACTCTTCATGCCATACTTTACTTACAAAGTCAAGTATAGTGGAAAGGTCCAACAATGATTTATGAAACCTTGGAGATGGCTGTCGTATTCAAATGTTGAAATATTGTACATATTCTCCTCTCTCCCCCACTAGTTTCACCCCAGTGGGGAAAGGTGATAATCTGTGATCAAGGAAAAATCACTTCTACATGTTTGTTGCTGTCCAATCTCTTTCCAGTCCACTCATCTAATCACTGCTGTATACAGAAATACCGTATTTTTTGCTCTATAAGACTCACTTTTTCCCTCCTAAAAAGTAAGGGGAAATGTGTGTGCGTCTTATGGAGCGAATGCAGGCTGTGCAGCTATCCCAGAAGCCAAAACAGCAAGAGGGATTGCTGCTTTCACTGCGTAGTGATCCCTCTTGCTGTTCTAGCTTCTGAGATTCAGAATATTTTTTTTCTTCTTTTCCTCCTCCAAAAACTAGGTGCGTCTTGCGGTCTGGTGTGGTCTGGAGAGCCAGTGTGGTGTAGTGGTTAAGAGCGGTAGTCTCCTAATCTGGGGAACCGGGTTCGCGTCTCCGCTCCTCCACATGCAGCTGCTGGGTGACCTTGGGCCAGTCACACTTCCTTGAAGTCTCTCAGCCCCACTCACCTCACAGAGTGTTTGTTGTGGGGGAGGAAGGGAAAGGAGAATGTTAGCCGCTTTGAGACTCCTTAAAGGGAGTGAAAGGCGGGATATCAAATCCAAACTCTTCTTCTTCTTCTTCTTCTGGTGCGTCTTATAGAGCGAAAAATACGGTACTTAAAATATGAATGACTTTGCAGGTCTCAAATGTTCCAAGCAGGATAGGCATGACTGTGAAAAAATATAGAGAGCAAAGGATGCTGAATCTTCAGTTCAAAGAAACTATGATGCTCCATTACATCATGCAATATGAAAAGTAGCAGAATGCCAGAAACAATTGCTAATGTAACTCAAGTGGTAATATCTTGAAAATGTCTTGAATTCAGACATAGCAAAACCTGTTTCTAAACCCATGTTGAAGGCACATCTTCTTTTTCTAATTTTAGTCATCTGCTCCAGATGGATTGGGGCAAGTGTAATCATATTCTTCAGGGTTAAAAGTCCTTCTTGCCTCCAGAAATATAAGATCAGTGTAGTGGGTGGGAAATGCAGGGAAGTGAGTTCCAGGATTCCCCTCCCCCCCCCCTTCAAAGCATGAGCAATGATTGTTGGAGAGAGAGGTTTGGAAGAGAGATTCTTACTCACCCATAGCAGAGTTAAGCACAATGGTGATTACTCCGAGTACATTTAAACTTGGTTAGTTTTACATCTGCCCTCATCCACTTTTAAACAAACATTCCCCATGAAAACACTTAGGCAGAATAAATCACAGACACTTAGCTTTGCAAATAAGTGCATGTTTTATGCAGTTTTCAGAAGTTACAGCAAACAAGTCTCCATCTTCTGGCAATAAAATGAAAATGAAAAAGTTTCCAAATAATAATAATAGAAATTTATTATTTATTGAATATGTCATCCATCTGACTGAGTTGTCCCAGCCACTCTGGACAGCTCCCAGCAAAATATTGAAAAACACAGTAAAACATAACACATTAAAAACTTCCTTATACATGACTTAAAAAGAAAAATAATTTACAAAAAGGACAGCAAAGATGCAGGCTGTGAAATATCCTTTTAGAGAGGTTCAGTTCACTTGCAGGGAACCATGGCCACATGGTTCCTTCTTCACTTGTTCCAGGAAGCATGCAGAGGAAAAGGTGCAGAAGGGAGAAAGCAGAGGCTGCTGAGAACCTACTAAGACACACTCACTCAGGTAACTTGAGCTCAGGGCTCAGGTTAGCCCTTCATGCATGCAGGGGTGAGTCAGTAATTATATAATTACAACAATGGTGTCATCTGTTGGAGCACCAGGTTAATTGATGGACCTCCCCCTTTGCTCAGGGAAATTACAGTGAAAAAGTGGCTTTCAAGTTGTACTATTTCTGGGACTCTCTTTCTTTCTTTCTTTCTTTCTTTCTTTCTTTCTTTCTTTCTTTCTTTCTTGCCTTTTTCCCTGACAGGGAGTCAAGGCAGCTTACAGATAAACTAAGAACAGCTAAAAACTGTTTGGTTCGAGGAATATTCTGAAAAGTGGATATTATGCTATGTACTGCTGCATTTGGTGTGCATAATGGATCAGTACAACTCCCTAAATCGTCCCTAAAATTTCTGTGGGACATGACTATGAGAACTCGTATGATGAGCCCCTGCACTTCAAAATTTGCATTACTCCAAAGGTACTATATTTTCTACTAATTTTTAAAGCTAGCCAGCCTATTAGTCCTCTATTGTTTGGAAACTTCCTTTTGAATTCCAGCTCACACTTATGAATGTGTAGCGTACATGTGTTGAATTCTGATCCCAGGGTTTTAATTACCTGGCTGCCTAAGAGTCAATATATGGAGCAATAGAATAACACCTGTGGTATGCAGTTAAAAGTTGTCCACAGAGCAACTGATTGCTGTTTCTGAAGTATAGAGGAAGCCACTGAAAAGCCTGCTGTTTCCCTCTTTAGCAGGATGCTTTGAATAATGTGTAGAATCTAATGAATTTAGAGAGTGTTCTTTGCTGTTGCTAATAGAACTGGAAACCCAACATTTCTATTTTGCTAAAATGCAATGTCCCAGTAATGTGAAAGATGATGCAGCAAGCATAGTGGACTAAGGGCATATTTGCAGTACAGCATATCCCTAGTGTAAAGCATTCCTCCATCACAGAAAATCCTGGGACTTGGGAGTCCTGCAAAGGAGTGGGATAGGGATTTCAAAGTATGTTCATGACCCCCCACAAACTACATTTCCCAGGATTCTTCAGGGAAACCCCTGACAGACACAAGTTTTTAGTATACATGAAATTGGCTTGAAAATACACTACTTACTTGGTTGCCTGCAATGAACAAGTGTTGCCATCAGTGACTAAAAACAGATGATTTACAAAAGGTAGGTCTATTATCTCTTTCTGCCCACAAATGGCTTACACAGGCATGTAAGGAGGCAGCATAGATCAGTGAAAGAGAAACATTACCTGCCTGAATAAAGATCTCTCTCTTACTCACAGATAAGAGTCTCAGTCATTGTGTTTTGGGCAGAAGTTGGTTGTAGTCCATGAGCATCTGATCTGGAGGGCCACGGGTTAGTCATTCCTAGTGGAATGTTTGGCCATACACTACATTAAGTATGTTAATATTACTGCTGCAAGAAAAATAAATGGCACATATTTTGTTATCTCCTTCCTATCATCACATTTGTTTGTTTGGGTACCTGCGTTTCATTTTGTTCTTCCTTGTGCATTTTCTTTCTTTAACTTGTCCTGTTTTTGTCATTACAGTGGTACCTCGGGTTACAGACTCTTCAGGTTACAGACTCCACTAACCCAGAAATAGTACCTAGGGTTAAAAACTTTGCTTCAGGATGAGAACAGAAATCGTGCTCTGGCAGTGCGGCAGCAGCAGGAGGCCCCATTAGCTAAAGTGGTGCTTCAGGTTAAGAACAGTTTCAGGTTAAGAATGGACCTCCGGAACGAATTAAGTTCTTAACCCGAGGTACCACTGTACCTGCAGTGGCAGTTTTATTGTTCCAGGATGCCCCAGATCTTGCCCCCTTCTGGGGAAAGGCCTCTACTATGAAAAACAAAATGTCTTCCACTAGTGTCTGACACGTTTCGCCAGAATGGCACAGTGGTCAGGGCATTCTTAGAAAATGAAATGGTGACTTCCAGAAGTGCTCAACAAATTCAGTTTCCCTGGGACTGTCGCTGCGGAACAGTAAGCCCACCACCATCACCAAATGGTATGAACAGGGAACAATAGAACAAAATAATCCATTTCATCCATTAACTCCCCAGCATATTCCGTTCTGAAATTAACACAAATTAAACAGAATTGGCTAAACATGCCATAATGAATGAGACTGCTAAGGAGCACGTGCATGTGTCCATAAAATTCTGATGCATCCGTATGTGCAATCACATCAAGAGGATTATTTTGCCGTGTTTTGTCGGTGTATATCGGAAACACAGGAGGGGGGAAATGCAAAGAGCGGAAGGAACTGAAAGATGTGGCATATGCTACATATGCTCAAATTCCTGGAATTATTTCTTCTAGTTAAATAAGAATTCAAGAGGAATTAAGGGCACATCAAATCAAAGGAACAATAAAGCACTTATGAAAGAAACAAAAGTTACTTATCCCTGTAGAATACATGTGTTTGTATAACAAAACAAAACAAAATCCAAACCTGTCTTTAGAAACAGAACTTCCCTGCTCTTCTATGGACAGTTGCACATTAACTTGAATAAGGATTATAAATTGGGCATAGCTATGGAGCCAAGATGGAATATATTGCATGTGGGTGGCCTTGATTTCAAACAATCTGTTCTCAGGAAACTATTAAGCAGGTTTGAGAAAACTGTAACTGGAAATTTCCTGCTCCCTATTCATTTCCTGATATGAAGGTATTCGCTCTCTGCTGAGTCATCCTTATTAACAGAGGTCATGTTTTATCAATATTAAGGCAAAAATGACAAAACGAAATAACTACGGCTGTCCTGAGCTAAACGTAGAGTCATTTTGGTACTAACTAGATTATCACGTAGTTAATGGTTATCTCCAAAGAGCCGGTTGCAATAGGCTGATAGTGCTTTTAATTTGTGCTGCAAATTGCTAATTAAAGTCTGTGAAAAGGACTAAAAAAAACAATTCCCTCAATTAAAAAGATAAATGTGATGGAACTGGCACTTGGGCCATTCTGATCCACGGATGATTTAAAAACCTGCTCTGTGTAGAATTTATAATGCTGTAGTAGGAGCTCTGCATGCTGTGCTCATTTCATTGTAACCACCAGTCGCAAAGTAGTCACTAAATTGTGGCTTTACTAAGGGACAATTCATACTGACACTTTTTCTCAAATTGGCACGTGCTAATAAAATGGGTTTTGAGAATGGTCCCTCTTTATCATATTTGTGTGTGGAGGAGGAGAGGGAAGCAGGGGGGCCACAAAGCCATGCTCTTGCACTGACTGGAATGTGTGGATGCATACCATGGCATGCTTCCTACCTCCCATTATTTGCAGGAGTTGCAAATGATGCTTCTAGCTGACAACTTGCGGTTGCTGCTGGAGTGGTTTATCTTTTGTGTTTCCCAAAAGGAATTCAAAGTGGGTTATATGGAGATTGTATTTTCTAATCCATATCACCTAGTCTGACCCATGGATGTTACAAGTTAGATGTAGACATCTGAATTGGGAAAGCCTATACAGTGGTACCTTGGTTCTCAAACTTAATTCGTTCCGGAATTCCGTTCCAAAACCAAAGCGTTCCAAAACCAAGGCACGCTTTCCCACAGAAAGTAATGCAAAATGGATGAATCTGTTTCAGGCATTTGAAAACAACCCCTAAAACAGCAACTTAACATGAATTTTGCTATCTAACGAGACCATCGATCCATAAAATGAAAGCAATAAATAATGTACTGCAATCACACAATCAATCAATCAATCAGTAGCTGAACTGGGTTCCATACAGTCACAAAAACAAAACAAAAAGAGCCGCAAAAACAAAAACGTAAAATAAATAGGAAAAACAGACAGACCTTAGTGTAGCACTCAAAACAGAACATGTTCGGCTTCTGAAAAAAGTTCGCAAACCGGAACACTTGTAGCCTTATTGGAGTTCACCGATTGGGTCTGCGTTGCTCCGGGACAGGAGGAAGGAAGTCAAATGACACCGAGGTTGGTTCAAAGAAAGAGTTTATTCTGCTCTCCGGATAGCAGAAGGCACTTGTGTGATCAAGTCCACAGCAAGTCCAAAGAAATGAGAAGTTTCATGCAGTATATAAATATCCTCCAGGCACCCTCTCCCTCCTTCCCATATAAATCCAACTATGTCAGCCTATGTACGCAGGTTGACATCACATATGTTCTTGCTCTGGTATTCTCAACCATGAAAGGGAATTCCTTCCTGTACTTCTGACCATAAAAGGATCTTCCTCTTCCTACTCTTATCTTGGAGGAAGAGGTCGTCATCTGGCACTGTTCCCAGATTGGGTCTGTGCGTCTTTTGTGGTCAGCACATAAGATAAGGTACAGACGCATCATCCCTGCTCTACTGGAACTTGGCAAGGTTACTCATTGCCGCCACGGACTGATAAGGGAGAGAGCTTTGTTCTTGTTATGCATTTGCTCAACGGCTCAAGTTTATGCATTTTAGCTAAGGAAAAATAGGGATTTTGGTGCAGTTTAAAACTGCCTGCACAGTCAGTTTTGGGTTTTGGGAAACCCATTCCTTCACACTTACTTGCGTGTTCAGACCCAGAAACCTCCCCCCTAAATAAATTCACACTTGACTCAAATTTCAGTTTGGTTTTCTGCAGAATTTAGGCCACAACTTTATTGATTACAGAAAGTGAGTGGTTGCATAGGCTCTGGTTTGACTAGCTCCCTGCACACTTGCAGGTAGCGCTGACCCAGGGTTCCAGCATAGGTCAGTCAAGGGTGAACACCTGGATAGGCGAAAAGTCAGGAACAGACTATGTCTGCCACCCAGATGTCCCCCTGGACTCAGGCATGGGCACAACCCCATCTCAGGGGTTGACCAAACCATTTGAGTCCCTGGATTCCTTTAACGGAGTACCCTTCACATAGGGATGGAGAGAGCGTTCCCCCATCCCTATCACCTGAACCAGAGCCCATATGCAACCTTACAAGTTGTGATGATTTGCTACGCGGCAGGTGAAACCCAAATGGCAACAGCCAATTGGCCAAGTGGGGGAAATTCCTGCTGTGCCCCTGTCCCAATGACAGACGACACAACGGCATAGCAAGGTCAAGCGCACAAGCCCTAAAAGTAGGGAAAGGTGGGCGGGTGTTCTGAATTCATGCACCGAAAGAGGAAGCTCTGGGTCACATTTATGGGTGTATATATAGGTCCCTTGATCCATTTGGACTGCACCCCATTGGTCAGATTAAACCCAACATCGAGGGACCTACCAATCGGGTGTTGTGGCTGACCAATCTTACCCACCCATAACACAGGGGATCGGTCTCCAGGTCTCACTGCAACACGTGCCTCTTTCAGGGAGGACACGATTTCCGGGTTTGCAGTGTTTGGGTTCCAAGTTGTTTGAGAACCAAGGTACCACTGTATATGTAGACCTCTGATTGTGTAGGATTCCACAAGAACTGAAACCCCAATTGCCTGGAGTTCCAACTCCTGTGTAAGTGAAAGCATTCAGGCATCTACATGCATAGGCTTCCTTGGCTCAGAGATCCAATGCCAGGGAAGCTTCTTGGGCTTTGTTCCTTTCAACATGTATGGTCCTCAGTGCATATATAATACATGAAGGGAGCTGTAGTGTCATGTCCAAGGCCAACCAATGAACTTTGCAGGCTAATCAGGAATTTGAACCTGGGTTTTCTATGTCCACATCTAACATTCTACCACACTGGCATTAGGTGTTCTATTTACCAGGCCATCTGTTTCCTGAACTGCTTAGTTCTTGAAGATTTCCAAATAAAGATTTGCTTTCTAACTTGAATGTATCTTGTGTCTTTCACTATAGTCAAGACAGAGCATGGCTTTCGGGTTGTGAGTAATGAATCTTCATCAATGTGCTACTAATCACAATGATATTTGCCAACTTTTTGGACCTAACTAACTACTTCAGTCATTAAAAAAAACAACTTTCTCTGATGTTGAACCCCAACACTAAAGATGCTCTTAGTTTGTTCTACAGAGAAGGCAAAACTGTGTGTCTTCACGTTTAACAAGCAGATACAGTCATACCTCAGGTTACAGATGCTTCAGGTAGCATGATTTTGAGTTGCGCATTGCGCCAAACCCAGAAGTACTGGAACTCGTTACTTCCAGGTTTCGGTGCTTGCGCATGCGCAGAAGGGCTAAATTGTGCTTTGCACATGTGCAGAACTGTGCGTCGCAGGTTGCAAACGCTGCGGGTTGCGAACGTGCCTCCTGCACGGATCACATTCGCAACCTGAGTGTCCACTGTGTGTGTGTGTGTGTGTGTGTGTGTGTGTGTGTAAAATGCAAATAGCTGTCCTAGCTCCTGCCCCAAACCTACAACAGGCATACCTACTTGCAAATAAAGAAGTAAACATTTGTTATAACAATCTAACGATACAAACTTAGCAGTTAGGTAAGAGCAGACTCTAGTCCAGATGCTATTACAGTTCAAAGAGTTAATGTTCCAGGCTTTGGGGGTCAGTATCAAGGAATAGATCTAGTTCTTTCCACTGCACCCCAATACAGATTACTCTAAACTGACCAGCTCCTCTCTCTCTCTCTGAATCCTGGCTATTACTCTAAGCTGGAGTCATGGCATTAGCCAGTCTTCCTCTCATTATGTGGAAGTATCAGCTACATTAATTGAACTCTGAATGAGCCACTGAACTATCATTACCCTTCAGACCTGATGAAAGAATGCTGGGAAGCACAATGCATTTATTGTTCCTGACAGTCTCGTTTCACTTTTAACATCAACTAAAGTTTCTCCTCGTCAGTATTTGGTGCAAATCCTGCTAATATGAGAAGCTTCAGGGGGTGGGGGGAGACCATGTACACAAAGCCAGAAATATATGCTTAGAATGCCTGGCCAATGCCCTGCTCTGTTTTTGGAAGACCAAGCTCCACGCTTCCTAGTTTTTGCTGCTACTTTATAACATGTCAAAGGCAATTTCCAAAGGCTGCCTGACCCAGTCAAGACCAGGAGGCTAAAAGTGATCAAAGAAGAATGAACTTAACAATTACCATCATTGCTGGAATATGCTTTGGTTATACACAGAGGTGATGGGACATGTGAACTTGTGATGAGGTTTGCAGGAGGAAAAAACACTAGAGCAAACACTGGAATATATTTTGAGTTATGAATTTCTTCAGGCTTTAATAAGAAATGTATTCAGAAGCAGTAGCCATGGTAAGTGGAAGATGCTTGCCAGGAGCTAACTATTGAGAAATGAGTTCTATTGCTGTATTTATTTATTTTTAATGTCACATTTTGCTTTCTTTTTAAGAGGGTTCAGCAGTCAAGGCTCCTTCAGAGTCCCAAGTCTGTCTCAGGATTTCAGAGGAGACCAGTCCTGAAGGCAACCCTTTACAGTGGTAGCTCGGGTTACATACACTTCAGGTTACAGACGCTTCAGGTTACAGACTCTGCTAACCCAGAAATAGTACCTCAAGTTAAGAACTTTGCTTCAGGATGAGAACAGAAATCATGCTCCAGCGGCATGGCGGCAGTGGGAGGCCCCATTAGCTAAAGTGGTGCTTCAGGTTAAGAACAGTTTCAGGTTAAGAACGGACCTCCAGAATGAATTAAGTACTTAACCCGAGGTACCACAGTATTGGGAAATTTTTTAATGTCTAATGTTTTATCATTTTTTATGTGATGTAAGCCACCCAGAGTGGCTGGGGAAACCCAGCCAGATGGGCAGGGTATTACTGCTGCTGCTACTACTACTACTACTACTACTACTACTACCAGTTGGTCTCTTTCCGCTAAAAGAAGTCCCGGTCTCTTCCCCTCAACCTGAACTTAAGTTTTAAATACTATTGTTTATCCACCTCATTTAATTAATTTTCAGACAGTTCCAAAATTTGCTTTCTCTCTTATTCTCTCTTCCTACAGAGCTGTGGAGTTCTGTCACTTATGGTCTCTGTCTGACTTCTTTCCAGAATACCCATTTCTTTTGTTTAGCTTTCCCACCCAGCCAGGGTGGCAAATGTTTCTAGGTTTCTAGCTGCTGGCCTTTGTAGGCTATGGAGATTGCCAATGGTATGGCTGCTGCCCCCATTTTCACTGTTTGTCTGAGTCTACTGATAAGGGTGGGGCTGATGGTCCCATCCCTGTTCTGTCACCATGCCAGGCCATTTCCATCCCAGTCATGTTTCTACTTGGCCATGATGAGGCCCATGAGTGCTGATGTCTGAAATCAACTGTTATCAGCTACTTACATATTCATTCATTCGTTCAAAAGATGCAATATCCATTTAGCTGGACCTTTTTTAAAAAAACACACACTACACAAACCCTTTGCAGTAAATTGTTTCTAGTAAAAGCTGACCCAGATGCCCCTCTGACCACTTTTCTCTGCATGCCTAGATTTTCCATCTCTTCTAATATGACAAAACAACATACCACTAGTATGCCATTCACTTTCTCAATGACCTTCAAATATTATTTTAAACACTCTTCCTTTTCATGTTCTACGAAACCTGCACAATGAAGCTGTAAAAAGAAGAAGAAGCTATGAGACTGAAGAGTTTCTGTAGTTTCTAATTATAATTTAATTTTAGGAGAGTTTGATTAAGCACCAGTGTTCTGATCCAGAAGCTCCTACAGAATTTCCTATCACTTTTTGCTGATTCTTGGAGCTTGGTCACTTCCTGGACTTATAGTGCGATTGGAACAAATGAAGTCATGCTTTAAATAAGTTTTATTATTGAGATACACACACACACAGCTTCATACAACTTCATACAAGCATTTAAAAGAATGAAATCACTCCAGTGCATAAAGAGGAAACAAAAGAAATTTCTGACACAGTAGTAGCTAAAAGGTATCAAGGGTGACATGTTAGTTCAAGGTCCCATACTCATAGCACACAGGGTTAATAGTCCAGGTGGGAAAGAATCACGAACACCCAAAACTCATGTTCTCACCCCTTTTGTATATTTCTGACTAAACATCAGGAAGAACTTTCTGGTGGTAAGAGCTGTCTGATAGTGGAATGGACTCCTATGGAAGATGGTGGACTCTCCTCATTGGAGGTTTTTAAGCAGAGGTTGGATGGCCATTTGTAATGGATGCTTTAGTTGAGATTCCTGCATTGGAGATGCCTCAGGGTCCCTTACAACTCTACAATTCAATGATTCTCTGATTCTATGTCTCACTGTCATGCAAGAGAAATGAAAAGGATTTAATCTAACATTCTCCTTCAATCTTCCTATATTTGAGTATCTGGGTCAGGAATTGGACTTTTAAATGAATGTAAACTTGCATGAGTGAATTTTCACACGACACATGCCTATAGATTTAAGGCCAGAGCAGAGCTCTTATGAGTCCATTGGGAGCCAAGCTAGGAAAGAAAATGGTCTCCCTTTATGGAAAACCTAGAGAAGATAACTGAATTCAATATTTCCTTAACCAGACCTTGAATACCCCATGGTTCTCTCCATATATATTCTACATTGAAATCCGTTCTGAAATGAACTGGATGTTAATTGCCCACATATTAGAATGTTTTAAGGATGCTGAGAAGATTCTGTCACAAATGATAAACAGCAAACTGCTTGCAAATCTTGGAAAAAATATAAAACAATTGGCAGATGCTTGGTTTTAATATTTCTGCCTGCATGAAAGCAAACAGCCACTGTGCCATGGACACGTCTATTTGTTTTCAGTTTTCCATTTCACTTTCCTTTGATTTCAAGTTATATAAATGCAAACAGAGGGAAAAGGTGAGGAAAAAAGGGAGAGGTGTGCACCGTGGGAGGCCAAAGTCTCTCACCATGCTTCCTTGCAAAGAAAGGACTTATTGCTTACAAGCAAAACCGCCTGGTGAGTTTGCTGTGAAGTCTTGCCAACAATTCCATGGAGAAGATCAAACTTCTGTTCATTTTGTGGCTTAATGAGTTTGGGGTGTTTACATACGAGGGGAGAAAAATATTATGAGGGAGAAAAGAGGGAGGGGGGACTTGAATTGTGAAATCCGTGGGGTGCCATGTAGGTGACTGGGTCCCTCTGCATGAATCTAGTGCTTGGAAGCAGAATTGAAGGTGAGCATCTAGGAAGGTGAGCATGTTTTTTCAGGCTAAACAAATGGAGAGCTGGTTACCTCTGTCTTTGCAGGACCGGCCTCATGGTGTGCTCAGTAATTACATTTGTGCCTACTGAACAAGTATATTAACTAATAAGCTTTAGCAGTAAACCAGCTGGATAGCGCTATTTGAGTTGTACTATGGTGTTTCAGTAGTAGTACTAAATATTAGCCTTTTATAATTAAGAAGGTGTTCTTAAAAATTCAGAGCTGGCATTATTATCAGCCATTATTTAAACTAAAGGTTTGTCCACAATTCTGCTTTTCCAGTTGCCTAGAAAGCCTAGGTCCAAGCAGTTTTCTGCTTGTCCCAAAATTTCTAGATACAGGTCTGAACAGTTCTGACTTTGCCCCACCATTTCCCCAGGAAAACCTCCTCTCTAGTGATAAATCAGAACAAATGGCAATATGCAGAAAACCCATTTGCCGTTTGTTCCAATCCAGCACTAAACTGCAGGTTTTCCCGGAGGAAAGTGACAAGGCAAATAAAAGTGTGGATAAGTCCTGAGATGAAAGGCAACTACACCTTGGAATGGAAAGGGTTTGAGATTTTGTCCTTAGCCTGACCTCCATCCATCTGTATGAACTTGGCCATAGTACTTGTACTCTCTCCTCCTCTACATCCTGGTCTTAAATATGGTTACCAAGGAAGTATAACCCATTGATCTAATTGGGACTCCTAGTAGGAAGGTTGTGGCTGGAAACCAGGTAGCTATTTCCCAGCTAGTCACACCAAGTATTGTATTCTAACTCAGTGGTAAGTCAACAAGGCTTCCAAAATGACAGACACCACATGTGGCAACAGTGGTAACCATTCCCACCAAAATTCATAGCACCACTGCCTGCTAATGGCATCATTGCTCACAGAACTGCCCCTAGTAAATATGCACAGAAAGTTACATTCACCAGGGAGGAATGAAACAACGGGTTGTCACCTTCCCATGTGTATCCAATGCTTCTTGCCTGTATCTGATGACCATTGTACTAATAGCTCCTAATCTCTTCTCCTGTCCTCTACTGTGGGAGGACCACTGCCTCTGTTGTTATGCCAGCAACAACAGAAGACAGGCTTGGTAGTAACCTTATTTCAAAAAAGGTCCATGGAAAGGCTAATGGAGTGCATCAAGATGAATGGTTCATTGTGTCAAATGACACATGGAAAACTCCTCACTGAATAATAAAAAATTTTTATTTGTATCCCACCCTCCTCAGCCAAGGCCGGGCTCAGAGTGGCTAACATCATAAAAACAATACAATATACATAAAAACAGACATAAATTAATTAAAATACATCTTAAAATTAATTCAGATAAGTTAAAATCTGGACAGGTGGCAATTATCAGGTTGGAACTGAGAGTGGTTAATACTTGCCAGGACCAACTGTTTCTATTGATCATACAAGGACCTGTGAGTGGGTTGGAGGCCTCCTTCGGGCTTGTTTTATACTGGTGGAACAGCTCCGTCTTGCAAGCCTTGCAGAAAGATGTCAAATCCCGCAGGGCCGTGGTGGGAGAGCGTTCCAGGTAGTCAGTCACTCAACTGATCTGGTGTGGTGCATATGGCAAGTAAGCAAGTAAATGAATGGCATCTTCAGCTCTGGGGGTGGCAGGAGAACAATTTCAAACACCCCTGCCCATCCACCAGAGAACTGCAATACTTTAACCTCCTTGCAATCTGTTTCAGTGCATATAGATAGTATAACATTAGCTTCTGATTAGTACCAGATTTATGGTTCTGCAGAAAGTATGGCAACTTCTATCTTTGGCAGGGAGTACATTTGTAAGTGACCATGTTAATAGCTCGATCTTAACATATTTCACCTGAGACGTCAATTAACTGAGGATTATTGCTATGATAAATGCTAAGACTTAATGCTAAAAGTAGACATGAATCCACCAGAAGGAGACTGGTGGCATCTCAGAAGCAGATCAAGATGTTCATCAGTTATGACTAAACGGTGTGTCTTTTGGTTAAATTTTCATCCTAATTCAGTTCATTCTGTATATGTAACATAAGGCATACTAGAAGAGCTTCCTGTCTCATTAACTATTTCAAAGGTAGCGATTTTATTTTGTGTAGCCATTGTTCATATAAATCTACAATATTTATACTTTCTGGAAGAGCTCTATAGATTTTTATTTTGGTTCTGGAGGAGTTAATTCTTTATCTCTTGTTCTTATGAATTTGCAACTGCATTTGCCAATTTTTAAGATGTAAAGGGAATTATCTGGATAAAAATTGATTGCAGCACAATTTATGGATTAACTGTGCATGTGTATGTAAGAGTGTATCTGTATTTCCTTTTTGGAGTGTTTAACAACATACTTTAGTTTAGGTCTGTCTTTTACGTGAAGAATAAAAGAAAATAATGAAGTCCTGATTCCCTTTTCATTTTATTGTTTTTAATGTTGAAAGGAAGTGATAATCCTCCTTAACACCAGCCGATAAACCTCTAACCACACTTGAAACAAAAAGTCAATAACCTATGGAAGTTGGGTGCACACCATAGCCCAGATGGGATGCACTGATTGGCCTCAGTTCATACATTTGCATTTGTAACAGAAGCAAGGCCAGAAAGTTCTTTGGGAAGTTAAGCAGCAGCACTATATAAGCTGGGAAATGGCACTGATGTCAGCAGGATGCCAAAGGTCCCACCAAGTATCTATTTGATCTGAATGGAGAGGTATGATTTTAAAAAAATAAAATAGTTTGTGTACTTGTTTCCTTATGGTGAGTCACTTTTCTGTTCTTTTCTAAGTGCTCCCTCCACACCCACCTAATTTAGGCATTAGCCTAGTTTGTTGAGGTTTTTTTTACTAGTTTGTTAAAGTCTGCTGTACACCGCCAAATCTATTTCTTTCAACTGATCCTTTTTAAAACTAGCAGCCTGATTTTTTTAAAAAAAATTCTTCCAATTTATAAACATCTGTCCTGTGTGTGTGCATTTAAGGTTTAAACTATATTGTTTCATTTTGTCTATATAATATTGCATGGATCTTTCACCGTAGTTCTTTGGAAAGAAGACTTTGCATCCCCAGATTTCAGCTTTAAAGCTTTGTTTGACTTGTACCTTGCTTCATCTACTACATATTATTCACCACTCCCTCTGTAAACCTAACTGCAGCTTTATAATAATAATATACATGATAGAATCATATATTGATATATCACCAGTCCAGCACCTGTCTGACCTGCTACTGTTGCTTTGTCTAAATATTATATTGCAAGTTCATTTCATCGCATGCCAGATTGCTATTTCAGAGGCATGTTGCTCAAAAACACCATCTGTTTTACTTTGAAACATATTTTGAAAAAAACATAAACTTTAGAGAAGGCCAAGCATAGAAACCCCTTGATCTTTGAAATTTGACATGTTCAATCCCCTCTTATTGGGCTACTATATCACCAGGTTCCATGCATCTAAGTGGAAATATCAAAAAACTATGGATTTATTATTATTATTATTATTATTATTTAAAAAGAGGACATTAAAGATGGCTAACAG